>NC_064924.1:375469950-376719950 GCF_023897955.1 Schistocerca gregaria
AGCCGCAGCCTACGGCAAGAAAAAAGGAATTAAAGTGAGATAGTGTTAATACTTTCGTCCTTCTTTACCTCCTCTGCATTACTGCAGATGACGTGTCACTAAGAACATTTTCACTGTGCATGCAGTACACGTGAGGTGCCTAGTTGTTTCCACTGCCCTGTGTGGAATACATAAGTTCTTGTACACTTCACTAACCTGCTGTCTTCATGATGATGATGTCCCCAGCGCGAAAAACAGCACGCTGGTCGTGGATTCTTTTTCTTGAGGCTGAAATTAACTTCGCAAGGAACTGCTGCTACGAATAAACTGTAACTCATTTGGGAAGCCACTCGCGTTTTTATTGATATAGACACGACAATCTATTCTTGATCACAACGTATTGAACATATCTGTCCACAGTCATTATATCTGGCTAAAATAACATGAAATACATCCTGCCACAGACAACATGTCTGCCTACTGGAACCGTCAGAACTGGAGAATAAAATTACGTGAATCAAATACTACTATTACAGACAACATGTCTGTACCTACCGATGGACGGAACTTTAGTAAATAATATTGCATGAAACAAATACTGCTATAACAGACAATATGTCTGTCTGACAAACTGCCTGTTGGCTTCTGTCTCGGGTTCTTCGCCCGACGTTCATCTGATGATTTTTCTGACGTTTCGCCAGAATTATATTAGAAGTGTAACAGAGCCCAACACTCGGCGAAGTAAGGAACCAGAAAAAGAAATGACGGGTACGGCCTTTCTGCCATACATTCCCAGAGTGACGGACAGAATCGGCCGTATATTGCGCAAACATGGCGTAAAGACGATTTTCAAACCGACAAGGAAGATCAAAGAGTGTCTTAGATCGGCGAAGGAGAAAAGAGACCCACTTGCAATGTCTGGAATATAAGGTATACCATGCACATGCGGAAAAGTTTATGTCGGAATGACTGGACGATCCATTAACACCAGGATCAAAGAGCATAAGCGACATTGCAGGTTGGGGCAGGTGGAGAAATCGGCCGTGGCAGAGCACGCACTGAATGAGACCGACCACGTAATAAAATTCGCCGATACGGAAGTTCTGGCTGTAGAGAAGCACTATCACACGCGCTTTTTCAGAGAAGCTGTATAAATACAAAAACACGCGAACAGTTTGAACAAGAAAGAGGAAAGCCTTAAGGTAAACGGATCCTGGCTTCCCGTACTCCAGCGAACTACCGTCACAGGTAGCAAGAGGAGAACCGCACCAGAAATGACCGCGGAGAAGCCCTCGGACGTTGCCGCGCCAGGGACATATAGTCTGCGCCCGCGAGCTCGGCTCCAGTTCACCACCGGCAATAGAGGGTGAAGCTTTGACAATGCCAGCCACTTGTGCTGGCGAAACGTCAGAAAAATCATCAGATGAACGTCGGCCGAAGAACCCGAGACAGGAGCCAATAGACAGTTTGTCAACAAGTGGCCACGAAAGCCTTAACAATTTTGTAATATGTCTGTCTACTGGAACTCCCAGAACTGGAGAGCCGGACTGCCCGAGACACTTCGCGCGCCAAGCCAGCAAGGCGTGATCTGAGTGCCATCGAAGTGCATCGGCAGTAATATCGTCAGTCTTTTGTTTTAGTAATACTTTGATTTTAATAATTTTGAAATGACTGACAGATAGCTGGCTGTTGAGAGATGTTTATTTAAATAAATGAAGTAATTTGGATGACAGGTTTAATTAATAATAGCGGCTAAAGTTTAACGTTTTGGGTGCCCTACCGCCGAACACAGCAGCCAATCACAGAGCAGCAGCATCATGCAGGCGGTCTTTCTCACGGGAATGGTACCGAATCTAACATCTGTCACCGGTAGCTCATCCCACATTGCGCCATCTCTATGCATCTTGTATCTCCACTGTCCTGGGAGTAGCTTCCTGGAGCCTAATGTGATGGCTGAATAAGCACAGCAGGCAATAAGCACAGCAGTCAATCACAGAGCAGCAGCATGATGCAGGTGGTCGTTCTCACGGGAATGGTACCGAATCTACGAGGTGCATTCAAGTACTAAGGCCTCCGACTTTTTTTTCTCAGAACTGGAAAGAGATAGAAACATGTGCATTGTTTTAAAATGAGGCCGCGTTCATTGTCAATACGTCCCAGAGATGGTAGCACCGTACGGCAGATGGAATTTTACCGCCAGCGGCGAAAATGAGAACTGTTTCAAATACTTAAAATGGCGACGTTTTCATTACTTGAACAGCGTGCAATCATTCGTTTTCTGAATTTGCGTGGCGTGAAACCAATTGAAATTCATCGACAGTTGAAGGAGACGTGGAAAGTGCGTTCGTGGGTGCGACAGTTTAGTGAAGGCAGAACATCGTGTGACAACAAACCGAAACAACCTCGGGCTCGCACAAGCCGGTCTGACGACATGAACGAGAAAGTGGAGAGAATTGTTTTGTGGGATCGCCGAATAACTATTGAACAGATCGCCTCCAGAGTTGTGATTTCCGTGGGTTCTGTGCACACAATCCTGCATGACGACCTGAAAATGCGGAAAGTGTCATCCAGGTGGGTGCCACGAATGCTGACGGACGACCACATGGCTGCCTGTGTGGCATGTTGCCAAGCAATGTTGACGGGCAACGACAGCATGAGTGGGACTTTCTTTTCGTCGGTTGTGACAATGGATCAGAAGTGGATGCCATTTTTCGATCCAGAAACAAAGCGCCAGTCAGCTCAATGGAAGCACACAGATTCACCGCCACCAAGAAAATTTCGGGTAACCGCCAGTGCTGAAAAAATAATGGTGTCCATGTTCTGGGACAGCGAGGACGTAATGCTTACCCATTGCGTTCCAAAGGGCACTACGGAGTAACAGGTGCATCCTACGAAAATGTTTTGAAGAACAAATTCCTTCCTGCACTGCAACAAAAACGCCCGGGAAGGGCTGTGCGTGTGCTGTTTCACCAAGACAACGCACCCGCACATCGAGCGAACGTTACGCAACAGTTTCTTGAAGTGATTCCTCATGGTCCCTTCTCAATTGACCTGGCTGCTAGTGACTTTTGGCTTTTTCCAACAATGAAAGACACTCTCTGTGACCGCACATTCACCAGCCGTGCTGCTATTGCCTCAGCGACTTTGCAGTGGTCAACACAGACTCCTAAAGAGGCCTTCGCCGCTGCCATGGAATCAGGGCGTTAGCGTTGTGAAAAATGTGTACGTCTGCAGGGTGATTACGTCGAGAAGTAACGCCAGTTTCATCGATGTCGGGTGAGTAGTTAATTAGAAAAAAAATTCGGAGGCCTTAGAACTTGAATGCAGCTCGTAACATCTGTCACCGGTAGCTCATCCCACATTGCGCCATCTCTATGCTTCTTGCATCTCCACTGTCCTGGGAGTAGCTTCCTGGGGCCTAATGTGATGGCTGAATAGGCCAGAAATATTAGAAGCGGCAGTGGCAGAGAGCGGCTACAGCCCCGGCGCCCCGGGCGTGTTGCAGAGCAGCAACGGAGCTCGTCGGCGCGGCAGGCGGAGGAGAGCGGGCGTGGTCCTCGGGAGGCGTGGACGTACGACGGCCCGCCTCGCACCCCGGAGCCCGAGGGGCGCGCCTCGCCGCTGCACAACGGCGCGCACGTCAAGTTTGAGGTGCCCAAGGTGCCCGTCATATTCGTCCTCGGTGAGTCCGCCTCTCTCACCTACTTCTACCTCTTTTAGAATTACCCTCTACTGTACTCGCAGGAGCAGGGGAAGGTCGAGCAGTATCGGACCCGTAATCTTTTACGAAATTCCAGTACATGGCCTGACAAATAATATGAAGCACCGTTTTTGGATGTCAGTGCACCTTACAGACGTTCATACCGGCAGCTGGGATGTACACTCATGCTCATAAATTGCAGAATGTAGTGCCACACAACGTAGCACTACACAAAACTGGCGCTAATAGCGTAGGTAGACAGAGAATACACACCACACGAATCTTTAAGTCCACGATATTGGTGATAAGTTGAGAAATCCGTCCCGAAATACACGTGCTACAAAACGCCACTAGTTCCGGCACATGTACCCCGACATCAATATGGGCTACGATCACCATGCACACGTACACAGGTGTACGTAGCAGTTACTTCTGTAAAATATCTCGGAGTATGCGTCCGGAACGATTTGAAGTCGAATGATCATATAAAATTAGTTGTTGGTAAGGCGGGTACCAGGTTGAGATCCATTGTGAGAGTCCTTAGAAAATGTAGTCCATCAACAAAGGACGTGGCTTGCAAAACACTCATTCGACCTATACTTGAGTATTGCTCATCGGCGTGGGATCCGTACCAGATCGGGTTGACGGAGGAGATAGAGAAGATCCAAAGAAGAGCGGCGCGTTTCGTCACACGGTTATTTGGTAACCGTGGGAACAGGAAAGGGAGGTAAAGACAGTGACACGTAAAGTGCCCTCCGCCACACACCGTTGTGTGGCTTGCGGAGTATAAATGTAGATGTAGATGTACACAGGCCGCACAATGGGTGAAATGTCCCCTTAGAAAAATTAAGGAATTGCTATGCTGGAAAACTCCTTACGTTATTTGATTTTCAAACAGCTGAGCAAAACTCAACGTACTCAGACATTACTCCCTGTACTTATTCTGATCAACACTAAACTGACACACAATATTTTTAGCGCAACGCAATCTGACTTTCAATAGTCCCTACAAAAGAATGGCCCTCACTAACAATAACCTATACCTTTCATGAATCACTTACAAAAATCTTCGTTATCGAACTACTGCAATACAGCGAGCGCCACTATTGCCAGCTAAATAAAAGATTCTAACTACTGAAGGCAATAACTACTGATAGGCATAGTCAGCAAATCAAAGATTTTGATAGAGAACAAACAATGTATTTACCTTAATAACGTTCAAAAGTCATAATATATATATAATCAGTTCATGACATCCAGTCTTATAAATTTACTCTTTCTGATGGGCACACGTCCAGATCGTCAGCTATCAAAATTCTGCCATCTCTCTCCCCACATCCACCACTGCTGGCGGCTCACCTCCAACTGCGGAGCGCTACGCGATGTTCACATCCAACTGCCCCACACTACAATAGCGAATATTCCAACAATGCTAACCAGCCACAGACTGCACACAGCACAGTCAGTGATTTTCATACGGAGCGCTGTTTGGCGTTACCAACATAAAAACCTAAACAGCCTACTTACACGGGTTGGCATACTCTGGATCAGGTGGTCGAGCAGCTGTTGGGGTATAGCCTCCCATTCTTGCACTAGTGCCTGTCACAGCTCCTGAAGTGTCCTAGAGGTTTGAAGACGTGCAGCGATACGTCGACCGAGAGCATCCCAGACGTGCTCGATGTGATTTAGGTCTGGAGAACAGGCAGACCACTCCATTCGCCTGATATCTTCTGTTTCAAGGTACTCCTCTACGATTGCAGCTCGATGGGGCTGTGCGTTATCATCCATCAGGAGGAAGGTGGGACCCACTGCACCCCTGAAAAGGCGGACACACTGGTGCAAAATGACGTCTCGGTACACCTGACCTGTTACAGTTCCTCTGTCAAAGACATGCAGGGGTGTATGTGCACCAATCATAACCCTACCCCACACTGTCAAACCACGACCTCCAAACTGTCCCTTTCAAGGACATTAAGGAGTTGGTATCTGGTTCCTAGTTCATACCAGATGAAGCCCCAGCCAGAATCACTGTTCAGACCATACCTGGACTCGTCCGTGAACATAACCTGGGACCACTGTTCCAATGACCATGTATTGTGTTCTTGACACCAGACTTTTCGGGCTCTTCTGTGACCAGGGGTCAGCGGAATGCACCTTGCAGGTCTCCGGGCGAATAAACCACGTCTGTTCAGTCATCTGTAGACTGTGTATCTGGAGACAACAGTTCCAGTGGCTGCGGTAAGGTCCCGAGCAAGGCTACCTGCAGTACTCCATGGCCGTCTGTGGGCACTGGTGGTGAGATATCGGTCTTCTCGTGGTGTTGTACACTGTGGACGCCCCGTACTGAAGCCCCTGGACACGTTTCCTGTCTACTGGAATCGTTGCCTTGATCTTGAGATCACACTTTCTGGCACACAGAGGGCCCGTGCTACGACCTGCTGTGTCTAACCAGCCTCCATTCATCCTAGTATTCTACCCCTCATAACATGAATATGTGTACTTTGAGCCATTTTCAACATACAGTCACCATTAGCACGTCTGAAAACGTCTACACACTTACTCGCTGCACCGTACTCTGACATGCACCAACACACCTCTGCGTATGTGGACTGATGCCAGCGCCACCGTGCGACGACCGCAGGTCAAATGCACCACATGGTCATACGCCGAGGTGATTTAAACCCGCAAACCGCCCACCAGAGCGTTGTTTCACCATGTGTCACCATTATCCTTAATTTATGAGCATGAGTGTAGTTTGCCTACTTGTTCCTTGCTGGTACCTGTTGTCCGCTGCAAACTCGCGAATTGAGCTGCCCTCAGACGTGCGTCCTCACGTCCTTACATAAAATCGTAGTTAATTTACCCGTTTTCGTTGTTGTGTCATTCAAGCGATACTTGGTTTTCAGTAGCTCTGCAAGTTTGTTCGCTTGATTTAAGAACTCGTCTTACTGAAAGGACAAACTTCAAACATTATCGTACAGTATTGTTTTCTGAATGTCCTCGGAAATAAATTTGTTGCTTTCTAAAACAGTTTTCACTTCCACCTTTTTGTATTTCCCGTAAAGCTTTGTCTGCCGTTTTACGGATTTTTTGGAACCAAATATTCCTCACTCGCTTCTCTGATTGTCATTGCGAGAAGTTCGACTTTTTCATACCGTTTCCTTCATGTTATTTTCATCCAATTTATGTTCTGTTCCAAGCTTCACTGTTGAAGAAATAAAGCATCAAAATTAAGTTTTTATACTGTCTGTTTTTCCCGGTACGGCCTGAAATTTCTTTGTCAGACGCACTATGATTGGCATTCTGACTGTTATTTCTTGGCCTACATATTGTTGCAGCCTACAGTACAGAAAATAATATTAGTTGTGCATCATCATATTTTAATATCAGTAGTATCTAAAAGCATAATAAAATGTTGTATTACTTAGTTGTAAACAAAACACAACACTCCGTAGCTCATACACAGATTAACTCACTTGGCGCAGATAACTTGCTTCCCCTCCGAAACGCACTGTTATTTTGAGTCAAGTTCATCATTAGTTCACACTGCAGTGTGCGATAGGTGCCGTTACTAACATTGTACTCTCCCTAGAAATATTTTCAATGAAATTGAAGGGCGCAGACTTTGATCTCACATAAACGTGGATACAGATAGAAAGGAAAATACTTAATAATATTGCATTTGCCTAGCAATCATTCTGGTGCAAGGCACAGAATCTACATAACGCATGAAAAAATAAAAATATAAACTGAGTAGGCTTTCACTTGTCATAAGGCAATGGAACTGTACAAACCAATTACTAATTTTCTTTTAAATACCTTGTCTCCCAACAGACAATTCAGCGTAACTGTCTGGTCAATGCCAAGATTGCATTATGCGTTACTGAAATGCGCTGCGGTGGAAGCAAAGCATGGAACACTTACTTCCACAACGTAGTCGTCGGTTTGTTGTATATCAGAACCTCTTGGTGGAATGAACACTGCGAATTAGCTCTGTAACTCCCACACTGATCTGCACTCGGTGTAGTGACATAGTACTAATTTCATTTTGGAGTGCATCTGTTTACAGTATTCAGGATTTGTAAAAATTTATTGGAAGCAACTCATAATGTGAAAAATGAATGAATAAATGAATAGGAAGGAAATTAATCATGTATTTATAAAAAATAATTACTGTTATATTTAGCCTCAACTGGTTTGATAAAAGTTGAGTGACGTACTTAACATGGCTTTAATTTTTGAAAATTGTGAAAGTCTATCACGTAATAAACTATATGCGCTACAAAATCGTTCGCAAAATAGAGCAAATGAATTTGTTTTTGGATGTAGACGAGATGTGGCTCAAATTCAAAGATATAGTAGCAACAGCAATTGAGAGATTCATACCTCATAAATTGGTAAGAGATGGAACTGATCCCCCGTGGTACACAAAAAAGGTCCGAACGCTGTTGCAGAGGCAACGGAAAAAGCATGCGAAGTTCAGAAGTACGAGAAATCCCGAAGATTGGATAAAATTTACAGACGCGCGAAATTTGGCACGTACTTCGATGCGAGATGCCTTTAATAGGTTCCACAACGAAACATTCTCTCGAAATTTGGTAGAAAATCCGAAGAAATTCTGGTCGTATGTAAAGTACACAAGCGGCAAGACGCAGTCAATACCTTCACTGCGCAGTGCCGATGGTACTGTTATCGACGACTGTGCCGCTAAAGCGGAGTTATTGAACGCAGTTTTCCGAAATTCCTTCACCAGGGAAGACGAATGGAATATTCCAGAATTTGAAACACGAACATCTGCTAGCATGAGTCTCTTAGAAGTAGATACCTTAGGGGTTGCGAAGCAACTCAAATCGCTTGATGCGGGCAAGTCTTCAGGTCCAGATTGTATACTGATTAGGTTCCTTTCAGATTACGCTGATACAATAGCTCACTACTTAGAGTACTCATATATAATCGCTCGCTCACCGATAGATCTGTACCTACAGATTGGAAAATTGCGCAGGTCGCACCAGTATTCAAGAAGGGTAGTAGGAGTAATCCATTTAACTACAGACCTATATCATTGACGTCGGTTTGCAGTAGGGTTTTGGAGCATATACTGCATTCAAACATTATGAATCACCTCGAAGGGAACGATCTATTGACATGTAATCAGCATGGCTTCAGAAAACATCGCTCTTGCGCAACGCAGCTAGCTCTTTATTCGCACGAAGTAATGGCCGCTATCAAGTTGATTCCGAAATTCTAGATTTCCGGAAAGCTTTTGACACCGTTCCTCAAAAGCGACTTCTAATCAAGCTGCGGGCCTATGGGGTATCGTCTCAGTTGTGCGGCTGGATTTATAATTTCCTGCCAGGAAGGTCGCAGTTCGAAGTAATAGACGGCAAATCATCGAGTAAAACTGAAGTGATATCAGGTGTTCCCCAGGGAAGCGTCCTGGGACCTCTACTGTTCCTGATCTATATAAATGACCTGGGTGACAATCTGAGCAGTTCTCTTAGGTTGTTCACAGATGATGCTGTAATTTACCGTCTAGTAAGGTCATCCGAAGACCAGTATCAGTTGCAAAGCGCTTTAGAAAAGATTGCTGTATGGTGTGGCAGGTGGCAGTTGACGCTAAATAACGAAAAGTGTGAGGTGATCCACATGAGTTCCAAAAGAAATCCGTTGGAATTCGATTACTCGATATATAGTACAATTCTCAAGGCAGTCAAATCAACTACGTACCTGGGTGTAAAAATTACGAACAACTTCAGTTGGTAAGACCACAAAGGTAATATTGTGGGGAAGGCGAGCCAAACGTTGCGTTTCATAGGCAGGACACTTAGAAGATGCAACAAGTCCACTAAAGAGACAACTTACACTACACTTGTTCGTCCTCTGTTAGAATATTGCTGCGCGGTGTGGGATCCTTACCAGGTGGGATTGATGGAGGACATCGAAAGGGTGCAGAAAAGGGCAGCTCGTTTTGTATTATCACGTAATAGGGGAGAGAGTGTGGCAGATATGATACGCGAGTTGGGATGGAAGTCATTACAGCAAAGACGTTTTTCGTCGCGGCGAGACCTTTTTACGAAATTTCAGTCACCAACTTTCTCTTCCGAATGCGAAAATATTTTGTTGAGCCCAACCTACATAGGTAGGAATGATCATCAAAATAAAATAAGAGAAATCAGAGCTCGAACAGAAAGGTTTAGGTGTTCGTTTTTCCCGCGCGCTGTTCGGGAGTGGAATAGTAGAGAGATAGTATGATTGTGGTTCGATGAACTCTCTGTCAAGCACTTAAATGTGAATTGCAGAGTAGTCATGTAGATGTAGATGTAGATGTAGGTACCCACTTTAAGAAAACACAATTTTGTGTTTTTACCCAAATATGTTTCGCTGAATATGCAGCACCACCAGTGATTTTCTTTCTATCAAACAACAAGTAAAATGGCCTTCACTATATGTACTTCGAGCTTTTAAGAAATTATTCACAAATAAAAAACAGACTAGATTTTTATATGTGTCTTGTTACTATATACTGTGGTTTCTATGGTTTCTGTGTTTAGCGTTCATTAGTTATTGTTTTACAGTTTGTCATCTACAGCCAGAGAGAACTTAATGAAAAAATTATTTGTATCAGAATTTACGGCTGGTATTTTCCATCCCGCAGCTTATATGTGGCTTCTTGCTATGTTAAAAGGTGATTCTGAAGTTGCAATACAAAACACTTCATTAACTGCTCAAATTCGCAACGGCGTTTGTCCCAAATACAACTTAACGAACGTTCGAGATCACTTGAAATAACAAACACACAGTTTAATGGCGTGGTTCCAGGTCTGCGGAAAGCGTCGTTCTGCATGGGTGTAGGGCGGCGTCTGTGAGGGATCGCGCTGTGTGGAGTAGCATGAGCAGGACAACAGTTCGAAGTAGAGCGGACGCCCTGGCTCGTCTCGGGATTTCCCTTCGATGGACTATGAGGGTAGCGGGCCCCTGGCTCGCAACTGCGAGAGCAAATGAACCGTAACTGAACTGGAAATGGAACTGCCTGCTGGAGGCTGCGCCTAGTCTTACGTGCCTAACAGGTGGAAGTACGTTTGTGTCCACATGATGTGGATAGTGCAATATTTTCGTAAATATCGGTGCCGAAAATTGACGTTGTACGACTAGATGTATTTCAGTATCATCTTCACGAGAAGCAATTTCTCGTTGGTTGTCAGTCAAATATGAACAAGTTTAAAGGCGCTTGATAAAGTTTTTAAATTGCGTATAGAAATAGAAGTCGCATAATATTTGCTGTAATAATAAAAATTAGCAAATAACCAAACAACATCAATAAAAGTTCATGTAAATACACTTGTCTTCATCATATTACATTTCAAATGTAACATGTACGAAATAATATGACAAGTTTTGGAAAAAAAAAATAAATAAAAAAGGGGGAGGACTCGATCCAGTGATCCACCGCTTACGGAGACGGAACGCTAAGCACGTGCCCGCCGCAATCGTGCTCAGGGTAGCAACGCACCGGCACATCATTGAAACGTAAAACTTCTCTAGCAATACTCTCGAAGTCACGTGAGTAGAAGCCACACTAATTGAAAATAATGTTGTCCTAATGGACTACTGAAAGTATACGAAGTTTGAGGTAAATCAGTGCTCCAAACATCGTGGCCTCCCCTTGTCAGATAAATAATAAAGATGTTGGAGTATTTTGTGTATAAAAGTCGGCTTTGTAGACATAACGAGGTCACGAGTGGAAAGGTTCCCTCGTTGCATTTGTCGGTCAGCCAAACGCCACACAGGACTGTTACGCCCTCCTTTCCCCCGTGTTGATATCCCGCATGTTGTATAGGCGCAGTAGAGTCATACATGCGAGCAGAAATCCTCGACAATCGTTCTTGGCTTCGACGTTCCTATTGTAAAGGCCACGATTTCTTCAGCGGACAGACAGGAACAAACATCATTTGCGCGTCTCCTGCGTCGGCGATGGCCGTGCTTATCTCCCCTTCTTTCTTGTAGAGTGACATACTTTCTATGTAACTATTCTTTCAAGAGCAATTTTCCCCGATACAAGATAAGATATTTTTTACATGTAACTATCAATATTTAATAAGTATATGGCATCAATTTGACTTTTACGTTGTCTTGCGACAGATATAAAATATATGTTACTCTCACCAGATGGAAAATATGAAATGTTGTAAGTCACTTTTAAAACATTATTTTGTAGTTTAAAGCTATTATTTTCGTCATGCGCTGTACAGTATCACGTGAATACGTAGATAAACAATTCCTTACTTACGTTGTATGACACTGTTAAATATTTTTTATTACCTGCGTCGTGAGGGTAATCTTCCAATACATGTAAGTCTCTGCATATTTATTGGCAGTAAAACAGTATTTGAACCGACATGTAGCCAATATGTAACCAACTCAATCCTTGCATGATTTTTTAAGACGGAGTTGTAGCCGTTATTTATTTTTTATTTTACTGACATACGCGACGTCTTTTTATGACATCACCTTGTGGGATTTCGTCAGAATGTTTACATCTCTGAACTTCCAGCAACGCTGGCCGAACTGTGACGGAGTAACACCAGAGCCGTCGAGAACATTGCACCAGGTCATTGGCTTCTTACTGACGTACCGAAGATTTCTACAATCTTGAGACAAATGGTTGTTTCGTATCAGACGTTTCTGACAATGATATGTGGGGTTGGGATCAAGATGGTTCACCATTGTTTACAACGATGAAAGGTGGCGTCATTGGTGAAGAGTTGATCAAATGAATGATAATTCAGAGAATATACGGGACTGTAACGCAGTTGTTGGAGACGTGGAAGACTTATCGAATCTGGGTGTCAGGAATGCACCTGCTCGATTTCCTCTAGAGTGATACGACAGCTAAATCGCTGGAACATATCGGATTACGACGGAGAGGTTGGTGTTCCCACAACGTGTTTTCACTATGCAGCGGAATGATTTGAAACTTTTTGGCGGATTAAAACTGAGTGCTTGACCGAGACTCGTACCCAAAATGTTTATCCTTAACGAGAAATGCTTTACCGATCCAGTCACGACTGACGACTCACCCTCTAAGCTCTACTTCCACCAATACTTTGGCCGAGCGGTTCTAGGCGCTTCAGTGTGGAAACGCGCGACCGTTATAGTCACAGGTTCGCACCCTGCCTCGGACATGGGGGTGTGTGCTGTTCCCATAGAGCTCAAAGCCATTTTTTCCAGCAATACTTCTTCCTACTTTTAGAAATTCTCCTGCGTACATTGCAGGACTAGTACTAATGGAAGAGAGGAAAGCACGCAGAAATCGCTTGACGAATGTTTCCTAAAAGAATTTTCACTTTGCACCGGAGTATTCGTTGGTTTGAAGTTTTCTGGCTCATTGATATTCTATGCAGACTGAGACTCGAATAAGAAGCCTCTGCCCTTCGCGGCAAATGCGCTACCGTGTGGTCTGTCCAGCCACGATTAACAACAGTCCCTCAGAGCTGTACTTCCGTCAGTACCAGCGTATTAGTTTTTAGAAACCAGGAGAGAAATACTGAGGGGAATAAAGCTGTGAAGGCAGATCGCGATTCTTGCCTGAATAGCTCAGCCGACAGACCATTTGCCCAAGAAAGGCAAAAGTTCTGGTTTAGAGACACTGTCCAGCAAACAGTTTTAATCTACTGGCAAGCTGATGTTGTCTGAGACGTGACAGGAGATATAAAGCGTGGCGACCGAAGATTAGAGTAGGCACAGGCAGTTTAGCCGGGGAACAGAAGTGGAAATTAGGCTGTGAGGATCTGATGATTAGATAATCCTTACAGGATATGAGTAAGGGTATACAGGGTTTGTATAAAAAGTAATAAGATTGATTTTTTGCTGACACGAGTGTACTTTGAAGCGCTCGCTCCCTTGGGGGGGGGGGGGGGGGTGTTATTGGTTGTGGGGGGTGTCTGGCCGAAATCGCGCTGCGTGCCAGTCCCTGCGGGCTCTTGTCTTGACAGAATCGTGCGTTTACTGGACACGTCGCAAAGTCGTCGGTCGAGGCGCACCATGCAGGAAACGATCGAGCAACGTCACGCCATCGCGTTTTGTGTGAGACTAGGAAAATCGGGTACCAAAACGTTAGATACGTGTCGGCAAGCCTACGGCAATGATTGCCTGTCATAGGCCCAGGTTTTCAGGTGGGTGAAGAGCCTTAAAGAGGGCCGGGGCAGTGTTGAGGACGAGCAAAACTGACGAAAACATCGACAGTGTGCGCGTTTTATTGAACACCGACCGTCGGATGAGTGTCAAGATGATAGCGGATGGCCTCAGACTTGAAAAAATGACAGTGTACAGCATCATCACTAAAGAATTGTCGGCGAGGAAGATCTGTGTCAAAATGGCCCTGAAGATCTTGTCTGACGTTCACAAGCAAGCACGCGTGGACGCCTGCCAAGACAATTTCCAGAGCCTTGAAGCTGATCTGGAGTTTTTAGATAACGCTATCACCGGAGACGAAACCTGGATGTATCAGTACGACCCAGAGACAAAGCGCATGAGTGCCGAATGACACATGGCAGCATGCGCACGTCCAAAAAACGGCTCGCATGAGCAGATCGAACGTGAAAGCCATGCTGACTATTTTTCTACGACAGGGGCGTGGTTCATCATGACTTTGTGCCTCAAGGCCAAACTGTCAGCGGTGCTTTTTATTGTGAAGTGCTCAAGAGACTGAAAGCCAGGGTCCATCGCGTGAGGCCAGCTATCACCGATGACCGGAAGCTGCATCATGACAACACGCTGAGTCACACCTACTTCATGGTGGCCAGCTACCTGGCCAAGAAAGGAATTCCAATGATTCCGCAGCCCCCCTACAGTTCCAATCTGGTCCTGACAGACTTTTTTTATTCCCTAAACTAAAAAATTCCGTGAAAGGACACCGTCATGGGACTCTGGAAGAGGTCCAAGCCGCCACGACGACAGATGTTGAGCTCATCCCAGACTCAGCGTTTGTGGCAGCATTTGAAGCGTGGAAATCTCGGATGCAGTGGGTTGTTGACTCTCAGGATCATACACTGATGAATACTAAGTGGTTGTAGGTATATCTACAGTAAATTTTGATTCACAAGCTCAGTCGTGTTACATTTTATACAAACCCTGTATTTAGGTGAGGGAGAATATTGGCTTCAGGGTTAGATGAATCGTCAGTGCCAAATAATTTGTTGCGATTTCTTTTGGATGGATATTGTGAGGAAGATGACATGTTAGTAAGATGTGGTTTAGTGCAGCAGGGTTTCTTAGCTGGACCTGAGTCAGTTGATGGTGGCAGATTAGGCTAATGCGGATGTAACGGCTGATCCTGGTGAGGCTGCTGCATATGCGTCTACTGCAGCTGTGGTTGGCGCAGTTGCGAGTGATGACAATGAGGCCGTTGTTTTGTTATGAGGTGATTGTACGAGGATCATTCAATAAGTAACGCAACGAATTTTTTTCTCGGCTAATTTCGATTGAAAAAATGCAGAAGTTGTTGTGTAGCATCGTGGAATATTCCAGCTTTAGTTCCTATTTGTAGCCTTAAAAATGGCGTCTATAACGAGGTGCCTTCCAAAAGACAACAGTTATTGAATTTACTTTGGCAGAGATCCAGAACATTGTAGATGTTCGTAGGCGCTTGCAGAATATCTACGGAGGTCTGGCAGAAACAAAAGCACAGTCAGTCGTTGAGCGAGGCGTCTGTCATCATCGCAACAAGGTCGCGCATATCTGTTCGGTCTTCCACGTGCTCGACGGTTGTATACAGCTGTGGATACTGCAGTGGTGCCAGTGATAGAGGTGTTTTTATAATCGTAAATATTACGGTAATAACTGGCCATGTTAGTACAGAACCCGCTGTGAAGCAATTTTGGCGAATCAAACGTAGTAATCGGATGCTTGCAACAGGCTGCTTCTACAGATCCTCTGCCTCAGAAACAGTAGTGGCGGAACATTCCAGGAAAAATCTGGAGAAGATGGGACAAAAATTTCTTGGTCATGGAGTACTATTAGGGGAGATTTTAATTTACCATCTCTAGAGAGACTCAAGTGATTAGGGTGGGTTGTAGCAACAGGGAATTATGAGAATTTGTTCTACATCCTTTATAAGAAAATTATCTTGATCAGTTAGAGAACCGACTTGTGAGGGGAAACATCTTAGATTTCCTGGTTGCAAACAGGTCGGAACTTCTCTACTCAGTGTAGACCAGCGAATCAGTGATCCTAAGGACGCTATAGCAACACTATAATTGTAAATACCAGTAGAAATATAGAAAGATATTTAGGATTACTAAGTGTTATAAGTGACAGATTTCATGATACCTGAAAATCCACTACCAAACATTCCTCTCTGAAGCTGAAAATGTTGAGTATAAATGGTCAAAGTTCAAGAATATTATACAACAGACCTTAGATTACATTGTGCCGAGAAAAGTTGTGAGGGACGGGAAAAACCATCCATGGTTAAGCAACCGCGTTAGAAAGCTTCACTGCAGATTTAAGCATACGCATAGACTTGTCGACATCCAAAACCTAAAGAAGCTAAAATTAGCCTAAAGGGAACCATGCGTGAAGCGTTCGAGCTAGAAAGTAAAATTCTATCTTTTGATTGGATGGAAAATTCCGAGAATTTTGGTCTTATGTTAAATCGGTAAACGGACCAAAGCCACTCAGAGACCTTAATGGCAACAAAGTGGAGGTTGGCAGAGATAAGGCAGAATTTTTCCAATTTTTTTTCTCTGAGAAGCGACGTACTGAGTTTCCTCCTACAAGTCGTCAGAACTCCTAAATGATACATACACACACTAAGGTGGCTTACGGAGTGTAGCTGTAGGTGTAGAAATATACGCAAATCAAAACAGAACTTTTTGTAGTCACTCAGTATTTTGCTTTAATTCTTCACAGTACACTCTAATGCATCGAAAATGTTCCTGTAAACAGTTCTCCAATCAATAAACGTTATTATCTTCAACTAGCAATCAGCCTGATAACCCAGGCATCTTCTCCTTGCGAAAGTTTAGGCGACTGTAATTTTTATTTGAAGGAAAGGAAATTTTGCAATATGAATAATTGTGCAACAGGATGGCATTTAAATAGTGAGGTTTGCAGAAGACACAGTCTTTTTGTTTGAATGTAAACAATACCCAAATAACTGTTAAACGCAATCGATGGATTGTGAGATTGTCTGGACCTTGTATCTGCACAGTGAGTGGACTAATGTGTGCAAACTTAGCTTACCACTTAGCTTGCAAATGGACAAAATATCTGAACTGTCTTCTCAAGCCCAGGGTGTTAAATGGACATTCTATATGAATATGGACCTGGCCCTGTAAGTCAGCTAATACAACGTGCAGATCGTAACAAAAATCATTAGAAATGTTGCTGTCACTTAACTAGAATCCATGAATTAATAAAAGTGGAAGTATGGGGTCTATTCTAGAAAGACAAATCAGCTATTCCATTTTTTATTCTATATATAATCTATCAACTGTGCTTGCAGGGGTCAAGTGATACACAACAATCATGTTTAATTACCTTCAACACTCAATAACAAAATATTTAAGTCTTGGACACATTAAAATAGTTCAAATGGCTCTGAGCACTATGGGACTTAACAGCTGAGGTCATCAGTCCCTTAGAACTTAGAACTAGTGAAACCTAACTAACCTAAGGACATCACACACATCCATGCCTGAGGCAGGATTCGAACCTGCAACCGTAGAAGTCGCGTGGTTCCAGACTGAAGTGCCTGGAACCGCTCGGCCACACCGACCGGCCTTGGACATATTGAATTGACTATTATTACAATCGTTATCTCTATATATGAAAAACGTTTTATCACAGGAAATAATGATTAAAATCTTGATTAGCTCATTTACATCTATGATGTCATAGATGGTCAATGCACTGAGATAGTGGAGAATAAATTTACTTTCTGGATCAATGAAAAGAATCTCATGTACCCATTGTGACAGTAGGTTAGTATCCTAGCTTTTCATATTCAATGGTCAAAGCGTACGCAAGTTGGAGTGAACAAAATCTCGACTCAACATTTACTGTGGCCTAATGAGCGATGGTACTTTACCAAGCAGTATCTGCAACAGCGGTGTCTCCGTGCTGGATCTGAAATGCTAATTCCCTACTCTGGCCTTTCCTGCGTTCCGTAGAACGTTAATCTCTCCCTACTCGAAATAATGGCTACTGCACACATGCTAAGGGTTGGAGTGATGTACACAATTTCTTTACCCACAAAAATTCCTGCAGGAATAATTAACTACATCTTTGCTATCTGTCACCACGATATGTGAAGGGTATCATCCACACTTCCGAAAGCAAAGCTCTGAACGCTCTCGCTATTTTCCACAAACTTGTGTGGTCCGCCGTGAGACAAGAGAGATATCTAGAAATTTTAGTTCTCAAAATGCTTTTATATAATGGGGATCTCCCCACCGTGTCACGTCTGCGTCGCCCAGTATGGCTTCAGCCAATCACCGTCTCTCTAGAGGTGAATTTTATTTTTATTTCCGGTTCGCAGCCTAGACCTGTTATAGCCATCCAGCCACTTACCCTCACTCCCAGCCATATTTACGTTAAATGGAATAATGGATTGTTCTGGCCTTACACCTTTCTGTGCTGAGGCTCGCCGTTCTCTTGTTAAGTGAGGTTTTCTGATGCCATTAACCACCTGCTCGGTTCGTCTCCAAAATACGTTTCACTTTAACTTATTTATTCATGCTCCTGTTCACATAGGTAGATATTGTTTTGTTAGTTTTCGGTACATGAGATTATTGCAGGTGCCTTTTGTTGATATAATATAATTATTATTTTCTGAGGATCTCATACTGTATCGTACTGTTGTTATAGATCAAGCTCATGTAAGATCCAAAAAATCTGGACGCCTTACAGACCCGTCTATGCAGAATCATACAAAATCCTTCTTAAAACGTCTACGAAATCCGACTTAGCAGAATTTGCATTGTACTCTCCCATGAGATAAACCAGTTGCCTTTGGCTTCTTTGTATACGCTTGATGTCAGTAGTTCCTCGAAATTGACGTGGAGCTCATACTGTTAGCAGTATTCCAGTACATACAGTGGAAATGTTTGACTAGAAATGCCCTTCCAGGAAAAGCATCATTTTCCTGAAGAAGCGAAGTCTTTCACTTGGTTTACCTACAATTGAATGTATGGGATAGTCCCATTTCAGATCACCATGTAGTTTTACCTCCAGTGACTGTAAGGGATGACCAGGAGTGGTCAATGCGACTGACTGCCATGCGAAGGACCTGTGTCCAATTCTGGTACTGCGAGAGACTTTTCCTTGGTGGGAGGACTGGAACGGGGTTCTCTCAACCTTCGAATGCCAATTTAGGTGCTACTTGACCCTGTAGCATCGTCTCCCTGTCACGAAAACTGACAATGGACGGGGGAGCGGCGTGCTGACGCTGCGTTGCTCCATGTCGCAGCTAATGACGCCGTAGTCTCAGACTGCAGGTGTGCCCTGTTGTTGTGAAGTCCTCGAAGTGCACACTTCAAAAACGAAGTCATGGAATCCAAATATTGGTGGCTCCAGTTATGCAAATATCCACATATCTGACTGTCTGTGGTAGTCGTCTAAATAAATAACTTCTCAAAATATATTGCTGTTTAGCAATTTTCCTTGGTAAATGTTGGACTGGCCACTGCCCACATCCACGACGGATCAACAGAGACAGTTATGTTAGTTTTATTAGTTTCGTATTATTCACCTATACACTAATGAGAAAGTGAAAATCAAAACTGGTAAACCAAAAAGTGATGGCTTCTGTATACATTTATGTAAGGCCTTTTTGGAAAATAGTGCATGGAGTTAAACCGTTCACTGGAATCAGTATCAGACAGCCCCTGGAGAAGATTGCGAGTCACGCAGTTGAAATATCGTGCAGGAAAGACGCGAATAACCGGCAGAAACCCGATTAATCAACATGACAACGCCTCGCCAGGAAAGCTTGAAGAATTACGTTTATTTTAGGCTTGATGATAGTAAAAGTTAGTTGTAAAAGCAAAGCCATTTAGTCACTAAATGCTCTCATTATGAAAGACTGGATGAGTATACACTACTGGCCATTAAAATTGCTACACCACGAAGATGACGTGCTATAGACGCGAAATTTAACCGACAGGAAGAAGATGCTGTGCTATGCAAATGATTTGCTTTTCAGAGCATTCACACAAGGTTGGCGCCGGTGGCGGCACCTACAACTTGCTGAGATGAGGAAAGTTTCCAACCGATTTCTCATACACAAACAGCAGTTGACCGGCGTTGCCTGATGAAACGTTGTTGTGATGCCTCGTGTAGGGAGGAGAAATGCGTACCATCACGTTTCCGACTTTGATAAAGGTCGGATCGTAGCCTATCGCGATTGCGGTTTATCGTATCGCTGCTTGCGTTGGTGGAGATCCAATGACTGTTAGCAGAATATGGAATCGGTGGGTTCAGGGGGGTAATACGTAACGCCGTGCTGGATCCTAACGGCCTCGTATCACTAGCAGTCGAGATGACAAGCATCTTATCCGCATGGCTGTTACGGATTGTGCAGCCACGTCTCGGTCCCTCAGTTAAGAGATGGGGACGTTTACAAGACAACAACCATCTGCACGAACAGTTCGACGACGTCTGCAGCAATATGGAACATCAGCTCGAAGACCACGCTGCATCACAGACAGAAGCGCCTTAGATGGTGTACTCAACGACGAACCTGGGTGCACGAATGGCAAAATGTCATTTTTTCGGATGAATCCAGGTTCTGTTTACAGCATCATGATGGTCGCATCCGTGTTTGGCGACATCACGATGAACGCACATTGGAAGCGTGTATTCATCATCGCCATACAGGCGTATCACCCGGCGTGATGGTATGGGGTGCCATTGGTTACACGTCTCGGTCACCTCTTGTTCGCATTGACGGCACTTTGATCTGTGGACGTTACATTTCAGATGTGTTACGACCCGTGGCTCTACCCATCATTCGATCCCTGCGAAACCATACATTTCAGCAGGATAATGCACGACCACATGGTTTAGGTCCTGTATGGGCTTTCACGGATGCAAAAAATGTTCAGCTGTTGCCCTGGCCAGCACATTCTCCAGATCTCTCACCAATTGAAAACGGCTGGTCAATGGTAGCCGAGCAACTGGCTGGTCACAATACGCCAGTCACTACTCTTGATGAACTGTGATATCGTGTTGAAACTGCATGGGCAGCTGTACCTGTACACGCCATCCAAGCTCTGTTTGACTCAATGCCCAGGTGGATCAAGGCCGTTATTACGGCCAGAGGTGGTTGTTCTGGATACTGATTTCTCAGGATCTATGCACCCAAATTGCGTGAAAATTTAATCACATGTTAGTTCTAGTATAACAAATTTGTCCAATGAATACCCGTTTATCACCTGCATTTCTTTTTGGTGTAGCAATTTTAATGGCCAGTAGTGTAGTTAGGGTAACATTGGTCGGCTGCGTCTTTGTTCTAAGTAACATGAATGGTGTTCTTAGCTATATCGTGGTTACTGAATTAGAAAATGAAATCCGCTTCTACCTGTTGGGCTCAGTTTTCATGTACGGCGCCCTACCTTAAAAGAAAAAAAAAAAAGCATTTAAAATGCTGTGTATCTGTTGCTTTGGTATTGCTTAATTAATTTGCTTTTACTTATTTTTTCGGGTGTAATTGTTGGAAAACCATTGATATATATGCAAGGAATTCCATACATGATCCTCAGTTCCGGCATTCACTGCCAGGACACGGAGGAGGCCGATGAGTCACGCTCACGCTGCGTCGTGTCGCGTTCGATCGCTGTGTCACGTTGTGTAGTGAAAGAACGCTGCTCCTGTGAAATTCGTTGCTGTTTGTTCGTGAACGTTTGTGTTTTGTGTGATTTCAGAGGAAAAAATGCTTCATACGTATACAAATAACCGAAATTATTTTTTTATATCTGTGGTAAGTTAACTCTGTAATAGCAAGGACAAAAACTTCAAAAACTTAATCTTCTTGAAAAAAAATGTTATGTGCTTTATTTTGGATGCAAGGTTGGCGACTAAGACAAAGAATGCCCTCCCCCCTCCCCCATATACACTATTCGACGTGTGTTGCACTCCTGACGGGCTGGTTAAGAATAACACGACTGACCTTTGGTTATCCCATGATTTGGATTTTTGGATTGTTTGGGGGAGGAGACCAGACTGCGAGGTCATCGGTCTCATCGGATTAGGGAAGGATGGGGAACCATCCCGGCGTTTACCTGGAGTGATTTAGGGAAATTTCGGAAAACCTAAATCAGGATGGCTGGACACGGGATTGAACTGTCGTCCTCTCGAATACGAGTCCATTGTGCTACCCACTGCACCACCTCGTTCGGTATGATTTAGAGGGAACCAGCGGATCACAAAGCAGACTGTTATTTCTGTGTGCCAAAAGTACCTGGAATCACCTCTAAAACAAGGAAAACTGTGAAATTTTTGCTAATTTATCATGTGCTTCAACACCTACAAGTCAAAGTGAAAAACTGACAGCATCAGTGCATTCCGAGAATGTGACGGTGAGTGAAGATGAATATGGAGACGAACGTCTAGAAGAAAGCGAAGGGTATACGGATGCCGACCCAACTTCACGCCCCTTATGAATCAAATGAACCACTTTCTTTTCTCCAGGAGATCTCAACGATTTTATTCGTCATTTAAATTTGTCGAAGCAACAGGTTGAGGTTCTAGTTTCACGATTGAAAGAAAGTGATCTTCTTCTTCCTGATACGAAAATGAGTGTTTATCGCGAACAACAAGCTATTTTATGAATATTTCTCCAAGGAAGGCGACTTGGGTTTTTGTAATGGCATCCAATCCGTTATGGACTCTTGGCCATGATTTCAGGTAAGCCATTGACGCTTGTTCATAGATTCTAGCAAACTTAGTCTGAAAGCGGCACTTCTTCACGATGAGTACAAATTTCCTTCCTTTCATGTTGCTCATGCAGGTAACATGAAGGAGACATACAAGAACTTTCCACTGCTGTTCACACATAGCCAACATGAGAAATACAAATGGTATATATGTGGGGAGGTTACTGCAATTCTCCTCGGTTTGCAGTCGGGTACACAAAGTACTGCTGCTTTGTGGTGGAGTAGGACAGCAGAGACAGGAAATTCCTCTATTCTAGGAAAAAATGGCCTGCTAGGAAAGAAGGTCAAAATCAGAGGCTCCGCCGGCTGGTGTGGCCGTGCGGTTCTAGGCGCTAAAGTCTGGAGCCGAGCGGCCGCTACGGTCGCAGGTTCGAATCCTGCCTCGGGCATGGATGTGTGTGATGTCCTTAGGTTAGTTAGGTTTAATTAGTTCTAAGTTCTAGGCTACTAATGACCTCAGAAGTTAAGTCGTATAGTGCTCAGAGCCATTTGAACCATTTGAACCAGAGGCTCAGACGACTCTGCCACACTATCGCATGCAAATTTCTCGACCTCTGTTACAGGGTGCAGAACTGTAGGGTTCCCCTTAATAGACCAGGCGTGCACTACACACAGGAAACGGCTACTAGGGTAGCGGAGTACGTGTGGCGTGCACATGGGACTTTTTTATGTTAGGTAACTCCTCCCTTGGGAGTAAAGGCTATTTTGACTGTTAAATCAGCCACAGTGACCTCAGAGAATCTTGTTCCTCGCAGTACAGAGATAGAAAAGATTAATATGATTTTAGTAAACTGCAGATGCATCCAAAGAAAGGTTCCAGTAATAGTATCGCTTACTGAAGGTTATAATGCACAGATAGTATTAGGAACAGAAAGCTGGTTGAAACCAGACGTCAATGGCAACGAAATCCTAAGTTCAGTTTAGAATGTTTATCGTAGGAATAGGTTAGTCCCCAATGGTGGCGGCATGTCTATTGCAGTAAAAAATTCGATAAAATCTAGCGAGGTTATCACGGATTCCGAATGTGAATTAATCTGGGTGAAATTGAGTGTCAAGGAACGGTAAAAAATGGTGATGGGATGCTTTTATAGACCACCTGGGTCAGCATCTGTAGTTGTAGGACGCTTCTGACAGAACTTGCAGAATATCATTAGTAATTATCCTGATCATGAAGGTGTAATAGGGGGTGACTTCAACTTGCCAGGTATAGATTGGAAGTGTTACGCCATCAAAACTGGTGCCAGAGACAGGGAATCGTGTGACATTGTTCTGGATGTCTTGTCCGAAAATTACCTTGAGCTGACAGTTAGAGATGGTGACACCGGTTCCCGTCAGATCACCGCAATTAAGCGCTGTCGGTCTTGGATTTGTGACCACCCGGTCTGCCGAGCGCTGTTGGTAAGTGGGGTGCACTCAGCCCTTGTGAGGCAAACCGAGGAGCTACTTGATTGAGAAGTAGCAGCTCCGGTCTCATAAACTTACTTACGGCCGGGAGAGCGGTGTGCTGACCACATGCCCCTCTCATATCCGCATCCAATGACGCCTGTGGGCTGAGGATGACACGGCGGCCGATAGGGACCATTGGGCCTTCATGGCCTGTTCGGACGGAGTTTAGTTTAGTTTAGATAGTTAGAGAACCTACACGTGAGGGTAACATCTTAGACCTCCTGGCACCAAACAGACCTGAACTTATCGAATCAGTTGACGTAGAGGAAGGTATCAGTGATCATAAGGCTGTGACAGCATCTACGACGACGGGTCCTACAACAAATCTGAAGAAAGGTAGTAAGATCTATTTGCTCAGCAGTGGTGACAGGATACCAACTTCAGAATATCTCAGCAGTCAGCATCAAATATTCGGTGGCGAGGACGAAGATTTAGAGAACAAATGGAAAAAAAATTCAAAGGCTTCGTTCAATATGCCCAAGACAATTATGTTCCGAGTAAGGTTTTAAGGGATGGGAAAGATCCACCACGGTTTAATAGTTGTGTTAGAAAAGCGCCGCGTAAACAAAGAGCACTTCATCTCAGATTCAAAAGTAAAAACCTAGCTGACAAACAAAAATTGAAGAAGCGAAAATGAGCGTGAGGGGAACAATGAGAGAAGTTTTCAAGGATTTTGAAAGTAAGACCTTGTCAACCGACCTGAGTAAAAACCCTAAGAGATTTTGGTTGTATGTAAAATCAGTAAGTGGGTCAAAATCATCTATTCATTCTCTCGTCAACCATACCGGCACCAAACGGATGATAACAGGGAGAAAGAAGAAATACTGAATTCGGTCTTCCGAAGTTGTCTCATCCCGGAAGATCGTAACACTGTCCCTTCTTTCAATCGTCGTACGAACATCGAAATGGCAGATACTGAGATAACCGATCGCGGAACTGAGAAGCAGCTAAAATCGCTTAGTACTGGAAAGGCTTCAAGACCGGATGAGATATCTATCAAGTTCTATGAAGACTATGCGAAAGAACTTGTTCCTATTCTGGCAGTAATTTATCGTTGATCGCTTGAGCAACGAAACGTACCTAACGACTGGAAAAAAAGCGCAGGTCATTCCCATTTTTAAGGAAGGCCGTAAGACAGATCTACACAATTATAAACCTACATCGTTGACGTCAATCTGTTGTAGAATTGTGGAACATGTTTTATGCCCAAGAATTATGACGTTTTTGGAAAATGAACAACTCCTTTATAAAATTCAGCATGGATTCTGCAAACAGAGATCCTGCGAAACTCAGCTCGCTCTGTTCGTCCATGAGATCCACAGCGCAGTGAACAACGGTGCTCAGGTTGATGCCGTGTTCCTTGATTTCAGTAACGCATTTGACACCGTCCCACATTGCCGTCTAATGAACAAAAAAATACGAGCTTATCTAGTATCGAAGTAGACTTGCGACTGGATTCAATACTTTCTCGCAATTAGAACTAAACACGTCCCTCTTAACGGAACTAAATCGAGAGATGTAAAGGTAATATCTGGAGTACCACAGGGGAGTGTGATAGGACCGTTGCTGTTTATATTATGTATAAATGATCTAGCAGAAAGCGTCGGGTGCTCTTTAAGGCTATTCGTAGATGATGCAGTTGTCTATACTAAAGTAGCAACGCCAGAAGATAGTAAGAATTTTCAGAACGATATGCAGAGAATTGATGAATGGTGTATATTCTGAGAGTTGATACTGAACGTAAATAAATGTAACATATTGCGCGTATATAGGAAAATAAATCCACTACTGTACAGCTACACTATTGAAGACAAACAGCTGGAGACAGCGTCTGCAGTAAAATATCTACCGGTAACCATCCAGAGCGACCTTAAGTGGAATGATCACATAAAACAGATAGTGGGAAAAGCAGATACCAGACTGAAATTCATCGAAAGAAACTTAAGGAAATGTAACTCATCCACGAAAGAAGTCGCTAATAAGGCGCTTGTTCGCCCGATTCTGGAGTATTGTTCATCTATCTGGGGTCCCTATCAGGTAGGACTGATAGAGGAGATAGAAAAGATGCAACGTAGAGCGGCGCGTTTTGTCACGGGATCGTTTAGCTGGCGAGAGAGCGTTACGGAGATGCTAAACAAACTCCACTGTCACACGTTAAAAGAGAGGCGTCCTGCATCACGGAGGGATTTACTATTGAAATTTCGGGCCAACGTTTTTGAGGAGGAGTTGGATGGCATGTTACTTCCTCCCTTATCCATCTCGCGTATTGATCGCGAGGAGAAAATTCGAGAAATTAGAGCCAATACAAAAGCTTACCGACAATAATTCTTCCTACGCACTATTCGCGAGTGGAACAGGGTTGGATCGATCAGGTAGTGGTACCGAAAGTACCCTCCGTCACACACCATTAGGTTTTCGGAGTATGATGTAGGTGTAGATGTCGTAAAGACTCCTCTTGTTGGCGCGAAAAAAGGGTATCTAGGTCCACTGCATATTAAATTGGGTCTCATGAAAACTTTGTGAAAGCTATATAGAAAGAACACCACATGGATTCAAGTATTTTTGACAATAGAACATCTGTAGTGCCACACACAAGGGAATTAGTGGCTGATGAACATTTCCATGATTTGTTGAGCGACGTTGAAAAAAAATGGCATGGCTGCCTTTCATACGTGTTTGTAAACACTTTTTTACACAACCATAAGGCACAAAACTATAGGTATATTGTACAAGAACTAGCGAGATCAAACCACCATACGGGACATACCATGTCACTTTAGATACATTTCTTGAACGGCCATTTGGACTTTTCCCGGATAACCTCGGTGCCGTTAGTGACGAACAAGCAGAACGCTCCCACCAGAACATTTCTCAAATGGAAGAGCGTTATTAAGGCAACTGGAGTGCTGCATTGTGGCCGACCATTGTTCGACCTTACGAAGAGATGTGCCTGAGGCAAAATATCGCAGGAAATCTGGACAAAAACATTGTTAGGTATGTTTCACTTTTATTTACTCTTACGTTTTTCATTTTTTGAATAACTGCTGAGACAGGTTTTTCTCGCCTTTTGCGAGAAACATGTAAGGCTATGATACATAAGCATGTACAGAAACCAGTATTACATGGAAACTGAGGCCAGCACAGAAAGTTTGAAATTAGATCTGCATTCAGGAATGAACTGTCTTCCAGAAACGGCGTGTTTTGTTTTCGTAACAGAATTTTTTGTAGACCAGTGTAATTTGTGTCCCCTTCTTAAGAAAACTATTTTTCAAATGGTTCAAATGGCTCTGAGCACTATGGGACTTAACATCTGAGGTCATCAGTCCTCTAGAACTTAGAAATACTTAAAACTAACTAACCTAAGGACATCACACACATCCATGCCCAAGGCAGGATTCGAAACTTATTTTCCACATATGTCAATGTTTATAATTCTTAAAATTCTTAAAATTCCCACACTCCACCATATTTATGGCATCATGGTTCAGGGCCATTGGTGACGACTTACGTGCACGTATCAAGCAAGGTCACTGATGACGGCATACATTCGACGTAAATGACCTCACATTATGTCACCAGGGGTATGTGGCTTGTGAAGCCACAAATGTAAACAAATGAAAACTTTGGGCTAGGTGCAGCAACAATTGGTAGCCCTACTGAAACTGGAACTTGGCGATTGTTTGATCCGTTTAGTATATGTACTGGCCACAAATTTTATAGGTCGTAATTGCCTCTAATTCAGTAGTTTGATACTTAGGCACAAATGAAGCCGTTTGTGCTTAAAAAACGGATCTTTGGGCATCCATACACCAAACAGGAGCGAGAGAAGTGATCCTGACCGTTAGAGGAAGACAATGTTAGTTTGCCAACGTAAGTGTGTGCAAACTAGCAGTGTTAGGTTGGTTCTGAAAAGTAGAACCTTCTTCGTACTCGACTGTTTTCTGCATAACCCGGGGAGTTAAGTTAACCCCCACAGTAAGACCTCTGACTCAATTCGTACGCGACTTCTTCTATAATTTAGACGCGATTCTATAACTGGCGCAGGCAGGCTCCAGACCACACTGTCGCTTCACTAAAGTGCCACGTGGAGTGCTACAGGCACCAGAAGGACGGCCTAGTACTACCAGTTAGTCAGAAACTCAATAGATGGTTTTGTTGCCTACTAGTTGCGGCAACCTGACAATTACGATGGCCACCCGTAATTGCAATCGCAGCCGGACTAACGACGTTTCCATGCTGCCATTAATGTAGTCTATCTCGTTCTACTGCCGTAAGCAGTGCAATTTTGTCTCCATTCATCAAGCGTTGTTTTCCCGTCCTCTAATTGTCGTCTTCGATCCAAGCAGTTTAGCCAACGATTTCAGCGCCTTTTTACCTTGCGTCAGCCTGTAACTGGGGTCTTTCATTTCCAAATTACACCCATTTATAATAGTCTGTTGTCGACTATTACTTCAGTTGAGTTGTGCTACCCTCTTCCGTTCTTAATACATCATCGCGCCAGATCTGCTCCCCAAAGCTCGTGTAGACAAGGTGGAATCAGCCTGCAGTAAGAAATTTGGATGCTTTAGATTCGATCAAGATAAAGAAGAAGGTGATGGGATTTGTAACTAACCCACATAGTTGCAAACGCGGTTCTGCCTTTTTACAGGTTTTATCTCGAAGCACGTTTAATGGAAACTTTCGTTGATTCATGGCTATGAGAACTTTTTTCTTGTTTCGAGGTAAGGAATCAGCCGCTGCCAAATTAAATTTGAGGCATTAGCTCTCATCACGGACAGAAATATTTCTGCTACACTCTCAATAAGCATATTTTTAGATTTAACTAGCCTAGTACCTTTCTGTATATTGCGCTTCTGAAACTATTTACTTTAGCCTGTAGAATGAAGTCTCCTGAAAAACTGGTTCACACTGAGATGACAAAGTCAAGGGATAGCGATATACACACATAGAAACGGAGTATAAAAGGACAGTGCATTGGCGGAACTGTCCTTTGTACTCAGGTGATTCTCGTGAGATTGTCTCCGAAGTGATTGTGGCCGCAGGACGGGAATTAGCAAGCTTTGAAAGCTGAGTGATAGTTGGAGCTAGACGCATGGGATATTCCATTTCTGAAATCATTAGGAAATTCAATATTTCCAGATCCACAGTGTCAAGTGCGTTCCGACAATACCAAATTAAATTTCAGGCATTACGTCTCACCACGGACAACGTAGTGGCCGACGGCCTTCACTTAACGACCGAGATCAGCTGCGTTTGCTTACAGTTGTCAGTGCTAACAGACAAGCAACACTGCGTCATATAAACGCAAAAATATATGTGGGAAGTACGAGGAACGTATCGTTTAGGACAGTGCGGCGAAATTTTGTGTTAATGGGCTATGGCTGCAGAAGATCGCCGCGAGTGCTTTTTCTAACAGCAGGATACGCCTGCAGCGTCTCTCCTGGGCTCGTGACCATGTCGGTTGGACCGTAGACGACTGGAAAACCCTGGATTAGGCAAATGAGGCCCTACTTCAGTTGGTAAGAGCTGATGGTAGGGTTCGAGTGTGGTGCAAACCCCAGGAAGCCATGGACCCAAGTTGTTTTCAAGGCACTGTGCAAGCTGGTGGTGGCTCCATAATGGTGTGGCCTGTGTTTACCTGGAACGGAATTGGTCTTCTCGTCCAGCTGAACCGATCATTGACTGGAATTAGTTATGTTCGGCTACATGGAGACGATTTGCGGCCATTCATGGACTTTATGTTTTCAAACAAATTTTTGTGGATGACATTGCGCCACGTCACCGGGCCACAGTTGTTTGGTATTGGTTTGAAGAACATTCTGGACAATTCGAGCGATAAATCCAACTGAATATTTCTGAGAAGTCAATTCGTGCACAAAATCCTGCCTCGGCAACATGTTCGCAGTTATGGCCGGCTGTAGAGGCAGCATGGCTCAATATTTCTGTAGCTGACTTCCAACGACATTTTGAATATCTGCTACATTGAGTTGCCGCACTACGCCGGACAAAGTAAGGTCCGACTCGATATTAGAAGGTGTCCCATGACTTTTGTCACAGCCACAGCGAAGGGAAGCACCTGTTGTGTAGAATTTTCAACGAGATGAGGCCAGTTGATTATCCTCGGGTATTCGGTCACTGCTTTCGCAGTAGAGACCTGCAATTAATCACTTCCTTATCGCTGGTTGGAGCGGCTCCTGTTGCACGCGCCAGCTGGTGTTGCGAACGGTCGATGCAGGAAGTCCCTGGCGCTGCTGCCGCGATAACGACTGCGGGCAGGCCGCGTCGGCGATGAGATCTCTACTGGCGGCCACTTCTTTCCCAAACAAGGAACGTCGTGAGGGCACAGTCGTTGTTAGTTCGGCAGCAAGCGTATTTCTGCGCGAAAGAAACGAGGTGCGGTGCTTCTATTTTTGAAACACTTCTAGTCGTCAGAATACGCTCTTAGAAGGTCGTTAGTATTTTTAAACTGTTTGTCGAGGCTGTAAGAGAAATGGACTTGGACATTCGGTTACATGGCGCCAGCCATGGATGTCCGCAGAAATTTTCCCAAGAGGGGGCAGGATTCAAAACTTGCCAGTCTCGATACTGATTTGGTGAGTCGTGCGCCAAGAACTGTATTTGACAAATATGACAAGAAATAAACAAAAGTCATTGTAGCTCAAAATACTGATAGGTATCTACTTAGCGTTTTTAAAGTATTAGGTTGGTGCTTAATGGGAGGTTTACTATCTTTTGCTTCAAAAAATCGATTTTTTAAATTGAATTTTTGGATTGATGAAAGTCTTTAGAATCTACCACTGAAACTGTTTTTCCGATTACGGAACACAAATGTTTGTTATTTGCGGTTGAACAGAAAAATACACCTGCCTGAAAGCGGCCTTTTTCACGCATCAGTTTTTGTCTTTCGGAGGACGAGTTATTGTACCGGTGCTTGGGAGGAAACACACAAAATTCAAATAAAAGTTTGAACGCGTGTGTTTGGAAGTTAGCCCCCATGTATTTTCATTCTGGTGCGAAGACTGGAGATTGCGACTTTCCTCGCAGTGAGCAGCTTCTACGATGGGTATTCAGCAGTTATGAAGACCATGACAACGATGGACGTCACCCGGAGACTCTGTTCGACGCAGTTCGCCAAGCATTCGGACGACCACCGGATCCAAGCGGCCGAAAGCCGCTTGTCGCTGGCCGTACGAGCGGCTCTCGAGCAGCGCAGGATGGCCCAGATCGAGCAGAACGCCCTCTGTGAGGAAGAGGAAGGACTAATTTATGGACCCGGAATAGCAGATCGAACGCACGTTGCGTAATATTAAATTTATATGTAGTCAAAACTTCAAACGTGTTTTTCTCGAAATGACCTTTTTTTTATTACGCGGTATGGTAACTTCAGATCTACTGAACCGATTTGTTTCCGACGAAGCCAACTAAATTATCTAGGAGCTGTACCACTTGGCCGACGAAGTAGAAAAATCGATGAAAAAATCCTATTTTTTTCAAATGGCCGCCATTTTGTTTTATGTAGTCCAAATAACTTAAGCGAGGTACAACTCCTAAAGAATCTTATATACTTCGCTAACGTTAACTCAGTTTTAATTTCAGACGAGCCGGCTGACCTGTGACATACCGCGTGCGGAGGTCTACATCGAAATTTTGTTTCGTTTCGACGGCACTTCCGCCTTTACTCTTCGACATTTCAAGTCGAAAGAATTCCAGTTTGTAGAGAAAATATCAATAAACATTTTGACCAAATTTGGCATTGATGTCTATAACACATCCCGAAAAAAATTCTTAAAGAACATGCTTTTTTCGGGCCAAAGATCTTCCCTTAAGTTCGTAGCAATTTACAAAAACTTTAATGAACACAACACAGATACATACCAGAGACTTTCGTCATGAATAATGTCTTGTCCTTCACTAAGTACAGCCGGTCGGTGTGACCGAGCGGTTCCAGGCGCTTCAGTCTGGAACCGCGGGACCGCTACGGTCGCAGGTTCGAATCCTGCCCCGGGCATGGATGTTTGTGATGTCCTTAAGTTAGTTAGGTTTAAGTAGTTCTAATTTCTAGGGGACTGATGACCTCAGATGTTAAGTCCCATAGTGCTCAGAGCCATTTGAACCATTGAACCACTAAGTACACCAGTATGCCAACTGGAATAACTTTTCGATCTCGCGGTTGTAGAAATAAAGTGGATTTTTGGCGAAGAACGCGTCAAGCCATTTTTGGAGTGTATTTGCATCCGGTAAGCAAGTTCCTTGATGGTTGCCGGACAGAGAGCGGAAAATGTGGAAATCTAAGGGTGCAAGGTCAGGAGAACAAGGTGGTGCGGAATGAAATCCCAACCCAACTCCTGTGAAGGTTGTTTTGTCAGTCTAGCAGAATCCGGGCAGGCGTTACCTTGGAGTTATATCACTTCAAGCGGTATTCCTGCTCGTTGTTCTAGGATTTTGTAACACGTCTCAATTGTTGACAATAAACGTCAGCAGTGATGGTTACTCCTCAGGGAATCAATTCGTAGTGGTGCACTGTTCGACCAGACGCGTAACATCACCTTTTGTGGGTGCGACCAGGCCTTTGTACGGGGACTTGCTGCTTTGTTCGAGTTGAACCATTCCTCTGTTTTCCTTATGTTAGCGTAAAGACACAAGTTCTCGTCACAAATAACGATAAAGGATAGGAATCGTCGGTATCGTTCACGAACCAATTGATGATGAGCAAGCAGAGATGCACATGTGGTCACCCGGTGTTTTTTTTTTAAATTTTGGCTTAGAGCATGCGGTACCCATACACTCGATCTTTGAAGTTGCCCCGCTGCATGAAAATGTCGCACGACGGTGGGATGGTCACTTTTCATCGCATTTGCCAGTTATCGAGTACAATGAAATGGATCATTGTGGATTAATGCTTTTAAACTATCTTCATCAAAGCCCGAACGTCTTGTTTGACGTGGAGAGTCACCAACGACAAAACGAGAAAACCATTTTCTTGCCGTGCTCTGACCAGTGACATTATCCTCATACACGTCGCAAATGTTTCTGGCTGTATCCGCTATTGTCGCCCCTCCACTGAACTCCAACAGAAGAATATGTTCCGATTTCTCGACTTAGCACTCCATTTTCTACTGTCCACAGCTTCACTCAGCATCTCCAATTGACAAAATCACAACATGTAAACTAAAACAGCAACAGTGTACTACACATAAAAAGTGACAGTCGATAAATGAAACCATAGCAACAGTATAAGCAACATGCAGAACAAAAACGCTACGAACTTGTGCACCAACCTAATGGAGTATGTTGGTACCCAAATAGAACCATATTTCAGTAGTATTATTAAAGTACATTTTTCTGCGTTATTAGGAATATGAATGCAAAGTACATTTTTCTGCGTTATTAGGAATATGGATGCGAATTTTTTCATTATAACATCTGAAATTACATTCCCAATGAGTTACGAAATAAAGCTAAAACATTAATAAAATAATTAATTCACTCTCCCATAATGTTAAGTTACAACTGAAAATTAAATATCTGAAACAGGAAAAAACCACGATGATTGACAAAACCTTGCTGAATATCGACAAAAAGGCAGAATTAATAGCACCCGAGGTAATTAAACAGGACAAACTTTTATGAAGTCTTATTCAATTTCGATGCCATCTACAACACCTTGTACGCTTATAAAACTTTACAGGTGGCCACATTTAATGGATTTACTACATTATTCTTATGAGAGTATTGATTGGCGTAGACGAAGCTCAACAAAGGTATAGTGTAGAGTAGGGCCAATGTACGACTACATGAATGTGGCAAAACCACCCAGAACCATCCCAATGTGCCCCGTCAAAACTACTTTTAACAGAACCACACCAAAGAAATCCTTGTCTCTTCACTTTACGACATTATTGTTTAGCTTGCCAAATGGAATGCAAAATTCGTATTTCTGTGATAGCATGTGGTGCTCTGTTGCACCCACAGATTGTAAGAAGTTTCCAGTACTGGAAAGCGTATTTTTCCGACCTCGAAATTTCACACAGTCCTCCCTTTATCTAGCGCAGAAAATAGGGTTTTCTTTTTTCGACTGATGTAATTGAAAACAAGTATAGACGTACACACCTACAGTACACTGGGTGGTTATAATTAAAGTGGAGCTACTCAGATATGTCTATTGTAGGCTGTACTCATCTAATGGCGGGGAAACTTGGTAGATATTGTAATGCGAGACCAATTTATACTGGAAAAAAATTAGTTCAAAGTTTATCAGCCTGGTTCAAATCTGGCGCTGTGGATGCAAGAGAGACGCATAGAAATGTTTCCACATGTAACGGATTAGGAACGGCACGTGAACGGAAAAGGTCAAACAAGTGAGAAAGGCAAATTGTTAATAATGTAATTAACTCCCTCTTACACATTTAGTTCCATATGAGCAATGGAGAAGTCGACGAGATGCTGCATCCGTAAAACGATGTGATGAACAGTTGCTCGCTTCAGTTCCGGCAGATTGTGAGCAACATACTCCTGTATACTGGACTTCAGACCAAGCGTGTCCCTGGCAAACGCGCTTTTTAGGTATCCTACAACAAAAAGCCACGTGGATTCAGATTAGGCTATCTTGCAGACCATGCATCTCGGAAACCTATAAAGATGGCACGTTCTTGGAAGGTTACATTAAAAATATCGATCACTGGGCGAGCGACATGACGTGTTAACCCATCCTACATGAAAAAAATGGTTTCCACACAGTTGCACTCTTCCAAAGCGGGAATCACACGTTATAAAAGAGTCTCGATAACGCGCAGAAATTGCAGTAAACCGGACAGGCTCCGTGGATGTGTTCTCTTTAGACAATAACGAACCGAGAATAAACGTGCTTGTGAATCCACGCCACACCGTCACATAGGGCGAGTGCTGTGGCTGTTCGTGCACAATGTGCGGTTTAAAAGTACCACATATTCGTCTGCTCTGTACATTCATTGCACCCTGTAGTGTAAAATGTGCACGTCACTGCATAGTCTACTAAGTGTACAAATGTCATCAACTTCGATTCGTGCCAGGAACCACCCCCACCTCCCACTCCCGCCCTCCACTGTTATGCCGGAGCCAAGGTAGCCCCTGAGGGCCGGCAAACCATATTACACCACAGAGGGTGGGATTGTGTATATCCAAGGCGTACCAAAAGCACCATGGTAAACACCCGCTGTTTACATACAAGGTAATGGAAACAGACATTCCGAGCACTACTTCCTGCCCGAGAGCTCGAGCCACGGCTTGCAGGAAGTATCACTACGCCAAAACCTGATTGGCTGGAGACAGTGCAGTTCACTTCGGATGCCGACTTAGTGGACTTCGACCGTTGAAGATTACGTCTTCGTCTCTGAATTGGACTTTGACTAGTGCGTGTGTATGTTACCACGAACCTTTGTGGTAATTTAGAAGTGAACATTTGTTTGCCTCAGTTAGGAGACTTTTACTGGCATCGTTATTGTTACCTTAATTTTTGTTGTTCATTCGTCTACCTTGTAAACGTATATAAATATACATAAATAAAAGTTGTGTTTGTGAAAAATAGCGAACTGTCAGTCACTACATCCGCCACCTTGTGAACGCCTATGGCGACAGCTCATCCCCGATCTGCGGGGACGGCGCTGGGTCGCTTCAAGTGTCTCTCCCGGCTGCTGAACCGACCGTTAACTTGAATCTAAATCTGCATAAATAATCCTCAAGCCACTGCACGGTGCGTGGCGGAGAGTACCCTGCACCACTACTAATTACTTTGTTTCCTGTGCCACCCGCAGACAGAGAGACGGAAAAACGACTACTATATACCTCCGTATGAGCCCTAATTTCTCGTATCTTATATTCGTGATCCTTACGCGAAATATATGTCGGGAGCTGTAAGACGTTCTATAGTCACCTTCATACGCCGGTTCTACAAATTTTCTCAATGGTGTTCCACGAAGAGAACGTCGCCCTCCCTCCAGGGGTTCCCATTTGAGTTCGCGAAGCATCTTCGTAACAATCATCTTGGTATTGAAGCTCTTTTTTCCGTGTTTGCTTTAACAATATATATGTTTTTGGATAGGGTCCGCCTTTAGCAAAACACAGTTTTGTTTTTTAACCCAAACATGTTTCACTGCAGTTGCAGCATCCTCAGTGGGCTTTTATTTTCCATCTGTTAAAGATAAAGAACGTTCTTTGTTGTTTTGTACACATGTAGCTATTAGTTTTTTTTATAAAAAATGTAATTATAGATATTTGAAAAAACACATAAATTATGAAAATCCATACCTTTTTACCACATGGTGTGGTTTTTCTGACGTCTTGTGTTTCTACAATGACCGACAGTTTGTCATCTGCAACCACTTATACCTTAAAGTAGATAAATTGTTTAAGCCAAAATTACGATTTGAAGAACTATGTTATTATTATGCCTGAAATTATTTAATTCTATGTGTTTGTGTGTGTGTGTGTGTGAGTGTCTATTTACATGGTGTTTCACTTACTCTTTTTTCGTCTTCATCTCTGTCAAACACTGAATATTGAGTTGCCACTGCCACTGTCACTGTCACTCACTGTTTCACTGTTTATCAGCTATAAAAACAAAACATGGCTGGCAGTGGAACAGCTGGAGGTGTAAAAACAAGATGGCTGACAGTGGAACAGTTGAAGGTGTTCCTGGCGGCTGTTTTGAACCTTTCAGAGGTGACTGAGATATTTTTACTTTATTATTATTTTTTTTAGTGTGTGTTTGTGTGTGTGTGTGTGTGTGTGTGTGTGTGTGTGTGTGTGTGTGTGTGTAAAACGGGGAGACAGAGAGAGAAAGAGAGGGAGAGAGAAAGGGAGGGAGAGAGAGATTTTAGGTGTCAGGATCTTTTTTTTTTTTTTTTTGGTGGTTGGGGGAGGGGGGTTAAGATCTCTATAGGTTGGTTTTGTCTGTTAATTCTTTGAGGGCAGAGAACAGAGTGCCATTGCAGAGAGCTGTGTATTCATTTATTATTTGTTTTCCTTCTACTATGGCTTTTTGTATCTGGTAATTTTCTTCGATTATCAGTTTCTGTGAGGGGCTGTTGCTGCATTTGAGAATTTTCAAATCCGTGTTGATGTTTGTTGGGCTATGTTTCTTGTCCATGAGGTGTTCAGCAAATGTGGAATGACAGCTGTTACTTTTTAATGCTCTTTTGTGTTCAGTATATCTGGTATTAAAGTTTCTGGTTGTCTGTCCTATATAAACAATACCGGATAATATATTGGTACCGTTATGTAGATGACATCATATGCCTTATAGATGAAACACCAAGTCGCATCCAACAACTCCACAGTGATATAAACAAAGTACACCCAAAAATAAAATTCACCATAGAAACAGAACATGACAAAAGGCTAAACTTCCTTGACCTCACAATATACAGACACAACAATCAACACCAATTCTCCATATTCAGGAAAGCGAGCACCACTAGCACAACCATTCACAAAGACTCTAATCATCCGATTACACACAAACTAGCCAGCTTCCAATACATGCTACACAGACTAAACAAAACCCCACTCACTGATAACAACTACAAGAATGAATTGCAGACAATCAGACAAATAGCAGTGGAGAATGGATATGACACAAACACTATAGATAAACTAAACCACAAAATTAAAGCAAAACTAAAAAGGACACCCAACATACAAAGTCAAAAACAAAAGCCTCAACCTACAAACACACATGAACAGGAAACACCCACAATGACAAACAGATGGTTCACTCTCACCTATAACAACAAAACAGTACACAGAATAGGCAACATACTCAAAAAACAAGGGATAAAAATAGCCTACAGGACAGACAACTCAACACAGAAAAAACTAAGGACAACCAACACAAGCACAGACAAACACAACACATCTGGTATTTACCAATTAACATGCCAGGATTGCAAAGCAGTTTATATAGGACAGACAACCAGAAACTTTAATACCAGATATACTGAACACAAAAGAGCATTAAAAAGTAACAGCTGTCATTCCACATTTGCTGAACACCTCATGGACAAGAAACATAGCCCAACAAACATCAACACGGATTTGAAAATTCTCAAATGCAGCAACAGCCCCTCACAGAAACTGATAATCGAAGAAAATTACCAGATACAAAAAGCCATAGTAGAAGGCAAACAAATAATAAATGAATACACAGCTCTCTGCAATGGCACTCTGTTCTCTGCCCTCAAAGAATTAACAGACAAAACCAACCTATAGAGATCTTAACCCCCCTCCCCCAACCACCAAAAAAAAAAAAAAAAAAAAGATCCTGACACCTAAAATCTCTCTCTCCCTCCCTTTCTCTCTCCCTCTCTTTCTCTCTCTGTCTCCCCCTTTTACACACACACACACACACACACACACACACACACACACACACACACAAACACACACTAAAAAAAAAATAATAAAAAAGTAAAAATATCTCAGTCACCTCTGAAAGGTTCAAAACAGCCGCCAGGAACACCTTCAACTGTTCCACTGTCAGCCATCTTGTTTTTACACCTCCAGCTGTTCCACTGCCAGCCATGTTTTGTTTTTATAGCTGATAAACAGTGAAACAGTGAGTGACAGTGACAGTGGCAGTGGCAACTCAATATTCAGTGTTTGACAGAGATGAAGACGAAAAAAGAGTAAGTGAAACACCATGTAAATAGACACTCACACACACACACACAAACACATAGAATTAAATAATTTCAGGCATAATAATAACATAGTTCTTCAAATCGTAATTTTGGCTTAAACAATTTATCTACTTTAAGGTATAAGTGGCTGCAGATGACAAACTGTCGGTCATTGTAGAAACACAAGACGTCAGAAAAACCACACCATGTGGTAAAAAGGTATGGATTTTCATAATTTATGTGTTTTTTCAAATATCTATAATTACATTTTTTATAAAAAAAACTAATAGCTACATGTGTACAAAACAACAAAGAACGTTCTTTATCTTTAACAGATGGAAAATAAAAGCCCACTGAGGACGCTGCAACTGCAGTGAAACATATTTGGGTTAAAAAACAAAACTGTGTTTTGCTATAGGCGGACCCTATCCAAAAACATATATATCTCCGTAACACTTTAGTAGCCAGTATCTGAGTTACTTCAATGACCTCCTTTAATACGATCTGGTGCGGATCCAAAACACTTGAGCAGACTCAAGAATAGGTCGTACTAGCATCCTATATGCGGTTTTCTTTTCCGATGGTCCACACTTTCCTCAAATTCTTCCAATAAAACGAAGTCGACCTTCCGCCTTCCCTACCAGAATCCTCACCTGCACGTTGCATTTTATATCGCTTTGCGTCTTTACGCCCAGACACTTAAACGACGTGACTGTGTCTAGCAGGTTACTATTTATGCTATATCCAAACATTATGGGCTTGGTTATGCTACTCACCCGCATTTACTTACAGTTTTCTACATTCATCACACCAACTAGAAATTTTGTCTAAGTCATCTTGTGTCATCCTACAGTCACTTAACTTCGACACCTTGCCGTGTACCACAGCATCATCAGCAAAGAACTATATTTTGCTGCCCGCCCTGCCCGCCAGATCGTTTATGTATAAAAAAAAAAAAATGACAGCGGTCCTGTCACACAACCCTGGGGCCTCCCGGCGTTACCCTTGTCTCTGATGAATACTCACCGTCGAGGACAACATACTAGGTTCTGTTACTTAAGAAGTCTGATCCACTCTCACATATCTGGGAACCTATTCGGTATGCTCATATCTTAGTTAACAATCTGCAATGGGGCACCGTGTCAAATGCTTTTCGGAAGTATAGAAATATGGGACCTGCCTGTTGCCCTTCATCCACAGTTCCCATTTTGTCACGAGCGATGCTTTCTGAAACCGTGCTGTTTCGTGCACGTAAGCTTTTCGGTCTCTAGGAAATGTATTATATTCGAAATCGGAATATGTTCTAGAATTCTGCAGCAACTGATGTTAAATATATTTGTCTGTAATTCTGGGGGTCCGTTATTTTATCCTTCTTATATACAGGAGACACCTGCACTTTTTTCCAGTCGCTTGAGACTTTGCGCTGGGGAGAGATTAGCAATGAGCGCTAGCTAAGCAACAGGCCAAACCGAATTGGGACTCCATCTGGACCTGGAGGCAACTCTTTTAGTTGTTTCTTTACCCCAGGGGTGTTTATTACTATGTCGGGCGCACGGGATTCTGTGCGATGGCCAAACGTCGGTATTTTTGTACGATTCTCCTGCATTACATCCTCTCCTCAGCGTCATCCGTTCAAATAACTGTTCCTACCGGTACTGGAATACATAACCCCCGTAAATCTTGGGGTTAATGTTAACACAACTGTCGTTTCTTTCCCTCCTCTCAAATAAGCAGCTTCTTACCTCCAGAGAAATTCTCCTGTCACCATGAAAGTTCTAGCGTCGGATTTCTCGTACTGCAGGTGTTTGACCCGAAAGCTGCCCAATGCATATAGTGCGACAGGCTAGAAAAAGTTAGGAAAATATTTAACCTAATTTATCTATACGGTATTCTTAAGCAAAATGAAAGTTGAAGCAAACTTTCTAGGTGCTTCAGTCTGGAACCGCGCGATCGTTACGGTTGCTGGTTCGAATCCTGCCTCGGGCGTGGATGTGTGTGTTGTCCTTAGGTTAGTTAGGTTTAAGTAGTTCTAAGTTCTAGGGGACTGATGACCTCAGATGTTAAGACCCATAGTGCTCACAGTCATTTGAACCATTTGAATCAAACTTTTCATTGTGGAAGTCACTAATATGCATTGCCAAATTATCATTCGAAATAGCCCTGTTACCCAGGTACCTCTCCTGGCTCCTGAACTGAGATGAAACTGAAAAGTCGGTCACATACGAGTGAGACTCGTACACCGAGGGTTTCGTGCATATTTCGTTATGGATATAGACAGTTCATCTGTTCAAGGAATCTCGAATCTCGATGACATTTGCCTGTTATCGGGACTGATACTGGTAATATATCGATCACAAGGATTCCAAGACTTTCGAGAATCTTTTAATTTCAAGTTTGACTTCGGATTACAAATGACAAATGAAATTTTTTTGTATGACATTTTTACAAATTCACAATTTTCGGGTTCTTTTTTCTTTATTTGTACACTGAAACCTTGTTTCTACCAAAATTTCTTGTTTCTAGACCAACGGAAAGCACCCTATGGGTTTTGATAAGAGAGTTTGCGAGTATCAAAGTATGTGACATAAATGGACACACCTTTTCATTACATTGACATAGAAACTTCAATTTTTTACACTATTAGGGGATTACAGATCTTAGTATGTGACAAATTTCGACTTTATACATCTACCAGTTCCTTAGACGAAGCGTTTTTAAAAGTTAGACAGACAGACAGTCCGACCGCCCCATAAGGGTTCAGTTTTTACCGACTGAGTTACGGAGACGTACAAGGTATTAAAGAGATAGACAAGTTAGCTTACTTCGTCCTGTAGCATGTTAAAACGGAGCGACAAGAAGGCAGCAGATAAAGTAACTACCATGTTTGCATGGTAAACAAGGAAAATTGTACATATTCCAAATGCTCTCGAGGGAAAACCTTACAGAGAGAGAAAAGGTGTTTTTATTTAGCCATGACAGCTCTAGAGATTAATTGCGAGGGACGCATGGACCGTAGCGCTTTCCATCTTGTCGGTAACAGGTATGTGGGCAGGTCGTAGTGTAGAGCCCAGGCGTTCGTGACCTCGTCTCTGGCGTCCGCGAATAAACTGGGACCATACTCCTGGATTTGAAATCGGAGATCACTTGTTTTTTCTTTGCTGTTCTCAATCTCCGCTCCTCTGTTATGCACGAGTGTCCGGACAATAGCCGATGCCGCTGGCAGCCTTTACATACGGCCACAATGTCTTGAGGATTTGCGAGAGATATTTCAGTAAAATACCGCTACGAGTGTGAAGACTTTACGAATTACCCTTACGCCAGGCAAACGCGTTTCATTCGGCGTTTCTCTATCTACAGTCTTATGCTTTGTTGTACAGCTGTCGTGAGCAGTCGCTGCTTCTTTAAAAGTTTCTTCAGAGACAGTATACTGCAGAGAGTCCCTCCAATCACGAACTGTTGTACGAGGTGCATAAACTATCAGTGCGGGGTCAACCAATTTTTTAAAATTAGAGCTACAGTCGTTTTAAGTACTCCAGTCCAGAGCAAAATATTTCAGTTTCTCCATGGAGGTATGACCCTAGTGTTTCTGCTCCTAGTTTGCTGAAGATATAAATCTTTTTACTAATCCTAGCTGGTCTTTGCACTGCAGTAATCTATCTTGCTGTAACTGGCTCATGATCACTGGTACCAGATGCAAGGACATGCTCAAAGAGGCCTGGTCTATTTTCTGCCACGAGATCTAAAATATTTATACCATCAGTTAGCCTCTGAACTACTTGTTCTAAGTAGCAGTGGGAGAAAGCACTTGCAATCATTTTGCGGGATGTCACGTCACGTGCACGAAGTGCAAAACCGTAATTACCCCAATCGATTCTTGATTGGTACTGCGTCTTGCTCAAACATTCTCACTTTCTGTTTCAATTTCTATCTCGATAGTTTTCAGTTTCTTATCTTTCGTAATAAATACACCGCGCCCAATTCACGTTAGTCTGTTCTTTCGATATTACAGATCGATTTATATCGAAACTATTTATGTAGTCGTCCAATGTTAAACCGCACTGTGTACATACCCTCAGATATTTAATGGATGATATTGATTCCAGTGATTGGGTAAATTATATGAGTCCATGGTGTCTGTTCCTTCGGACATGTCCGAAAGCATAGACACCATGCGAAATCTGCAGCTGGTTTCCTGTGGCCCGTCACGAATTCCTTTCCTGTGTCAGCCTTTTGATCTCAGAGTAGCACTTACAACCTACACCCTCAATTATTTGCTAGATGTTTTACAATCTGTGTTCTCCTGTATAGTTTTTACTCTGTACAGCTGTCTCTCGTACCTTAGAAGTTATTCCCTGACGCCTTAATACCTTTTATTATGCTGACCCTTCTTCTAGTCAGTGTATTGCACATGTTCCTTTCGTTGTCAATTTTATGGAGAAACTCTGTTCTTTTATTGTTCCCTCATGGTTCTTGTACGTTTATATATCACTTTGTCTTTCCATACAGATTACTGCTATTTTTCTCAGAATTTAGTGTATCTTGCACCATTTTACGTTCTCGAACGCTTTTTTCCAGGTCGACGAATCCTATGACTGCGTCTTGATTTTTATCCAATCTTGCTTCCATTATCAAGCGCAACGTCTGAATTGCTTCTGGTGCCTTTTACTTTCCTACAGCCAAACTGATCGTCATCCAGCAAATCGCCAATTTTCTTTTCCATTCTTTGTATATTATTCTATTTGATTTTAAGTCTTCGAATGCTCATTTAAATTCTCATTCCAGTACCGTATCACCTATCTCTTCCCTATCGATTCCTGTTTCTTCTTCTGTCACATCATCGCATAAATCCTCCCCCTCGCAAAGGCCTTCAGTGTACTCTTTCCACCTGTCCATTTTCTCCTCTGCATTCAACGGTGGAATTCCCCATGCAATCTCGCTGTTGGGACTGTAAGGTGGGGCTACTGGTAACTTGTCTAGTTGAGCCACGCCGTTCCATTCTTCAGTGTTCTAAAAATGGTTCGAATGGCTCTGAGCACTATGGGACTTAACATCTGAGGTCATCAGTCCCCTAGAACTTAGAACTACTTAAAACTAACTAACCTAAGGACATCACACACATCCATGCCCGAGGCAGGATTCGAACCTGCGACCGTAGCGGTCGCGCGGTTCCAGACTGACGCGCCTAGAACCGCTCGGCCACACAGGCCGAACTTCAGTGATCTAAATAACTATATAACAAAACCACAGGAAGAATGATTATCCTGTGACCTATAGCCTTATCAAAGTAATTTTATGTGTAAAACTTTCCTCTATGCCATGAAATCGAATGATTGATAACTGTAATGGTAAATACGCATCTGATAGCTCCTATTTTGAATTACGATGGGACACATACCAAAGTTCATTCTAGATAACTTTCGACTTTTGTTTTTCGTGTTGCTGAGCAGCCAATACGTCCGTCTGCCACATAAAATGGCCGGGTAAGATCTCCGACAATGTCGAAAGATTTTTTCTTTTCTGGAGGAGTGGAGAAGTCTACACTTTGTTATGTGAGAACATATGCCGAATTGCTTCAAGGAGAAGTTACGACACAGATTTCATAAATTGAGAGAGTGCTTTACGCTTAACTACTGCCTGCCAATGAAGCTTGAAGTAGTTTTCAGTCGTCGTCGCTCTGTACCTTGGCTGTTGCGGAGACAATTTTTTGTCATTTGTCACATATAACCATTATCAATTATCACTGAGCTATCAATACATTATTCCAGGCAACATTTAACATTATGGTCTGGAGAGTACAGTATCAAAGATGGCACGTCTCAGCCATATACCACCCGCTACGTTGTCGTCTTCCTAAGGGGCAGTGAAATGGACGGCCTCCAAATAACATGTCTGGGACCAAGTACTGCTTGGTGGGAAGTTAATATTTCAAACTCAAATTCCTTTTTCCGACGAGCAAGCTGTATTTCTCAGCGCAGCGCATAAGATGCGATAAAATTGCCAGTGGACTGTTGCATTATTGGTGAGCAGAGAACGAAATGGCAGTCACTCGATCTGATGCGACGTTTGCTATCTGACAACCCGTCATATCCTGCCTACAGGAAGGCTACCCCTGTCTCCGAGGACCGTTACGTCACCGCGAGTCACGCCATGTCATGTCACGTTCGACAGTGCCTCCTCAGCTGTAGGAAGTGGAAACGTGCAACTGATTCTCAAAGCAGGTTGAGAACTGATGAAAAATTCAGCGGAATCACTTTTCATCGTGGACAGCGCCTGAAGATCTTGTCAGGCGCTTTGTGGTGGAAGATATCCTTGTATTGATCGAGGCGCTCTTCCGATAACTTCTGACAAATAAACTATGACAATAATTCGTCAAGATTTCTGCATTTTTCGGTGAGTGACGGTATCTGATGCTATATATATATATATATATATATATATATATATATATATATATATATATATATATATATATATATATATTACTGTGAAAGTCACTCAAGGAAGATTGCAGCTTAAAGCTTCACGTATGTCAAGCAAAATCTGACAAGAAAGGGAAAGTAAACCTGATGTACAGCAGTGAGTTACCTCAAGTAATTTAGGAGATTGACAGAAATCTAAATATTCATCTAGAAATTTTAACCCGTTGCTTTCGATTATCAGTCCTTATTTAACCTCTGCACTACGTCACTTTCTTACTACAGAGATACAAGTGCATTTGTGAGACTGAACTGAAAGTGAAAAGGAAGAATCGACCTCAACGTCTTCAGAAAGAGTATGCAACGAAGAAGTTAATTAAGACAGAGCAGTGAAAGTAGTTTCTGTACGGCTAGAAAAGTTAATTTGTAGGTGGGCAAGCGGTACAGCAAATGGGTTGCGGCACTTATTCCAGGCGTGAAATTTTTATTTCAACGAAACAGGTACCGCCTCGGTGGTCAATTTCTCTGAGAGTAACCATGGCCCCAGCTTAGAAAAATAATTCGGCAATCATTAGAAATAGATGTACCCAGTGGTGACAGCGATCTCTGCGCAGCATGCGTAAAGCAAAGTATAGGGCTATAGATAGAGAGATGATGAATGAAATGCGTTTGGATGTCGAAGGGGCACTGCGTGAGGCCTTCAACGGTTACCAGAACACACTATTATCGAAACACAGGTTATATAGGATGATTTTTTCCACCTTGTACGAAATCTTAGGGGTTAATCGAAGAGAAGATACGGAACAGAAAAGGACTAATGAACTTATGTCCGCATATGTATGGTTTCAATGCTAGAGGCCATTTATTCAATCATATATTGTTACAGAGACTGCGGTCTAATACGCCCTGTGCCACGCAGTCACAATTACAGTATGTGTTGAAAATGGTTTCCATGTGCCTCAACGCATGCGTGTACGAGCCGTAGCATGTTCTGTCAAACACGTTCAAGCCAAGCTGCATCCGAACAGAGTCAAAGGCAGCATGAATACGCTGCTCCAGTGTCTCCACATCTGGAATGAGCTCTGCATACACAATACTTTTGAGATGGCTCCATAACTAGATATTGCACGGGATGAGATGCAGCGAACGAGCAGGCCATGCAACTGGACTCACTCGTCCGATCCATCGACCAGAAAAGACACGACTGAGATGCGTCCGGACGTTAAAGACGAAGTGGGCTGGAGCACCGTCATGTAGCAGTCATATAACCCTTCGAATAATGAACTGTACTTCTTCCAGCAGGGGAGGCAGAGTCACCAGCAAGAAACGCCGATAGTTGCGCCTGTTAGACGGCGTGAAGGAAGACTGGTCTCAAAATAAAGTCGGCAATTATTCCGGCCCACACATTCCGGTTACGCCGATCCTGATGATTTGCTATTGTCTTACCATGGAGGTTCTTCATGTCATCCCACAGATGACTGTAATGAAAGTTGAAGATACCACTCCTCTTAAAGGTGGCCTCATCAGTGAATACGATGGAAGACGCAAATCGTGTTATAGTGGTTGCCTGGTGAAGAAACCAGCGACAAAACTGCTCCCGATGTGGAAAGTCTGACACGAGTAACCCCTGCACACGCTGTAAGTGATAAGGGTAGTAACAGTCGTCATGGAGAATGTTCCAAACTGCTGTGTAGCTTACCCTGCACTGGCGGACCAACTACCTGGTACTGACACGGCGTTCGCCTTCCAGAGTGTCGATCACACTTTCCTCCAAGTCTGGTGTTCGAATATTGCGGGTACGTTCTTCATGATTTCCTGCTTCCTGTAATGACCCTGTCTCAGACAAACGGTGAAGTAGCAAACATCGAATGCTGTAGTGGTTGTCAGTGGAGGTAGGTCTGATACAACCTTGCTGCCCGCCACCCGTTGCCATTTGCCTTTCCGGAAGTAAATACCACGTCAGCAAGCTCTCGATTCGAATACGAACCCGTGGTGTACAACAATGTATCACATCTACTACAAGATGAGTCGGCAAGGGAAGTGAATCGGACCCAACATTACCAACTACTATTGCAGGAGAGGGCGCTAGGGCATGACGTACGAGGAACAGTACCACCCTCTAGGAGGAAACCATGGATACTGTAACGGTGGCTGCATGGTACAGCGCGTATTAGACCGCTGTCCTTGTAACAAAGTATGATTGAATAAATTATCTCTAGCACGGAAACCGTGCATTTCGTGCCATAAGTCCATTAGACCTTTTTTTTCCGTATCCTCTCATCGATCAATCCATAGAGTTTGTACACGGTGGACAAAATTCACACTGTAAAAGCCAAAGAAATTCTGGTCCCTTGTAAAGCTTGTCAGTGACATCAAGGTTGGTGTGCAGGCGCTCATGCAGGGCCGAAGAAATGAAATTGAGAGTGGTAAAGCAAAAGCAGGAACGCTGCATTCTCTATTCAAATGTTTCTTTACGTAGGAAATTCAAGTTAAATTCTCACAACTGTAAAGATAAGTGATTGAGAATCTACGGGACTACCTCGAACAGGCTGCACACACCATGGATCCTGAACCAAAAAATCTAGCGCAGATGGCCAGGGCACTGGGGCCGTCATGGCTTCAAATCCCTGTCATCAACTTCCATCACCTCAGTGACACGAACCTCCACGTCTCGCAGCGGTTGACACTGCAGAAGGTGGTTATTCAGGCCTTCAACAGGTGCTCACGTTAATATGACTGGACAGTGTACAGATAACAGTGCACTGTACGCGGATATCTTTTTAGGGTCAGTGGCGTCGCGAAGCAGCTGAAATCGCTAAAATTTAAATAGGTCCAGGGCCCGATGGAATCCCTGTTGGATTCCGTACATAATCTGTGGCTGCGTTAGCCTCTCTTTTAACCATAGTACACTACTGGCCATTAAAATTGCTACGCCAAGAAGAAATAAACGGGTATTCATTGGACACATATTTTATACTGGAACTGACATTTTCACGCAATTTGGGTGCATAGATCCTGAGAAATCAGTACCCAGAACAACCACCTCTGGCCGTAATAACGGACTTGATACACCTGGGCATTGAGTCAAACAGGGCTTGGATGGCGCGTACAGGTACAGCTGCCCATGCAGCTTCAACACGATACCACAGTTCATCAAGAATAGTGACTGGCGTATTGTCACGAGCCAGTTGCTCGGTCACCATTGACCAGACGTTTTCGGTTGGTGAGAGATCTGAAGAATGTGCTGGCCAGGGCAGCAGTTGAACATTTTATGTATCCAGAAAGGCCCGTACAGGACCTGCAACATGCGGTCATGCATTATCTTGCTGAAATGTAGGGTTTCGAATGAAGGGTAGAGCCACGAGTCGTAACACATCTAAAATGTAGCGTCCACTGTTCAAAGTGCCGTCAATGCGAACAAGAGGTGACTGAGATGTGTACCCAATGGCGCCCCATACCATCACGCCGGGTGATACGCCATTATGGCTATGACGAATACACGCTTCCAATGTTCGTTCACCGCTATGTCGCCACACACGGATGGGACCATCATGATGCTGTAAACAAAACCTGGATTCATCTGAAAAAATGACGTTTTGACATTCATTCACCCAGGTTCGCCCCTGAGGACACAATCGCAGGCGCTCCTGTCTGTGATGCAGCGTCAAGGATAACCGCAGCCATGGTCTCCGAGCTGATAGTCCATGCTGCTGCAAACGTCGTCGTACTGTTCGTGGAGATGGTTGTTCTTGCAAACGTCCCCATCTGTTCACTCAGGGATCGAGACGTGGTTGCACGATCCGTTACAACCATGCGGATAAGATGCCTGTCATCTCGATAGCTAGTGATACGGGGCCGTTGGGATCCAGCACGGCGTTCCGTATTACCCTCCTGAACCCACCGATTCCATATTCTGCTATCAGTCATTGGATCTCGACCAACGAGAGCAGCAATGTCGCGATACGATAAACCGCAATCGCGATAGGCTACAATCCGACCTTTATCAAAGTCGGAAACGTGATGGTACGCATTTCTCCTCCTTGCACGAGGCATCACAACAACGTTTCACCAGGCAACGCCGGTCAACTGCTGTTTGTGTATGAGAAATCGGTTGGAAACTTTCCTCATGTCAGAACGTTGTAGGTGTAGCCACCGGCTCCAACCTTGTGTGAATGCTCTGAAAAGCTAATCATTTGCATATCACAGCATCTTTTTCCTGTCGGTTAAATTTCGCGTCTGTAGTACGTCATATTCGTGGTTTAGCAATTTTAATGGCCAGTAGTGTATTTCGTCGAACCATCGATCAACAGACTTTGTTCGGCCGCGGTGTCCGAGCGGTTCTAGGCGCTTCAGTCCGGAGCCACGCGGCTGCTACGGTCGCATGTTCGAATCCTGCCTCGGGCATGGATGTGTGTGATGTCCTTAGGTTATTTAGGTTTTAGTAGTTCTAAGTCTAAGGGACTGATGACCTCAGATGTTAATTCCCATAGTGCTCAGAGAAATTTGAACCATTTGAACAAACTGTGACGAGTAGTTGGATGATGCCAACAGCATTGCCGCAGTGGTAACACCGGTTCGCGTCAGATCACCGAAGTGAAGCGTTGTTGGGCTGGGCTAGCACTTGGATGGGTGACCATCCGGTCTGCCGAGCGCTGTTGGCAAACGGGGTGCACTCAGCCCGTGTGAGGCAAACTGAGGAGCTACCTGATTGAGAACTAATGGCTCCGGTCTTCTAATCTGACATACGGCTGGGAGAGCGGTGTGTTGACCACATGCCCCTCCATATCCGCATCCAGTGACGCCTGTGGCTGACGGTGACACGGCGGCCGGTCGGTACCGTTGGGCCTTCTAAGGCCTGTTCGGATGACAGTACCGATCACACCAGTGTACAAGAAGAACAGCATAAATGATCCACGAAACTTCTGTACAATATCCTTGACATTCATCTCTTGTATAATCTTAGAACATATTCTGATCTCAAATATAATGTATCTCGAATAGAATGACCTCCATGCCAGTCATAAAGAATTTCGGAAATATGATCAATCGAATTCCAACTTATGCTACTCTTTGTTTTCATAACATGAAATCGTCAGGGAGTTAGATCTATGTTTTATTTCCTAACTTCCGAAAAGCTTTTGATTTTATCACAGCAACGCATGTTATCGAATCGACGTTAGAGTAGCGTATCAGCTTAAGATTTGTGACTGCATTGAAGACTGCTTCGCATAGAACACGCTGTATGTTACTTCGGATGGAAGCAACTTCGGGTGTGCTCCGGGAAAGTCTTTTGAGACCTTTGTAGCTCATGTTGGGTATTAATAACTAACATACAATGTTCATAGAAACCTCAGACTTTTCGCATATGCAGGTGGTATCCATAATGATAGCTTGTCTTTAAAAATACTGCACAGATATTGTCAGACCTTGATAAGACTTCATAGTGGTGCAAAGTTCGCTAACTTATTAGAATTGGAGACAGGAGACGAGATACAGGCGAAAATAAATCGTGAGTCCTGCGTGGATAGACCAGCCGGTAGAGCACCTACCCGCGAAAGGTAAGGTCATAGTTTCGAGTCCCTGTCTGTCACACAGTTTTATACTGTCAGGAAGTTTGAGAACTTGCTTTAAATTTTCAGAAATGTAAAAACTGTGCAATTGACAAAGCGTATAAATGTAGTATTGTATGACTTCAATATCAGTGAGCTGCATCTGGAATCGATTAGCTCATACAAATAGCCTTGAGTAACAATTTTCGGGGATATTAAAAGGACTGATTTCAGCTGCAGTTATAGCAGGTGACATTATTCGGTCATAAGTGGGAAATGGGAAAGTGCAACCAGTTTACGAAGGAAATTACAAAACACTCGTGTGATCTGTCCTAGGATATTGCTCACGTTTGTGGGACCCGTACCAAATAGTCCTAACAGGGAATATTTTACGTATACAAAGAAGAGCAGCACGCATGGTCACAGGTTCGTTTGACCCGTTGAGGAGCCAATCACGAGAGCTCTGCTTGGCAGTGCTTACTCCCCAATAGTCAAGTCCGGCCGTGTTGCCTTTCAGTAGTAGCACATTTCTCGGTTACTTTTGGGAATAATTTTAACGCCAACGTTAACATACCCTGTATCACTTTCGGATGTCTTTACGAAGGAATGTCATTGTTGTGGTCTTTAGCCTGAAGACTGCTTCTATAAAACTCTCTTCGCTAGTCTATTCCTGTTCAAGCCTCATTATTTCCTAACAACTACTGCAGCCTACATCCACGACAACGTTATTACTATATTCAAATGGTTCAAATGGTTCTGAGCACTAAGGGACTTAACATCTAAGGTCATCAGTCCCCTAGAACTTAGAACTACTTAAACCTAACCAACCTAAGGACATCACACACATCCATGCCCGAGGCAGGATTCGAACCTGCAACCGTAGAAGTCGCGCGGTTCCGGACTGAAGCGCCTAGAACCGCTTAGCCACCGTGGCCGGGCCTATATTCATCTTGCGATCTCCCTCTACAGTTTTTACTGTCACCCTTCCCTCCAATACTAAGTCGACGATTCCTTAATCTCTCATAATGTGTCCTGTCAACTTATCTCTTCATTTAGTCGAGTTGTGCTACAAATTTCTTTTCTCTCCAATTCGATTCAGGCCCTCCTTATTGTTTAAGCGATCAACCAATCTAATCTTGATAATTCTTCTGTATCACCACATTTGAAAGGTTTTGTTCTCTTTTTGTCTGAACTGCTTATCGTTCACGTTTCAGTTCCGCACAACACTACACTCAAGACAAATATCTTCAGAAAACATTTCCTAACAAAGTTGTCTTCGATTTTCACAAATTTCTATTTTTGCGAAATGCTTATCTCGCTATTGTCAGTTTCCAATTTATATCTTCGCTATTTCGGCAATCCTGAATTGTTTTGTTGCCCGTATAGCAAAACTCATGTACTACTTTTAGTGTTCCATCTCCTAGTATAATTTTCACCGCATCTCACCATTTAATCTGATGACATTCCGTTACTCTTATTTTACTTTTGCTGACAGTCATTTTATAAAATCCTTTCAAGACGCTATCCATTCCGTTGAACTGCCTTCTCCAAATCGTTTGCTGTCTTTGACAGACTTACAATGCCACATACAAACTTCAGAAATTTTATTTTAATTCTTTATTTTTGAAAATATTGCTGTAGAAATTATTTACAATTAATTATGAAACACTCTAGATCGTAAAGCACGTGTATTGAACAGTGACCGGTTTCGATCATCAGATGATTATCTCCAGTCCTTGTACCATACTGACGGACAATGGGTGTGAATGGAGCAGGAACAGCTGAATCACGACGCTACTGCACACCCATCGTCCATCAATATAGTTGAAGATCTGAAGGTGATCATGTGATGATCGAAACCGGTTACCGTTTAATAAACGTGCCTTGCGATCTAGGCTGTTTTATGATTAATTTCAAATCATAATTCCTTCTTTAAGTTTTTCTTTGGTTTCCTACACAGCTTACTCAGTATACAATTGCACAACATCTGGAATAGGCTACAACCATGTCCCATTTCTATCTCTACAGATGGTTCTCTCTCATATCCTTCGATTCTTACAGCTCTAGTCAGATTTGTGCACAAGCTTCACTCCCTGATGCGTTCAGAATTTCAAAGAATATATGCCAGTCAACATTTTCGAAAGCTTCTTCCAAATATATAAAAGCTATAAACGTAGATTTGCATTTCCTTAACCTATTTTCCAAGCTAAGTCGTGCGGTCGTTTTTGACCGAAGTGCTCCAGATTTTTCCGGAACCCAAACTGATTTTTCTCGAGGTTGGCCTTTACCAGTTTCTCCATTCTTCTCTAAATAATTCATGTCAATATTTTGCAACCATGACTTATTGAACGGACATTATTCACAGCTGTCAGCACCTGCTCTATTTGGAGTTGGACTTGTTGCTTAGGTATGATTTTAATAAGTTAGCCACTCCATGGGAAATGATCATCGCAAACTGGGAAGATGAACTTAATACATTCACACCCGCACACCATGAGCATAAAAATAAAACGTTGTCCTGGCTACAGTGAGCTCTATTGATTAACAGTTACACCATCAGCCAAATATATGAGGAGCATTCAACACATTTTTCTCGGCCAGTTTTGGTTGAAAAAATGCGGAATTTGCTGTGGGATGCCGACCAGTGTGGCCGAGCGGTTCTAGGCGCTTCAGTCTGGAATCGCGCGACCGCTACGGTCGCAGGTTCGAATCCTGCCTCGGGCATGGATGTGTGTGATGTCGTTAGGTTAGTTAGGCTTAAGTAGTTCTAAGTTCTAGGGGACTAATAACCTCAGATGTTGAGTCCCATAGTGCTCAGAGCCACTTTTTTTGTTGTGGGACATCGTAGAATATTCCCACTTCACCCCCCCTCCCCCAATTCCCATTTCACCCCCCCCCCCCCCCAATAGTTTCATAAGGTTCCGACAGCTGGCGGCTCTAGACGTAGCCTTCAAAATGGCATCTGTAACGGAGGTGCATTCCAAGCAAAGAGCTGTCATTGAGGTTTTTTTTTTTTTGCGCAAAACCAGAGCTTCACAGGTATTCATAGGCGTCTGCAGAATATCTACGGAGAACCGGGAGTGAACAAAAGCACGGTGAGTCGTTGGACGAGACGTCTGTCATCATTGTAGCTAGGCTCAATACCATTTCCTCCCAATCCATCAGAAACAAACGCAAAATAATTTTATTTAAAAAAGGGGATAAAGTGCCACTAGAAGCCTTCCTAAAAGATAATTTCCATTCCTTCCGAACTGACTATGCGAATGTAGACGAGATGTGGCTCAAATTCAAAGATATAGTAGCAACAGCAATTGAGATATTCATACTCATAAACTGGTAAGAGATGGAACGGATCCCCCGTGGTACACAAAAAAGGTCCGAACGCTGTTGCAGAGGCAACGGAAAAAGCATGCGAAGTTCAGAAGAAAGCGAAATCCCGAAGATGGGCTAAAATTTACAGACGCGCGAAATTTGGCACGTACTTCGATGCGAGATGCCTTTAAAAGGTTCCACAACGAAACATTGTCTCGAAATTTGGTAGAAAATCCGAAGAAATTCTGGTCGTATGTAAAGTACACAAGCGGCAAGACGCAGTCAATACCTTCACTGCGCAGTGCCGATGGTACTGTTATCGACGACTGTGCCGCTAAAGCGGAGTTATTGAACGCAGTTTTCCGAAATTCCTTCACCAGGGAAGACGAATGGAATATTCCAGAATTTGAAACACGAACATCTGCTAGCATGAGTCTCTTAGAAGTAGATACCTTAGGGGTTGCGAAGCAACTGAAATCGCTTGATACGGGCAAGTTTTAGGTCCAGATTGTATACCGATTAGGTTCCTTTCAGATTACGCTGATACTATAGCTCCCTACTTAGCACTCATATACAACCGCTCACTCACCGATAGATCTGTACCTACAGATTGGAAAATTGCTCAGGTCGCACCAGTATTCAAGAAGGGTAGTAGGAGTAATCCATTTAACTACAGACCTATATCATTGACGTCGGTTTGCAGTAGGGTTTTGGAGCATATACTGTATTCAAACATTATGAATCACCTCGAAGGGAACGATCTATTGACACATAATCAGCATGGCTTCAGAAAACATCGCTCTTGTGCAACGCAGCTAGCTCTTTATTCGCACGAAGTAATGGCCGCTATCGACAGGGGATCTCAAGTTGATTCCGTATTTCTAGATTTCCGGAAAGCTTTTGACACCGTTCCTCACAAGCGACTTCTAATCAAGCTGCGGAGCTATGGGGTATCGTCTCAGTTGTGCGACTGGATTCGTGATTTCCTGTCAGGAAGGTCGCAGTTCGTAGTAATAGACGGCAAATCATCGAGTAAAACTGAAGTGATATCAGGTGTTCCCCAGGGAAGCGTCCTGGGACCTCTACTGTTCCTGATCTATATAAATGACCTGGGTGACAATCTGAGCAGTTCTCTTAGGTTGTTCGCAGATGATGCTGTAATTTACCTTATAGTAAGGTCATCCGAAGACCAGTATCAGTTGCAAAGCGATTTAGAAAAGATTGCTGTATGGTGTGTCAGGTGGTAGTTGACGCTAAATAACGAAAAGTGTGAGATGATCCACATGAGTTCCAAAAGAAATCCGTTGGAATTCGATTACTCGATAAATAGTACAATTCTCAAGGCTGTCAATTCAACTAAGTACCTGGGTGTTAAAATTACGAACAACTTCAGTTGGAAGGACCACATAGATAATATTGTCGGGAAGGCGAGCCAAAGGTTGCGTTTCACATGCAGGACACTTAGAAGATGCAACAAGTCCACTAAAGAGACAGCTTACACTACACTCGTTCGTCCTCTGTTAGAATATTTCTGCGCGATGTGGGATCCTTACCAGGTGGGATTGACGGAGGACATAGAAAGGGTGCAAAAAAGGGCAGCTCGTTTTGTATTATCACGTTATAGGGGAGAGAGTGTGGCAGATATGATACACGAGTTGGGATGGAAGTCATTACAGCATAGACGTTTTTCGTCGCGGCGAGACCTTCTTACGAAATTTCAGTTACCAACTTTCTCTTCCGAATGCGAAAATATTTTGTTGAGCCCAACCTATATAGGTAGGAATGATCATCAAAATAAAATAAGAGAAAGCAGAGCTCGAACAGAAAGGCTTAGGTGTTCGTTTTTCCCGCTCGCTGTTCGGGAGTGGAATAGTAGAGAGATAGTATGATTGTGGTTCGATGAACCCTCTGCCAAGCACTTAAATGTGAATTGCAGAGTAGTCATGTAGATGTAGATGTAGATCGCAACAAGGTTGCGCAAACTGTCCGATCTCCAGCGTACCGGCCAGCCGCACACACCTGTGACTCCTGCAATGTCAGAACGTTCGGACACTCATTCGAAGTGATCTATCCATCATAAAGAAACACCTCGCTGCAGCAACACCTGTCTTCCGAAGTCTACCAGTAGAGTGGTACCATGCGGGCACACAGGCCCTCGCAGTAAGAAGGCGTAACATCGTCGCATTGAACGGAGATTTTGTTGAGTAAATGGGATTTTGTTGCTAAAAGAGTGGGGAATAATATGGTATAGTGGAATATTGAATAAAACCTACCTGCTTTGATAAAAAAGAGTATTGCATTACTTAGTGGTCACCCTCGTATTTTCCCTCTGTCTGTCTGTCTGTCTGTCTGTCTCTCTCTCTCTCATTTCTCTCTCTCTCTCTCTCTCTCTCTCTCTCTCTGCGCAGAACACGCGCCTCACCCGCCTTCATAGCTGAATTGATCTCTGGTATTTGATGAGCATCTCCGAGATTACTGAATTAGCCGTAGACAATACGAGCTACTCTTCTTTCTCCCTTCTTTATTAATCCTATCTGATAATAGTGCCTAATTGACTAACAATAAAAACTTCCAAATGTCTTGACCACACTTTTTATTATTTCCAAAATCACCTTATGCGTTATTTTCAAAGGCCCCCAGCAATGGAGTGTGAAGCTTTTCCAGCCGCAGGTTCTAGCAAAACATCAGAGAAATCGGCAAACAAAGGTCAGCCGAAGAACATAAGACAGAAGCCAACAGGCAACATGTCAACAAGCGGCCACTTAAATCTCAATAAGTTTGTTCATTTAAAATCATTCGGTAATTATCTAGTTGATGACGAAGTAATTGCATTCAGGCTAACAACTAAAGATTAAGAGCTATGACCGTCTAGTTCTTACCAATACCATATCCTGTACTCCACTTGAAGCGTTTGAAATTAAAATTATTACTAGACAATAGTTTCAACCCAATAATACTTCGCACTCCCGCTCGTCAGTTCCTTTACAAACTTAGAGAGACCTTCATTACGGCCTGCCGCACACACCTGTGACTCCTGCAGTGCTGGAACGTGCGGACACTCTTATTCGAGGTGATCGACCCATCACAAAGCAACACCTCGCTGCACAACTGCACGTCTCTGTTCGTTGTGCTGACACACTCGTCCACCATTTGGGGCACTCGAAGGTGTGTGCCCGATGGGTTCTTCGCAGCCTAATTGAAGACCATAAAGAACAATAAAGGACTATCTGTGTGGAACTGCTTACGTGTTACGAGGCTGATCATAAATTTTTTTTGTCGAACATCGCCACAGTCGACGACACATGGGTTCATCAATTTGAACCAGCAACAAAACAGAAATCCATGGAGTGATACCACAACACCTCTCACCGAGTGAGGTGGCGCAGTGGTTAGACACTGGACTCGCATTCGGGAGGACGACGGTTCAATCCCGCTCCCGCCATCTTGATTTAAGTTTTCCGCGATTTCCCTAAATCGCTCCAGGCAAATGCCGGGATGGTTCCTTTCCAAGAGCACGGGCGACTTCCATCCCCGTCCTTCTCTAATCCGATGAGATCTATGACCCCGCTGTCTGGTCTCCTTCCCCAACCAACCCAACCCCCACAACACCTCTTGTCCGAAGAAAAAGTTCAAAGTCACACCCTAAGCCGGTACATCTCGCAAGCCATTTTGTTATTATTATTGTTATTGCGTAAGAGCCGTTTAGGACTAAGCAAACTACTTAGAGATGGGCATTTGCCTTCCTTTGTGTCCACATTCTTACAGTCTCTTCCTTGGTCTTGTTTTCTCTCTTCAGGTTACGTTGTTCCAGTCGTTTTCTTTGGTTCTCTTCTTGGTCAGTGTAGTATTTGCTATTTTGGATCAGAAAATTTCACGGATTTGGACAACTTACGGAGTAGTTTATGCTGATTTCAGATCAGTTTTCATCTCGCCAACCCATTTCATCTTATGCATTTTAGCTTTGCTCCTATTGTCAAAAATCAAATATTTTTTGTAAGTCTGTATCGGTTCATTCTTTTAATATGTCCATAGAATCATAACCTGCGTTACGTCAATAAGGATATTCGTGCAAATTATTGTTTGATTTCCCAACTGCTTCTGAGTCAGTAATCTCCGTCTACAAATTTTGGATCTAGAATTTTTTTGCGATTTAAATATTTTCAGTGTCTGTTTTCTTGTTCAAAATAAGTCTTTCTGTTCCGTTGAGGAGTTCTGATTAAATTTAAATAGTTTCAGTGTCTGTTTTCTTGCTCAAAATAAGTGTTTCTGACCCACTGAAGAATTTTGGTTAAATTACTGCATTGCAATGTCTTAGTTTTATGTGCTTGGAGATACATTTCCCGTTGTAGATATTCTAGATAAGCCGGCATGCAGTTTTCGTCTTTTGCCATCGAATTTCGTTTGCTTTTGTTTCGATTCCATTTTTCTGCATGGTTTCAACAAGATATTTAAATTGGAGAACTTCTTAAATTTTGTCGTATTTCGCCTCTATGAATTTTGGAGCTACTTCATTGCAGGTTATGTACTCTGTCCGTTGAAAAAAAAAATGGAGTCATACCTTTTTTGCAGTTTCACTCAAGAGTTCAATTCGTTACTGGTCTGACGATATGCCACAAGTTAATATTGATAAATCATCCACAAATGCTAGGAAATCTATATATAATTTGCCTCTCCCTAAAGTGATTGGTTGGTCGATTTTGAAGAATGATTTCTGTTGGCGCCATTCTTGTATCACTTTATCAAGGGTATATTAGGAAAGTGATCGACACAGCCAATTTCCTTTTTTCACTCCCGTTTTGATTTCCATATGAACTGAGAATTAAGATGGTTCAAATGGCTCTAACCACTATGGGACTTAACATCTGAGTTCATCAATCCCCTAGACTTAGAACTACTTAAACCTAACATAAGGACATCACTCACATCCATGCCCGAGGCGGGATTCGTACCTGCGTTCGTAGCAGCAGCGCGGTTCCGGACTGAAGCGCCTAGAACTGCTCGGCCACAACGGCCGGCAACTGAGAATTCCCACGCAAATTAAATCTTGGACATTGTATCTGTCAGTGTCTGTTTTAAAATTGCAAATGTTTTCAGATCTAGACCTTATTATTATTATTACTTTTGGAAGAGTGATTCGCGGTCAACTGAATTGTAGGGTTTTTTGAGTTCTGCAAATGAGCAGAGTAAATTTTTGTTACTAAGTCTCTGATGTCAAAGCATTAGCTTTAGGTACAAGATTTGATCTGATCACGAACTGCCTGGTCTGAATCCTACCTAATACCCCGCAGTTCCTGGTTCAAATTGTTTCTGTGCTCTATCGAGAACACACAGAGATAGAATTTTTTTATGCAGCTGATATCAGTGAAATCCCTCTGTATTATTTACATCTTTTCTATCTTCTTTCCTGGTTAGCGGGTGATTTAACGTATTTTTCCAATCATGTGGAATGTGTTCTGTTTGCCAAATGCCATGCACAATTTTGATGATTTCTTTTATGATGTTAGAGCCTACTCATTTGAGGATTTCTGCTACGACTCCACTTCTACCCTAGCTCCATTGTTTTTGAGTCTTTGATGTCTAAAATTACAGGAAGTTCCTAATTCGAGTTCGGCCGCGGTTGCCAGCCGGTGTGGCGGAGCGGTTCGAGGCGCTTCAGTCTGGAACCGCGCGACCGCTACGGTCGCAGTTTCGAATCCTGCCTGGGGCATGGATTTGTGTGATGTCCTTAGGTTAGTTAGGTTTAAGTAGTTTTAAGTTCTATGGGACTGATGACCTCAGATGTTAAGTCCCATAGTGCTCAGAGCCATTTGAACCATTTGAACCATTTGCGGCCGCGGTGGCCGAGCGGTTCTAGGCGCTTCAGTCCGGAACCGCGCCACCGCTACAGTCGGAGGTTCGAATCCTGCCTCGGGCATGGATGTGTGTGATATCCTTAGGTTAGTTAGGTTTAAGTAGTTTTACGTTCTAGGGTCTGATGACTTCAGATGTTAGCCATGTGAACCATCCTAACTCGAGATATCTGAACTAATTCTCATCCAAAACCACTACCTAAGTCCTCACGGAAGTGGCACATCAGACTCTCCAGAGCTCAGCAACCCATCTGTGACAGCTAACCCTGTGAAAAGACCGTTTTGTCTTGCGTCCGTGCCCAGAGATCGAAAAACCTGAAGTGGGCGAACTGACCAACCAGTAAGACAAGTTTTTTTCGTGGTGCCAGGCGCCTCCTCCAATCAGAAAACTGGAGAGAAAACACTTACTCCCTGGTGATCAAAGTTTCCCATCGGTTTAACGTCTAAAGTACGAACAAACGTGTCCCTTCCGCGTGTGTTTGACGGAAGCTATCGTTAGGTCGCACAGATAACATTCCACCCGAGTGGCATCTCAAGCCAGTTTAGAAAATTAAACTCAGCTGCCTTCATCAGGCCTCTGGGGCAATGCTGAACTAAGTTGCATGGTTTTACAATTAGTCCCACATTCATTCAGTCCAGCGATCATCCATGTTTAGGAAAGTTGGTTACAGGTAGATGGTGTGCTGAATATATATTTGTAATAAAAACTCAAAATAAAACACGTTTTCGGTTCCAAGCATGATCTTCCTTATTAACATGCAAAAGTTTTGAGAAAACACAAGCAAAGAAAAGACACTCTGCAGAACTTGAGACAATCGCAAAATTTCCCACTAAAGGTGGTATGACTACCGGCTTTTAAGAGACATTCTAATCAACTTTCAAAATGGGAGGGCTAAGGTCAGAGAGGATTTGTGAGTGCATTTATACAGGGTGTTACAAAAAGGTACGGCCAAACTTTCAGGAAACGTTCCTCACACACAAAGAAAGAAAATATGTCATGTGGACATGTGTCCGGAAACGCTTACTTTCCATGTTAGAGCTCATTTTATTACTTCTCTTCAAATCACATTTATCATGAAATGGAAACACACAGCAACAGAACGTACCAGCGTGACTTTAAACACTTTGTTACAGGAAATGTTCAAAATGTCATCCGTTAGCGATGATGCATGCATCCACCCTCCGTCGCATGGAATCCCTGATGCGCTGATGCAGCCCTGGAGAATGGCGCATTGTATCACAGCCGTCCACAATACAAGCACGAAGAGTCTCTACATTTGGTACCGGGGTTGCGTAGACAAGAGCTTTCAAATGTCCCCATAAATGAAAGTCAAGAGGGTTGAGGTAAGGAGAGCGTGGAAGCCATGGAATTGGTCCGCCTCTACCAATCCATCGGTCACCGAATCTGTTGTTGAGAAGCGTACGAACACTTCGACTGAAATGTGCAGGAGCTCCATCGTGCATGAACCACATGTTGTGTCGTACTTGTAGAGGCACATGTTCGAGCAGCACAGGTAGAGTATCCAGAATGAAATCATGATAACGTGCTCCATTGAGCGTAGGTGGACGACGAAACTAAAATGAGGTCTAACATGGAAATTAAGCGTTTCCGAACACATGCCCACATAACATCTTTTCTTTATTTGTGTGTGACGAATGTTTCCTGAAAGTTTGATCATACCTTTTTGTAACACCCTGTATATACGAGGGGCGTTCAAGAAATAATGCAACATATTTTTTTCTCAGCAGTTTCGGTTGAAAAAATTCGGAATTTGTTGTGAAGCACCGTGGAATATTCTGGCTTCATCCGGTATAGTTTCTCGTAGTTCCGATAGATGGCCGCGCTACATGTAGCCTTCAAAATGGCGTTTGTAACGAAGGTGCTTTCTAACCAGAGTGCTGTCACTGAGTTTTGGCGGAAAAGCAGAGCGTCGTTGATATTTATAGGCGCTTGCAGCATGACTATAGAGATCTGGCGGTAAACAAAAACACGGCGCGTCATTGGGCAAGGCGTCTGTCATTATCGCAACAAGGTCCCGCATACCTGTCCGATTTCCCGTGTGTCAGCAGGCCTCACACAGCCTTCAATGCTGGAATGTGAGAACACACTAATTCGATGTGATCGAGGGTTCACAATAGAACACCTCGCTACTCCACTACTCAGCTGGATGTCAGGTCGTGATGTCCTCCATCATGGTGCAATGATCAGCTCTACTCCGCTACTCAGCTGGATGTCAGGTTGTGATGTCCTCCATCATGGTGCAATGATCAGCTCTGAAGTGTATTGTGTTACCCTCAGGGAATCGAAGAGACGACTTCATTGTGTTCGTTGCCACAAAAATACAGAGGAACTTCTCCCTCTCCATGACGTCGCAAGGCCTCACACGAGGCTGCGCACTCGACAGGAACTCACAGAACTTCATTCGACTGTTCTTCCTCATCCGCCCTACAGCACAGCCCGAATCTCACACGTTCCGACTTCCATATGTTTGACCCAAGGAAAAGTTGCAGTCCGCGGGAAGCAGTGGTTGGGTTCAAAAATGGCTCTAAGCACTATGGGACTTAACATCTGTGGTCATCAGTCCCCTACACTTAGAACTACTTAACTAACCTAACGACATCACACACATCCATGCCCGAGGCAGGATTCGAACCTGCGACTCTAGCAACAGCGCGGTTTCCGGACTTAAGCGCCTAGAACCGCTCGCCACATCGAGTGCTTGGGTGATGGTGAGGTTATCGATTTAGCAAGACGTTGGCTCTGACGTCGACTAGTGGAACGGTACGATGCGGGCATACAGGCCATTCCAGTAAGGTCGTGTAAGGTCGTCGAAATGAACGGAGACTGTGTTGAAAAATATGATTTTTTTGTCCAAAAGAGAAGAAAATAATGTGATTTGTTGGAATCCAGGATCAAACCATCCTGCTTTCAGAAAAAAATGTGTTGCATTACTTATTGAACGCCACTCGTAAATACAAGGGCTATTCGGAAAATAAGTTCCGATCGCTCGCGAAATGGAAACCACTGTGAATATCCAGTGAAGTTTTGCACAGATGTGTTGCGTAGTGTTTGTAGTATGTCCATGGATCGTGGCAAGTAGCTCTTTTCAAGTCTGAGCGCACAGTGAGCACGTAAAGATTCCTAGAAAATAGTGTCTCCCGCCAAGTATGAGGGCGTGGTGAGAGATTTCGCCTGATGTCGTGTAGCTAACGTAACATAGCTGCCACGTGTTTCGTTCTTCGTATTTATTCTCGGCCGCACTCTGCAGGGGCAGTGAATATGCTCCTGCGGCGTTTTCGATGGAAAGTGTTTGGTCACCCCCAACACGACCCGTAATTGTCAGGTCCTGAGTTTCATCTCTACTCCCATGAACCACTTGCTATGAAGACATCATTTGGACATATTAACGAACTGTAGACGTAGAGAATTTGCGGAAAGTACTGGCAGCTGTCTTCTTTGACGAGGGTATTGGATAGTTGGTACAATGCTACGACAAATGTCTAACTGGGAGCAGCGACTTTTTGTAAGATGTAGCTAACTATTGCCACTAAAACTGCTTTTATTTTCACTGATGTTTTCATTTCGTGACAGATCGGAACTTACCTTCAGAATAGCCCTCGTACATGGTCGGAGATGGCGTGAGAGTACATTACTGCTCTACGTCTGCTGTAGTCATCGTTACCTTTGGTGTGTGTGTGTGTGGGGGGGGGGGGGGGGGGTTGAAAATAGTCTGTCTAGAACTTAAGGGCGATCATTCACTATTCCACAATTGGTTATTTTATAGTGTAAAATATAGAAGCGTCTGTTCTATCATCGGTGAGTGCTGGCGGCAGGGCACTGAACTACAGACAGAGACGCAGCGGTTCTTCTGGGTTCTTGATGCTCTCTTTTGTCACCCTTTGCCGTCCACCTCGCAGCGGCATCGCACGCAGTAATACTTCCAGCCCCGCGACAGGCTGCGTGCTGAGTATCTGCCGCCACAGATCGCCTGGACTCATTTACATAGCCACCTGACCGGCGCGAGCTGCCACGTCCCGCCTGCTTTGTGCGCCGTGGCAGCCGTCAACTGTAGCAGCGCATGCTCGCTGGGGGTTCGCGATTGTAGGCGACTAGCGGCTGCTGGAGATTGAAAGCAAAGGTCACCGCGAATTAGTACGAAGGGGCTTACACGAACAGCAGACGTGAATCTGCATCTGTAATTGCTACTGCGAAGTGGACGCAAACATCAGCGACAGGTTTATCGCACAACTGCCCTGTCATATTTCTGGTTACTAAATGAAGATGGACTTAATCGCGGACTGAAGACTTCATTCGTTAAAATCCGAATCGGTTACTCTTTGATCCAATTCTCTCTTCTTGATTCATTCAGTTTTCGCATCAGATAATTAAGTCAAGTAGCTTAACAGAGGAAAGACGACTGAGATATTATACGATTCTACGAGGGTCACTCCAAAAGAAATGCACTCTATTTTTGTAAAAATGTAGTTTTCATACTGCATGTGTGAAAGTTTTACAGTGTGTGGATACATCCTTCCTGCTTGTTTTCAAACTTAGTTGAACCCGTTCCCGTGAGTGGCGCCGTCACAGCATGTCTTCAAGATGGCTGCTACACTTGACGTTCGTCAGAAGCAGCTGACATAGAATTCCTGTGCTGTGAAAACGAGACAGTGGGAAACATCCTCAAGAGGTTGAAAAAGGTGTATGGAGATGCTGCTGTCGATCACAGTACAGTTAGTCGGTGGGGAAGCAGGTTACGTGATGAAAGCGGGCACGGCAATATTGAGGATTGTCTTCGCAGCGGCAGGCCTCGTACTGCACACACTCCAGACAATGTGCAGAAAGTTAACGAATTGGTGACTGCTGACAGACGCAATATAATAAACGAACTGTCACGCTTCGTTGGGATAGGGGAAGGAAGTGTTTGCAGAATACTGAAAGTATTGGCGTTAAGAAATGTTTGTGCTAGGTGGGTTCCCAGGATGTTGACAGTAGCTCACAAAGAAACAAGAAAAACGGTATACAGCGAAGTTCTGGAACAGTACGAGAATGATGGGGATGAATTGTGACAGGTGATGAAACATGGCTCCATCATTTTTTACCACAGACGAAGAGGCAATCAATGGAGTGGCATCACACAAATTTACACAAGAAAAAAAATCAAAACCACACCTTCTGCTGGATAAGTTATGGATACGGTGTTTTTCGATTCCGAAGGACTCTTGCTTGTGGACATCATGCCAAGTGGAACCACCATAAATTCTGATGCATATGTGACGACACTGAAGAAAATTCAAGCTCGACTGAGTAGTGTTCGATCACATCGGCAAAAGCAGGATGTTTTGCTGTTAGACAACAATGCAAGACCACAAGCTAGTCAAAAAGCCATGGAAGCGATCACAACACTCGGATGGACAACACTGAAACACTGGCCTTACAGTCCTGACCTGGTTCCATGTGACTATCATCTCTTTGGGAAACTGAAAGACTCTTCGTGGAACAAGGTTTGAAGATGATGACTCCCTCGTGCACGCTGCCAAACAGTGGCTCCAACAGGTCGGTCCAGAATTTTACCGTGCGGGTGCACAGGTGCTGGTTCCAAGATGGCGTAAGGCAGTTGGGCTGGCTGGAAAGTATGTGAAGAAATGAAAATATTATTCCTAAAATACATATGTACACGCTATAAAACTTTCAAGCATGTAGAATAAAAGATGGATTTAAAAAGTAGTGTGCATTTGGAGTGACCCTCGTAAATAGTCTGTGGGAACGAACTTACTTGCTCCACTTGGAGCAGTTCCCAGAACACCGAACCGACTACATAAAATTGTACGTTATTCTCATTTTCAAAAAGGGTTTTCGAACGTACACTGATTCTGTGTGCCATAGGTTCGACATGTACTTGATAGGTTTTCAGAGGTTTGTGGCACTAGATGCCTGCGAACAGGTCACACACTTCCCGTAATTTACGGGCAATTTATTTGTGGGCATGGAGTTGGCGCCCAATAGCGCCCAAGTTGGGTTTCATCGGACTCAAATAAGTCGAACTTGATGGCCAAGATGTCAACGTGAGTTCACTATCATGCTCCTCGAACCATTGCAGTACGATTCTGCCCTTGTGACGCTCACAGTTATCCTGCTTTGAGATGCCGTCTCTGTTGGGAAAGATGTCAAGCGTAAGGGGTTACAGGTGGTCCCTAAGGACATTTTCATGATGTCTTCGATTCCACCGTAGGCCTCATGGGAGCTCAGGTGAATATCCTCTACAACATAATACTGCTCCAACCGGCCGGAATCCGTGGCGCGCTGCATGTTTTGAAGAGCCGTTCACCTGGGTGACAGCGTATCTAGACACGACCATCGACCTTGTCTGACAAGAATCGGGATTCATGTGACCAGGAGATACGATTCCATTGGTCCGCGGCCCAATCCTGATGAACCCGTGCCGTCTCTGTAATCATAACCGACGATTTTGTTGGGTCACCGTGGGAACACGTAGATGTCCTCCGTTACGGGACACCATGTTCAACACAATACGCTGAACAGTGTGCTCCAGAACACTTCTGCCAGCACCAGCACTATTAGAGAGCGGGCAAGCCTCCGATCCCTATGTTTTGTGATGAGGTATGGACGTCCAACTTTTGTCTCGTCCTCTTCGTTTCAGCATTCTTCAGCCACTTCCCGTAGCTGTTCACGACAGTAGCACGCGAGCAGCCGACCAGCCTGACTGTTTCAGAGACGCACGATCCCAGACACTGGGCCACAACAATCGGCTTTGTCAGAATGTCGGCGGATTTCTGCATTTGCTCTACGTATCGTCGCTAGAATGATTCCCCATTTGTCTCTGATCGCCCATATACTTCTCTTGGCACGTCACGTACCCTCATCGCCACCGGGTAGCATACGAACTCGCGGTGGGCAGCGGTCACATTGTTTTGGCTCATCAGTGCATGCAATTTAATTATAGGACTGTATAGCTGACATCCACCTATTATAGAATTACGGAAAACGTTTTATGCACATGTGTTACGACATTTTTGGAAGACGATAGCCTAACCCTAGGAATCAGCATGGACTCCCCACACAACGCTCTAATGGATTTCGACTCGCTTTCTTTCTGTATGAGAACCAGAGGACAGTAGATCAATGGCATCCAGGCTGATTCTGTATTCCTTGACGTGCGAAAGGCGTTCGATATAGTTTCGCACTGTCGCCAACGAACAAAATAAGAGCTAGGAAATATCGATCGAGGTTTATGACTAGATTTGGGAGTTTCTAGCAGATATTAACCAATATGTCGTTCTTATCGGGACAAAACCGTTAAATGCAGTAAGATTAAGAGGGGAAAACAATAGTGATTGCTAATTTAACAATACTTCCAGTATTTGGTCTTTACTATGCGGCTGGTCCCGGCGGAGTCTCGAGTCCTCCCTCGGGCATGTGTTTGTGTGTGTGTGTGTGTGTGTGTGTGTGTGTGTGTGTGTGTGTGTGTTTGTCCTTAGGATAATTTAGGTTAAGTAGTATGTAAGCTTAGGCACTAATGACCTTAGCAGTTAAGTCCCATAAGATTTCACATACATTTGAACATTTGGTCTTTTATCGTGGGAACTACCAAAGCAAAATTTGAAAAGTTTGTTGCGTGCTTCTTGGGTCTTATCCCATTACTGACCGTTAGATAGCAAAATAATCTGTTAAATTTGATCAATGAACGGACAGTTTGTGGACAAACAGGGAGCTATTGTCTATTATTATGCTTCGAAATCTGAAATAGTAATGTCAAGTCCACATGAAAGAACATAAAGAATAACGTAGAATAACGTGGAATGTATTTCTGTGACTGAAGTTCGTCTCACCACTATTACAGTTATTTGAATTGGTATAACCAAGTTTTGGATGGTCAACAATGCTAGAAATCCTAGTTTGCTGTTGAACGTTCTTGGGATTTTTCTCGTTTGGCACATTGTTGCTCCTTAGATTCGTAGCGTAAGTGCCACTTTTTACAACGACTTTATAAGGAAGATGTAGTAAACGTTCGAAATAGCCAAGCCATGCATGGCACGTTACACCATCGAATTTCAAAATATTCTCTTTTGTATAACTGTAAAAACCTTTAGACGTACTGTCATCTAGATAAAAACGCTGCGCTGATGTAGTGAGTTATACATTTTTGGCCTTTGCCTGGAGCGATTTAGGGAAATCACGGAAAACCTAAATCATGATGGCCGGAGACGGGATTGAGCCGTCGTCCTCCCGAATGCGAGTCCAGTGTCTAACCACTGCGCCACCTCGCTCGGTGAATCGAGCTGCCGTCCTCCTGTTTACAAGCCCGGTGTTGTTACCACTGAACCACCTCACTCCATTATCATCATTGTTAACGTAGTAATATACAAATAAAAGTTTTACCGTCTAAAAACATCTTGTACGACCCAAGTGACATTATTTGTTTTCAAATGCATTTGATTTTTTACAGTTTTTTGTGCATTTTACGCGTAAATTATAGTTTGATCGGACGACTAACTCTTGGTGAGGAAAGACTAGAATTTTACCAAACGTCGGTTGTATTTCCTTTTTTTGAATCTCTTTCTGAACAGTGTAAATGCACGATAGAAGTACCAAATATGATTCATAGGTAAATTATTGCTTCTGAATATAGGGCTAAGGTCTCTCCACATCCCGACTGAAGGATAAGATTCATTTCACACAAAGTATGGAACGAATGGGATTGTAAAACTTTTTTCTGTGGTTTGGATAAATTTCCGGTTGTTTTATTTCATGGATGACCTATTGTACCGCCACTAAAGTTTAACTTATTCCTTAATTGAAAGTGCTCTGTCAACCTAGTATAGTTTACTCGTGCGCCCTTTCAGTTGCTTGCTGCTATTTCGCTACCTTTGCTGGAATACTTGGGATTACATCTGCGATTACTTTTGCAACACCCAATTCGCAGCAGCTCGTTACCTCATCTCTGCTCCATATGCCAGTTCTTCCGTATATGTTGCTTCCAAATTTGTTTTACTTTCCTGTATTTAGAGTATTCACTTCTAGAATGGGGGTCCGATTTAGGGCAACCAATTGATTCAGTCTTAATTTTTCCTCAAAAATCATTTCCTTGAAACTACTTGCCACATTTCTTTAGTTCTTTACAGTATTTTTGGAAATGTTTACTTGTGTCTGAAGTCATGAAATTTGCACAATTATGCATCTAAAAATGTCAATTTTTCAGAATGACTTACCCTGTGTTACTTTTTGCAACTTCAGGGATTACTTCTCTTCGCATATAAAATACAGGGTGAGCACAAGGTCATGCCCTGGTTATAAAAATTTATAAAAGTTGACCGTTTGACATAATAGGTTACATTTGATGCCGTTACATAGGTTAGTGTTACTAGTTTTTTTAAGACCACGTTAGTAAACCTCAACGTGGGCTCACTTGGTAGCTCGGAGAATGTCGAGGCGGTATTCCAGTTCCCACCAGGTGTTTCGTAAAATGTGATCAGTCACACTACCCACAGCAGCGTGTATCCTAGCCTTCAGTTCGTCGACGTCAGCAACTGGTGTGACGAAGACTCTGTCCTTAATATAGCCCCAGAAAAAAAGTCAAGGGGCGTAATGTCTGGAGAGCGGGTTGGCCAGGGTGTTGGACCCTTCCTTCCAGTCCACCGATCCGGACATTACTCCTCTCTCCAGACATCACGCCCCTTGACTTTTTTGTGGGGCTATATCAAGGACAGAGTCTTCGTCACACCAGTTGCTGACGTCGACGAACTAAAGGCTAGGATACACGCTGCTGTGGGTACTGTGACAGAACACATGTTACGAAACATCTGATGGGAACTGGAATACCGCCTCGATATTCTCCGAGCTACAAAGTGAGCACACGTTGAGGTTTACTAACATAAGTGGTCTTAAAAAATTGTTGTTATTGTTGAGGTCTTCAGTCCTGAGACTGTTTCATGCAGCTCTCCATGCTACTCTATCCTGTGCAAGCTTCTTCATCTCCCAGTACCTACTGCAACCTACGTCCTTCTCAATCTGCTTAGTGTATTCATCTCTTGGTCTCCCTCTACGATTTTTACCCTCCACGCTGCTCTCCAATGCTAAATTGGTGATCCCCTGATGCCTCAGAACATGTCCTACCAACCGATCACTTCTTCTGGTCAAGTTGTGCCACAAACTTCTCTTCTCCCCGATCCTATTCAGTGCTTCCTCATTAGTTATGTGGTCCACCCATCCAATCTTCAGCATTGTTCTGTAGCACCACATTTCGAAAGCTTCTATTCTCTTCTTGTCCAAACTATTTATCGTCCATGTTTCACTTCCATACATGGCTACACTCCATACAAATACTTTCAGAAATGACTTCCTGACACTTAAATCTATACTCGATGTTAACAAATTTCTCTTCTTCAGAAACGCTTTCCTTGCCATTGCCAGTCTACATTATATGTCCTCTCTACTTCGACCATTATCAGTTACTTTGCTCCCCAAATAGCAAAATTCCTTTACTACTTTAAGTGTCTCATTTCCTAATCTAATTCCCTCAGCATCATTCGACTTAATTCGACTACATTCCATTATCCTCGTTTTGCTTTTGTTGATGTTCATCTTATATCCTCCTTTCAAGACACTGTCCATTCTGTTCAACTGCTCTTCCAAGTCCTTTGCTGTCTCTGGCACAATTACAATGTAATCGGCCAACCTCAAAATTTTTATTTCTTCTCATGTATTTTAATTCCAACACCGAACTTTTCTTTTGTTTCCTTTACTGCCTGCTCAATATACAGATTGAATAACATCGGGGATAGGCTGCAACGCTGTCTCACTCCCTTCCCAACCACTGCTTCCCTTTCATGTCCCTCGACTCTTATAACTGCCATCTGGTTTCTGTACAAATTGTAAACAGCCTTTCGCTCCCTGTATTTTACCCCTGCCACCTTCAGAATTTGAAAGAGAGTATTCCAGTCAACGTTGTCAAAAGCTTTCTATAAGTATACAAATGCTAGAAACGTAGGTTTGCTCTTCCTTAATCTAGCTTCTAAGATAAGTCATAGGGTCAGTATTGCCTCACGTGTGAAACGTCCCCTTAGAAAAATTTAAACAGAACTGTGCTTAAACCGACACACAATATTTTTAGCGCAACGCAATCTGACTTCCAAAAATCCCTACGAAAGAATGCCCCTGACTATCATTAACCTATACGTTTCACAAATCACTTACCTCACAAAAATCTTCGTTACTCAAGCTACTGCAGTACCGCGAGGGCCACTGCTGCCAGCTAAATAAAAGATTCAAACTACTGAAGTCACTAACTACTGATAGGCATAGTTAGCAAATTAAAGATTTTAATAGAGAACACACAATGTATTTACCTTAACAGTCATAATATATATATCAGTTCGTGACACCAATTCTTACAAATTTCAAAACTCCGCCGTCTCTCTCCCCACGTCCACCACTGCTGGCGGCTCACCTCCAACTGCGCAACGCTACGCGCTGTTAGCATCCAGCTGCCGCTGCCCAACACTACAATGGCAGACAACAATGCAAACCAGCCACATACTGCACACGGCACAGCCAGTGATTTTTCATACAGAGCGTTACGTGGTGTTGGCGTTACCAATAAAAATACTTAAACAACCTACTTACACGTGTTCCAACATTTCTACGGAATCCAAACTGATCTTCCTCGAGGTCGGCTTCTGTAAAGAATTCGCGTTAGTATTTTGCAGCTGTGACTCATTAAACTGAAGTCTGAGGGAATTTCGCCTGTCTCATACATCTTGCTCACCAGATGGTAGAGTTTTGTCAGGACTGGCTCTCACAAGGCTGTCAGTAGTTCCAATGGAATGTTGTCCAGGGGCCTTGTTTCGACTCAGGTCTTTCAGTGCTCTGTCAAACTCTTCACGCAGTATCGTATCTCCCATTTTATCTTCATCTACATCCTCTTCCATTTCCATAATATTGTCCCCAAGTACATCGCCCTTGTATAGTCCTTCTATATACTCCTTCCACCTTTCTGCTTTCCCTTCTTTGCTTAGAACTGGGTTTCCATCTGAGCTCTTGATGTTCATACAAGTGGTTCTCTTATCTCCAAAGGTCTCTTTAATTTTCCTGTAGGCAGTATCTATCTTACCCCTAGTGAGATAAGCCTCTACATCCTTACATTTGTCCTCTAGCCATCCCTGCTTAGCCATTTTGCACTTCCTGTCGATCTCATTTTTGAGACGTTTGTATTCCTTTTTGCCTGCTTCATTTACTGCATTTTTATATTTTCTCCTTTCATTAATTGAATTCAATATTTCTTCTGTTACCCAAGGATTTCTACTAGCCCTCGTCTTTTTACCTACTTGATCCTCTGCTGCCTTCACTACTTCATCCCTCAAAGCTACCCATTCTTCTTCTACTGTATTTCTTTCCCTCATTCCTGTCAATTGATCTCCCTGAAACTCTGTACGACCTGTGGTTCTTTCAGTTTACCCAGGCCCCATCTCCTTAAATTCCCAGCTTTTTGCAGTTTCTTCAGTTTTAATCTACAGGTCATATCCAATAGATTGTGTCAGAGACCACATTTGCCCCTGGAAATGTCTTACAATTTAAAACCTGGTTCGTAAATCTTTGTGTTACCATTATATAATCTATCTGAAACCTGTCAGTGTCTCCAGGCTACTTCCATGTATACAGCCTTCTTTTATGATTCTTGAACCAAATGTTAGCTATGATTAAGTTGTGCTCTGTGCAGAATTCTACCAGGCGGCTTCCTCTTTCATTTCTTTGCCCCAGTCCATATTCACCTACTACGTTTCCTTCTCTCCCTTTTCCTACTACCGAATTCCAGTCACCCATGACTATTAAGTTTTCGTAACCCTTCACTATCTGAATAATTTCTTTTATTTGATCATACATTTCATCAATTTCTTCGTCATCTGCAGAGCTAGTTGGCATATAAACTTGTACTACTGTAGTAGGTGTGGGCTTCGTATCTATCTTGGCCACAATAATGCGTTCACTATGGTGTTTGTAGTAGCTTACCCGCATTCCTATTTTCCTATTCATTATTAAACCTACTCCTGCATTACCCCTATTTGATTTTGTGTTTATATCCTGTAGTCACCTGACCAGAGGTCTTGTTCCTCCTGCCACCGAACTTCACTAATTCCCACTATATCTAACATTCACCTATCCATTTCCATTTTTAAATTTTCTAATCTACCTGCCCGATTAAGGGATCTGACATTCCACGCTCCGATTCGTAGAACGCCAGTTTTCTTTCTCCTGATAACGACATCCTCTTGAGTAGTCCCCGCCCTTAGATCGGAATGGGGAACTATTTTACCTCCGGAATATTTTACCCAAGAGGACGCCATCATCATTTAATCATACAGTAAAGCTGCATGCCCTCGGGAAAAATTATGGCTGTAGTTTCCCCTTGCTTTCAGCCTTTCGGAGGACCAGCACAGCAAGGCCGTTTTGGTTATTGTTACAAGGCCAGATCAGTCAATCATCCAGACTGTTGCCCTTGCAACTACTGAAAAGGCTGCTGCCCCTCTTCAGGAACCACACGTTTGTCCGGCCTCTCAACAGATACCCCTCCGTTGTGGTTGCACCTACGGTACGGCTATCTGTATCGCTGAGGCACGCAACCCTCCCCACCAACGGCAAGGTCCATGGTTGATGGGAAGGGCCTTAAGAAACAAAACAAAAAAAAAACAAAGAAAAACTAGTAACACTAATCTATGAAACGGAATCAAATGTAAATTATTATGTCAAACGGTTATTCTGTAATAAATTGTTATAATCAGGACAGGACTTTCTGCTCACCTTGTATATCTACATCTACATCTATTCGCCGTAAGCTACGTATTTGTTTGCTGCTGCTGTTAAAGGCCTTGAGGGATTGATCCAGTACTGTCACCTTTATGATAGATTTTTGCTGTTCTGTTCCTGAAGAAACATGCCTATGGTGCACCATACCTCAAGTAGTTTCCACTTCGCACCTTATTTGAGATGTAGCGGTGAATTTGTTAAACATACGTTTGAAATCACGGAAGCCAATACGGAGCAACAGCTACGAGGCCGTGAAAAGTAACGTCTCTGAATTTTTACGGGAAGATGCATAATGCTTTTTAAATAAAATATAAGTGAACAATCGAACACACTGCAAGGGTTCAGTTCCCCAAGAGCAGATTGGATTAAACTCAATCACATCCGAAACGGCCACACAAGACGATGTGTAAACAGGGACTTGCGAACAGTGCAAGTTGTGATGTGGATCCCCTGAGCAGAATCTAAATCGTATGATAAAGGTTCACCTTGCAAGAAAATGTGATAGATAAGCTGAGAACTTTACAGAAGTCACTTCTCACGTTATCGGGACATCGGTGTATAGTCAATCGTTAGTCCCGCGAGGCACTTGTTTTAATGCTGTGTGTTGCTTATGTGATACCTACGACATCCATAGCTTTCTTAAATGTTTCAGACATTTGTATTCTTGTTTTTTATTGTTTTTTACGGGGTGTTCAAAAAGTCTCTCAGCAGTTCCGTAAGATTGTTAGCCGCACGTGCCATATGATTGAACGCCTGTCTGGGTTTTCAACGGAGCAATAAACGCATAACGACACTGCAGTGATACTCTGTACCCATTCATAGGAGAACTTGTGTTAAGTGAAATACTGAACGGTTATTTTCAACATGATGGTGCAACCGCGCATACAGCTCGCGTTTCAATGCCACTGCTTGCTGATGTTTTTGGTGATCGCATAATTTCACAGGGATTTTGGCCTCCACGATGGCATGACCTAACACCATCTGAGTTTTTCTTCTGGAGTGCAGCGAAAGCAACTGTCTATAAAAACTGTCCAAAATCCATCGGTGAAATGAAAACTGCAATATCCTCTTTCACTACTTCTGTTACAGAAGAAATGTGACAGCTTGTGTTTGGAAACATGATTAGACGAACTCAATTGTGTATTAAACAACAGGGGAACACTTTGAACATTTAATGTGAAAATTTGTAGTAACTTGTATTTCACAGAGTTTCACTGCGGCATATTCACTGCGGCATACGGCCATACGGCACTGCGGAGAGACTTTTCGAACACCCCGTATTTCGTATGTGCTGATGCTATGTGCCACAATATAAATAAATAAACCGTAAGGTGTGTGGCGGACGGTACTAGCGGTACCACAATTTGTTCCCCCTGTAATTGTTCCGGTTGCAAATGGCGGGTAGGAAGAATGGTTCTCGGTAAACCTCTCTAATTGTTCCAGTTTCTCGGATTTGTTCATTGTCATTTCGCGAGACGCGTGTGGGAGAAAGTAAAATAATACCTGATTCTTCCCGGGACGAACTCTCTCGGAATTCCAGTGGCAAACCTCTTCATGATGCTCAACATCTCTCTTGCACTGGCTGCCACTGGAGTTTGTTGAGGTTCTCCGTAATGCTCTCCCATCGACTAAACGACTCCGTGACTGAAGGCAATGGTTTTCGTTGGACCTTCGGCCTCTTCTACTAATCCTACTTGCTAACGATCTCAGACTGATGAACATTCCACTTTAGGTCGCTCTGGTTGGTTACTCCTAGATGATTTGGGGTGGTTACTGTTTCTAGCGATCTGTCGCCAAATCTTTATTTCGCACTGAAATAAAGAAAACAGAAACGGTTAAGATTAATATTCCTGAATTATGAAGTAATTTTGTTACGTACATTTATTATTGTTGGTGTTGTGGTCTTCAGTCCAGAGACTGGTTTGATGCAGCTCTCCATGCTACTCTATCCTGTGCAAGCTTCTTCATCTTCCAGTACCTACTGCAACCTGCATCCTTCTGAATCTGTTTAGTGTATTCATCTCTTGGTCTCCCTCTACGATTTTTTCCCTCCACGCTGCCCTCCAATACTAAATTGGTGATCCCTTGATGCCTCAGAATATGCCCTACCAACCGATCCCTTCTAGTCAATTTGTGCCACAGATTTCTCTCTCTCCAATTCTATTCAATACATCCTCATTAGTTATGTGATCTACCCATCTGATCTTCAGCATTCTTCTGTAGCACCACATTTCGGAAGCTTCTATCCTATTCTTGCACAAACTATTTATCGTCCATGTTGCTACACTTTCCTTGCCATTACCAGTCTACATTTTATATCTTTTCTGCTTCGACCATCATCAGTTATTTTTCTCCCCAAATAGCAAAACTCCTTTACCACTTTAAGTGTCTCATTTTCTAATCTAATATTCTCAGCATCACCCGATTTAATTCCACTACATTCCATTATCCTCGTTTTGCTTTTGTTAATGTTCATCTTATATTCTTCTTTCAAGACACTGTCCATTCCGTTCAACAGCTCTTCCAAGTCCTCTGCTGTCTCTGATAGAATTATAATGTAATCTTCGAACCTCAAAATTTTTATTTCTTCTCATGGATTTTAATTCCAACACCGAACTTTTTCTTTGTTTCCTTTACTGCCTGCTCAATATACAGATTGAATAACATGGGGGGATAGGCTGCAACGCAGTCTCACTCCCTTCCCAACCACTGCTTCCCTTTCATGCTCCTCGACTCTTATAACTGCCATCTGGCTCCTGTACAAATTGTAAATAGCCTTTCGCTCCCTGTATTTTACCCCTGCCACCTTCAGAATTTAAAAGAGAGTATTCCAGTCAACATTGTCAACAGCTTTTTCTAATTCAACAAATGCCAGAAACGTAGGTTAGCCTTTCTTTGATCTATTTTCTAAGATAAGTTGTAGGATCAGTATTGCCTCACGTGTTCCAACATTTCTACGGAATTTGTCAAAAATGATTTGTCCTTATTAGTCAAGTTTCAGATCTGTGTTAAATTTTATGTTTTGAACAGCAATCTGTCAGACAGCTGCATCTACTTTAGCAGCCGAAAATTATCGTGCATCTTATCTTTTACTCTTCGTACACTGACGGAAAAAAATCGCAATGCTAATAAATAAATACATTTTTCCAGAAAACACACGTAACTGATTAGCATTGTACCATCACAAGATAATGTAACCGCGAGATAAGCCATTGCAAATGTAACTTGTTGCTACATTAATAAGCCGAGTAACCTTCAGAAAATTGAATGCAAACGTGTATGCATTGTGTTGTACAGGTGCCGGCTGTCTGTTTGTGGGATGGAGCTCCATGCTTGTTGCACTTGTCCGTCAATGCAAGGATGGTTAAAGCTGTTCGTCGATGACGCTAGAACTGTCGTCCTGTGATGTCTCATATGTGCTCGGTTGGAGACAGATCTGGTGATGAAGCACGCCAAGGCAACGTATCGACATTCTGCAGAGCATGTTGGGTTACAACAGCGGTTCGTGTGCAAACATTATCCTGTTAGAAAACACCCACTGGAATGCTGTTCATAAATAGCATCAAAACGGGTTCAGTCGCCAGATTGACGAATATATTAATAGCCAGGAGGTGAGGGATAACCAAGAGAGAGCTCGTGCTGTCATACGAAGTCGCATCCCAGACCATGACTGGACGTGTAGGTACAGTGTCCTTGCACACAGACAGGTTGGTTGCAGGTCCTCAACTGGTCTCCTCCTGTTTTTATGTACGTAATGATTGAATCTAAATATTACGAATAAACTTTGTGTGTATAATAACAGTCAACTTAAAGCAATTAAAATAATATTTTTGGGTTTGTGACCGCATTCGGACTTGTTGTAAGTGACCTTCTTCAGGGCCTTCTTCACCCTGAAGAAGGTCACTCGCAACAGTGACCGAAACGTCGGTAGTTTTACATATTGACAATGTGGTCATAAACCAAGAAAAATTTTATTGACTGTGACAATTGCCGCGGAAGCCCACGTTTCGATTTTAACAACTTAAATGTTCATGCATCAACTTGCTGACAAGAATAATTTACAGAAGACTAGAAACGACAATTGAGAATCTGTTAGGCGAGCATCTGTTGAACGCTACGACAGATAAATGTGCGAGACAGGTAGTTCTGACTATGCGATTGACGATGGAAACAAGACTTAATGAAAAATTAAGACACTTTCGTAGGATTTATTGACGTGGAAACAGCTTTCGACAGTGCAAAATGATGCAAGATGTTCGAAACTCCGTGAAATATACGAGTAACCTATAGGGAAAGACAGGTAATGTACAATATGTTCAAGAACCAGGAAGGAACAGTAAGTATGAAAGACAAAGAACGAAGTGCTCGGATTAAAAAAGATGTAAGATAGAGATTTGGTCTTCCGCCCCCACCGTTCATTCTGTACATCGAAGAAGTAATGATGGAAATAAAATAAAGATTCAAGGATGTAAATCAAACTCAGGGTGAAAGCATAACAATGAATAGGTTCGCTGATAACATTCCTGTTGTCAGTGAAGTTGAAGGAGAGTTACTGGACATGTAGAGTGCAATGAACTGCCTAATGACTGCAAACTGCAGATCGGGAGTAAACTGAAAAAAGATGAAAACAATGAGGAGTAGCAGAAGCGAAATTAGCGCCATACTTAACATCAAACGTGGGGACAACGAGGTAAACAAAGTTAAGGTACTCTGCTACATTGGAAACAAAGTAGCCCATAACAGGCGAAATAAGGAAGTCGTAAAAAAGCACTCCAGAAAAGGCAAAGAGAGCATTCCTAGCCAAAAGAAGTCTACTAGTCTCAAATATCAGAGTACTTTTATCAAATATCCACTTTAATCTGAGGGAGAAGTTTCTGAGAATGTATATTTCGAGCATACTTCGTGTGACTGAAATCTAGTGGCTTCTTGTGGGAAAACCGCAAAAGAGACTCGAAGCGTATGAGATGTGCTGCTATAGAAGGAGTTTCAAAATTAGATACCCTGCAGATTTGGCGAAGAAAGGAACACATGGAAAACTGGAAAGAACAAGGGACAAGGTGATAGGACATAGATTAAGATATCAGTGAATATCTTCCATGGTACTACAGGAAGCTGTAGAGGATAAAAACTGTGGGGGAAGACAGAAATTTGAATCCATCCGACGAATAACTGAGCACATAAGGTTCAGTGCTACTCTGAGATGAACTAGTTGGTACGAAAGAGGAATTCGTGCCGTGTCGCATCGAACCATTCAGACGATTGATGACAAAAAAAGTAATTCGTTTTTAGATTTCCATTAGACTTTTGCTACAGCTTACAAAAGGTCACCAAGACAAACCGTGCCCTTCTCTACACTGTTAAAATAGGATTCGGGTAATCAATTCAATTTTCTGATTTACTGTTCTTCTATTGAGACCTGAAGTAATGACAACTAGTTGAGTTTGTGATGCATATAATACAGGGATAAACACCATTCTGAAAGTTCAACTACTGCCAACGGAAAGAAGAGTCTGGAAACCCAAATACGAATGATAGTTGACACAGAATGCTGTGTGTCTCCTCTAACAATGTGCAAATGTATCGTTCGCCTCGCATTGTTCGTGCGTGTCGCTTCAGGTAAGGCAGTATGTCCGGCTCTTTGTGTTTGACTGACATCGATTCAGCCGGCTCTAAACAGCAGAGTGAAGGACAGCTCGTGACCTGCCACAGTTATCGACGATCCGATGGTCAGCACAGCAAGAGCGAACGCACCTGCAACGACTCACATGCACGTCCTCGGGACCAGGCACTAGCGGGTGCGTGAGTCACGTGACCACCTCTCGCGGGAAGCATGGTGCGTCATTAGCACACGTAGTGACCCAGTTATTCTCTGGCGAAACCCCCACACAAATTGTTAGCTCTGTCCCCTTTTTGATAACGAGTGGATCCTGCATCACCTCTTATGTACCAGTGATACCAGACAACAGGGCTGTGATAAAGTATGAGTTGGCGTTCTTGCAGCATGGTCAGCCACGCTGTGTGCAGTATGCCCAGAGTTATTCAGTAGGCAGCTGATAAGAGTGCCTGCTTGGATTGAGGCGGGTAAGAAGTCCTTCCCCTCGCTCTTTCCCGCCCATCTTGTGCCCACGATCCGTGTTGTTGACTAGTTAAAAAGTACTGACCTACCAGTAGGCTCCGTTGTCAGCCTAGTTGTATATCGTTGTACACCGTTTATGGTTTTCCTACTTCTTTAATTTTCTTATACATTCGCTGATTCAAAGTATCCCGACATTCCTATTTAGTGCGGAAGTGACCGCTAGATGTCACGAGAGGCAAACCCGCCAGTGGCAGCTATTGAGGAGCAGTAGGTAAATTGGCACTACACCAATATTTTTATCTTGCCATACTTTAAAAAAGTGTATTAATCTTAAAAGTGTATTCTGGCTTTTAATCCACGTGTATTTCCATATTTTGTACTGTGCGGAGCACATTTACAGCAGCAAGTGCGTGTTTCTGATCAGAGGAAGTGAAGAAGCCTTTGTGTCTCGCAGTTCAACCTCATGGTCGGATCCACAGGCCTAGCATAACTATGTGGTTGTTATAGCAATGGTGTCGTCACCAAAACCTGTTGGTCAGAATAACCGAAGAGGCCTCCTGGCAAGTCTTTCGCCGCCTGCCACACCTCGACCATGTCAAGTTCATTGTGGGCAGTACGAATTTTCTAAGTGTACTTCCCATAAATTGCAATCTTTCGTTTGCTTCGCTCACAACATTATCTATGCGACCATTACAGTTTAAGTTATTTGTAACTGTAATCTTAATTGTGTAGTTGAGTTTACAGCCTATAGATTTGAGTGATTTTTGGTGTGACTGAAATCTAGTGGCTTCCTTTCAGTCCTTATGTGGATGACTTCACACTTTTAATTATTTAAAGTCAGTTGCCACTTTTTGCACCATACAGATATCCTAAATCATTTTGAAATTCGTTTTGACCATCTGATGTTTTTACAAGACGGTAAATAACATCATCATCTGGAAATAACATGAGCGGACTGCTCAGATTGTCTCCTAAATCGTTTATGTAGATGAGGAACAGCAGAGGACCCATAACACTACCTTGGGGAATGCCAGATGTAGCTTCTATTATACTCGATGACTTTCTGTGGCATTTCTGACAGGAAATCACAAATACAGTCACACAATTGAGACGATACTCCATAGGTACGCAACTTAATTAGAAATTGCTTGCGAGGAACGGTATCGAAATCTTCTGGAGCTCAAATCAAAATCAAATTTTCATCAGACCTAATCACAGTCAGCATACATTTCAGCATATTTTTCGAAAACCAGTACTGTAACCTAAGAAATGCTAATCAAAGAGTAAAATATAGAATCTTTGTTTACAAAATACACTCCTGGAAATTGAAATAAGAACACCGTGAATTCATTGTCCCAGGAAGGGGAAACTTTATTGACACATTCCTGGGGTCAGATACATCACATGATCACACTGACAGAACCACAGGCACATAGACACAGGCAACAGAGCATGCACAATGTCGGCACTAGTACAGTGTATATAAACCTTTCGCAGCAATGTAGGCTGCTATTCTCCCATGGAGACGATCGTAGAGATGCTGGATGTAGTCCTGTGGAACGGCTTGCCATGCCATTTCCACCTGACGCCTCAGTTGGACCAGCGTTGGTCCTGGACGTGCAGACCGCGTGAGACGACGCTTCATCCAGTCCCAAACATGCTCAATGGGGGACAGATCCGGAGATCTTGCTGGCCAGGGTAGTTGACTTACACCTTCTAGAGCACGTTGGGTGGCAAGGGATACATGCGGACGTGCATTGTCCTGTTGGAACAGCAAGTTCCCTTGCCGGTCTAGGAATGGTAGAACGATGGGTTCTATGACGGTTTGGATGTACCGTGCACTATTCAGTGTCCCCTCGACGATCACCAGAGGTGTACGGCCAGTGTAGGAGAACGCTCCCCACACCATGATGCCGGGTGTTGGCCCTGTGTGCCTCGGTCGTATGCAGTCCTGATTGTGGCGCTCACCTGCACGGCGCCAAACACGCATACGACCATCATTGGCACCAAGGCAGAAGCGACTCTCATCGCTGAAGACGACACGTCTCCATTCGTCCCTCCATTCACGCCTGTCGCGACACCACTGGAGGCGGGCTGCACGATGTTGGTGCGTGAGCGGAAGACGGTCTAACGGTGTGCGGGACCGTAGCCCAGCTTCATGGAGACGGTTACGAATGGTCCTCGCTGATACCCCAGGAGCAACAGTGTCCCTAATTTGCTGGGAAGTGGCGGTGCGGTCCCCTACGGCACTGCTTAGGATCCTACGGTCTTGGCGTGCATCCGTGCGTCGCTGCGGTCCAGTCCCAGGTCGACGGGCACGTGCACCTTCCGCCGACCACTGGCGACAACATCGATGTACTGTGGAGACCTCACGCCCCACGTGTTGAGCAATTCGGCGGTACGTCCACCCGGCCTCCAGCATGCCCACTATACGCCCTCGCTCAAAGTCCGTCAACTGCACATACGGTTCACGTCCACGCTGTCGCGGCATGCTACCAGTGTTAAAGACTGCGATGGAGCTCCGTATGCCACGGCAAACTGGCTGACACTGACGGCGGCGGTGCACAAATGCTGCGCAGCTAGCGCCATTCGTCGGCCAACACCGCGGTTCCTGGTGTGTCCGCTGTGCCGTGCGTGTGATCTTTGCTTGTACAGCCCTCTCGCAGTGTCCGGAGCAAGTATGGTGGGTCTGACACACCGGTGTCAATGTGTTCTTTTTTCCATTTCCAGGAGTGTAACATAATTTAATGCTATGGAAAGAAGAAAAAATCGATAATATCATATTAGGCTTTAAAAAGTAGTGAGAAACTATGTAACAAAACAATGATAAACGCTTATTAATTGCAGATGACTTACTGAAAGGCAATAATTGTAGCTGTGCTGCAAACGCCAGATAGGCTTGTGAACACCAGTATGTAATAGTAAAGTATATATTTAATCTTCATGTTAGTATTTATGCAATACTTATCTAATGTAAATATTATTATCTCAAAAAGCTGATAATTTCATAACCGATAAATTCGTAGTATGTTTTTCAACAGATAATAAATAAAACCCACTGAAGATGGAGAATCTTCTCGAAACACGCATGGGAGTAAAATAAGAAACATCAGGCAGAACCACATTTCCGTCTGACTTATTAGGAAAAAAGTGCGGACACGGGAAGAACTTCGCCGGCCGATGTAGCCACGCGGTTCTAGGCGCTACAGTCTGGAACGGCACGGCCGCTACATCCTGCCTCCGGCATGGATGTGTGTGTTGTCCTTAGGTTAGTTAGGTTTAAGTAGTTCTAAGCTCTAGGGGACTGATGAACTCAGAAATTAAGTTCCATAGTGCTCAGAGCCATTTGAACCATTTGAAGGAAAGACCTTCTACCACAAAATGATTACAATAAAGAGCTGGTTGTGTATCACAAAAACGACATTTTCTGTATTCATGTTGGCTATTTGTCAATAAATCATTTTCTACGAGGTTAGTCATAATGTTCGAACACACTATATGTTTCAAAGTCTTACTGCAAATCGGCATTAGTGATAAGGATCTGTAATTTAGCGGAAATTTCATTTTTCATATCTTCGGTACTGGTGTGACTTTTGCAACTTTCCAGTCTTTGGGTACGGTTCTTTCTACGAGCGAGCGGTTATGTATAATCACTAAGTATGAAGCTATTGCATCAGCATACTCTGAAAGGAATCTCACTTGTACACAATCTGGATTGGAGGCCTTGCCTGTCTTAAGTATTTTAAGCTGCTTCGCTACGAAGAGGATATCTTGTTCCAAGTTACTCATGTTGGCAGCTGTTCTTGATTCGAATAATGGAATATTTACTTCGTCGTATTTTGAGAAGGAATTTCGGAAAACCGTTTTTACGAACTCTGCTTTAGTGGCACCGTCATCAATAACATCGCCAGTGTCACCGCACAGTGAAGGTATAGATTGCGTCCTGCCACTGGTGTACTTTACATACAACCAGAATCTCTTTGGGTTTTCTGATAGATTTCGAGACAGAATTTCGTAGTGAAAACTGTTAAAAGCATTTCACATTGAAGTTCACACTAAATTTTGTGCTTCTGTAAAACTTCGCCAATCTCGGGGATTTTGCGTTCCTTTAAATGTGACATAGTTTTTTCGTTGCCTCTGCAACAGTGTTCTGACAAGTTTGATGTACCATGGGAAATCAAAACCATCTCTTAATAATTTATTTGGTATATATCTCTCAGCTACAGTCGATACTATTTCTTTGATTTTAAACACATCTGGTCTCCGCTTTCATGGTCAGATTGGAAGGAGTGGAGACTGTCTTTTAGGACGGCATCAAGTGAATTTTTATCTGCTTTTTTAAAAAATACATGTATTTTGCGTTTATTTTTGGTATGGTTGGATGTTATGTTATTCAGTCTATCTGCAACAACCGTGTGGTCACTGATCCTTGTATCTGTCATGAACCCCCCTATTAGGTCGCGGTTGGTGTTGCTAAGAGGTCAAGTATGTTTTCGTAACCATTTAAAGGAAAAGCAGAAGTGCTTAACTTCTGTTTCAGATTTCCCGTTACAAAGGAAAACACAGGAGTATTGTCCCAATTTACTCGTAATTCTTGCACTAGTGAAAAGTTGACTGAAACAGATATTAGTATCAATGGCGTTGAGAAAGAGCTGAAATCATGAAAACTGAACAAATTGCCAGGGCAGATGGAAAGTCTGTCAGATTCATACTGAATTTATGGCTGAGGCAGCCGTTCTTTTAATTGTAATGTCTCGTAGATCCCTCGAACAAAAAACTGTGCCCAGTAGGTGGAAGAAAGCACATGTCACACCCGTCTACAAGAAGGGAACAGAAGTGAGCCACAAAACCACCGTCCAGTATCTTATACATCCATTTCTTGTAGGATCTTGGAACATATTCTGCGCTGAAAGCTAATTGGGTATTTCGAACATATAGACTTCCTCCATGCCAACCAACATAGATTCCGACAACATCGGTCATGTGAAATCCAGCTGGCAATGGTCTCACGTGAAATACTGAAAGCCATGGGTCAAGACAGCCAGTTCGATGCAGTATTTCTCGATCTCCGAAAACCATATGATTCAGTAACCCATCTACGCTTATTATCAAAGTACGATCGTGTGGGGTATATGCGAAATTTGTGTCTGGATTTTCGTAGGGAGGGTGCAGCAAGTTATCTAGAATGGAGTGTGCACCAGGGAAGTGTGTTAGCGCCCTTTCTGTTTTTTTCGTGTGCTAATGACCTAGCAGACAATTTTAATAGGAAACCCATAATTTTGACAGATTATGTAGTTATCTGTAATGAAGTACTGTCTGAAAGAAGCTGTAAAAGTATACAGTTAGACCTTGATAAGATTTCAAAGTGCTGCAATGATTTCGTTAAATGTTCAGTAATTTTAACTTGGACACTTCACAAACAGAAAAAAAGTTGTATCCTATGAATATAACATCAGTGAATCACAGCTGGAATCGATGAACTCAGACAAGTACCTGAAGGTTAACACTTAATAGTGACCTGAGAAGGAATGACCACATAAGCTTGGTTGTGGGTAAAGCTGGTATCAGACTTCAGTTTATTGTTAGAACGCTAAGGAAATGCTAAGGAAATTGCTTACAAATCACTAGTGTGACCCACCCTACAATATTGCTCAAATGTGTGGGACCCGTACCAGATAGGACTAACAGAGGATATTGTATGTATGCAGAGAAGGGCAGCGCGAATGTTCACAGGTTTGTTTGATCTGCAGGAAAGAGTAACAGAGATGCTGAAGAAAACGAATTGGTAGACACTTGAATATAGACCCAAACTGTCCCGAGAAAGCGTACTTACAAAGTTTCGAGAACTGGCTTTAAATGATGATTCTGAGAACATACTAAAACTACTATGTACCACTCCCACAGGGAGTGCGCACGGAGACATTTAAGCGATCTGAAATGAAAATTAAAACACCTACAGCCGTCGCTCTTGTAAGTAATTTATTTACGCAGCCAATTTCAGTGTTTCATTACACCATTTTTAAGCTCCTTGGCCAAAGTAAAGAGGGGGAGTCCAATTTCCTGTGCAGTCATAAGAGATGCCAATATTAAGTAACCGGTAAGCCAGTATTAAGTAACCGGTGTCATCAGATCCCTGGTTTACACGACACTATCCCTTCACTCATTTACCGACGAGTGTCTGGACAACGTTCAGTTCATTCAGTTGACTGTCATCTTTGTACGTTCTATTCTAAGTGTTGTACTCGCAATCGTCGGTTGGTGAGGCAAAGGGGTACTGTCGTGTAAACCAGAGATCTACGGATACCGGTTACTTTAAAATGGCTCCTCTTATGATTGTACCCGACATTGGATTCCTCCCAATTTACGTTTGTCAAGAGGCCTGAGGACACAGTAATGGAACACCGAAATTGGTTGCGTAAATAAATTAAGTGCAAATGAGACGGCAGCAAGTATCTTAATTTCATTGTAACCACGAATTATAAGGATGGACACTTAAAGACCTAAGCAATAACTCTTCCTGCTATTCGCAAGTGAATGGAACGGAATAGCCCTAATAACTAGTACAATGGGACGTAATTTATGAAGTGCACTCCGCAGTCATTTGTGGAGTGTGGAAGCACACATGTGATCAAAAGTAATTTATTTACATCCACAAAAACATACGTTTTTCATATTAGATGCATTGTGCTGTCACCTACTGCCAGGTACTCCATATCAGCTACCTCAGTAATCATTAAACATCGTGAGAGAGCAGAATGGGGCGCTCCGCGTAACTCACCGACTTCGAACGTGGTCAGGTGATTGGGTGTCACTTGCGTCATAAGTCTGTACGCGCGATTTCCACGTTCCTGAACACTCCTAGGTCCACTGATGTGATAGTGAAGTGGAAACGTGAAGGGACACGTATAGCACAAAAGCGAACAGGCCGACCTCGTCTGTTGACTGGCAGAGACCGCCGACAGTTGAAGAGGGTCGTAATGTGTAATAGCAGACATCTATCCACACCATCACACAGGCATTCCAAACTGCATCACGATCCACTGCAAGTACTATCACAGTTAGGAAGGAAGTAAGGAAACGGGGATTTCAAGTTGGAGCGGCTGCTCATAAGCCACAAATCACGCAGGTAAATGTCAAAAGACCTCTCACTTGGTGTAAGGAGCGTAAACATTGGACGATTGAACAGTGGAAAAACGTATGGAGTGACGAATCACGGTACACAATGTGGCGATCCGATGGCTGGGTGTGGGTACGGCGAATGCCCGATGAACGTCTCTGCCAGCGTGTGTAGTGCCAGCAGTAAAATTCGGAGGCGGTGGTGTTATGGTGAGGTCGGGTTTTTCATGGAGGGAGCTTGCACCCCTTGTTTTTTTTTGCTTGGCACTATCATAGCACAGGCCTACATTGCTTCTTGCTTCTCACTGTTGAACAGCAATTCGGGGATGGCGATTGCATCTTTCAGCTCAGTCGAGCACCTGCTCATAAAGCACGGCCTGCGGTGGATTGGTTACACGACAATAACATCCTGTAATGGACTAGCCTGCACAGAGTCCTGACCCGAATCCTATAGAACACCTATGGGATGTTTTGGAACGCCGACATCGTGGCAGGCCTCACCGACCGATATCGATACCTCTCCTCAGTGCAGCACTCCTTGAAGAATGGGCTGTCATTTCTCAAGAAACTTTCCAGCACCTGACTGAACATATGCCTGCGAGAGTGGAAGCTGTCGTCAAGGGTAAGGGTGGGCCAACGCCATATTGAATTGCAGCATTACCGATGGAGAGCGCCCCGAACTCTTAAGTTATTTTCAGCCAGATGTCCCTATAGTTTTGATCACACATTGTAGATGTTGACGTACATCTTCATGACGTGTGTGATGTGGACACTCCCGTCACTGAAAGTAACAGCTGTGTTCACGGGGCTGCACGAATTATTTGGTTGTGTGACGAAAACCAAGTAACCTATGGCACCTCGGCTGACTCGGTTAATTACGTAATTTTAATCCCTTAGAAAATACCTGCGCCAGTTTGGAACAGCAGGTGAAACTTAGCAATCAGCATCCCCGCAATTTGGTAGCTGTATGGGCTCTAATCGTGAGTGAGCTGATGTATCTTACTTAGCGAATTAATGCCATTATCAAGGCTACACGTTTTAGCGTGATTTCTCCTGAAGTTGACAAATTTTTGTGCTGCGTTATTACATATTTAAAAGATTCAACGATTTGCTACGTCGTGAAACCAGAATCCCTGTCGAGCTGCTCCAGCAAGCGGTAGGGAATACGATACAGCTCGTTTAGTGAACGCGTGACGTGTCTTTTTGCTGCGTAATATACCCTGGTAACGGGAAAATCTATACAAGGCGCTCGATAAATACGCGACCTGTTTGTTCGCCAAGTAATATATCCAGGCAACGGCAAAATGTGTACATGCGTGACAGAAACGCGTGCCGTATGTTGGATACATGTAACACGGAGTCGTCCGATACTTTTTTGATCGCTAATTACGCTTTTTACGTATTGGAGCCTATCCAAATCCCTTGCGTCTAATTGGTGTGTAGTAAGTATAATTGTGGATGAATTCTGGCCTACGGTTACTGTTTAACTCTTTGTTTCCCTCTCTTGCGCGTCCATTTGATTAGGAGATTTAATATAGCGCAGTGGAAGTCAGCACTAAAATACAAGCCATTCAGATGCAATGTCTGTATCAGTCTTGTATCGCTCACGGCCACAGTCGTTAGTTGTGTTAGTTTTCCCTTTGCTTCAACTCTAAAAGTATTATCTTACGGATATATTAAACGAAGTAATACTACATAATGTCTGTAGCGGAATGAAATTCTTAAGCGACATGTATGAAGAAATGGCAACATGTTCTTTCATCTGGAAGCTTCGGAGTACCTGCTATAGTTTTGACTGACTTAATTGTTGCTTTTTTATGAAACATCGTGACAGTACGATCATTCAACAGAATCTATAACACATTATACTCGTTCTAGTGTTAGACTGTTAAAGGCGCAGGTGGAAATGGACAAACAATTAAAACAAGCAGTATTAATTGTTGTTACAGCCTGTGGTTTCAGTAGTGAAATTCCGTGCATTTCCAGAGCTCTGGCGTTGCTCTGAAAACCAGTGTCAAATTTGTGGAGTGAATCACTCGCTGTGCGGTGCAGGTGATGAAAGTGCTGTTTTGGAACTTCTTGACTGTTTTAAAATTTCTCACATTTAACATAATTAGAGACAATTTGCAGCGTGCTGTCTGTGAGGTCCTGCGCAGTTTCATTGTCGTACTTACGTTTCTCGACGTGCAGATTCGTCAGTGGTATACACCACCCAGCGACTTATTTGTTATTGATACTGAAAAACGATACTGATACGCTAAAATTATTAATCCTTACGAAAAAGTATCGGCAATAGTATAATCCGAAATTAATGAAAGTGTATACGTACTATGATAAATATAACAGCTCATTTTGTTGTTACTTTATTGATAAATCCAAGACTCACTCCTGCCTCATCGTAGTCCATTATGGTGTGAAAAATGTACATTGTTCAATGTAGCGAAATATGTGAATTGAGGCTGAAACAGACAATGGGTTTCTCCTCGAATCAATTGAAGCCGGAGCCGTCAGTTCATAGTTTTTTAGAGGAGAGTTGTTTGACAAATCGTCATTTTTATCCATGGAGCAACTGCCTAAATTACGCCTGTTCGCCTTTTTTTTCGTATGTTAAACTATCACAAGGGTATTGTTGTCCTATAGGTTTACAATTCTTCTAAATTGCCGACTAATTTGACAGTAAATTTTCTTCAACATTTTGTGTTAAAGTACGCAAATGCGCCAGCATTTAACCTGGATGTTGTTCCGTGGAATCTTCGTGATGGAAAATAGTTGTATCGCCATTATATGGTTGGAAAGACTGAGATGGTGATGTGACTCATGAAAACCGGACATGCGACAGTGATCAGATTTTAATTCCAAAAAGCTCTTTATTGTTTCAAGGAGTGAGGGCATGCGACATCCTATTGTTGGACCTTCCTCTGGATTGGACTAAGAAACGTCACACAAGATATGTGACTGACTCGAAGACATACGAGCTTGAAGAACTTAGTTCGATATACGAGGGTTGGAACTTTAATAATGGCAACTATTTATTTACAGCTCGTACAAAATATATACGTATTTCAAAGTTTTACTGACTTTCAGAGTAGTCACCAGCATTGTGCAGAACCCGTTGCCAGCGATGTGGAAATCGCAGGATACTCTTAGCAGTGCCAGTTGTGTTGACAGTTCGAGCGGCGAATTTGTAGCAGTTCTGAAGCGAATGCCGTGAAGTGTTTCCTTCAGTGTAGAAATCGAGTTGAACTTACGACGGCTTAAGGCAGGGGAGTGCAGTAGATGGTATAGCACTTAGCAGCCCCATCAGTCAAACAAATCAGTAACAGCTTGCACTGTACGTGCTTGAGCACTGTCCTGCAAAATGATGGTCAGGTCCTGCAGAAAGTGTCATCACTTCTGTCTCTAAGCTGGTCGTAGATTGTGTTCAAAAAATGAACAGCATAGAGGCAGAAGTGATGACACTCTCTGCAGGACCTGACCATCATTTTTCAGGACAATGCTCAAGGACGTACAGTGCAAGCAGTTACTGATTTGTTTGACTGATGGGGCTGCTAAGTACTATACCATCTACTGCACTCCCCTGACTTAAGCCGTCGTAAGTTCAACTCGATTTCTAAACTGAAGGAAACACTTCACGGCATTCGATTCGGAACTGCTACAAATTCGTCAGGGAATATACCGCGCCGCCCGATCTGTCAACACAACTGGCACTGCTAAGAGTATCCTACGACTACCACATCGCTGGCAGCCTGTTATGCACAATGCTTTTGGCTACTTTCAAGGTGAGTAAAACTTTGAAACAAGTATCTTTTTTTTGTACGAGCTTTAAATAAATAGTTGCCACTATTTAAGTTCCAACCCTCGTATAAGTTATTGCGGTGCCTCTGTTGTTCTGGAAATGCTGTTCAAAGTATCGTCGGACATGTACACAGATCAGAAGGAACAGGCACTGCGCGACTAAAGCCGTTTTGAAGTACATGAAATGTATTCGTAGTTGCGAATATGGAAAGCATCAGCTGTGTAATGCAAATGACGACAATGAAATTTTTTGCCGAATCGGGACTCTAACGCGGGTTTCCTGCCTATCGCGAGCGGTTGCCTTACCATTGTGCTATCTGATCACGACTCACGGCCACATACATTCTTCCATATGTCGTGAACCATGTATCAATAACCTGCACTCGTACATTCATTAGGTATATTCCCGTACAAGGGAGGCATTTTAATTGAAAGTCGCTTGCCCGGAGAAGGCGGATAAATACAATATCGCAGTGTCTTTATTGGTCAGAAACACGATTCAAAGCGCCCTCTGATGTAGACGCAAGTCCGTAGGAACGGGCAATTGCGATGACTACAGGCGTCGTGGAATACATGAAATGTCGTCGCAGTTCCGGATGTGGACAACCATTTCGTAAGAGCTGTAATCGCCACAGTTCCTGTTCCTTCGGACACACACTCATGTCCGACGGAACTTTACGTCGTATTTCTGAACAACACAGGCAATGCAGTATCGTATTTATCCGCCTACAGTGGGCAAGCGGCTGTCAATTGAAATGTCTCTCCGCCGCCCGTGATGGCCGAGCGGTTCTACGAGCTACAGTCTGGAACCGCACGACCGCTACGGTCGCGGGTTCGAATGCTGCCTCGGGCATGGGTGTGTGTGACATCCTTAGGTTCGTTACGTTTAAGTAGTTCTAAGTTCTGGGCGACTGATGACCTCAGGTGTGAAGTCCCATAGTGCTCAGAGCCATTTGAGCCAAAATGTCCTGTACGGGAACATACATAATAGATGTACGAGTATAGATTGGTGACACATGGTTGACGACATATCGGAGTTTGCGTGTGGTAGTGAGTCGTGCTCGGATAGCCTAACTGTAAGGCGACCGCTCGCGAGGAGCGGGAAATCCGGATTTGACGCCCGGACCGGCATAAATTTTCATTGTCGTCTTTCCATTATACAGTTGGTGGTTGTCCATATTGGCAACTGCGAATACATTTCATGTATTAGTTCGACGTATTTGACGACAAATCTTCAAAAGAAGAAATGTAACGTAGGGTGCAGTCTAAGAGTGCAACACAACCAGTAACGTTCTCATCTTGTTAGTGGTTCATTAGGGGTTCATTACTATTCGCTAGTGCACTTGAGCAGATGTAATTTCGATGGATTGCTCACGCGCTGCCTGTGATATGGAATATCTATGCTTCAATAGAATCGCAGGTCAGAGCAGTGTTTAGTAGCTCGCAGAGAGCAGTCGTGTTTAGTAGCTCGCACAGAGCACTTGAGCTACGGAGTTCGGACAAGGCAGTGCAGCGGTTGACTTGGTTGGGCCGGTCGTGCAGAACGATGGCGGTGTCTCAGCGATGTGCTATAAGATAAAAGAAAAAAAAATATTGTTCTTTGTTGCCGCGCGCATATGTTAATTGCCATAACTGATTTAACCACAATTGTAATATTAAAGTCCCATGTAACTCCTTGCAGAAATGTTTCAATAATAACTTTTGTTCTGAAGAAAACTATAACCAGTCGTTTATCTGAGTTTAAACATTTTACGAATTTTTCGTATGCATACTCATGTTGATTAAGCAAAGAAAATCAGTTTTTTTCCTACAAATGAAACTATAGTGGCCAGCATTGCACTGGGCTGTGCCAAAAAAAATTCTTACAGGAGGAGATATATAGATAACGTTATCCGGCGACATCATTGTGCGGTAAGAACTTTTCAGTTTATTCAGGATGATTTCACAGGGACATGACGCAGCGCTGCTGACGTCAAAACTTATTAACCTCGACATGCAGTCAATCTTTAATGGAAGGTCACATTAAAACCTGAAATCTTGTTATTGGAAAGAAATTTTTCTATTAGGAACTTAAACGATAATTTTCTGTTGGGAGGTTACGCTTAATGTGAATATTATAATTACTTTTCTGTTGGGAGGTTACAAACTAACGTACACTCCTGGAAATTGAAATAAGAACACCGTGAATTCATTGTCCCAGGAAGGGGAAACTTTATTGACACATTCCTGGGGTCAGATACATCACATGATCACACTCACAGAACCACAGGCACATAGACACAGGCAACAGAGCATGCACAATGTCGTCACTAGTACAGAGTATATCCACCTTTCGCAGCAATGCAGGCTGCTATTCTCCCATGGAGACGATCGTAGAGATGCTGTATGTAGTCCTGTGGAACGGCTTGCCATGCCATTTCCACCTGGCGCCTCAGTTGGACCAGCGTTCGTGCTGGACGTGCAGACCGCGTGAGACGACGCTTCATCCAGTACCAAACATGCTCAATGGGGGACCGATCCGGAGATCTTGCTGGCCAGGGTAGTTGACTTACACCTACTAGAGCACGTTGGGTGGCACGGGATACATGCAGACGTGCATTGTCCTGTTGGAACAGCAAGTTCCCTTGCCGGTCTAGGAATGGTAGAACGATGGGTTCGATGACGGTTTGGATGTACCGTGCACTATTCAGTGTCCCCTCGACGATCACCAGAGGTGTACGACCAGTGTAGGAGATCGCTCCCCACACCATGATGCCGGGTGTTGGCCCTGTGTGCCTCAGTCGTATGCAGTCCTGATTGTGGCGCTGACCTGCACGGCGCCAAACACGCATACGACCATCATTGGCACCAAGGCAGAAGCGACTGTCATCGCTGAAGACGACACGTCTCCATTCGTCCCTCCATTCACGCCTGTCGCGACACCACTGGAGGCGGGCTGCACGATGTTGGGGCGTGAGCGGAAGACGGCCTAACGGTGTGCGGGACCGTAGCCCAGCTTCATGTAGACGGTTGCGAATGGTCCTCGCCAATACCCCAGGAGCAACAGTGTCCCTAATTTGCTGGGAAGTGGCGGTGCGGTCCCCTACGGCACTGCGTAGGATCCTACGGTCTTGGCGTGCATCCGTGCGTCGCTGCGGTCCGGTCCCAGGTCGACGGGCACGTGCACCTTCCGCCGACCACTGGCGACAACATTGATGTACTGTGGAGACCTCACGCTCCACGTGTTGAGCAATTCGGCGGTACGTCCACCCGGCCTCCCGCATGCCCACTATACGCCCTCGCTCAAAGTCCGTCAACTGCACATACGGTTCACGTCCACGCTGTCGCGGCATGCTACCAGTGTTAAAGACTGCGATGGAGCTCCGTATGCCACGGCAAACTGGCTGACACTGACGGCGGCGGTGCACAAATGCTGCGCAGCTAGCGCCATTCGACGGCCAACACCCCGGTTCCTGGTGTGTCCGCTGTGCCGTGCGTGTGATCATTGCTTGTACAGCCCTCTCGCAGTGTCCGGAGCAAGTATGGTGGGTCTGACACACCGGTGTCAATGTGTTCTTTTTTTCCATTTCCAGGAGTGTAGAACGAGTCGACCAGCTACCCAAATGGAGAAACGCAATGAGGCTCCTTTTAACCTCTGTCAGGTGCTGATAACAATGTCTCACATGTTATATTTCCTACCAGTCCTGTAAATAACACTAACGATGAACACAACTGAAGTACTCTGATGCCCTTCTACCTGTCGCAGAGAGATGCTGTTGTGATCATACGCATACCCGCGGATAGAGTATATGTGTACCAAATTACACAGACCTCCGATATTGTCTTATTTCACTGCGACAGTACAGAACAGGTGATTTGTCTACTTATTCTAACGCGCTTGCAACTAGTTTAACTACGTGACGGCGCGTATTACGAATCGAAACTTGGAAATGTGCTCCATAGGCAGAAATGTGTCATTTTTCTATACGTCTCGTTCTTCTCGCGCAGATTATATACATAGCCTCGGGGTCGACTTCAGTCCGCCACGAGCGTGGGAGGATTCCACTTTGACAATGGCATCAAATCGCGCTGGCGAAACGTCAGAAAGACTGTCAAGTAAACGTAGGCAGACAAACCGGAGTCAGAAGCCAAAAGGCAACATTGGTTTTAACTGAATTTTCCGAAGCTAAATTAACATTCTAAAAACAGCGAAAGGGAGAGAAGTGTTATACTCAGCAACTAGCTGAGTATGGTGTACTACTTGAAACGTTACTTGCTTCCACAGGAGTTGACGATAAACGCTCGTGCAGAGTGTGTAATGCAGTGAAGAAGAAGTGTTATTTGCATACAGATGAACAATCGGTATGTTAGATTTAAATTTACTATCATTTTATTTATTTCAAAGCGCTCAGGGTCATAGAGCCTGTTATCAGATGCTGGTGAAGTAGCGCTCGACTCGACTCGAATACTAGTACTGAATGTGCTTTTATCACTATTAAAGGCTGGAAAAAAATCACAAGAGGTTTTCCGGAGTTCAGTTTCCAACTTCTCAATCACCGAGGTGAAGCTATAATTATCATACGTGATTCACATTCAAAAAGAGTGGAGCTCAAATCTCCGTCCGGCAATCATGCAATCATGATCTGTGCTTTCAGCTCTTTCTGAAAATCGATTAAGGTCGCTTCTGTGCTTGTTCCTCCGAGATGGTCAGTGCCTTCTCCTTCACCTGTTTATTGGAAAATGTGCTTCGTCTCTAACGACCTCATCGTCGACGGGACGTTGGAGCCTAAATCTTATTGGTCTTTTTTTACTTCTGCTGACTTCTACGCATTGTTTCATGGAACGAAAGTATGTATCAATTTTCTACATCTAGATCTACATCTAGATCTACGAGGGTCAGTCAATTACTATCCGCAGTTTAGTTATATTTTTGTTTATTTTGGTAGTACTGTCGTTTTACGTTGATGACGCGTGCTTTGTTTATTTCTTTGCAATTTTCAAGCTGCTAGGATAGTTTCGTTATCGCTTCCGTGCTGTCAATCGTGGCTGCTCCGCTATGTATTTGCACCAAAGAAGAACAACGTTCAGTGATCTTTTTTGTGCTCTGAAGGCGTGTCAGGGGCCGAAATTCATCGAAGACTTTCGGTACAGTACGGCAACAGTATTTTGCCACAACGGAGTGCCTACGAATGGATTGAAAAATTCCGAAATGGTCGCACAAGTGTTACGCACGATGAAGGAGCCGGACGACAGTTTACCGCCACAAATGAAGAAACCATTGAGCGTTCACGTGAAATGATTCTCTTAGACAGACGATTGACTATTGACGAAGTGGCACATCGTCTGCAAATTAGTCACAGTTCTGCCTACGAAATCATCCGCAGCAGGCTTGGGTTTCATAAAGTTTGTGCAAGATGGGTCGCAAAACAACTCACGCAGTTGCATAAACAAATGCGCTTGGACTGCAAAAACATTTGGGTCGCTATGGTAACGAAGGGGACATTATTGGTGACGAAACATGGATCTATCATTACGAGTAGGAGAGTAAACGGCAGTGTATGGAATGGAAACATCCAAATTCCTCGTGCAAGAAAAAGTTCCAGACCCAACCGTGCGCAGGAAAACTGATGCTTACGGGTTTTTGGGACGCACAAGCCCCAGTACTGAAACATTATGGGGAGAGGGGCACAACAATAAACAGTGTACATTACAGTGAGATGCTTACTGCCACGCTAAAGCCTGCAATTCGTAGCAAACGGCGAGGATTGCTGTCAAAAGGTGTTGTGTTGTTGCACGACAACTCCCGTCCGCATACTGCTGCCCACACTGCTGAAACGCTCCAAAACTCAAATTTGAAGTACTGGATCATCCTCCATGTTGTCCCGATCTTGTCCCTTCTGATTATCACTTGTTTGGTTCACTCAAACAGGCATTAAGGGGCCGTCGATTTGCCTCGGACGAAGCAGTGAAAGAAGCGGTGCATTCCTGGCTCGCAGCTCAGCCGAGAACCTTCTTTAATGAGGGCATCAGGGAGCTTGTACAACGATGGACCAAATGCGTTGAAACGCAGGAGACGATGTCAAAAATGATGTTCTTGTAAGTTTCCTATTTGATTACAATAAAATGTTATAACTACTCTGCGGATAATAATTGAATTACCCTCGTATAATCACAAGCTATACAGCATTGAGTAAAGATGGTTACAGTACTTGTATGCCACTATTGTTTCTTCACTCGTACTTTCCAGGAATAAGCACGAGGATAACGAGTGTTCAAATGGCTCTGAGCACTATGGGACTTAACATCTATGGTCATCAGTCCACTAGAACGTAGAACTACTTAAACCTAACTAACCTAAGGACATCACACACATTCATGCCCGAGGCAGGATTCGAACCTGCGACCGTAGCAGTCGCGCGGTTCCGGACTGAGCGCCTAGAACCGCTCGGCCACAGCGGCTGAGTGTTCCTAAGCTTCCACAATGAAAACGAATTTCTCTGATGTCCTAGTCGATTCACGAGAAATGTGTGGAGAACGTAATACATTAATGGTAAACAGTAAAAGACATAGATATTTGCAGGATATTTGTCTGTCGGAATAGTGGCGCACAGTATATATACAATAGTATCGGATCCAGTATACTAATGAATACAATCAAATGCTATCACATTTGGTGTTAGGAGTACATTATACAACAAGACGTCAAGGACTCAGGTGGTAGAGGCTGGAACTCCGTATAAACGCAGTCGGTTCTGTGCGGTGTTAGTGTGTGTTTACGTGTCTTTCCTGCTGATACGAAAGAGACACTATTAATGACAGTCGTATTGTGCATATTAACCACGATTGTAACACAGCCACGCGGAAAACGGTTCTCATGTGATGAAATCCCAAAAATTTGTACGTAGAAGGAAATGGAGCTCTAATAGTCAAATCGCGAGAAGTTGAACGCTTCAAGTACAGTGATTTCTATTTTCGTTAGATTCGGCTGTACAGAACGGAAAATAGGGGCAAAGTAGAGAATTATCTCAGTCATCGAAACGGTTACTTTTGCGCAAAGCAATGGTCACAAACCGCTATGCTTCTCGGCTTGTTGCTGATTTACTGTTGCTGATAACTACCAGATGTGTACGACAAATTTTGACAAATGAAAACATCATGCATTCAAGAAACCAGTCCGCAAAATTGCGCTAAGACCCAAACATAAATATACTAGATCGGAATTTGCTGAGAAACATATGTCATGCACTTGAGAATGGGATAAAGCGATCTTCAGTGATGAGAAGTTTAATTTAGATGGTCCGGATGGACTTCAATACGACTGGCATTTTCTGAAAACAGAGCAGCAGGTAAGAATGAGCAGAAACCTTGTTGCTAGAAGGGTGATGATTTGGGCAGCATTCTACAGTAAATCACGCATTCACTGCCGGCCGCGGTGGTCACGTGGTTCTAGGCGCTTCAGTCTGGAACCGCCCGACCGCTACGGTCGCAGGTCCGAATCCTGCCTCGGGCATGGATGTGTGTGATGTCCTTAGGTTAGTTAGGTTTAAGTAGTTGTAAGTTCTAGGGGACTGATGACCTCAGATGTTAAGTCCCATAGTGCTTAGAGCCAATTGAACGCATTTTCTCGGGTGAACACTAGAATGAGCTCTGTTATGTACACTGAGATGTTAGAACAGAGACAGATTGGATTAGAATGTATGAGGACCTAGGGGACGCATCTGTGCAGGTTACTGAAAGAGAGAGAGAGAGAGAGAGAGAGAGAGAGAGAGAGAGAAATTGTTTGGTTAGAGACATTCATGTTCAAACGTTGTACTCATCCGCAGTAGAGACGTTTAAAGTATTCAGTTGTCTGGCGGGCTGGGCGACTTTAAGGTACATGCGATCACCAATTGTTCACGGCTTCTCATTGTCCCAGTAAAGGAGTATGGAAAGTACAGAGTCCTTGAGAATGATCTTTACAGCTTTGATGACATGTACGAGGATTTCAGAAATGGAGAGAAATAGAAACGTGCGGTTTGCGGCATAATGTTCATACACACCCAAGTTTCTTGTGACCCCTTGACATATTTCAGCGTGTTAAGGTGAGCGTATTTTCTACACCAAAATTCGGGCCACATTATACGATTCTGATATTGCAAAAGAAAATCATAATAAAATGTATTTAATGTAAACTATCGCTTCACTTTATTGCAAAAAGTACATTAATTTATGTCTTATTAGTACTTTTTAAGATGGAGTGCGAGCAGATATGCAGTATTTATATGTACTGCAAATTTCCTTCGGCATGTACATATTCTTCAACAGCGTATAAAAATATTCATGTGAAGTTTCATCATAATTCACTCTCGTCACTAACATTGGCTTTGTCGTTTCTACAAGAAACTTTGTTTTCTCACTGCTCCACACATTACTCATTTGGGAAAATACCTTTCAGTACCAGCATACCGATACAGGAGAAATGAACATCTGATCGTTTCATAATTGTTAAATTAGGAACAAATAGGTGTCCCAAAGTACTTTTGAAAAAATTTGAGACAGAGCTAGAAAAATTGCGATTGTCAGTCCATGTTCAGCCTAACGTGTCGTCGTTGACGTGTGCTTCTGCTGCTGCTGCTGTGATGCGAGCTCACAGTTCCTGCATGTTGCGCCCAAAGAAAAAAAAAAGTGGGGTTCCGCAGGAGTTGGGTATTAGATCTGTGGTGTGTACCAACCATGCCGCAAACTGCACCTTCTGCCTATTCCCATTTCTAAAACATACGGGATCAAAGCTGTAAAGAACATTTTGGAACGTCCTGTATGGGTACAGGAGAGCGTCTAAACGCGCTGCCGCTGGGTTTTTTAATATATGAAAACGAAGAAACTACCTATGGGTCGGTCCTCAAGTAATGAATTTTAACTAAGATTTATTACAGTTTATGTATTTACCGTCAATAGAATTTTCCCAGACGCTGAAAACTTGGACGTACTACAGACCTGGTCAGCTTAATGGTGCCGTTAAGGACATATAAAGAAAAAAAGGAACCTTGCCTCGTTTTAGCTACAATTTGCATTCCGTTTTATAGAAAATGTGTAATGATGTCCACAAATAAAAAATCATTTGAATCTAGCCCATAAACACTTATTCAGCAATTTATTAGTGTCGAAGGTAAATATTTTGTACATAAAATTATGTCACAGGCCACATGCGTACAAATTACACCCATGGGCACAACGCTGTTTGCGTACCACAGTCTATAAACAGTAGCTTGTGTAGTATTATACGGGTATGAATAAGCACTACCCAGATTCATAAATTAGTACGTCAATTTCACAGTTAAGCTTATCTCAATGGGGCATTGTAAACAGTCTGTAGCAGTGTAACCACTTTCACACCCTTCTAGCATCCTGGGAGCAACAATTGTACTTCGCCTGCCCTCTACGAGGGGCGTTTGAAAAGTCCGTGCAAAAATAAAAACTACTTACGTGTTTGGAGTAAACCTTTCTTATTTTTCAGCAGAGTCTCCTTTTAGACTTATACACTTCGTCCAACGCTGTTCTAATTGGTTGATCCCTTCCGAAAAATAGGAATTGTCCAAGTCTGCAAAATAGCTATTACTTGTTGCAATCACCTCCTCGTTTGAATAAGATCTTCGTCCCACCAGTCATTTGTTCAAATTGGGGAACAAATAGTAGTCCAAGGGAACCAAGTCTGTAGAATAGGGTGGATGTGAAACGAGTTGGAATCCTATTTGCATTAATTTTGCGACCACAACTGCTAATGTGTGTGCTGGTGCAGTGTCGTGATGGAAAAGGACTTTTTTGCGGTCCAATAGCTGGCGTTTTTCTTGCAGCTCGGTTTTCAAACGGTCCAATAACGATGAATAATATGCACCTGTAATAGTTTTACGCTTTTCCAGATAGTCGATGAGGATTATCCCTTGCGAATCTCAAAAGACTGTCGCCATAACCTTTCCGGCCGAAGGAATGGTCTTCGCCTGTTTTGGTGCACATTCTCCCATGGCAACCCATCGTTTAGATTGTTCTTTGGTCTCAGGAGTATAGTAATGTATCCATGTTTCATTCACAGTGACGAAACGATGCTTAACGTCCTGCGGATTCTTCCTGAACAGCTGCAAACTATCCTTGGAACACTTCACACGATTCCGTTTATGGTCGAGCGTGAGCAATCGCGGAACCCATCTTGCGGATAGCTTTCTCATGTCCAAATCTTTATGCAAAATATTTTGTATCCGTTTATTCGAGATGCCTACAGCACTAGCAACCTCATGCACCTTAACTCTTCTGTCATCTATCACCATATAATGGATTATATCAATGATTTCTGGAGTCGTAACCTCTACAGGGCGTCCAGAACGTTCAGCATCACTTGTGCCCATAAGGCCACTCTGAAAATTTTGAAACCACTTACAAACTGTTCTAATCGAAGGTGCAGAGTCACCGTAATGTTTATCAAGCTTCTATTTAGTCTCCTGAGGCGTTTTCCCTCTCAAACAGTAATTTTAATCACTACACGAAATTCTGTTTAGTCCATTTTTTGACAATCACTCGACTTCCTTGATTCACACGAACGGCAAACACAAAGAAATCGACCAATATGGCTGAAACTTGGTGTTTGTTCTTTCCAAAGATGCTACGAACTAAACATATCTCGATACATGCCTGTGGTGCCATCTCTCTGACTTTGCACGGACTTTTAAAACGCCCCTCGTAGTGCATTCAATTCTTGGCGGAAACAAAAGATCGTTTTGGTGCTGTTAAATCATTATTGTTGCCTGCGCCTGTCGTCAGTAATACTGTTGTTGCGACGTTTGCTGTAGCTTTTAGTTCAGTTATTCGTCCGTGTTTATTGATAGTATGTTCACGTTGTAGTGAATGAGCTTTGTGTTTGCTGTCTGGACCAAACTGCCGAAACGCTGAGATTCTTGGGAATTTTACACAAACACTGAAAGGGACATTTCGATCTGTACGATCTATAAAAAGGAAATACATTTTCACGGTTCATCCAGTAATCTAATGGATCACTTAAAAAGGAAGTACCATCAGTTCTCAAGCATTGCGACTCTTGGTAATTTGTCAGGAGATACAACAGGCAGTCAACCAGCCCCATTCGCTGCTGGCACCATGCCTCCCTCTTCTATCTCTGGCTCCACGATGTGCGCCGCCAGTTCCTCTGTTGGCACTGAGTTATAAACCAACCCTCTATCGTCCAAACACTGTAGCCCCAAGAGCACCGAGGAAAATACCAAGGCAGGTAACGAGTTTTAGAGCCGTCAAGGTAAACGAACTATTTAGTAGCAAAATTAAAGAGATTCAGAACCATCTCGTTGATACTATAGCAGAGTATTACCTTCAATTTTTGTTGTTGTTGTTGATAATACCAAATTTATGGAACTAATTAAGACACTAAAAAGCAGCTTTTTTTTCTTCCAGGAAGACCCTGACAAAAAGACTGTTAAACGATCATTGTTTCGAAAAAAAGATGGATATTGGCAATATATAGGCTCAAACCAAATATGTCGCACAGACTACGGAAATGTGGACCAGAATAAATACAGATGGGTTTTTGACAGTGACAGCACACCTTGTTGAGCAGCACAAGGTGCAATCTGCTGTTCTAGCCACTGTGCACATCGCTGATCGGCACGGTTCTGGAAACATTACCGAAAGCATTAAAAAAATTGTATACGAATGGGGAATAGGTGACAGTGTTTTCTCTTGTTACTAATACCGCTAGGGTTAAGGTGGATGTAGCAAGGAAAAATGAATGTTGTTCATTTGCGATGCGCTGTTCACACAGTTTATTTAGTGGTGTCGGATGCGTTCAACCATCCTGAATTACCAACACTAAGCTCCTTGAGACAGAAATGTCGCAAAATCATCGGGTTTTTCAAAAGTAGTACAGTAGCCACTGCGGAACTTGGTGACTGACAAGTTCGGCTGAAACTGACAGTTCGGCTGAACAAAAAACAGGTAAAACTGAAACAGGAACTGCCCAGCAGATGGAACTCTACGTGTCATATTATGCAGTGTGCAGTGCTGGCCAAAGACGCCCTCAAAATGACCTTCCCATATGTCAACTGTGAAGTTTTGTCGGCAAATGAGTGGAGCATGTGGGAGGACTGCCCTCATCTACTGGAGCCTCTGTTCGAGTTAACAGGAGAACTGTCTGAGGAACAGTTCACAATAGCTCCACTGTAGTTCCGTTAGTTCAAGGACAGAGACAAACCCATCGACTAATGTAGGTACCGCTTTGAGAAAATAATCTACTGGAGGCAGTGTTGAAATGGATGACGCTTTATGTAGAAGACAGCACCGGAATTCGTCAAAAAGCTGCTGTTTTGGATCCTCGGTTCAAAAACTGTGGTTTTACAGCAGCTGAAAGTGCTGAAAACGTTGTGAGTGAGCTGATAGTGGAGCTTAGCCAAACTACAGTTGATAGTTTGGTGACTCAAGTACAAGATCGTGAAACACATGTTAAAAAGACTATAGTGAAACCAAAAATGAATCAGCATCAGCGGAACGTACAAATGTGCAGGAGGACATGTGGCTCTACTTGTCAAAACAGCTTCTAGAAATAAATGATGAACCTGATCCACTAAGGTTTGGAAGAAACACCATGGATCCTAGCCATCGTTGTAAGAAAAATGTTCAAATGTGTGTGAAATCTTATGGGACTTAACTGCCAAGGTCATCAGTCCCTAAGCTTACACACTACTTAACCTAAATTATCCTAAGGACAAACACACACCCATTCCCGAGGGAGGACTCGAACCTCCGCCGGGACCAGCCGCACAGTCCCTGACTGCTGCGCCTTGGACCGCTCGGCTAATCCCGCGCGGCCCCATCGTTGTATGGCGCTACCTGAAGGTATTTGGGCATGCTGGCCATTTAGACCTCCTCAGAGCGAGTTTTTTCGAAGACCGTACACGTTTGCACAGAAAAGAGGAACCGACTGAAATCGAAGAACATGGACAAGATGGTGTCTTTAAATGATAATCTAAAGTACGTTGTTAAATAAACAATCTGCTGCACCACCATCTGACAGCTATGGTTTGGTTAAAATTGTTAAGATTTCTATTGTACCTGAAATGTATTTAAATAATATGTTACGCTTTCAGTAAAAATCAATGCACGCTTATGCTTTTTGTGTTTTATGAAATCAACCAGAAATACATAAAAATCCGATGTTGCAAAATTATAACCTTCCCCTAAGGCGGGAATTGTGCTCATAGTAACACTGAGCAAGTATGCTCACAGCTGATTAGAACAAGGGTACAAGATTTTATAATGTAGCTGAATTGAGTAATTTTAAGGTATTATTTTTAAAATCTTTCTGTTCGCTGTGTGCCATACTTGGGAACGTGAGATCCATCTCAGTTTGATTACCGTCACTTCGAGTCGGTTTTACCAGCCATTCTAAGTGTGGTTTTCAATTAAGTTTCTCCGTACTCGTCTAGGCGAATGCTGGGCTGGTTAACCATTTCAGCCTCATTTACACAAACGCTTACAACACGAAAAACATATCTACATACTAACACTATTAGACTACGCAACCACATTTCAGCACACATAAGACTGTCGGGTTACCTACCTGGTTTGCATCGTCAAGATTAGTGTGTTTCGATTGTTGAAAGAAGTTGCAAAGCTTGAAATGTATAACTTTTTTGTACCGTTTAAATGGAAACAAATAATATTGCAAGTGTTTCTAATGTACCAATAAGCTTGATGAAAACAAAGGAGCCTTAGCTATTATATAAATAGAAGTTCATATGAATCAGAGTTATACATCTGAATGGGACAAATCATGTGACTGAGTAAGACTTGATCCTCAAGATAAGTTGAAAGCTATATACAGTATCTGCAAGGATGATTCATATTATGATCCTATATTAATTAAAAAAATTCAAAGGAAACTAACAAATGATGAAAAATATTTTTGCGAGAAAATGCTTCCTACAAGTGCCATAGATGCTTAAAATGCAACCGATCGAGTCACCAATAAAAAAAAGTATCGTGTGAGGTTAATGTTCAGGTCACCTCGACACTTACAGGAACAGGAATTGTCGATGGTGGGTGCTAACCGGCGGGAAGAGAGAGTGAGATAGAGCTTCAATAAATTCAAATTAAAAATAATGAAGCAATAGCTTTTTAATATAACACGTTTTTAAAACGAACGAAAGCGTATTACATAATTTCTGCTAGCCCAATACATATTCCTAACACCATACAGGTAGTCCTGAAAAAAATGTGCTTGTGAATTTTAACAACTATGACAATACTTGCAAAATTTTAAAAGAAAAAGGTGGGACGCATGCGATAAGTAATTGGTGCATGAATAGTTCACCTAAGTCGCAAACTGCGTTATTGCACTTTAAATGATATGAAATGTGTGATTTTTCTCAGCGACAGCTACTCTCTACACTTCTTACTGTTAACTATTGCTTGCCCCCACGTTTTACGTTTTCAGCTTTACGTGTATTGCCATAGCTACCAAAAATTCTCAAGTACAAATTTTTAGAACTCTCTGTATGGCATTGGAAATATTTATGGGGATAGGAGAGATTATTAAGTACTTTTAGTCCATTTAAAAACGTATTATATGAAAGAGGTTTTACTTAAACAGTTATTTACTATTTTTTAGTCTTGTGTTCGTGTGGAATTTTCCAGCTGATTTTAAACGTTTTGATGAGATTACAAGAGAGGCTTGTGGTTAATTTCAGGTTTATTTCTGTTTCTCTTCAATCAATATGTTTCTCCCTCCTAGGTATATCTCGCGAAAAGGTCACGAATCTAAAAATCAGAGAGAATGACGTGGAAGATTAACAGCAATCGTTCGTAACTGCGAAATATTCCCGACTGGAACAGGGAAATTGTGAAAAAGCAGTGGTACAGTAAGTACTTTTCGCCACCCACCAGACAAGAAAGAGAATTAATACGCACTGTCATGCAAGACTTTGTCTTATGGAGGAGTTAGTTCAAAAACCAATTACCAAATTCGTACCGAACAGATAGACAGACCGGAAAACATAGTTCCCTCCGCCACACAGCTGGCTAGAAAGGTAGTTAATACTGCAGTGTCATCCATTTTTAAGCTATGTTGAAAGTTTCAAGTCTCTGGCCTAACTGGAAGTATGTTCAAAATAAACTGCAAAATTTGGACCAAACAAACAGACAAGAAACCGACCTAATTAAAGTGTTCAAAAGTGATGGTTCATTTATCATACACAACTTTATACTGCAGCAATGGATATTAAACTTTTAAAACCGTCCAAAAATTGATGTTTGATGTCAGAAGTATGACAATGCATATTTAAGTGCTTAAATACAGGCATTTTGAAAATATTTTCGGAACTACACTACTTATTCTCATCTCCTTGAAAAGATAGTTTGCCTCTAAAAACGTTTTGAACCGTAGTAATGGTTCATTTATAACCGAAAAGGCTGAAAAAGTATGTAAATAAAATCACTCAAACCCGGTGTTTGAGTGAAACCATTTGTATAACAGCCACAACTCTGTCAGTATCTGCTTTCAGTATTTACCTGTGGCGACGGTCCACCTACAGGAGCCGGAAGACTTTACTCAGTAGCACCATTTCTCTGAAAAGCACGGGAAAAAGGCTCTTTCATTAGTGTATACGACAAACTGTGGACAATGTTCCGCCATCCAGGGACACCAGTGCAGTCCTGAAGAAGATCCCATCATGGGGATCGAAACGTCGAGGAATGAAGAAGTTTTAACAGGAATGTGACGCAGCCTGAGGACCCATAAGATTATATCATCAACGTATCTTATTACTGATGTCATTGTCACCAGCTCCTGGTCCTGTGGTTAGCTTTGCTGTCTCTCGAGCGCGAGGTTCTGCGTTTGATTCCCGGCCTGCTCTGGGTTTTTCTTCCCTCTGGAATGTGTGTGTGTGTTCAACATTATTTCTTCACAATCGACGCCCAACTAGCCGAAATGAAGTCTCATAAATATACCTGCAGCAGGTAGCCGAACATCCTGGTACGACTACTTGTCAATAATGCCATACGCACGTTTCATTCCAATGACATCATTTCAACCTGAATTTTTATCTTACTCCCGGCCCTTTCTTTTATTTCCGTCATTGAGCCTTAGATGAATAGACTGAACAGTAGGGGCGACAGAGTACATCTCTGTCTTATATCTTTTCTAATCCGAGCACTTCGTTCCTGGTGTTCCGTTCTTCAAAATGGGTCAACTGGCTCTGAGCACTATGGGACTCAACATCTGTGGTCATAAGTCCCCTAGAACTTAGAACTACTTAAACCTAAATAACATAAGGACATTACACACATCCATGCCCGAGGCAGGATTTGAACCAGCGACCGTAGCAGTCGCGCGGTTCCGGACTGAGCGCCTAGAACCGCGAGACCACCGCGACCGGCTGTTCCGTTCTTACTTCCCTCTGTTGGGGCTTATAATGTTGTATATTACTCGTCTTCTCCTATAGTATTTACCGATTTTCCTGAGAAATCTTGCACCATTTCACACTATCGAATGCATTTCATACTTCGTCAAAGTCTTTGAACATGTCATTATTTTTCTGAAGTCTTGCTTCCAGTATCAAGACCAACGTCAGCACTGCCACTCTGGTGATTTTACCTCTCCTAAAACCAAAATGATCATCATCTGACAAGTCTTCAAAATCTGTTTCTCATTCTTCCATTCATTTGCAGGTATACACTGAGGTGACAAAGTCATGGGTTAGGGATATGCACATATGCAGATGGCGATAGTACAGCGTACACAAGGTATAAAAGGGCAATACATTGTCGGAGCTGTCATTTGTACGCAGATGATTCCTGTAAAAAGGTTTCCTACTTGATTATGGCCGCACGACGGGAATCAACAGACTCTGAACGCGGAATGATTGTTGGAACTAGATGCATGGAACGTTCTGTTTCGGGAGTCGTTAGGGAATTCTGTATTCCCAGATTCATTGTGTCAAGGGTGTGCCGAGTATACCGAATTTCAGACATTGCCTCTCACCACGAACAACGCAGTGGCCGATGACCTTCACTTAACGACCGTGAGCAGCGGCGTGTATGCGGAGTTGTCAGTGCTAACAGACAAGCAACACTGCATGAAATAACAGTATAAATCAATGTGGAACGCACGACCAACGTATCTGTTAGGACAGTGCCGCCAAGTCTGACGTTAATGGGCTATGGCAGCAGGAGATAGCCGCGAGTGCCTTTGCTAACAGTACGACATCGCCTGCAGCACCTCTCCTGCGCTCGACACCATATCCTTTGGACACTAGACGACTTGAAAACTGTACCCTGGTTAGAAGATTTCCAACTTCAATTGGTAAGAGCTGATGGCAAGGTTCGAGTGTGGCACAGAACCGCGAAGCCGTGGCCCGAAGTTGTCAACAAGCCACGGTGCAAGCTGATGGTGTCTCTGTAACCGTGTGGAATGTGTTTACAGGGAATGGACCGGGTCCACTGGTCCAACTGCAACAATCATTGACTGTAAATTGTTATATTCGGCTACTTGGAGACTGTTTGGAGTCATTCATGGACTTTATTGTTCCCAGACAACAATGGAATTTTTATGGATGGCAGTGCACCATATTACGGGGCCACAGTTGTTCACGATTGCCAACAAGCACAATGTCCTTGATTTATTTATTTATTTATTGTTCCGTGGGACCACATTGAGGAGAAGTCTCCATGGCCATGGAACGAGTCAATACGTAAAATTATAACACGATTGTAGAAACAGATAAAATGAAATATAAGAAATATATTCAGTTGTAGATTGTACAAACAGATAAAATGAAATATAAGAAACATATTCAGGCGACAAGTCGTTAGTTTAAATAAAGAAAATCAAGAATGTAACACTGGAATTTGCTTAATTTTTTAGCACTTCCAAGAGCTCCTCGATAGAATAGAAGGAGTGAGCCATGAGGAAACTCTTTAGTTTAGACTTAAAAGTGTTTGGGCTACTGCTAAGATTTTTGAGTTGTTGTGGTAGCTTATTGAAAATGGATGCAGCAAAATACTGCACTCCTTTCTGCACAAGAGTCAAGGAAGTGCATTCCACATGCAGATTTGATTTCTGCATAGTATTAACTAAGTGAAAGCTGCTAACTCTTGGGAATAAGCTAATATTGCTAACAACAAACGACATTAAAGAAAATATATACTGTGAGGGCAATGTCAAAATTTCCAGACTATTGGATAGGGGTCAACAAGAGGTTTTCGAACTTACACCACACATAGCTCGAACAGCCCGTTTTTGAGCCAAAAATACCCTTTTTGAATCAGAAGAATTACCCCAAAAAATAATACCATATGACATAAGCGTATGAAAATATGCGAAGTAGACTACTTTTCGTGTTGAAATGTCACTTATTTCAGATACTGTTCTAATGGTAAATAAAGCGGCATTTAGTTTCTGAACAAGATCCTGAACATGGGCTTTCCACAACAGCTTACTATCTATCCGAACGCCTAGGAACTTGAACTGTTACGTCTCGCTTATAATATGCCCATTCTGTTTGATTAAAATGTCAGTTCTTGTTGAATTGTGAGTTAGAAACTGTAAAAACTGAGTCTTACTGTGATTTAGCATCAAATTATTTTCCACAAGCCACGAACTTATTTCATGAACTACATTATTTGATAATGTTTCAATATTACACACAAGATCCTTCACTACCAACCTGGTGTCATCAGCAAACAGAAATATGTTTGAATCACCTGTAATACTGGAAGGCATATCATTTATATAAATAAGAAACAGCAGTGGCCCCAGCACCGACCCTTGGCAAACTCCCCACTTAACAGTGCCCCATTGGGACGGAACATCACTAGCACTCTCAATATTGCGGAGAATTACCTTCTGCTTTCTGTTCCTAAAGTAAGAGGCGAACCAATTGTAAGCTACTCCCCTTACTCCATAATGGTCCAACTTCTGCAGTAATATTTTGTGGTCAACACAGTCAAAAGCCTTCGTTAGACCAAAGAAAACACCTGACGTTCGCAACATTTTATTTAATCCGTCCAAAACCTCACAGATAAAAGAGAATATAGCATTTTCAGTTGTTAAGCCATTTCTAAAACCAAACTTTACATTTGACAGCAAATTATGTGAATTTAAATGCTCCAGTAACCTTGTATATACAAAATTCTCGATAACTTTAGCAAACACCGATGGCATAGAAATGGGTCTATAATTGTCAATATTATCCCTGTCTCCCTTTCTGTAAAGTGGCTTCACTACCGAGTACTTTAATCGGTCAGGAAACCGACCACTCCTAAAGGAAAAGTTAGAGATATGGCTAAGTACTGGGCTAACATACATGGAACAATACTTCAGTATTCTGCTAGATACCCCGTCATATCCATGAGAGTTCTTGGTCTTTAGTGATTTAATTATTAACTCAATCTCCTCCTTGTCAGTATCATGGAGGAGCATTTCAGGTAACAGTCTCGGAACACTTTTTTCTACGAGCGCTATATGATTCTCTGTTGGGACTAGGTTTCTATTTAGTTCACCTGCTATATTCAGAAAGTGATAATTAGATACTGTACATATATGCGACTTATCAGTAACACGAACATTCCGACTACGCACTGATTCTACATCCTCTACCTGTCTCTGCAGACCAGCCACTTCCTTTACGACTGACCATATGGTTTTAATTTTATCCTGAGACTTAGCTATTCTATCTGCATACCACATACTTTTTGCCTTTCTAGTAACTTTTTTAAGCACCTTACAATACTGTTTGTAACGGGCTGCTGCATTTAGATTGTGACTGTTTCTAACGTTTTGATATAATTGCCACTTTGTTCTACAAGATATTCTTATCCCTCTAGTCAGCCACCCAGGCTGCCTGTCTGTGCTAGTACCCTGTTTTGAACGTTCTAACGGAAAGCAATTTTCAAAGAGCATGAGAAAAGTCTTGAGAAAAGCATTATATTTATCGTCTACTGTATCAGCGCTATACACATCTTGCCACTCTTGTTCCTTGAAGAGGTTTACAAATTGTCTCTACAGCAACTGAATCTGCTTTCCTAAACAGCTGATGACTATATTTAACACGTGATGCAGCACAAAAATCTTTTATAGTTAAAATTTGTGCATCATGATCTGAAAGGCAATTCACCTTTTTGCTAATAGAATGCCCTTTTAGTAATGAGGAATGAACAAAAATATTGTCTATGGTTGTTCTACTGTTCCCTTGCACTCTCGTTGGAAAACATACGGTTTGCATAAGATTATATGAATTAAGGAGTTCTACCAGCATCCTTTTCCTTGCACAATCACTTATACGATTAATATTAAAGTCACCACATATAACTAACTTTTTGTATTTCCTATGAAGTGAACCAAGAACCTCCTCTAGCTTTAGCAAAAATGTTGTGAACTCAGAGTCTGGGGATCTATAAATAACAACAGTAAGAAGTTTAGCTCCACTAAATTTAACCACACCTGCACAACATTCAATCACCTTTTCAGTGCAGTACTTTGATGCATCAATTGACTCAAATGGGATACCGTTTTTCACATACATGGCTACTCCCCCACACCGCAAAGAGCTCCTAGAAAAGCTGCCAGCCAACCTGTAGCCTGGTAAAGGAAGCCTCTGAATTATCTCCTTATTTAAGAAGTGTTCAGATACACCAATAATTTCAGAGTCAACATCTATAAGCAGTTCACCGACTTTATCTCTAATACCCTGTATATTTTGATGAAATATACTAATTCCCTCATTAATCGGATACCTAAGCTTTGTCGAAAGTGGTTTCTTTGTTAGAGAGACTTCCCTTAAGCAGGAATACGTATCAGCTGACTTCAATCTAAAAAAGGTACAGCTCTAAGACTCACAACTACCGGAATTTTCCCATGAGTGATCCCACCACCCCCACCTATGCTGTCACCTATAAGCTTTGCCAACCTCCCCTTTCCATACCTGTTGAGGTGCAGGCCATATTTGTGTGAGTTTTCTGTTGATGTGTATAAATGTGGCTGTAATGTGTTTCTTGTTCTGTATGCAATGTATAATTGTTTTTCTTGCCTATGATGACTTTTCTGGAAAACTAACAACTCGTATGTTGGAACCAACATGGTTTCCAAAGCACTGATCGTGTGAAACCCAGCTTTCTCTGTTCGTTAAGAGATGCAGAAGGCAACAGATAATGGAGTTCAGGTTTGTCCCTTGTTTCTTGACTTCCAGAAAGCGAAGATTCCTGATATTATTATTGAATCAAGAGGGTACTTCGCCTGTTACACTGCAGAAACAGGATCCACTTGTTGGCACAGAGTAGTTTTAACTAGCTGAAGAAACTGCTAACCAACTTTCAGAACTTAGAAAATTACTGACGAATACGAATTAAAAAAATGAGAAATATTTCCTGATAAACAACTTAGCGAGAAATACTGAAGATTGTGTCCACTGCGTCCTTGATTTTGTCGCTTCTGTGTGAACACTGGGTTTGCAGCAGAGGTCATTACGCACAATATAATGGCCATCCGTTTCAAAGGTACTCTCTACATGCTGTAGTTGCAGTGAGGTGCACTTAACTATTATACGACGCTCGCACTTCGCTAGCAACGTGGTAATGAACAAGTAGTCAAAGTACCTTCCCATTTGCGAGACAATAATATAATACGACTCGAGCTTTGACTTTTTCGAAGGACTGTGCAAGTACACAGCAAGAGCGCTTATTTTAGTAATACGTATAAACTGTTGGCCATTAAAATCGCACTCCATGAAGGCAACATACAATAGGCGTCAAATTGACATGAAACATACTAATGTTTGGTTAAGCAATTTCAACTTAATCGCACAAAGTAGTAGGAATAACGTTGTCTAAGTTATGTAAATAAGGAAACATCATTATGTAAATAATGGTCTCATATCAGGCACAACTAGTGCCATTGCTTGGCGCTTGCAATCAGCTGTTCATATCGACGTTAGATTAGTGGGCGGCCCGCTGTCGCAGGCATCACGCTGCATGGAACAGTTATTGTTTACTATTGTGCGATATGCCTGTTCACCGCAAGCTTATCCACAACGGGTTTTTTCCATTATTTGGTGAGTGTGACTGTCTAACAACTCCCGGTTAGGTTCTTTGAGTCCACAGGTACAGAAAGTCCGTTCTAGTAGCTATCTGTTTTAGAAGGAATTGTTATAAAAAATTATTCACTTTTTCAGGCTTCCCATTTCTCATTTGACTAGTGCAGCTTACGCTGTTTAAGGCAAGTTCTTTTCGTAAGGTACTTAAGGGGAATTTGTATACCATCGTGGTCAAAACTTTGTGTGTAGTTCCTACATGATTGTTAATTTAGAGAAATACTAAAGATGCACCACTAGCGCGAAACTCCTTTTCGTATGAAAATTAGATATCTGTTGCTGAACCGGGCCGAAAATGGAGTGAAGAAACCTGTTTGAAAGATTATGCAGATGGTTTGTCATTCAGTAATGTTGTTTGCGAGGAAGAGTGACATATGCCAACGTATACAGGAATTCAACATTGGCTGTGTAGTGACTGCGGTTTATTGTTACGTGGTATTATTGTTCGCGTTGGTCGGCATACCACCACTGTCATGCCAAGTGGTATCGGTGGGCTCAGGGCGAGCCATACGCAATGCAGCATCACGATGGTCCGAGGGGACTAGCGCATCAGAGGGCAGACGTATTGGTTGCCTCTCCATGTTCGGTCTCACGGCCACATCTGGAAACAGGCTGGTTTCGGCAGGAAAAGTATTCATACGGATTCTGTGACGACGTCTGGAGCACTACTGACTGCAGTCACGGTGACTGTTACATGAATGATTGGGATGTAAGGGACGGAAACGAAACGGGTTGGGGTTGGTAAAGAGTTAGGAAGGAAACAATTCCAGCTGCTATGTTTCACCTGATTTCATGCAACCCCACATAGTGTACCTGTCATGCATTTCCTTCTTCATGACAGTTCTCGGCTGCACTTTGCAGGGGCAATGAGGACGTCGCTGCAGCGTTTTCGACGGAAAATGTTTGATCACTCGCCATAGAGTCAGGACGTGGCTCCGTTTGATGTTCGTTTTCTTTCAGATGAACCGCTGGCTATGAAGACAAACCCTCTGGCACAGACAATGAACTGCAGATCAGCGTAGAGAAGTGGTGAAAAGCACAGGCGGCTGTTGTTGCGTTGTTTTTGGGGGAGGAGACCAGACAGCGAGGTCATCGGTCTCATCGGATCAGGGAAGGACGGGGAAGGAAGTCGGCCGTGCCCTTTCAAAGGAACCATCCCGGCGTTTGCCTGGAGTGATTTAGGGAAATCATGGAAAACCTAAATCAGGATGGAACGAAGCGGGATTGAATCGCTCTCCTCCCGAATGCGAGTCCACAGGCGGCTGCCTCCTATGACGAGAGTATTCGGAAGTTGCTACAACGCTACGATAGATGTCTAAGACGGGGCGGCGATTATGAAGAGAAGTAGCTGGAAGGCGTAGCGAACTTTTGCAAATAAAACGTTTTTGATTTTCACAGTGGTTTCAGTTTCTCAACTGATCGGACATTACTTTCTGAATAGCCTCCGTATACCTGTTATCCTAGCTGTTTGACTTGATGCTCAAAGACATGGGGCAGCCATGTCTACTAAATTTCTCTCCCTGCATACCCTGAATCACATACAAATTTACTAAGTTAAATCTGGTTGTTTACTATTCTTCCTAATGTTGCAATTTCATTAGCAGCAGTGTACTTTACCAAACACGGTGAAGACTTTTTCGCTCTATTGCATATAATGAAGAATTTCTTTCGAAATTATCTTTTTACATCTATATCACTACTCCGCAATCCACTTCTGGTCCTCTTTCCCTGCTCCATTTGCGAATAGCGCGTGGTAAGAATGACTGCCGGTAAATCTCTGTATTAGCCCTAATTTCTCGGTTTGTTTCGTTGTGGTAAATTCACTAGACGTATGCGGGAGGAAGCAATATATTATCCCACTCTTCCCGGAACGTACTCTCCGAATTTCGATAGGAAACCTCTTCGTGATGTACAACGCCTCTCTTGTCGCGTCTGCGACTCGGCTTTTTTAAGCAGCTCTTTACAATAGCTATGCGTTGAACACAGAAATTGAATTACTGTTTGGCAAGAAGTTAATGCTAATTAATATTAATTGCCATAGCATTTGTCTTCCAAAAATAATATAAGCTACATTTGTCACGATATAGAACTTACATCAAATAACGGTGACGATAAATTAACAGTTGCTAGGCCAGTGATAGTATACACGGAAAACCGATCTCAGAGTTAACTCATATGATTTCAGGAAAAGAGCCAGCCTTAAAAACATTATCCTCATTATCCTATTTGACTGCAGATACAATTTTTCGGACTAGGTTTTCTGTTTTGTAGCCGCCACTGGCACATTAGCGTAGTACGTAAAATGCATAAAAGAAAATTAACACGTTCAGTTTTCAATGTTATTCACAGTACTATGACAGTAAAAATGCAAAAGAAACAAGACTGACATTAAATTGGTATAGAAGTCACATAAATGATCAGCGCTCATAGGCGTTCTACATAATGTCTGTCAGAAATATTATACTAACTTCAGGGGCGATTTCTTCATGTTAAAAAACAATAATTAAAGTCCCTGTACATATATCCCAAAATCCGCCTGTTTCGTGATATCAGTGAAAGAACATTTAGAAATTATTCGTCTCATCAACGCACAACAAAGTTTAAAAATGTCCTCTGCCCGCTTCTGAACTCATACACTCGTCATATCGTGAACTTCCTCATATTTTCAGTACCCAGGACGCTGTTCAGGTGTTTTTCAGGCTTCCAAGGGACACTGACGTTGTATTAGAAACGTCTGCTACGCGAAACAAATTGTCGAAGTGGACTCACCGAATATTAGCGAAAGTTATGAGGCCCGAGGGACTTAAACGCCATGAAAATGATTGTACCCACCTCATTTCTCTCATGTGGTTACCTTGTTGCATATGAAGGATATGAAAAAGAAGAAAATGTTCTGCTTACTTGTCGCATCAAACCTGGGTGAAACGTCGATCTTTCGACGAAATCCTCCATCGTCTTCGTCAGGAACAGCTGAATGTCGTGGCTGTTGTCGTGGTGACCATTTATAGCTCACAGACGGCTTGCGATCACTCAAAGTACGCCTTCATTATGTCAAGCTTTGTCCATGTCTGCACCGGTAGGGCCGGCGCTGTCGTAGGTACATAGACAATCCAACGCGTTACTCGCGCGTGTTCTGAAAGCTATAGTCGCTGAAGTTGTTCTCTCACATTCTAATTTCTGTTGGTTCTTTAATAACAGAATCTCAGTATGTAGAAGCTTGGGGCAAAATTTTCGTTTCATCAGACATTCTTCTGAGTTTCTTTGTGAGATTGTGATCAGCAACTGCTGATTTTTCAAGTTTTCTATTTTTAATTTACCTCTAGCATACTGCACAGCGGTCAGTAACGGTACGGATAGACTGACCAGTGTAGCTACTTCAAACCTCACAAGGAGCCTTGCAAATTTCTGGGCCTCTGAGAGCTACACTGTCGTTAAGCGGGCGCACCATCTCCTGTATCTCTGTGTGCGGTTGGAAAATAGGTCTACATGCCTCTTCTTCTCAGGATCATGCCTATTTTGCTAGATGTCGACAAGGGATCTCAGATCGATTCCATATTCTTAGACTTCCCGAAGGCTTTTGATACCGTTCCTCACAAGCGACGCTTGATCAAATTGCGTGCATATGGAGTATCGTCTCAGATGTGTGATTGGATTCGTGATTACCTCTCATAGAGGTCACATTTCGCAGTGATAGACGGTAAATCATTGAGTAGAACAAAAGTGATATCTGGCGTTCCGCAAGGTAGTGTCATGGGCCCTCTGCTGTTCCTGATTTACATAAATGAACTAGGTGATAATCTGAGCAGCCCCCTTAGATTGTTTACAGATGACGCTGTAATTTACCGTCTAGTAAAATCATCAGACGATCAATTCCAATTACAAAATGATCTAGAGAGAATTTCTGTATGGTGCGAAAAGTGGCAATTGGCACTAAACAAAAAGAAAAGTGCGAGGTCATCCACATGGGTACTAAAAGAAAGACGATAAATTTAGGGTATACGATAAATCGCACATATCTAAGGGCTGTCAATTTGACTAAATGCCTATACATTACAATTACGAGCAACTTAAATTGGAAAGACCACATAGATAATATTGTGGGGAAGGCGAAACAAAGACTGCGCTTTGTTGGCAGAACACTTAGAAGATGCGACAAAAACCGCTAGAGAGAGAGCCTACATTGCACTTGTCCGTCCTCTGCTGGAATATTTCTGCGCGGTATGGGATCCTTACCAGGTAGGATTGACGGAGGACATCGAAAAAGTGCAAAGAAGGGCAGCTCGTTTCGTGTTATCGCGCAATAGGGATGAGAGTGTCACTGCTATGATATGCGAGTTGGGGTGGCAGTCACTGAACCAAAGGCGGTTTTCTTTGAGGCGAGATCTATTTACGAAATTTCAATCACCAACTTTCTCTTCCGAATGCAAAAAATATTTTGTTGACACCCCCCTACGTAGGGTGAAATTGTAATCATCATAAAATAAGGGAAATCAGAGGTCGAACGGAAAGATTTAGGTGTTCCTTTTTCCCACGCTCCATGGTGAGAAGTAGTACAAAAATGGTTCGATGAACCCTTTGCCAGCTACTTAAGTGTGAATTGCAGAGTACCCGTGTAGATGTAGATGTAGTATCGCAGAAAGGAAGAAGTACAAGCGGCAGATCATCACGTGACTGTTCAACATTTCGCCGGCCAGAGTGGCCGAGCGGTTCTAGGAGCTACAGTCTGGAACCGCGCGACCGCTACGGTCGCAGGCTCGAATCCTGCCTTGGGCATGGATTTGTGTGATGTCCTTAGGTTAGTTAGGTTTAAGTAGATCTAAGTTCTAGGGGACTGATGACCTCAGAAGTTAAGTCGCATAGTGCTCAGAGCAATTTCTTTTGTTCAGCATTTCGAGTTTTCGTTTCTTGGAGATGGCCAATTTTATATCTTGAACACCATAGCCATTCTTTGTGGAACATGTTTTGTACATGATTAATTTCGGGATCTGGGTAGTCTTTGCCATAAAGTGTTGTATCTCAATGTATGAACGTTTTTAAAACAGTCCTCTTCTGGACAGAGTACGCTGAGACAATACAAAGAAATGAACTGAACTGTTTACGTTCCTAAGAGAGCCCTGGCATCATTGCAGCCACGCACACAATCTTTGGCAGCATGACGTAATCATGACGTACGCCGACCAATCACAAGCCTTCTACATACTATCAATGTTCAACACAGCATCAACCACGAAGGCCAGTTGTTCGTGACGAAGACGACGAAGGATTTCGCCAAAAGCTCGAGGCTTTGACCAGGTGTGATGTGGCAAGTAAACTGAGAATGTTTTATACGGGGATGTCATCGCAAGAAAAGTGAGTCTCATGTGACTGACATGTGATGCAGCTCCATCATGCATAAATTATAATCTTACACATATTTGCAGGGTCGCATCCCGTAACAAGTTTAGAAGAGTGTTTTCATACAGTACTTGGAGATCAGACGCACGGCGTGCTGAAAGAACATACTGACCTACCAGACAGCCACCTGCCATAACAGTGCATACATTGACCTTACACGGCTGTCTAATGTCTAATGTGAATTGTACCATAAAACCCAGCGTCCTTCCACAGATATTAAGTGTATAGTTTTGCTATGTCATCTCCCACAAATATCGACTCGTCTGTAGAAAAAGCAGAATGTACAAACAACATTTTTCAGTTTGTAAAATGGACCATCAGCACTTCTTTCCCGGTCCGTTTAGCAAGCATAGGACACTAGACACGGCGAAAATAGAGTGGAAATATGAACTGCTTGTGAAGTATTCCCCAGTGTGCCAGCAAGAGGCGTATTAATGCTACCTAGCCTCACTAAGCCAGCCTGCAGAATGCTTCCATTATGATCAGGTGTTAGAGCAAATCTGTGCCTTCCTTGATCTACCATTTCCCATGCTATGGGTCCTGTCAGCAATGCGACGATAACAATAGCGTAGACTGGATGACTTGGCTCTCTTAACGATCAGTTCTATTCGTGCGGCCGCATTACTGTTACAAAGATGAAACGACCAAATTATAAATAAATCATAAACATTTATCTGTCCCTAAAATCTGTGAAACCATCTGTCACGAAATATCGAATCCTGCTCTCATGTTCTTCGGTTGACGGCTTTACAAGTGTTCTCAGCTTAGACCATGTCTCTGCTTCGATTCGAAAATCGGTAGAAAGCTAGCAGTGATTTATTTATCCGGTCACTTACATACCTAAACAGTCAGACCGTGGAAACTATACGGGCTGAAATAGAATCCGGGGGCCTTTGATCTCTGAACGTCAAAGCGACAGTAACTACGCACAGTCACGAAATTTACAGAACGGGCTGGTCTCTTGTTTTCCTCTTCGATTGAATACGGAATTGCGGGTGATGCAGGAGAAAGGACCAGTTCCGAAGGTCAGTGACAAAGGAGACACATAGCGAAGGTGTGGGCAGAAACTGATAACGCAATTCTACAAATTTCAAAAAGGTCAGCGTTGTTGGCGGAATAGAATACAATTTTTTTTATAAAACACCAAAAAACTGCTATACAACTTTATTTATCTGCAGAGGTTCCGACTATTTCGTCATCACAAGTTTAAACTGGTATGTCCCACACGTAAAATACTTGAAAATGTGTTATAAATGTTGTCAATGCAGCATAATATATTTTAAGATACTGGACATGCGGTACACATCATTTTATACTTTAATGTCTGCCACATGGCAGCGAAAGAGCCGGAACTACATGCAGCAAAATAAAATTGTGTAGTGGCTTTTTGGTGGTACATATAATAACCTTTATGAAATACGTGGAAGAACATGGTTTCTTTATGTTTAATGCTTTAGAGAACCTGAAAATGAAGCTTAAATTTATTGATTGAATATTTAGGGTATAAATCTTACAAGAAAACCTAAAAATAACGAATACTTTAAGTGGGTCTCTCTCTGGCCCGTCTATGGTACTATGTTCATTTTCACCGTCCAAAAAGTATCGCTTAATACGGCAACCCTCCGTTCTCTCACGTTCAGTTGCTCTAGATTTTAAATATCCTTGTGCAAACGCTTACCACGTTAAGACAAAAATTGTAAATGGTCAGCACGTAATCATATTTATGTGTGAATGCGAAATAACTCGTCCGTATCATTACGATTATCGTACAAAAGATTCATGGAACATAAAACTAACTAACAAACAAAATAATTACTTAACCAAGCACTCACAACAGCATCACAGTTTAGCAGGATTAAATCCAGGTGTGATTAGAAGCAGAGCATTTATAGTGGGATCTATTGTGTTTTTTTCCTACATCTCGACTCCTTTATTTATAGACAGAACCTTACAGAATTAACCGTCGTTAGTATAATCGAGTGGCTGCCTCAAAATTATCGACAGTTTCGATGGCATACTATTACTTTTTCGTTTATCCATATATTGGGGAAGGACGAACACACAATACGGGATAAATGTAGTGTACCCTTTTTTTTATCTTGGACCCTTATCTTACAGCCAAAAGCCAAGAAATGGCGCGTGCCATTTTTAATAGAAGGCATTAACTGAACACTTTCTGAAAGCAAATGTCTACTCACCGAAAATTTAGCGGAAGTTATCAGCAGCATTAAGACTTTTTTGCGAAGCGTAAAAGCATCACTGCTTTATCACAACAGTTCTTAAAAACGGAAACCTTTAGCTCAAAATCACTAATCACTTGCTTGAACACGTGTAGAGGATGTAACCGATCTAGTCATGGTGCTATGCTGTGAGGTTTCGTGAAGCCCGATATTTAGTGAAATAAAAGTAGGCCTAATTATAGGCAATGATTGTGAATCGAAAATTTGACCTAATGTGCAAATTTTAGTGTCGGTTTGGAATTCAGTGGTGCCAAGTTAACTATGTGTAACTTATTTCATGACATAACCTGTTGTGTGTTGAACATCGTTATCGTTCAAATTCCATGTAAGTTTTAACAACTACAAAAAACAGAAGAAAGTATTGAGACATCTTCCTAAAGCAGTTTCAAAGCACACTGGGGAAGCTTAACAGTATTCCGCTCAAATGAGTCCCTTCTACATCTTGGCAGCCAAAAAGTTAATGAAGGGGACAATGGAACATCGTGTTTATATCTTTTAGAAAGATTCGACTTAGATATCAATTTAATTCTGTATTTTGCTATGTTCAGCAGTATTCTGTATAATGAAATAATTTCTCCGTGTTCTTTGACCACACATTGAGGTTCTAATTAAAAAGCAGTCACTAGGTACATTGGCAGAGAATGAGAAAAGAAGAAGTTTCCTTGAACCTTCTATGGTGTAACTCTGTTTTCTATATGACTGAATTGAAATTTAGTATCTTAGCTTGGTTTTTTAGGTGGAAGAACAGTGATCGATAATTTCGAGGAGTGAAATTTGTTGGTCTCACTTTTTTTAAATGCTTTTTAATGCTTACTGTCTCTGACGTTAGTACGAGTATGTGAAAAATTCGCAAGCCTCTCTGCGTTACGGACTTACAACACGTTTACAACAAGCGTGATTCAACTGACCAGGCAACACGTTACCATTGATCCATGGTCCAAAGTAAAAGATCCCGTGCACACGATGTCGTTGGGTCAACACAGAACCATGTAGGGGTCGTCTGCTCCGAAGCCCCACGTTCAGCAGTGTGCAATGTGTAGTACACTGTGTGCTCCGAAACACTTGTACATACACCAGCATTGTACCCTTTCGTCAGGGCTGACACAGATCGCCGACTATCGTGCTTTACAGAGCGTGCAGCCCTTCCTTCCATGTTCTGTTACAAGATGTGGGCGTTCTACACCTTGTCACATACTCGTGATTACACCGTTTTTCAAGCACGTCCCATAGATTCTCAGGACAGTAGTACGCCATTTCCGAGATGCTAGGTCCGAGACGCTAGGCTGTGACAAAGTGCCGTTTGTCAAAGCAGCTTACGCCAGTGGGTTTCCTCATTTGCGTCCCGCGTCGTTGCTACAATGGTTCCGTATTAGTCTCTGATCCAGTTTCAAGAGGTGTGGGAAAAGTAACTGACAACACTGCGAGCGATCTGGCAACTCTGTGTTGTTCGTTAGAGCTGTGTGTTCATCCCCACCAGATTCTCAGTCCGAGTTTCAGGTATGTATAGCGATCACAAGATTTTTTAGAGCGCCATCAGTAAGTTGTGGTTTTCCTGTGTGGTACCAAAACGGAACTGGGGAATTTAGAGCAACGTTATGCAACCACGTTTTGTGTAAAATTTGGGGAATCCGTGAGTGTGACCTTTGAAAAGCTGAAACTAGCCTGTGGGGAACATTCCTTATCAAAGGTACAACTTTTTCGGTGGCACAAATCAATTTGGGAAGGCCGAAAACTTGTTGAAGATGAACCTTGCTCAGGGAGGCCTTCAACTTCAAAATCCGATGAAAATGTCGAACCTGTGCATGCTCTTGTGAGTAAGGACGGTGCGTGACCTGTTAAACTCTCACTGTACATCAAAGTTTGAACAAACGTTTGCACATGCGAACGTTTTGTGCCGAAATGGTGCCGAAAAACCTTACAAGTGAGTAGAAGGACTCTCGAAGAAACGTGTGCGTCGATGTTCTTGAGAGGATTGCCAGTAAACACGAATGGTTCAGTCATGTGATCACAAGTGATGAGTTCTAGATTTTTGAGTATGATCCTGAGACGGCAAAGCGGCAAAGTTAGGGACTGCACACTGAGACATCTCTTTGACCGAAAGAACCTCGAATAAGAAATGCTGATTTACTGTTTCGGCAGTTCCTCCAGGACAAACTGTGAACCAAGTGATTTACAAAGATGTCCTAGAAAGGCTCAGGAAGAGAGAGACCGGACATTGCGTAATTACAACGCCCCATTTCTCATGGCCACTTCCATCATGAAATTTTTGACATCAAGAGGCATTCACGTTGTTCTACAGCCCTTATATGCACCTGATCTCAGTCCTTGTGAATTTCATCTTTTCCAGAAACTGAAAAAAGTCTTAAAAGGACGTAATTTTGCGACTCTGAAGAACATTCAGAAGAATGTAACAGACATGTTAAAGGCAGCTGAATCCTTTCGGCGCTGCTGCCAAGACTCAAAACAACGACAGGAACCGAAAGGAACTGCTTTGAAGGGGACCATAATCTTGTTCATAAACAATAAAAAGTTTGGTAGATAAAAAATCAGTCTCATTACTTTTCTCACACACCTCGCTTGCACTTTCTCTACAGAGTAACGAGCCCACCACGCGTCATTCAATCTCAGTCTCGTGACCAATCGAGCTGGCGAACACTGGAATCACATTTGGGAGGATGTCGGTTCATGTCCACTTCCGACCACCCTGTTTTAGGTTTTCCGTTATTTCCCGAAATTGCTCCAGGCAAATGCCGGGATGGTACCTTTGATGGGGCACGCCCAGTTTCTTCTCTTTCCTTGAAACTGTCCGATGTTGTTTTCCATCTCTATGTGTAGGTTAGGTAAGCTCAACAGCGAGGTTATCAGCGCTACATCTCTAATGACCTCGATATCGACAAGACATTAAACCCAAATATTCTTCCCTACATTCATTCAATCTTGCGATGGTCATCGGTCATAATTTTTGGCTCTTCAGTGTACTTCAGCAGACATTTATTCACTCTCCAATGAACATGAAGCAGACGTGCAGTGCAAAGCGATCCACTTTTCCCATTTGTTACAATGGAAAGAAATATGCAGGTTTCACGGTTCTCTTTCAGTCAGCCTCTTATGCATAGCCTCTTGACAACTGTCAAAGTTATTATAAAATAAAATTTCATAATTGTAAAAGTTCAGAAATAACTGCTCCGGTTATAGTTAAATAACTACAGTAGTTCCATCAACGTCAAAGGAGCAAACTTATGCAATAGTGACAGCACCTAAGCGACATCATACGGCCATCAGAACCTCGTGATGTAACCTGACGATGGCCATAACATCGAAATAGGCCTATTGTAATAGAAAATGTAATCGAACAAAGCAGCGTCTTGGTCTCATAGCATTACACATAATGTCCTTATGTGACGCATACCACTCAGAGGAACCACATGTTCACAGACTTGTTAAATGGCTAAGCAGTTGTTCACATTTAATATCTTTTACTTATTTAACATCTACCTATTCAGCGCTCAGTTAAAATAGGCGAGATATGAAACAATTTTAAGCTGGGCAATTACTTAACTCATTAAAGAAAACATTACCAATTTTGCACAATTGTCTAGCAAATTAATGAACTTAATTGAGTTCCCTTTGCTGAAACATCCTTGCAGTAGAAAACTGTACGAACATTTCACTCGCACATAAATGAATGCACCACAAACTCTTAGCTGCAACATACTACTTAAAAAAGTAATTCACAGAAATGACGCAGGTGCCAGTAACATTTAATATAATTTAAATGTATATGGATCGGTGTGGCCTGTATTGACCTCTATACTTGCCAGTTTCAAATTTATTGTAACAAACCGATAATACCGATTTAAAGTACCCGTTAAATATGTTTAACGGGCATAGGTGGGCTGCAATCAGGGGTCAGAATATCTACGCGAGGAAAGGGCGGTAATGACAGTTGCCGCCCGGCTGGATATTTACTGTACAGATGACCTTTAAAAATCACTAAAAATGCAATAGAGTCTACAAATAACTAGGCGATGAACCGTAATATGAGAACACAAACGAAAGAGGGCTTAGACAGAGAGCACATGAAAACATTGCATGCGCACAAATGGCCTGCTTGCACTTATTATGTAACTCAACATGAGAAAGCGTATCCGGAGGCTCGCTGCTTAATCAGAGTACAGTCATCTTTCAATCTGCAATTCAGTATTTAGCAGCACATGTTACAATTCCCATGTGGTATACTGCTATTAACAGAGACAGAAGCCTACCATTCTACGAGCTTTCAGTCACTGCCCGCAAACACGGATATACTTCTTCCTAACTTCTGCTGCTAAGCGGATCCATTACACTCCGTTGCTCACATTACGACTGACACTTCAACCACCAAAGTCACAGCAATCACAGGCGGCTCCCCTAGCTGACCGCCAATAACCGGATGGGAGAGGGTCGAACCCAGATTTTGCACACAGCGTGCTTTTGACGAATACCATGAAGGAATGTCTCGAATTTTTCTTTCATAACTGTCACACAGCTATCACTGACAGTCAGTGTATTCCTTGGACGCTTGCCTTAAGGTGACTTTTGATTTAACACGGGATATTAGTCCATAGCATGCCGATGGAATATGTCTGGCGATAACGTTCCTTCCGTTGCCTGTCAGATGCCTGCTTTGGAAACTTTTTCATTAACAGTATGAACCGATTATCTCCGTGTAGACAGTAACTACATACACACACACACACACACACACACACACACACACACACACACACACACAGACTGATCGGAATTTTATTACGCCTTAGTGCCATTATCAGTTCATTTCTGGCGCTAGCATGCCTATTTCAGTTGCCAAGAGTGATGTGACGCAGGTTAGCTGGGGAGGGGAGTGGTAAGGTACTGGTTAGTGGTCGATAAATAGCAACTGCATAGTATAAACAATATTTATTAAACAATAAAAAATTTCTCTTATCAAGACAATCACACTAACCCGTGGATTCAATTCTAAATTACAATAGGGGCAGACCATTGACCTTGAAGTCCATCAAAGACTACAATACATGAATATTCCAAAGTTCAGACTCGACGTGTGTCATGTTAAATAAAACGGGAAATTTACCCCAACATCATAAGAAGCTAGAATTTAACGAAACGTGACGTATGTCACCATGGAGAAAGACACGACTGTGCTTAGACTGAATCAAAGATATAATATATATTGCTTAGACCTGATACTAGAAAAAAACAGAAAATTACTAAACATAATGAAAATATATAAAACAGCTTAAACCTGACGTCTGTCATTTTTAATTAAACATAAGTCAACTTGACAGAATCCAAAGATATAACATAGCGTAGACGTCATGTCATCTCAAGATTTAGTAGACACAATTCCCTTCATTAAAACAATCCCAAATTATACACTAGCTGGACGCAAGGTGCGGCAGCCTTAAAGGAAGCAACTATTCTGTTCCTTAAACAATTTACATCCGTACCAGGTGTGGAAAATCGTAACACAGACAGTGCTTCAATACAATGGAATAAGAAATGTTTAACAGCCAAGGCTAGCTATGAAACACGCGGAATCCAAAGTCGCGCCAAGTATAACCGTGCAATACAAGACAAACATAACAGTAATCTATGAAAATAGTATGAGACAGGCGAAATACCTTCAGACTTCAAGAAGAATATAATAATTCCAATTCCAAAGAAAGCAAGTGTTGACAGATGTGAATATTACCGAACTATCAGTTTAATAAGTCACAGCTGCAATTTAATAACGCGAATTCTTTACAGACGAATGGAAAAAACTGGTTGAAGCCGACCTCGGGGAAGATCAGTTTGGATTCCATAGAAATATTGGAACAAGTGAGGCAATACTGACCCTCCGACTTACCTTAGAAGATAGATTCAGGAAAGGCAAACCTACGTTTCTAGTATTTAAAGAAAGCTTTTGACAGTGTTGACTGGAATACTCTCTTTCAAATTCTGAAGATGGCAGGGGTAATATACAGGGCGCGAAAGGCTATTTACAATTTGTACAGAAACCAGATAACAGTTATTTATAACAGTTATTTATAATTGTTATCGGGTTTCTGTACAAAATGTAAATAGCCTTTCTCGCCCTGTATATTACCCCTGCCACCTTCAGAATTTGAAAGAGAGCATTCCAGTCAACACTGTAAAAAGCTTTCTTTAAATACTTGAAACGTAGGTTTGCCTTTCCTGAACCTATCTTCTAAGGTAAGTCGGAGGGCATGAAAGGGAAGCAGTGGTTGGGAAGGGAATGAGGCAGGGTTGTAGCCTATCCCAGATGTTATTCAATCTGTATATTGAGCAAACAGTAAAGGAAACAAAAGAAAAATTCGGAGTGGGTATTAAAATCCATGGAGAAGAAATAAAAACTTTGAGGTTCACCGATGACATCATAATTCTGTCAGAACAGCAAACGACTTGGAAGAGCAGTTGAAAGAAATGGACAGTGTCTTGAAAGGAGGATATAAGATGAACATCAACAAAAGCAAAACGAGGATAATGGAATGTAGTCGAATTAAATCCGGTGATGCTGAGGGTATTACATTAGGAAATGAGACACTTAAAGTAGTAAAGGAGTTTTGCTATTTGGGGAGCCAAATAACTGATGATGGTCGACGTAGAGAGGATATAGACTGGCAATGGCAAGGAAAGTGTTTCTGAAGAAGAGAAATTTGTAAACTTCGAGTATAGATTTAAGTGTCAGGAAGTCGTTTCTGAAAGTATGTGTGTGGAGTGTAGCCATGTATGGAAGTGAAACATGGACGATAAATAGTTTGGACAAGAAGAGAAAAGAGGCTTTCAAAATGTGGTGCTACAGAGGAATGCTGAATATTAGATAGGTAGATCACATAACTAATGAAGAGGTACTGAATAGAATGGGGCAGAAGAGAAATTGCACAACTTGACTAGAACACGGGATCGGTTGGTAGGACATGTTCTGAGGCATCAAAGAATTACCAGTTTGTATTGGAGGGCAGCGTGGAGGATAAAAATCGTAGATGGAGACCAAGAGATGAATGCACTAAGCAGATTCAGAAGGATGTAGGTTGAAGTAGGTACTGGGAGATGAAGAAGCTTGCACAGGATAGAGTAGCATGAAGAGCTGCATCAAACCAGTCTCTGGACTGAAGACCACAACAACAACAACAACAACGTGAAAATTTTACAGTAACCACCACTCCGCTCTGGAGCCCTAACAGTAGAGGCTTAATATCAATTACTTCAGTGGTGTAAACAAAAGACCGGTAACAGATTATGATTAAGGTGTAGCTTTAAAACTGTGGCGATAACAACGCTTACTGTTGAGGTTATATTTTAGTTAGTCTTAAAACAAGTACTAAAATCTCAAGATAATTGTATTCAAAGTAATGATATTAGTCACTGGGTGAACTAGACACGACCCACAACAAGCACTTTAATTATAGTCATCAATACCAGCGACGAGACAACACGTCGCTGTACAATGCAGAATAATTCACTGTACACAAATGTAAACTGTGTAAGGAGGCTCTTTAGGTTTTTACATTGGTAACGCCACGTAGCGCTCTGTATGAAAATCACTGACTGTGCTGTGTGCAGTCTGTGGCTGATTGGCATTGTTGGAATATTCCTATTGTAGTGTCGGGCAGTTGGATGTGAACAGCGCGTAGCGTTGAGCAGTTGTAGGTGAGCCGCCAGCAGTGGTGGATGTGGGGACAGAGTTTTGAGAGCGGACGACCTGGGTGTGTGTCCGTCAGAAAGAGGAAATTTGTAAGAGTGGGGCAGGTTTTCGTCGTCTGATGTTACTCTTGCACGATGCACCAATGTTTGTAATACTGTGCGCTTCTGTGCTGGATGATGATGGCTGGTGGCGTGCAGGTACAAGTATGTGTGGATGGGTTTTCTGTAGACGCTGTGGCCGAGGCACCCATTTCGTTTACGGTGGACAAGGACGTCGAGGAACTGAGCCACCTACGCAAGGTTTTGAGGAATAACGGCAACAGCGCCCATCAAGTGAAAGAAGTGATTTCTGGGAAATATCAGAATAAGACCATCGAGGAAGAGCAGGAAACGAAACTTGCTTTGCTGCCATTCTGTGGCTCTGTGTCGGGCAAGATACGCCGCCTGTAGAAAAGACACAAGATCAAATCCATCTTCAGGCCTCCGACGAAAATCCGTCAATTACTGAGACCAGTGAAAGATGCAGTAGGTCTCAGAACACCTGGAGTTTACGAAATACCTTGTGAGTGTGGCCAGAAGTACATCGGACAAACAGTGCGCCCTGTAGAACAACGCAGGAAAGAACATGAGAGGTATTATCGCCTATGCTATCCAGAGAAATCTGCGTCAGCTGAGCATGCGTTAGAAAACGGTCACCACATAAAATTTGACAATACGTCTGTCATGGCTCGCAGTATCGGCTTCTGGGACAGTTTAATAAAGGAAGCTATTGAAATAAAAATTACCGCAAACACCCTGAATAAGGGCGGTGGCTTGCTGCACATCGCTGCGTGGAATCCAGCGATCGCGCGGCTGAAGAGGGCACATCGAACGCCGACTCAAAACATGTCACAGGCACCAGTGACGTCACAGCCGGCAGCTAGCGTATGTAAGGACGGACCAACGACCCACTGGCAGTCATAACACTTGACAATGGCCAAGGAGTGCTCGGACGAAAGCTCGTGTAGTTTTAAGCAATTGACGCGTTTTGAAACCCGAGAACATTTTATTCAATGCTATCGCCGCGAGACTCCGCATTCAAGCTTTGTGTTTGTCAATAAAGTAACTGTCATTAAGAAATATTGCCCTTTTATTAATGGTTCAAGCTTATTACCGGATTCAGGCATTGTGATTTACATTTACTGTTGTTTTCTCAAATCGTTTCTGACGAATGTCCAAATGCCTTCCAACATTAATATATACCCATCTCATTTCCCAATCTCAGTTCAATATTAGCAATTTCAAATTAACATTTAGACAGAAACATTATATGGTCTTTTGTGTACATAGGTCCAAAGACGCAGCGAATTTCTTCAAGGACGCCATTTTACTGTATATCCTTTTATCTTTGAAGTGAACATGCTTTTGCTATTAGCTAATTTTTCCCCCCTTGGGCATTTTCAAGTTACCTTTATGACAATGAAAAACTGTAGCCACGTAGTATCTTATTTTCCGCACGTTTGTGTGGCTGTGTCCTTAAACAGGTTTCTTGCAGGGCGACGGCTATTGAACTATACGAAAAAAATCGTAATTTAGTTACAAACTACGGAGTGCACACACTTTATTTAACATGTAAACGTCATTACAGATATCTGGACTTAGGTTATGACTTGTTCGATATGCCTGCCGTCAGAGGCAATAATGTGGCTAGTCGAAGAGCGAAATTCTGCATGACCCGCTGAAGTGTCGGAACATAGGTGCTGTCGACGACCTCCTGAATGGCTGTTCTCAGCTCAGCAGGGATTCTGGGGTTATTGCTGTACATCTTGTCTTTAATATAGCTCCACAAAAACGAGTCGTTTGTGTTCAGATCTGGAGAATATGGCGGCCAATCAGGCCCATGCCAGTGGCCTCTGAGTACTCAAGAGCTAGAATGCGGTACGCAAAGTGCTCCTCCAGGACATCAAACACTCTCTTGGTTCTATGGGGTCTAATTCCGTCTTGCATGAACCACATGTTGTCGAAATCAGGGTCACTTTGGATAATGGGGCTGAAACCATCTTACAAAACCTTCACATGCTGTTCGGTAGTCACCGTGCCGTCAAGGAATATCGCACCGATTATTCCGTGACTGGACACTGCACACCACACACTGAGCCGTTGAGGGTGAAGAGACTTCTCGACCGTGAAATGCGGATTACCAGTCCCCCAAATGCGTCAATTTTGCCTATTGACGAGCCCATACTAATGAAAGTGGGCTAAACAAACCATGCGCACACCAATTCTTGTCATTTCCCGCGACCAACCTTGCAGGTTGAACGTCCAAATGCAAACCGTTCAGAAGTTATGATGATTTTATTTCGTATTGTTGAATAATTATCATACTGTATGATCACAGTGACCCCTTGGTACACGTCTGTCATCTTTCATTAGTAATCAAAACATCATGTGTCCCGGTTTTGAACCCAGTCACTACCTAAATTCTGAATAAAAATCATCAGCAGTAGTAGCCAAAGTCTTCCGGCATAAGTACTCATCCTTGCTCTGCCAACGGCCTTGTAAATGAGGGCGGAGGAACGAGCCGAATTTTGTTCAAAGGTGTGTGAAATCTTATGGGACTAACTCCTAAGGTCATCAGTCCCTAAGCTTATACACTACTTAACCTAAATTATCCTAAGGACAAACATACACACCCGTGCCCGACGGAGGACTCTAACCTCCGCCGGGACCAGCCGCACAGAATTTTTTTCTTGGGATGGAAACCAAAAAGGCGAAGAATCAGCAATGATCAACGTCATGAGGATGCAGAAAGCAATGGAAACCAATGCATAATACATGCCGACGTCGCAACTAGAAGATGGGCGTAGGAAGTATGTGAGGATACTGAACCGGTAATTCAGTATTTAAAGGGAGATCTAATAATCACGAGGAATTGGGACGCGGTTGCTGGAGAAGAAATAGAAGAAAGGATTGCGGGAAAATACGGGCTACGCAGTAGGAATGAGAGAGGAGGACACCTAAATGAGCTCTGAAATAAATTTCAGATGTCAATAGCGAATATTGTGTTCACGAATAACAAGAGGAGGAGTTATACTTGGAAAAGACCCGGAGAAACGGGAAGTTCCAAACGGATTACTTCACTGTCAGACAGGTTCCGAAATCGGTTGCTGGATTCTACGGCGTACCCAGGAGCGGATATAGACTCAGATCATAATTTAGTAGTGATGAAGAGTAGAATGAAGTTTAAGAGAATCGAAGGGAAGAATCAGTGTGGAAGGAGGTGAGTCTGTGAAGTACTCATGAATGAGGGGGCGCGTTCGTGGTTCACTAAGGATGTTGATACTGAGATGAAGAATATCAAAGTAGGCAGGTCAGTTCAAGGGGAATGGACGTCTCCGGAAACGGCAGTCAGGTATGTTGGACAGTCAAACGTACTTTAGGTACGAGGAAGGAAACTATGAAGAAACCACACATAACAAAAGAAATACTTCAATTGATGGCGAAAGCCGGAAATACGAAGATGTTCAGGAAAAGATAAGAATACAGCAATATAAATCCGTGCTGGGAGGCGTAATGGCTGCAGGAACAATGTAAAGAAATAGGAAAAGAAATACCCGTCGGAAGGACTGATCCAGCATACAGAAAAGTCGAAGCAATCTTCGGTGACGTTAAAAGCAAGGCGGGGAATATTAAGAGTGCATTGGAAATTACTCTGTTAAACATAGTGGAAAGAGCGCGTACGTTGGACGAATGCACTGGAGGCCTGTATGAGGGAGAGAACTTATAACTTGATGGAAGAAGAAACAAGAAACTGTGGTCGATAAGAAAGACGTAGGGGATCCAGTATTAGTCAGAATTTAAAAGAAGTCTGGGAGATATGAGATCATATAAAGCAGAAGGGATAGATAACATTCCATAGGAATTTCTAAAATCACGACTATTCAAGCTGGTGTGGAGCACCTATGAGACTGGCGAAGTACCATCAGAATTTCGGAAAAATTACATCAATTCAGTTCCGAAGAGATACTTGCGAAAGCTTTTGCACAATCAGTGTAACAGCTCATTCATCCAAGCTGCTGACAAGAATAATATACGGAAATATGGAAAACAATACTGAGGATTCGTAAGATAGCGATCAGTTTGGCTTTAGGAAAGGTAAAGGAACCAAAGAGGCAGTCCTGACGTTCCGCTTAATAATGGAAGCAAGAGTGAAGAGAAATCCGGATACACTCATAGGATTTGTTGAACCAGGAAAAGCATTCGGCAATGTGAAATGGTGCAAGGTGATGGAAGTTCTGATAAAAATAGGAGTAAGCTACGGGGAAAGACGGGTGCTGTATGAGACGTACAAAAACCAAGAGGGAACGATAAGATTCGAAGACCAAGAACGAAGTGTCCGGATTAAAAAGGGTGTCAGACAGAGATGCATCTTTCGCCCCTACTGTTCAATCTATACATAGAAGAAGCAGGCAATAAAAGAAAGGTTGACTAGTGGGATTAAAAATCAGCGTGAAAGAATGTCAATAAGATTTGATGATGTCATTACTGTCCTCAGTGAAAATGAAGAAGAATTGCAGGCTTTATAGAATAGAATGAACAATCTAATGAGCACAGAATATGAGTTGATAGTAAACCGGGAAAAGACGAAAGTAATGAGAAGCAGCAGAAATGTGAATAGCGAGAAACGTCACATCAAAACTGGTGCTGACGAAGTAGGTGAAGTAAGGAATATTGTGCTGTCTTGTAAGCATAATAAACTATGACGGCCGAAGCAAGGAGGATACAAAAACGCACTAGCACAGGCAAAGAGTGTATTCCAGGCCGAGAGGAACCTACCGGTATCAAACACAGACCTTAATTTGAGGAAGAAAGTTCCGAGAATGTACGTCTGGAGCACAGCATTGTACTATAGTGAATTATGGACAATCAGAAAACATTAACTGGAGAGAATCGAAGTCTTTCAGATATGGTGTTGCAGAAGTGTGTTGAAAATCAGGTGAATTATACTGTAAGAAATGAGAAGGTTCTTGACAGAATCGGCGAAGAAAGAACATATAGGAACACTGACAAGGTGGAGGAACAGGGTGATAGGATGTATTAAGGCATCATAGAATAAATTCCACGGTACTAGAGAAGCTGTGGAGGGTAACATCTATAGTGTGATACAGAGATTGTAATACATTCAGCAAATACTTGAGGGCATAGGTTATACGTTCTACTCTGAGATGAAAAGCTGACAACAGGATAGAAATTAGTGGCTGGCCGTGTCAAACCAGTCAGAAAACTGACGACTCAGGGAAGGCAAAAAAAAAAAAAAAAAAAAAAAAAAAAAAAAAATAGTGGTTCATGCATAACTGTTACATTTGTGAATTCCACATGTGAAATGAGAAAATACAACCCTGATATGAGTTTTGTTACTATGCCATCTCACACCACATAAAAATACTTCAGTTCCACATCTGAAATAAAACTACAGATGACGTGGCAAGATCTTACAATCAATTAAAGTGCACCTTCTCGTAACAAGACGTCTCCTTGCTACAAGCTTATGCGGTTTCTGTGTACCAATGCGTACAGCTTTAATTAATTCACGATTATACATCCATGATACAAACCTTAAGTTCACAAAATCGGAACGAGTGGCTTAAAGGGAGGGAGCAAACTTGATAGCGGAAGAATAATACAATAAAGTCTGCAAGTCGTCGTAAAGCCGTTATCAGCACAGCAATGAATGGTCTATAATCCTCGGTCGAATCCAGCAGGAGGCCGGCCACTTTCCATTAGCGCATCACGAGGATGATGTAAAGGTCTTCCCTCTGCAAACGATATGTCTATGCAGCCCCAGGTCGCTGCTTATAAAGGCATTTCGGCCGCTAGATGGCAGCCCAGATGAATCGTTAGAAGCGCCGCCAAACCTGAATTGCGTTGCACCGCAACCTCTTGGACTCGATAACGTTATATCGTCTCTGGTGGATCGACGTCGTTATCGAGACGAGGTACGAGTGGCGTATCAGAATGTGATGCTATTAGTGAACTGGAGTTGGTTTGTAATAAAAGACAGAGCGAAGTCAGTGGGACCCGTACTAGCGCTCTCTTTTCTACAAGTGTTGTAGCAGTACACCAGTTGCACTAATATCCTCTGTTATCTGCTTAATAATTTATAATTGACAGTTAAGGGAGCCTCATAATCTTCTGATGAGTCAAAGAAAATGTGATTAAGTAACAAATATTAATTTAAAACGTGCGGATGGCTGCTTTAGGAGGAATATCCGAATGAATATCATGAGCACACACATGCTAACGCGATCTTCGATGGGCAAAGAGCGATTTCTTAGAATCTTGGGTCTGTTCCTAATCCTCTTCTGACTCCTTTTCTAAAACACACACACACACACACACACACACACACACACACACACACACACACACATGCACGCACGCACGCACGCAAGCAACACTAAACATCTACAAGACACTTCACTCATTTGGTGCTTTGATTTGTGACGCGCTTCATCGTTGCTGACGATGTGTGTACAGTGAGTGTATCATGTGTTGTGGTGTTGCAGGCGGCCCTGGCAGCGGTAAGGTGACGCACTGTGACACGCTGATGCAGGAGAAGCGCGGCATCACTCACATCAACATGACGGACCTGCTGCAGCAGTACGCCATTGGTAACGGTGAGACGCACGCGGCCTAGCTCTACACTACTGCAACGTCCCCTCCCCCTGCACCGTGTCCGTGTTACAGACCTGCCACAGCAGCACGCCATTGGTAACGGTGAGACGCACGCGGCCTAGCTCTACTCTACTGTAACGTCCCCTCCCCCTGCACCGTGTCCGTGTTACAGACCTGCCACAGCAGCACGCCATCGGTAACGGTGAGACGCACGCGGCCTAGCTCTACTCTACTGTAACGTCCCCTCCCCCTGCACCGTGTCCGTGTTACAGACCTGCCACAGCAGCACGCCATTGGTAACGGTGAGACACACGCGGCCTAGCTCTACTCTACTGTAACGTCCCCTCCCCCTGCACCGTGTCCGTGTTACAGACCTGCCACAGCAGCACGCCATTGGTAACGGTGAGACGCACGCGGCCTAGCTCTACACTACTGTAACGTCCCCTCCCCCTGCACCGTGTCCGTGTTACAGACCTGCCACAGCAGCACGTCATTGGTAACGGTGAGACACACGCGGCCTAGCTCTACTCTACTGTAACGTCCCCTCCCCCTGCACTGTGTCCGTGTTACAGACCTGCCACAGCAGCACGCCATCGGTAACGGTGAGACGCACGCGGCCTAGCTCTACTCTACTGTAACGTCCCCTCCCCCTGCACCGTGTCCGTGTTACAGACCTGCCACAGCAGCACGCCATCGGTAACGGTGAGACGCACGCGGCCTAGCTCTACTCTACTGTAACGTCCCCTCCCCCTGCACCGTGTCCGTGTTACAGACCTGCCACAGCAGCACGCCATTGATAAAGGTGAGACACCTGTTGCTTAGCCCTACTCTATTGCACGTCTCCCTCTGTAACGCCCTCTACACTGGTTACGGATGTATTACTGGTGTATTTCAATGAGAGTAGTGAGACATATTTGCCCTAGTCCTACTATACAACGTCCGTGCTCTGTAACATGCCTTGCCTGTGTTACAGACTTACCACAAGTGTAAGACCATGATTACAGGATTACGTGCCTTAGCCCTACCACACTACATCCCTGTCTCTCTAGCGTCGCTTGCAATATGTTACAGACATGCTACAGCTGTACGCCATCGGTAATGGTGAGACACACGCAGCCTGTCCGTATTATAATTCTGCCACGTCTCTGTAGTGCTCTCTGTACTGGTTACGGACCTATTACAGAACTATGACATCGGTTATAGGGAGACACACGCAGGCTAGCCTTACTCTACTACACCCCTACTTCTATAACAACCCCTGCACTGTTACGGACATGCTGCAGCATATACCGTTGGAAACGGTGTGACGTACGTGACATAGTACTGTTCTACGCTATATCGCTATAACTTCCCGAACATCACGTTACAAGCCTGTTACAGCCATACTCAGTTGGTAACGACGAAATGCACATGGCTTAGGCATAATCTACTGATGCTTTGTTTCCCTAGCATCCACTGCGCTGTGTTACGGAACTAGTATAGCAGGTTGGTATGGTAACTGTAAGACACACGTATCCTAGGCCTCCTACAGAGCACCCATCTCTTTGCAACGTCCGCTGCACTGTGGTATAGACCTGCTACAGCACTGGTAATGATGAGACACATATACATTAGCCATAATGTACTGCACCTCTGTGTCTGTAACATTGCCTGAAGTGTGTTACAGACCTGATACTGCAGTAGGCCATTGTTAACGGTGCGACGCACATGGCCTACTCCCATTGTGCTGTACTCTTGCCTCTGTAAAGTCCTCAGCAATGCGTTATGTTGCAGCCGTAAGATGTGACATAACCCTACTCCATTTTCCCTGTCTCTGTAATGTCCTCTCATTGTGTTACATATCTAATACAGCAATACGTCACTGCTAATGGTAAGACTGCACCCTGCCTGTGTTGCGTGTCCTGCGCTTTTTATGGTCCTGCCACAGCAGCACGCCACTGGTATCAGTGAGAGACACACAGCTAAGCCCTATCAACTACACCTCTGTCTCTAAAACTTACCCATACTGTGTTGCGGGCTCAAAAACTGATGTAACACAGCGAAGGATGGATTCTACAAAGTGTTGGGGTCGTTCTGGGGAGATAATATTGCCTAAATTTTTCAGTGTTATCTACAATTGTTCTTGTGCAGTTGAGGCTGAGCTTATCAAGCATGTATAGGTATTGTCACCATCTAATAAATGCTTGACTGGGTTAAGATCGAGTGACATGCGAGATCAAACTGTAGTCGTGAATTTACATGAGTGTTCGTGAAAAGACGTGTGTACTGCAGCAACATGTCACATTATTCTATTGAAACATGGCCTCTCCATAGGGGAACTCTAATGCTAGAAAAGGATGCAGGTAGTCTGGAAGGATGTTCACATCTGTGAATGGTCCTTCCAGCGAGACATTGGGGCCTTATTATGACCGTGTTAACACAGCCCAGTCCCTAAATGAGCCATCTTCTAAGTGGGTGTATCTTGTTGGCATACAGAATCTATATGCCACACTCTTACATACTTATCAGCTCGATACAATTGAAAATGTTTTAAATCGAACTATGTTACACAGCGCCCCCAACCATGATCCAGTGAAGATGTTCGCGGGACATGCCATACGTTGAGTTATGCGTCGAGGTCTCAACGAGTCGGGTGTTGACTACAGAAGCATATGTGGTGCATTTGTCTCCGTACAGTCCTGCTAGAAATGAGTTCCTCACGCACCACATTAAAATCGATGGCGATGTGACTCAAAATGAAACAATGCCTGCCCCGTGTAGCTCTGTGGAATCGACGTGACTTCTGTTCTCCTGTACGGTATTTCATAAGTGTGGAAACATTTATTCTGCAGTAATGGAGCTGGGTTCTAGACACAGTTGACCTCGGAAATCGGAATGCCTGTGTAATCTTCAATATGCTATGACTCATATCACTTGCCTCGATCGTCCTTCTACGTAATCAGTTATTTCGCGACATGCTGCCATTTTCTATAAGTTGACAACAGTTGTTCTTCTGCTTCCCCTTTATTGGTTCAGCATACCGTTGTCCATATGCAGCAAGAAAGAAGTGAGGAGTTTATTTCGTGTTCTGTAGTCTGAAAGGATTGAAGCCGCGGAGATAATGCGCGGAAAGCAGCTGCAATATGGTGACACCTGTCTCAATGAGCGAAAAAAATTACGAGCCGGAAGATTGCTTTAAAAGTTTATCTGTATCTTTGGTGAGGAACTTTCAGGTTGGCCATTCACTCTGAAAACGGACAGGAAGATCGATACGGCTGAGCAAATGATTTGCAGTGATGAGAACGCCAGAAATGATGATTTTACGCACTAGATGAACATCATCTATGGTTCAGTATTTGCAATCGTCCATGGATCTCTAAACTATCGCAAAGTTTGTGCTCGTTTGGTACCACGTCAACTGACAGCCGCAAACAGTAACGTCTGGAAATGTCGAAATCGCATTTAGGGGATTTCTAAGAGGAATATTAGGACTTTCTCAGCTGCATAGTAATTGTTGATGAGACGTAGGTCCATCACTTCGAATCACAAAGTAAGCGGCGGAATACTCGGAATACCATGAGGAAACAACAATCCTCGCCTACAGCAGCAAAGTTCAAAAGCCAAGCTTCTGCAAGAGAGTTGACGTGAGGAGAGTTTTGAGACATGAAATATCCGTTATTGATTTATTACCCTCCTAAATGTCAAATAATGAAGAGTGATAGCTACTGCGAAGCACTGCGAGATATGAAGCCCATGATCAAAATGAAGAGGGGAGATGTGATTCTACTTAATGAGAAGCTCGCTCTTATGCAGATGGGAATGGAATCCAGTACATTCAGAATCGAGGTTCTGAGCTGCCTGAGCACTCAGCGTATAGTTCTGAACGACCATAACTAATTTTCGCCGTTTCGATCTGGTGAAAAACAACAGCTTAATGAATCGAAATTGTGATCGGATGACGAAGTTGTGGCGGCGCTGCACGCCAGAAAGCTTGTTGCAGGACAGAATTAATTTGTGCTCGTTAGGAACTACGCCGAATGATGGCCAAACACAAAGGACACCCTTTGGAGAAGTCGAAATCACATTCAGGGCGTCTCTCTATCCTTGAGAAATATGCAAGGTGTACCAGTTGTTGCGACAACTTTCGAGGGATTGCAGAAGGTATCTGGAGGAACAAATCGAAGATAGGAGCCCGTGTCCGGTAACGTCATCTAACAACGCTACAGGCGCCGACCGCTGCTCACTAGGCAACCCCTTCGGCAGGCTGACGGACAACAGGAAGGATTTCTCGCAAGCTTGTTTGTTTTTCAGGGATCGTGAGTGATTGTCACGATCGCCAGTGGAAAAAATGGGGCTAGCTGCTGTGTAGAGGGGCCTAGTCTCTTTGAATGCAATGCTCTATTGCCTCGGTGGATTTCGGACATGGGTTACCATCTGCAGTTTGTCTTCCTCCTAGAACCCTTTAAAATATCCAGTAGATTTCGATATACAGGAGAAAAATGAACTGTAAATAGAAATCTGTATCCAAAAGCATCATCTATTAACGCAACAGAGCGTCGCATTCCTAGGCGTCAATGCCTGTCTAAAAACTAAACTCCTTCCGAACAGGACATGAAGGCCCAAAGGTACCGACTAGCGGCCATGTCATCCTCAGCCCACAGGCGTCACTGGATGCGGATATAGAGGGGCATGTGGTCAGCACACCGCGCTCCCGGCCATATGTCAGTTTCCGAGACCAGAGCCGCTACTTCTCAGTCAAGTAGCTCCTGAGTTTGCCTCACAAGGACTGAGCGCACCCCGCTTGCCAACAGCGCTCGGCAGACCGGATGGTCACCCATCCAAGAACCCAGCCCGAACCCAGCCCGACAGCATTTAACTTCTGTGATCTGACGGAACCAGTGTTACCACTGCGGCAAGGTCATTGGCACAATGCCTGTCTACGCAGCAGGTAGCTCCATCTTTGCCACTGGCGATCGTGGCAATCAGTCGCGATCACTGAATAACAAACAACAAAGAGATACATTCCGCCTACGGTCCATGAGCGTACAAAGTCACACTCGCTGTCTAAGGAGTGGCCTAGCGACAGGGGCGACCGGACCCGGGTTCCTGTCCTTGATTTGTTCCTCAAGACACCCCCTACAACCCCTCAAACTGTGTCGCAACATTTCTGGGCCACTCTGTGTAGCTCAATTGGTGGAGCAACTACACAGATTTTGAAGGAAACTATATAGAGAAATGATGTTATTTGCAACGTACTTTTCCCAATGAATAGTTTCTTTTTAAAAATCCTGTGATCTACAGCGATAACTAAGCAATTTTACAATTACATTATGGACTGGTCATTAAACGTAAATACAATCTAAATCACTAGATCCTTGTATACGAAAATAAAGTCCTTAGCAAAGTAAACGAAGCAGAAGTGACTGACACTTGAAGTTCCAGAAGCTCACTGTCTACTAAAGGATGCAATCAAATACACATGATGTTCAAAAATATTCAAATGTGTGTGAATTCCTAAGGGACCAAACTGATGATGTAATCGGTCCTTAAACTTACACACTACTTAAACTAACTTAACGCTAAGGACAACACTCACACCCATGCCCGAGGGAGGACTCGAACCTGCGGCGGGAGGGGCCGCACAATTAGTGACGTGGCGAGATGCACTTGATCTGACGCGAACAAGTTCCACCAGCGCTCCTTATGACCTAGGCCACTGCACTCCGGATACACAGAGAAATGTTTACGTATGATAACCTGTGGTGCAGCGCTGCTGATGAGGTCCTCCTGTGGAAGTAGAGCAGGGCGAGACGACGTGTTCGGCAGAGCCCAACAGAACGGGATCATATCGTAAACAGAGCGCAGCAGTTGTGACAGTGAGAAGCAGCTGCCACAGCGCAGCGTAGCTGACTAAATGGCTCCCCGAACAGAACCCACTTTCGCTGGCTTTACGGCCGTTTATATTGCATGTTTTGTACTTTTCAGCCGACCGATTTACGTGGCAGCAGTCACGTGGTCCTTCACGCCACTTGTGGCGGAGCTTCTAAACCTACAATATCCAAGATCCCTGCAATCGTTGTGCCTTTGTGCCTCGATGGCGAAGAAAAAGATCAAGAGGTGCATAGAGGTTCAAGGAGATTATATAGATAAATCATGTTACTTGCAATGTTGCTTTCCTAACTGAAAGTTTCTTTTAAAGAAATTGACTTTACTTTTCGACTGTCTCCGTTTCATGTCCGACTTTTTGAACTGCCATGGTCACTGTGTAAGTTGTAGATAACACTATGCTCCGTGTGTTTTATGCCTGCTACCTTCGCATTTTCAGTGAGCATATGCCAGTAAAATCTGTCAAAGCGACTGCCAATATATTCGCATCAACCACGAAGGTTAGAATATAGGGAGACGCCCATACGCCAAAATAGTGAAGCCTGCTTGGTGAGTCTTGGTAAAGTGTTCGTACTGTAGTGCTGCCCTTCGATATCATTTAAAACAGGAGTAAAACGTTGGCCTGTGTTGCCGCGATGTACACCATGTACGACGAGTTAGAATTAGCGTTCAAGAAATAAGCTTGCAAATGTCTCATGGTGAGTATTCATCCACGGAAGTATCTCAGAACTGACTGTCAAGTCAACGCAAACGCATTAAAGGTAAAAAGGGAAGTTAAACACAAGGAGAACAGTCTTCTAAGACTCCCCAAAATGGTTGACATGCTTCACCGGCGTCTGTACTAGGTGTAGATAACACCATTCCCCCTTTACTTTAACAAAAATGGCTCTGAGCACTATGGGACTAAACATTTGAGGTCATCAGTCCCCTAGAACTTAGAACTACTTAAACCTAACTAACCTAAGAACATCACACACATCAATGCCCGCGGCAGGATTCGAACCTGCGACCGTAGCGGTCGCGCGGTTCCACACTGTAGCGCCTAGAACCGCTCGGGCACTCCGGCCGGCCTTGGCATCTCTAAGTGGACATCAAGAACTTGTCCTCTCTGGAATCAGTAAGGTCCGGAATGATGACATGATGGTAGCTCAACACAGCCAACAAGATGATGCACTGGTTGGTCAGATCAATTCTAGAGACATTACTGATTATAGGCAAAAGAAAAGACCATTATAATTAGATATAGGTTAGTCAGAAGATAAGCTCATCTGGTGTTTTTACCAAAGACATCATATTATTCTGATCACAGTAGTTTGAGGTTTGTAGCGAATATTAAATAAACTTAAATTTTTTTAGTTGCCCAATTTTCAGATTTTTGAGATGGAAAGTAGATTCATGCTTGGGCAAGGTGACTAACGCAGTGCAGCCCATTACGGAAAAAAGACAGGGCAGTAGCGATAGGAGACCCAAAGTGAACATCAGTTGCGAACTTTACATCGCATTCTATAGTCTGTGAATGCATATACCACTCATAATTGTTTGTTTACGTCCTCTGAAGATGATTAAAATACTCATGTCAGGACGGAAAAAATTTGAATTATTTTAACGAACTAATGGTGCTTTACAACCAATGAGTACATTCAGTGTATGAAGACATACAGACCATAAACATGCTTGTATCCACGGTTGAAAGGGACTGGTGTACAGGTAAGATGGTGTTTCTGGCAGAGGTGAACAGCGCAGAAGAGGATTATAATTAAGTTATGACAGTGAGCAGTGACGAGTATAAAGAATTCCCTGAAATAATACGCAATGGAAACTCAAGAAGTAAAGGCAAGTTTTTAAGAACAAACTTTTTATTGGTAAGTAACATTGCAAATAACGTGATTTCTCTACACAGTTTTCTTTAGTTTCTGCGTACAGTCTGTTAAGTAAGAGCATGCTCAGCATTACACACAGATGGCAAAATATACCGCAGTAGGTCTTTCACAGCCCACTGGAGGGTACATTCGTTCTTCATGCAATGTCCATAAAGCATTAGTTTACTTTGACTTCTTAACTGATATTTGCACGTGTTTACCGACAATTTAAACACACAGATGATGTTACAATTTTATAAAAGATGTGTGACGCTGACTGCCAAATGTTGGTTTATCGACAAAAGTGAATACTGGTTACTGTACGAGGACAATTATCGGAAACCGCAGAAGGGTTTGCAGCGACAGAAGAAAGGAGAAAGATGTGCAGATACTGGACTAGCCCCAAAGTCGCCTGACGCTAATTCTGTTGTAAATGTATGTTCTTATATCGAAAAGAAGCTGCTCAACTGTATGTGCACTTCATCTAAGTGAGACTTTTTTGTTTCAATCGGACACTACGTAAACATGGTTTAATCTAAGGACGTGGCAGAGTGTCAAAGAGACATTCGTGTTTGGCCGTGCCCTTGACCATGAAGTGTGTGAAGCTGCTGGATTTGCTGTTAACTTCGATGTCGACGAAAACGCTATCGAAATAGAAAAAAAAAAGATTTGCTGGTGTTTCGCGTTGGACTATATACAAGCAATGGTGTAAGAAACGCTTCGACAGAACTGTGGGCGGAAGAAGTCCTGAACGAGAGCGACAGGAGATGCGTTTCACGGCTTGTGAATCAAAATAGTTTTCAAACGTGACAGAAACTGCCGCAGGCAGTGAATGAATGTCCATCGCAATATTTTAGCGAAAGCACGTTGCGTCGAAAACTGCATGTAACCCATATTTGGAGTTTGTAACCTCGCAAGATGCCGTTGCTTACGCAGGCACATAAAGACGACAACAACAAAGTTTATCGGGTTGGGAGACTGTGAGACAGGTTTTCAGAACACTCCCCCATCCTACTACATCTCGACTAGCCTGCAAAATCACATCACCGCATAGAAAATCTGTGGGTAAAACGCTGACACCAACATCCCAGGAATTTGGTGAACTTGACCGATCAGTTCCTCAGAGAGTGGCTGAAACTGGATGCGACGTACCTGTACAATCTTGTGGGCTCACTTTCTTCCCGAATCCAGGCGGCTGTCAATCACGGGGACTGAATTACACGGTATTAATTGATGCTTTGTAATGATTTCTCCAGCGGCAACTAATTTTTTGTCCGGTGAGCTTATATAAATGGCTGTATACATTGTTTTTGTATTAAGCTGCAACATCACCCGAGCGAGGTAGCGCAGCGGTTAGCACACTGTACTCGTATTCGGGAGGACGACTGTTCAAACCCACGTCCGGTCATCATGATATAGGTTATCCGTGATTTTCCTAAAACGCTTCGGGCAAATGTCGTGATAGTTCCTTTGAAAGGGAACGGTCAACTTCCTTCTCTAATCCGATAGGACCGATGACCTCGTTGTTTGGTCACCTCCCCTGAGTCAAACAACCAGCCAACCAATATCATGACATATGTAATACCCTTGTAAGAACGACCCATTGCTAGATAAAACCATTACTGCTACTACTACCTCTTTTAAAGTACCTCGGTACAAGAAAGGCAACTGGATCTGATGAGGTTCCTGAGTGATAGTACATAGATTGTGCGGAAGAACTTGCTCCCATTCTGTCAGCAGTTTGTAGTAGGTCACCACAGCAATAAAGCGTCCCAAGGGACTGGAAAAGTCACAAATTATTCCAGTTTTCAAGAAGGGTCGCGGACAGACGTGCATAGTTGTAGATCTACCCCTTCAGTCCACTTAGTTTCTAACTGGACGGAGAAAAAAAAAATAGAGAAAATTGAAGAGGTGATTTTAATGGCTTAGATGTTCTAGATAGTCTTCATTTACTGGAGTGAAATACATAGAACGGCCAAATAACCATCTGAAACTGTCACAAAAATCCTTCTTTGAGATGTTCAACTCGTGCGTTACATTCGCACATTCTTCGGTCTCGGCGAACCATCAGTGGCCCATTCTGCACTTTGTGGCCTTGTGGTTGTTTAGTATTGATAACGCCAAGTCTTATCACTCGTTATGACATTTTTCAGAGAAACATTATCCGCGTTTTTTCATTTCAATCAAGTCGCTCCAGGCATCCCTGCATCGTGTTTTTTGTGCAGGAATCAATGTATGCCGAACGAACTTGGCACACACTTCTCTCTTCTTCAAAACATTTAGGGGAATATTGGAGACTTTATTTAGAAAAGTTAATTTCATTGCTCGACTGACTCACTACAACCCACGTGCATTTTTTAACACTGCCTGCATATAAGTCAATGCTGTTGTTCACAGTTGTTAGTTCAAACTGCCAACGTAGTTACTGCACTGACATCGCTCATACGCCTGGACTACAATCAGTGTCGGAGCTTTTTGGACAGATGCTGTATACCTTTGACATTAGTCTGATGTAGAACTATGGAAAACGTTTCATTCTCACGGGGTATGACGTCTTTGAAGACCGAAAATCTCTGCAGTTAGAATCAATACAGATTCCACAAACGGCGATCTTGTGAATTCAGAGCGCTCTTTTTGGGATGAGGTCCAGAGGGCAGTACTTTATGCACAACATAACTTGGCTCTCTTCAGGGAGTAAAGTTGCAGATAGAAGTTTCCTGCCCGTTGCCAATATTATCTGCAGAAGAATACAACACGATTAACATTGCAGTAAGTACCGTGAATGCGATGCCGATTACGCTGCGAGAAAAACGGAACTTGATTCCTCTGCTACACCTCTCGTCACTCCTGCCCCCCTTCCCCTCCACTCCCTCACAACAGCCAGTAAGCTAGGCGCAGATCGCGTGCTTTCTCTCGCAGCATGGTCTGCAAAAGCGACAAGTTATGAGGTACGTTAGACAAAGTTGTATGTCGCGCTTCCGCCTTCCGGATGGCGTTCGACACAGTTTCTCAATGTAATGTTCGACACAGTTCCTCAGTATTACCCAGCGAACAAAAAAACAAAAAATGTCTTATATAACACTGGATGGATATTATGAATTGCTTCTGGAATTACTAGCACTCAACACAGCGTTTCTAACGAGGTGAAATCATCAAGTGTAAGAATAACGCTAGGGAGAAGATATCGTTACTGCTCACGATGTATACTGACTGATTATATTAAAACTGTAGCTACTCACAAAGGTTCAGTGTGGGCTATAATTCTCGTGTGGAAGCGAAACTTGGTAGATATTCTAACGTGTTAAGGTACAACCGACTGATACTAGAAAAAAAATGGGTTCCAGTTTTGACCACTAGGTGCCAGCCTGGCGCTGTGAATGGAAGAAAGACGTATATAAATGTTTTCATTTGTAATGGAGTAGCAACGAGTTGTGCATAGAAGAGGTAAGACAATGTTGATTTTATTGTTGACTACCACTTATACAAGTTGTTCAATGTGAGCATCGGAGACAACGATGAGATGCTGAATCTGTAAAACGACGTGATCACCAGCTGCTCACAGGAGTTCCAGGGGAGCTGAGCAACGTGTTGCTCTGTACGGGCCTTCAGATCAGGTGAGCTAGCAGGCCAAGCACCTGGAAATTCTTTGGAGATTATGTGTTCCTGGAAGGTTAAGTTAAGCAGATCTTTCACTGAGCGAGCGGCATGAGGTATTGCCACATCTTGCATGAAAACAGTGGTTTCTACGCTGTTGCGTCCTTCCAAAACAGGTATCACATGTACAAGGAGGTTCGACAGCTTGCAGACATTGTGGTAGACCTGACCGGCCCTCTGGGTGTATTCTCTACAAAGAAGGAAGAACCGAGAGTAAAAGTGCTTGTGAATCCACACAACTCCTTGTGCAAAACACGCTGTTTAACAGTAGCCTAAAATTCCGTAGTTTTCTATATTCACTGCACCTTGTAGTGTAAAATGTGTCCCGTCACCCCATAGAATATTGCCCGATCACATGACATCAAATTTTAGCCATGCCACAAACTGAAGAGAAAATTCAGAACGTTGCTACGGATCATGAGATTTCAGTTGCTGCACCGTCTGGATCTTCTACTGGTACCAGTGTAAAATAGACGACAAAACTTCCCGTAGTGCTGACCATGGGGTGGACAATTCTCGTGACATTATACGAGCACTAGCAATAGCCTGGTCACTTGCTCTGTAGTCACTTACAGCGACAGCAGTTTCGTGCACCGGGATAGGATGCCTTCCTCTTCAAGGTGTAGTAATGTTTTCATTTGTAATGGATTCACAAGCACTTTTACTCACCCTATTTAGTGACATCTCTCAGTCCAGTCAGTCGCAGATAATGTCTCAATGTTGCACTGTAATTGCTGCCTTTCACATAAGACAGTTTTACTAACAACGCACCGCTCTCTTCTCGAAAGCCACACTTTTCATTCACTTTATGGTTTGTCAAATGGCAGTGTGGAAGTCACATCGTCATACAAACAGAGTAGAGCGCCAGATTTGCACCTGGTGCTCACAGCGGCGGTTTTCCAGCGTGAACCGGTTCCTCATTAACGTTTAGTGGTTCAAATGGCTCTGAGCACTATGGTGCTTAACATCTGTGATCATCAGTGCCCTAGAACTTAGAACTACTTAAACCTAACTACCCTAAGGACATCACACACATCCATGCCCGAGGCAGGATTCGAACCTGCGCCCGTAGCGGTCACGCGGTTCCAGACTGTAGCGCCTAAGGCCACAACGGCAGGCTCATTAACGTTTAGCATGTCTAGCAAGTTTCGCTGTCATGAGATACTTACAATCCACACAAAGCCTTCGTGAATAGCTGCACTTTAATTATAACCACCCGGTACATAAATGTCCGAATCATACTTTCGACGCCTGCTTGCACAGCTCACTGTATGCGGAACACAACATATTCTCGCTATATGTGTCTGGTAAGGACGTGTGTGTTTACACCAATGAGTGACACGAAACTAAGAGTACGTAAAGTAGCTGGCTGCCTATCGCGTAGTAAGCGGCAACAAGGCCGTTCTGTTGCCAGGTCGCCAGAGCAGAGTCGATTTCCCAATAAACTCGCTTCATCAAGGGACACTGAACTGTAGCTTGCCTTCCTTGTCGTTAGTGCTTTAGTACTCGAAACTTTCTAGTAAACGACATGCCACGTTAATTAATTAAATTGTTCCTACTTCCTTGCAAAAACACAAATCTTATTTTATTAGTCAAGCATGTTTCTCCACAGTTGTAGCATTTTCAGTGGGTTTTTCTCACATAGCTCCTTTTATTATATAATGTGTACCATTTGGCTATCGAATGAAGTCCGTCACAAGTCTATTTTAATACGGTATGTCGTCTGCTACAAGAAATGTTAAAGCAATGTCTTTAGTAAATTTTTTGCGTAGAATAAGCTATATTCTAGAAAATGAAATAATAATAAAAATAAATAGTAAATATCAATCCGGACGTTGCCTCAACATCTTTCAGTTGTAGACGACATGATGTATTAATGTAGACTTGTGACGTCTTTTGTTTGACAGCCACAGCGCACATATACTGTAACAAAAGAAACTATAGAAGGAATACCCTCTGATGATGTCACAACTATTGCGAAACCAGTTTAACTGGTGAAACAAATCTGTGTTTTGGAAAGAAGGCAGACTACGGAAATATATGTAAACCACATGTTGAGAAATCGGGATCGTATGGTGGATGTGTATTAGCTTCCCAGCGAAACTTCTGCAGCGTAGTCGAAACTGCTTTGCCAGCAGTTGTACGGGCCATGCGATCTTTATATTTTTGGAAACCTTACGAAAGACATTCGTGGTCGTTAGATTAGCTTCGGACGAAGAAGTGCTTGATTGGGTACAATCTTGGTTCACCTGAAGGGATTGATCGTCTTGTCTTACAGTGGGAAAAATGTATTAACAGTTGTAGTGATTACATTTGTATTAATAAAAAGTTTATTTACTTTATTCCAGTTGTCTCGTTTTCAGTTGACTGCCCCTTATATTTTCTGCTAGCACGGGAACTAAGATTAAATTCCATTATGGCAGAGGTAAAATGTGTTAAAGAGATCGTGTCTTGTTGACAGATGAAACTGGATACAAAGGAAAGTGCAAAATATTTTATGTAAACAGCCCTGCACGGCTTCAAGGTATTTGTTGAGTGCATAAAATCGTGCCATTTGTACAAAGTCATTTTTATTTCATTAGTATTTAAATACACTACATTGCAAGATAGTGCACATTGACAAGACGAATACGCTGCTCGGTACAGCAATCTCCATCTTTAAAAATATCCTCGTGGTAGAGTTCAGGTCGGAATCCTATGCCGAAGAAATTATTAGCCAGTTGCTAAGAAAAGCATCATGAATCACTTGCCCCTGATTGCCGCTGTGGTCGAGCGGTTCTAGGCGCTTCAGTCCGGGTCGACGCAGCTGCTACGGTCACAGGTTCGAATCCTGCCTCGGGCATGGATGTGTGTGATGTCCTTGGGTTAGTTAGATTTAAGTAGTTCTCAGTTCTAGGGGACTGATGACATCGAATTTTAAGTCCCATAGTGCTCAGCGCCATTTTTTTCTTGATAGTCGTCACTGCACACTGCTATAGCTTAATCATGATCCTCTACTGCCCTGTTCACCTCGGCCAGAAACACCATCTTACCTGCACACCAGTCACTCTCAAACGTGGATCCACAAATGTTTGTGTACTCATTTCCTGAAAAGCACCGTTAGTGCGTTAAAATAATTCAAGTTTTCCCTGTCCTGAGATGAGTATCTTTATCACCTTCAGAGGACGTAAACAAACAATTATGAGTGGTCTGTGTATTCACAGGCTATGGAAGGCGATATACAGTTCGCAAGTAATGTTCACTTTGGGTCTCCTATCGTTACTGCCCTGTCTTTTTTCCGTAATGCGCTGCACTGCATTAGTCACCTTGCCCAAGCATGAATCTACTTTCCATCTCAAAAATCTGAAAACTGGGCAACTAAAAAAATTTTAGTTTATTTAATATTCGCTACAAACCTCAAACTACTGTGATCAGAATAATATGATGTCTTTGGTAAAAACACCAGATGAGCTTATCTTCTGACTAACCTATATCTAATTATAATGGTCTTTTGTTTTACCTATGATCAATAATATCTCTAGAATAGATCTGACCAATCAATGCATCTGCGATTGTTGTTGGTTGTATTGATATACCATCATGTCATCATGCCGGACCTTACCGATTCCAGAGAGGACAAGATCTTGATGCCCACTTAGAGGTGCCAAGGTGTTAAAATAAAGGGGGGATGGTGGGATGGTGTTATCTATACCAAGTACAGACGCCAGTGAAGCTTGTCCGCCATCTTGGGGAGCCTTAGAAGACTGTTCCCCCTTTAAAGTCTCGTGTTAAACTTACCCTTTTACCTTGTGATGTGTGTGATGTCCTTGTGTTAGTTAGATTTAAGTAGTTATAAGTTATAGGGGACTGATGATCTCAGATGTTAAGTCCCATAGTGCTTAGAGCCATTTGAACCATTTCTTTGCTGCTGATGGTTGTTAGAGACCAGAAAAGTTGTTAATTAGAGGGGACCGATCTGATGAATATGTAGTGTGAGGAAGCGGTTCCCAACCGAGGTCAACAATCGTATCTGTGATGATTCTGGCCGTACACGGGCGTGCATGATCGTGGGTTTGCAACATAGGTTTTCCCAGTGTTTCGCTTTCGATAGCAACAGCGTGTCGTCTTAGCCGTCAAATATCCGCAGCATTTAAACGTTTCATGGCAGCAGTCCATGATTAAGAATGACTGGTTCCAACAAAGGCACAACACAAATATTTGAGAGCGTGCACTGTCCTTTGCACGGGGTGTTGCTTTTTCCGATTGACTGAGCCACTCTGCCGTCTGCTTCAAGTTCACATACAGGCTCCATTTCTCGCCACCTTAACAATGTTCCTAAGGAATGACTAGTGTCTACGGCAAGCCAAAAGGGTCTTTTACAAGCGTTCTGCTTTGTCGGAGAAGACCAGTTTCACAACGATTGTCTGCACCCCGTGTCTACACTATTTAGTTCACATTTACACCTTACAGCCACAATGCAGCTTTCGCACAGTTCTGAATAAGTAGTTCGAGAGTGCAGAATTTTTTATAGCCATGTTGAATTTAATTAAATTTGCTTGTAAAATAGTTATTATGTCTGGGGCTGTTACTTCGGAAATTATAGAAAGAAAAAGAAGAGTACTGACAATATGGACAAAAGCGTTAGTTCTAAAACATGTAACGCTTTCACATTTTAATATTGAGAATTAGAACCAGTTTAACTGCGTAGGACGAGGACGCATTCTTTGTGTCGTTGCAGTATATCACATCGTGGTCAGGCACATTGCGAAAAGCTTGTAACGATTTGTAGGATAATTTGTGCTGAAAAATAATTAAGAAACAAATTCGATACGTTGCGCCGTTTCCGATTTACTTCGCACTGAAGTTAGGCAATTAGGCCGTTGCACGAGCAAATTCCAGCTGCCCGCCAGGTACAATTAGCGTCAGTTGTTCTCATAGCGTTGATGATAGCGCAAGAGAGTTCTCGCCGGCCGCTGTGGCCGAGTGGTTCTGACGCTTCAGTCTGGAACCGCGCGACCGCTTTGGTCGCAGGTTCGAATCCCGCCTCGGGCATGGATGTGTGATGTCCTTAGGTTCGTTAGCTTTAAGTAGTTGTAAGTTCTAGGAGACTGATGACCTCAGATGTTAAGTCCCATAGTGCTCAGAGCCATTTGAACCATTTTAGAGAGAATGCTCAGCCCGTAGCTCGATCTTTACTACCGTCCCACGTCCAATTTTTGTATCGCTCTCTTGTTCAGTTTAAGGAAACCGAACGAACAAAACGTTTGGCGACTCCGTCTGTGGTGAGCCGCTTGAATTTGACGCACGAAGCCGTCTGATTGTCTAACTTCAGTACTAATTAGCACGGAAACGGCGCAAAGTATCGAATTTTTTTATTAACAATTATTTCTCGCCACAACCTATCCTCCAACACCCTTACAAGCTTTCAACCTTTTTCTGATCGCACTGGACTCGCATTCGTGAGGTGGACGGTTCAAACCCGCGTCCGGCCATCCTGATTCAAGTTTTCCGTGATTTCCATCAATCGCTTCAGGCAAATGCCGGGATGGTCCCTTGGAAAGGGCAAGGCCGACTTCCTTCTCCATTCTTCCATAATCCGATGGGACTGATCGCCTCTCTGTTTGGTTCCTTCCCCCGAACCAACCAACCAATCATCTGACCGCACTGTATAACCTTTGTGTCCAACCCTGCGAGCTGCATGCATTCCAAAGCAAGTATCAATGCGAGCCAAGAAGTAAGAGTCTGTCACAGGATCTGTAAAAAAAAAAAAAAAAAAAAAAAAAAATCGTTGCTATAAAGTTAGGCGGCCAGGGTGGCCGAGCGGTTCTAGGCGCCACAGTCTGGAACCGCGGGACCGCTACGTTCGCAGGTTCGAATCCTGCCTCGGGCATGGATGTGTGTGACGTCCTTAAGTTATTTAGGCTTAAGTAGTTCTAAGTTCTAGGGGACTAATGACCACAGCAGTTGAGTCCCATAGTGCTCAGAGCCATTTTTTCCCATAGTGCTCAGAGCCATTTGAATCATTTGATATAAAGGTGTGATAAAATGAATTTTTTAATTGGAACTCTTAGGACATCTCCACCATAACTGCGTCCGGCCCTTTCTCTCCTTCTGTCTCTCTCTCTCCCGGTGTGTGGCTCTGTTCTCTTTGTGTTTTAGTGTTAAGTATATTATGTATGGTCCAAAAATACTCGTCTTCCTCCAGTGTGGCCCAGGGAAGCTAAAAGGTTGGACACAACTGCTGTAAAGAGAAATAACACTGCAATGAGCAAATCTTTAACTGTTTACAAAAGACTTGTAATGACAATGAGGTACTTGACAACTGGTACAAGCTACACTGATCCGATCTTCTCTACTGTTTTATCAGCTTAATCATTGAGCCACGTCATTCCGAAAACATATCGGGCCTTAAAATTACGTTGTACTTAAGCACGGCGTCCGGTTTGCAAGTCTGGTATGTGTCAGTTCATGCGCCACCAGACTTGGCATCATTGATTTTCTTCAGATCGTTATTAATTTACTTTTTTTACAGAACGTGCTAAAAATTTATATATTTATGAGCCTTTTCCCCAGTTCTAGGTGCATAATTGATGTGAGACAGTTGCTTTTAATAATGAAAGCTTTTATGTCGAATGATGTCCCTCTTTTAATTTAGTCTTCGCTTCGACCGTCGTATCTAGTTTTACAGCACAAACAATAGCATTTCAAGCTCCTTCCATCTATTATTCAGTAATGAGAATGGTTGCCGTATTCCTTGTGCTTTCCTTAAATTACTTAAGGCAAAAGCTTGGGCGATATAATTTAAAACTACACGACCAGTTTCCGCGACTAGTAGCATAACCTGAAAAAAATGACAATGATTTTAAGAGCTACCCGTAAATTCAAACGTATTTTATTGAAACTTCCCGAACACAATGCTTGAGGCAAAGGTAGTTCAACAGCTTGCCAAGCAAATAGATTCACTGAAAGTGTTTATCCCTCCGAAACTGAGCTCTTCATAAAGGAAAACAACGCAACTCTTCCTTTCATTTACTTGAGTCAAGTCGCCTTCAAGCCGACGCCTTCATTTGCTAAATGAGTACTTACCTTAATAGGTTTTCTGGTGTCCTTGTTGTGTGTTCTTTGCGCGTACTGTAAACCACTCACAGAGACCTGCATGCTCCAGTAATTAGAGCCCCATAAAAATTAATTAAAATTATTCTGTGTTAATATCTCGTCAATGTATACAATACTTGAAATGCTAAAACAATCAACACACGTATTCAGCACACCGCTATCAAAAATGTGGGTTTTGTATTTCTTGCAGATCAAGTAAAATATTTTAGCCAGATGACATTAGACGAATGTCGGGCCAGTTGATGTAGTGGCAAAGCGCTTGCCTGGAAACCTCGAGGTTGCAGGGTCGAATCTCGGCAACACTGTAAAAATTTTGTGTGCACGGGCATGGGCCTTCACCTCTCCACGATGTGAAGAGTCGCCACAAACAGCTCTTGCCTTGAATTCCACGTTCAACTGTAGGTCCCCTTTCCCCCGTTGGATAACTATGGTAGACTAGCGAAACGCAAGTAGACGAAATGGCGTCCAATTGAAAACCTTCCGCTCGCCCATTGCGCCACACAAAATAATGATAATAACAATAATAATAACAATGATAATAATAGTAATTATTGTTATTATTATTATACAGATATTAAGTTAAATACTTTCTTTTCTCCAGAACTTACAGTTTACTGTGTATTTCGATGCAGAGAGCACAAACGCCTCTGATCATTTTACCGTGTCGACACGTGAGAAGAAAAGTCCCCAGTGCGGAGGTTCATGTGAGTTAATTGCATCAAACTAGCGTCAAATTTCACCAAACTTCTTGCCCAACGTCACCGTGGACGTGTCACACGGTGGGAAGGGCGTGACGCCAACATTTCGCACCTTTTTTGACGTCTGGACTCTGCTGTGGAGGTCAGAATCACGACACCCAGTGTTGAAACCACGCGGTGTTCTTATGGTTGGCCGAGGAAAACGTAACAGACGCAACGCCTCTCAGAATCGACACGAAAAGGCCTCAGGAGGTGCCATAAATGGCGTCAATGTAAGCACCCCTTCCCCTGGAGTGTTGATTCCTACACATATCGCGGTCGAAAATAACAATTCGTAGTTCGACGAGCAACAGGAAGAAGCTCTTGACAACCACTGACACTGCTGACACTTCGGGCGTTTCATCCCTTCTCTGAGGACATTGTTGGGTTACACCCCCACTGAAGGCGGTCGCACCCGTTTAGACTGCAGCGCGGTCGGAATTTTTATTCTCGTGTACAAGTTGGGACCAGTAGGGACCGTTCAAAACCGTAGAACGAAATCTGAATGTGATCCGAAGCAGCAAAGCATACTTATGGTTTTTTAACCCTCTTATTTTGCGCACTGCTGTAGCGTGAAGAAAACGGCAAAGCGTGACTTTAAGACCCCTCAGTTCGGCAACAACCTCGGTGCCACCCATGCAACTTTGTTGAGAACGTTAAAAATGTACCTGTCAGCAATTCTGGCGCCAGTTCAGGCTCCGCGCTTCTATTACGTCTGACGGTAAGCAAATCCTTAGATATCCCTTGGGTACGTTTTCCCTGCCTTCAAGCGCTAGAACAGCCACCGGGATAAATTAGTGTCAAAGTTCCCGACGGGTACATTTGTAACGTGCGCAGCTAAGTTGGGTCGGTGGCACAAAGAGTGTTGCCCAACTGTGGCGGGGGTGAGGGGTCTCAGAGGGACGATTTTCGTTTTTATTCTCGTACATACTTACGTTTCATTTCCGCGGGGGAATCAAAGCCCCAGGGAAATGGGTGGTTTCATTGGCGCCCTTTATGCCACTCCCTGAGGCTTTTCGTTTGAAATGCTTTCCTCGGCTAACCACAATAAAACCCTGTTTCAAAGCTGGCAGTCGCGGTTCTGACTTCCATCGCAGACGTCAAAAAAAGGGGTGAAATGCTGATAAGAGGAACTGTGACGACCTTCCCATCGTGTGACATGTCCACGGTAGCGTTGGGCAGAAGTTTGGTGAAATTTGATGCCGATTTGACATAATTAACCCACCTTAACCTCACATAAACTTCCGCAGTGTGACCGTTTCTTCTCATACGTCGACACCTTGGTGTTTGAGGCGTGGTCAAATCCGAGGGTGACGTCGCAGGGTGCCACGCTTTTGTACCACTAGAGAGGGGTTGTTGGCACCTCTGAACTAAATTTCAAACTTACGCGTCGCAATGAGAGGCAATAAGAGGTTTCGAAAAAGGTATCCTTTAATTTTGTTGTGACGTGTAGTAGCTCAAACAACCTTCTGGTGGGGCTAGAAAGGTGGGCATCGGCCCACGGATCTCCGTTGCGAATCATTGTCCTGAAGACACAGACATCAGTGGAGAAACTTGCCATGAAGACACCTGCAGCTGTTACTGCCAGTGCAGCCCGGGGACGGAGTGAACTAGCGCGGCAAACGTTCCTGGTTGCTGTTATGGCCATGCCAACTGCTGGAAGGCCTGTGATAACCTGCCCCAGCTGCTATTGACGACGCGAGTACAAATATCCGGCAGTAGACTGGGTGTGGCCGGCAGCATCTTCCAGTGGCGGACGGCCAGTGGCTCGATGGCTAGGAGGGCCTCTCTTCAACCCTCAACCAATCAGTATTGTGGCTGGACTCCCCAGCAGGCGGTTCTGTCAGGAAGAAAGTGGAGCGGTAGCGACCTCACGGTGAAAGCCGGTACTGCGATGGACACGAACCCAGTGACTCACCGATTCGAACCCATGACCAGCCTAGCTGGACGGCCAGTATTTATACACGCCAAGGCGGGTTTGCAGAGGTGATGCTGCCACAAATGTCATGTACGACGCGTGTTTCTTTCAGTAAGTGGTTTGACACTGACAGACGGCCGATGATGCCCAGTGGGTGCTGTAGCGTAATGCTGCGCCAGCATATTGCGGCAAGTGGCATTTCTTTGTAATACATCCTTCTTGCCTAGGCTGGCGCAATTACACCTATCTCAAAGATTTCAAACTTCACAGAAGCTGTCTTGAATTTTTCCAGATTCACATTTTATATTGCATGTGCAGATGTCAGTAGCACTCAATAAGCCCAGGCAGTACTGCAGAACGCATTGCAGGGAGTAATACTTCAGTTCCTGCGCTTGCTGAAGCAGCTGCTGGACCACCTGGCTTTGCCAGTAGGCGGTGGGGTGACGTACTGTGGCTAGCTGTGAGAAAGACAGCTACATCGGCGCGCGATACACAGGGAAACCACAGTCATTCTGGCGCAAACGAGTGGTCTTTTTAAATAAATGTTTATTAACAAAAGCCACTTTTTCTACTATATATACTGGGAGAAGCCTTCGGGTCATAAGCACTTTCTTACAACAGTACTGCAATGCAAGAAAGCAGTCGTTTCAGTAAACAGATGAACAATGTTTGAGGTAACGAAGTTGCACGAACAGCTACGATATTCCACGATTATAAGTACGAGATCCAGACTGTACGCTATAGTCACGAGTTGCCGAAAGGAACCTTCCGAACTAGTCCTGCCTGTTGTGTTTTCGTAAATAAACACATCATAAGGGCAGCCACGAAACATTGTTTCCAGTAATATAGCTTGCCGCATAATCGCTTAGAAATTACAGGATATTATAGAATTGCTTTTTCCAGAGTATCCGATAGCGCTAGTACTGATTTTGCGAGGGACATCAACTACGAGAGCTCTATAGTAAAATAGGTAGGAGGAAATCATAGGCGACGATTCACTAAGATAATTCAAGGACGCGTTGTCTAAATTTCAGATGGAGATGCACGACCACTGATGCTGTACGCCTCTTATGCCATCTTCTACGGACTCACTAACTAAACTGAGACACTTCAGGAAGTTTAGTAAAGCGGGGACATCTTACAGACTATAATCCGTGAAATATACGATGTCATGCATAAACGGCTAAGCCACAGACTTGGGGATTATTTGTAGAATGGATCTTAACAATCTGCAACAGTGTGTGTGCACACTCCACTTCAGAGGGAAAGACTCATTCTAGTTCTATGGTACTTAACCTTAGGTGGATGTTTGAATTTGAACCCTGTATGCTCTTACAGTTGCTTGCAGTGTGTTAGTTTATAAAGTTAGCTTTCTACTATCCTCATGTCAACTGTAATGACCAATAATAATGATTTTGCCCAGTCATTTGAATTCTGATTTACACCGTTGTTCCCCGTTGACTGCGCAGACATGAAGGACTTCGGCCACCTGTCGAGCAAGACGGTGACGGAGGTGCTGATGCTGGAGATGAAGATGGCGCCCGCCGCCAAGACTTACCTGGTGTCCGGATACCCCAGGAGCATGCGCGACGTCGTCGAGTACACCGAGAAGGTAAGACCGCAGCTCGTGCCTTTACTGGTCATGTTTCTACCAGCCCTGGATGCTCGAGGGCTGTGTGCTTCTCTGTGGGTACACAAAGCTATCAGCACTATTGTGGTGAAGCTAGCAATGTAGATTACGGACCGGTGGTGAATTACAGATACAAAACAGCTCACTTAATTAGTTAACGTGATAGGACTGAAATAAGTGCACTTAGACTGTTAAGCTTCTACAGTCATTGCTCTGTCAACAGGACTCAATCACAGACAAGAAATATCGAAATATACAAGAAAATGAAGGCGAGAGAGAGCGAGAGAGAGAGAGAGAGAGAGAGAGAGAGAGAGAGAGAGAGAGAGAGAGAGGGAGAGAGAGAGAGAGAGAGAGAGAGAGAGAGAGAATCTGTCAAGTGGTGATACGATGGCAGCAGAACGTTTAAATGCATGGTTTAGTTACGGTCTTGCTTTCGAGCTGTCATCGTAATATTTATTAATCGAGCTGCCGCCAACAGCAAGAAGGAACGTGCTTAAACAATTTTCTCATCTTCCTTAAACTTCAGAGGCTTCACTACTGAGGAACACTATTACTACATGGTATCCAAACGTTAGTCTATGTGGTCTGGAGGCTAACTGCACAAAAGTATCCGCACATCCCTATATAATGCGCAATTGGTCACTAGATGTCACGAGAGGCACACCCGCCAGTATAAAAGGATGATGGTACCATCTTGTTGTTAGTAGAGAAGCAATAACAACAGAGTGGGTCAGCCAGGAGGTCTCAGTCAAACGTGGACTAGTCATTGAATGTCACTTGAGTAACAATGCCGTCAGGGACATTTCTACCCTTCTGAAACTGCGCACATCGACTGTTGATGTGTTTATGAAGTGGAAACACGAAACCACCCACAGCTAAAATAAGATGAGGCACACCGCATGTGCTGATGGACAGGGCAGTCGAACTATTTGGAGCTTGTTGTAAAAAGTAGTTTGAAATAAGTGAAAGGAATGACTCATGCTACCAGCTGCCCAGCTATGACAGTCACTGTAGGAAATTCAAAACAATAGAGTACAACGGTAGAGCAGTCCCTCATAAGCCACATATTTTTGTACTCGATGCTAAATGACGCGTGAGGTGGTGTAGAGTGCGAAACGAGAGATTTGGAATTGTGAATCACGATCTCCCCTGTGGCAATGCGATGGAAAGGTTTGGGTCAGACGAGTATCTGGAGCACGTTACCTGTCATCATGTTTAGTGCCAGCAGTGAAGTACGGAGGCAGTACTGTTACGGCATGAGAGTTTTTCTCGGTGTTCACAAAACCATCAATGCGGAAGGATGTGAACACTTTTTACAGCATCGTGTACTGCTTACAGCAGAGGTGCTTACAGCATACGAACAGTTCTGAGACGATGTTTGGTTGTATCAGCATGACAATGCACCCTGTCATAAAATAGAATCTGTGAAGAAATAGTTTGTGGACAACAACATTCCTGAAATGGACTGGCCTGCCCAGTCCTGACCCGAACCCTATGGAACACCTGCATTCAACATCACTATTTTCTCTTGTTTCGACTGTTGAGGAAGAATGGGCTGCCATTCATTCACAGACAATCAGGCACCTCAGTGAGTGTGTCTCCGACAGAGTTCAAGCCTTCATAAAGGCCAGAATGCTCACATTGTTCAAGATCCAACAAAGATGATTGAGGGATTCCAATTTCCGCCCTGACACACATCAGGATGGGCCAAGGGAGATGTGATCAAACGTTGAAGAAATTGGTTTACTGTACATCTGCTGAGGTGGCTCCGGAATGGAGGAGCAAATACATTGTTAGATATGCGCGCAAATGGATAAACATCTGAACTGTCTTCTCAAGCCCATGGTGTTAAACAGATATTCTATATAAATATGAATCTGGTTCTGTAAGGCAGCTAATATTAGGTGTGGATCGTAAAAAATTAATTAGAAATGCTGCTGTCTTGTAACTAGAATTAATAAAAGTGGAAGTTTCGATCTATTCTTGAAAGACAAAACAGCTGTTCCCTTTTTCATTCTACATATAATTTATCAACTGTGCTTTCAGCCGTCAAGTGATACATAAGAATCATATTTAATTACTTTCAACACTCAGTAACAAAATATTTAACTCTTGGACAATGACTTGGCAATTATTAAATCGTTATCTCTACAAATGAAAATGTTATCACAGGCAAGAATGATCAAAAATCTTCATTTCTTAAATTTACTTCTACCATATCATAGCTGGTCAATGCACTGAGTTGGTGGAGAATAAATTTACCTTTTAAAACCAATGAAAAAACTCTCATGTACTAAATGTGAGGGTAAGATAGTATCCTAGCTTTTGATATTCAATGGTCAAAGCGTAAGCAGGTGGGAGTGGCCAAAATCTCGACTGTACATTTACTGTGGCCTAATGCGCGATGATGCTTCACCAATCGGGATCTGCAACGGCATTGTCTCCATGCTGGATCTGAAACGCTAATTCCCTACTCTGGCCTTGATTTCCCTAGTCGAAATAATGGCTATTGCACACTCGCTAAGCGTTGGAGCGACTTGCACGATTTCATTCCCCACAAAAATTCCTGCAGGAATAATTAACTACCTCTTTGCTATCTGTCGCCACGATATATGAAGCATATTGTCCACACTTTGCGGATGCAAAGCTCTCAACATCCTCTCTATTTTCCGCACACTTGTGCGGTCCGCCGCGAGACGAGAGAGATCTAGAAATTTTTAGTTCTCAAAATGCTTTTATATAATGGAGATCTCCTCACCATGTCACGTTTGCGCCGCCCAGTATGGCTTCAGCCAACCACCGCCACATTAGAGGGGAATTTTTATTTTTCTTGACAGGTCGCCGCTAGCCCTGTTAAAGCCGTGCACCCACTTACCTCGTTCCCTTCCATATTTACGTTATAAGGAATAACGTATTGCTCCTGCGTTATCCATTTCTGCGCTGATGATCAGCATTCTCTTGTTAAGTGTGGTTGTCCAATGCCATTAACCACCTGCTCGGTTCGTCTCCAAAATGCGTTTCACTTTAACTTATTTACGCATGCCCCTGTCCTTATATTGGTAGATATTGTTTTGTTAGTTTTCGGTACATTAGATTACTGCAATTACTTTTTATTGATAATATTGTTTTCTGAGGATCTCATACTGTACCATACTGTCGTTATGGACTGAGCTCGTGTAAGGTCCATAAAATCCGGACACCTTACAAGATCACATTATTAAGGAGTGTCCACTTCGAGCATCTGATGGTGATCTGAGGACTCTATATGAAGTGACTACGAGTGTTCTGGATTGGTTGCAAGTGTGGGTCTTTAATGTCCACTAAAAGGTGTCCGCATAAATTTGATCAGATGCTGTAATGCGGAAACGCGTAATGGCCTTTCCAAAGCATTCCAAATAGTGAGGCCCACTGCTCACCTTCAGTGCGATTTAAAACCTCTACTTCCAAAGAAAACAGTCAGTAGACCGAAGTTACATTAATTTTTATGGCTACCCTAACTGTGTCTCATGCAGTACTTCTGGAAGGAATATTCTGTGACGTTAAGTTGCCAAACACTGGCGTTTCCTAATGACCAACTCCACATTTGAGGTTTATATCTGCTCTTGAGTTCATTCAAGTTTATATAAAGGTTTGTTTTTAACCGAAATCGCCATCTTAGAGATAATTATTAACTTTTTAATGCAAGTACTTATCTACTTTTGTATCATTATTATCTATTTAGAATCTCTCTTTGGCCCTCGTTTCTGACGTAAGACTGATACGCAAATTTTCATACTCATTAATTACTGAAGTTTCTGAATAAGTACTTAGAATTAAGTGTTTCGGTTGTTGAGCTAAGTAATTAGTAAATTTTCTCAATTTATACCATCCCTTGAGAGTGTGGCATTACATCTGCCAGGTCAACGTCGAGCTCTATGCATCCACCCTTCTTTAAAGTTAAGAAACAATATTAAATGTAGTTTTTGTCGCTTCTATAAAAATAGATTTTTCGTGTGGAAATAAATCTTGCAAAATTAGAGTACAATTCATTGCAAATACTTAAATCAACCACATCGTTATCATAATACGTATTACATATGAGCATCGTAACTTAAATAGTGGCAACTATTTACTCACAACCGATACAAAAGAGTTACATGTATGCACCTGTTACTGTCCTTCGAAGTAGTCACCAGCGTTGTGTAGAACCTGTTGCCAGCGATGTGGAAGGCGTAATATCCCTTTAGCAGAGCCTGTTCTGTTGATGGCGCGAGTAGAGCGGTCTACTGCCTGTCGAATCTCTGGAACAGTTCTGAAGCGAATACCACGAAACGGTTCCTTCATCTTCAGAACCAAACCAAGTCACAAGGACATAAGTCTGGGGAGTATGGTGGATGGTACAGTACTTCCCAGTCCCATCGACCGAACAGAGCAGCCACAGCGTGAGCTGTATGCGCCCGCGTATTGTGCAAAATGATGGGTGGTTTGCGCAGAAAGTGTAGCCGCTTCTTTAGCAAATCTCGTCGCAGGTGATGCTCCAAAAACGAACAGTAACACTGTGCATTGACGGTCTGCAATGGAGGAACGTAATGCGTTAGGATAACACCATCACAGTCGTACACGAGAATCACCATAACTGTTACCATACTGGGGCTCTGACGCACTTTCGACTTTCGCGGCGATCCATAATGACGCCATTCCTTGGATTGGCATTTCAGTTTTAGCTCGTACGATGTGGCCCATGTCTCATCAAGTGTTACGATACGGCGTAAGAAACCCTCTCCTTCACGTCCATGCACTAGAAGTGTGTCTGAGCAGCGTCGGAACGTATACATTTCTGCATTTCCGTCATGTCATGCGGAATCCATCCTGATGCAATTTTTCGCATGCCCAGGCGACCCTTCAGGATGCGAAGTACAGTCGTGTGCGCTAATCCATTTTCGATCCATTTTCTTGGGCGAGCTCATGAATCGTATGGCGTCGATCACTGTCCACTAACGCGGCAACATGCACTTCTTCAGAGCCGCTAGGACGACCTGCCCGATGCATGTCTGCCACAGTTTGCCGACCTTCGTTGAAGGCTTTTACCCAATGTGCCACTGTTCTGTACGCCAATGCCGATTTCCCGCACGCCTCTTCAAGACCTTGATGACACTGTCGTGCTGTACGACCTCTGGCACATTCAATCTTGATCCAACTCCGTTCTTTCTGTTTCGAAAACATAGTGACACCGTTACGTTAGACCGCTCGCTCACACGTGACTGTGTTTCCCTCGATTGTGCGCTCGCCGGTGACGCGGGACAGACGAGTCCATTTGCTCGGAGGTAAGGTAGGTATGTCAACAACGTGTGCTATCAACGACAGTAGTAGATTCCATTGCATAGTGTCTCCACAGCAGTGTTGCCACTATTTCAGTTCGAACCTACGTGTATGGCTATATTCAGTATCACTTGCTTCTAATTTTAAGCTTTTGGGTGATAGGCTGTACATACTATAACAAACAAATTTGGAATTCATAAGAAGGTATCAGTGAATTGATTTATAGTGCAAATATTACCTTTCTCTTTGGCTCCCTAAAGTCATCTTTAGTGCATTTTCCTCCTTTTATAATCATCTGCATTCAAATGCTTTGACGTTCCTGGGCTCCTGTATTTCCCAGTATTAATTAAATATAGCATCTTGTGCTTGCTCGTCATTTATGTTAGACCAAAGATAAAATACTTTGTCAAAATTTTGTTATATTGACTTCGCAGCACTTTGATTTCTTCTGTAAGCTGAGATTACAGCGTGTAACTTTTTTTTGTTATAAAGGGGCCCCTCTTCTCCACTCGTAGCTCTACCTTGCGCTCTCCAAACGTGGCGAGCTTCAACGCTTTAGTTAAATTTAAACGTAATGGTTGTGTCAAAACAAAAGGTGATTCATAATTTTCTCATCTTTACAGCAATAAAGAACGTAATCAGTAAATAAATGGCATTAAATCAAATAGTAAATCTTTCTCAGTGTCCACATAATGTGACGAGAATTCCTGTTTGAGACCTGAAACGTTTATGGTGTATAGCAAGAACAAATAGTGTATTTCTTCATAATGAAAATTAATTTACGAATATCTTGACGTAAAGTTCTTGTTAAAGCAAAATATCGGAACGAAGCACAAACACAATTGGCAGCAGATGGTCGAGTTGACAGCCCGTCTTAAGAGTTTTGAAGCCTGCGTCGTTACTTGGCTGTCAGATGGAAAAATGAAATATTCACTGGTCGCTGTAAAAAAGTAATAATCATTATCTAAGCATTTCGTTGAAACCGTTCTTCTGTGGAAAACAAATTAGTCGTCTTCTGAATCAAATCTTCAGACGAAAAAGTTAAATTAAAAAAAAAAGTAAACTGGCATCAGATATTCTCGCTGATACCCAAAGTAAATGTTCACCTCCAGAGTTTACATCCTGTTTGGGACTAAAATGTATCTTAAATAAAGGAAATTTAAATATAGATGGGTAACGAACGTTTTAATTCTACCCTTCCCGAATTTGAATGAGTCGCGCGGTTTTTGTAGCTATTTGTCTATTCGTAATTCTTGCTGCAAGCCACTAATACCAGTACTTTATTACATAAGTATTTTCAACGTTAATGGTCCACGTACAACACTGTGTAGGCAAAAATTGCATAATTTGAGAAGCAAGGGAACCGAAACGTTAGCAAGAAGATATGCCACAAGAAGAGTAGCGTGGCACGAATCCCGACCTCCGAGAATCATCTCGCCTTCAAGCAACTACGCTACGGAGTTAGTCGGCGAGAAACGCAAAACTAGGTCACGCCCACTCGTTAACTGAGGATAGTCACTGGCATTCTGTCTTGTGGAAAAATCTACGAGGCCAGGAATAGGCAAACCTCAATCTGCAACTCATCCTGTTGAGGACGTAAATGAGTATTTCGCCACGCCTTCATATCTGCTTTACCAAAGCACAAGGACGAAAACCATCGAATACCTTTCAGTGTCTGTGGTCGGTACAAACGAAATTTTTTTCTGTAGCCGGTAAGTCTTAACACAGTCAGGAAGTCAGTTACGGGAATTCGTTCTGCAGCTGCAGGACACGACAATATGATGACACAAATGTTCAGTTTCCATGTCGAGCCGTTACTGTCTATTATAATGTATGTTTTTAACTATTCTTTGACCTCCAGCTTGTTCCTATTGGCCAGCGAAAAGGGACTCTACCCATAAAAGAATCTGTCAAAGAGCCTGCTGACTACAGGTCCATTTGTACTTTACCAGCATTATTCAAGACTTTAGAGTACATATTTTGCGATCAGCTTACCGGTTACGCAACAGCAAATAACTTTTCGGATGAATACCAATGTGGTTGCCGAAAAAATCACAGCCTGACGATTTCTCTTATAAAAGTGACTGACGAACTGAAACAAGCTATGGGCCAACAAGAGGCGATTATTATATGCTTTACGGATTTCAGCAAAGCTTTCGATACTGTCGACTTTGATATTCTTCATGAGAAACTCAAAAGTCAGAAATTTTCCTCAGCTACTATACAATGGTACCACTCATATCTTAACAGTAAGTAATGATAGGAGCAAAGAAGTCACAATGGAAGAATGGAGAATCACGTGCCCCACAAGAATCAGTATTGGGGCCCCTACTTTTGTCATTGTATGTTAACGATGTATCGATTATTATCGCCCATTGCAAACATCATTCATACGCTGGTGACCTTCACTTATACTTAAGTGGAAGCCCAACAAATCTGCACAGGCATCCATAACGTAAATGCTGACTTATTTGCTTTATCAGAATGGGCACAGAATATAGACTTGAAACTTAACCCAGCTGAAACGATAGCAACCTTCGTCGCTCACAAAAGACTTATTACAACTCAATTCGGAGAATCTCTCCCAACCTTAATCCTATACAGCACAGAAATGGCCTTTCCTACTTCAGCAAAGAATTTGGGGATTAATCTGGACCATCGTATAGAATGGGCTGAACACACAACTGCAGTCTGTATCACTTCATTTGCTGCAGAAGTATAAAAGAGTATTACCTCTCGAGCTTAAAAAGAAGCCTGTAGAGTCATTATTATTCCCTATCCTTGATTATGGTGATCTCATAAATAAGAGAGCTGACATCCGCTTTGATTGGCGATGAATGCTTGTGTGCGATACATTTGTGGTATGCATTATTTAGACCGTACCACTCCTGCCTTCGAACATTTATCATGGCTACGTGCCGATAAACACAATGTTTATCATTCCCTGTGTTTGTTGTATCGTCTTCGCGATCACTACACTCCTTCCTATTCATCTTCAACCAGTACGCTTCTATCTGCATACATAACAGAAATACTCGGTCTTAACAAATTAAAATCCTCCCTGTACCACTACACAACACTGTCATGTTCTCTAAATCATTTCCTGTGTCCAGAATCCGACTATGGAACCATCTTCCTCAAAGTATTAAAGAAATTAAAATGATTTCAAACTTCAAGAGACGGCTAATGGCTCACCTTCTCTCACAACAGCTGTCTCTTCTTGCAGCTCATCCTCATCAACCCTCCGCCTCCCATCACATTTCCCTTTCGTTCTCTACAGAGTTCTCTATTGAAATTCTCTTCCTTCCTAGCAGCCACTGTCACTTTCATTTCAGTCCTTTCCTCTTTCATTGGCTCTTCGCTTCCTCTGACACTAAACAAGACTTGAAAAGTAATCAACATCATGAATAAAGTCTCCATTATTTTATCGTTATTATTATTATTATTATTATTATTATTATTGATAATTATTATTTTTAATATCAGTGCAAATTATTATTATTGTGCTTGTTATGCAATATTTTTCTATGTTGTTCCTGGTCAGATGTAAGAAAGGGCCTAAAAGTCCTAATCTCGTCAGGCTAAATAAGCAATAATTAAATAAATAAGTAAGTAAATAAAATCGTAGAGGCTTATCTAATTGTGACAATGGGCGAAAACAATGTCTTGCATCTGTGAGTGGATGATTCTGGAACGTCTCGTTCCCTACAGCCTTCTTGTGTTAATAAAAACTCATTTTTGCAATATTTTTTTTTCCTAGCCAGTATTAGCAGAAAGCCCGTGTTCCGCGACATCTAATGAACGGAAGTCCGTATTCAGCGGCATCTAATTAATACTAATAAAATATATATCTGACAGCTTTTGTCTATTCATATTTTAACATTATTACAACAGTAATTGATTGAAAATTGCTCGCTGCTGCAGATCAGTCGTAAGCATTGCCACAGATACTATTCTGTGAACTTAATACAAGCTTATAAAAGAAGATGTGGTATTCAGCTATCTTGTTTTTTAAGTTTTTTGTCAAACATGCAACGATAAGTATACCTTTTTGGATAATTGTCAAACGGAGAAAAGAGTGACAATCGTATTTTCGAGACATAGAAGCGTTTTGATACAGGAGTTTCGTCGTAGCTATATGACGCAAGTGAAATATTGATTCGCCACCATCCGGGAAAGTTATCGTTGCTCATGATGTTTCGAGGTGTATCTTCACTCATCCTGCTTCGTGTGCGTGTCTCGTGTTTGCCCTAGTCTTAAACTTGCATGATCGATATCTGCTCGGTGGTACAGTTTCCGTTAGTCGATAGCGGCAGTTAGCAAGGATCCCAACGCTTCCGCTAGGCAGGTAGCGTTCACAAAAAACGCCGATGCCCGTGGCCATTAGCGACATACTGATGAATCAACTACTCATCACCGTAGATTTGTATCTAGGTTTTACGAATTGAGGAAAATGTATGTGTGCTGCTGAAAAAAAGTCAGTTCATGTTTTCCACTGCAATCGCTGGTGAATTCTTAGCAGATAGCATTCCTTATTCCACAGCATTCAAGATAACGTTACCGAAATTTGTGGCTCTCTTAGTTCAATATTACCTGTATAAGAATGTAAAAAGTATCAATTGCCACATTAAAATTTCGTAGATGAAATAATTTTAGTGCTACTAACACAATGAGAAAAATGTTGCAACTAAATCTTTTGTTAAAGAGCATTAAAAACGAAAATTCAAATGTCAGTAACTAGAGATTCACTTTCCTTCAGGAAAAGATCAGCTTGTACAGAATTTTGGGAACTTCAAGGTTATGAGACAATTTCGTAAAAATGTACACTTTATTTCTTTTACAGTACAGAAACAGTTCGAATGTAGTTAATGAAAGTATAGAATAAATTTCTTTATTTCCGTCTATGATCACAAAATGTTAGGTCCACACACTATAGCTAGCAATGACCATCTTCAAACTACTGAAGCCGGTAGTCGAAGGACCTAACATTTTGAGACAGAACCTAACATTTTGGGATCATATACGGAAATAGAGAAATTTATTCTACATTTTCTGGATCACTGTTCGATTCGAGACCATCTCGCAGCTTGTGAAAGTTAATGTAAGTTGTAACACATGTAACACTGAATAATTATATCACACAGAGTGTAGTTAAAAGGAACAGACAGTCTCAGTGTTGTTACTTTACGTGTTAGACGAGAAAAGGGAATGAATCGTTAGTAGCTAAATTCAGCTCCAGTATGTAATACAGCACTCGACTATAAGTGCTGAAAATGAAATCAGATGGACCTGTTCCTATTACCAACAATGACCTAATTCTCGGTGAACATTGATGTCAAGTCTTGCGTTTCGGTGATTTTTTACGTTAATTAACATCATATAATTTATATAATTTCAATTTAGATTAATTAGATCACTGCTTAATAACTTTGGCGTAGCTAACGGAGGGAATGAGCCTTTAAACTAGTGCATGTTGAAGAAGTGCGTGATGACTACTTAGACAAGGTGTTTTAAGAGAGAAATAGAAAGATAATAATTCTCTCTTAAAACACCTTGTCTAAGTAGTCATCACACACTTCTTCAACAAGCACTAGTTTAAAGGCTCATTCCTCCGTTAGCTATGCCCAAGTTATTAAGCAGTGATCTAATTAATCTAAATAACGGTTCCACTAACTAGAAACAAAACACACCATGTATTCTACGGAGATACTAAGCTTAATTGCAATTTGCCAACCTAATTGTATCTATCTGGCAAATCCATCCCGTGCAAAATTTCGTACAAATACTTAGGAGATATTGCGTTTAACATTTGCCAAAAAATGACTTCAGAACCTTTGTTTGGCGCCATACTACAACAAGTGAATTTTAAGTTTGCTCTAGTTCTTCCTTTGGGCTCACATGAACAATTTAATTTGTGGGACAGTGGGCAGTAAAAGGCCGAAGACATCCGAATTTGACAACAGAAAGGGGATTACATATAATCATGTTGTGTGTTTTAATGTTTTATAACAGTTCTGATGTTGTAGAACTGTTGAGGCCCTAGCGAGAGACACATCTAAATGATTTAGGGAACGTTTGAGCATTGACCTCAAAATTATTTCCTATAGAAGAATGTGATATAATTTTATTTCGACAAGAAATTTGTTGGACACTGCATGGGGAGCCATCGGATATGACTTAAGGTCACGCCAGGTGGTTCAAATGGCTCTGAGCACTATGGGGCTTAACATCTGCGGTCATCAGCCCCCTAGAACTTAGAACTACTTAAACCTACCTAACCTGAGGACATCACACACATCCATGCCCGAGGCAAGATTCGAACCTGCGACCGTAGCGGTCACGCGGTTCCAGACTGAAACGCCTAGAACCGCTTAGCCACACCGGCCGGCCCAGCTGGTGATTCAGGGAATACTGACGGCACAACAGAATGTCACCAACATCCCGCGCCCTCATGTGTTAGCTCTCATGCTGCACTGTCGTGGTGCATTTTGCAATAGGAAAATATTCATCCACATATGACACTTGTCTCTATGAACTATCTGCGCGATCTTGAGGTACTACTGTGACCTGCAAGATCCTCACACCTGTAGGCAAGAGAATATCTGTGGGACCAGCTAAGACGCTAAATGCGTCCTAGTGCCAGCATCCTGAACATCAAGGACCAGTTGCAACATTTTTGGAACACCTCGCCCCAACCGAATCAGTGCATGTATCCATACCAAAAGGTGCGCCTATTAATGCCAAATTCTTTTTAAATTTGAGTAGATTTTCTAATCACTGAAATAACATCACATATCTCTCAACCCCTGGACCTTCATGCTGTATCCTCCTTCCCTTCTGGGAGCTTCAATTTTTTTGTCATTCATTGTCTCTTGTGTTAGTCACCCTGACAGAACTAGGCATCTCTCACTCGAAGTCTTTGCATAACGCTAAATTAAAAAAATTTGACTCAGTGCTAATTCTAAATCTGGTATGCACGTCATGGTGTGATACGAGACGACGGAGAAATTGTCAATCAGTAGTCTATCCCAAGGTCAGTGACATTCCCCTTATCTAACTACTTTTACATTACAGTTTTACACTGAAATCGCTGTGTAATCGCTCATGCTACTAGATTCAAACGAAGCAGTCGATGTGAATGACTGCGATTTTCTTTCTGCGAGAAGCATAACACATTTTTTGCATAATGGTTCCTGTGCAGACGTTACTGCTTAACGTATAGACCACGATAATTGAATGGCAAACCAAAGTGAGAAATTCGCTTCTGTTTCCTTTCCCTTAATCAACTGACCAACGCTACTCCGTGAGGTTGGCCGAGGCAGTGCTTTCTCGGATGGTCGGTTTCCTGGCGACTCCAGTAAACAGCTGTCGAAGTAAGCGGCGGCGAGTGAATGGGCCACAGACCTGCATTATTCAGCGGCTTCCGGCCGCGCGAACCTCCCACTGCGCCACCTCCACCCCTCACTCCGCACCCCTAACCCTACGCGCCCAGACAAATCGCAGCCAGTCGGTGGAGAGGGAACCAGGGCATTGCACAAGGGAAGCAATTTACATCTTTTCTCTGCACTATACCCCAATACACTACGAGCTTTATTTCTGTTAATCGCCACCGCTATTTTACGTATAATGTGTTAAAGTACAGGGCGCTTCATAAAAATTCACCGATGTCACAAGACTTTATCTTCCACATAAATAAAGAAAGAAACGTGTTGTTCATTTCAGCTCATGGATGGAAACTAAATGTTTATTTTGGGACCAAGTTATAAGTTTCCCGTTCGTATGGGTGGGGATCTTCGTGGCACGCCCACTCTCTACGTCATTACGTGGAGTCGAGATGGACATAACACGATAACAAAAGGCGTTGCGCTCTCGATTTATGCAAGTGAAAATCAAATGCATCTGAGCGACAAGATTTTCGTTTCGTCGAATGTGCGGCACTGTACTTCCTAAAGCGCAAAACACTCGACTATGGCAGGAGAAGTTTCAAGACCCTAACTGTTTATGTCTAGGGAAACCGACAGGTTATTCCCCAGTGCTCATCCAATACATAGAAGACATTCAACGTAATTTTACACTTAGACCACAAAACCCTATGCTTCGGGCCATTGGAGAGTTAGCATTTCTTCAATTGTCTGTTTCGCGTACGTTTGTATTTCAAACCATACATGTTTCATTTTAGATTAGGCTTTACCGTGACTGTTGCCATTAAAATAAACCACTAGTTTACTGTTACCAGTCACCGTTTTATTTATTTTCACGACGCGTTTCAAAGGTTTAAACCTCCATCATCGGGTAGATTTACATTAGTTAGTATGACATTTGTGTGTGTGTTGTGTTAGGATTTTTTGGAGAAACTTGTGGCACTGTCTAGTGGAGAAACAAGACATTATTTCAGAACATGGTTTTGGGTTTCTTCTGACAAAAATTAAACTGATATCTAACGGTAAACATAGAATAAGTAAAATAGAATAAGTAAAATGGAATAAAATATACAAACACCAAATAAAACAACCTGAATCCATCTTAAATGACAAAAATGACACTATTAGAATAGTATCATCTCTGTTTTCAGTAACTGCCTACATCATTAAAATACACACACACACACACACACACACACACACATACACACACACACACACACACACACACACACACACACACACCTTTAATATTTGCCATAAATATTGACAGCCGCCAAGAGTACAAGAGATTGATCTCATTTACAGATAATTCATCACACCAACAGCTTGTACCCTTTGTCAGCTTGAAACTATAGGTACATCAACTACTGGCAGAAATTGTATATCTATCTGCATATTTTAAAGCATTAACCAATGTATTACCCCAACCTTTAGGCAGCTAATGTATGTAACTTGTAATCGTAAGACCCCTTGCCATGTATAGTTTGCTCTTATACAATCGCTCTTTCCACCCTCTCTCTCTCTCTCTCTCTCTCTCTCTCTCTCTCACACACACACACACACACACACACACACACACACACAAACACACACACACACACACACTTCCTCTCCCTCTTTCTCTCCTTCTGCCTCCAACCTGCCACATCTGTCTATTAATCCCAATCAAATATTGTCGTTTATGTATAATTTTACTGCTGTAGCCAATATGATTAGTTTACTCAGATTCTGTAACATTTCGCCTGACTGTCATCAACAAGTATGAAGTTTAAGCCATTTTAATATTTCACCTGATTTTATAAACGAGTATGAAGTTTAGTCTGTTTTAACTTGTCAAAATCGGATTTATGTGCCACCTGAAATACACACATGTATTCGACACCTCAAAACAAATCCTTTAAATAACTATTCTGTAATAATGTTGTTACAATGCATATTCTCTGTACTTTGCGATTATGTCTTCTCTTCTGCTACACGAACCTTGCACCCAACAGATTCCAGACGCCATATTTGTTTACAAGTATGACCGTATACATGTGATGTGTTACAACAGCGAAAGGAACCTCTGACCACTGGAGGTATTCTACTTTACTTATTCTATGTTTACCGTTAGATATCAGTTTAATTTTTGTCAGAAGAAACCCAAAACCATGTTCTGAAATAGTGTCTTGTTTCTCCACTAGACAGTGCCACAAGTTCCTCCAAAAAATCCTAACACAACACACACACAAATGTCATACTAACTAATATAAATCCACCCGATGATGGAGGTCTAAACCTTTGAAACGCGTCGTGGAAGTAAATAAGACGGTGACTGGTATCAGTAAATTTGTGGTTTCATTTAATACAATATTCAGTTACTACACGCCGTTCATAACTGTTATGAAGAACAACGTGTAGAGTTTTGTGTACACGTTCTGGACGGGGAAATGGTAGGTAATTTCTTTTCACATCTATTGCTCAGCGGTAAGTCTGCTTTCCATTTAAATGAAAAATCGCGAGAATATGGGAAACACAGCGACCGTATGCAATGGCCGAGCACGGAGATCCTCACCTAAGCCTCATGTGTCTAGTGCCGTTTCTCGACGGAAGATTTATGTTATGTATGTTCTGTTTTGCGGAAAGGAATCACCTACCTGGATAAGTTGGCATGCTGGCTCTTTCCACAATTGCGAGAACATTCCGGAAATCTCGTTTCTCAATAGGACGGAGTACCACCGCAGTGACACCTCATGAAAGAGCATTCTTTAACTTTGAGCTGCCACGAAGTGAAGTATATTGCGCTGCACCATTGGCTTCCAAAGAGCATCTGATCTGACGGTACGTGATTTCCTTTTTCTGTGGGGCTTTGTGAAAGACTGCACCTGCGTGCCTTCCTTTTTGTTGAACTGGGATGCCCCATGTCAGGGACGAGTTAGACGCGACACATCGCGTCTGGACGTTTTTAAGCTGGAGGGTACACTGAATATTTGTGAAGCATAAACAAAAACTTCGATGCTAAACGAAAACAATACACCAACGTTGTAGGTGAATGCATAAAACTGTATTTCTTTTGAAAATAAAAATTTCTTCGCCCTATTCGCAAATTACAATTCACCCCAAATTTTTGCTTTCTTTAAGGTCTTTTGAAATCGGATGTATATTTTCGAAACACTCAGTACTTATCAAATTTAGCCCGCCCAGTTGGCTGTGCGGTCTAACGCACGGCTTTCCGGACTGGGAAGGAGCGCCTGGTCCCCGGCACGAATCTGCCCGGCGGACATGTGTCGAAGTTCGGTGAGCCGACCAGCCTGTGAATGGTTTTTAGGCGGTCTTCCATCTGCCTCGTCGAATGCGGGCTGGTTCCCCTTATTCCGCCTCAGCTACACTATGTCGGCGATTGCTGCGCAAACAAGTTCTCCACGTACATGTACGCCGTCGTAACTCTACTACGCAAACATAGGGTTCACACTCGTTTGGTGTGAGAGGTTCCCTGGGTGAGTCCACCTGGGGCCGAACCGTAGAATAACCCTGAAAGAGTGGTTCAGTGTGCGGCGGCGGAGGGGTGAAATGGACTGCGGTAGTCGTCGTGGGGTTGTGGACCATTGCTGCTGCGGCAGGGACGGAGCCTCTCCTTCGTTTCTAGACCCGCGATTAACCTACAATACAATATAGTACAAAACCTGTCAAATTTGATAGCAACATATTTATTACCGTCTACGTGAGTCTGTAAGTAGGCTGTTTAGGTTTTTTTATTGGTAACGCCGCCTACACGTAGCGCTCTGTATAAAAATCACTGGCTGTGCCGTGTGCAGTCTGTGGCTGGTTTGCATTGTTGTCTGCCATTGTAGTGTTGGGCAGCGGCAGCTGGATGCTAACAGCGCGTAACGTTGCGCAGTTGGAGGTGAGCCGCCAGCAGTGGTGGACGTGGGGAGAGAGATGGCGGAGTTTTGAAATTTGTAAGAATTGGTGTCATGAACTGATATATATATATATATATATATATATATATATATATATATATATATATATATATATATATATAGGTAAATACATTGTTTGTTCTCTATTAAAATTTTTCATTTGCTAACTGTGCCTATCAGTAGTTGGTGCCTTCCGTAGTTTGAATCTTTTATTTAGCTGGCAGTAGTGGTGCTCGCTGTATTGCAGTAGTTCGAGTAACGAAGATTTTTGTGAGGTAAGTGATTTGTGAAAGGTATAGGTTAATGTTAGTCAGGGCCATTCTTTTGTAGGGATTATTGAAAGTCAGATTGCGTTGCGCTAAAAATATTTAAGCACAGTCTTGTACAATTTTTCTAAGGGGACGTTTCAAGTCTACTCCAAACAGGTTTTGGGTGAACTACGGCTGCGCATCCCAACAGCACTGAAAGCAGATACATTCTTGAAAAAGAGCTGTTGCGAATTTGACTAAGGTCTCTATGTCCGTCGTACATCCGACGGAGGACACACTGTACATTTGAGAAAGATAAATGAAAACATTGATTCTAAACGTGATTGTTAAAAGGGCCTCCTCGTTTTAAGTGTAGTCATACAAAAATACGTAAAGTAGAACTATTCTTTTGGAAAATACTCCACGTTTACATTTTCTTTCATGTGAACATGCAGCCTTGTGAAGTCAGATGATTCTTTCTGAAGTACTCTATATTTTACGTCTACCTACAAAATAGACTACCTATTTAAAGTGAGGGACTGTTCCGGAGGTTATTTTTTGGGAATTGTCAGACATTGCGCTAGCGTTAGCAAAGTACAAATAAATATTAGAAAATTGTAGACCTGGACATGAGAAAGACTCGTGAATGAAGAGTGGCTTCTAAGCGCGAGCACGGCAGTGCAGCCGCTCCTGCACCGTTCCGTGCCGAACGACACGTGGCCCTTGCCCCGCGCCGTAACGTGCGACGTCACTGCTATTCAGGGATCGCCCTTTGCGCGGCGGCTCACGTACCTCGCAGCCTCGTTACAGGGTTGACGTTTCGCCCACATAACGATGAACGCTGGTGCAGCCTCATGTCTCGTTATCGTACGTCGTGTCGTAAGCTACAACAACGACTGACATCTATTCACTAGTCATGTATTGTAGATTAACGACGACGGCAGTTAACAGGTAACTCTAGAGCGTAAGCATATAAAAAAAGTAATATAACAAAAATGAATGAAATTGTTCCGTTGAGTTAATAATAATCACCGCCATTGTATCTGCATTGTGCTTTGGAATCTATCTCGCTTTCTCGTTGATCCCTCCACTTCACTGGAGAGCGTAAGACTCTTTGCTATTCGTCGGTTGGTGTAGTCTACCTGTGTCGACTGCCAAAGACAAGAACTTCTGGGTTGTTTGGCTGCATCATGTTCTTCTTCGATAGTGACGTTTCGACCCATCTGCTGGGGTCTTCTTCAGGACCCTGTTGGTGAATCCGGTTGGATAAACACTCGAGTTTGAAGAGGGACAGCAGCGCAAGCCTGTAGACTTGTAGGTGTCGATTTTTTGGTGGCAGTGTACTATTACAGAGCGTTACCAGTTCAGATCCGGTTCAACTGTCTCGGTGGACAAGTGACAGGAAACTCAAAGCAACGGCTGAATAACAGCCGAACATAGCACTTTGAAGGTGTGGCGGTGGAACTTAAAGTTCCGTGCCACCCTCCGACAGTGGAAGCACGGAGGAGGGGTGCAGTAATGCGCTAACTCTATGGTGAAGGAAAAAAATTGCCTTGGCGAGAACTGCTAGTGAATGTACGAAACGGAGAGAAAAACGTGGTCTTATTGAGCCTATCGTCAGTCACAGCTCGAATCCGAGTCCTCCAGCGCCGTGGACCTGTGGTGCCGATGATGAAATCTTCTCTGGCTTCCATCCGGGTAGCTGCGTCGAAAATCCGCGACGTTTCGATGAGTGCCATTCTCTTCATCTTCTGGCGATGATGAGAATGACACATCGAAACGTCGCGGATTTTCGACGCAGCTACCCAGATGGAAGCCTTAGAAGTTTTCATTAGCAGTATACACCGTGAAAGACAACATTCACATTGTGGTGCCGATGTTTTGTAGTCCAGCGACCGCCCACGGAGGGCGTCCACTTTACTGTATAGTTGACGAGCCTTACCTCGAATTGTTGTCTTGAAAAGGGCCGTATTTGTCTCCTCATGCAGAGTGACAATCCAGGTGCGTGGAAGGGCGTAAAGATTCCACCTGAGAACTTTACCCTATAGGCGGTGGAGCGTCAGCATCCGGGACTTACTAATCGTGTCCCACGCAGAAGAACCATATGTTAGTGAGGGTAGGACAACGCAGTGATACAGCCGGAGCTTGGTATCTAAATTCTGCTCTCGGCTGGAGAAGAGCGGGTACAAGGCCTTTGTCAACTTTAACCCTTTATGGGTGATGTATTCTGCGAGGCGGTGGAAGAAAAGTTTCTTATCCAGGTGTCGACCGTCCTTTGTTCAGTTACGTATGGAAAGAACCTAAAGGAATAGCGAGCTCGTACACAGTCGGTAGTCGTGTGACAAGCCTGAAGAAAAGATTGAGTTTTAAGTTCAATAAATAATGCAACACGTTTCCTTCTCAGCCAGTTTCAGTAGACAAACAGCAGAATTTGTTGTGGAACATCGTGGAATATTCCTGTTTCGACCCTCTAGTTTCGTTGAAGTTCTGATAGGTGGCGGCGCTATGCTTAGCATTCAAAATGGCGTCCGTAACGGAGGTGCGTTCCAAGCCCAGAGCTGTAATCGAGCTTCTGTTGGCGGAAAATCAGAGCGTCGCAGATATTCACAAGTGCATGCAGAACGTCTATGGAGACCTCACAATGAACGAAAGCACGATGAGCCGTTGGGCGAGGCCTCTGTCCTCGTCGCCCGAGATGCTGCGTCGGCCGCACTCAACTGTGACTCTCGCAACACTACTCTCAGGAAATCGAAGAAAAGTCTTCAGCGTGTTCGTCGCCACAAAAATGCAAACGAACTTCTCCTTCTCCATGACAACGGAAGGCATCACATAAGTCTGCGCATCCGCGACGAGCTCTCCAATTTTTTTTTGGATTGTTCTTCCCCATCCATCCTAAAGCCAGACTCCAGCACTTTCCGACTTCCATCTCTTTGGCCCAATAAGGATGCACTCCGCGAGAAGCGATACGTGGATGATGGGAAGGTTACTGATGCAGCAAGACGTGGACTCCGACGCCGACCAGTAGACTGGTACCAAGCGGGCGTACAGGCCTTCCTAGTGGGTTGGCGTAAAAGCGTCGCATTGAGCGGAGATTATGTTGAAAAATAGGGATTTGTAGCCAGAAGTGTGGGGAATTATATGGTCTATTGAAATCCTGAAAAAAAACCAACCTGCTTTCAGGAAAAAATGCGTTGCTCTTCCCCATCCATCCTCTCCGAGCAGCACAAGCTCCTAAGGAGTGCTCTGTATGCATGATTGTAATACTCTCAGCAACTACATATTTACACACTTCTTTCTTTTCACGTTAAACAATGATTAACGAACTAGATATTAGTTCAGCTCAGTGGCATACTATTTTAAATGAGTATTTACTGGGTATGAATTAGTGGTCAGCTTGGCTTCTGCTTTAAAATAGCTTCATTTGACTGAAATAACATTTATCTTCCTCTTTTAACATTGTAATCAACAAGCAGCTAAATTTGTAACTTGGTAGCTGTAGTCTTCTGATTATTTGGGTTCTGTTGTAACCGGACATAAGTAACTGCCGTAACGTGTTCAATAATTAATTTTTATCACCTGTAGTTACACATATTTTAATGCAGATTTGTTCGTGATGAAGCGATCAGCCTCGGTCTCCATAGCTTCGTCACAAAAAAGTACAGACCTACACAGAGCACTGGAGGAGCGTAATTCAAGTTCCCGTGCGAACATACACACTCATTTTTCTAAATGTCATCCGGCATAAACGATGTTTTTCGAAAGCCTACACCTCTGTTAAGTAAAGTACTGTAATAGTAACGTATTTTTCACCAGTAGCACAACGTGTTTCGGTAATGTATTCCCAATTTCAAATGAAAGGATGTTTTGGTTCACATAAGTATAGCACTTAATATCTGTTATGAGTCTATTTCTGTGCAGTGATCTTTTTATGGTCTTCAGGCATTGTGTCTCCTTTAGTACTCAGAAATTCGTTATTTTGTTGTGGTTTTCTCAAATTCCTCGGGATGGACTTGGAACGCTGTTTGATTCGTCTATAATGTCCTCGGAAATACGCTGCTAGTAGAAAAGAGAGGATTGTCGCATATACAGACAGGAAATATTGTAATTTTATGTTCCACTTGCACTGTGTATTTATGTTGCGTACCGAAAAGTAGCAGCTGCTGCATAATATTATAATTCTACTTTCAACTGTTCTTTTCTGCTTATGATGAATGTATGACATTACCTTTATGGTAATTGGAATACAGTAATTTTCCGTAAGCCATTGCAAGACGTTTGTCAACATTACAATTTTTATTTGATATATGTACCAAGAACGGTACATAATCGTGGATGCTAAATAAATTAGATTGATCTTTTACCGAGGCATTGCGGAGCTATTTCTTTTTGTTGAATTTCTAGTAGAAGATTTTGCACTGTCATTACGATTACGTTTAGGATCTTTTACAATTGTTCCACTGATATTAAGCTCAAAGCCATATCCAGCTATACCCTTACCAGGAACCCTACCAATTTCTTTAGTCATTTTAAGTCAACGTTAGCGACTTACATGTAGCAATAGTATTTTTCTCGTCGAATTTATATTCAAAGGAAACTGATCCACGTCAATTTCATTTAGTGTAGTAACTATAATACGCGCTGATTCACTTATGTCTGTTACTTGTAGCTGGGGGCTTTCATCTTCAGCGGTATCAAAAATGGTTCAAATGGCTCTGAGCACTATGGTCATCTATGGTCATCAGTCCCACATTCAACAAACTTAGAACTTAGAAATTGACGTGGATCAGTTTCCTTTGAATATAAATTCGACGAGTAGTTTACTAACTGTGTCATTCACAGACGACATCCGCACTACGTGGCGGAAGCATAACAGAATTATGCTTGTAAAACTGCATCTACGTTAAGCAAGACGCGAAACAAATGAGAAATAAATAGCAACATATTTCGTAGCTATCCAGTTACAGAGAGCATCGATTATCTGAACAGCGATTACCTGAAACAACAGCTGATGTTTCGCTGGGCAGGTAGGATCGTGCCGTAGTGACTTTTGCAGTAGCGGGTAAACAATAACGTCTTGTTCTTAATGTTTTCAGTAAACCTAAAATAATAAACCAGTTGACATGTGCTATTGGGTCCGGATTAGCTCGGAAATATGGCGTGGGAAATGCAAAAATATCGGACGTTAACACTTCAGAGTGCTAACATCGAAGATAAAGTAATATTACAGGTATGGCAATCTAAGTGTTAAAAAAAACAGTGCTGCCATTACAAACTATATGAGTCTACTTCCCCGTAAAGATGGAAGCTCGCACAGAAAAACGATAAAAATGGCAGTAAACCACCAGGTAGCTACTGAGCAAGGCTTCTTCCTGCAGATGAATTGCTGCATCTGAAGGGCCACCAATCAAACGATTTCTGTCCGAACTTGCAGAACCGATTAACGAATCTTCAGCATTTGGAACATGGGATCAGGAAAATATCCAAGACTGTCTCGAAAGCCATGTTGATAATCCCGGCTATGATGTACTGACGCACAATGTAATAACTACAAGTGCCATCAGCTACCAAGATCTCTGTGACGATGAACAGGAATATAGCGACGACAACGGTGCTAAAAAAGGGACCATCCAGTGAGAAATTTTTGACTACCTTGAAGCGGTCATGATGTGGTAAGAACAAGAAAAAATGTGGTGCTACCAATTACTGTCTGGAATAAAAACAAGTCTCAACTCTGAAGGGAAAAGAGAGATTTGGGCTTATTTTCCTGCTTTAATGGTCTTTTTCAACTTTTCAATCTAAGCTACACTCCTGGAAATGGAAAAAAGAACACATTGACACCGGTGTGTCAGACCCACCAGATTTTTTTTTTTCCTATAGGATGGGGCCCCTCCACGCCCGCACCAACGTGGTGACCAAACCAAAAGTTCTACTGTCACCTCCGTATAACATGTTAGTTTTTAGAATCAAGAGTCACAGGATGCAGGCTGTGATGTTATCCATGCGTCTGGGTAAGATTACTCATTTACATGGTCCATCAGGAGATAGAAGTGGTCGAAAGCGATTGAAGGGTAGCGGTTTTTAAGGGCAGAGGGAAAAAAGTGCCAAGGCAAGCGCCAAGGGAAAAAAAACCTCTGCGATAGTAGGACGGGTAGTAAGGGCAGTAGCGGATTACTAGCTGCGACAGCGCATGCAAGGTGTGGTTATGTTAGTGCGAGGTATCGTGCATCGTTACCGTTGTCGTTGCTGGCGTTCGTTCCAGGATCTGCTGCTGCTGCGTCCCTGAAACATGACATTGTCATCATATATTAGTGGGCGATCGGTCATAGATCAGCTCACAGTGTGGGGGGTGTGTGTGGCTGATTTGCGTGCTGTGTGCAGTACGGTTTCCCTGCGGTTGCCGGTATTTCGGCGGGTTAATCATCTGGGGTTGCCAGTAGTAGCTGAGTTGCAGGGGCTCGCCAGTACTGTCATGTTAGCGTGCTATGGACCATAGATGTTTAGTTTCGTGCTAATAGTGTTTTTGGTCTATTATGTTTCCATCTATGGTTGTGGTCGTAGTTACCCAGAGAAAGAATAAACGGGTTACGCGACTGTCTCGTGTTCCTGTATAGTCGTGTGGAGAGTTTTTGGAATACCTGCAGGATAGTATCTAGCCGATATTCCCGGTGAAGGTCCACGGTGCGCGTGTAGCGCGGAGCGTTGCTTATGATTCTGAGTACTTTGTTCTGTATGAGCCCACACGTGTGGGCGCAGCGTATCCCCAGACGGGAGCAGCATACGTCATCAGAGGTCTGATAAGTGTGGTGTACATGGACCTGAACACCCTCCTATTCAGTGTGCTACGCCTGTTAAGCATAGGGTAGAGTTGTTTGAGCCTCGCGTTTGCTTTGTTGGTCACGTGTTGGATGTGGTCCCCCCAGAGTAGTTTCCGGTCCAGCCAGACACCGAGGTATTTGACCTTCTCTCGGAAACGTATTGGGCGTGCGTGTAGTGTTATTTGATTGCAGTGTTGATGTTTGCGCAGTTGTTTCGGTCTTCTGGTGAACAGAACGGCTTCGCACTTGTCGACGTTTACTCTGACACGCCACTTCACCAACCAGGGCTCTGCCGTTCTGAGTGCGGTCTGTAGTCGTGAGTTAATGTTAGACGGCTTCCAATCTTGCGCTAGGATGGCAGTGTCATCCGCGTAGATTGCCATCGTCGTGTTATGTGTATCTGGGAGGTCGTTAATGTAGAGGTTAAACAGTAAGGGCCCTAGGATGCTTCCTTGGGGTACCCCTGCCTGTATACCGTGTCGTGTTGATTGTTTGCCCTGCACGTCAGTGTTGAAACTCCTGTCCGTGAGATAGACCCACCAGAGGGGGCTGTGCAAGCAATGATCACACGCACGGCACAGCGGACACACCAGGAACCGCGGTGTTGGCCGTCGAATGGCGCTAGCAGCGCAGCATTTGTGCACCGCCGCCGTCAGTGTCAGCGAGTTTGCCGTGGCATACGGAGCTCCATCGCAGTCTTTAACACTGGTAGCATGCCGCGACAGCGTGGACGTAAACCGTATGTGCAGTTGACGGACTTTGAGCGAGGGCATATAGTGGGCATGCGGGAGGCCGGATGGACGTACCGCCGAATTGCTCAACACGTGGGGCGTGACGTCTCCACAGTACATCGATGTTGTCGCCAGTGGTCGGCGGAAGGTGCACGTGCCCGTCGACCTGGGACCGGACCGCAGCGACGCACGGATGCACGCCAAGACCATAGGATCCTACGCAGTGCCGTAGGGGACCGCACTGACACTTCCCAGCAAATTAGGGACACTGTTGCTCCTGGGGTATCGGTGAGGACCATTCGCAACCGTCTCCATGAAACTGGGCTACGGTCCCGCACACCGTTAGGCCGTCTTCCGCTCACGCCCCAACATCGTGCAGCCCGCCTCCAGTGGTGTCGCGACAGGCGTGAATGGAGGGACGAATGGAGACGTGTCGTCTTCAGCGATGAGAGTCGCTTCTGCCTTGGTGCCAATGATGGTCGTATGAGTGTTTGGCACCGTGCAGGTGAGCGCCACAATCAGGACTGCATACGACCGAGGCACACAGGGCCAACACCCGGCATCATGGTGTGGGGAGCGATCTCCTACACTGGCCGTACACCTCTGGTGATCGTCGAGGGGACACTGAATAGTGCACGGTACATCCAAACTGTCATCGAACCCATCGTTCTACCATTCCTAGACCGGCAATGGAACTTGTGTTCCAACAGGACAATGCACGTCCGCATGTATCCCGTGCCACCCAACGCGCTCTAGAAGGTGTAAGTCAACTATCCTGGCCAGCAAGATCTCCGGATCTGTCCCCCATTGAGCATCTTTGGGACTGGATGAAGCATCGTCTCACGCGGTCTGCACGTCCAGCACGAACGCTGGTCCAACTGAGGCGCCAGGTGGAAATGGCATGGCAAGCCGTTCCACAGGACTACATCCAGCATCTCTACGATCGTCTCCATGGGAGAATAGCAGCCTGCATTGCTGCGAAAGGTGGATATACAATGTACTAGTGCCGACAATGTGCATGCTCTGTTGCCTGTGTCTATGTGCCTGTGGTTCTGTCTGTGTGATCATGTGATGTATCTGACCCCAGGAATGTATCAATAAAGTTTCCCCTTCCTGGGACAATGAATTCACGGTATTCTTATTTCAATTTCCAAGAGTGTATATAGTCAACACTCCATATTGTTTGTAAGAGGTATATTACAGAAAATATATTTATGGTGGTGTGTTTATTCAGCGTTTTATCTTCATATGACCACCATCGCAATATTTTTCCGTAAATTGTCTATTTACGGTATCCAAAAAATCATTTATCCAAACATCTTCTCGTTTACAGTTATTTAAGATAATAGACGGTCCATTGTAAACAAAAAACTCTCAGTAAAACAGATGAACAGCAGTACCATAAAAAAAGGGAAGCGTTCTAAGAAGCTACAGACTCGCCACAGTGTACACAGATAGCTGACGAACAAACACAAGTAGTTTCCTATACGTCCTTGCCATGGGAATATGGAGGGCGTTTCTTATTTTTCACAATGCAAGGTCAATAAATTCTAGTAATGTTTGCAATACCGCGCTAAGCATGGCAAATTTCTGCACATATGCAAAAGTAATTTCCTATAAGCCATTCACGACAATACATAACTGAACTGCTGGATAATTAATAGTCGAGTACAATATATACTCTCCGTTTGCGATGCAATTAGCAGGGATAGCAACTGTTGATCAAGACAGCAACTCCTTAGCATGGTTTTACACTCTGCATAAAAATATCCTCTTCCGTATTCATGAAATCTGCATTGGGAGCAGAATATATGCCTTAGCGTGAGGGCGAGACTAGCCATGACAGGGATGTTTATCTGCAAGTGTTTCGTGTCGAGAGCGGATTTTGTTTTGGTTACACGCTATATTTTTTATCTTTGCCGCAGCGCTGCCCTATCTGCAAGAACAGCTGAACCAAAGACATTCGATAGTCCATGCAGTGCAGTAGGGTATGATAAATACACTAAAAAGTATGCATACAATATTCGTTAATCTCTTTGCTGAAATACTGCAAGACATAGCTGAATCTATAAAGACTAAATACCTTCGGATTATTAGAAACCATAAGTTCGTTTCACTGAAATAACGAATAACATTTTCAGTTACGTTACACGTTAAAAAAATTCCGGTTTCGTCTGATTTTTCGGAAGCGTCTTTGTGTTTAAGACTGTACGTCACTGTCATACGGTTCTGACAACGTTGCATTTATTATCTTTTACTGTTCTTTCCTCAGACATCGGAAGTTCACTGAGGCTTTTTGCGGATGATGCTGTAGTATATCGAGAGGTTGTAACAATGTAAAATTGTACTGAAATGCAGGAGGATCTGCAGCGAATTGACGCATGGTGCAGGGAATGGCAATTGAATCTCAATGTAGACAAGTATAATGTGCTGCGAATAAATAGAAAGAAAGATCCCTTATCATTTAGCTACAATATAGCAGGTCAGCAACTGGAAGCAGTTAATTCCATAAATTATCTGGGAGTACGCATTAGGGGTGATTTAAAATGGAATGATCATATAAAGTTGGTCGTCGGTAAAGCAGATGCCAGACTGAGATTCATTGGACGAATCCTAAGGAAATGCAATCCGAAAACAAATGAAGTAGGTTACAGTACACTTGTTCGTCCACTGCTTGAATACTGCTCACCAGTTTGGGATCCTGTACCAGATAGGGTTGATAGATGAGATAGAGAAGATCCAACGGAGAGCAGCGTGCTTCGTTACAGGATCATTTAGTAATCGCGAAAGTGTTACGGAGATTGTAGATATACTCCAGTGGAAGACTCTGGAGGAGAGACGCTCAGTAGCTCGGTTCGGGTTTTGTTGAAGTTTTGAGAACATACCTTCACCGAGGAATCAAGCAGTATACTGCTCCCTCCTACGTATATCTCGCGAACAGACCGTGATGATAAAATCAGAGAGATTAGAGCCCACACAGAGGCATACCGGCAATCTTTCTTTCCACGAACAATACGAGACTGGAATAGAAGGGAGAACCTATAGAGGTACTTAAGGTACCCTCCGCCACTCACTGTCAGGTGGCTTGCGGAGTATGGATGTAGATGTAGATGTTGATAGTCGAACATCTTCCGTAACGAAGTAACTCTGGTCTTGCGTTTTCTTGTTGAAAGCCAATGTCACGGAGACATCGAAGACAAGAGGCAGCCTCTGGCCATAACACTTCCGAAATGTAATGGCCACTGTCCACATTACCAGCGACGTACATTAGAGGTGATCGTATTGTGGGCCCCTTGTCAGCATGCCTTACTCCTCTTTCGTGTCAAGGCAAGCCGCAGTAATGTTGGTCATGCTGACAGTCTTTGTTACTCTAGACACTACACACTGTCACTCTGTCCATGTGAATGGCTTGCTGCTAACAAGTCCATTCCAGACTTACACGATATAAGCATACGACCCTGCACAGCTGAACGAACAATATGCAGGGGTTAGACAAAAATATGGAAACACCGCGAGAAAAGCATGCTTGAACATAAATGCTGGTACTACCAGCCTGCAGGTTGCGCGCTATTCTATTGGACCACGACAGGCACCTGTGCGATGTCCTCAATACGTTGCAAGTGTCTGTCGCGATCATAAGTGTTCTGTGTAGCTGTGAGTGCATTATTTCGGCGCGTGGGGAAATTCGAACACTGGAAAATTATTGGGTACCTAATGGTGCGTTCTTCCTTAACCGATGCAGTTGAAGAGTTTGGTGTTTCAAGAGACATAACACCGTAGATTTATGCCATGTACAGGGAAAGCCGAAAAACATCATCCGCTAATTGACAACGCTGACAAAAGTGTCTGTTGAGTGGTCGTGAAAGACGATAATTGAAAACTGTGAAGGAAAATAAGGGGACAATAGCTCCAGAAGTTACTGCAGACCTGAATGTCGCATTCACGAACCCTGTCAGCGCCAAAACAACACGAAGAGAGCTTCATAAGTAGGGAACTGCAGGGAAAGGTGGAACTCAAAAACCACTGATCATTTATACAGGGCAACGTATAGCTGAAACCATAAAACCTGGACCAACGGAGGAGATTCATTTGGTCGAATGAGTCTTGTGGCACACTGTTTCCACCTTGTGGCCGAGTTTACGTCCCAAGAGTGAAACGTGGCGGGGGTTTGGTGATGATTTGGACAATCAGATTGTGGTGTCCCATCGGCCCCATGGTTACTCTGCAAGCGCATTACAGCCAGGAATATGTGGTCATTTTAGCTGATCAGGTCCATCCAATGGTACTATGATTGTTGCCCAGGGATAATGCATTCTTCCAAGACGAGGCACCTGGCCCCACAGATCGCTTCGTCTAGGACTGGTTTTGTGAGCACGAGGATGAATTATTGCGTCTCTCCTAGCCACTAAAGTCACCAGACCTCAGTATTATTGAGTCTTTGTGGTCTGCTTGGAGAGAAGTGTGCGTAATAGCTGTTCATCTATGTCATCGTTACTGTACTCGGCGCTAATTTTCAGGAATAATGATACATGATTGTCATGAAAACCATACAGGACCTGTATGTATCCACTTCGAGACAATTTGGAAGATGTTTTGAATACCAGAACTTTTCCTACACCATATTAGGCATGGTAATGTTTTCTGTTTTTTATGTTTCCATATATTTGTGCAACCCCTGTAATCCCCACTGTACCATTTATTACGGATTCTCCCTGTTTCGTTCGTGTATGGAACGTGAGAAGAATGATTGTTTCACCCCCTGTGTGCGAGCAGTGAGTAGTCTGATCTTCGCATACCTATAGGGTCGATACTTAGTGGGTTGTAGTATATTACTAGACTCTTTACTTTAAGTTGGTTCTTGAAACGTTGTGAGCTGGCTTATATCTTCAAGGGACTGCAACTTAAGTTTTTCAGCACCTTCTTGTATGCGTTCAATTTATACTCCCATTCCTTTTTGATACAGGCCCTAGACAGTTGAGCAATATTCTGGGATGGATCACATAAATGTTTTATAAGAAATCTCTTTATTGCTCCTCCCAATATCCTATTAGTGAAGTACCTGTACTGCTTTTTTGTCAGCACTTCGTTATAGATTACTGTATCGCCTACGAAAAGTCTGAAATTACTATTAACATGGGCTGAAAGGTCAATAAATATAGAACCTGAGCAATAATGGTCACGACGAACTTCTCTAGGGCACATCTGAACTGTCTTCTGTTTCTGTCGTTGTATAACAACAGGGTAATAGTAGATCAGTATTTAAATAATGTAAATGACCGAGTAATCAAATGTTGACCTAGCCTTGCTATAACGCAATGAATGCCAACCGGTTTCCTGTACTGTATTAAGCATAGCATTGTGTTGTTTTCCGTGTTTCAAAATTTTTCTCAGTCCCTATTCTGTCGACTTGGGCTCTAGGTGCACAAAGCAGCTAGGATCATGCATAGCGTTAAATTGATCCTCCAGAGCGCATCGATTCCATGTCCGCATGAATGTTGTAGGATTCCGACAAACGAGAGATGCAATTTCACATAATGATAAACCGCAGTCTCAATAAGCCACACTTCTACCATTGTTGAATTCCAACACGTTCTGGTATATATTTCTCGTTTTTTATATGAGGCATAACGTGACCTTTTCACATACAGCCATCATTCAAATTCGATTTTTGAATTAGAATCTAGAATACGTTGCCCCTAACTGTTGCAATTTTAATGGCAGATAATAGACTAGAAGACAGTGATATTCATGGAGGAATAATGGCAGGTAGATGCAGTGTGGGAATAACTGACAAAAAATCTGGTATCAGGTCATCATGTGCCCTGAGGAACGCCCAAAGCTGATGTGTCCGCTTGATAGAGGTTGGGGAAAGTGAGGAGGAGGAGGTTTATAAAATAAAAAACCAGCACTACGACACTGTCGGCAAGACCTCTTAGAAATAATGCTGTTGACATTAGGCAAATAGATCGAAGCAATAAACACGCCTTCAAATACCGGTACAAGGAAAATACACACATCAAAAAAAGTTTTGCATCACCCCGGTTCCTAGAACTCCTGAAGACAGACATTGACTGTGGATATTGTATCACACACAGTCCCTTTGACTGTTCAGAGATGTCACTAAACCCGCCCAAAGATGTAAACAACCACGCATGAGCAGCGCCAATTAGACGGGGATCAGACAGCTGATCAGTTCCAGTCATTCCACCAGGAAGGAGGTAACGCCTCGTGTTGTCTGTAGTTCAGCCATGCCTAGACGGTCAATACCTCGGTTCGATCGCGTCCGCATTGTTACTTTGTGCCAACAAGGGCTCTCAACAAGCGAAATGTCCAGGCGTCTCGGAGTGATCATGGAGATACAGAGAAACGGAACTGTAGATGACATGCCTCGCTCAGGCCGCCCAGGGGCTACCTACAGATAATGGCTCTGGGGAAGCCTGACAGCAACGCCACCATGTTGAATAATGCTTTTCGTGCAGCCACTGGAGGTCGTGTTACAACTCAAATTGTTTGCAATAGGCTGCATGATGCGCAACTTCACTCCCGACGTCCATGCCGACCATTGCAACCACGACACGGCCCAACAACATGCCGAATGGACCGCTCAGGATTGGCATCACGTTCTCTTCACCGATGAGTGTCGCATATGCCTTCAACAATGCAATCGTCGGAGAGGCAACCCGGTCAAGCTGAACGCCTTAGACACACTGTCCAGCAAGTGCAGCGAGGTGGAGGTTCCCTGCTGTTTTCAGGTGGCATTATGTGGGGCCGACGTACGCCGCTGGTGGTCATGGAAGGCTCTGTAACGGCTGTACGATATGCGAATGCCATCCTACGACCGATAGGGCAACCATATCGGCAGCATATTGGCGAGGCATTCGTCTTCATGGACGACAATTTGTACCCCCATCGTGCACATCTTGTGAATGACTTCCTTCAGGATAAAGATATCGCTCGACTAGAGTGGCCAGCATGTTCTCCAGACATGACCCGTATCGAACATGCCTGGGATAGACTGAAAAGGGCTGTTTATGAACGACGTGACCCACCAACCACTCTGAGGGATCTACGCCGAATGGTCGTTGAGGAGTGGGACAATGTGGACCAACAGTGCCTTGATGAACTTGTGGATAGTATGCCACAACGAATAGAGACATGCATTACTGCAAGAGGGGGTGCTACTGTGTATTAGAGGAACAGGTGTGTACAGCAATCTGGGCCACCACCACCGAAGGTCTCCCTGTATGGTGGTACAACATGCAATGTGTGGTTTTCATGAGCAATGAAAAGAGCAGAAATGATGTTTATGTTGATCTCTATTCCAATTTTCTGTACAGGTTCCGGAAATCTTGGAACCGAGGTGATGCAAAACCTTTTTTGATGTATGTATGTCTGCCATCTGAAAAATACAGGGATAAAAGGGGGAAGCGGAGAATGCATCCATAGCCGTGCATTCAGTTACAGGGCTATAAAAAGTAAGAGAGCATCTTCTTGCATATCTGTTATTCTGGAAGTCTCGGTTGGCAGTCAAATGACCAGACTCCCGCATCTTTGGAAGAGCTGAATTTTGCTTGATTGAAAGAACAAAGCAAATTTTGCGTCTTTTTTATGCAATAACCACCCTGAATATTGTCATCTGACACGCGAATGCTTGTTCTATGGCGCTCCATAAGGCATGAATAGCCAAACAATAAAATGATATTATGACGTATCAACGCTGGTGATAGATCTTGCTCAATATTGTTACAGTGACAGTGAGATTAAGTATGCTGATTCCATTTTTCTACCTTGAAGGTATCGCTATTCATTTAATACAAAGAACAGACAATGCTTCGACATCCAAGCTACCTTCAGATATTTCTACGGTAGGTAAGAAGAAAAAGAACTTCCGCGTGGTCGTCAGTCACATGACAAGCATGTCAGCAGGGTCTGAGGTTTCAGTATCAGCGCCTGCGCTCTATACACTCCCGCAGCGCAAGCTCAGTGTACCTGCTTGGCGCACATAGTGGATTTCTACACTGTACCAGTTTCTTTCAGCGGACGGTAGTTGGAGGAGGATGAGGTTCCACAGAATAAATTACATAATATCCTCCGACAATATTTTTACCTCCAAACACTAATCATTCATACATTTGTAACACTTATCGTGGTCGCAGAATTGCTTCTTTTTCATCTTCTTCCCAACAAACATCAGGCCAGCCTGATCTTTTCCGACTTCATAGGATTTTTCCCATGACTTCATTGGTCTTCTCACACTTACTCTTCTGACTGGGTTTCATCTGCTTGTTACTAGTCGTAGGCTTATACTTTCAAGATAGTCTTTCGATTGTTTTATGTTGTTGTGCTTTATCATCCTGGCTATATATTTCCAATCTTCATTCCTAAATCGATCTGGTTTAAAAAATCTATTTACAAACCCCAGAAATTTCACTTCCGCTGCCTGAACGCAAGTTTTATCTCTCATTATCCATGAATCACTTTCATAAAGCAGCTTGGGGTCAGCCATTACATTATAGAACTTGAGCTTGGTGTTCTTTAGAGATTAGTTTTTTGATGTTCTTCTTACGACACCACATATCGTTTGGATCTTATGTAATTTAATATCTATATCTCTGTTTTCATCAAAAGATATATTATATCCAACGTAGCTTAAGTTAGACACTTATTTAATTAGCTTTTATTTATCGTTAATTTGGCTCTTAGGGGATTTCTTCGTATGAAAGATACAATACGTCTTACCTATTTATTGTGCCTTTGGTGCTATATTGCACATCTTAATTGGCCTAAGACAGAAACTGGCTAGTAATTTAATTTATGTGAATAGTGTACTACAGGAACAAAACTGACAGCCTAAGGTAGTTAAAATGTCTCCATCGTTAAGACGATATACCCGTAGTATATGTCTATATACACTGTCGAGCACCTTTTCAAAAGAACGAACGAGATACATACTGACGCGCCAAAACATTATGACTATCTACGTAATAGATTGTTTGTTCGTCACCGGAACGAAATACATCACTGATTCTTCGTATCAGTTATCCTGAAGTTTGTCGTTAGTTTGTGCAGGTATATGGCATTAGATGTCTACGCAAAGAACATGTAATTCACGTAAATAACTGACCGCTGATTTTCGTACGCAGTGATGGCGCCCGATAGCGACCCAGATGGATCCCATACAATTTACATCAGTCGAAACTGGTCGCCGAGACATCAACGTGAGTTCACAATAATCCTCCTGAAACCATTGCACCGCGGTTCTGGCTCCGAGCCACGGACAAATATAGAGCTCAAAGATGACATCGCCTTCGGGGAAGACATCAAGAATGAAGGGATGCAGGTGGTTTGCAGCTTTTAGCGTTTCTTCGATGCAAGCGCAGGAGAATGTCTCCATACCATAATACTGCACCCACCAGCCTGTGTCCTTGGCGCGCTGCACGTTTACAGCCGCCGTTCACGCCGACGACGGCGCTCGTGGGGGCGACCACCGACCTAGTCTAGCAAAAATGTGATTTACTCGAAGAGCCGACGCGTTTCCATTGATCGACTGTCGAATGCGATGGTCCTTTGCCGTGTGAACACGCAGGGACGGTCTGCTGTGGAGCTCCATGTTCAACATGGTGTGCTCCGAAACACTTGTACGTGCACCAGCATTGTACTCTTTCGGCATAGGTGCAACAGTACAACATACGTCCTACTTTACACAGCTCACAGGCGTCCGAATCCAACGTTCTGCGAAGAGTCGAGGACGTCCAATTATTTAGCGTTTATCACTGTCCTACTATCTCTTTCCGTAGCTCCTTACGGCAGTAGCACGTGAACATTCGACCAGCTTCGCCGTTTTCGAGATAGTCGTTGAGAGGCCCTGTGTAATAATAATCTGCGCTTTGTTAAAATCGCTTTTCTCAATGTATTTCCCCATTTGCGGCCCATTTCACCTCTAGGGAGATCCCACGTTCGTGTCTGCTCTACTTTTGTTGCTGCATCACGTACCTGCAACGCCACCAGGCGGCATCCATTGTCGCGGAGGGCAGTGATAATAATGTTTTGGCTCGTCAATGTATGTCGGAATGTTTTATTCCAACACTTCTCCAATATTCTGTTTATTGTTTGTACATTATCTGAGCAAGCTCTTTCTTTCCTAAACCCATTTCGAACTTCAGGAACTAGGCCTTTGCTATTCGTTGCAAACGAGCATTAAGTATCTTAGCTTATATTTTGTATCCTGTGTTAAATGATACCTGTTCCTCTGTAATTTTTTGCGGTGGATCTATCTTCTTTCTTGAAGATTGATACTATATTTGCTACTTTCCACTGCTCCGGTACCCTGTTTCCAAACCAGCACATATTCATCAAATGCAGAAATCGATATTTGAGTAGCATTCTTCCGTATTTTAGTAGTTCCGTATTAATTCCTTCTAAAGGGGGTCTTTCTGTTTTATTGTTTTCCTTAATGCTTCTTAAACTCCTCTGTAGTTATGTTTCATAGGTCTGTTTTCGATCATCTTATCTTCTTCTATACCCTGAGTTTCACTGCACCAAGTATTTTTATTGTGTTTCACCCAGTGCTGAATTTGTACTATAACCCTATTCACAATATCTCTCTTCGTCTTATTCAGGTTACCCACCAATGTACTAGAGAAGTCCATACGTACAAGCACCTAATTCGTTATTTGGGTGACAAACCTATTCCACCTTTTCCTATGAACATTTCTTGTTATTCCTCTTGCTTTGTTTCGTTGTTACCTTTATTTTTTGCTTGTTCTTCTGAGGCAATTTCTGTTAAATTCGAAAAGGCTTTTTGTTTTTCCCTTAATGCTTCTTTTTATTCTGTATTCCATATTCTTAAGCCTGTCTCATTGTTATTTGTTCTACTTTTGCCCAATACTTCTGTAGCTGTTCTTATAAGGCACTGTTTGATGTTTTTCCATTCTATATCTATGTCTTCTACTGTTGGCGTTTCTAATCTTTAATTAGCCAGTTGTCTTTGATAAAGATGTCTTATACCATAATGCTGTAGTAGTCATGTCTTAAACTTCTCATTATCTTTCTCACATTTTTCCTCTATATTTTGTTTCTCTTTCACCTTACCCAAAGAATCATTCTACTAACAAGCAGAGAATGGCCAGAGTTAAATATTATATTAGTAATCTTGGTCCTCTCCAATTATATTTGTGTATCACTCTCTTTTTTTTAGGGAAAAATGTATTTGTGATCTCTAAATCTTGTCCCTTCTCCATATTTTTCTACCACATTTTCAATTTCCATATCCCTATTCTTGCATTCTTGTACCAGAATTAAATGTTCTGTTTTATTCGTTTGGTCTATTTAGGCCTGCAGTGTATGGTAGAACTCCTCTGTGTCTTCTTCACTTTCTTTATCCGGGACATATAGTCCAATCGACTACTTCTATATAAAATATTAACAAGCTTGCACACTATTTCAACAAAGACAGACTATTATCATCGACACTCCTGAATTCTCGTTTTCTAAAGGTCGTCTCTCTTAAGAGTCGTCAGGCACATTTTCTCATGTCTTATGGCAAATGTTTGCAATTTGCTTTTTGTAATATGTAGCGAGTGTCAGCCCAAACAAATACTGCTCCTCAAGTCTTTCATGCGACGCTTTCCGTCAACAGCGGGCGTTGCATTAAAGAGATGGTGAGCAGTATTTGGGCCGACTCCAGCTACACATTGCATAAACCAAGTTGCAGATATTTGCTTAAACTCCAGAGAAAATGCGCCTGACTCGTGGGAAAGATTTTCTGTATTTTATTAAAAATGTTTCATTCGGAAAAGGAACACTGTGTATAATTCTGAGATAAGTCTGATGTGTTGTGTTAGCTACGTCTACTAGATGATAACTAGAAATGATAGTTCACACTACTGTCCACGTCGTCATTTCAAAAACACAGAAAAGTGCCTGGACCAAGTTAAATTGTTTGGTGCGTATTGAGTGCCTATCATATAGTTTGTATTGGTTTGGACAGCGGATTTACAAACAGAGGGATATGTAGTACAGTAAGCTGCAGCAAGAACAACACGTATAATTTCACTCAGTGATAAAGAGTAAGTGTCTCCAAGAGCTTATTAATCCCAGGAGGATAAAAATATTAATTTCAAGAGAATAAAAAAGTATAGTTAGTTTATTAGTCAAGAAGCCAAGCAATCTACAACCAGCCTCCAAAAAAAAAAAAAAAAAAAAAAAAAAAAGCAAAATATTATGTGGCAGCATAAGACAATGCACGAACTTGAAGTCTGGTATGATATCTGGAACTAGCCAACCAATCCACTGGTCATATACATCTTTTTATCAGAAGAACAACAAAAAGTTTTTTATTGTGGTAGATTTGCTATGTGGCATTATTTGTTGTTTTTTCTGTCTAAAATTGAATATTTTTGTCGCCCCTTGTGGCCTTGGCATCCGCTTCCTATTTGTATTCTTTTTACCACTGTGATAACGAATTTCCGTGACTTCTACTATATAAGAGTCTATGCTCTTTTTACCACGCCTCTTAAACAGGTTTCAATTTTCTGCTCCAACACGTTTGGTTCTGCTGTACTTCAGAGTAACGGTATGCCCGGACTGAGATTCGGTTATCTTTGACAGGCGAGGTACTTAGTTAAAGTCTGTGAGGGGGACCATCCCGAAAGATAGATTAAAATATATTTTTCAGTCTGTATTAGAAAATTTCAATTGTTAGGGAGCATTTGGAGTATTTTCATCACTGATTTAAATAAACTTTTTAGAAGTGTTAATATCGTGAGACATTTTTCAAACAGGTATTTGCTAGTCTTAAGGCTGCGCCTTAAAATGACGATTTACTCCATTTAGTAGTGGTTTATGAGGCGTAAGTAACAATGTATCTGAACCTTCACTCTCGAATCACCGTCTTTGTATTTATGCTTTGATAGTCAGTAATCGACGTCTGACTTTGCTTTGATAGTGTCAAAGACATTCTGTTGTTTCTGGCACTGGCTATTATATCCACTGTAGCAAAGGCATGCTAAGTTTGGAAATGTTTCCCTAAGTACACTAGAAAAGCGCAATAGGTCACTAGCTAGTGATGGTTTCATGAACGATTATACGAAATAAGAGCGCGAAACATGTGGCCTTACTTTCAGTTGCTGACTCCTTTCTTGCTTGTTAACGGGTTTTCATTGTGAAAGTGCCTTATCTAGAGGTTTTTTGTGCATTCTGACGTATTTCGCAACGTGTCCGTTAAACATAATTCCCAAAAATATATATTTATATATTTTCAGGCATAATGGAAGGGGATAAAATGTTGGTAGGACTCTCTGGCACTCGAGAATTTGACCACACTCGTAACTATTTCACCACCTTCCCCAGTATGGAAATCACGAATCTCGACTGAGCTTGAATGACGACTTGTAAATGCATTCAGACCTAGTAATTGATGTTATAAACGGAACGTCTGTGCGTCACCTTTAGACGTTGCGAGCGGTCAACACCTGTCTGCTGTAAGGTCAATGCTGACGCCGAGGTGGCCGTATGTTCCGTTGAAAAACAGCTGCATTATTCTCCGCTGACTGAGGGAAATTTGTGAAAAATGGAAAATCACACGGAAAAAACGTTGAAGTTTAGTAGTTATATATATATATTTTTGTCTTTAAGCATACACAACTGTACAAGAAGTTCGTAGGTGCTGCACAGGGACTGCACAGAATATCCATGTCCAGCGGGACGTAAAATTCTACCAGTGCTACCAAAGGAGAGGGAAAATGTAAAGTTCTGCGTCACGGGAATCTATCATCACAGGTTCGACGCCTCTAGGACTGTCACCGAGGGACTGTGAAAAAAATGTGGGGTTTTATAAACTAGCATCCGTCGTCCACACCTTCCCTTGATATGGGGACAAACGGCTAATGTCATGTGATTACCAAGAGCAGCATGAAATTACCCGAAGCGTGCTCGTCTCCCTAAATATGTCGCCGCGAGGGAGGGTTCCTTGCCATTTTTTGTATAAATAGTATTAATACCTGCCACCTGTACCGCATTTGGCGGGAGTTGGGCTGAATGTTGTTACTTGTCCTTTGCCGGAGCGGGTTAGTACCAAGCCTAGAAGACTGCCTGTTTGTGAGTCCTTACGAGGGGAGTGGATTCAACAGGCCAGATACATCTGTGTCAAAGGACACCTTGATGTCAATATTACATCCCTCGAATGGCGGTCTTCTTCATTGAATGAAGGAGTCTTTCCCAGCACTGTCAAATACGGAAGTCATTTCTGTTGCATCCTATATGAAAGAAATCCCATTATTGGTTGCGGCGCTAGAGCCCCGGATACCAGCATGATGCTACACTTTTTTTTAATCACTGGGAATTACAATGTCATGGCGGATAGTTTTTGTTAAAAACCATTCAAAATGAAAGATAGCACAAAATATTTTTTATTCAAGACAACCGGTTTCAACAGTCTTAGCTGTCATCTTCAGGTCTTAAATATGTTTGGTAGTAAAACATGTTCATTTTATGCTGAACATCATGTACAAATGAGCATGTTTTGCTATTAAAAATGTTTAAGACCTCAACATGACAGCAAAGACTGTTGAAACCGGTTGTCTTGAATAAAAAACATTTTTTGCGATCTTAGCTTTTGAATGGTTTTTAACATTAAAACAGATCGCCCTTATAGCTCTCATAATGAGCAAATTCAACGGACAATTTTTGATGGGTATCCAGTCCAGTACTATAAATTTTAGGTGGAAGCCTGAAAGAGAAACCGAAGGAACAGATATCGATGCTTGTTGCTTACCTGCCGGTAGTTCTACTAATGATCAAAGTATAAAGCAATTCACTCATTGATCACTCCACATCTGAGTACTCTAGTGGTCGGAATTTTCTTCGGTTTCCGTAATGCCTTACGTAACGATATAAATGTTACAAAATGTAGTATCAGCAACTCGCTGACATCACTCGTCGGAGAATACTATGTTCCTGCAATGCCGCATAATTACTTAACGGTCTCTAGAATTAACAAAAAACCTTGTGAAAATGAGTATTGAATGTGTTCATTATTCGTAATAATTATCTTTCAAAGTATCAAACGAAAAGAGCAAAATTATTCGAGAACTGATAGAACACGATGTTCTGAATAGGTTAAATGTGGATATAGTGCTTTCTTTATATACACTGAAGTGATTAGAGTCGTAGGAGGCCTCCTAATATCGTGTCGGACCTCCTTTTGCCCGTCGAATGCAGCGCCTCGACGTGACAAATCTGAAGCGCTCAATTACACAAGTTTACGTATGCAATGAAGGGAATGTAGAAAACTACGAACGCCGTCTGCTGGACGAAAACTATGAAAACAAGTACTCCAAACTGGCATTTCACGTGAGTCATAGCCCAATGCAAATCTGTAATGCAATCATCTGTGTGACATGCTTATAATTATGTATTATTTATGTTTTAGGACAACTAATCAGTAAAAAATGCGCTACATGTTGTAATGAAAGCATGAAAGCCGTCTGACGATGAATTGTAATGATTCGGAACCGGTAACGATACCTTTTGAATAAAGGAACTTAAAATAAATTTGTGGCTAGTTGCTGTCTCAACACCACCAATATTTGGCAGGTAAATAATGTTGTTGTTGTTGTGGTCTTCAGTCCTGAGACTGGTTTGATGCAGCTCTCCATGCTACTCTATTCTGTGCAAGCTTCTTCATCTCCCAATGCTTACTGCAGCCTACATCCTTCTGAATCTGTTTAGTGTATTCATCTCTTGGTCTCCCTCTACGATTTATACCCTCCACGCTGCCCTTCAATACTAAATTGGTGATCCCTTGATGCCTCAGAACATGTTCTACCAACCGATCCCTTCTTCTGGTCAAGTTGTGCCACAAACTTCTCTTCTCCCCAATCCTATTCAATACTTCCTCATTAGTTACGTGATCTACCCATCTAATCTTCAGCATTCTTCTGTAGCACCACATTTCAAAGGCTTATATTCTCTTCTTGTCCAAACTATTTATCATCCATGTTTCACTTCCATACATGGTTACACTCCATACAAATACTTTCAGTAACGACTTCCTGACATTTAAATCTATACTCGATGTTAACAAACTTTTCTTCTTTAGAAACGCTTTCCTTGCTATTGTCAGTCTATATTTTTATCCTCTCTACTTCGACCATCATCAGTTACTTACTCGATGTTAACAAACTTTTCTTCTTTAGAAACGCTTTCCTTGCTATTGTCAGTCTATATTTTTATCCTCTCTACTTCGACCATCATCAGTTACTTTGCTCCCCAAATAGCAAAACTCCTTTACTACTTTAAGTGTCTCATTTCCTAATCTAATTCCATCAGCATCGCCCGACTTAATTCAACTACATTCCATTATCCTTGTTTTGCTTTTGTTGATGTTCATCTTATATCTTCCCTTCAAGACACTGTTCATTCCGTTCAACTGCTTTTACAAGTCGTTTGCCGTCTCTGATAGAATTACATTGTCATCGGCGAACCTCAAAGTTTTTATTTCTTCTCCATGGATTTTAATACCTATTCCGAATTTTTCTTTTGTTTTCTTTACTGCTTCCTCAATATACAGATTGAATAACATCGGGGAGAGGTTACAACCCTGTCTCATCCCTTCCCAACCACTACTTCCCTTTCATGTCCCTCGACTCTTATAACTGCCATATGGTTTCTGTAGAAATTGTAAATAGCCTTTCGCGCCCTGTATTTTACCCCTGCCACCTTCAGAATTTGAAAGAGATTATACCAGTCAACATTGTCAGAAGCTTTCTCCAAGTCTACAAATACTAGAAGCGTAGGTTTGCCTTTCCTTAATCTAGCTTCTAAGATAGGGTCAGTATTGCCTCACATGTTCCCATATTTCTACGGAATCCAAACTGATCTTCCCCGATGTCGGCTTGTACCAGATTTTCCATTCGTCTGTACAGAATTCGCTTTAGTATTTTGCAGCCGTGAGTTATTAAACTGATAGTTCTGTAAATAATAGCTATCTTATACGCCCGCCTAATCCGAATCAACGTGGAGGGAAAAAGGAGGATTTCCTTTGATGGCCTACTGTACTCGTTGAAAAGTACAGTTAAGATAAAAAAGCACAATACTGAAGAAAGCGTTAAAGGAGCGTCTGTGACGACTGTTGTTTCCGACATAACGGGACATTCCAAACAAAGGCTATAAAAGAAAAACCAGTATGCTTTTCGTTGGAATGTGCTTTGAAAAGAGACGATGGACTGACTATACACAGGTGGGGTGCCGCGGCGACAGGTTAGGAGTGCGGAGAGTGGCGGACGGAGACTTATCGATAGTCGATAGTCATAACAAATAACCTCGTCATGGAAACAACGGCGGGTCGCGCTACAGCGCGCTGGAGGGCTCTAATTACTGCGTGGCGTGCGGCCTGCACTCATTTCCCGGTAATACTATTAGCTCTGAAACATTCACGCTGACCACCGGCTGACGCCTGCCGCTGGGTTGGGGCGGCATCGGAATTCACCCTTAGCCCCATACTTGTGTCCTGGAGGGCAGTTAGTGGTAACCAACCACCGCGGTGTCCTACTTATACACTAGCCGTGTGACCGAGATTGCTAAATTATATGAATACGGAGCCAATCGATCTAGATAGCTGTGGTGACACCGTTTTTCCTATCAATTATGGGTGGACAGGTAACGATGTACAGACCACGATCACTGGAGTACGAGCTGAATTAGATATCATTGTTACTCGCAGTTTCTCATGCGCCAAGCTGTTTCCATGGTTAATCGCTCTGAGATGTTGGGCCGCACACGTTCTGTGGTATCTCTTACGTAGTAGCTGTGAACAACCCAGGCGCACGTATGTGGTGCGCTGATACCAGAAATGTGCTGCAGAGGTAAACAGACGACAATCTTCAAAACCAAGGTGAGAAATTTTGCCGATAGGAATTAGCAGAAACCGGGGATGATGTTAGCTCCGACAATCGGCAGGTAGGACCGGCCCGAACCTCAGGACTGATGGGATCGGTTCGGGAGTGGAGGGAAATAGTTTGTTCCTTCTCCGTTTCACCAGATATAATGTGCCGTCATCCCCAGTTTTAACGAAGCATAGATGTCTAAGATTTTAATAATAATTATACACTGAACAGCCGGCCGCGGTGGTCTCGCGGTTCTAGGCGCGCAGTCCGGAACCGTGCGACTGCTACGGTCGCAGGTTCGAATCCTGCCTCGGGCATGGATGTGTGTGATGTCCTTAGGTTAGTAAGGTTTAAGTAGTTCTAAGTTCTAGGGGACTGATGACCACAGCAGTTGAGTCCCATAGTGCTCAGAGCCATTTGAACCATATACACTGAACAGCGAAAACATTATGATCACTGGCCACTGTACGTGACCCTGTAACAAAAGTATGTAAGCGGAGCAGACATGACAGGGGATCAGCCTATTGAAAATATGGGATGCAAATGGGGAAATCAATTGAAATAAGCGACTACTGACAAAGGGCAGGTTATTATTACGCAGAGCCTGTGAACGAGTATCTCGAAAATGGTGAAGCTGGCCGAATGTTCACGAGGTACTGTCTTGAGCATCTACGGAAAGAGGTAGGACAGTGAAACTACTACTAGGCGCTAAACGGTTGGAGTCCAAGAATCTTCAGAGAACGAGGGGCTCGGAGGCTTCACTGATCTGTAAAATAGTTGCAAAAAAAGAAAAGCTGAAAGAAAGAAAGAAAGAAAAGTGCTTCCGCATGACTTTACTCTGCATGCTAAAGTGGTACAGCAGAATACCGTTTATTTGCTTTCTATGCGTGGACGTATTTAATTTATTTAATTGATTCAAAAAATGGTTCAAATGGCTCTGAGCACTATGGGACTGAACATCTGAGGTCATCAGTCCCCTAGAACTTCGAACTACGTAAACCTAACTAACCTAAGGACATCACACACATTCATGCCCGAGGCAGGATTCGAACCTGAGACCGTAGCGGTCGCGCGGTTCCAGACTGAAGCGCCTAGAACCGCTCGGCCACACCAGCCGGCTAATTGAATCGAAATACAAACTGGTTCATAGATGTGGAATCACATTTCTAAAACAAAAGCAAGAGGATAAACAGAAATTTAAAGTCAAGTTGTACAAGCTGGGAGAGAGGAAAAAACTGTGAGGCTATACTACCAACGTGTCATCATTTTGGTGGAAACCGCCATTTTGGCTACAACTTCTATAGTTCCGATGAAAAGAGATCCATGTGATTTATCAAACCGAAAATGACACGAGGAAAAAAATGGTGTTTTTCGTTTGAGCGTAGCTTTATTTATCCTCGAATTATGTCATAGTTCGTACAGAAAGAGCCAAATGCCAGTGATAAAACATAAAGACTACAAGATGTGCTTGACGTGTTGTCCGGAATGTTGTAAGGTTATTGGTAACCGCTTCAACCGTCACTCATGGACGTTAACCAATGTTGATACCGGAATCCGTGGATGAGAGTCAACAATCCGCTCCCTGAGGCGTGCAACGTTTGTGATCTTCACCGCATACTCAGTTGCCTTCACGAGTTCCCACAGATAGCAATCTAATGTACTTGAATCATAGGAATGAGGCGGCCACACCATATCTCTACGACCCGTCCATCTCCGAGGAATCTAGGTACCGTATACACGTCGTCAGCTATCGCGTAGTGAGATGGTGAGCCATCGTGTTGGAAATAGGAAATGTCCCGTTTTAAGACAACGATGACAGCAGTACGTCTTAGTCTAACAATGTAGATAACGGGCTGATTTTTCTGTACCCTGAATGAAGAAGGATTCGTCATAACAAGAGCCCCATATTCAACACCAAACCGTGACTTTCGATGCAACAACAGCCCTCAGTGGATCCATTCAATGAGTGTTAATATCCGTGTTTATTCACCTCTCGGTTCACATAGAAGAAAGCTACATCCGTAAATAATGCGTCATAAGGGGAAGGTCGGTTCTCGTCCAGCTTGCACATCGACCATTCTGCAAAGCGAACTCTACGATCTAGGTGGTCCTCGCTGCAGCATTCCATTTTGTAGGGGCGTCATCCGTGTGTAACAAAAATCCTCCTTAATGATGTATGGTTGAACCTAGTTTCCTGCAAGATCCGTCGATCTTTGCTGGTCAAGTTACAGTGTTAGGTGGAGATTTTAACGCACCAGCAATAAGCTGGTAGGCTCAAGTGATTAGGACGGGTAGGAGAGAGAGAGAGAGAGAGAATCAAATGAAACTGTTTTAAGCTCTTTATCCGAAAATTACCTTGAGAATTTAATCAGAGAACCGGCTTGTGAAGATAGTATCTCAGACCTGGTTGTGATAAACAGACCCGAATTTTTCGATTCAGTTAGCTTAGAATAAGGAATCAGTGATCATGAGGCCATTACGGCATCACTGAATACCGCTGTAAATGGAGGTAGGAACATCTCTGTTTAGAAGAGCGACAAGAGACAAATTTCAGACTACCTGACGGCTCAACTCGAAAATTTCATCTCCAGCACTGACAACGTTGAGCATCAACGGACGAAGATCAGTAGCCTCGGACAATACTCCTCTATCAAGTATGAGCCGATTAAAATTGTGAGGGTCAGGAAAGATCCACCGTGGTTCGACAACCCTGTTAAGATGTTACGAAAGCAGAGATAGCTTTATTGCAAATTTAAACGTAGCCAAAGCCTCACAGACCAACAGGAACTTCGAGAAGCCAACATTAGCGTAAGGAGGGCTGTTCGTGACCGGTCCGTAAAATTCAAACCTAAAATTCTATCTATCGGACTGACAGATAATCTAAAGAGTTTTTGTTTGATGTTAAATCAGTAAACGATCGAAGCCATCTGTTCAGACAATTGTCACCATAATGGTACTGAAACACAGAAGAGGCCAAAATACTATACGTCTTTTTCCATAACTGTTTCACAGAGGATGATCTCACCGCACTTCCTCTTTTAAACCATCTCGCGAACGAGAAAATGACAGGCATCAAAATAAGTGACAATGAGATTGTAAAGCAACAGAAATCTCTCAACAGAGGAAAGGTTATTGAACCTGAAAGGATATCAGTTCGATTCTACACAGAGTGTGCGAAAGAACGTGCCTCTTTTCTAGCAGCAGTGTATCGTAGTTTTGCAGAGGAGCGAAGCATTCCTAATGATTGGAAAAACGCACAGGGCACTCCCGTTTTAACCCTTTGTTGCCTGACGGTACTTAAAAGTACCAGTAAGTTTTGACTCTCATTATTTTCTCGTGGTACAGTTTCGTGATCTGAGAGCCTGTCGGTACGTAACAGTAGCTCTGCTCTACTGTTTCATAGATGTTATTGTGCAATACATAGACCTCTCTGGCGGTCAGAGCTTGAATTTGTTTTCCGCGCACTGCTGTGAAAACAGAACATTGTATGTGCTTGTTTCCATGGTGTTACCTGAATTTGTGCGCAATTTATTGAAACTTCCGTTGAGTTTTCCATTGTACGTACTTACCTTCTTTGTTTTTTTATAACAGTTTGAAGCATTACGCTACAAGTGAATGAGATAAAGTGGAAAATATAAGGCTGACTTATTAGTACCGTCAGGTCATGCGTACACTTTATTGTAGCAACAATGCGTTACCTCTCACTAGTTGTTCTGTCCACTTTTTCTCACACAGAAATCCGTAAATACATTTGCCTGTGGAACAATTAGAACAAACAGGAAAGGGTGCCAGGGAATTTACGTAAAGAAAAATGTCTAAATCAAATCACAGAGAGTCATCTTTAGACCTAACAGTATTTCAATGGAAGGAAATAAAGTAGTGTATTTTGCGTCAAACTTCCATGCACTGAACAGAGCGTAGTGACAAGAAAACAGAAAGATGGAACTAGTATGACTATACTATGTCCAGTTGTTGTATGTGATTGCAATAAAAACATGGGTGGTGTGGATCATGCACACAGATTACGTTCAACTTACGGTCTTGACAAGCGATCAAGGAAATGGTGGCACCGTCTCTTCTGGGGAGCAATAGAGATTGATTTTGTCAATGCTTACGTCATTTTCAGTTATCTACATGGGGCACTGGCACTGCTGGAATTCAGGCGTGCTGTGGCACTAGGGCTAATGAATGAACAGCAAGTGCCAAACCTTAAAAAATAGAAACTCTGGTAAAGATGAAATAATTCTCCCAAAGAGAAGGAAGGATAACTTTTCTGTTCCGAAGGATTTACGTCTTGGCAACCGAAGAAACCATTTTGTAGTGTTTACTTGTAAAATAGGACGATGCGAATTGTGTGCGAAAAATAAAATTCAGTCGAGACCACATTCACAATGTAGTACATGTAAAGTGTATTTGTGCTGCAATAAGAAAAAGAACTGTTTCCTACAATTTCATGAGGTATCACTAAATATGTGATGTGTATATACTGTCAAAAATGTATAGCTAAGTTACTATGTATTGTGAAGTTGCTCTAGAATAAATTTATGCAAAATTAAAAAAAAATTCAGAAGTATCATATTTCTGTTAATTAATTTTTTAATGTAAAAATAACATTTATGTGGAATAAAGTAAAAGTTATAAAAATTGGAGCATTTTTCTGCGCATGTTGTGATTCTGTCCACGGAGTCTGACGGTACTTCTGAGTAACAGGAGAGAAAAACGTTATGAAAAATAAAATAAAATTTTACAAAAAATCCTACCGTCATTTGAGGCCATAATAGCATAAATTCTGAAAAGAAAATGTTAAAAAGTAAATTTTTTCTTATGTCAGGAAAGAAAGGGTTAAATATAGGTCAAGCAACAGAGGCACAAAAATATTGGTCTGTATCCCTGACCGGTCAATTGCTGTGTTTTGGAACATGTTTTATGCTCGCGTATTATGACTTTATTGAAGACCGCAAATCTCCTCTGCACGAATCGACATGGGCTCCAGAAACAACGATTGTGTGAAACGCAGTCCGCTCTGTTCATCTACGAGATCCAGAAAGCAGTAGATACGGGGCACAGGTAGATGCCGTGTTCCTTCCGGAAGACGTTCGATACAGTTCCGCACTGCCGCGAAATGAACAAAATATGAGCGTACGGAATCTCGGACCAACTCTGTGATTGGATTGAAAAGTTTCTGACAAACAGAACACAGCAAGTCTCTCTGAACGGATAGAAGTCTTCAGGCATAAAAGTGACTTCGGGTGTATCCCAAGGGAATGTTATAAGACTATTGCTTTTCACAATATAAACAAACCACCTAGTAGATAACGTAGGAATTTCCATTAGACTTCTCGTGGCTGTTGCTGTTGAATAAAGAGAACTCGTAACTCTAGAAAATTGTAGCGAAATGCTGAAAGACCTGCAGGGAGTGGCAACCGACCCTCAGTATAGCGAAGAGTAACATATTGGGAATACAAAGACAGAAATAGCCTTTATTTTATGAATTTACGATTGCAGAACGATCACTGAAATCAGTTACTTCCACAAAAGATACGGGAGTACGGGTACTGAGCGATCTGAAGTTGAACGACTACATAGAAGTAATCGTGAGTAAGGCAGGTGCCCGTCAGAGCCATGGGAAGGTTCCCCAGGAAATGTAATCCATCAACAAGGGAAGTAGCTTACAAAACACTGTTCGACGAATACTTGAGTACTGCTCGTCAGTGTGAGATCTGTACCATTTAGGATTGATAGCAGAAATACAGAAGATCCAAAGAAGTGCAGCAATTTTGGTTACAGGTTCATTAAGTGACTACGAAAGCACCACGGAGATGTTCAGCAAACTCCAGTGGCACGCTCTGTGAGAGAGGCTTTCTCCAGCATGGAATGGTCTACTGTTAAAGTGCCGAGAGTGTATGTTCCTAGAAGAGTTAACCAGTGTACTGCTTCCTCATTCGTATATCCCGCGGATAGACCAGAAAGATAAAATAAGTGAGATTCGAGCCCACACGCAGGCTTCCTTACAGTCAATCTTCCCGTGAATCATACACGACACTAACAGGAAAAGGCGAACTGTCGGCGCTACACAGAGTACCCTCCGCCACGCGCCTTAAGGTGGCTTGCTAGCTATAGATGTAGATGTAGATGCAGATGTAGAGTACTGCGTTTTGGACTCTTACTGAACGATACCAGAACAATGATTGATATTACTTCATCCATAGCCGTTTTCGATCGTTCAGCATTCGATTTGTCTACGACAGAGCCATTTTCCCGGAATTTCGCTACAAGTTTCACTTTGAGTAATGGGTAGACTGTACTGCTTCCTCATTCGTATATCCCGCGGATAGACCAGGAAGATAAAATAAGTGAGATTCGAGCCCACACGCAGGCTTCCTTACAGTCAATGCTGCGATAAGAAGAGTGCTCCTGTCTTCTGATTTTGTCAACGCCATCACTTTTCACGTTACCTGTAGGGAAGAAAAATGTCATACGTCGAGAATGAATAAAATGCACAGATGAAAGGTATGATTTTCTTTCTCGTGTTATTCTCTGTCAGTGTGTCACATGACCACTTTCTTACGAATTTCTCCCAAGATGGCCGATATGTTGGGAACGTAGCCTTCTCGGGTTCCCCCCCCCCCCTCCCCCCCATCCCACCCCACCCCTCTCCCCTTTTATATCTCGTACTACTCGGCTTAAAATTTTTGTTTACCCACCTGCTATTGTTTCAGAAGGATGTGCAAGCTTCTACCATATTATCCTCTCGCTGGGTGTTATTTTGGTTTACGTCCTGACGTGTTAGCTACGTAGAAAACGAACTCACAAACTTTGTCGGTGGGATCCTGTCCCTTCATCTTGTCGGTGTTTTTCACATATTCCTTTCCTTGCGGATTCTGCGGAGAACCACCTCATTTCTCACCTTCTCAGTCCACCCAACTTTCAACATTCCTCGATAGCACCACATTTCAAATGCTTTGAATCTTTTCTGTTCTGGTTCCCCCACAGTCCTCGTTTCACTACCATACAGTGCTGTGACCCAAACGTACATTCTCAGAAATTTCTTCCTCAAGCTATAGCCTATGTTTGATACTAGCAGACTTCTCTTGGCCAGGATTCCCTTTTTGTCAGTGCTAGTGTACTTTTCACGTCCTCCTTGCACCGTCCGTCATGGGTTATTTTGCAGCCTAGGTAGCAGAATCCCTAAACTTCATCTAATTCATGATTTCCAGTTCTGTTGTTAAATTTCTCGCCATTCTCATTTCTGCTTGTTTCGTTACTTCGTCTTTCTCCGATTTACTCTCAACCCACATTCTGTACTAATTCAAGTGTTCATTCCATTCAAGAGATCATGTAACTCTTCTTCATTTCAACTGAGGTTAGCAATGTCATCAGCGAATCTGGTTATTGATACTGTTTCACCTTTAACTTTAATCCAATTCTTGAATCTTTCTCTTATTGCCGTCATTGCTTCTTCGACTTACAGACTGAATACTGCATCCCTGTGTTACACCATTTTTAATCCGAGCAGTTCGTTCTCGGTCTTCTAGTCCTACAGCTCCCTCTTGGTTCTTGTACATCCTGCATGTTACGCGTCTTTTCCTGTAGCTTACACCTATATTTCTCATAATTTCGTGCATCTTTCTTCACTGCACATTACCGCACACTTTTTCTAGATCGACGAATCCTATGAGAGCACCTGATTCTTCTTCAATCTTGCTACCATTATCAAGCGGAAAGTCAGAACTACTTCTCGCGCCTAAAGGCAAACTGATCAGCTGACAAATCCTGTTTTCTTTTCCATTCTTCTGCATTTGATTCCTGTCAGCAGCTTGGATGCATGAGATATTAAGGTGATTGTACGACAGCTTTCGCACCTATCTAGCCATTACTATCTTTGGAGTTGTGTGGAGGACATTTACCCGAAAGTCTGATGGTACGTCGTCAGTTCGTAGATTAGAATGTTATCTAGTCCTTCTGCTTTATATGAACTAAAGTCTTCCAGATCTCTTTCGGTTTCTGAGTGATACCGTATCCCCTATGTGCGCCCTATCGACTCCGGTTTCTTTTTCTATCATGTCATCAGAAAAATCCTCTCTCACACAGTCCTTCAATGTACCATTTCGACTACCGCTAGTAATTGACTGCTTAATCAAGTGAAATGAGGGTAAAAATATTCCGATATACATTGGGTGACAGTTTCAGAGAAAGCTGGCCCCCTAATACAATTAGTGCGTGGTGTAAATGTAACAAATTATGTACGCAAACCATCCTCGAGATTCACTCTGTCTGTTAATGAAAACCGTATCGAAATTCCTGTAGTAGCTCCTGAAAGTTGAACGCACAGAGTAAGAGTTAGAATATGTACTGTAAGTAGAAAGATGGAGAAATAGAAATGAAGAAGGAAAGAGATTGCTGGAATTCTGCAAGAGAAATGGTTGTGACAGGTAGTTCATGGTTTCGGAAGCTGGAGAGCTACAAAGTCACACGTTACAACAGAAATCTAGCACATAAATCTTTGTTGGATAACATGCCCTATGACTAGGAAACAAAGACGAATATAATGGTTATAAAGGTACTTCCACACGAGGCATTGGCTAGTCGCCACTGGTCACTAGTTATGAGCATCAGAATCATGAAGGAATGGAAGAAGATAGAGAACCAGGAAAGAAGAATTAGAGTATGGAAACTGAAGGAAAAGAGAGCCAGGGAGGGATACCGGGAGATTTTATGGAAAAGGTAATCAAATGATGAATCGAAAACAGGAGAAGAGGAATGGGGACAATTTAAAAGTGGTAGTGTGGATGGAGTACTTTCAGCACTTGCTACATCCGAACGGACTTAGAGATAAGGATAATAGGCTGAAGGAGGTAGAAGTAAAGTTGGAGGGGTAGGGGGTAGGGAAGCACCTGACATGCAAATAAATGCAAATGACACTGGACAAGATGAAAGGAGGAAAGGCACCAGGTGTGGATGAAGGAAGTGTCGAAATGGTGAAGGCAGCGGCAGACCTTGAAAAAGAAATGAAAAAAAGACTGCAGAAGAGATGAAGAGGGCACTAATTGTCCTCATATTCAAGAAAGGGAGTAGAGAGAATTGTAGAAACTACAAGGGAGTCACACTGATACTACACTGTGCCAAGGTATATGAAAAGATCCTGGAAAGCCTAACAAGGGTCGAGAACAAATTGAGAGAGGAACAGCATGGTTTCAGACGTGGGAGATCATCTGTTGACCTCATACTTGCAGTGAGGCAGCTCCAGGAGCACCACATTGAATTTGGGGAAGACCTTGTGATGGCCTTTTTCGATATAGAAAAGGCATTTCATAGCGCCTGTAGAAGAAAGGTCTGGGAAGCACTAGAAAAAAAGGAGCGGAAAAACTCACAACAAGCACGGTGGAGGAGACATACTGTGGAAGACTGAGTAGTGTGAAAGTGGGAAATGAAATGGCTTACTGGTTCCAGCAAACAAGTTGTGTCAAGCAGGGCAGTGTATTGTCAGCTCTCCTCTTCTGTGTGGTCTTGAATGAGACAGTGAATAAATTGACAGACCGAATTGGTGAAGGCAAACTCAGTGGTGTTTACATATGACTGATGATCTGGAGAAATAGGGAGGACGAGAGCCAGGGACAGCAGGATGCTTGGGAAGAAACTGCGAGACAGTATGGAATGAAAGTTAATGTAAGCAAATGTGAGATCCTGGTTACATCTAGAAAGAAAGATTGACTAATTAACAGAATAAGAATTGGAAGTGGCCAGTTGAGGAAGGTGGAAGTACATCGGAAGTTTGTTAGAGAAAAATGGAAGAAATTAGGAAGAGGTCAGGTAACGTGACAGACAGGCAGAAGCATTTCTGCATAGTGTTAGGAGCCTAATTTGGTACAAAGAGGTCCCACACAAAAGCAAAGAGGTAATGTATAGAAATTACTATATCCATCTGAAACATTGGTAATAAATGCGAGAGATGTAATTAGATTACGGGCAGGCATGAAAAATGAACTTCACCAGAAGTAGGACAGCAGTAACAAGAAGAGATAGGATGAGGAAAAAGCGAAAGAGGAACACTTGCAGGGCAGGATAGAAACATGTAGGGCTAACATGGTATTTCACTTACAGAGAATTAAAAGGTACGCGATGCCCAAGGAGATGCGTGAAATGGAGATGCAGAGGAAACGACCAAGAGGAAACGACCAAGAGGAAACGACCAAGAGAAAGACCAAGGGATTGGTGACTGAAAAATGTGGAGGAGTGTGTTGAAAGAAAGAGTCGAGAACTGGGCCAGACTGAACACAGGTAGATGGTGCGAAAAGAGGACTAGATGGCGAGGGTTACGTTCCAAGTAGACCCAGCCAGGTGCTGCAAACTGTTCAAGATGATGCGTTCCTGAGATTAGCCTTCACATACAGAGAGAAAAACGCGGCGAGGGACTTTATGGTATATCTAGATTGCTCTGAATGTCCAAACTCTCTCGTTTCCTCCAAACACAATAAGTCTCCTTTTTCATTTAAACCTCACGCATACTTCTCTTTGTCAGACAGTTGCGTAATACTTGGGATACACTATGTTTAACACCGGCCGACTCATTTATGTTGTAGCTTCGCCGTGCGAGTAAAAGGTTGCAGAATACAGCTTTTAAGAAAGTTTGAAACGAAATCCAGTCTCTATTTTATTAACCCCAAGAATTTAAATAAAAAAGTTTTTTTTAATAAATTATCCATTATTCCATCACTATACGATGTGTCTTCGAAGTATTATCACTCTGTCTTCCGGAATTTCGGCTGAGAACTTTGCAGGCACCTCATCTATTACCAATACCAATGGTTGCAAGGTTCTCAAGAGAAATATCGAAAATGCACGCCTCAAAAATGATACAATCCCAAAGCATTCTTACTTTAACAAAGTTAAAAATTGTGGTATAGTACATTTTATGTAGCCGGATAGAGCACTAGACTCCCGCCTTAGAGATCGTGGTTTCGATCCCGGATGGGGGAGGGGATTTTTCCTTTTTCCAGTCCCTGGAGGACGGCCCCAGGTCTGCTCTGCCTATTATAACACGAGTGCTGGGGGTTTTTGCTGGGGGTAAAAGGCGGCAGGGTCGATGGCCCCCAACCCTCGCCCTCGTAGTGCCGCGGCGTAGAATGGCTGCACTCTAGCTGTCGCCAGGCCAATGGCGCGGTCACGGACTTACGCCACAAGCTTTCACCACATTTTATGTAACAGGCACTTCAGTATAATCTCGTTACCTCTTGCGGAGAACTGGACCAGAACAAATTTCTCGGGTCTGCAGCCAAGAGGACTCGACAAAAAGGAGCGTCGTTTGTGAACTGTGTCACTCTCACCATCTACGTATGAATGTTAGCACAATTAGCAGAGAAATGAATTATCAGCCAGTCTCCCTCTTAGACATTGACGTTCTGTTTGCGGAGTGAACTTGCAGTCGTTAAAAGAAGAAGCAAAAAGAAAATTTAACGCTTCACTAGGACTAAGCATGCCATATGAATAACAGACGAAGCTCTTCGTGACGGTTATCGTAAGTTTACTGTAGTATCCAGCTGGTAAATATTTACTCATAACTACGTTTCTTGAAGAGACGTCACAGGTAACAGAGTTCACTGGATTCATTTTAGAAACTAATCTTCTCAATGGAAATCTTATGCAGCTATTCCACCAGGACAAGGAGAAAATTGGCAAAGTAGGGAAATGATTTTCATATAACTAAAGTTTGGTTTTATTTTCTTTGTTAATGTTGAGATATCAAGCTGCGTCAGGTCAGTATGAGGAATATATTTGTTTATATGGCTTATCGTATATTTCTCATGTCAACATCACTTTTTCTCAACACATACTAATCGTACAGGGATGAATCACATGTAGTTAGAAAGGTTTTCTTAACTGGCTTCTGACGTTGCATATAGATTTTGCATCATGGATACCCAGCTCTATATGTACATTTTACGAAGCTAACTTATCAATTACGAGTGAGAGACTGCATATTCATATTATCTTATTGCAAATACCATTTTGTTTGTTTAAAGTATTTATTAACTGAATAATTTGTCTACGGCATTGTCATAGACAACAGCCGTGACTACTGCGGTAGTCCATTATATCTTCCAGTTCTACAAGTTGACTTTTCTGAACGTACATATTTCCTGAAACGACAAACATATTTGTCATTGTCGCATTGAATTGTGATTTACCTGTTCTACGGTCTAACGCGCTTACTTGAAGTACGAAGTGCAATTAAAATCTGAAAATACAGTTAAAGGTTATTGTGGTCTTAGTCATATACCAGGTATGAAGCGACCATTGCGTTGTAACCCACACATTTCGCATTTGCTTACTTCTTTGTATTTTATATGTTTATTTCTTGTTAATATTCCCTTGAGCAGTAGCTAAATGCAAATATTACGGTCAATTACAAGCAACAATGCATGGAAACACACATACAAGTATGTATAATAAATTCATGATTATTATTTCACGCCGTTCGGTTCATTTTTAAAGATGTTTCCTCTTCATTCGACAACTACTCATATCCCAAGACTACACATATCCCAAATACTGTCATTACTTAAAACAAGAAAGTTTCGCACGGGTCCACTGATGTTGTTTTTCGTACAAATGGATATAATACACTCCTGGAAATTGAAATAAGAACACCGTGAATTCATTGACCCAGGAAGGGGAAACTTTATTGACACATTCCTGGGGTCAGATACATCACATGATCACACTGACAGAACCACAGGCACATAGACACAGGCAACAGAGCATGCACAATGTCGGCACTATTACAGTGTATATCCACCTTTCGCAGCAATGCAGGCTGCTATTCTCCCATGGAGACGATCGTAGAGATGCTGGATGTAGTCCTGTGGAACGGCTTGCCATGCCATTTCCACCTGGCGCCTCAGTTGGACCAGCGTTCGTGCTGGACGTGCAGACCGCGTGAGACGACGCTTCATCCAGTCCCAAACATGCTCAATGGGGGACAGATCCGGAGATCTTGCTGGCCAGGGTAGTTGACTTACACCTTCTAGAGCACGTTGGGTGGCACGAGATACACGCGGACGTGCATTGTCCTGTTGGAACAGCAAGTTCCCTTGCCGGTATAGAAATGGTAGAACGATGGGTTCGATGACGGTTTGGATGTACCGTGCACTATTCAGTGTCCCCTCGACGATCACCAGAGGTGTACGGCCAGTGTAGGAGATCGCTCCCCACACCATGATGCCGGGTGTTGGCCCTGTGTGCCTCGGTCGTATGCAGTCCTGATTGTGGAGCTCACCTGCACGGCGCCAAACACGCATACGACCATCATTGGCACCAAGGCAGAAGCGACTCTCATCGCTGACGACGACACGTCTCCATTCGCCCTCCATTCACGCCTGTCGCGACACCACTGGAGACGGGCTGCACGATGTTGGGGCGTGAGCGGAAGACGGCCTAACGGTGTGCGGGACCGTAGCCCAGCTTCATGGAGACGGTTGCGAATGGTCCTCGCCTATACCCCAGGAGCAACATTGTCCCTAATTTGCTGGGAAGTGGCGGTGCGGTCCCCTGCGGCACTGCGTAGGATCCTACGGTCTTGGCGTGCATCCGTGCGTCGCTGCGGTCCGGTCCCAGGTCGACGGGCACGTGCACCTTCCGCCGACCACTGGCGACAACATCGATGTACTGTGGAGACCTCACGCCCCACGTGTTGAGCAATTTGGCGGTACGTCCACCCGGCCTCCCGCATGCCCACTATACGCCCTCGCTCAAAGTCCGTCAACTGCACATACGGTTCACGTCCACGCTGTCGCGGCATGCTACCAGTGTTAAAGACTGCGATGGAGCTCCGTATGCCACGGCAAACTGGCTGACACTGACGGCGGCGGTGCACAAATGCTGCGCAGCTAGCGCCATTCGACGGCCAACACCGCGGTTCCTGGTGTGTCCGCTGTGCCGTGCGTGTGATCATTGCTTGTACAGCCCTCTCGCAGTGTCCGGAGCAAGTATGGTGGGTCTGACACACCGGTGTCAATGTGTTCTTTTTTCCATTTCCAGGAGTGTATTTCGGTCACTTTGCCGTCGGCGAATATTCTGCTAAAATTCGCGATGATTTCTAAGGAGTTCGGTTCTTCCTTTTCAACAGGTAAGAAATAGGTAACTGATTCCTAATATGAGTGTTTTTCTCTTCAAAATGATCCATGTGGGAACGTGCCAACTGCAACTACAGACGAAAAAATAAGAATATTACAGTATAGTATAGGACACTCGGCGATTCAAAGTGTAGTTAACGGCGGATATCATCAACTCATCTCCGGAAAGACTGCAGTACGTCTTACACGAAGAAATAATTATGAGGAAGATATGTACTCCCATCATTAGAAGATCACTCGACAAAAGGAAAAAAGAAATTCTGAGTAATGTTGGGACCATTGTAAAAGGAGTTCAGCTGAACTTTTGCACCGATTTGTGGAATGGATATATATGGGTCAACTACTTCACACCAGAAACGAAACAGAAATCACAGCGGCGACTAAAATAATGGTGATATTATCAGTATGAGCTGCCAAAAGAGTCACGGCCGGTAACCTAGATTAGACTGTGGATCAACTCGATGGAAAACCATGCGTAAAGAGACGCAGATTTCTAAAGAGAACGCCAGGTTTGGTCAAGTCATTACGACAGCCTACAAACATGCTTTGGCAGTGGAGAAACTGACAGATTGAAAGTACTAACTGTTGCAATATTCACCCTTTCACCCACATTTGCCAGTCTTTAATTGCCACCTCTTCACTCCACTAAAGAAATTTATGGTTACAAAACGTCTAAGGTCCAACGACGAGGTTATGGTAAATATAGACGGTTATTTTACTACACTTCCTTAATCGCATTTCAGCTATGGATTTTACTTGCTGAAAAAACCTTGGACGAAGTACATTGATCTACAAAAAAGACTACATTGAAAAACAAGTGCTTTTTTATTTGAAAAATATAAGCTTTTATTGCCAAGCCGGAACTTTCCTCCATGCTCTTCTAGTGGTAAAGAATGTCGTGACTAGTGATGATGGTAGTAGCTTTTGTCAGTTAGTACACTTCTGAAACGGAAATCTGTGAATGCGATGGTTGCCATCTACAAGGTGAATCACTTAAAGCATTCACTACAGATATTTCGATAAAGTAAGAAGCTATTGGTATCCGGATTCCATAGATTGGAAAGGCAGGAAGCGGCCCGCCTTTACATTCCATATGCAGAGTGTTATGATTTTCAAATGTCTATTTATTTACGAAAGGTACAAATATTTCATTGCAGCAGTGCCCATTGTCATTATCACAATCAAAATAGACTAAATTAGAATGTCAGTGGTGACTGTTGTAGGGGTCTAGTGGAAGTAATCGACGAGATATCTTAGTTTTAACGTTTTAAATACCGACAGTTGTAGTAACACAACGAATGTGACTTCACATGGGTGCTTACGTGCAGCACTGCACAGATTAATTTAATACGTCTCCGGCAGTGATGTTTTATTAAACGCTGTTACGTTGTCTAGGCCAAACAAAAGACAAACAAAAGTGAATACAGTAATCCAGTGCAGTGTCACAAGCAAAGAACCAATGTACCCTCAAAGCTTGCGCTCAAAATGACCATCATCATTGTCAATACAACTTTGCAGTCTGCCGTGAAACTATTCCTATACGCCATTTCATATCATATGTATTGTTTGAAGATGTGGACGTCTATTAGGATATTTTTCGGCGTAAAGGGTACACGAACGATGGGCGCACTTCTTACATGCATCATAAACCATGAGCAAATCCGGGTTTTTCGCAGTGGGGAAATGCCATCCTCCAAGCACTTTCTAGTACGTGCACCATCTCACAATAAGCGAAGGGACCGTCGCAATGCAATCGCAGAATACACATAACACAATGATAACAAATATAACTTCGTCACCTAGCATTTAAGAAACGGGGTGTAACAAACAGCTGTCGGTGTTAACGATGTTCACAGTACGATAACTTGTAAACTACCGATGCTAGCTTCCCACAACAAACACCACTGACATTCTGATTTACGCTAGTTTTAGGAATTTAGTGTCAGCTGGCATTGCTCCACTTAAAAAATTGTAATGGTTGTAAAAAATGCACTTTAGTCATCTCAAAATCTGTGGGTTTGCTGCAAATACGCGCCCTTGCCTAAAATTCAGTTCTTGTGAAAACCGCGTATCGATAGTGCCTTCTATGTCCAGAATATATGCGATGTAGGTTATAGGCGATTCACCCTGTATAGGCCTACTGATTAACTATACCTTAGTGATGAACGCCATCTGTAGTAGTTAATTATGCCTTATGAGGACGTGTCTGTTGTATCGTGCATCAGATGCACAAGTAGCAGAATGTGTAGCGATTTGTGCTTCCGCGTGTCCAGATCCAAATCGTGAACGGCGTGATCCTGGTGAGCTGGCGGCAGAAGGTGCTGGAGCGCCAGATCGAGTACGGCGCCAAGCTGGGCCACGTGGTGCTCAGTCTGGCGCGCATGGAGCTCAACAACTTCTACAAGCACGTCATGCCCGTCGCCGACTACTTCGACCAGCGCGGCATGCTCTACGCGGTGAGTACCCGGCCACACTTAACTACAAGTCCTCCGCTATTTAATGATACCATTTCAGCACTTGCGATGTTCTCAGCTCGTGATTTAGCGCTTAAAGTAACTGCTTTTAGGTCGCGGGGTCTCGGGTTCGATTCTCGGTAGACGCAGAGTTGGACGATTGTGTTGTATTAAACATTTCATCTCTGTCGAGACGGCGCAAGTTGTCCATCTGGCATCAAACAGAAAGACGCACCAGACTGCCGAACAGTCTAAATGGGGTCTCGCACCCAATAATTCCATGCAGTCATTTCATTTCAGTGCCTGCGGAGAGAGTTATGCGTGTAGCTAAAACGTCTTATTACCATAAACGCTGGATAAAAACAACACCATAATAAGGTAGGTGCTATAATCGAGTGCAATTTTCCACACAGCCAAAGTTCGAAAATGTGGGCTGGGCAGGAACGCTGGGTTACACATTTAGTTATTTTTCAGGTACTTCGGATGCGATATCATCATTGAATTTTTTCCATGAGTTCTACTAATAAATAAAAAATAAATTGAAAACTGACATTTCCAGTCAATTTCATGAACGCTTCCCTTAGAAGAAATGCTTCATTTACTAATTGTACTCTTTTGCACATCATTAGCGTGTGTATCTAGTATACTACATCTACAAAAGTTGCACTTCTGCAATTTCGGCATTCATTTCGATTTCCTTTTTTGGAGAAGTTATGACAATGGCATATTTCCATTCTCCTGTTATTTTTAATTTGAATAGCATATTCAATAGAAATACAGTATTCTAGGTCCTCCCTTGTTTGTTTTCGTTGTTTTGTTTTGAAATGTGCTTCGTCGTGTTCTTGAGCTATAAATAACTTCTGTTATTTCGTTAGCTTCGACCTCTTATTTATGTATACTTTCATAGCTCCACAGAGTTTTATAGTTTGTTATCTGTTCCTTTACTGATATGCTGTTTATATTCCCAGTATCCATTTCTGCTTTGTTAACGCAAATAAATAAATATTGAAAATAAATGCAGAAGATCCTCAAATCGGTGAATGAACGTACTCGTTAGCAACAGCAGTATGATGTACTAGTAGGTGATTTTTATCTTGCGACGTGTCTGCATTGTGCAACACATGTAAGGATCACGAAGAGTTAAAAGAGACGGGTACGCAGTTGGGACAGGTCATATTAGAAGCACGTGAGTTTACGTCACGCGAACGTCGTATTCTCAGGTGAAACAGAGGACGTTGGCCCCGAACTGTGGCACGCGACGCACACGACGCGAGACCGCAGAGATTAATCTGTTTGCTGCGAATTTAAAATGTCGGCGTATTCAAAACATTTAATCACAGATATTCGTTCAAGAATAAAAGCGTCTCCTTACATCAACAGCACTGTCAGTGTCTCATTCTATCCATATCACGACGAAAAGGTGTGAAATTTATTTTCGTGATCCGTTAGATTAAACCGAACAATCAAAACACTATACCTGACAAAATTAGTGAACATCCAGAAGAGAAGGAAACGATGTGAAACTTCATAGGTTGAGGGAGTAAGTGATGTTATTTCAGTGATTACAATGTCGAGTAAAATTTTCAAAGAACTTGACAATACGAACCCACTTTTGACGTTGTATCCTGTCTTACCTGGTTACTGCACTGTTTCGGATGGGGAGGGTGTCATAAAGCTGTTGTATCCTATCCTGAGGTAAGCGGGCTTACAGCTGTTGTAAATGGTAGTTGATATCCTGGAAACCGGCACAAAGTTCTGCATCTACATATATACTCCGCTAACCACCAATCGGTGTGTGGCGGAGGGCACTATTCGCACCAAAGTCATATTCCCTCCCCCCCCCCCCCCCCCCCCCCAATGCCTCATCTGCTCCACTCGCGGATCGCGCGAGGCGAGAAACGGCTGACTGTACGCTTCAGAACGCCCGAGCAGGTCCCACACATGCTCTATCAGGAATAGATCTGAGAATTTTTCTGGCCGTGTGAGTATCCCAACGTTCCATGTGTGGACAAGCACTATCCTGCTGAAAAATGACACCACGATAATGTCGCATGAGAGGTAACACATGAGGATGCAGGATAGCCATGGCATGCACCTGCATCTCCAGAGTTTACTCGATCACTAAGCTACGACCTGAAGTTACACCTCAGTGCGTCCTATGGCGTGAGGCGAGGAGTAGTACTGCTGCACCTCTCCGAAAATTGGAAGAATGGGACGTTTCCCGACGTTGCTGGCTTACTCGCCGACGATGATCATCCAGGGTAGTGCAGAACGACGATCATCGCTGAACACAATCCGACGCCATTCACCAGCAGTCCACGCTTTCCGCTCACGACGCCACTCTAAGCGCAGCTGTTTGTGTTGTGCTGTTATCTTCAACCTATGCATGAAACGGTAAATCCCTAGAAGCCTCAGAGCAATGGTTCGGAATGACACAGAATGTTTCAGGAAGTCCATTACTCGCTATCGAATGGCAGGTGGAGACGTGAAAGGGTTTCGATGTGCTTGGTGGACAGTACGGCGATCTATCCTTGTCATGATCAGACTTGATCGACCAGAATCTTGACGATGAGTAAGCCTGCCGCCACGTTCCCATACAGGCGAACATTGGCCACTGTCACATCCGAATACCCCACAAATCCGGAATTTTCACAATTCTACCAGCTGGCCAAATGAGAGCAACAATGAAGCCCAATTTTGATTTCTCATGCTATTGATTGCATACGAAATAATAGGGGTATCCATTTAAAAATACACTTGTTTGTGTTGAAGATTTTATTTGTTTACGTTTTAAAATTGTGCATAGTAATTGGTTTCCTAAGCTTCTGCCGTACGTTCATGTTGGTGAAGACCGTTTTTGAATATGTATTGTTGTTCCAGAGATATTTGACGTGGCAGAGTTAGGTGAGGCACCTTGTATAGTGTAACACTTCTGGCAACAATACTAAACATGAACAACCCTATTGCTCTCTGACAGTCACAGATAATAGTGACTCTAGTCATTTACATACCGTCCGATTCTGTGTATGTGTACGAAATGACATCCACATCCGCTAGTGTCTGCTGTGTGCAAATTTTTTGTCAGGCGGTGTAGGATATGAATGTAATAGCAAGTAGGCGTCCGTACACTGTCTCGTAGTACAGAAACATAGAATGACAAGAAATCATCAACAGAATTCTCACAAATATTCTTAGAAGACGTCCGAATCATTGAAATCTAGCGTACAACTTCGGTCGTGGGAGTATGATGTGACGTTTAAAGCGACCGCTATCGTGTTATACCAGAGTGCAAGACTGTCTCCCAACGTTCCGTGTGTCTCAATTGCAACGTACATGGAAGCGATCCCTACATTAGCATTAACAGACCGGACATTTTTATAGTAATGTATACGGTGAAAACATTGTTTTGCATTACAAATTTCTGAGTAAGTTATTAACAACTTTTAAGCTATTTAGTCGACGGCCAAAATAGGTTATGTGTGTAAAAAAAAATACCTATTGCTAGTGGTTAAATTTCATTTTTAATTAACAAATGGAATCGGCGTAAATTTGCTTCCAAGGCTGGCGTTTGATATTTGCTAGTACAGTGTACCTTTTCTGGTGTTGCTTTCGTAAGTCTGACACTGAGGTACTACGTGGTGCTAAATTTTGTTATCGTGTAGTAAGGTGTCAGGCAAATCCAACACCTTAGATGGAAACCCTGTAGTATGTCACATTGCTCCGAATAAATCGTGACATTAAATTAACCAAAGTAATACCAGTAACGAGTGAGCAAATGGAATACCACAGACTAACACAAGAATGCCTAAATGCATTTCGTACCTTCCCACCGTGAGACCGACGCAGTTCTGAGGGGAGAAACGAGAACAGAAGCCGAGAGCAGAACAGTGTTAAGCTGGAAGGCCCTACGATAAGGGACGGACTGGACACCCACGTCGCCAGCCTACCTCTAAGACTACCACCCGCAGGTTTTAGCGTGAGACTTTTCGCGTCTCTGTTCCTTCAAGGACCACCCCCCAGCCCATGTTAAAAGCTAGAGCCCTCCAGAAGAACAGTATAGATCTTACGATAACGCTAAAAGGACCACACCAGCTGCAGGTTTTAGCGTGAGACTTTTTAGCGTCTCTGTTACGTTGCAAACTTTAAAAACATTGCCCCACCACGAAAAGTATAACGTTTCTCATTGGATAGACAGAATTATTGTAGGCGGAGCTTAAGATTAACATTGAGACCCTGATTGGTCAGATGAAAACACAGCCAGATAGTTTTTTTAAACTAACTTCGGTAAATTGTAGGAAGGAGAAGTTAGTAGACAGTTAATTCCGAAACGGCGAGCTGGATGGTTGCTGCGCCGGCCGCTGCCGCCCTGACGCTGCCTAGCCTACCGACAAGGTAATGAACGCACGCGATGCCGCGTTTTGAGCGCATATGGCTTCACTCAGAACTGCAGAAGTCTCATCTGTTACACCCCTTTTTGCGTAATTCTAGTGTCGATCGTAAATTAAATCTCGTGGTGTTCACATTTGCCACTTGAAGTAAAAATCTGAAACGCGATGATTTTTCTGTTATATAGTCATTGAGAAGCCACATCAGCCACTGTAATTTACGACAAGTTAGATAAGTAATTAAAGATAATTGACGGTCACTGTAGACCATTTTAACAGTTTTTCTCTTTTGTGAAACTTAATTTAAACGTAGATTATAGATGTGGTATGGCATAGGTTATCCTTCGATCCATTGTAGAACTTGGAAACCTATTCAGGGAATTCGTTCACATTTTTTGTTGAACGCAGTTGGTTTTTACCGTCCTGTGTTAAAACATTTCCTTTTATCAATAGTGCAATTTATAAAGGATGTTTTGTGAGTAGAATAAAATTTCCAATGGTAAACGTAACTGCTTTTTCGACGTTATTTTACCAGCTAACTAAAAATAGGAAAGCCTTGAACCCCTTCCACTAAATTTAGTTAGTATTAAGATTCTTTTACAGGGAGTGCAGTGGAGCTGACGCTGAGATCATTAAGTATTTGGTTATATCATCGCTAGTCTCACTGAACTCTTCTGAATTCTACATGTCATGTGAGGTCTGGCGTCTCCTTACCAGCAACAGGTCCCAGGTTCAAACTAGTTAATTCCCTACAAAACACGCTCAGAGCGTCGTTGCGCGAAAGTGGTAGGGAGACACGATATAGAACAAACAGACACCACCATTAACGTGTACAGGCTATGTACAGGCTATGTTCGTTACCACTGTCTGCAGTAGACATAACATCTATTCTTAACTTAATGTTATGCAAGCCGCCAACTGATCTATATTGCAGGGCAGTACTTTTGAATGTCGGAATAAATCTCTGCGATCGAGCATCCACCTTATTGTCTCATACTAACTTCAGTGTTTTCTGCGGGAAAGATGCACAGATTTAAAATTTGCAGTGTAATGAGGTTCAGTGCCTCGGTTGGCTTTCAAAACAATTTGAATCCTACTCGCTGTAGGTCATATAGATAATAATGGGGGGGTCACTAGAATTTTATAGCATTCATTGTACGTAATACCTTCAGAGCTTTATTTTCACACAAACATAGAACCAATGTTGGACGTTCCTATTGTGTTAATGATATTATCGTCGTGGAAAGATGCAGAAACCCCACAATTTTTCAAAATCGGAAGACAACAATTTGTATCGGACAGTTTCCTCCGTATTCTCCATATCTAACCGCATCTATTTGCTGGGATAGTAAACTCAATGAACCATAGGTTTCCGTAGATCATTAGTTCAGAAAATTGGAAATTTGTGGTAAGTTCCTGTGGGACCAAACTGCTGAGGTAATCGGTCCCTAGGCTTACACACTACTTAATCTAACTTAAAATAACTTACGCTAAGGAACACACACACACACACACACACACACACACACACACACACACACACATGCCCGTGGGAGGACACGAACCTCCGATGGGGGCAGCCGTGCGAACCGTGGCAAGGCGCCCTGAACCACGCGCCTACCCCTGGCAACAGTACTTCAGGTTCTGTGCTCCTTTGAATCACTGAACTCTTCTATCTTTTCTCACCTTATTTAGAAAAATCTAGGCATTAGTACCAGTACATTGATGTTTTATTTACGCATCTAAAGTCGCAGTGGCTTCTTTGTAATTGTCCTCTCTAGACGCCTGTTGAACATTTTTATTACAAATAACATTGTCTTGAATGACTTTCAGTCTCTATAAACAAGTCCAGGTTTCATATCATTATTGTTTTTAGCAAATGAGGCTTAAATGAATGAGTAGTCTTAATGTTCTAATGACAGTGGACATAATAGCTCCAGATAAACGTGCCAGATTTTCATTTGTAATCGCAGATTTACCAACTATGCTGGTATCCCAAACTTTTCCAGCGCTGAAACCCTGCGGAGCCTGATTCGAAGGCAAATTGAAGCCGGAACCTTTGCCTTTAGCGGGTAAATGCTCTACTGACTGAGTAATTAATATCAGACTCACGGTCCGCTCTCGCAGCTCTGATTCTGACAGAACCTCTCTCGTACTTCCGTGAAGTTTCAAAAGCAGGAAGTAAAGCTGTGAAGGGGGGTCCTGAATCGGACATTAAATGCTCAGTCGGTAGGGCATTTTCGTACGAAATGCAAAGGTCCTATGCTAGGATCGCTGTCCGGCGTGTGTTTATAATTTGCAAAAAGTTTCAGGTCAGCACATACTTCACTGCAGATTGAAAATTAATTATGCAATTTATTAATTTATAGAAAGTAATTAAATTGAAAGTTTCACTGGAGATCCACCGTCAAGAATTGCCGCATTTGTCGCGTTAAATCGAATATTCTACTTCCTGTTGGGCACTGTGGTCCAGAGCTATAAATGGAGTGTTTGGCAACCGAGAGGTCCAGGGATCGAATCCCGTGGGGCCGTGGAAATATTCAGTCTGTCGTTAATCTAGCCTTCGCAGCTCACCGAAGTGAAGAGTCCCCAGGAACAACACGTTGTTCAGTTTTTGGTTTCCTCGGTCGGATAACTAAGGTAGATTAGCCACACGCAAGTCGCTGAGGTGGCGTCCAACTAAAAGACCTGCAACAGGCAATCGAGTCACGCGGCAGAGGGATTTTACTAACTGCAACCGGAAACAAACGCAGACAGGGCGTGGCGCTATCGAACCGAGAAAGAACTGAGGAAACAGAGGCGAATATAACGATGGACAAAATGCTGCAATTGAATAGCTCACCTGGCCAAGAATTAAGCACGGACTAATTTCCAAGAGAACTGTCTATTTAACTTTATCTGAGCTTCGACTGTGTATTGATTACTATAAATGGCAGTCACTTATGTGTAATGAGTGTATCATAAGTCGTCCAAGTGCTACGGTAAGATAAACTGTAATTTCCGCTTTGACATTTGAATGGCCAGATAGGAGAAAGTGTCACTTGAAAAATTTAGTTGCATTCCAGCGACAGTCTTTCGCCCAGGAGTCCTGCTGAACGGCGCAGGTTGGCTCCTCCGTTTCCCTGGATGTCATATATTATTCACAGCCGTAACTTTTCATTGACGTGGACAAATCTCAGGGTGTAAGTAGCAGCCTGTCACGCAACGCTCAACTTCGTATTTTGTCGTTGCCTTTCTCAGAACTATCGATCATACATATCGAAGCGATGCTACAGGAATTGAATTTAATCGTTCTGAAAGACCACCACCGCACTGGACGGCAGAGCCGTAGCGAGATGCTTCTCCGCCTCCGCCAAAACTGATTCAGCTGTGGTCTGCCTCAAACTGGCTTCCTGCAATTTTCTCTACGCAGTTTATGCAAGCTTTATAAATCTGTAAGAACATTTAATAACAACTAATCACCACTGAAAATATTGTATAAACTTACTAAAAAATTGGAAGTGAAATAAATTATATGTTATTGTTTACGGCAGCTACTGAAAAATGGTTTTGATATGATGGTGTAATAAAGGACAGATTATATTTTATCTTCATAAATTGTTAATAGTGCTTAGATTATTAATTAGAAATTAAAGAAAAGTGACTGTAAATAACTATAAGAAAATATTACTTTCCAGGAATGACGTTTCAGTATAATTTTACTTTGTATTTGCTTGATTTGAGCCAGACAAGCTCATTGATTACGTGATTGATGCCAATTTTTCCAGCTGTGTCATTCTCTGTCGACGAGATGGCTAATTTTAAGACCAAACAACTCCCCTAATGTTACTAATTAGGCAAAAAAGACATTTCTTGACTTATTTTGTATTTGAACAGCAGATCGTAGCAACGAACTTGTTGGGGGGGAGGGCGGGAAGCGGGGAAGCGGTGAAGGGGGGAAGGGGGAAGGGGGGGAGGGAGCAAAAATACTGTGCCAGTAAATTACACAACACCTCCACCTTTCTGCTTGCCTCTCCACCGTCCCGCTTCGACCAAATTAGCATATTTGATTCAGCAGCCGTTCGCTGGTCTTTGAGATCCTTCAATTTCGTTGCGAAGCAGTATTAATAACATAACTGATGAACATGTGCTAGATGTTTGCCGGAACTTACACCAAGCAAACCATACATAAATCATGTAAGGGACAGAAGCTTTTTCGGTAGCAGAAATTATTCTTTTATGAAGCTACTCGGACAAAATGACAATGTGACAACCGAATGCACTTATAGTTGCGGACCAACGGAAGGGCTTCTTTTCGTAGGCATAAGTCAACAGACTGTTGTAAGCTGTTGTTGGTATGACGTTTGAAAAATGGCAGGCGGTTTCTCGGCCAACAAGAAGAGAGTTAGTGCTGATTTCTCTCCAACAGGCATCGAAACTCACGGCCGCCGTGGTCGATGAATTTCTTAGAGAAACCCCAAGTTCCGTCCCCATCTGTAGAACGCATTTGAAGGAGGCTGTAGTTTCTATGAGTGTTCAGTTCATAGTCTGGCTCGCTACTGAGTGCGTTAAAATTGCAATTTCATCTGCTCCTGCGCAGTGGCGTGACACACGTTTTCAAAACTCGCGCATAATTGATTTTTGTCGCTCGCTGCCTATAAAATTTCAGTGTTTAGTTGTCCTTTTCATTCTATCTTTCCTTCTTCTTTTATGGTCCTCCAGAGACGACGTGCCTATACATATTTTCACTTTTTTCTCTTCATGGACAACTTCATACCTATTCTCTTTCCGCTTCTACCTCGGAATCCGAATTAAAGCACAGTTGAGAATTCTGGAGCTCATTATCGAAATGCTATCCTGAGGTACATATGTGGAGCTCGACACATAAAACAGATGATATAAGCTGCTGTTTCTGGCGTATGTATCTCGAATAATCAATTTATAATGGCAGTAAACGAAATGTTCTAAAAACCTCAGACTAATTTTTATTTGTAAACCGCTTCCTTTTAACCAGGAGTTCCCAAACTTTTTTCGTCGCACCCCCATTCTGAAACATATACACTACTGGCCATTAAAATTATTACACCACTAAGATGACGTGCTACAAACGCGAAATTTAACCGATAGGAAGAAGATGCTGTGATATGCAAATGATTAGCTTTTCAGAGCATTCACGTAAGGTTGACGCCGGTGGCGCCACCTACAACGTACTGACATGAGGAAAGTTTCCAACCGATTTCTCATACACAAACAACAGTTGACCGGCGTTGGCTGGTGAAACGTTATTGTGATGCCTCGTGTCAGGAGGAGAAATGCGTACCATCACGTTTCCGACTTTGATAAAGGTCGGATTGTAGCCTAATGCGATTGCAGTTTATCGTATCGCGACATTGCTGCTCGCGTTGGTCGAGATCCAATGACTGTTAGCAGAATATGGAATCGGTGGCTTCAGGAGAGTAATGAGGAACGCCGTGCTGGATCCCAACGGCCTCGTATCACTAGCAGTCGAGAAGACAGGCATCTTATCCGCATGGCTGTAACGGATCGTGCAGCCACGTCTCGATCCCTGAGTCAACAGATGGGGACGTTTCCAAGACAACAACCATCTGCATGAACAGTTCGACGACGTTTGCAGCAGCATGGACTAGCTCGGAGACCATGGTTGCGGTTACCCTTGACGCTGCATCACAGACAGGAGCGCCTGCGATGGTGTACTCAACGACGAATCTGGGTGCAAAAATGACAAACCGTCATTTTTTCGGATGAATCCAGGTTCTGTTTACAGCATCATGATAGTCGCATCCGTGTGTGGTGACATCGCGGTGAACGCACATTAGAAGCGTGTATTCGTCTTCGGCATACTGGCGTATCACCCGGCGTGATGGTATGGGGTGCCATTTGTTACACGTCTCGGTCACCTCTTGTTCCGCATTGACGGCACTCTGAACAGTGGACGTTACATTTCAGACGTGTTACGACCCGTGGTGTACCCTTCATTCGATCCCTGCGAAACCCTAGATTTCAGCAGGATAATGCACGATCGCATCTTGCAGGCCCTGTATGGATACAGAAAGTGTTCGACTGCTGCCCTGGCCACCACATTCTCCAGATTTCTCATCAATTGAAAACTGGGTCGTCACAATACGCCAGTCACTACTATTGATGAACTGTGGTATCGTGTTGAAGCTGCATGGGCAGCTGTACCTGTATACACCATCCAAGCTCTGTTTGACTCAATGCCCAGGCGTATCAAGGCCGTTATTATGGCCAGAGGTGGTTGTTCTGGGTACTGATTTCTCAGGATCTCTGCACCCAAATTGCGTGAAAATGTAATTACATGTCAGTTCTAGTATAACATATTTGTCCAATGAATACCCGTTCAACATTTGCATTTCTTCTTGGTGTAGCAATTGAATGGCCAATAGTGTATCATTTTGCCGCCCTCCTCCTCCCCTCTGCTTCATTTCCCCTCCGCACTTCACACACTAGCACAAAAACGGCCCAAGGTATGTATTTCCTTCTAATTATTGCAACTAGCAGTTACAAGAATAGCAATAATAACAATTATTCGAGGACATGAGAGTTAAACATTCTTTTAAAATTATCATACGTTTGTATTAATCGAAGGTGGTGAAAGTGAATAATTACATCTAGTTTATAAATAATCAAGGCCGAGTTTGCAGTCGTCGGAACTGATCAAGCATGTGTTCTTGACTATGTACATATTTCTTTAAAAATTTGTTCACTGAAGGAAGCACGTCCAGTGTTGGTCGGAACTTTGAAACTGCATCTTGCAGAGCTCCTTCCAGCTGCTGTCGAGGCCAATGTGGAAAATGTTGACTCACACAAGTAAGTTGATGCGAAGGGTAATAACACGTCCACTGTTCGTCTTGCTAAATTACGATATTCATTTTAAGTCTTTGCCGAAAAATTTTCAAGAGGCTCGATTTAAAGTGTGCTATCACTTGAGAGTTCTATTAGCTCTCCCTATTCCACCGTCGACAAGTGGTCTGTTATGGTCTCATCAAACCGATTGTGAATCCAGTCATATTCAGACGGAGGTTCTGGAAATTTATTCTTGAATTGTTGTCTAAGGTTACAGAGATGGATTCCGCCAATTTTACTAATTGTAGCTATAAGGGGCAAGAAACGAGCCGAAGGCATAGTTACAGAAACCAGTAGCTATATGTTAGAAGTATTGACCCTGGCTGTTGAGACACTTGTCACACTGTGACACAAGGCGGTGAATGGCTAACTCATAAAATTCTCCCGGCTGCGATGTTAACGAGTTCCGCGCGTACAGTTGGACGTCGTCGCCAGAGGTGAATCGTTTGTCCCTCAGAACCTTTTTAAGGGGACCAAAAATGGCGTACTAACAGGACAGAGGTCCGGACTACATGGAGGGTGGCCGAGAACCACCCATTTGAATTTATGCAGGAGTGCTGCGACTAAATTGGCCGTATGAGGCTTCGAAATTGTCGTGGAGCAGAATGACCGCAAGGTCGAGGCTGTCTGGTCGTTTTGTTTGGATCGTTTGGCGAAGGGTGGTCAAGGTTTGGGAGTAACGCTGGGCATTCACTGTTGCCCCTTGCTGCAGGAGGTGAATCAGAAGGGGACCATTTTTGGTCCCCTTAAAAAGGCTCTGAGGGGCAAACGATTCACCTCGGACGACGACGTCCAACTGTAGAGGGGGAACTGGTTAAAATCGCAGCCCCTGGAATTTTATGAGACAGCCATTCACCGCCTTGTGTCACAGTGTGACAAGTGTCTTAACAGCCAGGGTCAATACTTCTGACATACAGCTATTGGTTTTTGTAATTATGCGTCCGGCTCGTTTCTTTCGAACGCCCCTTATACATGCATCTCATTTATCTTCACGAAATCAATCAGAAAAGAAAACACCTCGCAGTTATCCGTCTCCCTCTGGGTTTTGCAAATCCCAAGTTTTCTCTTAAACGCAAATACTTTCTCACTTAGAAAGATGATATTTCGGCTCGAAGTGAAACGCTAAGATGTTAAGATCGGTGAGTTTCTCAGAGAATTCGTCCAAGTAGCATAATATTAGAAGCCATTTTTCATTCAGAAACAGAGCCACGAATGTATAGGACTGCTGTCCAGTAGTAAAATACTGAGTTCATTCTTCAGCTCCATAATAGGACGAGGAGTTTTACCACGAGACAACCAAAGAACCTCCGTATGCAGAAGCATCTCATGAGTAGAACCGATCTCTTCGGACAGAATAGAAAGTAGCCTACTGTTTAAAGCCCGTACTTTCACAAAATATACAACACTGCCTACATCGTTCAGCACTTTATTGACCTCCGGTTGCACTGCTCTAGAAGTCAATGCCTCGGTGTGTATCATGCAAAGTGTGAATATTACAGGAGGAGAAACAGCACACACTCTTGCTATAAACCCCCTCTTAGTTCCAGTAAATGCTGCTGTCCTGTCGGTACATACACCAATACAATTTTTCTGTGACAGATCGTTATCAGAAAAATGGGGTTCAGAAGAAAGAGAATATCTTGGCCTGTAGTCCTCCCTTCCAGAGATTTACAAACTCGAGAGCTCTCGTGTATTTAATTTTCATAACAGTAGGATACAAAAACATGAATCTGGAAATGTTTTTAGGTACCAATATTGCCATCAATTTGCTGGATCAGGTTTGGACTATTATGAGGACGAGATAGCAATTGATCGGTCATCATCTCAGAGTGGTATCAACTTCAGACTCTCGCCAAATCTTTCTCCATGCATGATTTTGCATGTTTTGTCGGCTACAAGAAGAATTAATTTATCACCAATAATGTGTGGTCATTTGGATTTTGCAATTATGTAGGATACCTCTAGAGATGCCCTTAGGGCTTTCTTAGAAAGTGAGGAATCTGACAAAGCTTAATGTCAATCAACTTGACGTTTCAGTTTTGCATGTAGAACTAAAGTGCTGGTTGTAACAGAGGAAGATGCGAAAGAAGAGTGTATTTTGATTAAATTCGAATATGTTTCTGTATTAGAAGTGCATACTTTCCAAGGAGAAGATACACTAGGTAAATCACTTCCATGGGATCTCTTGTTGCCTCTGCGAATCAGCCACTTACACATGGTAATGACGGAACTTACATCACTTTTTTAAAAAAAAAATTCTTTTAAATAGTTCTACTGAATACGCAGTAGAATTAAAGGTCTACGAAACCCATCACTATCCTTGAACGGACTCCGAAACTGGTTGTCACATTGTCAAACGGCCTATTGTCATGTTGTTAATTGTTGGGTAAGTATCTAACCCTTCGACTGATCGGCCACACACCGTCAGGTGGCTTGTGGAGTATGGATGTAGATGTAGATCGGTGACGGTGGCTGTGTGATGAAAAATTACTCGCGACTTTTCTCAGCTTTCCTGCTGACAGGATCTGCTGGTCAGTTCTTGTGCAATAAGAGAGCAAATTAACGATGGGAGAGCTTCCTTGGTTCGTGGAAATGAAGTTCTGATGCTAGAAATAGTTGATCACTGGAAGTATTTTTCTTACGTAATATGAAAAACAAATATTTCTATAAAAGCTGACGCCCGCCCTCCCCTCTATTACTCTCTGCGCCACTCCTCCCCCCAGGACGGAGCGCCCTTCGCTTTGAGACGATTTTAAACCGATGTCTGTTGTTATTGGAGAAAAGTGATTATTGAACCGATGGTCAAGGAGCTAACTTCAGTTTATTACTAAATTATATTGCTAAATTTATTCGCTGGCTGCGAATTATTTGACATCATTTGTAATTGGTACAGACGTACGATCTATTAGAGACATATGAAAATTTGTGCCCGACCGGGAATGGAACCCGGAATTACCGCTTATCGCGAGCAGTTGCTCTAACCACTTTTTTTTATGTGTTTTTCTTTGGGCTTACTCCTATCACAGTACAAAAATTGGCAAATGCACGAATGATTACCCATATTCGACCTATTTAGTCCTCGCCGAGTGAACTAACATGCCACCGACTTAGTGGACTATTTCGCCGGCCGGAGTGGCCGTGCGGTTCTAGGCGCTACAGTCTGGAACCAGCGACCGTACGGTCGCAGGTTCGAATTAGTTCTACGTTCTAGGCGACTGATGACCTCAGAAGTTAAGTCGCATAGTGCTCAGAGCCATTTGACCCATTTTAGTTGACCAATTCGTTAATCTTTCGCGTGAGGGCAGTGAAAGAAAGAAAACTTTTGTCAGTCTTATAGAAAAGCTAATTACAATTCCATTAAGCTTTACCCCTTAAAATACAGCCGTTATTTAGTAAGAAGGCCAGAAAAAAAATTAAAAGCCAATTTTATGCCGATAAAATTAAAAAAAAATTGAGGTACCTAAAATTTATGCAAATGTCAGTTTTACAATTTTTAAATGCAGCACAAAACTGATGGCCTAATAGCTCAATGAATTATGGCTGAAAACAGTCTAACATGTTGTAAGCGAACATGGAAGTAAGCAAACGATCGTTCACCCAATTCGACTATGTATGCACGCTCCCCGGACCGATTCAAACCTCTACATACCACATCGTCTGGTCTCCCTTCTGGTCTCAACGTTACTAGGTTCCCGCAGTATGGAGAAAGAGGCAACGATGGCTTCAACATTATTGTGATCGTCATTTTTCCCATCTAGGTACTTTTACGGAGTTTGTTTTTACAATATGTGTTCCCTCAGAAGTGCATGTAAAAATATGCACTGTGCAAAATTATATGTCTATACATCATATTCACTAAGAAAGCTAAGAGACAGGAGGTACAGTTTTGCAGTAATTTCTACAACAATAATGTCCATCTTATTGAAATTATGCAGTCGTAATCACAACATTATGACCGCTGCCCACCCCGAAGTTTAGTGCCGCGTTGCGAACACGTGACGTGGTAAGAAATTTTATAAGTGGGGCAGCAACGAACAATCAATCATTCTAGCGACGCAAATAGGAAAATCTGCTGACACAGGCGACTGTTACAAAGAACAGACGGTTATGGCTGGTCAACTAGGAAAGAGCATTTCCGAAACGGCGAAGCTGGTCGTCGGTTCGCATGATTTTGTTGTGAGCGTCTATGGAAAGTTACTCAACCACTAGTAGGTGACAAGATATTGGACATCACAGAATGTAGAGGTCGGACTCTTACCCGCTCATAGGTAGCGATGTATCGGAGATATAACGGTAACCTACAATGCTGGTTCCAGCAAAAATGTTTCGGAGCACACTGTCCAGCGTACGTTTTTGAACATGGGGCTTCATGTGAGAACACTCTGTGTGTCCCCATATTGGCCCACTTTCTATTATTTAACGAAGGGTTTCTTGCGTCAGTGCAGAATTATTTGACATTATACTTCAGGTCAGCACAGTTTTGAAAAATACGTTAGCTTGCTGGTTTTAATGTCCCGTCTTGATGATCACTGTTATTATAAAGCAGATGCCTCTAGAAGATATCTTTAATTTCAGTTCTTATCATTATGTACTCACAAGAACTTGAATGCTCTACTGTACTGAACGGTTCTTGATGATAAGCGATAATGATTTACTTGTTGGCTCCCTTTTTCCTATAAAGGATAAAATATACTGTATTTTCCAAGCCGATAACAGATCCTTTCGCGGAAAGTCAGTAAGAAGTAGTTTTCTCTCCTAGAGCTTCATCGTTTCGCTTAAACTGAATTCCTTCTGTAGGCTTTTCGATATACAGGTCTTAATTTCAGTTAAACTCTTTCCGAAAAAAGGTGAAACACAAGATTCAAAACATACTGTAAAAACGTAACTTCCCTAACAGAATTTCATTTATCACGCATTCTCTTCGGGTCAGCCACAGACGGAGGAAACTGCTGACGTTTAGTAAACCGAAAAGAAGGTTACGTAATCAGTAGTATGTAACCAGTTACATAGTGGTATCGCCCCCCGAATTCCATACTGCAAATATCCAAGTATTTCATTACTGCAAACTGAATCACAAAAAACTAGTAGCTCTCAGTTGCCAAGCGTGTTGCTGTGTTTCTCATAGGAGGGTGAAACATTGGTATTTTGATACTTTTGATGAATATAATACCCCAATTGAAAAATGTAGAGTTTAGTGACGAGTCAGGCTAGATCTTGGAATTCAAAAAAGGTATCTACACGTTAGAAGAGATTCCAATTGGGGGTTGTGTCCTACGACATACAGGAAAAATATCTTTCTTTCTGTGATTGTTGTGAAAAGTCAAAATTTTACATCTGAAAAATTGCTTAGTCTACAGGATGTGCGCTGTTGTATTAATGCAGAGACGAATCACGCAGTGAACGACTTTCCCTGACAAACAACGAATGCACGCACAACCATACGATGGTATTAGGATTACAAGATCAGGTAGTTGGTGCAACTGGTTTCCAATACTTTTGTGCTCTTCAGATGTCACAGAACACGAAAGCGAACTTCTCAGCAGTCTGTCACGCTAACTATCACTTTTCACTGATTAGACAAAAGTCATGGAATAATTCCTAATATCGTGTGGAACCTGCTTTTGCCCGGCGTATTGTAGCAACTCGACCTGACATGTATTTCAACAAGTCGTTGGAAGCCCACGTCAGAAATAATGAATCATGCTGCCTCTATAGCCGTCCTTGCGAAAGTGTTGCTGGCACAGAATTTTCTGCACGATCTGATCTCTCGATTATGCGCCTTAAATGTTCGACGAGATCCATGTCCAGCGATATGGTTGGCTAAATCGTTCGCTCGAATTGTCCAGGTTTTTCTTTAAACCAGTTGAACAATTCTGGCCCGGTGACATGACATCGTTATTTGGGAACATGAAGTCCATGAATGGCTGCAAACGGTCTCAGAGTAGCCGAACATAATGATTCCCAGTCAATTATCGGTTCAGTTGGACGACAGGACCCGATCCACTGCATGTAAACACAGCCAATACCATCTCGGAGCCACACAACAGTAGCTTTCACAGTGCTTTGTTGACAAATTTGGTCGATGAATTTGTAGTGTCCCCACCACACTCGAACAAACGGGACTCATATGACCCGGCTACGGATCTCCAGTCGTCTCGGGCTCAACCAGTATGATCACGATCCAAGTAGAGAAGCTGCAGGCGATGTCGTCTGCTGCCATAGCCGATTAACTCCGAATTTTGCTTCACTGCCTTATTGGATACGTTCCTCGTATGTCCCATACTGATTTCTGCTGTTATTTCAAGCAGTGTTGCTTTTCTGTTAGCAATGACAATTATACGCAAATGCCGCTGCTCTCGGTCGTTAAGTGAAGGTGGTAGCCCACTTCGTTGTCCGTGGCGAGAGGTGACGCCTGAAGTTTGGTATTCTCGGCTCACTCTTGACGCTGTGGAGCTCGGAATATTGAATTCCCAAACGATTTTCGAAATGGAGTGCCCCATGCGTCTAGCTGCAGCTATCATTACTCATTCAGAGTTTAATAATTCCCGTCGAGCGGCCATATCTTTTCACATGAATCACCTGAGTACCACCAATGCACTGGCCTTTTATACCTTGCATAAGCGATTCTACCGTCATCTGCATGTGTGCACATCGCTATCCCATGACTTTTGTCACCTCAATGTATTTCTGTATCACTGAAGCAATGACAATAAGTGATGTGGGAATGTTGGCACAGTATGAGTAATTTCTTCCAGTTAGTTCAAATGGTTCAAATGGCTCGGAGCACTATGGGACTTAACATCTGTGGTCATCAGTGCCCTAGAACTTAGAACTACTTAAACCTAACTAACCTACGGACATCACACACATCGATGCCCGAGGCAGGATTCGAACCTGCGACCGTAACAGTCGCGCGGTTCCGGACTGAGCGCCTAGAACCGCTAGACCGCCGCGGCCGGCTTCCAGTTAGTAACGAAAAGCGTATCCAAACCATTTTAAGTATTTCAGTATTATTTCATATGTACTGAACTGATTTCTTCGAATTACTGGCTATGCAAAATAACAACTGCCCTCACACGCGTGAAAAATTAAATCGGAGGAAAAACCTAGGATTTACCAGAACATCGTGAATGAATTTTTTATATGCAAAAGTGCCGCATCTGAGTACAGAAAATCAGTTTTTTTCGGTCCAGTTTTAGCCCCCTTTTAAACGTGACTAAACGAAAAGAATATCAGTAAGCAGCAAAAGATATGCTAATCACACAGGAAATCGCAATAAATTCTGTTACACTTTCTGATTCGACTATTTTAATAATTAATCAACAGTTACTCGACAGCGTTATGTTTTGGATGTGTTGAACTGGCGAAGGATCACTCTCAAGTCTTTCTTCCTGTTAATGAAGAACAAAACTGTCAGAGCGTAGTGGTCCTTTCATACCAAACAACAGTGTAGCTCTCTTGAGAGTTCCAAAGGGTGAATCAGAATTCCACTGACGGACTTTCAGAGGCTGTAGTATAGACCAAAACAAGAAAAAGGGTCCTGTTAACATGGGCTTTAAAATGCTTACCTTACATACCTTAAGAGCTGTGAACTATTGTTCATGAGGAGTGTGTTTTATAGGCGAGAAGATAAGTGTTTTGCTCTTAAGGCATACATTTTAGAACCGAAGTTTACTCGACACTTTTTCCATCCTGTGTATACTGGACAGTAACTGAAATAAGAAGGGAAAAAAAAGGTACATAAATTAGAAGGATACAACACGAAACACTTGAGTTTTTGCGACGACACCACCATCTCACTGAGTTCTGTGGCCGCCTCTCAGCAGCAGGGTCACTGTAGAACATGAGAAGCGTCGGAGGCCCACTGCTGCTTTTTAAGTGTCCTTAGCCCGGGCCCTCCGAGACTTGCAAGGTCATCAGTTCTGAAGTATTCTCGATGACGCACTTCAGCGCCGCCTTGATATCCACTTTGCAGCCTCGACTATGCAGAAGGCCTCAGGAGTCTACGGTCCGCAACTATCACTGGAAGGCCAACGGGAGACATAGACTCAGTAGGGGCGTATCTGTGATACAGTGGTGAAACTCTTAAGAAAAACGCTTACAAGACGCTAGTGCGACAAGTTCCAGGATACTGCGCTAGTGTGAACAACATTTATCAAAGAGAGATGACAACAGGGATCGGCGGAATTAAGGGACAGCCTGTTAGTAACAGATCGTTATAGCCTATACGAAGGTTTATCGGAGATGCTCAGACTACTTAAATGGTAGGTATGCCATCGTTATTTGTGCAGAACTCTTGGGGATAGAGATACTGGACGTAGTCTGTGCAACAACTCTGCTGCCTAGATTGCTGATAGTACGGTAAAGACGAGTACGTAGGAATGCAGGAAAATTAGTAACACTAGCACCAAGTTTCACGGGTGCAATTTGATTTTCCGAAGTGATAAATAAAGCTTTATGACCACTCGTCGACAGAGGCTGGACGAAAACGTAGAAATACGGCGAAAAATGCACGCTTGTAAATAATACAGATGCTGTAGAAGTTTGTAGGTAGCGCTGTTATATTTGACAACACAAACGGCACCAGTACAATGTCCCTAGTACTTTGCGGGTGTCAGTCGTGGTCAGAACAGCGTTCTGAGTAATTGAGGCATTGAGATCAAAAAGAGAATATGTCACTCAATTGATGGTCTGAGATATGTTGAAAAAACTGTATAATTCTGTATAGCGTTATTCCCAAACCTTATAGTTAGCCCCAAAGACTCGGGAGGAAGAATGCAATGTTATACCAACAATCTGTAATCATAGTATGAAGCCAACTAATAGAAAATGGTAATAGAAAAAGACTACCACATCCCCTTTTTGGTTTAAACAACAGTCATTGTACTGAAATATTGACTTAAAGCGGCAGAGTCTCTCCACTCGGCGTTTTGATATGCCATGGACTGCAATAATTAAGCTTTCTTGCATACCATAGCTTCCTTGAAACCAACTTTAACCTGCAGATACAAGTAAATTAGAATCATAAAACAAAAATCTACATAATCGTCATTCTGTAACCCTATTAAATATATGCCTTTACTATTTGCCTTAAAGATTTTACAAAACGTGGATCAAAGATGTACATAATTCGGGAACGAAATGGTTAATAAAATAATATTACAGTTCTAATGCCAGTTACCTTATAGTAATACTTTGCTGTCCTTTCACGACTGGTAATGGAATTTGGGCATCGCCTCCTTGCTTTTGGAAAGAAGGGAATAATGTGAGCACTCAAGTACCCATCCTGTCCATCTTTGTTGGGCATATTGTTGAATTCTGTTAACAATAGTTCCTTCTAAGCAAATGAGAACTTCTCTAAAGATGTACGCCGGTATCTGTATACAGATATTAGCGTATTATTAACCTATATACTCGGCGAATAATATGTTTTTACCGATTTCCTGTATTACAACCAAAACATAAATTTCAACTTTGCGTCCATGAAAGGAATTTATATACACATTTTAGTACAATGTTTCTACACGACTTGCCTCTGCTACAGAATATTACATTATGTACAGAGAACTCAAACAATGAACATTGTATGACTATTTACCTGCAATCTGCATCTGTTTCTCTCCTAGGAACAATGTTCTCTCTCTAGTTGGCTTGCTCCAAACTCTTGCCTTCTTTTGTTTAATCACATTCCTCTTCCAGAGTTCTGGGCGTCTTTTCTTTCTTTTAAATTCATGTAAATCGTCGTCGGACTCGTCTGACGGTTCCGTCACCGAAGCCATTTGGAAATCTCAAAGCTAATTACTGCAAACCGCTACAGTGCTGCCCTCGCGCCTCACGTTCTTTCGTGTAATATAGGGACTTACCTCTGTGATAAGTCCTCTTTCTGCACGAAACTTAATTTCAACACTGATTTTGACAGGGAAAAATCGCTGAACAAGTCCCATTTTAGAACCAAAAAATTCAGAATCGTGTGAAAATACCAACTATAGTAATAACTCATATATCCCCAAAAATGATGACAAGTCCGTTTCTGATCCCAACGCCTCAATTGTTAGTCGGAGGTAATTGATCTCGAAGGTGGGCAAATTGCTGGAGCTCGTATGGAGGGTGCTGCGGTAACTATGGTAGGCGAAGTCAAGTCGAAGAGTCATACCACATACAGGAAAAGCGGAGAATCATCACCCACTGAGTTACAAGGCGTACGAAAATGTGTGGTGCGCGGTTGTGACAGACGGTCATATGCAGAAAAATAGAGGCACGACAGCAGCGAAAGTCACTGCAGAATTGAATGTCGCACTCGCGTACCCTGTCAGCAACAAACCAACACGAATGGAGCTCCACAGGCAGGGCGTTGCAGGGCAAACTGGAATTCCAAAACCAGTCATCAGTTATGCACATGACCGTTACAGGAAAACGTGGCGCCGAAGCCATAAAACATGGACTGTGGAGCAATGGAAGAAAGTCATTTGGTTGAATGAGTCTCGGTTCACACCATTTCCAAGTTCTGGCCGCTTTTTCGTCCCAATAGTGAATTATGGCGGGGGTTCGGTGACGATTTGAGCAGCCATATCAATGGAATGGGCCCCACCGTCACGCTGCAAGGTCGATTCACTACCAAGGATTATGTGACGATGCTGACTTATCAGGTCCATCCCACGGTATAATGTTTCGTCCCCAATGGTGATGTCTTCCGAGACGATAGGACCCATGTTCGCAAAGTTCGTATCGTCCTGGACTGGTTTTGTGAGCACTAGGGTGAATTAGTGAAATTCTCCTGACAACCACAGTCACCAGATCTCAATATTATTGAGTCGTCGTGGTCTGCTTTGGAGAGAAGGGTGTGTGATACCTATCTATCTACCTTGACCATCGTTACCTGAACTTGCCACTATTTTGGGAGAATAATGACATACACTACTGGCTATTAAAATTGCTACACCAAGAAGAAATGCAGATGATAAACGGGTATTCACTGGACAAATATATTATACTAGAACTGACAAGTGATTTTACACTTTCACGCAGTTTGGGTGCATAGATCCTGAGAAATCAGTATCCAGAACAACCACCTCTGGCCGTAATAACGACCTTGATACGCCTGGGCATTGAGTCAAACAGAGCTTGGATGGCGTGTAAAGGTACAGCTGCCCATGCATCTTCAACACGATGCCACAGTTCATCAAGAGTAGTGACTGGCGTATTGTGACGAGCCAATTGCTCCGCCACCATTGACCAGACGTTTTCAATTGGTGAGAGATCTCGAGAATGTGGTGGCCAGGGCAGCAGTCGAACATATTCTGTATCCAGAAAGGCCCGTACAGGACCTGCAACGTGCGGTCGTGCGTTATCCTGCTGAAATGTAAGGTTTCGCAGGGATCGAATGAAGGGTACACCAAGGGTCGTAACACGTCTGAAATGTAACGTCCACTGTTCAGAGTGCGGTCAATGCGAACAAGAGGTGACCGAGACGTGTAACCAATGGCACCCCATACCATCGCGCCTGGTAATACGTCAGTATGGCGATGACGAATACACGCTTCCAACGTACGTTCACCACGATGGCGCCAAACACAGATGCAACCATCGTGATGCTGTAAACAGAACGTGGATTCATCTGAAAAAATGACGTTTTGCCATTCGTGCACCCAGGTTAGTCGTTGAGTACACCATCGCAGGTGCATCTGTCTGTGATGCAGCGTCAAGGGTAACCGCAGCCATGGTCTCCGAGCTGATATTCCATGCTGCTGCAAACGTCGTCGAACTGTTCGTGCAGATGGTAGTTGTCTTGCAAACGTCCCCATCGGTTGACTCATGGATGGAGACGTGGGTGCACGATTCGTTACAGCCACGCGTGTAAGATGCCTGTCATCTCGATTGCTAATGAAACGAGGCCGTTGGGATCCAGCATGGCGTTCCGTATTACCTTCGAATCCATATTCTGCTAACAGTCGCTGGATCTCGATCAAAGCGAGCAGCAATTCCGCGATGCGACAAACGACAATCGCGATAGGCTACAATCTGACCTTCATCAAAGTCGGAAACGTGATGGTACGCATTTCTCCTCCTTACACGATGTATCACAATAACGTTTCACCAGCCAACGCCGGTCAACTGCTGTTTGTGTATGAGAAATCGGTTGGAAACTTTCCTCATGTCAGCACGTTTTAGGTGTCGCCACCAGCGCCAACCTTGTGTGAATGCACTGAAAAGCTTATCATTTGCATATCACAGCAACTTCTTCCTGTCGGTTAAATTACGCGTCTGTAGCACGTCATCTTCGTGGTGTAGCAATTTTAATTGCCAGTAGTGTATGATTCCCTTGAAAACTTTGCGAGACCTGTATATATCGCTGCTTCGTTCATGGGAACGAACTCAGAGAAGTCAAACCTCCCCCAACAGCCTGGTCGACTTCCTCCCGGCCGTCTCGCCATTAGGAAGTAATGTTAGCTCGGTTACTGCCGCTTTAGTCACCGCCACTTGTTGAGTGGCGACACTGCACCCAGCTGTTCTTTCTGGAGCCAGCCATTAAAAGTCAGACATTTCCTGATCCTCTGCCCCTATTTTAGCCACTTACGTCTCAGGGTCGGGCTGCCGCCCGCTTTGCCAGACATTTTAGCTGATGACGTGCGAGCTGTGGCTCACGTTTTAAGTTTTTTTAAAGCAGTAATATGACAAAAGAGATTTGATTTCTACCTGGTGACTACGGTGTCTTGTCTATGTCTTTTAGTCACTCTCCCGTAACGTCTTGAAATTTTAGATTTGTTTATTCTTCCTTTCTGTATTGGACCTAGAAACGGTTTTGCACCCTTGCGGTCCCAGCATTCTATGATTCTATACTGGTCACTTATGATCTTAGATGTTTTGCGCCCTAAACACCCCTCCCCCCCCCCAAAAAAAAAAAAATCCGAGTCGACTGGATGCTTTAATGAATGTCAACGGGATTTATACACCGCACTACGTATGCTAAAGTGTTTTGTTTTTGGTTTTTCCATATGTTTATCCAATCCCTGTATGTAGGACGTGGTAAACGCAATATGATTAAGAGAATAAATACTACCGTACATTTGACAAGCAAAATGAACCCTCAGAATATTTTGTGCAGGTTGAGACGGGAGGAACTGGAAAAGTTTTTCACAAATGTTTCGATCGTTTTAAAATATCACTAAACAAGAGAAGATTTTTTTCGCTGCACATCTTGGTATGTAACACTCTTTCTAAGACAACAGGAAATGGCTGCTCATTAATATCCAAACTACTTGTTCTATTACCCAGCGTTCTTGAAATATGAGACCTTGAGGATCACTGTATGAAGGCAAATGACACATAGGCAATAGTTTTACTAGTTCATTTGTAACTATATGGAGAACTAATGAATATAGGTTTACGAAATATGCAGTCACTTGTACGGAATTTTGTTCTTAATTTGAGTGTGTCTGGTTAGAACGTCTTGAGTCTGGACGTGCATTTGTGCTGAACGTCTGGCATTTCACGCTCAAGCGTTCAGCAATCGTCAACCAACTCCATCGTCCAGGAGAACTAACGAGAATATTCTTCGTGTTCATCGCCGGCTGAATCTAGGTTCTAGGGGAAAAAGCAAAGACGCCAGTCGACCAGATGAAACTTGAGCGACACGTTATAACACAACTCTCTGTACGCTCTAATACCACCTGTACAGTATTCACATAATCAGCAGATGGTTGCCACAGACAATATCACTTACGCATGTCTTTCAGTGTTCAGTTACCTTTGGAACCCTGTTCTACAGCTATCGAAAAGCATCTGAATCTATGTCTCTTGCTTTTACAATATTGTTCACGAATCTCAGCTTTATTTGATGTCACGCTCACAAAGATCATTTTCACATGCTGCCTTCCTTCTACCTTGCCGTTTCTGATCGAACAGTCCCTCTTTATGTGCGGTGCTTTCTATCCGTGCAGTCCCGCTCGCGGATAAAGCAACAGTACTGGATGTGCCTTGTCTGCATTCCCATGAGAGTAGTGATTACTTTCAACTAACCGCAGGTATGCCATTTGTACTCACAAGCTGCGACCTGCTTTCGTATGTCTTCTTCCGGTAGTTACACATGTTTGTTTTTGTTGCGTCATAACACTGCGTCATAACAGTGGGCGTGTTTCAATGCTGTATTCCACCCTGAGGCTTGATATACGATGCGTGTTTAAAAATTTAGTAGTTTCGCTTGTTGCATTATTCTGATTCGTCTGACTTTTCGCTGTTATGTTCGTAAACATGTCTGAAACGTATCTGTGCACTGGTATCCATATGGGCTACTTAGTTTGTCGTCAGTCGTCAACAGAATTACGTATATTTGCTTACGAGTGTGGGTTATTGATTTGTTTTAAAAATGTATCAGGGAATTTGCTTAAAATTTTGGTATAAAATGGAGTAAAATGTGACGAACAAATGAATAATTAGAGATTAAAATTATGAAGAAATTAAATTGGAACGTAGGTAATGTTGTGGGGAAAGCAAACCAAAGACTGCAGTTCATTGGCATAGCACTTAGAAAATGTTACATGTCTACTACAGAGACTGATAACACTACGCTCGTCCGCCCTGTTCTGGAGTGTTGCGTTGCGGCGAGGGACCCGCATCAATAGGATTGACGGAAGACAGCAAAAAAAGTTCATAGAAGAGCAGCTCGATTTGTATTATTGTGAAATAAGGGACAGTGTGCCACGGATATGATACACGAACTGGGGTGGCAGTCATTAAAACAAAGGCGTCTTTCGTTGTGAGAGGACCTTCTCGTGAAGTTTCAATCACCAACTGTAAGCACTTAAACCAAAATTACCAAGATGGCATGTGTGCTTGTAAGTCTGTGAAGTGCATCCATTACCAGGTAATGAGGGAATATGACGTCTACTTTGTATGTGTGAAGAAAAATGTGATAATTACAAATTGTAAAACGTAATATCATAGTTGTGCTTGAAGATTACAAGTTGTCGAAGTTAGCAAATCGCACTATTAAAAAGAATCGTTTACATTACAGGCTGCTATGGATCATGTGTTCTTTTATTAAATATTTAAAAGCTTTGGATCCACATAGAAACAAATTTTAAAGCTCGAATCATTTGGTCACTGAACAAGCCGTTTCTGTTAACATAAATAATACCTTTAAGGCAGGAAACCTTATTTCAAATGAGGTATCTCATCTGATCCTAAGAATGAAACGGAGTTAGGTAATTAATTCTTAATTTTCTAACGAGGATACAAGGAAATTACTTGCTGCCTCTGCAAAGATTTGACAGAGAAAGATAAGTGAGTAGTGGAAAAACAATTCAGTGTAAAACATTAGGTTAAAAAACAAGATAACGTAGAAGACGGGTAGCCTCTCAGCCTCGACTTATTTAACATTTATTGGTGCTTCGGAATCATTGGAGAATAGTTTTTTTATTCCTTTCAGTTTAAATATCGTTTTTTCAGAAAAAAGACAATTTTTGTCAAATACTATTATATTTCTTTGCTTCGAATCGTGTTGTAATAGCATCACGAGGGTGTACTCCAGTTCAAATGACAGGCCGACTGATTCACAAATATTTAATGTGAATAAAATAAGTAAAATTCTCTAGAAACAGGAAACGGTAAAAAATAAGTACTATCAAAAACCAGTAAGGGTTCTCTAATTGTAATAGACGCGCTACGGATATTTGTTGTCAAACGATGATGAGTACGATTTCATTTGGTTATGCCACATAAGTTTGAATCCAAATAGTATACAGTTTAACGTCGCGTTTTAAACAAGGCATCTATAAAGACGAATTATCCCAGAGAGATTACTCTTGACCCTTGCAAGAATCAACATTCAGTTTTACTGTGAAAAATCATTTTTTGACGCAACAGCCACACGTCATTTTATTAAATCTTTCAATTTTGGTCAAGCAATAAATCACCCTCAAGATAAAAAAAAAACATTAATTAGAGGACATGTATGCCTGACATTTTCAGGGAAGGGGAGAGTAAGTTCAAGTAATTTGATGAAAATATAAAATTTTTTCCCAAAATCTTTTAAATGACTATATCAAGTGCATGTAAAACAATATGATGACCAGACTAGTGTCAGTCGTGAGTGCAACCATCCTCAGGTCATGCTAGTTTGAAACGCAGGTTGGATAAAGACTGGATATAACAGTAATCGTGCAGTAACTTGTATAAGAGGCAGGTTAAATAAGAAATTCAGAGGGAACAGCAACAACAACCAGCGTCTAATACGAGCATCATCTGAGGATGGTTGCATTGAAAGCTGGAAGTAATCTAGTCGCCATATTTTAATTTTTACATTTATATATTATTTGGGCAACCTAAAGTATTATTATATTTTAACATAATTATTTGTACCTAGGTCAACGTTGTACATTAGCTACGCCAAAATTATGGACTTCTCATTGAATAACTTCTCTCGGTGGGAATAGAGGTGCTGAATTTACAAAAGTAAAAATGACACTGATCAACAGACGGTTTCTTTATTGAAATCAAAGACTTTTACGACACCTAATAAAGATGCGTACCGTTCCGAATTTGTATATTCTATTGTGTGAGCGTGTTTTCCACGTCATGCACAAGTAAAACACTTGTAAATTAGCCGCGGTTGATTCGAAATCTGTAGTGTAGTTAAAACTACAATATAACTGGAAACTCAAGCGTTTGATGTGAATAAATACGCGGTCAACACTTACCGAAGAACTTCGAGAAGTGGCATCTCAGTCATTCCCTCATGAGCGAGATGTTTATCAAAATAAAGGAAGCATCCGAACAAATGTGACTGGTACATTACTGAACTATGTCCAGCTTGTAACATAAATGGAATCTTCATAAACAAATCGCCCAAGGCTTCCAGAGAAGTGCACCCTCCATGTAATCTAATATAGGCGGTGGCGATTGGCGAGAGACGCTAGCCAGGATCTGAGATGCGTGATTCATATCTTTTACAGCTCTTCGTGTCAATTTGTCTCATCGTTTGCTTTACCGACCACTAAGAATAATTTTTTGTCCATTTGTACTCTTCGCTGATGATGTTTTGATGCTGTCATTGTTGTTCATGACACACGTGGACCCTTGGAATTTTTCTGTTGGGTTACTCTAGTTACCAGCACTTGAACAGTATGTTCTGGTTACAAATCGAAGAGGTCTTCTGTTTTGTCACACTTTAGTATGTAAAATTAGACTGTGAGGTAATGAAGCATCATGTACTGTACAGAAAACTAATTTTCCCCTCTACAAACAAGAACTATTAGTGTTAATACGTCATAAATAATATGCGTAACAGAAGCAGTTTTATTATTTTGATAATGATTTTTTTTGAAAACATTCAATATTTTCAAAGGCTTAAGAAAAAGAATTCAAACTAGTTTTCATTTGAGTTATGTAGGATAGAAAAAACAGGAGAGAATCAATTTCACGTCGAAGTGTGGAAAACGAAACACTCTCTTAAAACAAAGTAAGGAATCCAAGAAACATTTATGCTTCATAAGGGAGAAATTAGAACGTTAAGGCATTGTGATGATAAAGAAAGCCGTCGACAATGTAAACAGGTGTATCACTTTGTAAACTTGAAGAGTCTGTTCCCTGATGAAGGTCTCTGAAACATAACCGTAACAGTGGTTGTTTTTAGTACTTTAAGCATTGTATGCTATGATGCCATGTTACATGGATAATAATTTTAATGAAGTTGATATAACATGGTTTGAAACGCTGACGGATACAGGCTTCGGTTATAGTGGAGTCGTTTTCAACACTCGCAAATAACGCGTGCCAATAAAGAGAGCAGGAAATTTATTACGACAAGTGCTCATCTACCAAATGAAGGCGTCGGGGCGAAGGTGACTTTCAGGCTGAAGTAAATGAAAGAAAACGTCATAACAGTAAAGGTTGCCTGCTCATTTTGACGGAAGAGCCATCTACACGAGTTTTGGAAGAATAACCACTGTCGCTGACTCTATATCGTTGAGAAGATATTGAACTATCCATATTTCTTTAGCATATTATTTGGAAACTTTCAATAAAATAAGTTTGAAGTTACCAGCAGGTCTAGAAAAAAGCACTCTCATTTCCTAACTTATGCCACTAGCCGGTTGTCAATATGGAGCCACTGGCAGAAGGTTTAATAAAGTAGAGGAAGAAGATTGGACCTTAACGTGCCGTCGACGACGAGGTTATTAAAGGTGAAGTTGAATATAAACTCTTGAAAGGCAGTCGGTCATGTTCTTTACAAACTCCTGACATTTGACTTGTTATTTATATCAGTCAAGTGAAGATGAAATTAAAGCGGAACCTCCTTGATTCATTCCTCATTAGAAATAGCTGTCTCATGTCAAATATTGACCTAGATGAGGAAAAAATGTAGAATTCTATATATTTGGTACAATTACTGTGTAGAAGTAAAGTGTGAAGGGTCAGAAAAAGTGAGGAGATATATATTGAAGAATGTAGACAGAGGACGCTATAGTATTGTCTAAGAATCTCCTCCGACATTGAGAAATTCTGAGAGCCTTCCAAATGATCAATCAAATAAACACAGTGCTGATCACTCTTTGATTGTTTTTACTGTTTTCTGTCATACAGGTACGTCTTACACAGTGCACCTTGTTTACTAAATAATTAAGATTACTGAAACAGAGGTAAGCTATAGTGCAGTATCTTCTCACAAAGCGAGCGAAATATCGATAGAGAATTGACTAGGGACTCGATTCTGCTCTGGCATCCTGGCAAAAGGGTGACTCTGCAGACATTTGCTTCACAACAGACAGAACTACATACTCTAGTTTCCTCGCATATGATTTAGACACACAGGTCCTTACCGGTGACACCTAATGAGAACATATTGCGTTCCACTTATGCAAGATGTGTGCAAGGACTCAAAAAACAGATCTAACAACGTAAAACTTGAGTCTCTACCCACGTACTAACTTTCAAAAATGGTTCAAATGGCTCTGAGCACTATGGGACTTAACTGCTGTGGTCATTAGTCCCCTAGAACTTAGAACTACTTAAACCTAACTAATCTAAGGACATCACACACATCCATGCCAGAGGCAGGATTCGAACCTGCGACCGTAGCAGTCGCATGGTTCCGGACTGCGCGGCTAGAACCGCGAGACCACAGTGGCGGGCTACTAAACTTTCAAATAACTTACGGGAATGCAGAAGGGTGACATCGACTATCGCCGATATTTCGACTAGTGAACACCTTGTCATTTCCAGGAAACAAATCCAATGAGAGAACACTTTGTAAGAACATCTACATCTACATCTACATCCGTACTCCGCAAGCCACCTGACGGTGTGTGGCGGAGGGTACCCTGAGTACCTCTATCGGTTCTCCCTTCTATTCCAGTCTCGTATTGTACGTGGAAAGAAGGATTGTCGGTATGCTTCTGTGTGGGCTCTAATCTCTCTGATTTTATCCTCATGGTCTCTTCGCGAGATATACGTAGGAGGGAGCAATATACTGCTTGACTCTTCGGTGAAGGTATGTTCTCGAAACTTTAACAAAAGCCCGTACCGAGCTACTGAGCGTCTCTCCTGCAGAGTCTTCCACTGGAGTTTATCTATCATCTCCGTAACGCTTTCGCAATTACTAAATGATCCTGTAACGAAGCGCGCTGCTCTCCGTTGGATCTTCTCTATCTCTTCTATCAACCCTACCTGGTGCGGATCCCACACTGCTGAGCAGTATTCAAGCATTGAGCCAACAAGCGTACTGTAACCTACTTCCTTTGTTGTCGGATTGCATTTCCTTAGGATTCTTCCAATGAATCTCAGTCTGGCATCTGCTTTACCGACGATCAACTTTATATGATCATTCCATTTTAAATCACTCCTAATGCGTACTCCCAGATAATTTATGGAATTAACTGCTTCCAGTTGCTGACCTGCTATTTTGTAGCTAAATGATAAGGGACCTATCTTTCTATGTATTCGCATCACATTACACTTCGCTACATTGAGATTCAATTGCCATTCCGTGCACCATGCGTCAATTCGCTGCAGATCCTCCTGCATTTCAGTACAATTTTCCATTGTTGCAACCTCTCGATACACCACAGCATCATCTGCAAAAAGCCTCAGTGAACTTCCGATGTCATCCACCAGGTCATTTATGTATATTGTGAATAGCAACGGTCCTATGACACTCCCCTGCGGCACACCTGAAATCACTCTTACTTCGGAAGACTTCTCTCCATTGAGAATGACGTGCTGCGTTCTGTTATCTAGGAACTCCTCAATCCAATCACACAATTGATCTGATAGTCCGTATGCTCTTACTTTGTTCATTAAACGACTGTGGGGAACTGTGTCAAACGCCTTGCGGAAGTCAAGAAACACGGCATCTACCTGTGAACCCGTGTGTAAGGCCCTCTGAGTCTCGTGGACGAGTAGCGCGCGCTGGGTTTCACACGATCGTCTTTTTCGACACCCATGCTGATTCCTACAGAGTAGATTTCTAGTCTCCAGAAAAGACATTATACTCGAACATAATACGTGTTCCAAAATTCTACGGTTAACGAAACTGAACCCATTGAGAACAACAATACGGCATATGCAGAAAGATCACACACACACACACACACACACACACACACACACACACACACACACTGAAAACAACCACCACAATCATACAACCAAAGATGACCAACGTGAGAAGTTATCCTGTTTCGTTCACAGTCAATGAACATGGCAGCAAAATAGGCGTTGTTGATCTCATGAACGAAAAACGCAAGATGTCTTTCCCAAGGTCACTTAAATATTTCTTGCATTACTGTTCTTAATTTCATTTTTTGCTTCATTCAACTTCTTTTTGTCAACAAGACTAAAATCTTTGATGACGCTCACTTGGCTTTAGTAGCGACTTGCACCACATTGAGTGATACCTCAGTCGAAGCCGTTTGACAAAAAAATGCTTGTGTGCCAATCTGTTTTAGCGTCTCCATAGCCAAGGACCAACTTGTACAATATTGTTTCCTAGCCAGTATATGACTCGCCTCTTGTACTGCGACTTCCCAGAACTCTCTTTACCATGCCGGTTTTCTTCTTTCCTTTAAAAACCGAGCTTCTCGTCCAGGCCATGAATACCCAAGGGATGTCTAACGGCCACCTTGTCTTCCTCTGCCTCGCGGCATCATGCATATGCGATATGGTGAGACAGGTGGTCAGCACACCGCTCTTCCTGCCATTTTGTAGACTTTCCAGACTGTGGAACGCTACTGCTGGGTCAAGTAGCTCCTCAGTTGGCTTCACGGGGCTGAGTGCACCTTGAACCAGTCTTCCTACCAAGGAAAAAGCCCTTGGCAATACCGAGAATCAAACCCGGGTCTTCCGCATGGTAGCCATCTACGCTGACCGCTCAGCTACGGGGGTGGACTCCTTTCCTTTACTACTTATAATTTAGTTGTAGATTTTTTTTCATGTAAATAACACTCATCTATGTATTATATTGTGTGAAATCTTATGGGACTTAACTGCTAAGGTCATGAGTCCCTAAGCCTACACACTACTTAACCTAAATTATCCTAAGGACAAACACACACACACACACCCATGCACGAGGAAGGACTCGAACCTCCGTCGGGACCAGCCGCACAGTCCATGACTGCAACGCCTTAGACCGCTCGGCTAATCCTGCGCGGCATGTATTATATTACTTGTATCACTAATAACAGTCGTTGACTCTGTTACCACTAAGGTCGATACAGCACTACAAGGAAATTTTCCCATAAGAACTATGCCGTAACTGACCGTAACGTTCAGACTGTAAAATTTTCTTTAAATGACGCCATTTTACGATTTTACTTGTAACTGTTTTTATTGTATTATTGTGATTTCGTCTTATAAGCCACGTCAAGCATATGTAATGGTGGAACTTCATAGCAGATTAAAACTGTGCCGGAACAAAACTCGATCTAAGGGCCTTTTCCTTTTTCGACAAGTACTCTACCGACTGAGCTACCCTTTTTAAATATCGTCTTCGTCGGCGCTGTCACATAGGCCATAATTTCCCGAAATCTCCTTCGTAGAGAAATAAAATTCGACGCGAGGCACTGACACAATTTGTTTTCATATATTCTTTAAATTGTATCACCAACTAATGCAGTAAACTGAGGTGAAATAAATAACAGACTGCCACTTCCAATGACTGAAAAGAGTGAAAATAATGACGCCTTCGATGATGCTGGCACTTAGGCCATAATTTTCTGAATTACCACTCCTAGGAATAATAAAATTCGACTCTAGGCACCGTTACATGTTCTTTTGCAAAATTTTGGGGTAATTTCCTGTGGGACCAAACAACTGAGGTCATCGGTCCCTAGGCTTACACACTACTTAATTTAACTTAAACTAACTTACGCTAAGGACAACACACACACCCGTGCCCGAGGGAGGACTCGAACCTTCGACTGGGGGAGCCGCGCGAACCGTGACAACGTGGCCCAGACAACGCAGCTACCTCACGCGGCTGTCACATGTTTGTTTCCACATATGTCTTAAATTGTAAAACCAAATTGAAGTAAAAAATTAAAGTAAAATAAATAATAGATTGCCACTTCCAACGGCGAGAGGTCTTTCTATGACATAACTAAAAACATAATAACGGAAAAATTAACAAATATTCGCTCAAAACATTTCCTCAGCTTAAGATATAAGGAACTGAATGCTGTAAAGAAGCTTTTTGTAAATGAAACAAAATTCGTCGCCGGACGAGTTTTGCCGCATTAGAAAACTTTTCCTTTTAGTATCAATGTAAGAGAGATTCCCGAGTAATAACAGGACAGAAAATAATAAGTATTCCGATTCCAAAAAGCAAAACTGTACTCCTTATTGTACCACATAAGGTACCAGATAAAAAGTTTCGAAACCAATCGTGACATTTGTTATTCTTCTGTAGCTTACAATGCTATTCTGTAATATAAAACATGCACTCCTCTAGATTCGACTTTTTGTTTGTTAACACTCGAATGACAATCTGTTTCATAAGCCACGAATAACTGTTATTCGTTCCCCACGTGTACCATTACCAGTCAGGTTGTAAAGCTTCAGTTATTGGTTTATGACTTTCTGAGGTCCTGTTTACAACTGCTAATTTCTTCTTAGTCTACTTCCTAATTTTAATTTCATTTTCACATAGGATCATTTGTGCTACAGTTTCTACAAACTGGCATTTGTCGCATTAAGATGGTCTCAATTTGATTTTGTATAATCACTCTGCTGTGGGTATGGTTTCCTCAATAACTCTAGTTGGTAGAGTTTTCTTATTGACTTTTTCTAAATATCCTTTTAGTGTTTCGCAGGATATTTTATCTCAGTTGGGTTGTGAGGATGATTCGTGGTAATAAAATCATAGACAACTCTGGTGTAGGTTAACGCCGAAGGAAGTTTTACATAGATCCAGTCTATATAGTACTTTAGGACTAAACTAGGCTGACATCTATATGTGCTACATTAACGGGAGCGTTGTTGTCCCTAGGATCTAACGAGACGAATAAAAGCTTCGTAATGCCTGCCTTGGTATTGTGTATTAGTTTGAAAGCAGGAGTTAGAAACAGTGCGTCACATTCAGATATAACGTCTTTAATCTCTAATCCACTGTTATGTCTGTGCAAAGTAAGTGTGTGGAAGGATACTTCGAAGATTTTTTTCCACACACATAACAAAACGTCCCAGCTAGTATTTTTCTAAAGATAACATGGGGTGTAGGTAAGAGTGCTGTGACATATTTGGCTATATATATATATATATATATATATATATATATATATATATATATGTGTGTGTGTGTGTGTGTTTAAAAATGGCCTCTCTGTAAACGGTCTACGGATGGCACGTTATGTTCTTTCAGCAAGGCTCTGATGACATTAAGTTTCCGCTCCGAATTGTTCGCAGCCATAAGTTCGGGATTCGCTCTTAAACAGAATCCTAATTGGAGCCTCTCTTCAGTAACATCTATCCAGTGTGCACCTATTGCACTACTGTAAGAACCAAGATTCATTATTCTCGATTTTTGAAGGTTCGGTTTTGCGCCACGGGATCGCGAGTGTTGGGGTACCACACGTCGCACTTCATCGACCTCACTATTCGAACTTACATTAACGCTTATAATAGCGTAACCGTGACAGACTGTCTCGATACTGAAGACATGCTATCCTCTCAGTTTCTGGTGCAGTGTAGAAACAATTATTCCACTGCGTTCGGATCTAATGTCATAGACAGAGGGCATCCTTGGCTTATTGATTGTTGAACTGGAAGTGCTTCAGGCACTAGTCTACTGATTTTAATCCGTAGAAAAATACCTCTTGTACATTTATGTACGATGTTTATGAAGTGATCCTTTAAGCCTATATTCTGCATGGTGCGGACTAAGAAGCCATGATTTGCCCTGTCAAAGGCTTTATCAAAGTCTAAAAACACTAAGAAAAGCCTATTGACACTTATCCAAGTGAGGTGTATGATGTGACTGTATTCACATAAAGCATCTAACACTGATCTTCTCATTATTGCACCCGTTTGGTAAAGGCATATGAAATTTTTCAGGAGTGGCTCATTCTGCTATTTCAGAATATGAGTGAGCATTTTAACGTCAGCGTTGATTAGGATGAGTCTTCTTGTTGCTCGCTTTTGTAGGATTGAGTACAATTACTCCGTCCGTGAACTGTGGAGGCAACGCTTGGTTATTTAATAACTCATTATACATACCTGTGAGTTCATCTCCTGTTATATCCCAACTTCTCACACAAAATTCGACCCGAAGGCCATCAGGATCACCTGACATTTTCCTCAGCGTCGTTTATTATCGGTACGGTAGCACGTGTCACGACCCGTCGCCATAGCTTTACTTCCACCATTACCTCATATCAGTCGTATCAGCGCACACTCAGGTGCAGAATAACTGTGGCTAAGCCATGTCTCCGCAGTATCCTTTCTTTCAGGAGTGGTAGCCCAGCAAGTTTCGCAGGACAACTTCTGTGAAATTTGAAGGTAGGAGAAGCAATACTGCCGGAAGAAAATCGGTATGGACGGGTCCTGAGTCGAGCTAGGGTAGCTCAGTCAGTAGAGCACTTACACGTGGAAGGCAAAGGTCGCGAGTTCTAGTCTCGGTCTGGCAGAAAGTTTCATATCTGCCAGGAGGTTTCATATCAGCGCACACTCCGCTGCAGAATAAAAATTCATTCTGAGTCCGTAAAGATATAATACAACATAAATATTAGACGTCATATTGTTAATGATAGATTAGAAATATCAAAGTCTTTGAAGGGCCGTTCCATCCTTGAAAGCACAACACTCACTGGCTTTCTTCAGTGACAGGAGAAGCGTGGTGCGTAGATTTGTGTTACTGACATGGACTGACATTAACTTGCAGGTAAACAGCACAAATCTTCGTGTCGTGTTAATTGTATCATTGATAACAGTCCCTGCTCTGTTACCACGAAGTATGACACAACGCTAGAAGGACGTTATTATTTTTAACCTGCTAATGTCGCATCAAAAATTTACGTTGCATTATACGAGTACCTTTGTAGAACCTTGGAAGTGGTACAAATGTCGAAGTTACTATACTACAATGAAAAAGGTTGTAAGCAGAAGCGGGAAACAATGTACTTTAAATAATTTAACAGTGCTAGTTGTTTCTGTTTCAGTTATTAATACTGCTGCTCATTAAAATTGTTGTACCAGGAAGGATAAAAATAACGAAAATTTACTTGTTGTGCTTGCAAGCTAACTATCAGGACTTTAATAAAAATGGCAAGGTACTGTTAATCAGAACACAGGGAGAAGTTGTGATCTAAATGACAATATTTATTTATCCTTAACATCACAAGACAACAAAAATGACTAAAGAAACGTCACACAAACATTTTTATATGACAAACGCTTTTACTAACATGGGGCCTATGGTGAACAAAGTGATCAGCTGGGGATCGGCACACGACACTAACCAGAGCACTAATCGCTTTATCTGACTTCATACACGTGAATCAGGGTTATGGCACAAAAACTACGCCACCATCAAGCATCTTGAGACTGTGTGGTTCGAAAGAACAGGGTGCTGAGAAACATACATTGGAGCCCTACGCCGTAGCAGCGAATACTTTACCCTCCTGCTGGTCAGGCCTGCACACCACGATGTGTTCGGTGACTAAAGTCATAGACAGTCGCACTCTGTTATTAATGGCGCACGCCCGAAAAATGCAAGTACGCGGTCTCGCATTCGGTTAGTTCAGAACGCTGGTACTTCCCTACGAGCCTCTGGAAGCTCGATGGATTCCAGTGTGCGGGTGGACCAGTTTGCTGGTCTGCCAAACCAATTTGACTCCGTAAGACTACTATGCATGACGGAATGTATCAAATGTTTAGACGGCCGACTCAAAACAAATAAGTACAGACATGCAAGACTCGTTGTGTGCGTGATGCAAGAAGCAGTACCTCTGATGGTTCAGATGGTGACTGGCACAGGCTCAAAGTGGCACACTAGCAAAGGTCACAAGTCTCACCATTTAGGTAGAGACCTGCAGTTCTTTACTAGCGAAGCGCCAGTACACGAGTGATCTTCTCTCTCTGTCTTCTTTCCTCTGCACCACGGTAGCAAAAGCCCATTTACATCTCAGACTTCCCCCACTTTAGCACAATCCAATCACGAGCTGGAGCGCAGCATTAGAAGTTCGGAGAGCGCCCCTTGCTCTGAATACACCGATTTGACCAATCAGAGACTTTGAAGTTAATTGCGAGAAAAGGAAAAAGGATTCAGCTTCGCAGCCTCTTTCCCACGCTTTTACGCTGTCTTTTGCTAACAAAATGACCAGGATGGAACCACAATCCTCCATAAAAAGCTTGTTATCTTCCCTGTTGCATCCATTTCGAAATTTTGCAAAGAACGGCCACAAACTTACTAAAAACATCGTGCTTTCACAAGTATGTTTTGTAACAGAGTCTGGACGTCTGGGCGCCAGTGAGCTGTCCCCGGAAATTCGCAGAACGCTCACAGTTGTCTCGTCAGCTTCGTGCCTAAGAAGGGCCCATCCTCTGCTTTACTGATGGTCTACAATGCGCTGGCCATTGCAGCGGCGACTTCTCGGCGCTAGTCAGTCTACCTGGACGCGGATGCCGACCAACCGGCCTCTGCAGAATGAGACCGCGGAACTCGGCCGTCCGGAAATGTTTCCATCCAGGTTCCACAGAAAAAACGCGCTTCCCTCGGCCCTCAGTCGCCGTATGCTTTAACTGCAGTCGTTTAAGTCGGCACCCTATTCCTCTGAACGCAGGTAAAGCGTATCGCTATTCCTTCACTAGCACAGAAGCAAGAGCATTAACCACTGTCCACCATTTCATCATGATGTGTGCAGTCAGATCGTAATGAAGATCACCTTCCCTAAGAACGTGAAGTGGCATGACACCGAATCAGAAGTGAGGGTGCCCTACAATCTCTCATGCTTTTACAGCACAGTAGAAAGAATCCCTGATTAAATTTGTAGGTGACTTTGGGTGTGCAGGATGCAAAATATAATACGGAGAGCTGCCTCCTCTGGGACTCTGACCTGGATGAGTGCCGAGTTGAACTGAGCTTGGATGACAGATACGAATATGTCGCTCCATGCTGCTTTCTACTCTCTATGTCAGAGTTCATCAATCTTAGTGACTAGCGAACGCTGGCTTGCCAATCTCTCGGAAACCAATCACCAGACGTATCAGAACGTGCTGGCCAGGACAAAGTAGGTCACCTTCTGTATCGAGAAAGCTCAAGACATGCGGCATTGCTTTGTCTTGTCGGAAAATAGCGTTTCAGAAAGCTCGAAGGTAGGCACAACCAATGGCATTAACACATAAGAAATGCAACGGATGCTGTACTTACTACAAGTTGATTGTACTGTATGTCCAAGGGCATAAAAAACCATCAAAACAGGTGCTGGGCCCGTGTGACAATGGTGGGTGAAATCTGGAAACTAGTGTTCTTCTCACAGCTTCCAACACGAACACCTCCAAAGCGATGCTGTACATAGAACCAGGGCTCGTCTGAAAACACGATGTGGTGCTGTGGTGCTACTCCTGCATGCAGTTTTTGTCGTTGGGGGCACACAGTCTGTGCTGCGCCAGCTGTCGTAGCACCATTCACGACGGTACTTGTCTTGCCGCAGACAAGCCCATTGCCCACTCAAAGAATGTGACGTGGCTGTATGGTCCTGCATGGGCGATCGAATAATGTGTCCGTCCTCTCGACTGCTAGTCGCGTCGAGCCGTTGGACCTCCAGTCTGGTCCCTTTGATCCCACAAACCAACCAACTGTTGGACGTCCTGAAGCCGTCTAGTCCATATTGGGCCGACACTGTGACAACAAACGTGAATAACTGTATCGCAGGACGTTGAACCGCAATCTCATTAGTCCATGGTGCTACTGCTGTCGAATTGCTAACCGTGCTGCTAATGGTTCCTCGTTCTTGCACGAGACACAACACGATCTTCTCACAAACACACAACATTCAAAGGCGACTTGTGGATGAGAAACCTGCTACGTGATCTTTCCTGATATGCAGAATATAATACCTACTTTTTGCTGTTACGCTGAACTATTAATCATTTGCGTACCTAGAGCCTCTTTCGCCGCACGTACAGTGTGTTAGAACTTCAATGTTGAGCGTACCTAGTTCAACGTGCCGCCGAACGCTCAGAAACGATGCGACTTGGGCATACGGTACGTGTGACTCAACGTGATATACCGCGCTCCAGCGGCAGTTGTCGGCTGTATCGGGTTCGCAAATCATACTGTTTACGTTATGGACAGACGTAAAATTCCTAACTTAGCTCTGTTAAAAGCACATTTCCTCCCTCGTCCATATGCTAGTCTAAAGACATTGCCTACACTACCATTGTTCGTTCTCTGCTAGAGTATTGCTGTGTTGTCCTCACCAGGTAGGACTGGCAGAGGACATCGAAAAAGTTCAGACAAGGGTAGCTCGTTTCGTATTACCGCTAAATAGGGAAGAGAGTGTCACGGATGTGATAAGCGACTTCGGACGGCAATTGTTAGAAAAAAAAGGCGTTTTCTCATTGCTGCGAGATCTTTTCACCAAATTTCAGTCGTCATTTTTCTCCACTGAATATAAAAAAAAAAAAATGTCGTCGCCAACCTGCATCGGGAGAAACGATCATCACAATAAAATAAGAGAAATCAGACCTCGTACAGAAAGATTTGAGTGATCTTTCCTACGCGCTGTGTGAGAGAGTAAAACGGTAGAGAAATGCTCTGAAGGTGGTTCGGAGAGTCCTCTGGCGGACACTTATGTGTGAGCTGCAGAGTAATCATGTAGATGTATTCATCTTACTGTCGTTTTCGAATTGTTGTGTACATAGTTCCGCATAGTCAGCGCGTACACAACTCTCCCACTAGAGCGCGCCCCGCTAAGCACAACAGCGCAGGCGCAGCGCTCGTCCGTCTCCGCACTACGAGATGGCGCTGCCTTAGAGACGGACCAAATTCTCCTTCCGCCGATCCGCGTATTAATATGTAACGCAGCCAATGAGATTGCTGCTAACGTAGAACCTTTTCTCCTCGTGGATCACACTCGCGCAGTGATACCTGAACGCTCGAGGTATTATAACGAGTGTGCAGACCTCCGATTAGTCAGTCTGCATTAGTCTGTAGTCAAGTTTCAGTCTGCGCCTAATAAGATTATCATATTCTTGTACATAGCCATGAAGAGAAATATATAGACACTTTGTCAAGTATCAGATATAGGTGAGAATAAGATTAACGTACCAAGACCAAAGGAACTTCAGATTGTCAATTGTAAATATCATCCAGAACCAAGTTAAGTAATTTTTATGCTTGTTATTATTTTAATAGATGTGTGTGAAAATTAATCAAGTTCTGTTTAAAGTTGGTCACCGTCAATCTGCTACTCTAAGCGTGCAAGTGGCATTTCTATCGTCTGACCTAACGGCAGAAGATAAACACGCCGCAATAAGACCACGAGACATTTTGCTAACACTCGCCTACTTCATTAGAGCGACAAGTCAAATAATCTGATGGTGTGTGTACCGAAGGTCTTACAGTACGCACACCACACGAATTATTCAAGACAAATGCGCAAAAGTGACCCTCAAACGCGTTTTTCTTTTATAACTCGAAAACCGTGGCCTCCAGCAGCGAAAATATATCCCAATTTAACTATATTAGCCAGCCGGGTGGCCGAGCGGTTCTAGGCGCTACAGTCTGGAAACGCGCGACCACTACGGTCGCAGGTTCGAATCCTGCCTTGGGCATGGATGTGTGTGCGCCCTTAGGTTAGTTAGGTTTAAGTAGTTCAAAGTTCTAGGGGACTGATGACTACAACAGTTAAGTCCCATAATGCTCAGACCCATATGAGCCATTTAACTATATTAAATTATATACGAAAAAGTGCTGTTTACTTTTTCTGTAGTAGCAGTTTGTACGTAATGAGCGAGAGACTATGAAAACCTTGCGCATGTTTTTTGAAAGGGTTTAGGGTTGCATAAAACTCATGGGTGGGGTAGCTGAATCACGCTGTATATTCCAAATTGTGAGAATAATAATGGGAAGGCGAAAATACAATCACAGACGAGAAATTAGCACAGAAGAGGAAAAGAAATATGTCACTGCCTAGCCGCGGCACTGAATGAATGAGACAAAACCTACCATTGGCATTTCGATCGTGAATACGGCACAGTAAAGTGCTCTTCACGTGAAGGCCTCGCTGTATACGAAATACCGAACGGCCCAGAAGCCTGGATAACGACAGACCTGGAGGTTGTAATGAGCGGCTCTAGGACCGAAGCTCGCCGAACAGACGGATGTGTGTCGGGAGATTTGTGCCAAGGGCGGGGGTCGCGTGGCCGCCAGCCGCTGCGCGCCCCATCACTCACCGGGCCGGCCGGGACAAGCACGGCTCGGGCTGTTCGATTATTCAGCAGCGCCGCGGCACAGCGCAGCCCGGGAAAACGCCCTCTCGGAGGACATCTGTCCCTCCTTACGTAACGACTCTTACATAATTTTGACGTCACGCAATTTACAGCACCTTCTTAGGAAATAAGCGACTGGAAGGGGTAGGCTCTAGGAAAACCTCGTTCTACTTCTTACAGATGGCCCAATTCACTTCACAACTAGTCGTCCATCAGTTTCTGTTTCTTTTTTTTCCTCAGAAGTGACCAGTCCTTTTAATGCCCTTTTCATTGCATTCTATCCTCTTCGTCACCGTCCACTGTGGCTAAAGTATCCTCACACTCATATGTAGAACGAGGAATTGACAACTAGATGTAGCGACAGGCGGAACCGCCAATATAAAAGGGGATGGGTAGCGTTCTGGTGTTAGCAGCGAAGCAGTAACAGCACCCTGGGTCGGTCAGGGGATCTCAGTGGCTCTAAGCACTATGGAACTTAACATTTGAGGTCAACAGTCCCCTAGACTTAGAACTACTTAAACCTAACTAAACTAAGGACATCACACGTATCCATGCCCGAGTCAAGATTCGAACCGCTCGGCCACAGCTGCCAGCGGGGAGCTGAGTGACTTCGAGCGTATACTAACCATTGTACGTCACCTGAGTAACAAATTCATCGGGGACATTTAAGCCCTTCGCAGCTATTCGACTGTTTGTGATGTGAGTATCAAGTGGGCATGCGAAGGAACAACCAGAGTAAAACCTAGACCAGGCAAATCTCAGGTACTGACCGACAGCGTTGCGGAGACTGGCTGTAAGAAGAAAAAAAAAAAAAAATCTGCCTCTCTCATGACTTCCAGTTCGGAGAAGATGATTGTATCAGCATGATAACTCATCTTCTCATAAAACAGCACCAATAGGCGATAGTTTGATGACAGCGACATTCCTGAAATGGACTGGCCTGCCCAGAGTCCCGAACTGATGCCAGTGACAGCTTCGGGATGTTTTACGACGTCGCTTTTGTGACTAACGTTAGTGACATTGTTTCCTGTCTTGAAGAAGAATGAACTGCCATTTTCCTGTAGACATGCAGACACCTCACTGAAAGATATGAGCTCCATATTAATGTCCACTGCTAAATGTCCGGATAGTTTTGATCATATAATGTATTTCAGTTCGTAACTTATTTAAGACTTGCGTTAAGCGCAGTGTCGTGGTGCGTGACAATTATTGAACTATATGAAATAAAATCCTCATAACTTCTGAACGGTTTTGGCCGCGCGGGGTAGCCGCGCAATCTGAGGCGTCTTGTCACGGTCCATGCGGTTCGGGCATGGGTGTGTGTGTGTGTGTGTGTGTGTGTGCGTGTGTGTGTCGACCATAGCGTAAGTTAGTTTAAACTAGATTAAGTAATGTGTAGCCCGACCGGTCTAGCTTACGGCTTTCCGGAGTGGGAAGGAGCGCCTGGTCCCTGGCACGAATCCGCGCAGCTGACTTGTATCGAGGTCCGGCGAGCCAGTCTGTGGATGGTTTTTAGGCCGTTTTCCATCTGCCTCGGCGAATACGGGTTGGTTCCCCTTATTCTGCCTCAGCTACACTATGTCGGCGATTGCTGCGCAAACAAGTTCTCCACGTACACGTACACCGCCATTACTCTACCAAACAAATGCAGGGATTACACTCGTCTGGTGTGAGACGTTCCCTTGGCGGTCCACCAGGGGCCGAACCGCACACTAACACTGGGTTCAGTGTGGGGCGGAGGAGGGGTGAAGTGGACTGCGGTAGTCGTCGTGGGATTGTGGACCACTGCGGCTGCTGCGGGGACGGAGCCTCTCCGTCGTTTCTAGGTCCCCGGTTAACATACAACAAGTAGTGTTTAATCTTAGGAACCGATGACCTCCGCAGTTGGGTCCCATAAGACCTTACCACAAATTTCCAATTTTTTTCCTGAATGGTTTGCGTTAGGAGTTAAAACTGCACAGTTAGCCGCGGGCCATGCTGGGAATTAGTATGCCCATGCATGGTTTGGTATAGCGACAAATCCCACTTTCATTTCGGTAGATTTGTCAATAAACAAAATTGGCGCATTTGGGGGACTGGGAATCCGCATTTCGCTATAGAGAAGTCACTTCGATCTCGACGGGTGACTGTGTGATTTGCAATGTCCAGCCACGGAATAATCAGTGCGATGTTCCTTGATGGCACGGTGATTATCGAACGGTACGTGAAGGTTTTGGAAGATGATTTCAATCCCATTATCAAAAGTGGCCCTGAATTCGACAGGATGCGGTTCATGCAAGACGGAATTTGATCTCAGCGAAGCAGGAGAGTATTTCAATCCCATTATCCAAAGTGGCCCTGAATTCGACAGGATGTGATTCATGCAAGACGGAATTAGACCTCATCGAAGCAGGAGAGTGTTTGATGTCCTGGAGGAACACTTTGGGGACCGCATTCTGGCTCTGGGGTGCCCAAAGTCCACTGGCATGGTCCTCAATTGGCCGCCATATTATGCGGATCTGAAGACATGTGACCCCTTTTTTGTACGGCTATATTATAGACAAGGTGGGCATCAATAAACCCAAAACCACTGCTGAGCTAAATACAGCCATTCAGGAGGTCATCGACAGCATCGATGTTCCAACACTTCAGCGGGTCATGCGGAATTTTGCTATTCGTCTACGCCACATCATCGCCAATGATGGCAGGCAAATCGAACATGTCATAACCTAAATCCAAATATCTGTAGTGACGTTTACATGTTGAATAAAGTGTGCGCACGCTGTAGTTTGAACTAATTTACGTTTTTTCACATAGTTCAATAACTGTCACCCTGTACAAAGGCTGTTTCAAAAATATTCATCCAAACTTAAGAGACCGTAAATTCTACATGAATGAAACTAGAAACGGAGGGTCAAACACAACTTACGCATAGGACTATACAGTTTACATATTCAAAAGAATCCTCCAATTTTACAAGGGTGTATGGTTTAAATGTGTGTACTTAGAACCTTGGGATTTTTACATTTGCGTTTGGGGTTCAAGTTTTCATTTACCTTTCACAAATATTTAATGTGTCGTCCACCGGTCGCACAACAAACATCGAGAAGATACTTTAAGAGCATGTCTGGAGCTGTTGCAGTCACCGCTCTCGTTGTGCAACAACGCAGTTCATCCCCAGCTGTAGGAAACGAAGGCACAGAGACAGAGTCTTCCACACACGTGCCCACAAAAAAATACCACATATCGAGAGGTATGGGTGACCTTTAGACCAAAAATATGCCCCTTACCGCTCACAGATAACGCTCACTGTTACAAAATGCTCTTGCATGCAAGTGTCAGCGCAGTGGTGCTCCAATCTGTTGAAATATGAAATTTTCGTCATAGTTTCGTAAATGTTGAAAGGGCCTGGTGTCCAACATGTACAGGTACGCGTTTCCTGTAATCGTACTTCTCGCTGAAAAGAACAGAGGCTAAATACTTCCTCGGGAAACGGAGTAAAACCCATGAAGCCTTAGAGTATGTATCTCGTGCTCGACAACGTTGTTTGACGGTTGTGTTCTCCAAATTCTTACGCTGTAACATATTGCAGCACTTTTACCCCATCGAAAGCAAGCCACGTCGCAGCTCATTCACAAAAGGTGGATTCCAATGCGTAGTGTTCCCACCGTATAGAATGTGACCTTTCATTACCAGATAGTGAACGAGCTTCAGTTTTGCCTGCTTAGCCTCCATATTCTTCCATACAAGTTAATTTAAAATTCATATTTGCGTTTTCACTGTTTCGTATCACTGCAACCATATGTAGCTGGCTGGATTTTACTGTGAATATACGATAGTCACCGCCCTCCCTGTACACTCCAAAGCTCGAAGAGCCAAAAGTGTCAGAATCTCCTTTGTTTCGTGACAGAAGAGCACTTTCAAAATCTCATGTTGCAGTCACTTCGTAGTTAAGATACAACTTCATAATATTTCCTTTGCAGTAAACAAACAAATAATTAATCTCCATCTACATCAGTACTCCTCATGTGACCTTAAGAGTGTGAGGCGAAGGGTACTTCTCGTGCACTGTCACTCTACCCCTTTCTTGTTCCAGTCCCGAAAGGTCCGCGGGAAGAACGATTGTTGGTAAGTTTCCGTGTAAGATCTAATCTCTCTAATTTTACCTGTGATGTGTTCTCCAGATACACTTGGCGTCTAGCATGAAAGTACAGCATGAAGAGAGCCCCCTACCACAGTAGGTATTTGCTGTTACGAAGTGATTTAGTTGGTCGCAGAAATTAACAGCCTCGTCAGAGGGTCTAGACAACAGAGCAACACAGATTAGCAACAATTTACTGTAATTAGCACATCAAAGAGCTCACTATAGCGACACAACGGCGAAATACGCTAAGAAATTGGAGTGACTTACAATCACGCGACTTAGGTACCCTAACAAGTTGTTGTCCGAAACTCACAAAATGGACTACCAGCATACCAGGTTCTTGGCATAGATATCTAAATACTGGGACAACGTCAGTAGAGAGGCTGTCGAAATTCCTACCAGGGATGGACTCATCAACCGAGATTGCGGCTGTAGCCTCAGCAAGGCATGGGAACCAGCATTGAGTCTAATTAAAAAGACGCTCAACAAACAAAACGAACGGGCGACCTGGGTGGACGAGGCAATTACACCAACGCCACCACAGACACCGACGCCAGCGTCTGAGCGACAGCGGACGCGTGGCCGCGGGCGCGGACTGTGGATAGAACGCCTCGCAGGCGGAGGGGATTTAAGACGGCTGCCCGCCCTCAGGAGCTCAGTGTCAGGACAGCTGCTCGCTACCGTCCGCAAAGAAGCTCAGAGATGGCGCACCGTGCTGAATGCGACGCTGAAGCGAAGGGTATGGTGGATCGCCGATCGGCAGAGCTTGCTCTGTCGATGGCTCCATCCGGGCCCTCAGCCGAAATGGACCGGCTGTGTGACCCGGAAGGCGAGGTGGCTGATTTCCTGGGAGTAGATGACGAACGCAGAGTGGCGAATCGCCGCCCGGCGGAGCTTACTCCGTCGGCGGCCCCATCCGACCCTCTGCTTACGACGGACCGGCCAATGAAGATCCAGGGGGAAGAAGGAAGGGAGGTGAGACGGCGTTATGCGACCAATACCTCGGCGAAGGGCGCAAGTAGCGGGGGAAGTCGCCGCCCGGCTATACCGTCCGCTACATACGACGTCTCGCTCCGGAAAGACGACGGAAGATGAGGACGTAAAAGCACGAGACAACGCTGATGGGGCAACAGTTGTGCGACTTCGACCTCGGTCGAGGAAGCTACACTACTGGCCATTAAAACTGCTACACCACGAAGATGACGTGCTACAGACGCGAAATTTAACCGACAGGCAGAAGATGCTCTGATATGCAAATGATTAGCTTTTCAGAGCATTCACACAAGGTTTGCGCCGGTGCTGACATGAGGAAAGTTTCCAACCGATTTCTCATACACAAACAGCAGTTGACCGACGTTTCCTGGTGAAAAGTTGTTGTGATGCCTCGTGTAAGGAGGACAAATGCGGACCTTCACGTTTCCGACTTTGATAAAGGTCGGATTGAAGCCTATCACGATTGCGGTTTATCGTATCGCGACATTACTGCTCGCGTTGGTCGAGATCCAATGACTGTTAGAATATGGAATCAGTGGGTTCAGGAGGGTAATGCGGAATGCCGTGCTGGATTCCAACGGCCTCGTATCACTAGCAGTCGAGATGACTTGCATCTTATCCGCATGGCTGTAACGCATCGTGCAGCCACGTCTCGATCCCTGAGTCAACAGATGGGGACGTTTCCAAGACAACAACCATCTGCATGAACAGTTCGACGACGTTTGCAGCAGCATGGACTATCAGCTCGGAGACCATGGCTGCGGTTACCCTTGACGCTGCATCACAGACAGGAGCGCCTGCGATGGTGTACTCAACGACGAACCTGGGTGCAAAAATGACAAACCGCCTTTTTTTCGGATGAATCCAGGTTCTGTTTACAGCATCATGATGGTAGCATCCGTGTGTGGTGACATCGCGGTGAACGCACATTAGAAGCGTGTATTCGTCTTCGGCATACTGGCGTATCACCCGGCGTGATGGTATGGGGTGCCATTTGTTACACGTCTCGGTCACCTCTTGTTCGCATTGACGGCACTTTGAACAGTCGACGTTACACTTCAGATGTTTTGCGACCCGTGGCTCTACCTTTCATTCGATTCCTGCGAAACCCTACATTTCAGCAGGATAAATGCACGACCGCATGTTGCAGGTCCTGTACGGGCCTTTCTGGATACAGAAAATATTAGACTGCTGCCCTGGCGTGCACATTCTCCAGATCTCTCACCAATTGAAAACGTCTGGTCCATGGTGGCGGAGCAATTGGCTCGTCACAATACGCCAGTCACTACTCTTGATCGTGTTGAACCAGCATTTGCAGCTGTACCTGTGCACGCCATCCAAGCTCTGTTTGACTCAATGTCCAGGCGTATCAAGGCCGTTATTACGGCCAGAGGTAGTTGTTGTGGGTACTGATTTCTCAGGATCTATGTACCCAAATTGCGTGAAAATGTAATCACATGTCAGTTCTAGTATAATATATTTGTCCAATTAATACCTGTTTATCATCTGCATGCCTTCTTGGTGTAGCAATTTTAATGGCCAGTAGTGTAGTTGCGGGTTGAGTCGCCGACCGGGGCGTAACGCATTACAGACGGCCACATCCTTTCCGCAACCTACAGCAATTCGTCCCCAGGCAGGGAACAAGAAGAAGCAAAAGCGCACCATTACTATTGCAGGAGGCGTGCCCTCATAGGCAGTAACGCGCGCACTGGACGTGGGAGGACCAAAGGACGCCACTGCCAAGATCAAGACATCCGAAGGTGTAGCATCGCCCACTGAAGACCCAGTCTCCTGACCTGAAGTCGGGATATGAAAGCAGATAAAAGACATCTTCGCGGACACCGTTCAACGGACGGCCCAGTTCATTCTGAGGAACGGCGGAGAGGAAGTTGAATACACGGAGGACATGGAGGTGGAGGAAAGTCGCAGTAACACCCGGCGGAACGAGGCCGGGAAGCTACCGGAAATTTGCGACTAACGCCGCTCCCACCATCGCACCTACGCTGCAAACACGAAGAAAGACGTCGTCGAAAGGGTGCAAAGCCCCTAAGACGACCACTGACGCGGATGTGTTTCATATACCCAAACGCAAGAAGATTGGAAGAGCTGTACAAATGCCCACTGCTGTATGCATGATCGTCAAAAACCGGTTTGCTGGTCTCGAAGGGAAGAAGGAGGAGACAGCAGACCAGCAGCAGAGAAGCAAGGGGCCCCGCCGCCACCCATCGTGGTGAAATGGCTGGGCTATTTTAAAGAAGCAGAAGAGGCGATCCTCGTGGTCAGTAAGAACAACTTTAGTGCGAAGACAGCAAAGTCACGATATGCACAAAATCGTGACGCGAACCGCGGAAGACTACAAAAGCGTTACTGACCTCATTGACAGCCGTAGTCTAAACTGGTTCACTTAATCGTCGGAACTTACAAAGCCGCTCAAAGTAGTCTTCCGACGCCTGCTCTTTACTATGGACCCCCAGTGCCTCAAGGAGCTTCTTGAGGTCAAGGGGTACACCATAAGGACAGTATTCCGGATGAAGTCGCCGAAAGACAACCCACACACACCGCTCTTCCTGATCTTCCAGCGTAGGAGGATCTTTCAAGAAACGAGAGTGAGAAGCGTCAGCGGGTCCACAGGTGAAAACCTGAAAAGGCGGAGAGGCCACTTCAACGCTTCAACAGCCAGGAAATCGGCCACCTGGCAAAATACTGCAGAATGTCCCCACGCTGCGTAAAGAGTGCTGGGGAGCACCTGAGCCGAGAAATGTCCGTTCCCGATCGAGAAGACGCCCACGTGCTGCAACTGCAATGAAGAACACGTCGCCAGCTTCCCCGGTTGCAAAGCCTTCAAAAAAGCAGCTGCAAAATGGTGGCAGCACCAGCGAGGAGTGTTCAGGCGGGAAGAAACTACGCTACTACAGCAGCAGCTGCGACCGCGGCAATGGGTTCAACGGAAACGCCTGCAAGACGGCACAGCAACACGCCGAGCAGGCGCGGCAGGCGGAGTAGCCTATCCGCGCAGCGGAAGGCGTTCCCCGACAGCCACGAGAGATGCACGAGCCGCCGAGCAGGGCCGGCCGGACGCGTGGGCGCGGAGGAGGGAGTCCGCCACCTACGCCCGCCCCACCACCTCCGACCATTGTAACCACTGAGGCCGCAGAACTACGAGAGATGCTGCGGGAGTTCAAACAGCTGCTACTCTAGCTATCGCGTATGATCGTGTCTGCACTGATTGGGCCAACCAGGCCAACACCCATCATGCCTAATCACATCATAGGTCTCACCGTCTGCGTATGAAACGCAAACATCATAAGGCAGCAGGAGGGCGAGTTTAGGCAGTTTTTTCGCGACGAGGCCGTGGACGTGTGCCTCGTGTGTGGGACATGGCTAAAGCCCGGCGTAAACGCGAGGGAACCTAACTACAGGTGCTATCGCGACGATAGACCAACAGCGGGCGGTGGAACTGCGGTCTACGACACCATCAAATCCAGCTACCAGAGCTGACGCAACTAGAAGCAACAGGCGTCGCAGTCAGCACCTCAGTGGGTCAAGTGAACTTCATCACCGCGTACCGGAAGCCTAGAGGACTCCTACGACAACAGGACTTCGAGACGCAGTTGTCAGTGCGTGACAACATCTTCAACGGCGGCGACTTCAACGGCAAGCACCCGGTTAAGAACTCCAGCGTCACCACAACCAGCGGCAGGAGGCTTCTTAAGGGAGGCACTTATAATGTGCGATAGTGTTGGGGCCTTACGACCCTACACACTATCCCAAGATTGGCCGCCCGGATGTCCTGGACATCGCGATCATCAAAGGGGTGACCAACGACGCAGTCGCAACGACACATGTGGTGCTGTCCTCAGTTCACCTGCCAGCGATCTTCGATCTGAGCACGGACGGGGCCGCACCACCTGAAGGATGCAAGACCTACTTCAACACCAACTTCCGGGTGCGCCTGGCAGAGACACTCGCCGCCGTGCCGGATCCTGATGTTGATGGCGTGGACACCACACTCGCAGCGTTCTCGCATCTCGCGATCAGAGCGGCTGATGCAGCAACGCAGCACAGACGTTAGATGCCGCGGGATTTTTCCCGCCAGCTACCGCCGGACTTCCTGCAGATGATGCGGGAGAAGATCCATCTGTTCCGAGAGCGGCACGTCACCCGCCAGGCAGCGACGAAAAATCGGATCAACCGAATGCACCGCGCCGTACAATACGGAGCCGCGGAACGCAGGAACAGGGACTGGGCTAGGAGAATAGCGACCCTGAACATCGCAGACGGCACTGCCTGGCAAGCAACCCAGCAGTTCCTTCGCAGCAGGCTACACGTCGGACACCACGCAGTGGCCGAGTCTTACGCCAAAGCTGGAGTACTGACCGATACCGTCGCGGCCAACTTCACGCTAGTTGAAGAAGATGTAGATAACGACCACATCCGAATGGTGGAAGATAGGCTCCGTGTATACCTCGTAGAAGAAGACCCCGAGGACTCTATCGAACCCACAACGGCAGAAGAGGTTCAACGACAGCTACCTTGACCTGCGCAAAGCGGGTGGGTGCGAAAACGTCGGAGCGCAATCCTGAAGGAGGTCCACCAAGAGGCTGTGAAACTGCTCACGAAGATATTGAAGATAATCAACGCCATCCTTCCGCCCTCTCCCCCCCCCCCCTCTCCCCCGGCACCTGGAGACATGCGGAGGTGGTGGCGATCTCTAAGGCTCTAAGGCTGGTGAGGACAACAGGCTGGCGCAAAATACCGGCCTATCAGCCTGCTACCTACAGTCTCAAAGATGTTTGAGCGAATATGTGTCAGGAGACTGCATCGTCACGTCAGAGAAGAAGGCATGCTACCCCATGATCAGTTCGGCTTCTGGAGGGGGCACAAGACAACACACCAACTGCTGCGACTAGTGGGGGCTCTGAAGAGGAGGGAGTACCTTGTGGCGGTACTCCTAGACGTCTCCCCCGTCTTCAACAGCGTGTGGCACGATGAAATAGTCTACAAGTTACTAGTACAGGGAGTTATGGTGTCACAAGCCTGATCCACACCTACCTGTGCGGGACGTACCTTCCACGTGAACGTAGATAGACGGGAACTCAAGAGCACGCGAAATAGCCGCCGGAGTCCCACAGGGCTCAGTATTGGGACCCCTCTTGTATACCTTATTCACGGCAGACATGCCGCGAACGCAACGGGTGCAGACGGGGCTGTATGCCGATGATACAGCCCTGTACAGCAAGGGCATCAACCCACATCTGACGCGAGGAAGATTAAAAATAGCCTGCAACGAACTGGGAGCTTGGGCCACCAAGTGGCGGCTCTTCAATGCGACGAAGGGCCAGGCTGTGATCTTCACGAAGCAACGTATACCTGAAGCTCTGACACCAATCCGCATCATGGGAGGCCCCAACCCATGGACGAACACCGACCGCTACCTGGGCCTCACACTGGATCGGCGACTTACGTGGGAGACGCCGAATTACGGGGTAAGGCGCGTGGCAGAATGCGCCTCCTATACCCCTTCCTCAATCCCACGACACACTGTCTCCACACTGCGTAAAGACGCTGTATACGGCCCGTGCTGGAATACGCCACCGTGGTGTGGGAGAATGCCGCCGAGACGCACATCAGCAGTCTCCAGAAGATCCAGAACAGGTGCCTGAGACTGGCACTACATCTCCAGGGTGATTTCAGCACGTCCGAACTACATCGGCTAACGTGCGTGCCTATGCTGAAGGACCGCTTCAAGCAGTCGGCGAGACACTTCTATGCCTACTCGACAAGATCCACAAACCCTCTCATCAGGAATCTGGGAAACCAGATTCACTGTTGAGAGACAACAAGATGGCAGGATTTGGCACGAGAGTAGCAACGCTGCTTAGGCAGCACGAGGAAGGAAAAAGAATCGTGTCAAACCAAAAGAAACAAACCAAGACGCGATGAACGGAAAATCAAACAAGAGAAAGAAGAAGGAAAAGCAGCTAGACCTGCTAGCCCTACAACCTAACGAAGCTGCAGCTTCGAGATGACAAAAAGTAAGCAAATCAGTTCTTCAGCACACGTGACCATGGCCACATGTCTGATCACCGAAATATTGTGCCCGTTGGACACACCCGTGGACTGTTTGAACGCGTTCAAGCTATTTATCCACCGTTCTACTCTCGAACGGCGCACCGGACAAACGAACACTTAAATCTTTCCGTGCGAGCTCTGATGTCTCTTATTTTTATTATGATCATCATTTTTGCCTATGTAGATGGACGCCAACCAAATAATTTCGCAATCGCAAGAGGAAGATGTTGACGGAAATTACGTGACAAGATCCTGCTGCAACGAAAAACGCCTTCTTTTAATGATTTCCACACAAATTCGCGTTTCGGGTCCGTGGCACTCTCTCCCCTATTTCGTGATAATACAGAACGAAGTGCCCTTCTTTGATCTTTTTCAGCGTCCTCCATCAGCCGCATCTCAAATGGATCCCACACCGCACAGCAATACTGCGGAAGAGGACGGACAAGTGTGGTGTAAGCAGTCTCTTTAGTAGGACCTGTTGCCCTTCCTAAGTGTTCTGGCAATCAGTCACAGCCCTTGGTTTGCATTACGCACAACATTATTATGTGGTCGTTCCAGTCTAAGTTATTAGTAATTGTAATCCCTAACAAGGAAACCTCCCCATCGCACCCCCCCTCAGATTTAGTTATAATTTGGCACAGTGGATAGGCCTTGAAAAACTGAACAGAGATGAATCGAGAAAACAGGAAGAAGTTGTGCGGAACTATGAAAAAAATAACCAAAATATACAAACTGAGTAGTCCATGCGCAAGATAGGCAACATCAAGTAGAGTCTGAGCTGAGGAGCACAGTGGTCCACTGGTTAGCGTAAGCAGCTGCGGGCCGAGAGGACCTTGGTTCAAGTCTTCCCACGAGTACAAAGTTTAATTTATTTCATTTAATTTATGACCATCACATCCACAAGAAAACCTAAATCGGGCAAGGTAGAAGGATCTTTTTCCACAGTCACCAAGTGTACAAGTTAGGTGGGTCGACAACATATTCCTGTCATGTGACGCACATGCCGTCACCAGTGTCGTATAGAGTATATAAGACGTGTTTTCCTGTGGAGGAATCGGTTGACCTATGACCTTGCGATCAAATGTTTTCTGTTCCCATTGGAGAGGCACGTCCTTTCGTCTACTAATCGCACGGTTTTGCGGTGCGGTCGGAAAACACAGACACTAAACTTATTACAGTGAACTGAGATGTCAATGAACGAACGGGCAGATCATAACTTTGCGAAAATAAAGAAAGTAAACTTTTCACTCGAGGGAAGGCTTGAACCAAGGACCTCTCGTTCCGCAGCTGCTCACGCTAACCACGGGAACATGGCGCTCCTGAGCTCACACTATCCTTGATGTTGCCTATCTTGCGCATGGACTACTCAGTTTGTATATTTTGCTTATTTTTTTCATAGTTCTACATAACTTCTTGCTGTTTTCTCTACTCATCTGTGTTCAGTTTGTCAAGGCCTATCCACTGTGCCAACTTATAACTATATCTGAGGGGGGTGCGATGGGGAGGTTCCCTTGTAAGTATTAAAAACTGACTTCAGCATCACATGGATTTTTGCCTTATCGAATAAAAATATTTTTATACTGCCACAGATAAAAAATCACTGAGTATTTGGTGCTCCTTCCCCTCCGCCCCTGTCCTTGAGCGATGCCCGCCTGACCCCTTCGCAAACCCTGCAGGCCGCGTCACCCAGCAGAGCTCCGCCAGCAACGCAGCGGTCACGTGACGCTCCAAAAACAGCTGCGATTGGCTAACGCCGGGCTCTTACCACTCGACTCACTGAAACGTCCATCACAAAATAATTTTAGCAGTGTAATCTGCCGTGCGGATTCGATACTTGTCTGGTTCACTTTCTTCTCTCGCAAGCTCGGGCGTTGTGCTATACGAGCAGAAAATTCAGTACATCCCGTGAAAGTAACATGCCTTTTGGTACATGGTGGTTAGGCAGTGTGGTAAATCCAAAGTTTTAAAAATTCTGTTTATGTTAGTCTAATGAGAAGGGAAGAAGGCAGCACAGAAAGAAACTACGTTGTGTTAGCAAATTAGGTAAAGCTCTGCTGCTCAGCTATCGCTAAAAAAGATGATGGTCCGTCAATGAACGGTATCCCACCTTCTGTCAGTTTCGCGCTGTAACAACCAGCAGTGGGCCGTAACGCTTCGTGTAACAAAAATCTTAGCTATCACAACATTATGAATGTGTGGAAACTGGTTGTGTACCTTTGGGAAGTAAATATGAGTAATCTCATTTCTAATAGGATGTAAAACTATCCATGTATCTCGTGCAAGAATGAGTTTCACTTATTTAATCCAAAAGGTATCACACAAAAACCCTATCAATTTTAGTATCACCGATGATTACCGGTCTCCCTTATGCAGTTAAAACTTATATATTTAAACGAGTGGGTCTGTACATAAATTGCAGAATGACTGGGAAGATGAAACTACTACGTTATTTGATTCTGAAACAGCTGAGTAAAACTGAACGTACTGAGTCAACACTGACCCTCAATATTGTAGCGCAACGCAATCTGACGGCTCAAAAAAAAAAAAATTACAACCGAACTTCAAATGGCCCTGACTAAAAGAAATCTTAACAATAATCTCTACATTTCATTAAGCACTTACCTCACAAAAACCTTCATTACGTGAACTACTGCAATACAGCGAGCGTTAATACTGCCAGCTAAATAACAGATTCCAACTGCTAAAGCCACTAACTACTAATAGGCATGTGGTTATCGAAGGAAAGATTTCGTTGTAAACCAAATAATGTAATTTTTACCTTAATAATGTGATATCCAGTTCAAACACGAATATAAATCGTCATTGACATCTAGTACAAAGGTATATAATCATGAATAATATTCAATCTCCAAGTCGTACATGTACAGATCGTTAGCCTACGCCAACACTTCAGACCTCTACCCTCCATCAGTGCTAACTTCTCACATCTGACCTCCATCACCTGTTGAGGTGTGTAACAGTCCGTCATTGGCCAAAACCAGTCTCACTTGTTGCAAGGCTAATGTTTTCAGGTGACGCAGGCGCATGTAGTTACTGCCGACTTTGACATCACGAATACAAACGAGCTGAGTTTTTCCTCGTCATTCTCGATGTCATCAATTGTACCTCCCCTTTAGAGTGCTCTGTTTGGTTGTCAACATACATACATCATCCACGTTTCTCACCCGGTCACACTGGTTATAAGCAGAGTACAGCTTAAAAAACGCAAACGGTTCATCGTGACTGATATCATCACGGGATATGACTCTGTGAGTGCAATGTGTGGTTGGACATTATCTACATCTCCACACTCCCGGTAAGGCAGAAAAGGGATCAAGGCCGGTGAGCTGTTGATGTATTTTTAGATTTCGTTGGAAACACGCGATATCTTTTGAATGTCATCTTCCAAACACTTCTTCCGTAAGATGCATGCGATCAGCAAAGAGCGCACGTTTACGACAGTGAAACTAAGTCACACAAAAACTTTCTACTGGCTGAATTATTCTGAAGCGCATAGTGGAACGTGATTTTTGTATGATGAAAAGAATATGTAAAACGAAATTAAAGAAAATCGGGTGGGATTTCGTAACTGTTAACAATATGACGGTGCTCTGTGTCAGTCCTCAAGCAAAACTGAAGAACTAGTATCCAAACGGACTACGTACTGTAATTTTTAATTTTCTATGCACGTTTGATATATACGGTTAAAGTAAAACTAGTTTTGTGCAATACCTACTCAGAAGTAAAATTAATTTGGTGATTGGAACTCGTGAATTTCTGTATCTGAGGAACTTGGCGTACGTGTGATCAAACTGGGGAACGAGTTGCTATCCGTTTAGCGACGTACGTACTGCCAGGCACTTGACAAAGGCAGTGTATAAAAACACCTGTGTTACGGAGAACATCAATAGGGTAACCAACACGAAGTTTTGGTGGCCTGTACGCAAAAACGACTTAATGCAAAGGTGACAGTGGCGACAGACTCTCTGACAGTGGCGACAGGTTCAACGAGAATCACTAACACAAAAAATGCAAGAAACTTTGGTCGTATTTAACACAGGTTAACTGTCACAGATTAACTTTTCATTCGGTTCTCGGTGCTTCTTATGCAAAAGAAGGTAATGCTACAGCAAACAACAAGCAATGGGGATGGTAAAAAGCTTGTTAACTGCAGTTAATCTAACTGGTCGCCTTTTTTTTTTTTTACATAAACTGCAGTTAAGCATGTTACAACTGAGGCTTATATTTCTTTGGTCAGGAACATGCAACAAACGCATTCATGTGCAGAAAACACATATATTATGAGATAACGATAGAGAACTCATTATGTGATCTCATCACATAAAAACGTACGCCCCTAAGAACTGTAGTACGCAGAGCTCGTTCACTGAAATATTGGAAAAAATCCTTATGCAAGATTTAAATAGAATCTAAAAGTAAAATAAACAATGCCTACGCAACTAAAATAACTGGAAAATTTTCCACGCAGGTATGCAGAAGAAAAAAAAATGTACAGGAAATTATCAGAAAACACAGGTATCTACTAATCTCGTATCTAGGCCTCGTTATAAGACAAAAATAAGATGACTTGGTTCAGAAGAATCAAGACAACTGTCGGATTACCCAAATACAAAGTCCTACCTACTGTATCGTAAAAACGTGCAGAAGCTACCACTCCGGTTTCCGGAGCATATGAATACATTCAGCTAAAATCCGATGTATGTCAATGAATATTTGTTTGTTCGCCTCCTAAGCATTCCTACACCATTAATCCGATTGCGATGATAGTTTGGTGCGTTGTTGTGCGCACGCCCGCAAATAGATGTAGTAAGAATGAATTGTCAGTGCTGAGCAACTTTCCGAACAAAACGCTTACCTTTCAGGAAAAGCTGCCTCCAAACTGAACACATACAGCCGCTCCGCAAAAGTCGTAGATACCATAACCGCGAGCGTCCGTCGACGCTGCCGCTGACAGAATTCCGCGCAGTTATTCAGAGACCCTCTCTCTAACCGTCACTTTAAACTGGCCAAAATAAGCGGAGCTGTGCCGCCGCAGCCTTATATGGCAGTCGTGTCTAGCCCTCTGTTACCACGGAAACGTCATACCAATAGCAACAACGTATTCCTTCGAACTTCTTCTGTTTCGAGAACGACTGTGATTTGAATAATACAAACGGTGCCGTAATCCGTCGTGAGTTACAACAGACTTAATTAGAAGATCACGCTCAGATCAGAGGTGACACGGGATTTTGGATCATCCGTTTCTTGGTACACGGGCTGCTCCATAAAGGAGTGACACGGTGACGGGGTAAAGGTGAGTTTTTTCAGATCTCTTTGGTGGGAGACAGTACAGTATGACTCGGACGTTAGGTTAAGGAGGTAGACGTAGAGAAAATAGGAGAAATGAGACCCTGTGTTGGCTTGCTGGGGTGCTTTTTATTGATTCTTCACATGTTTGCAACGAACATGCCGAAGAGCATAGACGCTAATGGTTCAAATGGCTCTGAGCACTATGGGACTTAACTCCTGAGGTCATCAGTCCCCTAGAACTTAGAACTACTTAAACCTAACTAACCTAAGGACATCACACACATCCATGCCCGAGGCAGGATTCGAACCTGCGAACGTAGCGGTCGCGTGGTTCCAGACTGTAGCGCCTAGAACAGCTAGGCCACATAGACGCTAGTTTTTATGAGAACATAGATGAGGCTTACTAGATTCTCCAGTCAGTTACTAGAAGAAATGGCCCATAAATTAGTTAACAATCGAGTGTACACAGTAATGCGTGGAACTACAGACCACGAACCATGGAAGTACCAGATGCTACTTTTCTAATCGAACCCTTTAGTCTCAAGTACTCGTCACAGTATAGGTGACATACATACATAGGTGAAAAAAGTTGCTGTAGAAACCAAAATCCCTTCTCCAGAGGCACATACGGGCAAGTTTTGCAAGTCCTTCTTAGTGTACAAGCTTAACTGAGTATAATAATCAATCACATAGTATCTGCTGCAGGCTCGTTCATCTGAGGCTGGCTGAACTGTCCTTGTGTGGGACTCTTCTGCTCGCGGGAACCCTTCTCGATCCCGAACTCAGCTTTGCTTGGAGTTTGAGGGCCTCTATATAAGGCACTTGAGATTGTTTGCTTACAGATAAAACCTGATTGCCTCGCATTTTACCTCCAATTCGCAATCCTTGAATGTGAAATCAGCTGTTTCTCAAAGCCTGTGACCCCTTAATGGACTGACGAAAGCGGCTTGCCCTATAACTCTCTAAGTTAAAAGGCCTACTGTTAGACGATTTATCTTCTTTTCTTTCTCCCTGGGAACCCTTCATGATTCATTCATTACAACAGTGAGGGGAAGGAGGGCTTTCTCATTTCTCAACCGTGTGCTTAGTATCCGTTACAGTGCCTCATTTTATTTGTAACTAGCTACACATACAAAAAGCAAACACATTTACACATTTTATATACAAAAAATGAGTCACGTCTATACCCCATTTGACTGAAATTGCTCCAGTCGTTCATGGGTTATGCTTTTGTGCCAACTCTTTTTATCCATACCATAAACCATAGAAATGCTAAGAATATCTTTAGCGTCACAGTAACTTTTCCCGCATGTACCGATAGAAATTTTGGAATAAATTGCTGCAGTTGTCCCAGACGCATGTTGATACGTCAATGCATTTGCTAGCTCCATCCCTCACACTCACACTCTTAGGGGTGCAAGTGTATCGTTACTGTGAGCAATGAGGCAAACGACCCCAAAAAATTTTGATTCGATACAAACGTCCCACGTTATCGATTATTTTTATTTCTCACGGTTTCTCACACCCAGCTCTAGGGGTTGTAGTATTCCCACACTAGGTATGAACTAGTAGCTGTACAAATGTTGTACGATCACGAATGAGACAGCTGGGAAATTTATTGGTTTTTACATAAGATGAAAAGACCAAAAATAATGAATACTCCAAAGCACTTGAATAAAAAATTTCGAATTTTATTTCATCAACAAAAAATCATTGTCTTACATATATTTTGTACGTGTAAATAGCCCGCTTTGTACACATTTACCTACTTAGAGAGAAAAAGAGGCACTGCAACGCATGACGGCTGGTTACAGCTATCTTGTCTCGTGACGCACTTTGAAGGATTTATGCTAATGGGATGTAAATCGGTAGATGTGCTGTACAAACAAATGATTACTATTTTAGGAAAATTGGATGATTTAATAAGGAAAAAGAGCTTCAAATGTTGAGAGCCAATAACGCGTTGGTCTACCTATGGCCCATATGGAAGCAGCTATTCGGCTTGACGTTGACTAACAGGATTGTTGGATGCCCTCCTGAGAGATATAGTGCCAGATTCTGTAAGAACCACGCGTTAGAACGTCAAAATGCTGATAAAAGTTGAAAGGTCTTGCCCGTAATGTACTGGTCATCGACGCTCAGTTCGAAGCGGGACTCATAACTGAAGACAATTCTGCACCAGTCAATGAGGTTCTAGGCCGAAGAAGAAGTGTCTGTAGACGCCACAGAGAGCGATGGGTGACCCACCTCACAGTCGACTGAGGTACGGCTTGACAATTAGTGGCGATGGGCTGAGGAGTCACTTCATCCGCGCCACCCTTGCAACACAGCGGTACGTCCACGATATTCCACACCTCGTTTTGTTGCCATTCGTGGCAAACTATCCTGGGCTTATATTTCAGCAAGACAATGTCCGCCGCACACGGCGAGAATTTCCAGCGCTTGTCTTCGTGCTCGCCAAACTCTGCCTTGGCCAACAAGGTCGCCGAATCTCTCGCCAACAAAAAACGATTGGGGCATTATCGGCAGGGTCGTCCAATTAGATCTGTATTTTGACGATTTAACACGCCAGTTGGACATCCAACAACTCTATCAGTCAATGTCAAGCCGGATAACTGTTTGCATAAAAGCTAGACGTGGGCAACGTGTTATTAACATGCTCACTTTGTGAAGCTCTTCCTCTTAAAACAATCACCCATTTGTTCTAATCTCTAATGATTTTTTGTTTGTACATGTAAATTATATTTACCGAGTTTCCTCCCGGTCGGATAATTTCTTCATGGTGAGGCTTTCTCTCTCTCTCTCTCTCTCTCTCTCTCTCTTCTCCGTAGAGTGTATATCGCAAATCGTAAAGCAGTTTCCAGTTCCGATTTCTTGAGCATATGGAAATGAAAGTTTGGCGTCATTGGCCGGGAGGCCCCTTGCGGGGCAGTTCCGGCCGCCTTGGTGCAGGTCTTATTACATTCGACGCCACATTGGACGACCTGCGCGTCTGATGGGGATGAAATGATGATGTAGATAACACAACATCCCGTGCATGAGCGAAGAAAATCCCCGACGCAGCCGGGAATCGAACCCGGGCTCGCAGGACGGCAATCCATCACGCTGGCCATTCAGCTATCGGGACTGACCCTTAAGCATATGAATGCATTACTTGTGAAAAGCTGGCGTTGCACAGCATACGCTCGACTCAGGCGGTTTGTTAACGACAGACATAACCATCTGAGGTAGTGCATACTCATACCAATGCTACGAACATAGATCTCCCTAAAGAAATAGAAATATACCACCATAAAGCAAAAAGTCACGATTTATTGCTAAATGGTATAGCTGATTTAGTTAGCCATATTTATTTAAAAAAATATTATACCTGTGTTGACGTGTAATATAATGAGATAATGTAGCTATAGTACAAGTGTCAACAGTAGATTAAATCTTGAACCGAATAAGAAGCTACATATGTTGTTAACTTTTATTGTAAGAGACCCGTGAATATTTAGATCTAAACATAAACATGTGCGCATAAAGAAATGTTCCGCTGAGAAGTACACTTCTCACACTAAACGCCAACCTAATACCAGCTCTACGTACAGCCACTGACGGGTCATTCAATGCCGATCGGCCGCCGTGTCATCCGCTGCCAGTGGCGTCATTCGGACGCGTCACAGAGGGGCGAGGGCCGCTCTCTCGGCCATTGGCAGCTTTGCAGATCTTGCAGCGCCTAATTCACACTGAAGTAACTCATGAGTTGGTATCATGAGGCTGAGTGGACGCCACTCGCGTCATCGCGCCGAGGAGAAAACCCCTGCCAGCACGGGGAATCTCAACTCCGGTCCTGCGCATAGCAGTCAGGTGCCGACATAAACATGTCTCTTGAAATTTCAAGCCAGTCGCTTAATACCGGCTTTAGAAGCACCACTATCGAGATGCAGTTCAAGTTTTGCTTTAAATACAAGTTTTAACTGTCGTGCGTGTTAGTTACCTTTGAGACTGGACGTGGCGAGTTGAAGGTAGTCAGGAATGCCTTTAAGGCGACAAATACACCATTATCAACACCTCACAGAGTTTGAATGCTCGTATAATAGGGTTACGAGAAGCCGGATTTTCCTTCCGCGGCATTGCAGAAAGACTTGGCAGGAATGTAACCACTGTACAAGATTTATGGCAGCGGTAGTCACGATAATGTGAGGTCCCTGGAAGATCGTGCTCCGGACTGGATCTGTAGCAACAATCTGAGGAGCAGTTGGCACCACAGTGACACAACCAACTGTTACAAATCGGTTACTGCAAGGACAGCTCCGAGGCAGATCTTTAGCGCTCAGTCCACTGATCCCAAACCACTGCCCTTAGCGACATCAGTGATGTAAAGCGAGAGCTCTTCTCATGAAACTAGTTCTTCCTCAGTGCCAGTGATGGTCGTGTGTTGGTCAGGAGTAGTCCAGTTGAGGGACTGCAACCAACGTGTCTGCGCGCTAGACACACTGGACGTACACATGGAGTTACGGTCTGGGGGTGCGATTTCGCACAACAGGAGCACTCTGTTGGTTGTCCCGCGCACTCTGGCAGCAAATCGTACCTCAGTCTGGTGATTCGACCTGCTGTGTCGCCATTCATTCACCGCATTTCCAGTAGAATAACGCTCGCCCGTATACCACTGTGTAACCCAACATGGTCGACCTGTTGCTTTGTTCTGGCCGCCACATATGGGACACTATCGGACGACGGCTCCAGCGTCACCCACAACCCAAATCAACCGTTACTGTACTGACGACAGTGCAACAGGCGTGGAACTCCATCTCGCAAATTGATAACCAGCACCTGTACAACGCAATTCATGCACGTCTGCATGCATATATTCAACATTTTGGCGGTTACATCGGTTATTACTGCGCCATCATTTCACATTTGCACTCTCTTATCTCGCGCTTACATAATGAAATGTTAACCACTTACATATGTTACATAGACTAGTCTACTCCCGAAATTTCATTACTCTGTGTTAATTGTTTCTTGGTATTGCGATTTTTTCCGTTACTGTGTATCAAACAAAGGTATTGTCGCTGTTGGTTGGTAACTTAACCCCTTGGAACATGTTGTTATTTGAACAAATACGAAACGGCTTCTATGAATAGTGACAACCTCTTAAATTAACCTAGAAATGTTATGGAGCAGTAGTTGCTACAGCATCAATGTCGAACGAGTTTAACTGTTACTACAAGAGGCGATGATCCTAGACATTGTTATAGATTGTGCTACATGACAAAAGGGTAATAAAACGAAGTAATATTGTTTTGTACTGTCAATATTCGAAACTGTGAGTTCCAATTTTGTAACTGAGGGACTTCAATATTTGAAAAGTATAAGGGAGGCGTTTTCGTATTAAGCGACATTGTCAGGTTTATTTAGTAATGAAGCGTTTTCTCTTTGTAAACATCCAGTAGCCCCGTCTGATAGCCCCAAAATTAATAAACTAAAATACGTTTAGAAGAACCTTTAACGTACCAGCGATATAAAATATCTGACAGACAGCAAAGCTAATCTTGAAATCTGAAAAAGTTTCTCCCTGACAATTCTGTTTCGTAGAAGAATTTCTATCTTTCTAATGTGTGAAAGGTGTTGGGTGCCGAGCGAGGTGGCTCAGTGGTTTGCACACTGGACTCGCATTCGTAAGGACGACGGTTCAATCCCGCGTCTGGCCATCCTGATTTGGGTTTTCCGTGATTTCCCTAAATCGTTCCAGGCAAAAGCCGGGATGGTTCCTTTGAAAGGGCAGGGCCGGCTTCCTTCCCCATCCTTCCGTAATCCTATGAGACCGATGACTTCGCTGTTTGGTCTCTTCCCCCCCAAACAGCCCAACCCCAAAGGTGGTGGGTAGGAATCACAAACTCACATCAGCATAAAAAACCTTGCAAATGGTCAGCATGTGGCCATATTACAAACTATCAACAGATGTCCGTACGATCGTGTTCTGCACGGAAGATGGCATTCAGGCAAAAGGACAACAACGCCAGCGAAAACTTCAGGGCAGAAATCAAAAGGATTTGTCGGGTAGTCAAATTGGTTCAAATGGCTCTGAGCACTATGGGACTTAACTGCTGAGGTCATCAGTCTACTAGAACTTAGAACTACTTAAACATAAATAACCTGAGGACATCACTCACATCCATGCCCGAGGCAGGATTCGAACCTGCGACCGTAGCGGTCGCTCGGTTCCAGACTGCAGCGCCTAGAACCGCTCGGCTGTCGGGTAGTCCCACATCCACAATCGCTATGTATAGTCACAGACGGCGTAGTACAGCGCAGAGAAGACGCCTGCCTAACTCTGCAGTGAAGAGGCTTAGTAAGAATGGAAGCAGGACAGTCGCTAACTGATGTGGCCCGATAGCTTAAAGTGAATCGTTCTGTTGTTTCTCTGATGTGACGACAGTTAATAGAGACCGATACTGTATCCCAAAGACCAGAGCAGGACCGACCAGGTGTGACATCAGAAAGAGAAACCATTATTTGTCTGTAAGGGTACAACGGTACCGTCTTAGTACTGCACGGCAACTGGCATCTGATCTCGCAGCATCCATTGAACGTGTTGTATCGAGGCAAACTTTGTGCAGAAGGCTTCGGGATAGTGGTCTTCACTGTCGTAGAGTTGCTGTTTGTGGACCTCTGCCGTCTCTTCACAGAAGTGAACGTCTAGAGAGGAATCGTCAACATGTCACCTGGAAGGTCGAGCAGTAGTCCAATGTTATTCTCACAGATGGGTCCCTATTTGGTCTGGAGAGTGATTCTCGACGAATTCGCATCTGAAGGGAACGTGGAATACGATTTCGGGATGCAAACATCGTGAAAAGAGATCGATATCGAGGAGGATCCCTAAAGGTGTACGCAGGGATTATGCTGACCACTCGAACAGCTCTTCATGAAAGCGCACGGGTGAATCGGTAAGGCTTAACTGCTGTCAGGTATCGCGAAGAGATCTTGGGACCTCATGTGCGGTTGTTGCAAGAGGTACTGTGGGCCCAGACATTGTACTGATGGACCTCATAGAGTACGGGTGCTTGATGTTTTCTTGGAAACGGAAGATACTGCACGCATGGCGTGGCCTGCTCGCTCTTCTGACTTGAAACCCATAGAGCATGTCTGGGATACACTGCGGAGACGGGTTGCATCACGTCAACATCCACCAAACGCTCCCCACGACTTGCGATCAGCTCTGCAAGAAGAATGGGCGTTATTGCCTCAACATGAGATTGTGATACCATTCATTACATGTGCCGTCGTTGTAAGGCCTCTGTTGCTGCCAGAGGTGGCCACACATCACACTGAGCGGATTAATCAGTTGTCGGAATGGAAAAACGATGAACATTTTTGTCTACCGTTGTACCGGGTGATCAAAAAGTCAGTATAAACTTGAAAACTAAATAAATCACGGAATAATGTAGATAGAGAGGTACAAATTGACACACATGCTTGGAATGACATGGGGTTTTATTAGAAACAAAAAAAACAAAAGTTCTAAAAATTTCCGACAGATGGCGCTTCATCTGATCAGAATAGCAATTATTAGCATAACAATGAACGACAAAGCAAAGACAATGTTCTTTACAGGAAATGCTCAATATGTGCACCATCATTCCTCAACAATAGCTGTAGTCGAGGAATAATGTTGTGAACAGCACCGTAAGGCATGTCCGGAGTTATGGTGAGGCATTGGCGTCGGATGTTGTCTTTCAGCATCCCTAGAGATGTCGGTCGCTCACGATACACTTGCGACTTCACGTAAAACCAAAGCCAATGATCGCACGGACTGAGGTCTGGGAACCTGGGAGGCCAAGCATGACGAAAGTGGCGGGTAAACACACGATCATCACCAAACGACGTGCGCAAGAGGTCATTCACGCGTATAGCAATATGAGATGGTGCGCCATCCTGCATAAACATCTTATGTTCCAGCAGGCGTTTATCAGCCAGGCTGGGGATGATGCGATTCTGTAACATATCGGCGTACCTCTCACCCGTCACGGTAGCAGTTACAAAACCAGAATCACGCATTTTCTCGAAGAAAAAAGGCCCGATAACGGTAGATGTGGAAAATCCAACCCATACCGTGAATTTCTCGTCATGGAATGGAGTTTTCACGACAGTTCTAGGATTTTAGGTAGCCCAAATTCTGCAGTTGTGGGCATTGACAGACCCTCGGAGCGTGGAATGAGCTTCGTCGGTCCACAACATGTTACTCAACCAATCGTCATCTTCCGCCATCTTTTTAAACGCCCACACCGAAATGCCCTCCGCTTCACTAAATGGCCAGGTAACAGTTCATGATGCCGATGGATTTTGTACGGATAGATCGGTGGGTACGCCTCAGTGCCAACCAAACAGTAGTGTATGGAATGCTGTGCGACGTGCGACTGCACGAGCGCTGACTTCCCCGAGCGTAGACGAACCCGCTACAGTCTCCATTTCTTCCTGAACTGTCACAGCAGCATTACGCCTTCTGCTCGGTCGGCCACTGCGTGGTCTATCGTGTAAACAACCCGTGGTTTCGAACTTCGAAATCATTCTCGCCACAGCTGCATTTGCCACAGCTGCATTTGTCAACGGACCTTTACCCGTTCGAATCCCCTTCCTATGACGATAGGATCGTAACGCTGAACTAGCACATTCCCCTTTCTTATAATATAGCTTCACTAAAAGCGGCTTTTCAGGTAACGTTAATATGCTGCAACTGCTGGCGCATCCGATTCTCTATCTCAGTACAGCTCGTTTTATACACGATTGTCATGCGCAGTCAATGACGTTTAGCTCTCCAGCGCCATCTGTCGTACATTTTGTGAACTTTTTTTTGTTCTAATAAAATTCCATGTCAATTTTTACCTCCCTATCTACATTATTCCGTGGTATATTAAGTTTTCAAATTTATACTGACTTTTTGATCACCCAGTACATGTTGCAGTTGTTTACGTTCTTTGTTCTTTACGTTGTTTTTACTTTATTGTCAACTGTTTGTGCTGTTTTGTGGAAAAATAATCGCAACTTCGCAAAATTTATCTTTCTAGCTTTAATTTTGGACACCAGTATAGCTAGATCGCTTTATCATTCGTTTTCTAAACGAAGGGGAATATTTTCAGTATATAAACAGTGAGGTCATGCCACTTATGTACCCATAATAAGTTTAAAAAGGGGTAGGAGACTTTCAAAGAGTTGAAGAAGACATAGTCTTATGAGAGCAAATTAATCTCAAACAGTCCTTACCTCAGTAGAAGAGACCTGTAGGAAAATGGTGGAAAGACTGATTCGATACCTGACCAGGTGTCTTTTGTTCACTTGTGTCAGCCGTGTAGTCGTTTCAGATGGAAATAGGTTACATACAGAGTGTTACAAAAAGGTACGGCCAAACTTTCAGGAAACATTCCTGACACACAAATAAAGAAAAGATGTTATGTGGACATGTGTCCGGAAACGCTTAATTTCTATGTTAGAGCTCATTTTAGTGTCGTCAGTATGTACTGTACTTCCTCGATTCACCGCCAGTTGGCCCAGTTGAAGGAAGGTAATGTTGACTTCAGTGCTTGTGTTGGCATGCGACTCATTGCTCTACAGTACTAGCATCAAGCACATCAGTACGTTGCACAACAGGTTAGTGTTCATCAAGAACGTGGTTTTGCAGTTAGTGCAATGCTTACAAATGCGTAGTTGGCAGATGCCCATTTGATGTGTGCATTAGCACGGGGCAATAGCCGTGGCCCGGTATGTTTGTAGCGAGACAGATTTCCAGAACGAAGGTGTCCCGACAGGAAGACGTTCGAAGCAACTGATCGGCGTCTTAGGGAGCACGGAACATTCCAGCCTATGACTCGCGACTGGGGAAGACCTAGAACGACGAGGCAATTCTTCGTGCAGTTGACGATAACCCTAATCAAATGGCTCTGAGCACTATGGGACTCAACTGCTGTGGTCATTAGTGCCCTAGAACTTAGAACTACTTAAACCTAACTAACCTAAGGACACCACACACATCCATGCCCGAGGCAGGATTCGAACCTGCGACCGTGGCAGTCGCACGGTTCCGGACTGCGCGCCTAGAACCGCGAGACCACCGCGGCCGGCGATAACCCTAATGTCAGCGTCAGAGAAGTTGCTGCTGTACAAGGTAACGTTGACCACGTCACTGTATGGAGAGTGCTACGGGAGAAACAGTTGTTTCCGTACCATGTACAGCGTGTGCAGGCACTATCAGCAGCTGATTGGCCTCCACGGGTACACTTCTGCGAATTGTTCATCCAACAATGTTCCAATCCTCATTTCAGTGCAAATGTTCTCTTTACGGATGAGACTTCATTCCAAAGTGATCAAATTGTAAATTTTCTCAATCAATATGTGTGGGCTGACGAGAATCCGCACGCAATTGTGCAATCACGTCATCAACACAGATTTTTTTGTAACACCCTGTGTGTGAAGTACATGGTCCTTAAGTTTGATGCATTTAAGAGTGAGAGAGAGGCTGCGAGCCGCCCCACAGGTATGCTGAGACCGTTTATTGGCAGCTGCGAGGGGCGACTGCACAGTGGGCGATGGCATGCGGCAGGCCGGGAGCTGCGAGCCACGCCACGCCATGCTAGTACCGGCAGCACGCGAACACAGCACCGGTGGCGGCTGCGCGTGGCTTCGCATCGCGTCGCGTGAGGCCGCCCCCGTGATAACGTCGCCACTCACACAGCGTCCGCAGACCACCCCCCCCCCCCCCCCCCCCCCGAACACAGCCGACCAGCTATCGCATGCGACGGCTCTCAGTCTACCTGCTTCGCGAAACAGGGATCCTTAAATAGAAGCGTATTACCAAAAGATGACACAATTTTCTCCACGTGCCCGACAAACTGTTATTTCAACGACGTTAGTGAATCCCCGAAACGAGCCCGTCATGTTTCGCCACTGCTATTTCCTGTTGGCTCTGCAAAGAATAAAGAGGATGTATCACAGTAAACGGCTCTGTAGCGTCGCTTCGTAAGACTGCTGCCACATTTCATTCTTACCTCGTGTGTGCTAGAATGTGAGTAAATGGATGTTTTCGTGTAGCTTTTCCGAAATGTTTTGTGTTTTTTTAAATTCTTTATTTCCAAATCTTAATAATTATACAATTTTAACCCACTACCTTACATGATTAGTGGTCCCAGGTAGTCATAAAATGGTTACAATTGCAGCTAATCTAAGTTATATTTAAGTAACTAGTTAGTATCTAAGCTTCAGGATAAGTGCAATGGGCAAGTTAGATGATTTAAGTAATTAAATGTGAATTAGTTAATCTAACTATTGACTAGTTACTAATGCCTACGGCGTTACATATGTGTCAGCTAAAAGTATAAACCTACTTATAGAGCCTTGCTCATTGAGCTAAACCCAATGAGCGTGCCCCCTGACACTGGGCAGGCCAGGATGTTGATCGCTGCAGGTTCCTAGAAATAGTACCTAAAACTAAGTCCTTCAACTAAACCTATCCTAAAGTCAAGTTCCGTGCATTGTCCATGATCGGTGAAACTCATTCTGGTTGAAACTTTGAGGAACTGGCGATATTCCTTCATAGCCATGGTCACCCTCATCAGTGCCAGAATTGTCCTGGCAGAGCTCTGCTACCGGCTGACACATTGGGATCGGCACTTCCTCGAGTGAGGAACCGGGCGGTTTGCAGAAACCAAATCAGGACAAGTCCCATTTCTGTGGTTGTTTCGCTTGATAGCTGTGATACTTATGACGTAGAAATAAGTCTTCAAACCATCAGTATGCCGGATTTTAAACTTTTTTTCAGCTGTCGTAAATGTCTTCCTCAAGTAGTAACAAATTTTATTCTGATCACCATGCCTAACACCAAAATATCTGCCGGCCGCGGTGGCCGTGCGGTTCTAGGCGCTTCAGTCCGGAACCGCGGGACTGCTACGGTCGCAGGTTCGAATCCTGCCTCGGGCATGGATGTGCGTGATGTCCTTAGGTTAGTTAGGTTTAAGTAGTTCTAAGTTCAAGGGGACTGATGACCTAAGATGTTAAGTCCCATAGTGCTCAGAGCCATTTGAACCATTTTTTTAACCAAAATATCCGAGATAAGTTCCCTTTACACATCCAGTAACAGCGTTTTTTTGTTTTTTTTTTTCCAACGAGTATTCTCCGCAGAGTAATACAACACATAGGGATGATTTACTCAACTTATTGTACTTGAACTCGTTTTGCTTGTTTTCAGCAACACAAATATACCGTTATACAACACAATACTTTTTAAGTTAACTTCATAGCAACTCTTTCCTGAACACAAATATCTGGCGAGGCCAACTTCGCCCTACCTTGTACGGCGGTACCTCACAAACTAGCCGCAACTCTACCGCTAAAGATCACTTAAGCTATCAGATGCTTATTTCATATGGTGAATTCTCTTGGAACTAACTGGACAGCAGACTGACACTAGGGCAAGTATACAGCAACCAATCCTTGCACATCTCATTTAGAACTGTATAAAATACAGTTAGGACTCCACATGTCATGTATAATTTTACATTACAAATTGTCCGTTAGATTCCCCTTAGGTGAGTGGTCAGCTGACTGCTACGCAGTGGGCTCGGATTCGATTCCCGGTCGGATCGGAGATTTTCTCCGCAAGGGTACTGGGTGTTGTGTTGTCCTCATCATCATTTCATCAGCATCGACACGCAAGTCGCCCAATGTGGCGTCAACTGAAAAGACTTGCATCTCGGCAGCAGAACTTCTCGGGGTGGGAACTCCCGGTCATCAATGCCATACGATCATTTGATTCAGTCTCCATCCGAACAACCCGCGGAACGCCCAGCGGTATCGACCGACCGCCGTGTCATCCACATTCGATAGGCATTCACTGGCTACTGATAAGGCTGTAAGAAAAACACAAAAGTTTAAGTAAACACGGATCCGCAAAAGGAATGTTTACGAGATAACTTCGAATGAGTCCTTACGAGCCGCCACTGACCTCAGCATCAAATATTGTCCTAGTTAGTACATATGTATTTGAAAAGTAGTTGAGATGCAACTGACTTTGGCTGGAAATAGTGAATAATTACATTTCCTAAATTAAGATTTACAGCCTCTAGCCAGCGGGGCAGCGTCCTTAGTCCGCCTTACTTGCCGTTTTGTCTCGCAGGTGTCTCCTCCAGTCGGGGTGCCCTTGTTTCAAGGCGTCAGGCACTCCACTTTCACCCTCTTTCGTTAGCTGCGTTCTATATGTTGTAAATTTTCCATTGACCTCGACGTGGACCTGTGTGTAGAATTTGATGGCAGAGTTGCTGTCTAGTCGCAGAGGCGTTTTCGTCACCACCAGCTGACCTGACAAGAGATGGAGTCTTTATCACCCCTTGGCCCTCATTAAATATAAAACTGACTACATCTGTTTCGAGATACGGCTCAGAGATGTGGACAATACGAAAACAACAAGAAACTTGTATACAGGCTACTGGAAAAAAATTAAGAGATGCACAAATATGTCGCAGTTTGAGGGCTCAGATAAGGAATGAAGACATCACAACTGAGTTGCTAATTTATTCAGTTAACGAATAAATAGGTCTAGAATACATTAATAAGATACCAGAAAAAAGACTGGCAAAACAAGCATTTAATTACAAACCTTGGTCGAGCCTGTTGTGCTAGCGGTAAAGTGCGGGAGAGATCGTGGGATCGAATACTGGTCGGATGACGCGACTTTCATAGTCCCTTTAGCCTAGCTATCACCTCTCAAGGACGTAGATGTTTTTGTTGTGGTCTTCAGTCCTGAGACTGGTTTGATGCAGCTCTCCATGCTACTCTATCCTGTGCAAGCTTCTTCGTCTCCCAGTACCAACTGCAACCTACATCCTTCTGAATCTGCTTAGTGTATTCCTCTCTTGGTCTCCCTGTGCGATTATTACCTTCCACGCTGCCCTCCAATACTAAATTGGTGATCCCTTGATGCCTCAGAACATGTCCTACCAACCGATCTCTTCTTCTGGTCACGTTGTGCCACAAACTTCTCTTCTCCCCAATCCTATTCAATACTTCCTCATTAGGTATGTAATCTACCCATCTAATCTTCAGCATTCTTCTGTAGCACCACATTTCGAAACCTTCTATTCTTCTCTTGTCTAAACTATTTATCGTCCATGTTTCACTTGCATACATGGATACACTCCATACAAATACTTTCAGATATGACTTCCTGATACTTAAATCTATACTCGATGTTAACAAATTTCTCTTCTTCAGAAACGCTTTCCTTGTCATTGCCAGTCTACATTTTATATCCTCTCTACTTCGGCCATCATAAGTTATGTTGCTCCCCAAATACCAAAACTCCTTTACTACTTTAAGTGTCTCATTTCCTAATCTAATTCCCTCAGCATCACCGGACTTAATTCGACTACATTCCATTAATCTCGTTTTGCTTTTGTTGATGTCCATCTTATATCCTCCTTTCAAGACACGGTCAATTCCATTCAACTGCTCTTCCAAGTCCTTTTCTGTCTCTGACAGAATTACAATGTCATCGGCGAACCTCAAAGCTTTTATTTCTTCTCCATGGATTTTAATACCTATTCCGAATTTTTCTTTTGTTTCCTTTACTGCTTGCTCAATATACAGATTGAATAACATCGGGGAGAGGCTACTACCCTGTCTTACTCCCTTCCCAACCACTGCCTCCCTTTCATGTCCGTCGACAAGGATGTGGATATCCGCCAGAAACTAGATGTGGTTGGGAACCTACTTTAAACTGTAGATTTCCTTTCCCCAGTTGGATAAATGGGCTATATTAGGGACACACAAATTACCAAAGTGGACTCCAATTGAAAGACTTGCACCTGGCCATTGATTCACATGAAATTAATTAACTATGAACCATAAGGAAGGAAGATTCGAGAAGACCATGGAAGAAATGTCTAGAATGACATGAAGCGGGGGAGGGGAGGGGGGGGGGGGGGAGGGGAGGGTTACTACTCCTTAAAGTGAACAAGTAGTATTTGTGTTGTTCACTATGAACGGGCCAACAAGGCTGTGTCATGAATAGCCCAAGCATTTTTTGTGTAACCTATCAGTTACGCCGTTATTCAAAGCGTGGAGTACTCCGTTACTATACTGAGCGAACGAGTGAGGTTCATCGGTAAATATGTTGCTTGATTGGCCAACTTTTCTCTTTTATTTCCGTGTTTTCGTGATTGTGATACATTTTGGACAGTTGTGTAGCTTTCATGCTGCACCATGGACTCGGATAACTGCACCGCTTTTCATAATGGTCATCCGTGTGTCATCCATTGGCAGTGTCCATACTAGCTCTGTACCTTCGCACTGTATCAGTATGTTAATGTTTCACAAAATGCAAACAAATAACGCTCGGAAGTCTGTGCACTGCTAATTTGTTAATGAAAGTTAATCAATCGTCAGTTATATTTGGAGATAAGTGCCATGATGAAAGACACCCACACACAGGTATATGCTAACACATCCTCCAACTCACCAGCCCAGGCGGTCTATTCCCATACTTCTCACCACGTTGACAATCTGCTATCACTTCAGAAGGATAGGCTACCTTTGCGTTTTAACCTATTCCTACCGAAGACTTACAACTGGGAAATGTTTACATTCGTATTTGTTAAGGAAGACTCGTTGTCTTATTTCCTTCGCGTTATGAAGAGATGATCGTCATTCGTGCAGTACAGATGGTTCATGACAGCAAACATACAGTGAGCCTTTTTGACAGTCACATTCTTAATTCAACTGGCAAATGGCACAGTCAGAAAAGAAGAAAAAACAACTCATTACACGCAACAATCTGTACCGCAAATATTCAGTCACTTCCATGTCATTCAAACTTCTTCCAGCAAAACCAGAAAAATAATTAATCCTCTTAAAATTCAAAAGTTAGTGCATGTCATTCAAATAACCATGTGTCACGTTTTGATGAAGCACACTGGTCTGACTATGTGTCTACCCTAGCATCATTTTCACTTCGCCACTGAGCTCTATTTTTTTTAGCAAATTTTTCGTGAACTGGCATGCCACAAATTTTGTGGCATGTGTGTGTGTGTGTGTGTGTGTGTGTGTGTGTGTGTGTGTGTGTGTGTGTGTGTGTGTGTGTATAAGAAATTTTAGTACAATTCTAGTATAGGTACTGGAACCTTAACCCATTTTAACCACACCAATCTCTCTGACAACTTTTGGTAACTACGTCCTTATTTATCGTAACTCTCCGATAGCGAGCTGGTAATTTCTTAGAGACCCACACATGGTCATATACATCGAAACCTGTCATCTTATAACTGTCATGCGTCACCCTTGCCAGCAAATAAAGTGCTTTTTTAATTTTAAACCTAAAAGCACACAATAATATGCCACTCGTGCTGCTGGCCCTCAGATACATGCGTACACTGCACTATGGCTGCAGCCATCAGTGCCTGCTACTGTGTGCTCCACATTTATTTTTTTACTAACTGACAAACCAAGCATTTCCCGGATATTCATTTCGCCAATTTTCTTGCAGAAACGAAACCGAAAAGTGAACAGTGTTTGTTGTCTGATATACCGGTCAGTTTCTGTACGTTGGATGCAGCTGCTTTGCTTGTGTACAGCCCGATTTTGTAAATGTCTCTATGGCAACGCCTCTTCATAGCTCTATAGGTGACGACTGTTTTCGCCTACAACCGTCTGCGTTTCACAATTGAAAGCTATCAAAAGCGCTCTCAGGTGTCAGGGATTTCTTTGACTCGAAAGTAGGATTACCTTAGTAGTAAAGAGTAAATTATTAAAACTTTATGAATGACGCATCAATTTTCCACACACTTCAGTGTTTATTACGACATATTTCTTGAGCTATGTGATGTACGACAATGTATTTGTGTGGGAACATAAAGCGGAATTGTGGACAGTATCTGCGAAAAATGCACAATGCGGTAGTTCTGCGTACTTGTCAGTGTTTATGACGTTCTATCTCACGAACTGTGTGTGGTTCCAAATATAATTTTGTAGGTGCATATAGCGGCATCTGAGGATACTCTCTGTGATATTTATTGCGAATAGAGTTAATAGTACAGAAATAATAAATTTAAACGTCTTGCTCACTGAGGCAGTTTTCGCGCATCTCATTGTTTATAACTCAGATCTTCTGAACTATGATAGATAGGTGGCTCTGACCCCCACAGTCATTGTTCTCTGACAGCAAGGGATTTGTGTGCCAAGTTTGGTTGAAATCAGTCTAGTGGTTTAGGAGATTATGTGACACACACACACACACACACACACACACACACACACACACACACACACACACAGACACACACATCTTACTGTTGAACAGTCCGTCCCTTTTCATCAACATTATAGAACATGAAAATGTAAAGCATCCTTGAGGCTAAACTGTGTATGTATATTAATTTAATATTGAACTTCACGCAAGTAGAGTACAGTCGAAGAACAATCATAAACAAAAGAAAAAGGAAAAAAAAATATGTTCTAAGTCGGGAGTCATAGGAACATAGCCCAGAGGCAACAAAGCTTTAAATTGACAACACTTTATTACAGTATTTTACAATAATTAAAAAGCTGCAAACAAAAACGTTATTAATTACAAAGCTGTTACACAACGGGCACAACACGTTCCAGGTTCTATATTATGCCAACAGCGACCGTGTGCAGTATCTTGAACAGTCTGGTTACAGGTTTCTGCGGATATCTTCTAAAACAAGAAATGAGCATACATATACGAAGAAAAACCATAATTTTAAAAGCCTAAAATCCACCCCGAGCTCGGGAATTCTAATACATTATTACAGCAATTATTATCATTAAAGAGTATTTTCACTAACAAGAAAATCTTTAAAAACCCAAATTTTAAATAAAAGATGCAGGGCGTCAGTAAAGGCGCCGCTAAGATTACTCAGCATTTAATTTACTTGTAAGAAATGAAACTCTAGCAGTAGCCGTCCAATAGCAAAATAATATGCGGACGGTTATCGACATAAGCAATTACGCCAATGATGGAAATTTCGAGTGATTAAGTAAGAATGTGTTTCAGTAAGCTCAGCAGCGCTTAAGATAACTCAATAATATTTAAACTACACAACAACTTTAAGACAACTTTATCAGGACAAATAATTATAAAACTTCTATCTTTCGAAGGGAGCCAACACATCGGCTGATAAAGATAACATACAATATTCTAATAAAACTAATAAAAGTCAATGCTGCTATGGACAGTGCGAAACCCGCTAAAACAGTTAAGGCACGAGCAATGAACAAAGTTTTACAGACTTGCAAATGGTCACCAATATCATGCCAATGTCCAGTTCACTTTGTTCAATCAGATGGAGTAACTTTCCATCAGCCGTAGCGCCTTTCAAATGTGGCACCAATAAAGGCGATTAGGATCCACGGCATTCCACATTCGCGAGCCACACAATGCCGCTGCCCGGTACTATTACCATAGCCGACTCAGCCTGGTGCATCGTGGGGCGTCCTTCATGCCAAGCGCCGTATCTCCATGCAAGCCCGTACGCGACAAGGTTAATAACACTTCACGCCACTGCTCGATCTGCTGTCGACCACAACTATTAGAGTACACTCCGGCACCACGCCACCTAGTGCCTGCCGTAAATTCACAGCACAGGAAGTCGCTCTGTGTGTAAAAAGGCACATTCACCTTCCCGTACCCTAGCTGTTGGGCGCTCGACGCCCGCCACCTTGCGGCAAGCGATACATCGCAGACCGAGAGCAATAGTCTCTGATATCGGTTACGGACTGTCTCACTGTGTTGGAATTGCTGGTTCCTCTGTACGTCTTGCACTATGTCGAACATAATGTCATGTCCAGCAATAACTCGTTGTCTCCAGGCCGCACAGTGATTGATCGGAATACATGTTTTACTAAGAACCACTGATTTTTCTCGTTCTTATCAGGCACACTTGAGCCAACATCCCTTCGTTGTTTCATTCAGGACCAAGTTATCGTAGAGCTAAAGGGCACCGTTCTCGTTCCCTCGGAATGTCTAATCGCCTTTCTTGTCTTTAGTGTGCTGTCTGTAAACTACAGTTACGCCATGTTTATGTGAGTCAGCATCGGTTAGTGCGGCTGGTCCCGGCGGAGGTTCGAGTCCTCCCTCGGGCATGGGTGTGAGTATTTGTCCTTAGTGGTCCCAGAACGGGGCTCACAACCGGAACCACACGTCACTGTTAAGCAATAATGAAGGACTGGGTCCCTTACTTCGATTGCACATATACCATTAAGGTCAATCCAACACATTTATTTCAAATAACATAGATAAAGTTACATTTGAATCTGTCTGAGATTAAACAGGAATGAAAAAACAATTTCAATATCAGCTGATTTAGTGCATGAAGCGCGAGTTAAGCCAATAACCACATAAACTAAACAATTCTCCGTAGTTCAAAGAAAGAGAAAAACAAAATTGAATCAATACACCCCCACTGACAAATATCCAAAAAACCTTACAATACTACTCAAAAGAATACACTGAAGTGGGGAGCAGTCATTCACCCGACAGAACACTTCAAAATGAGTTCAATAACACAGCTGCGTGCCCCAGAAAACTGCAAGACATTAAATACACTTTACATACAATTAACATTACGCCACTTCTGTTTGAACTCCAGTGTCCCAAACAAACAGGCGCTTATTCTTTCCCCTTTCTATGCGGAGGCTGAGCCAGAAACACAGATTGCCACAAAACTCAGTTTTGCTGTGAAATCTTACAGGACACCCGGAAGCAGTTACAGACTGAAACGTCCCCTTTGAAAAATTGTACACGACTGTGCTTAAACTGAAACACAATATTTTTGGCGCAACGCAATCTGACTTCCAAAAATCCCTACGAAAGAATGGCCCTGACTAACATTAACCCATACGTTTCACAAATCACTTACCTCACAAAAATCTTCGTTACTCAAGCTACTGCAATACAGCGAGCGCCACTACTGCCAGCTAAATAAAAGATTCAAACTACTGAAGGCACTAACTACTGATAGGCATAGTTAGCAAATGAAAGATTTTAATAGAGAACAAACAATGTATTTATCTCACTAGTCATAATATATATAGCAGTTTATGACACCAATTCTTACAAATTTCAAAACTCCGCCATCTCTCTCCCCACGTCCACCACTGCTGGCGGCTCACCTCCAACTGCGCAACGCTACGCGCTGTTAGCATCCAGCTGCTGCTGCCCAACACTACAATGGCGAGTATTACAACAATGCCAACCAGCCACAGACTGCACACGGCACAGCCAGTGATTTTCATACAGAGCGCTACGTGGCGGCGGCGTTACCAATAAAAAAACCTAAACAGCCTACTTACAAGACAAGGGGTCGGCACCCACCAATAACACAGGCTAAGAGTCAGGTTGGGAGCACATCCTACGAGAAGTTGTTCACACTATGCTCACCAGAAACTGTAGACATTCCGGCCGAACATCCGCTTGCGGTGGCTGCCAGAAGGACGAAGCAAGCAACAGGCCCACGCCGTGCTTCTCACACGGGCACCTCAATTTGTACAAACATCTAGGCCAACACCAACTCTTGACTCCCCTATCACTGCGAGGCTTGGCACAGTTTATGTTAGAATGCCTTCCAGGCAACCAGTAACTGCCGCAGGAGTTTCAGGATTAGCAAACAGCCCCAGCGTAACAGGCACCACACGTGTGCTTACGCCCAAGCCACCACTCCGCCAGTCTCACCGGCCGCCCCAAACCGACTGCCTCTCGCCGTCAGGGGGCGCCCCAGCCGAAAACGCAAAGGTGCCCATGCCCGGGGACGCGCCAAAGATAACAAGCCGATCGCTGATGATCGACCAGCGATCTGCTCACTTAGAATAATTTAGGTTACTTAGTGTGTAAGCTCAGGGACTGATGATCTTAGCAGTTAAGTCCCATAAGATTTCACACACATTTGAACAGCATCAGTTATAAGATCTCTTTCACTCCACAGGTGAACGGGGAGCGGGAGCCGGCGCTGGTGTACCGCGACTTCCGGGCGGCGGCGCTCCGGCTATTGGGCGTGCACGACACGACCGCCCCCGCCGCCCCCGTGCCGCCCGCGACGCCCGGCCTCCTGAACGGCGGCGCCACCGTCGCACCCGCGCCCGCCCCCGCACCTGCCCAGAACAACCACATCCGCAACGGAGGCCCGCCAGCTGCCGTGGCCAACAAGATGGCCGTGAACAAGATCGCGGCCTCGAAGGCGGTGCTGGCGCAGCCGATGCTTGCCGCGCAGACCAACTCGACGCCTCCCGCCGCCCCCGTCACGCCGCCGGCCGTGGAAGCGGTGCCCGTGTACCGTGCGCCTGCCAAGGGCTTCCCGCCGGTCATCTGGGTCATAGGTCAGTGTCTGCACCACACATCACAGTCTATGATCAGGCTTGGCACTTTCCTAGCTCCTTTACTTCCACGTCAGTTTCCATTTTAGAACAATTTATAATCCATTAATTGTAAAGGGTGAATGCACCTTCACCATGAAAAATCCAAAGTATTACCATATTCTTGCGATAGTGCAAATATGACTGGTATATTGAAAGAAAAAATCGCAACACCAAAAAATAATTAATTTAGAGAAATGAGATTTCGGAAACTTATTTAAGTGATCCACATTGCAAGATCATAGGCTGATGTAAGCGAGAGATACACCATTGCAAACGTGGAACGTTAGTACATTAATAACTCGTGTAAATGCCAGAATATTTAATGCAAATATGCAAACGTGCATCCATTGTGTCGTATAGATGCCGGATGTCAGTTGGTAGGAAGGAGTACCATGCCTTTCGCACTTGGTCAATCCATACAACGGCAGTTCTACATCTACATCTAGAACTACATGGTTACTCTGTAATTCACACTTAAGTGTCTGGCAGAGGTTCATCGAACCAATTTCATACTACTTCCCTACCATTACACTCTCGAATGGCGTGTGGGGAAAAAGGAACATTTAAATCTTTCCGTTAGAGCTCTGATTTCTCTTATTTTATTATGATGATCATTTCTCCCTGCGCATTCGGAAGAGAAAGTTGGTGATTGAAATCGTAAATAGATCTCGCCGCAAAGAAACCCGCCTTTCTTTCAGTGACTGCCACCCCAAGTCGCGTATCATATCAGTGACACTCTCACCCCTACTGTGCGAAAACACGAAACGAGCTGCCCTCCTTCGCACTTTTTCGATGTCCTCCGTCAATCCTACCTGATAAATATCTCACACCGCGCAGCAATATTCCAACAGAGATCAGACAAGTGTAATGTAGACTGTCTCTTTAGTGGGTTTGTCGTATCTTCTAAATGTTCTGCCAACAAAGCGCAGTCTTTGTTTCGTCTCCCTCACAATATTATCTATGTGGTCTTTCCAATTTAAGTTGCTCGTAATTGTAATTCCTAGGTATTTAGTCGGATTGACAGCCCTTAGATTAGCGCTATTTATCGTATACCCAAAATTTATCGGATTTCTTTTAGTACCCATGTGGATGACCTCGCACTTTTCTTTGTTTAGTGCCAATTGCCACTTTCCACACCATACAGAAATTCTCTTTAGATGATTTTGTAATTGATTGTCTGATGATTTTACGTGACGGTAAATTACATCGTCATCTGAAAAAAATCTAAGGGGGCTGCTCAGATTATCACCTAGATCATTTATGTAAATTAGGAACAGCAGAGGGCCTATGACACTACCTTGCGGAACGCCAGATATCACTTCTGATCTACTCTATGATTTACCGTCTATCACTACGAACTGTGACCTCTCTGAGAGGAAATTACGAATCCAGTAACACAACTTAGACGATACTCCATATTCACGCAATTTTATTTATAGTCGCTTGTAAGGAACGGTATCAAAAGCCTTCTGGAAATCTAGGAGTATGAATCGATCTGAGATCCCTTGTCGACACTACTCATTAGTTAATTGGAATAAAGAGCTAGTTGTGTTGCACAAGAAGGATATTTTCTGAATCCGTGTTGGTTATGTATCAATAAGTCATTTTCTTCCAGGTGATTCATAATGTTTGGCTACAGTATATGCTCCAAAATCCTACTCCAAATTGAGGTCAGTGAAATGGGTCTGTAATTCAATGGGTTACTCCTAATTCCTTTTTTGAATACTGGTGTAACCTGTGCTACTTTCTAGTCGTTAGGAACAGACCTTTCGTCAAATGAGCGGTTGTATATGATTGCTAAGAAAGGTGCTATTGCGTCTGCATACTCTGAAAGGAACCTGATCGGTATACCATCTGGACCGAAAGACTTGCCTTTCTTAAGTGATTTGAGTTGTTTCGCAACACCTAAGGTGTCTACTTTTATATCACTCATGCTAACAGCTGTTCTGGCTTCGAATTCTGGAATATTTACTTCGTCTTCTTTCGTGAAGGAATTACGGAAAACTGTATTTAATAACTCTGCTTTAGTGGCCCCATGATCGGTAATATTTCCATCGCTATCGTGCAATGACGGTATTGACTGTTTTTTCCGACTGGTGTACTTTACATACCATCAGAATCTCTTTGGGTTTTCTACCATATTTTGAGACAATGTTTCATTGTGAAAACTATTGAAAGCATCTCGCATTGACGTCCGCACTAAATTTCGAGCTTCCGCGAAACTTAGCCAGTCTTGGGGATTTTGCGTTCTTCTGAATTTGGCATGCTTTTTTTCGTTACTCCTGCCACAAAGTTCTGACGTGTTTTGTGTAACATGGTGGATCAGTCCCGTCTCTTATTAACGTTTGTGGTATGAATCTATCTATTGCTGGTGATACTGTATCTTTGAATTTGAGCCATATCTTGTCTACACTTACAGCATTAACTTGTAAGGAATGGAGACTCTCTCTTAGGACGGCATCAAGCGAATTTTTATCTCCTGTTTTAAGTAGATATATTTTGCGTCTATTTTTAGTGGTTTTAGTTGATATGGTTTTGAGCGTCACTACAATGACCTTGTGTTCACTAATCCCTGTATCCGTCATGGCGCTCTCTATTAGATCAAGATTATTTGTAGCTAAGAGGTCAAGTGTGTTTTCGCAACCATTTACGATTCGTGTGGCTCATGAACTAATTGTTCAAAGTAATTCTCCGAGAAAGCATTTAGTACAATTTCGGAAGATGTTTTCTGTCTACCACTGGTTTTGAACATATATTTTCGCCAACAAATCGAGGGTAGATTAAAGTCTCTACCAATTATAACTGTATGAGTGGGGTACTAATTTTTAATGAGATTCAAGTTTTCTTTGGACCGTTCAGCTATTATATCAGTCGGGTGGTCTGTAGAAGGATCCAATCATTATTTTGGTACGGCTGTTGAGTATAACCTCTACCCATAGTAATTCTCTGGCTGTGAACTAGTTGTGGACGAAGGTGGAGTTGTCGTCCGATGATGTCCCCTATGTGCTCGGTTGGAAACAGATCCGGTGATCGATTATGCCAGTTTAACATATCGAGTTCCTGTAAAGCTTGTTGGGTTACAGCAGCGGAATGTGGGCGAGCGCTGCACTAACAACCCCTGAAATGCTGTTCATGAATGGCAGAACAACAGGTTGAATGAGAATGACGAACAAATTTGCAGTCAGGGTTCGTGGGATAATCACGAAAGAGCTCCCACTGTCATACGAAATCGCACCGCAGACCATAAATCCAGGTGTAGCTGCAGTGTGTCTAGCACGCAGACAGGTTCGTGGCAGGCAATCTTTCAAACCAACAATATGTCCTCAGTGGCATCGAGGCAGAACCAGCTTTCTTTAGAAAACACAACAGACCTCTACCCTGCCCTCCACTGAGCTCTCGCTTGACGCCACTGAAGTCGCAAATGGCAGCGGTCTGGGGCCAGTGGAAGTTACGGGCCGTCTGGCCCAGTGATTTCCTTTGAAGCAACGGATTTTTAACAGTTATTTGTGTCGCTGTGAGGCCAACTGCTTCTCACATTGCTGTTACAGATATAGTACGATGCGCCAGAGCTCTACGCCGAACACGATGGTCTTCCCTTTCGGTAGTGCCACGTGGCCGTTCGGAGCCCGGTCTTCTCGCGACTGTACAGTCCCGTGATCACGGCTTCAAGCAGTCATGTACAGTGGCTACGTTTCTCCAAGTCCTTCTGCAGTATCGCAGAAGAATCATCCAGCTTCAAGTAGCCCTATTAAACGACCTCGTTCAAACTTTGCGAGGTACTGATAATTGTGTTTTTTCCTCCTTAAAGGCATTCTTGAGTAAAATCAACTCCCCTCGTCCAACCTCTACGGCGGCTGACGCTCAAGACTTGTGTTTAAAGCAAAGGTTATCTGCATCATCATAGTGGCGTCACCAGCGCCACCCTTATGCGACATCTTCTTTCAGATGCAGAAACACGACTACAAACTTTCGTTTACGTCGCACAACTCCTTCCTAGTGTTACGACTTTTTTTGCGTCACTGTAGATATCAATCTGAGTGGTGTTGATAAACAGCTGAAATCGATAAAACTGAACACAGGTACTGCGCCTGATTGAATCTATATCACATTAGCCGAACTGTTTGGTGCTTCTACAGGCTCCGTATCGAAGATCTATACAGTACAAAGCAAAGCGGAAAAAATTAATCCACTATCACGATATGCACAAAAGTGTATGGTGTGTGAGCGTGACAGACTGTCATTGAAGAGGATTGTGATGAAAAATAAAAGGACTTCAGCTGAAAAAGTCACTACACAATTGAATTTCGCACTCACTAATCCTGTCAGCAGTACAACAACACGAGGGTACCTCCGTAAGCAGTGAAATGCAGGACGAGATGGAATTCAACCAATTACCTGCGATGCAAATGCCCATAAGAGGAAAACGTGGTGCCGAATCCATGAAACTTGGACTATGGAGCAATAGGAGAAGCTCATTTCTTCGGATGAGTCTTGTTTCACACTGTTTCAGACTTCTGGCAGAGTTTACGTCCCAAGAGTGAAACACGGCGCGGATTCGGTGATGATCTTCGCAGCCATACCGTCGTATTCCATAGGACCCTTGTCTTCTCTGCAAGGTAACATTACTGCCACGGATTACGTGATTATTTTGGCTGATCAGGTCTATCCCATGGTACAATGTTTCTTCCCAAGTTGCGTTGCAAGAGGCCAAGACGACAGGGCACCTTTCCACGTAGCTCGAATCGTCCAGTACTAGTTTTGTGTGTGAATTACTAAGGGACCAAACTGCTGCGGCCATCGGTCCCTAGACTTACACACTACATAAACTATCTTACTCTAAGGACAACACACACAAACCCAAGCCCTAGGGAGGACTCGAACCTCCGGCTCGAGAGGCCGCGCAGTCGTGAGATGGCGCCTCTAACCGCGCGGACACTCGCGCGCGGCGCAGTGGTTTTGTGAGGGTGAGTTTCAATTGTCGCATCTCCACTGATCTCACCAGATCTCATTGTTACGGAACCTTTTCGGTATACTTTGGAGAGAGGGGCGCCTGCCCGCTACCCACCTACATCATCGTTACTTGAACTTACCATATTCTGCAGGATGAATGGTGTAAGTTCCCTTGAAAACTACACATGACCTACACTACTGGCCATTAAAATTGCTACACCAAGAAGAAATGCAGATGATAAATGGATATTCATTGGACAAATATATTATACGAGAACTGATATGTGGTTACATTTTTACACATTTTGGGTGCATAGATCCTGTGAAATCAGTACCCAGAACAACCACCTCTGGCCATAATAACGGCAATGATACGCCTAGGCATTGAGTCAGAGCTTGGATGGCGTGCACAGGTACAGCTGCTCATGCAGCTTCAACACGATACCATAGTTCGTCAAGAGAAGTGACTGGCGTATTGTGACGAGTCAGTTGCTCGGCCACCATTGACCAGACGTTTTCAATTGGTGAGAGATCTGGAGAATGTGCTGGTCAGGGCAGCAGTCGAACATGTTCTGTATCCAGAAAGGCCCGTACAGGACCTGCAACATGCGGTCGTGCATTATTCTGCTGAAATGTAGGATTTCGCAGAAATCGAATGAACGGTAGAGCCACGGGTCGTAACTCATCTGAAATTTAACGTCCACTGTTCAAAGTGCCGTCAATACGAACAAGAGATGACGGAGACGTGTAACCAATAGCATCACATACCATCACGCCAGGTGACACACCAGAATGGCGTTGACGAATACAGCTTTCAATGTGCGTTCACCGCGATGTCACCAAACACGGATGCGACCATGATGATCCTATAAACAGAACCTGCATTCATCCGAAAAAATGACGTTTACCCATTCGAGCACAAGGGTACGTCACAAAGTACACCATCGCAGGCGCTCCTGACTGTGATGCAGCGTAAAGGGTAACCGCAGACATGGTCTCCGAACTGATAGCCCATGCTGCTGGAAACGCCGTCGAACTGTTCGTGCAGATGATTGTTGTCTTGCAAACGTCCCCATCTGTTGACTCAGGGATCGAGACGTGCCTGCACGACCCGTTACAGCCACGCGGATGAGATGTCTGTCATCTCGACTGCTAGTGATACGCGGCCGTTGGGATCCAGCACGGGGTTCCGTATTACCCTCCTGTACCTACCGATTACATATTCTGCTAACAGTTATTGGATCTCGACCTACGCGAGCAGCAGTGTCGCAATACGGTAAACTGCAGTCGCGATAGGCTACAATCCGACCTTTATCAAAGTCGGAAACGTGATGGTACGCATTTCTCCTCCTTCCACAAGGCATCACAAGAACGTTTCACCAGGCAACGCGGGTCAACTGCTGTTTGTGTATGAGAAATCGGTTGGAAACTTTCCTTATGTCAGCACGTTGTAGGTGTCGCCACACGCGCCAAACTTGTGTGAATGCTCTGTAAAGCTAATCATTTGCATATCACAGTATCTTCTTCCTGCCGGTTAAATGTTGCCTCTGCAGCACGTCATCTTTGTGGTGTAGCAATTTTAATGGCCAGTAGTGTATATTTATCCAATTCCAGACCACTGGAAGCTGATTTGAATGACAAAGCTCTTCCTACACCTTATTAGGCACGGTAATGTGATGTGTTATTCGAGTTTCCGTATTTTTGTCTACCGCCTGTATATTGTCAATCTCAGGTTCCCTGGCTAACGGAAAGGTCGTCGCTAAGGCAAAGAAATAGCCATTGAGAGCGACTCTTGGAATCTCAATAATGTTGAAACTGCTTGCCGAACATCGACTCGAAACCAATCCTTTGTATTTCGCGGTAGCTGTTTTACCAATTGAGCTATCTAGGCACAGCGCACTACTCATTTTCTCAGCTTCAAGTTAGAACTGAAGCTTGGATTTCGATTCCTGGATAGATCGTTCGTCAGGTGCATTGACTGCGGAAGCAAAGCTCCGGATTTGAATCCTGTGCAAACGTACTGCTCAATTGCTGTATTCCAAAGGAACCATCTTTATAATCCTTTCATTACTTTCCCCTGTACATTGTTTAACGCAAGAATTTTGGGGATCGTGACGAGGCACCATCTAGAATAGTTTTATCTTAATTATCCTTTATCTTCATTAACCTAAGCGATATAGATATGTCGTGTTTTTACAACAATTTCGCCATTGGCAGTAACAGAAGGTAGCAGTGTGGAAATAACGGTTTATTGCTGTATTTGCATAATTTATTACGAAACGCTTGAGTTCATGGAATGTAGTGTACGTTGGCGTTGCCAAACGACGATTCAGATCTTACGCCAAAATCTATTTAGTCAGGGATAATATCATCATGCAGGTGTGTGTACAAACAATGACCACACTTCCGCAGTGTTGAATACAATACTCGAGGTCAACATTTAGCTTTTTGATTGTACGGTTCTTCGTGCGGTTGGAGGTCTGAAAATAATACACGTAAAACAAGACCTCACGCTACGTTTATTGAACTCTGTCACGGACTGTTGTTCTACAGTCTTCTGACAGAGGCAGCATTTATTCCTCTTTCCTCATAACTTACAGAACTATTCAACCCCTCATCACTGTTTTATGTGCAGTTATGTAACTCGTTTTCTTAAACAGCTGTTTTTAGTATCTCAGTTATTATCCACAACTCTTTCAAGAAAGAAACAATTTCAATGTGTTTGAGGGAACATTACATTTTCTCACCTAATTCACCTAATGACATAAACACATCTGATCTACTCTAAGGTAATTACGGAGGAAGAATTGGTTTTGTTGCTCCATAACCTTCCTCAGCGACAGTAAAAGTCGCTCAAACTTTTATGAGAGTGGAACTCTGAGGAGAGGCTATTGTTTTCTAGAAGCCACTAGCAACGAATTTCTATTGCAGTTGTAACATTGTTACAATGCCATTTTCATTACAATGTCCAACATGCATTTTTTTAAGTCATCAGTCATCTGACTAAGAATGGGAAAAACCGATCGGTCAAAATTGATATCTCTAGTATAACCGAGTTTTTCGATATCTTTTCGGTCTCGGTTGTAGCAGGATTTTTTATTAACGACCAAATAAAAAATCGAAATATCAATTAGCAATAGCAGCAGTGCTAAAGTTTTTCGTTTTGAAATAAATCTTTTAAAAAATGTTTAATTTTTATTCGTAAAATTTACATCGTTTTGAAATATAGCGTTATTGTAAGAAATTAGAAGAGACAATCAATGACATTTTAATAACAACGGCGACAGAAACGAGCAACGAACGCATGGTATCAGATTTGGTACAGCACTGCTGAGATGATAATGTCGTTGTTGCTGTGTGTCGTGGCTTAAGACACGCATGTACGCGCAGTGTGGAAGGTCTGTCCCCACCTGTTCTATACGCTAGATTCTCACTGTCGTCGCCGATCATCCGTTGTATTGTAACGTGGCACCAACCCTAGTCTAGATATATTTTTACGAAATGACTTTCAATGAAGTAGAATGTTTAATTTTCTTTAAAAGATTAAATATTTTTTGTACGATTTCTGTGAAGTAATAAAAGGGGAAGTAAATTATGGTAACAGTAATAAATTAGAAACTTAACATTTCCTTCATAGTATGCAAAATAACAGGAAGTAGCTCATCTGCTTCCTGTGTCTACGTAATATGCCTTTATCTGCTTGTAGTCGATGAAGACGGACAAACTAACACGAAAAACAGAGTACATCAACCTAAGGTTTTATGCTTTAGCACTGGTTATACGTAATGCCCAAACAGTGGTATGTTTTCTTAGCAGCCGGCCGCGGTGGCCTTGCGGTTCTGGCGCTGCAGTCCGGAACCGCGGGACTGCTACGGTCGCAGGTTCGAATCCTGCCTCGGGCATGGATGTTTGTGATGTCCTTAGGTTAGTTAGGTTTAAGTAGTTCTAAGTTATAGGGGACTTATGACCTAAGATGTTGAGTCCCATAGTGCTCAGAGCCATTTGAACCATTTCTTAGTAGAGTTCCAAAAAGTTAGAAACAATATGAGAATATTTTGTAGTATCCAACCACTCATCAATTTCCGAGAAAAGGAGCGAACGGCAGATGGGCTAACTTTTCTATTGTTTGCTTCTTCAGTGTAATATTTTAATTCTACGTATCTTGAACCTGAAGGAGTCAAAATTCTTCAGTCTTCGTTAGTTTTCTGCGTTTATTATATAGAGAATAATAGAAATAAAAAACGGAAACTCGATTATTTCATAAACCGGTTATTTTGAACGATTTTAACAGTCATGGTAATCTGGCGTGGGGGAAAACCGATATAAGTGAAAACCGGTTGTTTCAGCGATAACCGTATTCCTTAGCGCTGAGTAGACTCGACTGCGTTCACGGAGAGCGTGCGCGCTCTGGAAGCGAAAATCTTGTCCAGGGCTGACTGAGGCGAAAGTACACAGTTGTTTTTACTGTTTTGTATGCAACACGTAGACAACGGAATTTCAGTTGTAGCAAAATTACTCTTAGCAATGGCCATGTCCCCGTACAAATAATTACATCATTATTGTTTCTGTTAGGTTGTATTTACTTGAAAGTTTTTACTGATGTTTACAGATTATCGAAGGCTGATTACACTGTAATCAAGTTGGCTGACATGCACCTTTGTCGTTGATGTCGGAGGACATGCAATATTTCCCCCAGCCGTTGCATCCTGGGCCAGTACTGTGGCCGCCATGTTGTCCCATCCTCACTCCTATTGATTTATTTTTGTGGAAGGGAGTAAGACATTTGGTGGTCGAGACGCCTATTCACGCCCCGTAACAGCTGGTTGCTCGTTTGGCTGCAGCTTCAGTTATTATTCGTGAAGCACCTGCCTGTTTTGAGTGTGTTAGACAAACATTAGCACGCAGATGTCTTTTGTGCGTTAATGTAAATGGACGACGTTTTCAGTAACATCTCTAAGACAATTTTCGTCACATAACAGTGTGATCACTGTCTCTGAACATCACAAGCATCAAAATCTTCACGTACCCCTATCGAGGAAAAGGCGTACCTGTCACATTTCTGTCACTTCAGTTAAGTGTTTCGTCTTATCTTCTCTAAACAATCTAAAATTATGTAGGCGTAATTTTTTTGTATTTTATATAATTTTGTGCTTTACTAATGTAACAGTTGTTCTGCAGGATAAAAATATTTGGAATTATGCTAATATGGAGAATTTTAAGTAAAATATAAGACATTAACATGCTTTCAGTATTTAGTAGACTTTACAAAACTTAAATGTTACAGTAAAAGAAACTATGTAAAATTAACTGTGATCTCAGAAAAGACTTATGGGTCCAGCAATAAATTCCAGTATAATGAGTTCCATTTTTTTAAAAATTCAGCTACCGAAACAAGTTTAGTATTGTTTCGTCATGGTACTAATGTTTATGATTCGTCAACCATTTCGGCTGTGAGATTATATCCAATGCATGCGCTTTGAGTTGCATCATATCCTTGGTGAGATTTAAGATTGACAGAATTTGTCACATTAGTGAAACAAAATCAAATGTGTTAATGTTAATCTACACATTATTAGTGGAAACTATTGAGATTGTACCTGCCTCCGTAACCGAGGTCGGTAATGCACGCTTGTGCTCGATTCGGAGGTATGCCGGTTTGCATCTTAGTTGTAGTATTTGGCCGGCAAGGTGCAACGGCGCTATTGTTATTGTTCACTCTACAGAAATGTCCACTCGCCTTGTTAGAAGCAATTCAGTGTTGCTCGACTGCACAAGCTGCACTAGAACCAGGAGTACTAATTGAATACACAGGTTGCATTAAAGATATTCGGTTTCAACTTAACTGAGCTTTTAAATGATAGGTTGTTTTCGAGTGAAAACTTCAGTACTTTGTTACTCGTTTGATACAAAAACCCCGCCAAGCCCGTTCTAATCTTAAGTTACAGCTCCAACACCTACACGGAATCACTGCAATCGTAATAGTCAGCTCATGGTATCTAACCGAACCAGTTGCCAAAACGATTACAAAACGGTAATAATCAGCTCATGGAATCTATACGAATCAGTTACCAAAAAGATAACAAAACGGATTGTCTGTGGCAGAATGCTCGCTCAAATATTACACAACTCGATCCTTTCGAACGTTCGGTCCCCGCCCCGACTTGCACAGTACGCCACGCGGATTTTAGTTTGTTCAAAAGTCACAGTCTGCATATGAAAATCGGGATTTCACGTGTTCGTATTTCTCATACGTTCGAGCTCATTTTGCGGCGTTTCACGGTCAAGTTTTGCTCATTGATCCACAAAATTGTCACATCTATTCAGATCTCCTAGTGTACCCATCCAGATATGTTGACGGCTGAGCTCTGGAATTTTGTTAGACCTCACAAAGCAATTCTTTAGCCCACAAAGTACGCGAGGACATACTGTGCTCTGATTGGCTGATATGCATAACAGCCAATCCGATATTAATATTAAACCGTGCAATCCCGCGTGTTTTATATCTGACCAAGCAAAACTCAATAACTTTTATTACTAGTTTATTAAATGAACCAATTTAGAAAATCCATAAATATCAGATAACAGCCTCTATAATAAAAACGGCATTATCGTAATGTGTTTCTGGTTTTCCCAGTACAGTAAACTGGCTAGCTGCACTTCACAAATTTCCCGTGAGTATGATCCACACTATCTGTAAAGCCACAGTTCTCACGCCAACTGTACTCAGTTAATAGACATACTACTTGAAATTGCTGCTGGATCAGAGTGCATATCTGTCAAGCTAAAACAATGTCTCATTGTCTATACTTATGTGCTCGCTACCATACGACTTACACAGGCGCGACATAAGGCGCTACGACTCGAAGGGTAGAAGCGGCGGTGGTGTAACGTTCCTGATGACCACTCTTCGCCCCGAAGTTCTGGATTTCATAGCCGGCCTTTCACATTGTTAAGCTTGGAGGCCCCCTTGGTGATATTCAAGAAGAGTAGGCTATGTGCCGGCACAGAGTTTCACCCTCTCCCCTTTTTTGCACCCTTAAAAACTAAAAACCAAAACACTACACTGTACAGACACTAATGTCAGGCACCTGCACGACATAGATACACACTTGACACTTCATGACTTGTCGGAAGAAGGCAATAGTAAAACCCCTCATCAGGGCGTTGCCTAGAACGACGATGCAGGAAGGCAGGATTGCTGCGTCTGCCGCCCTACACTCCCTCCCTGAGCATGGGACTACTATGACTTTGATTAAGATTACGAAATATGTTGGTTTTGTCATCAAATACCACCCGTATTACTAACCCACTTTTTTTCGACTATTCTTTTTGTCTCGTTGGGGTGGTTGGGTTGTTTTGGGGAAGGAGACCAGACAGCGAGGTCATCGCTCTCATCGGATTAGGGAAGGGCGGGAAAGGAAGTCGGCCGTGCCCTTTGAATGGAACCATCCCGGCATTTGCCTGGAGCGATTTAGGGAAAGCACGGATAACCTAAATCAGGATGGCCAGACGCGGGATTGAACAGTCGTCGTCCCGAATGCGAGTCCAGTGTCTAACCACTGCGCCACATCGCCCGGTTTTTTGTCTCATGAGATTGTAAAAACTGTCTTAGCGATGTGGTGTAGTGCCGTTGAGTAATCTACCAGAGTTAGTGGGCAGCTTCCACTCAACGTCTTCAGCAAGCTCCGTCACTGACGTCTTGATATCTTAATAATTATTTAAATAAATTTTCTTAACGTAACACATTTTTAAAAGAGACTGGAGTACAAAAAGTTTCTCCTCCTCCCATACGGATTCCTAAAATCCTGAATATGTAAGCTTGTGAATTTTCAATAGCTGAGGCGCCTTGCCACGGTTCGCGCGGCGCCCCCTGCCGGAAGTTCGAGTCCTCCCTCGGGCATGTGTGACTGTTTTGTCCTTAGCGTAAGTCAATTTAAATTAGAGTAACTACTGTGTAAGCCTAGGGACCGATGACCTTAGCAGTTTGGTCCCATAGGAACTTACCACCAATTTAATAGCGATGAAAATGCCTGCAAAATCTGAAACGAAAAACATGTGCCACATGCAGCGGTTAATGGTGCCTTACCATTACAGTAGGTCACCATTAGAGTAGCTGTCGTCGAGAAAAACCACACTAACAGGTCATCTCATCTGTAGTGCAATAAAACTGTTAGTGACTTAAGTGAAGTATTCATGCATCAGCTACCTGTTTCGTGCGCCTCCCGTCTTTCGTCTGGAATTTTAACAAGCATTGTCACAGCTAATAACACTCACAAGCACTTTTTTTCCAACTCGATTGAGGATGCATGGACGCGAACACTCCGGCCGAGGTGGTCCTACAGGTTCTAGACAGGGTTTAAAACCGGAAAGTTTGCTGGCCTGGAAAGTATGGCAAACTCATCCTGGTGCTCTTAGAACCACGAACATATGCTAGGCGCTGAGTGACACGTTGCATTGTACTGCTGGTAGATGACATCGTGCCGAGGAAAAATACACTGCACGTAACTGCGGACATGGTCCCCAAGAATGGTCGCATACTTGTTGATCCATTGTGTCTCTCAGAATGACGAGATGACTCAGGGACTGCCACGATAACATTCCCAGACCATAACGCTCCCTCCTCTGGCCTAGAACCTTCGGACGAATGTTGCAGGGTGTTTCCTTTCATGCGTTTCACGCAGTAGCCCTAGACCCCAACGGCCATCCTTCTGATGAAGCATAAAACGTGATTCATCTAAAACGGCCACCTGTCGCCACTCAGTGGACTTCCAGTTGGAACACTGGAGTGCAAATTCCAGCCATCGTCGCCGGTGAACAGCAGTCAGCATGGGGGCATGAACCAGGCTCCTGCTGCGGAGGTCCATATGAAGCAACGTTCGCTGAAGAGACACCGTTGGTAGCCCATTGATTCATCTGGGTGGTCAGTTGCTCAACAGTTGCATGTCTGTTCACCGGTACCCATCTCTGCAGCCGTGGTTCACCCCTGTCACCTATGGCTCGTGGCGCACCACGTTTACCTTGGCGCCGGTTTAGGACAGCACCATTTTGCCTTGCACGGTGTAATTTAACCACGGCGGCTCTCGAACACTTAACTGACTTAGCCATTTCGGAAATTCTTCCACCCTTGGCTCGATGATGATGATGATCATCGTCATCATCATCATCATGCCCTTTCGGATCTCAGTTAAATCACTCTGTTTCTGCATTATATCAATGAGTGCAATGTTTTCCGCGTCCCTCCGGCACGCTTTACATACCCTCCACTGCTAATGCGGCCACGTGCCGACTGTGAGTGGTTATTGCACGTTAACCACGAACGTAGGAGTTGGTCAGATTAATTTGACTGGACCGCGTATGTACTCCGCAAGTCACTGTTCAGTGCATGGCAAAGGGAACATCGTACCAACGTTATCGATTTTACAATGAAATGAATACCCTTAGCTGCATACAGGCATTGATATAAGTCAACGAGGACAGTTGAAAATGTGTGCCCCGACCTAGACTCGAACCCGGGATCTCCTGCTTACATGGCAGACGCTCTATCCATCTGAGCCACCGAGGACACAGAGGGTAGTGTGACTGCAGGGACTTATCTCTTGCACGCCTCCCGTGAGACCCACATTCGCAAGTTATTTCCCGCGCTATATTCATAGTGCCCTTGCCCATCAACTCATTACTCGCGGCATGTCTGAAAGAACAGATACCATCTTCATATATATACTATCGATTTTCATTAATATTTCATTCGCACATTGGGCGATCCCTATGCGAGATATACTGTAGTGGCAGCACAACGTTAGCACAGTCTGTGTCACATAGCTTCTCGAAAATTTCCCTGACAGGGTTGAACGAAAACTACGTCGCCTTTCCTACAACGATTCCCACTTAAGTTCCACAAGTATTTGTGTTACATTTCCCGTGGACTGTACCTACCTATTACCATCCTATCACTGGAACAATACTCCAAAGTTGGTCGCACTAGTTTGTTGTATGCGATTTACTTTGCAGATGCATTGCTTTTTCCCAGGACTGTTCGAGCAAATATCAATCTTCCATTCGCCGTCGCTAATACTGATTTCACGTTATCGTCGCATCACATAAAGCTTCTTAGAATTACCCTTAAATACTTCAATGATATGACGTGCTCAACATTTTCACCAGTAACCTTATAATCATATAATATTGTTTTTTTTCTCTCTTTGTGATAGATATTATCTTATATTTATATCCACTTTTATGCAGACGTGCGATTCATCGCACCAACTACATATTTTGCCCACGCCGTTTCTCCAATTCCTTAAGTTCTTCCAACGTTGATACTTTGCTGCACACAAAAGCATTTTTAACGAATAGGCTTATGTTGCTATAGGCTATTTTGAAAGTATTAGTTGTTCTATTACGCTTTCTTGGAGAACACGTGCCATTGCTTTAGTTTCTGTTGAACATTCGCCGTATAGTGCAGTGTACTGGATTCTCTTAATCAAATATTCTTCGAGTCAGTTACGTTTCTGCGAAGATGCTTCGTATGATCACATCTTGGTTATCCTTCAGGTATGTTTTCTGAGTATTTTGATACATTTAAGTCATTGTCTTCAGTGGCTAGTTACAGAGATATTGCATATCGTCTGATTTATTACAGCCATTTATCTGTACTGCGCTTAAAATATCTACACTACAGCACAAATGTAGACGATATGGGTTGCCTGTCTTGTGTGGAAACAAACCTCCTACATTCTCTCATGGTCTTCGCTATCAACAACAGTGATGCCAGTTTTACTGTTCGATCTCGAGCCTGCACTGCTCGGTTCTGTCTCAAGTCGCTGTTTTCAGCAGTGTTAAGTGTACGTTAGTAGCAGCTTTAGACTCTTCTGTGATCACAGTGGTCGACATTTTGGACAGCCCGGCCGCTGTGGCCGAGAGGTTCTAGGCGCTTCAGTCCGGAACCGCGCTGCTGCTACTGTCGCAGGTTCGAATCCTGCCTCGGGCATAGATGTGTGTGATATCCTTAAGTTAGTTAGGTTTAAGTAGTCCTAGGGGACTGATGACCTCAGATGTAAAGTCCCATTGTGCTCAGAGCCATTCGAACTATTTTTTTGACGCACCACTTGTTTCTCATAATGGAGGGCGAATAAACAAGAAATCAATCATTTTGTTAGCATTGGAATAAATTTGTAGGTTTTTCGTCTGAAGCGTGAACTGCAGCGTGAAACTTATTCCAGATATCACTCCTCCGCTAATGAAACATAACTGCAATTGTATACTCTATATGAATTAATTTACGCTTGACACTCTCCATAGTCTCACTAAACACACCTTCGTTAAAGGCAATCTCTAAACATTCATGGTGGTGTCTGTTTGTTCTATATCGTGTCTCCCTACCACTTTCGCGCAACGACGCTCTGAGCGTGTTTTTTAGTTTGAACCTGGGACCTGTTGCTGGTAAGGAGACGCCAGACCACACATGACATGTAGAATTCAGAAGAGTTCAGTGAGACTAACGATGATATAACCAAATACATAATGATCTCAGCGTCAGCTCCACTGCACTGTAAAAGAATCTTAATACTAACTAAATTTAGTGGAAAGGGTTCAAGGCTTTCCTATTTTTAGTAGGCTGGTAAAATAACGTCGAAACAGCAGTTAAATTTACCAATGGAAATTTTATTCTACTCACAAAACATCGTTTATAAATTGCACTATTGATAAAAGGAAATGTTTTAATACAGGATGGTAAAAACCAACTGCGTTCAACAAAAATGTGAACGAATATTCCCTGAATGTGTTTCCAAGTTCTACAATCGATCGAAGGATGACCTATGCCATATCACATCTATAATCTTGGTTTAAATTAAGTTTCACAAAAGAGAAAACTATCAAAATGGTCTACAGTGACCCTCAATTATCTTTAATTACTTATCTAACTTGTCGTAAAGTACAGTGGCTGATGTGGCTTCTCAATAACTATATAAAAGAAAAATCATCGTGTTTCAGATCTTTTCTTCAAGTGGCAAATGTGAACACCATGAGATTTAATTAACGATCAACACTAGTATTACGCAAAAAGAAAGGGGTGTAACAGATGAGACTTCTGCAGTTCTGAGTGAAGCCTTATGCGCTCAAAAATGCGGCATCGCGTGCGTTCATTACCTTTTCGGTGTTTAAGCAGCGTCATCCAGCTCGCCGTCTCGGAACCCACTCTTTCCTAACTTCTCCTTACTACAATTTACCGAAGTTGGTTTAAAAAAACTATCTGGCTATGTTTTCATCTGACCAGTCAGGGTCTCAATGTTAACCTTAAGCTCCGCCTACAAAAATTCTGTCTATCCAATGAGAAAAGTTATACTTTTCATGGTGGGGCAATGTTTTTAAAGTTTGCAACGTAACAGAGACGCTAAAAAGTCTCACGCTAAAACCTGCAGCTGGTGTGGTCCTTTTAGCGTTATCGTGAGATCTATACTGTTCTTCTGGAGGGCTCTATCTTTTAACATGGGGTGGAGGATTGTCCTAATGTAACAGACACGCGAAAAAGTCTCACGCTAAAACTTGCGGGTGGTAGTGGCCCTTTTTGTGTTGTCGTAAGATCTATACTGCTTTTCTGGAGGGCTCTAGCTATTAACATGGGCTGGGGGTCGTCCTTGACGTACCTGAGACGCGAAACAGTCTCACGCTAAAAAGTGCGGGTTGTGTAGTCGTACAGGTAGTCTCGCGGCGTGGGTGCCCAGCCCCTCCCTTATCGTAGGGCCTTCTAGCTTAAAACGGTTCTGCTCTCGGCTTCTGTCCTCGTTTCTCCCCTCAGAATTGCGTCGGCCTCACGGTGGGAAGGTACGACATGCATTTAGGCATTCTTGTGTTAGTCTGTGGTATTCCATTTGCTCACTCGTTACTCGTATTTCTTTGGTTAATTTAATGTCACGATTTATTCGGAGCTATGTGACATACTAGTAGATTTGCTTATTATGTCAGGGTTTTCATGGAAGGTGTTGGATTTGCCTGACACCTTACAAATCTGATCCAGACAATCGGTTATTTCGCTTTGTTAGTGCAACTTTACGGAAGCAACATCGTATAATCATCTTCCGTACTAATAATAAGTCAAGACTAGCCTTCAGTATTGTACGTTTCAAGAAGAGAGAACGAGCCTATTACCTTCACAAGCTGGGACGTGGTCGCGAATTGAAAAGTGACCCGAGTTTAGAATAAATTTCCTTTACTATACGTCTATGGTCACAAATTTTTTGTGGATAGACTACTGGTTTCGGTCTATAACGACTATCTTCAGATCTGTTTCGCAAAAACATGTTCTAATATACTGTAATCATAGTGGCATCGTCAAATGGTAGACACAAAATAAGCCACAGCATCGTCTAATGTATATGGTTCAAAATAGTTCAAATGGCTCTGAGCACTATGGGACTTAACTCCTAAGGTCATGAGTCCCCTAGAACTTATAATTACTTAAACTTAACTAAGCTAAGGACATCACACACATCCACGCGCGAGGCAGGATTCGAACCTGCGACCGTAGCGGCCGCGCGTTTCCAGAGTGCAGCGCCTAGAACCGCTCGGCCACTCCGGCCGGCTCAAATATATATTGATAATAGTATATAGAAGAGTCACATTTTCAGCAGCAGTCCTACTCGCTCCGTTTCTGACAAGGTGACTCTGGTATAGACGATTATTTATATATATTTGACGATGCTGTCGCTAATTTTGTGTCTACTATTTGACGATGCTACTATGGTTACAGTATATTAGAACATGTTTTCATGAAACAGATCTCAAGATGGTCATTATAGACCGAGGTGGTGGTGGTTGTTGGGAAGTTTAAGGGGGACTAAACAGCTAAGGTCATCAGTCCCCCATTCCAAAAACAGGCGAAACAAAATTTACGGAACAGGTAAAACCCCAAGGGTGGGGGAGACGACCCTCCCCCCAGTCACTGAAAGAACACCAATGTGGCAGCGAACACTAGAGACAAGGAGAGTACAGACGAACACTGGACAGAAAGAAACGGAAGAAAAGAAGAGGGCCGGAGACTGGTTGACTGACCATGGGAACAAAAATTGGGAAAGAGTCAACCATCCGAATACACACATTAAAATCTGCAACCAATGAGACACTCGAGGACAAGATACACAGAAAGGGAAAGGGACAGGTCCCCCCTAAATGGAACCATAAAAAGGACTACCACGAATAAAATTTAAAACGTCGTCAGCCATGGAGGCATCGTCGCATAAAAGCAAAGGCAACGTGCCCGGGAGATTAAAAGTCTGCCGGAGGGTGCGCAGGCGGGGACACTCCAACAAAATGTGGGCGACCGTCAACCGGGACCCACACTGACACAGGGGGGGATCCTCCTGACGCAAAAGATGTCCGTGCGTCAGGTAGGTATGGCCGATGTGGAGCCGACACAGGATGACAGAGTCCCTGCGAGAAGCCCGCAGGGAGGACCGCCACACATCGGTCGTCTCCTTAACAGCCCGCAGTTTATTCGGCGAAGTCAGGCTACGCCACTCGTCACGCCACATCTGAAGCACCTTACGGCGCAACGCCAGCTGCAAATCACGAGCCGGGAGGCCGATCGCCAAAGTGGGGGCGTCGACCGCCCCTTTGGCCAGCCTGTCGACACGTTCATTCCCCGGGATGCCAACGTGACCTGGCGTCCAAACAAAGACCACCGAACGACCAGAGCGGGTAATGGCAAAAACAGACTCCTGAATAAAGGATACCAGAGGAGAAGAGGTATAGCAGCGGTCGATAGCCTGGAGACTGCTCAGGGAGTCACTGCAGATGACGATGGACGTACCTGAGCAGGAACGCATATGCTCAAGAGCGCGCAATATGGCCACCAGCTCTGCAGTAAAAATACTGCAGCCAGCTGGTAAGGAGCGCTGTTCAACATGGGCATCGTGAGCAAAAGAGTAGGCAGGACGACCATCCACCAGGGAACCATCAGTGTAGACAGGCTCACAGCCTGAAAATGAGGCGAGGAGCGCAAGAAAACGGTGACGGAGGGCCATGCGGAACCGAGTCCTTGGGTTCCCGTGCCAAGTCCAGGCGGACGGACGGACGGGTCATACATCAGGGAGGCGCGGGTGCACAGGCCCGGAAGGGCGGCAGAAGAGGGAACGACCCCAGTTCCGACAGCAGGGACTGGACGCGGACAGCAATGGAAAGCCCAGACCTAGGTCGCCGGTCGGGCAGAGGGAGGACCCTGGCAGGGAAAAGCAGGCGATGATTGGGATGGCCCGGTGAGCAATGCACGTGGACAGCATAGTCGGCGAGCAGTCGGTGGCGGCGAATCCGCAGCGGGGGAACCCCAGCTTCCACCAGCAGATTATCCACGGGGCTCGTACGGAAAATGCCAGTTGCAAGCTGAACCCCACAATGGCGTATGGGGTCAACAACGTCAACACTGAGGGTGATGCAGACCCATAGGCCAGGCTCCCATAATCAAGCCTGGACTGCACAAGGGCTCTGTACAATCGCAACAGCGTGCTGCGATCTGCACCCCAAGATGCATGGCTCAGGCAGCGGAGGGCGTTGAGGTGCCGCCAGCACTTTTGCTTCAGCTGAGTAATATGAGGAACCCATGTGAGCCGGGCATCAAAGACGAGTCCTAAGAAGCGGCTAGTGTTCACCACTTCAAGTAGGTGACCGTCGAGGTAAAGTTCCGGATGAGGGTGGACCGTCCGACGCCTGCAGAAGTGCATAACTCGAGTCTTGGCCGCAGATAACTGAAATCTATGAGTCAGAGACCATGATGCCGCCTTGCGAACGGCTGCTTGCAGCCTGCGTTCGGCGACTCCTGTAGTCGTTGAGCTGAATGAGATGCAGAAGTCGTCGGCATACAAAGAAGCAGACACCGACGACTCCACGGCTGCAGCCAGACCATTAATGGCCACTAGAAATAAGGAAACGCTCAACACCGAGGCCTGCGGGACCCCATTTTCCTGTATATAAGATGAACTAGAGGCGGCACCGACTTGCACCCGGAAAGAGCGGCGCAATAAAAAGTTTTGAAGAAAAGCTGGGAGCTGACCACGAAGATCCCACTCGCGCAACGTAGCAAGGATGTGATGCCTCCATGTTGTGTCATATGCCTTCCGCAGATCAAAAAATACAGCAACGAGATGCTGACGGCGGGAAAAGGTCGTACGGATAGCAGTTTCCAGCCGCACCAAATTGTTCGCAGCACACCGGCCCTGAGGGAAGCCACCCTGGGATGGAGCGAGGAGACCGCGCGACTCAAGGACCCAACTCAAACGCCGCCCCACCATACGTTCGAGCAATTTGCACATAACGTTGGTGAGGGTAATGGGACGATAGCTGTCCACCGCCAGAGGGTCCGTACCGGGCTTCAAGATGGGGACGATAACACCCTCTCGCCATTGCGGCGGTAGCACGCCCTCGCTCCAAATGCGGTTAAAGATGGTGAGGATGTGTCTCTGGCAGTCCCCGGAGAGATGCTTCAGCATCTGTGCGTGGATGCAGTCCGGTCCTGGCGCTGTATCAGGGCAATCGGTGAAGGCAGCGAGGAATTCCCTCTCGCTGAAAGGAGCATTGTATTTTTCAGAATGACGTGTGTGGAATGATAACGGCGTCCGCTCGGCGCGCTCCTTTAGAGAGCGAAAGGCAGGAGGGTAAGTTGCAGTCGCAGAGCTCGTAGCAAAGTGCGTGGCAAGGTGGTCAGCAATGGTGGCAGCGTCCGTGCAGACAGCGCCGTCCAGGGAGATTCCAGGGACACCCATAGGGGTCTGGTATCCATAAATCCGCCGGATGCGGGACCACACGAGCGACGGGGAGACACGGGAGCCCAAGGATGAAACGTACTTCTCCCAGCACTCCTGCTTACCCCGTGCAATAAGACGACGGGCCAAGGCACGGAGCTTCTTAAAGGCGATGAGGGTCTCCAGAGACGGGTGCCGCTCATGACGCTGGAGAGCCCGCCTACGGTCGCGAATAGTCTCAGAAATCTCTGGTGACCACCAGGGGACAGCCTTCCTCCGAGGGAGTCAAGAAGAGCGGGGGATGGCAGTCTCGGCCGCAGAAATAATTGACGAGGTCAAGACACGGACCACCTCGTCAATGTCACCCTGTGGGGGAGAAGCAATGGTGGCAGCGGAAGTAAAAGCCGGCCAGTCAGCCCTGTTGAGAGCCTAGCGGGGCAGGCGCCCAGAAGAATGATACTGGGGAAGTGACAAATAGATGGGAAAATGGTCACTACCACACAGGTCAGGATGCACTCTCCAGTGAAGGGATGGGACAAGTTCGGGGCTGCAAAGAGAGAGATCGATGGCCGAGAACGAGCCATGCGCCACACTGAAATGCATGGGAGCACCGGTGTTCAAGAGGCTAAGATCGAGCTGAGCCAACACATGCTCCACAGCACGACCGCGGTCATCGGAGACAGTCCCACCCCATAGAGGGTTGTGGGCATTGAAATCGCCCAGAAGCAGCAATGGCGGCGGGAGTTGAGCCAGCAGCGCAGCCAAGACATGTCGGGGGAGCTGCCCATACGGAGGAACGTAAACAAAGCAAACAATAATAGCCGGCGAGAGCTCAATCCTGACAGCGACTGCCTCTAAAGGCGTCAGAAGGGGTACTGGCGAGCTACAGACAGAGTGGTGAACAAAGAGGCAAACACCACCTGAAGCTCGTTGACAGTCAGCGCGGTTCTTATAGTATCCCCGATAACCGCGAAGGGCAGGGGTCCGCATTGCTGGAAACCAAGTTTCCTGAAGAGCAATGCAGAGAACAGGGGAAACACTCAGAAGCATCCGGAGCTCAGGCAGGTGGCGGAAATAACCGCCGCAATTCCACTGGAGAATGGAAGCAGGAAGGGACTGGGAGGGCGTGAAGGCGACTAAGAGGCAGACGGCGCCGCAGAGTCAACGGCCGCCACTGGGCGAGAGTCAGCTGTGTCCATAGGAGAGGCCACCGAGGGTTCCGTGAGGGCGAGATCCGCGGCAGAGGCGAGGATCTCCACCTCATCCCCAGAGCCAGAACTATTGACAGCAGGCGGTACTGAAACTGCCGGAGCGTCCTTCTTCTTGGACACGTTCCGTTCCTTCTTCTCGCGTCTGTCCTTTCGCTTAGAGGGCTGGGAGAGTTTCTCTGAAGGAGCGTCGTAGGCTGACGACGATGCAGAAGCCCTATGACCAGCAGGTGGAGGAACCTTCAGCCACTGGCTGACATCCAGCGGGGTAGCAGAAGAAACGGAAGAAGGGAGGGCCCCAAGGGACCCCTTCCGCAAGAGAGGAGCCGGCAGAGACTACGCCGGCGGAGAAGGAGGGGGAGGGGGAGGGATCGAGCCCCCTGGTTTTGGAGCAGATGTCACTCCCGAAGCATGTGCGGAGGGAGTGACAGAAGGGGGTTTGCCCCCAACTGCTAAGGGGGCAACAGAGGAAGGCTTGCCCCCAGACACGAGGGGGGCAGACAGAGATGTACGGCCCCAAGGGCCCACTAAAGGCGGCACAGATGAGGCGACAACTGCCGCCCGCGAGGGCGACGATAACGTGGCTGCAGCATAAGAAGTTTGAAGAGGGACAGGATGCAACCTTTCAAATTTCAGTTTTGCCTCGCGATAAGTAAGCCGGTCCAGGGTCTTAAATTCCATAATCTTCCGCTCCTTATGAGGAACGGGGCAGTCTGGCGAGCATGGAGAGTGGTGTTCCCCCCAGTTGACACAGACAGGCGGAGGCGCACATGGAGAATCGGGATGAGAGGGGCGTCCGCAATCTCGACATGTGGCGCTGGATGGGCAACGGGAGGACATATGCCCAAACTTCCAGCACTGGAAGCACCGCATTGGGGGAGGGATGTATGGCTTGATGTCACAACGGTAAACCATTACCTTGACCTTCTCAGGCAATACAGCACCCTCGAAGGCCAAGATAAAGGCACCGGTGGCCACCCTGTTGGTCTTGGGTCCTCTGTGCACACGACGGACAAAATGCACACCACGTCGTTCCAAGTCAGCTCTCAGCTCGTCATCTGACTGTAACAAGAGGTCGCGATGGTAAATAAACCCCTGGACCATATTTAAGCTACTGTGGGGAGTGACGGTAACAGGGACGTCTCCCAGCTTATCACACAAGAGCAACGCCCGTGACTGGGCTGGGGAGGACGTCTTGAGGAGGATGGACCCATTCCTCATTTTAGACAACCCCGCCACTTCCCCAAACTTATCCTCCAGGTGTTCCACAAAAAACATAGGCTTTGTCGAAAGAAAGGAGTCACCATCAGTCCTGCTGCAGACAAGGTATTGTGGTACATAAGGCTCCTGCTTGGCACTAGATCTGCGTCCCTCCCACGGCGCAGCCAACGAGGGGAACGACTGAGGATCATGTTGTGCAGCATCGAATTCAATTCTGCCTCGCTTAGAGACGCTGGTGGCAGTGCGACCAGCAGCTTGGTGAGATTTATTGCGCTTCATTGCGCCACATCCGCCCAGATGCCACCTACTCCGAACGAGGGCTCTCCCTAAGGGCGCCACCCAGCCAAAGCAACGGGTACCTGGCTGATATCCCATTGCGCGGAGTCCCCGTGCCCCAGACAAGATGGGCACATACTCCTTGGCATGCATGGGGAGGAAACAGCTCTGGCACATGTAGTGCGATCCCTGCGTGGTCAGGGGGCTACCACCAAGTGGGTACATGACGACCCCACCACAACGGACTGGCTACCGTGCTGGATTTTAGGTGTTGAAAGGGTCCACAGTTGTCGTGGGCGCTAAGAAGGGGATTGCGCACAAGACGAGGAGGCAACCCAGAAGACATGGGGTGTAAATCCCTCCACACGACAACAGATAGCATGCAAGATAAAGGTGCATGATGGACCAATAGAAAAACACCACGTAAGGCGTCGTTCCCCAAATGGCACGCACTAACAACGGAAATTTTGACAATGGCAGGTCAAACCCAAGAGGGGACCATCACATAAGGCCGAAACTTTGGAGACTCCTTTTAGTCGCCTCTTACGACAGGCAGGAATACCGTGGGCCTATTCTTACCCCCGAACCCGCAGGGGAATTATAGACCGAAACCGGTAGTCTGACGACTAAAAATTTGTGACCACAGACGTATAGTAAAGGAAATTTATTATAGAGTCTCTAAGTATGTAGCGACGGCGCCGCCTAAATTTTCAGACTCGTCATACTCGTGGAACTACAGTGTGGATAACTGAAGCCCGTTAGTACTGACGGAACAGTGACTTGACTTACGAAGTATGCAACCCGCTACACCGGACTCCTACTCACTCCGTTTCTGACCTCTAGCTGCAGCACATTCCACCTAACTCAGCCTCCTAATTAATTCGGTACCCCTTGCGAATAGATAAGGAGCTGGTTCTTTCCATAGATCACAGTGGGCGCGAAGTTAGTTTAAATTCCAGAGGTGAGTTAATGTTACTTGCTGTGTAGGCCAGGAGAAGCTCTTTATAAACTGTCGTTTGAGGGTGACCGTAAACAACGGGCATAATGTGAACGACCATAAAAAAAAAAAAACAAAGTTAACTGCGATAGCAAACTGAAGAAACCATAACTATATGTCTAGTGAACCACCAGAGACTGCGGGTTCCTTACACTCAAATAAGGCGTACTACTTGAACGAATTCGAGAAAATCACCTAAAGTTTTTTTTTCTGAAAATACGTGCCTGTCGTGATTTCCGAAATCTCTTATACCCGCAACCGGCAGGAACCGAGAACTGCTGTGCACTTGGACGCTTACGATCTACATACGCACGTTCCAAGGACGAGGGACAGGCTTGGGAAGCTCAAGTCAAACGTCGATAAATAAAGGTGTAAATAACGCTATTCATTAACGCAATGATTTACAATATGCCAGACTGGGAGGGTAATGTGCGGTTAATCTTCGGATGTGATTTCAACATTACAAGTTGAAGGATGATATTTTCCACACAGACATGGAAAACATAAACTGAAACGGTATCTAATACACCGAATGAATGCAATTTTCGTGAATACACATGTAATCTTCAGAGTTTCGAAGGAAAAAGAAAAACATTGACATTTTGCTCAAATGGCTCTAAGCACTATGTGACTTAAAATCTGAGGTCATCAGTCGCCTACACTTAGAACTACTTAAACCTAACTAACCTAAGGACATCACACACATCCATGCCCATGGCAGGATTCGAACCTGCAACCGTAGCAGCAGCGCTGTTCCGGACTGAAGCGCCTACTACCGCTCGCGCACAGCGGTCGGCTGACATTTTGGAAAATTTCTCTTTTTTCCGATAATATGGATGCAAACCATGCGTAACACAACACTGTCGTAAATGTTGTCGCTGAAAATTGACCACGTACGGTTGAATGTATTTTAATAGCATTTCCAAGAGAAGAAATTTCTTGGTCGTTATCAATCAAATACGAAGAACCGAAGGCGCTTCATAAGGTTTTTAATGTGCATACAGGAATAACAAGCAGCGTAATACTTGCTGTAAAAACTGGCGGGGTGCGAATAGGACTCTTGGAATGAGGGTGCCATACAAACTTAATTATCTATACAGGCAGTTCATTCATTCCGGAGAATCAGATTCTCGAGCATTTTTCCTGTTACCGGCATTGATACTGGCAAGATATCCGCCCCAAGGATTTTAAGATTTTCGACAGTGTTTTAATTTCAATAATATAAACGTCACATAAAACCATGCCGGAGACAGGCAATTTATTACAGTAATCAGTAGTTCTCCATACAAGCTGATTGAGTCAGAATGATAAAAGTCTAACATCAGACCAATCTGTTTTACACAGACTTGTTTTACATAGAACTTGAAACGTCGTACCTAAGTGCAGCAATCGCTCCTTCATATCTGACGAAGGATACACTGGGGAACAAGCCATATGAGGAATAAAACCATTCCTTGCTTGATGTTTGACTTTTACCATTGCGATTCAGTCAGCCTGCATGCAGAAATACTAACTGTTTTAATTATAAGTATTCGTCAGGTGAAAGCTAACAAAAGAAATGTGATAGAATTACGAATTAGGAATTTACGGACTTTTTTTCCTTTTCTTGTACTGTGAAACCTTGCTTCTTGCCAAATTTCATGGTTCTAGGTCAACGGGAAGGAACCTATAAATTTTGATGAGGGAGTTTGCGAATATCAAAATATGTGACATAAATGGCCGTATCGTTTGGCTGCATTACCTTAGAAGCTTACAGTTACTACCCCGCAAGGGCCTATAGATTTTTGTATGTGACATAAATTACAACTTGATCGTTTGCCAATTTCTGAGAAATAGTTGTTTCGACAGACATACAACGGACTACAATGTGTTGCTGTAAGGGTTCCGTTTTTTACCAAAGAGATTCGGAACCCTAATTTTAGCAAACAACCAAATAACGTTGAGAATTGAATGTAATTTCATGCAAATACACATGTCTTTTGATCATATTACCTTTCAAAGGTTATACAGAGTCTGATTCAAAAGTTTCAAGACTTTACTCAGAACTAGAAATTTATTGGAAAATTAAGTACAGCGTATAAAATTCTTCACAATATGACCCTTCAGCATCAACATAGCGCTGCCAGCGCGTCTTCCACTGCTCGTAGCCCTTCTGGAAGGCCTCGGGCGTCATGCTGTCAAGGGCTCTCGTTCAGCCTGCTGGATGGCATGGATGGAGTCGAACCGCTTCCCTGTTAGGCCTATCTTGATTCGGGTGAAGAGGAAAAAGTCACTTGGAGTCAAGTCGGGGCTGTAGGGTGGCCTCGGCAGTGTTGTCACGTTGAATTTGACCAAAACTTCGGCGGCGGCGCCCGACGTGTGAGCGGGCACGTTGTCGTGATGGAGAATCCAATCGCCCTTGATCGCCGGGCGGACGCGGCGAACTCGATCGCTCAACTCGACGGTCATTGTTTAAAAGTTCCCGCACTCTCTCCACATTTTGATCCGTTCAGCTTGGTGATGGCCTCCGAGAGCGGTCGTCGACTTCAACATTCCCGCGGCCATCTTTGAAACTTTGTGCCTCATGGAAACCATTGTAAGCGACATGGCCTCTTCTCTAAAGGGCTTTTGAATCATACCGAGGGTCTCCGTGGCAGTTTTGTTTAGTTGCACGCAAAACTTAATCGCATAACGCTGCTCCAAGTGCTGCTCCATTTTCGCCTCTCCCATTTTTTCTACCGAGGTCAATGACACGCACTCACGCTGCAAGCGATGCGCGCTATCCAGGGTTCCGGAGGCAACTGCCGAAGCTTCAAAATGTTCAAATGTGTGTGAAATCTTATGGGACTCAACTGCTAAGGTAATCAGTCCCTAAGCTTACACACTACTTAACCTAAATTATCCTAAGGACAAATACACACACCCATGCCCAATGGAGGATTCGAACCCCCGCGTGGACCAGCCGCACAGTCCATGACTGGAGCGCCCTAGACCGCTGCGGCTTCAGTTCGCTACCTGAGGCCCCCCACTATTTCACCGACCTGGCGGAACCGGTCCGCGCGCTCCCCTACTCAGAAATGAATCAGTCTTGAAACTTGTGAATCACAAGTTGTATGTATGAAATTATGTGAATACTGCTGAAAACATATAAAGTAAAAGAGAAACATGAGCGAGATTAGACCAGGGATCCACCAATTACGGAGCTTGAACGCTAACCACGTGACGGCCGCCAACTCTTGATCAAGGTCGCGACTCACTGGTATTTCAATGACACCTAAAGTTATTCTTCGATTTTCTCGAAACCGTGTAAGTAGTAAGGTGTACTACTTGCACATTATGTTGCTCTAATGGACTGTTAGAAGTGTGCCAAGTTTGAAGTAAATCAAATCCGTGATATGAACCTAGTTGCCTCTCCCTATCCGAAAATATTCCTTCATCTACGTGACTACTCTGCTGTTCACAATAAAGTGCCTGGCAGAGGGTTCAATGAACCACCTTAACGCTGTCTCTCTACCGTTCCACTCTCGAACGGCACTCGGGAAAAACGAGCACTTAAATTTTTCTCTGCGAACCCTGATATCTCTTATTTCATCGTGATGATCATTTCTCCCTATGTATTTGGGTGCCAACAGAATGTTTTTGCAATCGCCGGAGAAAACTGGTGACTGAAATTTAATGAGAAGATCCCTCCGCAACGAAAAACACCTTTGTTTTAATGATTGCCACTCCAATTCACGTATCATGTCTGTGACACTATTGCCCCTATTTCGCGCTATTACAAAACGAGCTGCCCTTCTTAGTACTTTTTCGATCTCACCCGTCAGTCCCACCTGATACGGATCCCACACCGCACAGCAGTACTCCAGAATAGAGCGGACAATCGTAGCGTAAGCAGTCTCTTTGGTAGACTGTTGCACCTTCTAACAAGGGAACCTCCCCAACGCACCCCTCTCAGATATATTTATAAGTTGGCACAGTGGATAGGCCTTGAAAAACTGAACACAGATGGGTCGAGAAAACAGGAAGAAGTTGTGTGGAACTATGAAAAAAATAAGCAAAATATACAAACTGAGTAGTCCATGCGCAAGGTAGGCAACATCAAGGATGGTGTGAGCTTAGGAGTGCCGTGATCGCGTGGTTAGCGTGAGCAGCTCCGCAACGAGAGGTCCTTGGGTCAAGTCGTCCCTCGAGTGAAAACTTTACTTTCTTTATTTTCGCCAAGTTATGATCTGTCCGTTCGTTCATTGACGTCTCTGTCCACTGTAATAAGTTTAGTGTCTGTGTTTTGCGACCGCATCGCAAAACCGTGCGATTAATAAACGAAATGACGTGCCTCTCCAATGGGAACCGAAAACATTTGATCGCAAGGTGATAGGTCAAACGATTCCTCCACAGGAAAACACGTCTGATATATTCTATGCGACACTGGTGACGGCATATGCGTCACATGACAGGAATACGTTGACGACCCACCTAACTTGTAGACTTGGCAAATGGGTAAAAAGATTCCTCTACCTTGCCCGATTTAGGTTTTCTTGTGGATGTGATAATCATAAATTAAATAAAATAAACTAATCTTCTCGTTCAAGGGAAGACTTGAACCAGGGACCTCTCGTTGCGCAGCTGCTCACGCTAACCACGGGACCACGGCACTCCTGAGCTCAGACTCTCCTTGATGTTGCCTATCTTGCGCATGGACTACTCGGTTTATATATTTTGCTATTTTTTTCATAGTTCCATACAACTTCTTCCTGTTTTCTCGAATGATCTGTTTTCAGTTTTTCAAGGCCTATCCACTGTGCCAACTTATAACTAAATCTGAGGGGGTGCGATGGGGAGGTACCCTGTGCCAACTTACAACTAAATCTGAGGGGGTGCGATGGGGAGGTACCCTTGTACGTGTGCTGCCAATGAACACCTACAAAACATTTTGTCGTTGAAATTTCGGTTCATTCTGTGTACTGGAGTTGTTTTTCCTGCCTTTATTGTGTCCGTGTGTTTAGTTCTAGTGTGTGTGTGTGGTGCTGTGCAGGCGGTCCGGGCAGCAACAAGGCGGCGCTGTGCGACAAGGTGGTGCGCGCGGCGGCGGGCTGGGCGCACTGCAGCGTGGGGAGGCTGCTGCGGGCGGCGGCAGAGGCTCCGGGCAACAGGAACGCAGAGGACGCTCCGCAGCTGCGGCAGGCCATCGCCGCGGGCGACATGGCGCCGCAGGTACGCCGCCGGCTCTCATCTACCATCTAAAATAACGCGCTACGCACGCTATCTCATAAAAAGTACACGACTGGCCATTAAAATTCCTACACCACGAAGATGACGTGCTACAGACGAGAAGTTTAACCGACAGGGAGAAGATGCTGTGATATGCGAATGATTACCTTTTCAGAGCATTCACACAAGGTTGGTGCCGTTGGCGACACCTACAACGTGCTGACATGAGGAAAGTTTCCAACCGATTTCTCATACACAAACAGCAGTTGACCGGCGTTGCCTACTGAAACGTTGTTGTGATGCCTCGTGTGAGGAGAAGAAATGCGTACCATCACGTTTCCGACTATGATAAAGGTCAGATTGTAGCCTATGGCGATTGCGGTTTATCGTATCGTGACATTTCTGCTCGCGTTGGTCGAGATCCGATGACAGTTAGCAGAATATGGAATCGGTGGGTTCAGGAGGGTAATACGGAACGCCGTGTTGGATCCCAACGGCCTCGTATCACTAGCAGTCGAGATGACATTCATCTTATCAGTGTGGCTGTAACCGATCGTGCAGCCACGTTTCGATCCCTGAGTCAACAGATGGGGACGTTTGCAAGACAACCACCATCTGCACGAACAGTTCGACGACGTTTGCAGCAGCATGGCTCCGGTGACCCTGGACGCTGCGTCACAGACAGGAGCGCATGCGATGGTGTACTCAACGACGAACCTGGGTGCACGATGGCAAAACGTCATTTTTTCGGATCAGTCCAGGTTCTGTTTATAGCATCATGATGGTCGCATCCGTGTATGGCGACATCGCGATGAACGCACATTAGAAGCGTGTATTCGTTATCGCCTTACTGGCGTATCACCAGGCGTAAAGGTATGGGGTGCTATTGGTTACACGTATCGCCCACCTCTTGTTCGCATTGACGGCACTCTGAACAGTGGACGTTACATTTAAGATGTGTTACGACCCGTGGCTCTACCCTTCATTCGATCCCTGCGAAACCCTACATTTCAGCAGGACAATGCACTACCGCAAGTTTCAGGTCCTGTAAGGGCCTTTCTGGATACAGAAAATGTTCGCCTGCTGCCCTGGCCAGCACATTCTCCACATCTCTCACCAACTGAAAACGTCTGGTCAATGGTGGCCGAGCAACTGGCTCGTCACAATACGCCAGTCAATACTCTTCATGAACTGTGGTATCTTCTTGAAGGTGCATGGGCAACTGTATCTGTACACGCCATCCAAGCTCTGTTTGACTCAATGCCCAGGCGTATCAAGGCGGTTATTACGGCCAGAGGTGGTTGTTGTAGGTACTGATTTCTCAGGATCTATGCACCCAAATTGCGTGAAAATGTAATCATATGTCAGTTCTAAGTATAACATATTTGTCCAATGTGTACCCGTTTATCATCTGCATTTTTTGTTGATGTAGAAATTTTAATGGCCAGTAATGTATGAGGACAGTCCTAAGTAATGCGGAATTGTCCAGTAGGTGTCAGAAGAGGCGGTTGAGCCAGTGTAAAAGGATACAGCGTGGAGGAGTGGGGATACTGTGTTATCGTCAGAGAAGCGGTAACTGCAAATGCTTCTGTCAGGAGAGCCAGTGAGATCGAAATTGGACCAGTCGTTGGATGTAACCTGGTCACTTATACAGGGAAATGCAAGATACCATACAATTTTATTGCAGCGCCTTACGGAACACTTTATATGATGGCGATGATAAAATACGGGAACTGAGGACACCCAAACAGAAAATATTCGAATTTGAGACGTACTGAAAGGCAGTATTGTTAGGTCCACAAACTATATATGAGGAAACTGTAGTCTCCACTATTTAGCAAGCGAACAAAGAAGAATAAAGGGAAGAATTTTAGGAAACATAACAAATAGCGAACAAACAACGACGCGGAAGTCACCAAACTTTCTGGCATTAAGAAACCATTTCAACGAGCAAAACAGTTATCACCAAATTGACGACAAGAAAATCGCTAAGTTCTTAAACAGTTGTGAACGGAATGTAGGCAACAAAAGTAGAACTTCGTTGATGGAACTTGCGACGGAAGACGAATTGGAAATCACTAATTTGTCACGAAACAGAGATCCGAGATTTGATGGGCACCCATATGAATTTTGCACTAAATATTAGCATATCATAGGCGAAGTGACTACAGATAAGACGGAAAACAAGCTATATACGGCTACAGTTCCAGGAATAATAGCACTTGCACCGAAAAGTCCAACAGCGAGTACAACACCCGCTTACTGTCTTGTTACATTACTTACCACAGATTACAAGATAACAGCAAAATTTCTCTCAGTGAGAATACAGAGAGTACTGCGAGGCATTATTGAACCAGGCGTGACATGTAGCGTGCCGGTAGAAAAATCCTCAATGGAATCCCCCGGACTTTGATGTAATAGGTTTCACTAGTTTTATTTCCGCCGCTCCTTGTGATTCTCGTCTTTCTTCGGTGTACCCTCAGCCCATATTCTGCGTAATTTAGGTGGTTCATATCATTTAGTATGTCCCGTAATTCTTCTTCACTTTCACTGACTGCAAATATCATCGGCGAATATTAGCAATGATATCACCTTGAATTTTAATACCACTCCTGAATCTTTTCTTTGCATTATTCCTTCATGGATGTGATTGCATGTTAAGGGCTCTTCTTTTTAATTTATTGACCTTCGCAATTTGCTCATACAGCCAGCTCAACAGTGGAAGTGTTATACTGTAGTTTTCCTTCACAGTTCAAAGTATACACTAGTTTAAATCGTACCCGGGTTAACAAAGCTTAACAAAGGATAGGTTCCGTCATAAAACCAAATTTACATACACAATATACCTCAGTAAACTTTAAGATCCGGTTGTAAATACACCAATGAGCGGAAACATTATGACCACCTGCTTAATAACTTGTTTGTCCGTCTTTGGAACGAAATATATCACTAATTCAACGTATGAAGGATCCGACAGTTTGTTGGTAGGTTTGTGCATGTATGTGGAACTAGATGTCTATGCACAAACCATGTAATCCGCGTAAATAACGGGCCGCTGATTTGCGTACGTGGTAAAGGCGCCCGATAGCGATCCAGATAGGTTCCATAGGATTTACATCAGGGGTATCTGGTCACAGATATATCTGCGTAAGTTCACTATAATGCTTATCAAACTACTGTAGTACGGTTCTGGCTCCGAGGCACGGACAATTCTACTGCTGAAAGATTACATCGCTGTGGGGAAAGATATCAGGCATGAAGGTATGCAGGTGGTTCGCAGCTGTCATCGTGTCTTCGATTACTACCACATACCACATGCAAGCGAAGGAGAATGTTACCCATAGCGCCGCACGGAATTAACCGAGCGGTCTCGGGCGCTGCAGTCATGGACTGTGCGGCTGGTCCCGGCGGAGGTTAGAATCCTCCTTCGGGCATGGGTGTCTGTGTATTTGTCCTTAGGATAATTTAGGTTAAGTAGTGTGTAAGCTTAGGGATTGATGACCTTAGCAGTTAAGTCTCATATAATTTTACACACACTTTTGTTCCCCATAGCGTAATGCAACTCGCACAAGCCTGCGTATGTGTCGCGGTGCACGTTTCGAGTCGCTGTTCTCCTGGATGACGGCGTTTGTGGAGACGACCGTAGAGGTAGTGTAGCAAAAATGTGACTCACTTGAAGAGCCGACAAGATTCCATTGAACGACGGTCGAATCCCGATGATCCTGTGCCCACTCCAATCGTAACTGACGATGTCATTGGGTCAACATGTGAACACGTAGGGCTGATCTGCTGCGGAGATCCATGTTCAGCAATGTACGATGAACTGTGTGCTCCGAAACACTTGTGCGTGCACCAGCGCTGCGCCCTTTCGGTAGAAATGCTGCAGATGAGCATCTATCCTACTTTACAGAGCTGATAACCATCCAAACCCCACACTTTGTGAAGAGTCGTGGACGTCCAACCAGTATTCGCTAGGGTGATACCCCACGCGTGTCTTCTACGCTTACATACTTTTGCTACCTCGTCGCGTGCCCGCAAAGCCGCCAGATAGTATCCAACGTCGCGGTGGACAGTGGTCAAAACGTTTAGGCTTTTCAGTGTAGACAGTGCGCGCTACATGGTTAGTGTGCGACAAGTAGAGAACCTGGGTTGGATGGAAAGCGTGCTCGGATAGCCGAAACCGTTAAGAGGAACGTTCGCGTAAAGTGAGGCTCCGCGTTAAAGTCCTGGCCGCCAAAAATTTTTCTTGTCGCTATTGGATTTATTTCAATGACTGATTGCGGCTAAGGTCTGAATTTCTCTTACATCATAATGTTAATTACCTTGTTTCCTGTTGGTATATTGTTTAGTGGTCGCATATGCACTGAAAAATTACGCTTTCAAGGTAGGTTTGACTCGACTCTTCATAGGCGAAGAAAGAACATCTGGAACAATTTTATTACACGCTGCTGGTGGTAATACATTAGCGCTGCGATAGCTGAGTGTGTTTCCGGTACTTCGTTTACGGCAGCGAGAACAAAGATTCGTGTTCCGGACTGCAGGCAGGAGGATTAGCATAAAGCGGAAGGGTAGCGCTTTTACATGTAAAACGTGAGGACGTCGGCGCCAGGAGTAGTGGGAGGGGCCCGATATAGCGCAGGAAGCCTGTGCCGCATGCTAAAGTGAGCCATAGCCACGTCACGGGATGGCTGCAGCCTAATGCACACGGAGTCAGAGTTCACAAACGGCACTACGCTGCGTACCTGGTAGTTCGGTTTCATTTTAGATTAGGTTCGAGAAGGCCGTGCGCAGAATAGCTGTTGAGGAGTGGGGGGATCTCTGTGTTCGTTTACGAACAAAAGGTAAATAGTTCTTGATTTATCCCGGACCAATACCCATTTGCATAGCCGTGTAGCTACGTTACAGTAAATAAAGCAACATGTGAACGACGAACTGGAGCAGGTGCCCGCGCATATCACGCCAATCGATTAAGTCCTTTTGCAACAGATGTTAATTGGACTCAAATTAATGCTCAGTAACGATTTCTTCTGCATCGGTCCGACTATACGGGCAAAAACGCCTTTTTCTAGGAGACTTCTGAAATGTACCACTTCTATACTTCAAACTTGTACGCTACGGTCGCAGGTTTTTAATCAAAATTCTTTATCCGCTGTCACCAGGCAGTGGTTTAAAGACGAGGTAAATGCAGCACATAAAATTCGTTCTTACGTGAACTGAATGCGGGGAAACGGTTGAAACCGATTCAGATAAATAAAAAGTGCACCCTTATGATAAAACTGAACTCCAGAATTATTGAGCCGTGTTATCATTGGTGATGAAAGTTGTTTTTTTCAGTACGATCCAGAGACAAAGGCCAAAGTTCGCAATGGTGCTCAAATGGATCACCCAGGCAATAAAGAGCTCGCATGTCACATTCAAATGTGAAATGTATGCTTTTGTGCTTCTTTGATTCCAAGGGAATTGTTCATAAAGAGTGGGTGCCTCCTGGACAAACAGTTAACCATTATTACTACAGAGAAATTTTAGAAAGACTTTGTAAAAGAGATCTTCGTGTCCGTGCCAACATTGCTGACAATTGGATTCTGCATCACGCTAATGCTCTGTCAGTACAGCAATTTTTAACCTCAAAACAAATTTCAGTACTACCACAGGCACCTTATTCACCAGATTTTCGCTCCGTGCGACTTTTTTCTATTTCCAAGAGTCAAAACGGAAGTCAAGGGACACGATTTTCAAACAGCACAGAATGTCCAAAAAGCTGAGACGAGGGTCTTGGAGGATATTATAGAAGATGAGTTCCAGAAATGTTTCCATCAATGGCAGAAGCTCTGGAAAAGGTGTGTGCAATCAGAAGGGAACTACTTTGAAGAAGACAATACTAAACTTGACTAAAACGGTTAGCAACATATGTTTTTCACGTCAGTCTCATTACTTAATTGTCGCGCCTCGTATACCCAACACTACCTCCTCCGGTCTTCACTGCTGGCGCTACACGTGATGGCATGCAATTCCATGGGATTGCCACAGGGTATAGCGTGATTCGTCACTCCAAATCAGTCGGTTCCAGTTATCTACTGTCCAGTACTCTGTCCTCTACTCTGTAAACCACCTAAAGCGTCGCTTGGCATTGACTGCAGAGGTGTGTGGCGTATGAGAAGCTGTTGACCATCGTACTCTTTTCTTTTTGACACTCTGAGCACAGTCATTGAGCTAGCTGGACTGCCGGTAGCGCTTTGCGACTCACGAGTGATTCCTGACGCTGATTCCGTGCGAGTTTTTACAGCGATCTTCCGCAACGCTCGACGATCCCTGTCTGTAAGTACATGATTTCTGCCTGGCCTTGGTTCAGCAGCGGTTGTTTCTTGGCGTTACCCCTTACAACCGTATCACCAAATTAGACTTGGGCAGCTTTACAGGAGTTTAACTGTCCCCGATGGATGTATTACTCAGGTGACATCCAATGACTAGTCCATGTTTGAAGCCACTAAGCTCTCATGACCAACCCATTCTGCTGTTACTGTACGAGGGACGTTTGAAAAGTACGTGCAAAGCCCACGAGATGGCACCACCGGCGCGTATCAAGATCATGTTTAGTTAATAGCATCTTTGGAAAGAACGCACACCAAGTTTCAGCTATATTGCTCTATTTATTTGTGTTTGGAATTTGTGTGACTCAAGGAAGTCGAGTGATTGTCAAAAAATGGACGAAAAAGAATTTCATGTCGTGATCAAACATTGCTTTATGAAAGGTAAAACGCCTCAGGAGACTAAAGAGAAGCTTGATAAACATTACGGAGACTCTGCACCTTCGATTAGAACAGACTGTAAGTGGTTTCAAAATTTTCGGCGTGGCTATATGGGCACAAGTGAAGCCGAACGTTCTGGACGCCCTGTGGAAGTTACGACTCCAGAAATCATTGATAAAAACCGTGATATGGCGGTGGATGACAGAAGAGTTAAGGTGCGTGAGATTGTTAGTGCTGTGGGCATCTCGAATAAACGGGTACATAATATTTTGCATAAATATTTGGACATGAGAAAGCTAATCGCAAGATGGGTTCCGCTATTGCTCAAGTTTGACCAAAAAGGGAATCGTGTGAAGTGTTGCAAGAATGGTTTTCAGCTGTTTAGGAAGAATCCGCAGTACTTCAAGCGTCATTTCGTCACTGTGGATGAAACATGTATTCATTACTGTACTCCTGAGACCAAACAACACTCTAAACGATGGGTTACCAAAGGAGAATCTGCATCAAAAAAGGCGAAGACCATTCCTTTGGCCGGAAAGGTTATGGCGACTGTTTTTCAGGATTCGCAAGGGTCAGATCGTAAATCAAACCTTTTATTTGGAAGTCTTAAGAAGATTGCGCAACACTGCTCGTCAAAAAAGACACGATTTGTCGCAGACAGGAGACTGGTTCTTCCACCACGACAACACACCTGCACACACAGCCATCTCTGTTACGTAGTTTTTTGGTTAAAAATGGCATAGTTCCGCTGCCTCACGTACCTTAGTCGCGTGACATGGCTCCGAGCGAGTTTTCTTATTTCCACGCGTGGAAAGGGGCATGAAAAGAAACCGATTTGATAACATTGAAGAAGTCGAGAAAAAAGCGAGGGAGGATCTGTCAGCCATTTCTAAAGAGGACTACAAAAAATATTCCGAACAGTTCAAGCAGCGGTGGGACACATGTATTAGTTGTAATGAGAGTATTTTGAAGGGGATAAGGTTGTTATGTAAACAATTTAAAATAATTAAGGTTTTAAAAAATAATTAAGGTTTTTTGGGTTCTCTCTCGTACAAATCGCATATGGTCTTACCTACTGAAGCGGTGTGCTGCTAGATGGCTGCTGCTCTCGTGTGATATTCGAGTGGCTCGTAAAACTTCGAGCTTCGACTTATTGGAAAAGCTTTATAAGAGCATCTAAGTCTGTGTTGCAGTCGTGCCGCAGGTGAGCACAATCAATAACACTTTGTGAGAAAAATCACCATATATGTCAATTTTTTGGGGTAAACATATGTGAATGGCGTGATGCATTAAGTCGCAACAGTGGAGATTTCGGTGAGTGAACGACTGCACAAGGTACCATTTCATGCACATCGAATACCTGGCTTTTCCCCTTTCATGTCACGAAATGTGTAAGCCGCCAACTGATTAAACATGCAAATACCCGGAAAACCATGATTTAGACAAAGGGGCCGCAGAACGTTATACTGTATGACGGAAGATCACAAATTCACCATTGTAGATAGCGACTATGGTTTCTAGCAGGTAACCGTGCTATTGTTCTGCGTCGCGCTATTGATTCCCGCTTTCTCTTACATCTGTCATAGCCAACAGCTCTGTCGCAATAAGGAAATCGATATGTGACACCATGACAACGCATTTCCGTCAACAAGACGCTAGCGGCGCGGCGTGCGAAAATCGCCTCAGTCACGCCATAATTTTGCTTCGGTGCAGAAAGGTCTACGTCATACTTTCAAAAGCATTTCTTGTGGTCATTTATATGTGTCGAACCCAGCTGCGCAGTTCGGCTGTCTCTTCGCCTACGATCTAATAGGTAGATATTGCTGAAGCAATGTTTTCATTTTGTTTATCGCGAATGAGTAAGAGCTTGAGCGATCCTGTGCAATGTCCATCACCTGTGCTGTATACTTCACGCGATGGCCCTCTGCCTTCTCGAACAACTTCTGAATTCAAGTCAATTTGTGTAATTAATTTCCTTCTAAATGCTTCCTGCCGAGCACCTGCACTGCCATCTGTTGGGTTCACCCGACATTTGCTAATGTCTGACACAGCAATTATCGAACGGACTCATTCATAATGAGTTCCGCTTTCTTGACAGCTTCAGTTTTCCTTTCCTCCTTTTTTTTCAGGCTACTTTACAAAAGTTCATGAAGTAAGATCAGAATCTACAGTCGTATGACCAAATGCGCATTGTAATGTTAACAATCTTTTTCTGTTCCCTATGACCAGCCGTTCTTTTACACGCTTTGTACTACTGTATCACTGGAGTAAACATTCGGCCAATTTACTAATTGATGTGTCATCAGCAGTATTTCTGTCTCCTTTGAATTACAATTCAAAAATTAATTAGTGTACAAATCAATCTTATGTTTAAAAAATTTCGTTATCTCACGATTACGGATGTGTATTACTACCTCAATATGAACGCAATAAACTTTCTGAATAATGTATGGTATCATCTACGACTCTCTTGCTGCTGACATGAGACAAACTTTATAAATTAACATTAGCTACTTATCTTTAGATGATTTTTAAGTCAGAAGACTCGTCATATGTACCTATATTTACATAAAAAATAAATATGTGTTGACGAAACAACTTTAGCGAAACACTTGTTTTTGCTCGTCACTATTTGTCTTACGTATTTGTGTTACATTGTACTATCTCTTTATTCTTCTTAACTGCATAGTTTGTTAAGTCCGCTGTATCGTACAAGACGTGCAACAACATGAATGGGAAGCAGATGGGTGTGTAATAAATATTGCAACAAAGCGTTTTATCCACACAGTATTTAGAGTACTTTTAACGTGAAAAGTACCATAAAAAACAACAAAATTGCAGATGAGAAACTATATAAATACACCACCTGTGCGTGAATAACCAAAGTACTGTTAAGTAGAATAAAGAGAAACCAACTGCTAATGGCATAAGATCACCCAAAGAGATATGGAAAACAATGAATTGCAAAAAATTGTGTTTTGCTGAAGATGGAATCCTCTAAGTACTATATATTTAACATATAACTAGTAAAAGGCCGATGTTAACCGTATTTCACTATTAAGATAGACTTTATTTCACTTTTGAAGTTAGTATTTATGTTGTTGCACACACTTTTTGCATTTTCAGTTTCATCACTGAATTACATTTTTTTCTTGTAAGTGATACATGTGAATAGTAAATACATTATTGTTTTGACCAGCTACATTATGTGCTATTAAAAGTCTGCTTAGGATAAACGGCATAATATGTCATAAATATGTTAATACTCGTTTGTTTTACAATGGTAAATCAACGAAAATAGAGAAATTAGGAGAGATTCATAAACTTAAGGGGTTTAGCTGAACTGAGGAAAATGTGTTACGCCTCTTTAACAGTGACAGACAACTCCAAAAGTTCTGTCTACCTTCAAAATCAGTGACCGATGGCCCTAGCAGTCTGTTCCCTTCAATCCCACGAACCAACCAACCGACATTGGAAATCGTTTGAGATGTTCTCTGTTGGAAGGTGTCTGATTCGTACAGTAAAAAGAATTGCAATATCACGTCTTATTAACCTGACATCCAGCAAAGCACTAATATGTGTGTCAAGAATAATAACAGAATGCCATTTCAGCCAAGGAAGTTGAAGACACATTACATGTCGAATACTTTTATAGCAAGTGGAACAATATTTCGTACTGAAGTCAATGGCTCCGCGTACTCACATATGGGCAGTTTGCTTGCAGAGGCCTCGTTTGCGGACTCGCGTTTACTCTGACGCTTTCGACTCTGTTGTACTGTATTTTCATACGTTTCAGTTGTCGCTATTAATTATGACGCGCCCTACATATTGGCGGCCTGCAACAGTGAAATGTACACTCTGAAACATAAAAACGTGGTACCACACAGGAATTATCCGAATGGGATAGAAATCGGTAGATCTGATGTGCATATACAGACAAATAAATGATTATAATTTCGGAAAAATTGGATCATTTATTCAAGAGAAAGAGCTTCACAAATTGAGCAAATCAATAAGACGTTGACCATAGAATGAAGGCTTTCACGGCAGGTGTTGTCATCACTTCACATTTCCGGACTGAGATGCCGTGGTCCATACATAAGACTCTCCCCTGACGTTTCGCCTTCCACTGCGGAAGGCATCCTCCGAGGACAATCGGCGAACTGCAACGAGAGCACTCCTTTATTTTCTTTATTGTTATTTCACTCCTTACACAAGGTGGGCTGGCAGCGGCAACAGCACGTCGCTCTATAGCCACATGTAGTACAAGAGAAACAATGGAGCCACAGCCTGAACATAATATAACGGGGGACAAAAAACAGTAGACACAGTAACGAAAAAACACGAAGCCGTTCACACGCGAAGAAAACCAAAGAAACTGTTAGCACTGTGTGTTTGTGCTTCAGTGTTTTCGCCGCCCACGCTCCATTGTTCACGTGTGTCATCTCCATCATCAGTGTTCGTGTACAGTGCTAACAGTTTCTTTGATTTTCTTCGCGTGTGAACGGCTTCGAGTTTTTTCGTTACTGTGTCTACTGTTTTTTGTCCCCCGTTATGTTATGTTCATTCTGTGTCTCCATTGTTTTCTCCTGTACTACCTGTGGCTAAAGAACGGTGTACTGTTGGCGCTGCCATCCCACCTTGTGTAAGGTGTGAAATAACAATAAAGAAAAATAAAAGAGTGCTCTCGTTGCAGTTTGCCGATTGTCCGCGGAGGATGCCTTCCGCAGTTGAAGGCGAAACGTCAGGGGAGAGAGTCTTATGTATGGACCACGGCATCTCAGCCCGAAATGTTAAGTGATGAATAAGACGTTGGATCACCACAGATCCTTATGCAAGCAGTTACTTCGCTTGGCATTGATTGACGGTTCTTGGATAATCTCCAGAGGAATGTCGTCGGAAATTCTATCCGACTAGTGCGTTAGATCGTCAAAATCTCTACATCGTTGGTGGGCCCTGCCCATAATGCTTCAAACATACTCAGCTCGGGAGAGATTCGGTGACCTTGCTGGCCTAGGTAGGGTTTGGCAAGCACAAATACAAGCAGTAAAAGCTCTCGCTGCGTGTGGCGGACATTATCTTGCTGCAGTGTAAAACCAGGATGGCTTCCCACGAAGGACAACAAAGCGAGGCGTAGAATATTGTCGACGTTTAGCTGTCCTGTAAATGTGCCACGGATAACAACCAAAGGGGTTCTATGAAAGAAAATGGCACCACACCAATCACCATCAGGTTCGTATTCCACCGCTGTCCAGGACGTCACTAGAGATGTCTTCGGCGTGGAATCTCAGTGACTGGAGCAGTCTTGAGTGATCAACCTCGCTTCGAATCGAGTGAAGACGTGTCTGGAGACACCCCGGACAGCAGTTCGATACCAGTCTCAGTGTCGCAGCTATACGTCCCGACAACCAAGAGTGATGGTATGCCGCGCCATTTCTTGTGATAGCAGGATCCGTCTGATCGCCACCCGCGGCATCCTTAATGCATAACGGTATGTCGACGGTATTCTATGCCCCGTTTCGTTGTCCTTTATGGCAAGCCATCCTGGGTTTGCATTTCAGTGAGATAAATCCCGCTTGCACCGAGTGAGAGTTTCTACTGCTTGTCTTAGTGCTTGCCGAACCTTACTTTGGTCCCCAGCTGAGTACGTATGGAGCATTATGGGCAGAGGTCTCCAGTCATTCCGGGATTTTGAGGATCGAAGGCACCAGTCGGACAGAATTTGGCATGATACCCCTCGGGTGGACATCCAACAACTCTTTATATAAATGGCACTGTGCACTATGGGACTTAACATCTGAGGTCATCAGTCCCCTAGAACGTAGAACTACTTAAACCTAACTAACCTAAGGACATCACACACATCCATGCCCGAGGCAGGATTCGAACCTGCGACCGTAGCGGTCGAGCGGTTCCTGACTGAAGCGTCTACTACCGCGCTGCCACTAGGCTAGCAACAACTCTATCAACCAATGCCATGCCGACTAACCGCTGGAATAAGGGCCAGAAGCCGGCCGCTGGTGGCCGAGCGGCTCTGGCGCTACAGTCTGGAACCGCGCGACCGCTACGGTCGCAGGTTCGAATCCTGCCTCGGGCATGAATGTGTGTGTTGTCCTTAGGTTAGTTACGTTTAAGTAGTTCTAAGTTCTAGGGGACTTATGACCTCAGCAGTAGAGTCCCATAGTGCTCAGAGCCATTTGAACCGTTTAAGGACCAGAAGTGCAGATCAACGCGTTATTGATTTGCTCAATTTGTGGAACTTCTTCTCTAGAATAAATGCTCCACTTTTTCTGAAATTATAATTATTTGTTTGTCTGCACGTGTGCATCACATCTAACGATTTCCATTCCATTCGTACAATTCCTTTGCGGAGCGTCATTATTTGTTTTTTTTTGTTTTAGAGTGTATCATAGTTTCACAAAGTTGTAGAGGTACCAGGTGGTGTGCTCGCGGCCTCTAATCACAGCTGTGTGGTTTCAGATGTACGTGCTGCAGCTGGTCGAGTCCCAGATGAGGACGCACATGAGCGCACAGGGCATCATCATGGACGGCTTCCCCCGGGACATGAAGCAAGTGCACGAGTTTGAAAGCAAGGTAAGACTTACGGATTCTGGGGCCGCACATCGGCATCCGTATTTTTCTCAGTGTGAGTGAACCATTGCGAAAAATTAAACTTTCTGACGGACTAAAGTTATTTACAGTACCTGAAGTCGAACATGGACCTCTACCTTTTCTTGGTCATGTTCTTACCGATTTTTTTAAAATTTCATCATCTATAAAAATATAAAGAGTAAGACAAAATTAGGTCTTTTTAAAGGATTAATTAGAGTAAATGTTAATTTAAATCAAATTGAAATTTTAGCAATGATATTTATTTCGCCTCTTCGCATTGTTCTGTTTCATTAGACGTGTAATTACTTTAAATGGAAACCGTCATCTTAAGGTTCAAATGGTTCAAATGGCCCTGAACACTATGGGACTCAACTGCTGTGGTCATCGGTCCCCTAGAACTTAGTACTATTTAAACCTAACTAATCTAAGGACATCACAGACATCCATGCCCGAGGCAGGATTCGAGCCTGCGACCGTAGCCGTCGCACGGTTCCGGACTGCGCGCCTAGAACCGCGAGACCACCGCGGCCGGCTCATCTTAAGGATTAAATAACGTAATGCGTAAATAGTTCTGCGATGTTTGTAGCAGAGTTGACTGATGATTTGGCAGTGTTTTATCAAGAGATGTCTCAAAAGGCTTTGCATGTGTGGGTTGGCGGCAGTGAGTAAAAAACATACAGGGTGATTCAGCTGCCCCTACCGATGTCATTTCGTGTAGACATCTATGTTATATCTGGCCTTTGAAAACCACGTACAAGATTTTCATATTCTCTCACTCGTTACAAACAAGCCATTAGTCCTACATAAAAAGTGAACACTAACTTTTCGTAGGAAAATTAAATTTTCCACTGGGATACATACATTGTCGCTGGATGCCACTATTTTAGAGTTATTCGAGAGAAACGCGTGACATTCAAACGTCCTGCCACCCCAGACTCATCCGTCGGCTGTATTTCTAGTATTTAATTCGGCTACTCCCTCCTACCACTGCATAAAAACTTTCGATTACACTCTATTCCCAATGTTGGACCTTTTTAGTGTCTATTGATTGAGCTATTGCGACACCAGCACAGTCACATATTTAGCTAACATTATTAGTCGAAACGTGCCCGTGAGGGTAATGAACGAAAAACATATTTTGTAAATGTTACGCTAAAACTTATTACATTAACAATCCGATCCGAAGTTTTCCATACAAGAACATTTGTTTCGTAGTAAGAAGGCCTGACGATACGACGACGCAAGTGTTTATTTTATGCTGATAAAATTCACAAAAGTACTAGGCAAAATTTACATAAATGTCAATTTTACAATTTGTAAGTGCTCAACTAAGTCGCTAGCGTAACAAGATCAGTCAATAAAGACCATAAAAGGTCGAATGTGGGAACTAATTCCTGTAGTCGCTAATGCTTACGCAGTGATAGAAGGTAGTCCCACGAAAAACATAACAGAAATCCTGACCTGCGGGAGCTGAATGTGGGAGTGAGAGTGCGTTTGAATCTCACTTTTGTACTCTTTTCTTGAATAACTCCAAAAATACGGCTTCTACTAAGTAAATTAAATTTCTTACAAAAAGGTCCTTTTCATTTATTTTCTGAATGACTAATAGTTTGCAGGTAGCGAGAGCGAGTATATGAAAATCTCACGCGTGGTTTTTGAAGGCTAGATATAATATCACGGGGCAGGTAAAACGACACTGATGCGGGCAGCTAAATCACCTCGAATAATATGCCTGACAAACCACATGCAGCTGCTATGCTTTGTCTACGGATATGCCGTCAGCTCGTTTTTTAATATGCAAGATTTCAATCGTATGTGGTGGTGTTTGATTCATGAGCGCAATTTTCTTCCTTGTCCAGTTCCATATGATTTTCCAGGTTTCAGCAGTCTACTTTTGACACAATAAGTCGTTAGTTGTTGCAAATTGTTTCCAGTGTTTCTCCTTCATGAAGATAGTAACTACTCCTACATCACACAACCGAGTTCAGAAATTTGTTTTGCTATGCATCTACACACTTCAAAATTGTACCACCACACAGCGAGACCTTCAGAGGTGATGGTCCAGATTGCTGTACACACCGGTACCTCTAATACCCAGTAGCACGTCATCTTGCATTGATGCATGCCTCTATTCATCATGGCATACTATCCACAAGTTGGTCCAGATTGTCCCACCCCTCAGCGGCGATTCGTCGTAGAACCCCCAGAGGGGTTGGTGGATCACGTCGTCCATAAACAGCCCTTTTCAATCCATCCCAGGCATGTTCTATGGGGTTCATGTCTGGAGAACATGCTGGCCACTCTAGTCGAGCGATGTCTTTATCTTGATGGAAGTCATTCACAAGATGTGCACGATGGGGCCGCGAATTGTCGTCCATGAAGACGAATTCCTCGCCAATATGCTGCCGAAATGGTTGTACTGTCGGTCGGAGGATGCCATTGATATATCGTACAGCCGTTACGGCGTCCTCCATGACCACCAGCGGCCTACGTCGGCCCCACATAATGTACCCTAAAACAGCATCGAACCTCCACCTTGCTGCACTCGCTGGACAGTGACAGTACGTCTAAGGCGTTCAACCTGAGCGGGTTGTCTCCAAACACGTCTCCGACGATTGTCTGGTTGAAGGTATATGCGATACTCATCGGTGAAGACAACGTGATTCCTATCCTGAGCTGTCCATTCGGGTGTTGGGTCCATCTGTGCCGCGCTGCATGGTGTCGTGGTTGCAAAGGTGAACCTCGCCATGGATTTCGGGAGTGAAGTTGCACATCATGTAGCCTATTGCGCATAGTTTGAGTCGTAACACGATGTTCTTTGGCTGGACGAAAAGCATTATTCAACATAGTGACTTTGCTGTCAGGGTTCCTCCAAGTCATAATCCGTAGGTAGCGGTCATCCACTGCACTAGTAGCCCTTGGGCGGCCTGAGCGAGGCATGTCATCGACGGTTCCTGCCTCTCTGTATCTCCTCCATGTTACACCCGAGACGCCTGGACACTTTTTTTGTTGAGAGCCCTTCGTGGCACAAAGTAACAAAGCGGACACGATCGAACCTCGGTATTAACCGTCCATGGATGTTTGAACTACAGACAACACGAGCCGTGTACCTCTTTCCTGGTGGAATGACAGGAACTGTTGGACGCTGCTCATACTTGCTTGTTTACATCTTTGGACGGGTTTAGTGATGTCTCTCAACAGCCAATGGAACTGTGTCTGTGATACAATATCCACAGTCAACGTCTACCTTTAGGAATTCTGGGGACCGGGGTGATGCAAAATATTGTTTGATGTGTGTACATGTACATCTCCATACATACTCCACAACCCACCACATGGTACGTGGCGGACTGTATACTGTACCACTAGCAGTCTTTTTGCTCCATTCGCAAATAGAGCAAGGGAAAAACGGCGGTCTATATGCCTCCGTACTCCGATCTTGTCTTCATGGTCCTTATGCGAAATGCACGTTGGTGGAAATCGATCCGTTCCGCAGTCAGCCTCAAATGCCAGTTCTCTAAATTTTCTCGGAAGTGCTCCTCTAAAAGAACGTCGCCTTCCATCCAGTGACTCCCATCTGAGTTCCCGAAGCATCTGTGTAATACGTGCCTGCTGATAGAACCTACCTGTTACAAATGTAGCAACCCCCCCCCCCCCCCTCTGAATTGCTTAGATGTCTTCATTTAATCCGACGTGGTGCGGATCCCAAAGGCTCGAACAGCACTCAAAAGTGGGTCGCACTAGTGTTCTATATGCGGTCTCATTTGCAGATGACTCACACTTTCCTAAAATTCTCCCAATGAACCGGAATCGACCATTCGCTACTACAGTACTGACATGAGCATTCCAGTTCATACTTTTTTGTAACCATACGCCTGGATATTTAATCGACGTGACTGTGTCAAGCAGAAAACTACTAATACTGTATTTGAACAGATGAATTTGTTTTTCCTACTCATCTGCATTAACTTAATGCCATTTGTCATCATCACTGGAACTAGAAATTTCGTCGTAGTCATCTTGTATCCATCTACATTCACTCAACGGCGATACGTTTCCATACATCACAGCATCAGCAGCAAAGATATTTTTACTCTGTAAACTTTACGCAATTTTGTGCTAACGTGTGACAAAATTATTGAAGTAATGAAGTAATGAACCATGGACCTTGCCGTTGGTGTGGAGGCTTGCGTGCTTCAGCGATACAGAACGCCGTACCGTAGGTGCAACCACAACGGAGGGGTATCTGTTGAGAGGCCAGACAAACGTGTGGTTCCTGAAGAGGGGCAGCAGCCTTTTCAGTAGTTGCAGAGGATACAGTCTGGATGATTGACTGATCTGGCCTTTAACACTAACCAAAACGGCCTTGATGTGCTGGTTCTGCGAACGGCTGAAAGCAAGGGGAAACTATAGCCGTAATTTTTCCCGAGGGCATGCAGCTTTACTGTATGGATAAACGATGATGGCATCCTCTAGGGTAAAATATTCCGGAGGTAAAATAGTCCCCCATTCGGATCTCCGGGCGGGGACTACTCAGGAGGACGTCGTTATCAGGAGATAGAAAACTGGCGTTCTACGGATTGGAGCGTGGAATTTCAGATCCCTTAATCGGGCAGGTAGGTTAGAAAATTTAAAAAGGGAAATGGATAGGTTAAAGTTAGATATAGTGGGAATTAGTGAAGTTCGGTGGCAGGACGAACAAGACTTTTGGATGGTGAATACAGGGTTATAAATACAAAATCAAATAGGGGTAATGCAGGAGTAGGTTTAATAATGAATTAAAAAATAGGAGTGCGGGTAAGCTACTACCAACAGCATAGCGAACGCATTATTGTGGCCAAGATAGACACGAAGCCCATGCCTACTACAGTAGTACAAGTTTATATGCCAACTAGCTCTGCAGATGACGAAGAAATTGATGAAATGTGTGATGAGATAAAAGAAATTATTCAGATAGTGAAGGGTGACGAAAATTTAATAGTTATGGATGACTGGAATTCGAGAGTAGGAAAAGGGAGAGAAGGAAACATAGTGGGTGAATATGGATTGGGGCTAAGAAATGAAAGAGGAAGCCGTGTGGTAGAATTTTGCACAGAACATAACTTATTCATAGCTAACACTTGGTTCAAGAATCATAAAAGAAGGTTGTATACACGGAAGAATCCTGGAGATACTAAAATGTATCAGATAGGATATATAATGGTAAGACAGAGATTTAGGAACCAGGTTTTAAATTGTAAGACATTTCCAGGGGCAGATCTATTGGTTATGACCTGTAGATTAAAACTGAAGAAACTGCAAAAGGGTGGGAATTTAAGGTGCTGGGACTTGGATAAACTGACTAAATCAGAGGTTGTACAGACTTTCAGAGAGAGCATAAGGAAACAATTGACAGGAATGGGGGAAAGAAGTACAGTAGAAGAAGAATGGGTAGCTTAGAGGGATGAGGTAGTGAAGGCAGCAGAGGATCAAGTGGGTAAAAAAAAGACGAGGGCTAGTGGAAATCCTTTGGTAACAGAAGAGATATTGAATTTAATTGATGAAAGGAGAAAATATAAAAAGGCAGTAAATGAAGCAGGCAAAAAGGAATACAAACGTCTCAAAAATGGGATCGACAGGAAGTGCAAAATGGCTAAGCAGGGATGGCTAGAGGACAAATGTAATGATGTAGAGGCTTATCTCACTAGAGGTAAGATAGATACTGCCTACAGGAAAATTAAAGAGACCTTTGGAGAAAAGAGGACCACTTGTATGAATATTAAGAGCTCAGATGGAAACCCAGTTCTAACCAAAGAAGGGAAAGCAGAAAGGTGGAAGGAGTATATAGAGGGTCTATACAAGGGTGACGTACTCGAGGACAATATTATGGAAATGGAAGAGGATGTAGATGACGATGAAATGAGAGATACAATACTGGGTGAAGAGTTTGACAGAGTACTGAAAGACCTGAGTCGAAACAAGGCCCCGGGAGTAGACAACATTCCATTGGAACTACTGACGGCCTTGGGACAGCCAGTCGTGACAAAACTCTACCATCTGGTGTGCAAGATGTATGACACAGGTGAAATAACCTCAGACTTCAAGAAGAATATAATAATTCCAATCGCAAAGAAAGCAGGTGCTGACAGATGTGAAAATTACCGAACTATCAGTTTAATAAGTCACAGCTGCAACATACTAACGCGAATTCTTTACAGACGAATTTAAAAACTGGTAGAAGCCGACATCGGGGAAGATCAGTTTGAATTCCGCAGAAATGTTGGAACACGTGAGGCAATACTGACCCTACGCCTTATCTTAGAAGAAAGATTAAGGAAAGGCAAACCTACGTTTCTAGCATTTGAAGACTTAGAGAAATCTTTTGACAATGTTGACTGGAATACTCTCTTTCAAATTCTAAAGGTGGTAGGGGTAAAATACAGAGAGCGAAAGGCTATTTACAATTTGTGCAGAAACCAGATGGCAGTTATTAGAGTCGAGGGGCATGAAAAGGAAGCAGTGGTTGTGAAGGGAGCCAGACAGGGTTGTAGACTGTCCCCGATGTTATTCTATCTGTATATTGAGCAAGCAGTAAAGGAAACAAAAAAAATTCGGAGTAGGTATTAAAGAAGAAGAAATAAAAACGTTGAGGTTCGCCGATGACATTGTAATTCTGTCAGAGACAGCAAAGGACTTGGAAGAGCAGTTGAATGGAATGGACAGTGTCTTGAAAGGAGGGTATAAGATGAACATCAACAAAAGAAAAACGAGGATAATGGAATGTGGTCGAATTAAGTCGGGTGATGCTGAGGGAATTAGATTAGGAAATGAGACACTTAAAGTAGTAAAGGAGTTTTGCTATTTGGGGAGCAAAGTAATTAAGGATGGTCGAAGTAGAGAGGATATAAAATGTAGACTGGCAATGGCAAGGAAAGCCTTTCTGAAGAGAGAAATTTGTTAACATCGAATATAGATTTAAGTGTCAGGAAGGCGTTTCTGAAAGTATTTGTATGGAGTCTGGCCATGCATGGGAGCGAAACATGGACGATAACTAGTTTGGACAAGAAGAGAATAGAAGCTTTCGAAATGTGGTGCTACAGAAGAATGCTGAAGATTAGATGGGTAGATCACATAACTAATGAGAAGGTATTGAATAGAATTGGGGAGAAGATGAGTTTGCGGCACAACTAGACAAGAAGAAAGAACCGGTTGGTAGGACATGTTCTGAGGCATCAGGGGACCCCAAATTTAGCATTGGAGGGCAGCGTGGAAGGTAAAAATCGTAGAGCGAGACCAAGAGATGAATACACTAAGCAGATTCAGACGGATGTAGGCCGCCGTAGGTACTGGGAGATGAAGAAGCTTGCACAGGATAGAGTAGCATGGAGAGCTGCATCAAGCCAGTCTCAGGTCTGAAGACAACAACAACAACAATGAGTATACGTAAGGTAAATTTAGGCACGCAAGACAGATGCCTTTTACTGTGTCACGAATGCAAACAGCTCATGGTATGCGGCATGAGACAAACATACTTCCTGACTTACAAGTGCCGGTCTCGTTCATGTCTGTAGATTTGGAGGAAATAGTTTAGGAGTTGTAAGCTGAGTGTCGATAGTAGTCCAGTTTTCCTGTGCAGCGTTACTACCTAATGAATTTGGAGGTAAGGGCATCAACAGGAATATGTAAACACCTTACTTAGTCCATTGCAAGCTATTGTCAGTTTTTAGAGATATATTGCCAAACTAGGAAATGCTCCAGATGAGCAGTTTATTTCCACAAGCCACGGTTGTCGTGTAGTCATAATGTTGTGTATCTATTAGTCAGAGGAAGCTACAGAATGCTACAGTTGTTGAGAAAAAATACACGGGAAAACGCACGAAGATTGTAGACAAAAGGTAATACTATCTCAGAGCAAAAACAATGGCACATACTTATCAAAGAACTACAAACATACGCTATAAAATAATTATTGGTTGCTGCTTTCGAGACAACGTCTCCACAGCAGCCAAATGAATGTATTGAATGTCAACCATCAGAGAGAGAGAGATAGTTAATTGCAGCTAATTATCTACTTACTGTGATTGTTACTTATTCATAAAAAATCAGTGCTGAATAGTAAGAAATGATCAAACAGAAGATCTGTTGCGTCTTACGTCGTTTATTATCTTCTTACCAATATGACATTTCATGCTATGTTTGATTATATCGCTACATTTGTACCACAACAATTATTGTTCATTATCTTCAATATTGTATGGTTATATTTTGTGAAAGGCGTATATCATCATCACGTTAAATAGCTAAGAATAATAGGAAGTCTCTATTGCATTCCTGAAACTATTTCCCAATGCAAATCGCAAAAATCACAGTTCCTAGTTAAGTTCTGTACTTAGAAAGAGAGTTTTCCAGTCTTAACGCAAGTTTTCTCAAGTTAATGCTGACTTGTGCAAGAGATACAATGTGCGTACTAACACGCAGAATACAGATGGGGGCTTACGTCTGGAAAACCTACAGTTTAACTTTGAGTTTAATGTTTGAGGTTATAGTCATAGTACCGAAATTTTTCCATTCGTGTTAAATATATTTTCGACTACTCGAGTTATATAATTCTATACTTCCAACATATTATCAATGGAACAGAGGCCAATGTAGTACTAAAAAAGTTTCACTCATTCTGAGAAATCTTTCACGGTGTGGTATTTTCGTCGTGCTCTTCAGTCTTGACGCAGCTCTCGGCATTATCCTGTACAATTAAACCTCTTCGACTCTGCACAACTATTGCTTACAGTAGTCAAGCCTTTGTCTCCCACTAACACTTGTAGCCCCTCTCCCGCTCCCCAACATTTCCTTCTGTTCACGCTCAATTTTAAAATTAGGCAGTTGCAATGCTTAAAATTGTTAAGGCTTTCGTAGCCATCTGTTGACAAACTACCTATTGCCTTCTGTTTCGCGTTCTTCGGCCGACGTTTGTTTCTTGATCCTTCTGACGTTTCGCTGGCACGAGAGGCTGGCAATGTCATAGCTTCACCCTCCACTGCTGATAGTAGACTGCAATCGACCTCAGATTACATGGAGCTGGCGCGTCAACGTCCAAAGGCTTTTCCGTGGTCTTTTTCGCTGCGGTTCTACCCCTGCTAGCTGCATCGATCGTTCGCTGTAGCACGGAATTCGGGATCCGTTCACCATCATGTTTTCTTCTTCCTTGTTGAAGCTGTTGTCATGTCTGTGTATTTCTGTAGCTTCTCTGAACAAGCGGGAGTGATGCTTTTTCTCTACAGCAAGCAATTCGGTGCAGGCGGATTTTACTATGTAGTCGGTCTGTAACAGCCTGTGCTTCACTACGGCCAATTTCTCTACCTGCCGTTTATTTTCGGTGACTCTAGTGTTGATCGATCGTATAGTCATTCCAAAACAGACTTTTCCGCATGTACATGGTATGCTGTGTACTCCCGACGTGCAAGTGGGTCCCTTTTCTCCTTTGCCGATGTGAGACACTCTTTGATCTTCTTTCTCGGTTTATAAATAGTCTTTACGCCGTGTTTGCGCAATATACGACAAGTTCCGTCCGTCGCTCTGGGAATGTATGTCAGAAAGGCATGCGTCACTTTGCCGGGCGTTTGATCCTGTGACACTACTTATGTTATTGGTTGAGTTCCCATTGCTCCTCAGAACGTGCTCCTCAGCACGTTTTTCAGATGCTGCATCTAGCGTTAGACGTGTTGCCACTCAGACGAGAGAAGTGTGGTACGAATTAAATACTGTCTGTGAGAATAAGATACATTTACTTAACTTTTCCAAGTTCCATTTTATTGAAATTAGACTAGAAAATGTCCAGATTATCAGTTCACTAACAGTTTGAACTTGATATCTCTTGCACATGAAAGCGTAGAAATAAGTTCGATTTCCAAAGAAAATATTCGGCTTAGTATGCTACAGGTTTCTTACCTTTCTGTAATACAGTGTAAGTACAAAACGTGACATATTTACCATCCACAGAGCTCACAGTGAGAAACAAGAGGAGGTTAGCAAGTTGCCCATAATGGTATTAGAAGAGAACGGAGATTATAAGATGTGAAACTTGAGTCGTACAGAGTTTGGAAAAAGATGTGAGTGATGAAGGAAAAGTGTGCTCAGGATAACGGAGATTGAAATGAGTAATGGAGAGTAATAGTGGGGTGGGAAAGTAATAGTGAGACTCGCATGTAATAGTGAGTTGCAGAAGGAATTTTGGCTTGCCGGGGTGGCCGAGCGGTTCTAAGCGCTACAGTCTGGAACCGCGTGATCGCTACGCTCGCACGTTCGAATTCTGCCTCGGGCATGGATGTGTGTTATGTCCTTAGGTTAGTTAGGTTTAAGTAGTTCTAAGTTCTAGGGGACTGATGACCTCAGACGTTAAGTCGAATAGTGCTCAGAGCCAGAAGGAATATTGGACTCTGGAAGGAAGAATGTGCTGTGGAAGAAATAATGAGGTGTGGAAGGAGTAGCGAGGTGAAGAATTAACTGTGGGTTGTGGAAGGAATAGCGGGGAGTCGAAAGAATAATGGGGTGTGAAAGGAACAGTAAGGTATGTAATGGTTAGTGTAGTTTAGGAGGAATAGTGAGTTGTGGAAGGAAGAGTTGGGTGTGGGTATAGATGTGATGTGTAGGAATGGGTACTGTGGAAGGAATAATGAGATGTGGAAGAAATAATGTGGAGTGTGAAAGGTATAGTGTGGTGGAACGAATAGTGGAGTGTGGAATGAGTACTGGAGTAGTGGTGTGGATGGAAGAGTTGGGTGTGGGTATGGAAGGAATAACAGGAAGTGGAAAGAATGAATATTGTAGAAGGAATTATGACATGTGAAGACAGTGTGTGGTTGCTTTCGGTTGCAGAAAGAACATGGTGTGGATGGTTTGGGATGTGGAGGAATCTGGTTACAGTGGGAATGGGAGAAGGGGAGGGCACGGGTTCCAGAGGATATTTAATGTACGGAGTAAGGTTTTTGAGGAGAAAGGCAGTTGGAATCTGAGGAACAGTACACAGGATGAATTTAAGTCGTGTGTCGATGTTAGAGGGGCCGGCCGGTGTGGCCGAGTGGTTCTAGGAGCTTCTGTCTGGAACCGCAAGACCACTACGGTCGCAGGTTCGAATCCTGCCTCGGGCATGGATGTGTGTGATGTCCTTAGGTTAGTTAGGTTTAAGTAGTTCTAAGTTGTAGGGGACTAATGAGCTCAGATGTTAAGTCCCATAGTGCTCTGAGCCATTTTGATTCTAGAGGCGTGCTCTGGTTCTAGGCATTAAACAGTGTACTGCTTTAAAATGTTATGAACCAGTTATCAATAGAAGAATTCCTATTTCTAGTTCAACCAGCAACCTGAGTTGGTGCTGCTGGACTGCTCAAAGCTGCAGCTGGGCCGCGGCCGGCTGGACGATAGCGTGGCGGCCTTCCGGCGCCGCCTCGAGCTGTTCCGGGAGCATACGCTGCCCGTGCTCAAGACGCTGGACTCGGAGGGCCGGCTGGCCATCGTGGACGGCGACACGGACACCCCGCCGGTGCAGCAGGAGTTCCACAGCCTGCTGATGGCCAAGGTGGAGGCGCTGCGCCGCACCGGCGGCATGATCGTGCCGCAGCTGCAGCCGCAGCAGCAGACCCTGCTCACAGACCTAGAGGCGCAGCCCGAGATCAACTCCGTCAGCCGCATCGTCCACCAGCAGCAACAGCAGCAGCAGCTCCAGCAGACCCAGCTGCCGCACCAGCCCCACTACCAACCGCACGCTAACGGGGTCGTCAGACCCTCCAGGGACACCATCCGCGACATGTATGCCCACGTGGAGAACTACAACGGAGATGTACACCTGTGAAACACTCTGCGCAGTAGTCGATCAGCAGCTTCTGGTCCCCAGAGAACCTCCAATGCTGTTCACCCTCACAAGACAATGCTGTCGCCAGATGCTTCAGAAGCACCATTCGCAGCATCAGAACTAACATCGAATCTGGTACACTGATCTTTCAAGACGGGGGAAGAGTGATTTTTATCTGTGATTAATGTTATTTGGACTACTGTGCAGGGCATAAAATGTGATACGCAGCATTCGTTGGATCATTTGTGAGTTTTACACTACGGATGTGAACTCCACTGGCGCCATACGATAGTGTCACCGACTATGGATTGTTCTGGAACTGGACTCACTAGAAGAGACAGTTCTCTTCAAATTCTGACGAATAAGCTCAATGTTTCACATGCAACAACCTGTTTACGTCGAAAGTACAGCTGGTGTCAATGCTTTTCCTAGGCTCTCTCGTGGTAGCTACGTAATACGTCCACACATTTCGAGAATTCTGACAGTAATTGATTGATGTTGGGTGGACTGTTCACTTGTATCATATTTTAACAAGAGTGGCAACATCAAAAGTCACATCTTGTGATCATTGACATTCGGAATGTCGTACGGTGAACTAGCTCTAGTTCAGGCACTAGAGCTCCTCAGTCTCCACAGATAGCATCCAGAAACAAATACGTAGAAGCACGACAGACGTCACTTTATTAGCCAAAATCTAAATGGAATCACCAGACCCTATACAATGTGATCGGGCTGATTCAGATTTCATATTTGATACAGTAAAAGTTCTTTATTGTGAAGTGATAATACAAGAATAACAATAATCTTCTACTTAAGTAATGGGCTACTAAAATGAATATTTGTATCGGTTGTCTCCAAAATAAAGCGCACAATACGAATGGATCAATACTTCTGCTTAATCCAGGTATCTCGTCGTAGCTTTACTAAATTTTTTCTACGATATTTGTTTCCGACTATTCCTAAGGGTTTAGCGTCCAACAATGATTAAAGTCTTAATTCAGGGGCAAACTTCAGCCTTGAAAGTTTGTGAAATCTTTGTGGAAATAGCAATGATACTCGTCCTTGCGATTTTCTGTATTTATTGCATAAATTCAGTGAGATATGTTGTCTCTGCACAGAGAAGGGAATTTGTATTAACTTGTAAGATACTCACCTGTAACATTATTAATTGTGAGTGAGATGCAGCCATTGATAACTGATAACCCAGGTTTTCAAGTGCCTTCAGTAGCATGAAGTCTCTACCTCAATAGTGTCAGTGAATGGAAAAATAGTTCATAATAAGTCAAAATTTTTGCAAATAAATTATACATCCCATATGAAACTCGTCACAACGCGAAAGCATGACCTGAAACTTACTAGAAATTAATCGAAATAGGATTGCTTGATTCAAGTTCTACAGCGACAAATTGTTTCTGTGCAAGTAGATTACTACTATCAAGTGAACCTAACGGCCATACAGAAACAACAAATCAAAATCAAATGGATATACTCATTGATGAGTCTCTGCGAGTCCTTACCAGAGACTCAGGAATGTGAACTGATACTGTCGGTGATGATTTTTGCTTACGTTTTTGTGTAATAGTTATATAAGCAATGCGATACTTAAGTGGATCGGACAGCTGTAGCTTTCATTAAATGACAAATAAAATGATGATGGTGCTGAATGAGAGACTGAAAGAGTTCTAATAGTAATACAAATGTATTACTGGTGGTGCTGAATGAGACATTGAAAGAGTGTTAGCACGTGAGATCGTCTTGAGCGTTAACTTTAATTTCAGGGGAAATATACGCTAAATTTGACTCGTGTCTGCGGTTGGACAGTAGTGAAGTTTAAGTATTTCTTTTTCTCATTACAAATAAGTAATAATTTTTTCTGTGTGTTCACTTTCTCAGATATTTACAAATGTGTTTGTATTTGTTTGGCTTAAGTCTTACACTTCTGTGTGCTCACATTGAAAAGTAGTTGACGACACAGATCAAAATATCTCCTTCCCTCCGTCTGCTCAAGAACGACCTCCCGCGAAACCTAGAGCGTGCGCCGCTCTCACAAGTCATTCATCGATGATCCCAGGCGAGATCTCGTTACTTCCGAGCACAACGCACAAAATGCATCTTTATTCCCATGTATAACGGTCTGAAGCTGGAAAACTATCACACCTGACTTTTCAGTGTGAAGCTTTGAGACGGTACACTATGCTGTTTGGGAATGATGTTCAGCAATATCATCACAGAATCCAGCGACCTCCCAAGGACCTGTAATGAGGTTTTAAAAGTAGGTATTGAATGACTTGTTATAGGCTGCTAGATCTGAAATATATCCCTAAAACATCAGCTTGAAGCACGATTGTAAAAATTTAAATGTGTATTTTAATTAAAGAAAAATATGTTAGTGTGCTGTACAAATGGGATCACAGGAAATATACGTGACAGGGGTACACCAGAATGAGTGGTTTTATAATAGTTATTACTTTAATATTTTATAATTTGTACAAATATCGGACAAAATAAAAGCAATGTTTCCTCTATTTTGCAACATAGATGTAAAGTGTTACAATAAAAATCAAATAACAGCTTGGTTTCCATTTTACTTATTCCTTCTTCCTTGCGCTGGCAACGTGAAATCCATTACACCAGCTTCGTTTGTATATGTTACCTTAATATGTAGTTTTGTGGCCATGTGTATTTGAGTGCTTAGAAGCGAACTTAACAATGCTGCCACCTGTATGTCAGCACAGCTTCATTGAACGTAACGTAAGAACATAGGATCTCTACGACACAATAATAGACACACTATAATGTTGCTCATGTTACTTAGCTACGGCAGAAATTGTGAGCGATTGAAAATTATTATTACAAGCTGGTTGTCAATATTTTTGCGATAAATTGCAATATATAGCGATTGCGTTGTTCATCCCTGGTAAAAGAAAAACCCCACGTAGCTTTATTTGTGACATCGAAAGACAAAATAAGAGAACAACTAAATATGAAACAAAATAAACAAAGCTACCTCTACATCTGTCTTGTACAATCTATACTAACCATCTGATCAGCAGAGAATCAACTGTCAGAGTAACAAATCGAAATTTGTTTGTATGTGGCTAACAAACATTAGGAACATTATCTGCCTAAAGTATGATTAAACTGTTGCAAGTAAGGAATAAATACACCGTCCCTCAAAATTACAATACGAGACTGAATCACATCAATTAAAACTTCAAGATCGAAAACATAAACAAAAATCAACTGTAGAAGTCATACACATAAATATAGGTGAAATAAAACATATTAAAAAAAATATTGTAATTATACTTCGTGAAAGAGAGGAATCAGTGTCTCTGCTATCCGGTTATAATAGAAATCAGAAATGTTCTGTTTATGGCACAATTATTATTCTTTGGAGGTTGACGTGACTGTCTCTATAGATCGAAAGAAATCAAATGCCTCAGTTTTCGTCACAGTGATTAATCAAACACCATGCACTATTTGAAGAAGTCTTCCAATAAGAATTCACTACCTACCTCACTTCAACACATGATCTACCGCCCCTTAGCATACTATTACTTTCGCTTTTTGTCATCTGCCGCCATGCATCAGAAAAGAATAATTAATTGGAAAACGGCAACACAAACAGTAAAATACACCAAAACAGCGTTATTTATTTGCAGAACTATTGATTTCGTATCATAGACGAGCGCAGAAGACTAACTGTCCTGTGTGTACTTTGTTGACCCGATGTGAAACACCCAACACGATCACTGTCTATTATATCGACTCAATGTCTTCATGTTACGCTCAGTCTCGTACACGACAGACCACAGTGGGCGCCGTGCTATCGCTGCTCAGCTAATTATATATTACTGCATCTGCTCTAGAACGGAGTGCGGCAGTTCTCACACCTTTACTCACCAGCAATGAAATTTTCAAAGATTTTTGTTTTAAGGGCAGTAGGCCGTTGTCCAAGGTATATTTCTCTGCGTAGCGTTTCCTTTTACAATGTTGGAACATCATCAGAGGCTATTCAGATTCAGCAAGTACAAACACAAACAAGCTCCGTAAGACACGTCGGTGCGACTGCTAGATTTGAGGCACAGGCCTGATGACGTTACGAACCAGTCACTGCGTGAATACATTCGGCTTGCTGAGCTTGTTTGAGTGTGTAACTGCTTTCGAATATGAGTAACTTCTGATGATGTCTTAGCCGTTGGAAGAAGAAAACTTTCGCCTTTGACCGTGGCACAAACAGATATCACCAAGGGTGCAAATACGCTTGAGAAAGCCTGCCTCTGTGTGAATAGAATCTTTGTTAGAACTATTATTTTCGTAACATAGGCACACTGAAGCTCATCTGAAAGTAACAGAAATACAAGTGTTTTCTGAAAATTTTATTCGCAACTGTACCCTATACCTGATACGCACACCGTGCCACTTTGCTACAACATGCCATACCTTAAACGACACTTTTTGTGAATATTTTTAAAGCGATGTGTCCTTTAAACTGCATACTTTTGTAATATGCAAGGACAAATACGAAATCCACCAAAAACTGCATTTTAGTTTCGCAAGCATTGAAATCGAGATTGCACTGGGCAATTGGCTTTGGTCAGCCAGTCAGAGCAGAGGAGACGTGGTCTTATTAGCCAACCACAGCAGAGTTCGAACACCTGATAGAAGATCTTGTCCGCCAGTCTCAGCATCACTGCTTCGTAGCATAAACACACAAACGCAGCGAAAAACATTAAAACTGAAGTACTAATAAAACAGAAACTGTTAAAGTTGCAAAGTAGAATACAATTAATGTAGTAACAAGGCCCCAAGGAGCAGACAACAGTCCGTTAGAACTACTGGAAGCCTTGGGAGTACCAGCCATTACAACACTCCTCCACCTTGTGAGCGAGGTGTACGAGACCGACAAAATACCCTCAGACTTCAAGAAGAACATAATAATTCCAGTGCCAAACAAAGCAGGTCCTGACACATGTGAAAATTACTGAACTATCAGTTTAATTAGTCATGGTTGAAAAATAATAACACTAATTCTTTACAGAAGAATGAAAAACTTGTATAGAAGTCGACCTCGGAAAAGATCATTTTGGATTTCGGAGAAATGTAGAAACACGCGAAGCAATACTGACCCTACAACGTCTCTTAGAAGATAGGTTAAGGAAAGGCAACCCTACGTGTGTAGCATCTGTAGACTCAGAGAAAGCTTTTGACAATATTGATTGGAATACATTATTTGAGATTCTGAGGATAGCAGGGGTAAAATATAGGGAGTGAAAGGCTATTTATAAATTGTACAGAAACCAGACAGCAGTTGTAATAGTCGAAGGGTGGTTGGCAAGCAGTGGTTGAGAAGAGTGTGAAGGAGGGATGTAGCTTATTGCCGATGTTGTTCAATCTGTACAGTTAACAAGCAATCACTGAAACAACAGAAAAATTTGGAATAGGAATCAAAGTTCAGAGAGAAGAAATAAAAGCTGCGAGCTTTGCCTATGACATTGAAAAATCTTTGTATTGCTGCATGCTGGCAGTTTATAGGTGTTTCACTCTAAAATAACCATATTTTTGAGGAGAAGCAACTTTAATCTCAACTTGAAACCACTTATCTGTCGACATTTTATTTCCAAGGGTAGACCGTCAACAATTTTTACAATTGTGTATTTCTTCACTGTCTGTGCCGAAGATAGACAATGATCATTTCTCCTTCTTGTGAATGTCTCTGTTACTCTCAAACACAGATAGATAGATAATAACAAATTTCTTTACTGTTATGACCACAACAAACGTAAACAGTGGAAGATGCGTATGCAATAGAACAGGACTATTTCTGAAAGGTGAATATTGTGGGGATATTTTATAACCTGAAATGTGAATAGGACAGAAAAACTTAACGTACAACATTTAACACTGAGTTATGAGGCTATCAAGTTTATACACATATAAATTTTACAATATGTAGAAGATTTCAAACATGGTTCATGACAAAGCCACATGGAGTCGCGGGGTTTAATCTGTTAAATCATAACATGAGACTTGCAGAGCACTTCTCGGATTTGCCGTCGTATAATATTGCGAAAGTCCCAGAACATTTCTTCGAAGCAACTGTTCCACGTCTTCTAGAGATGTGTTCGGAACAGATTCGCCTGGAATGCTTGAAAAGTTCTATTTGGTGACACTTGTTTATCTTTTTCTTAATTTATGTAATTAAACGTCTGTGTATATGAGTATATTTGAACCAAACATTGAAATATCTTTAGCAGCTTAACTTTACAGTTAAGGAGATTCCTCTTGTTGCAATATTTTATAGAAGTCTTGTAAATGTTGGAAATGAACACTCAGATTCTTGAGCTGAATGTTACACTGTAGGTGTGCCAGCTTAAGCTTGTATTGGCGGGGTACATCAACAGCCAACGGCGAGAACGTCCTGGTAGATAAACCACAATTAGTCATGCGATGTCTTGGTTCTTCTTTAAAAGTTCTTCATTTAGTGCTGCAACTACTGAAACACAGTCGGTCATGTCTCTTCCAAACTGGTTTCCATGAGATTTGGAAATTGGAGAATATCCCAGAAATAGCAGTAATTTGATTTCTGCACTGGTATAACTTTTATTGGAAAGCATCAGTCGTGACTTCCTTATCTGTACTCAGATTATCCGCTTATACTGATAAGTTTAAAAAACTGAAATATTTAATTATGTTGGACATAAAGCGGGAGTAAGAAACTCACGGGGGGAAAAAAAGCTTGACTGTTCAAGCTTCTCTACTTCATTGGCAAGGTATACCTAGAAAGGTGCATGTTAAATGACCTCTTTCGAATTCTGTCACATTATTCCTTTATCTCACAGGGCTGTCTTTGCAGATATTTTATAAAGATGGTTTCAGTAACCAACATCGATTACAGACAATTATAATCTTTAGGGTGTCTCCATCTGCGATGTTTGCTGAAACTTTGGTCAAGCGTTCCCTGGAAACTGGCCAGTCTGCGCTTAGGCAATTTGGAAGCAGGCTGGCTAAATGCTTTGCAAATATATTTGTTCTATTGTTTCGCAAGGACGGGTAGTTGGTGTTAAATGTGGTTGTCGCGAGATTTTAATTCTTTCTTATATTGATTCATTTAATACTATATTCTGAGATTTTGCTTATATGGAGTGGTATACAGCATGGCCAGAATCAAACTTTCGCAACTTGAGCCAGTGTAGACGAAAAACTATTTATCGTGTGGGTAGCCATCTTTAGAGGGCTGATGATCAGACTGTGCGCTGCAGGATTTGCGTCGCTTGTAGTATTAGTGTCATGACTTGCCGGGTTAGCCGCCGGTACTGTTACGGCGACAGAGGAGGGACTCGTAGCCCAAGGGCATGGCAGCGTGAACGGCACACGTTACTTTGATCTCCTTCGCCAACATGAGATGTCTCGCTTACGCTAGACAGGTGCTTCGGACTCACCTGTTTTGATGCAGGATGGAGCTCATTCTCACATCTCTCGAGTTCACTCGGTTACTTCGTAATACTTGTGGAGGAAACAAAATCATTGGCCGATCGTTCCTAACTGCGTGGCCACAGAGATTATTGCATTTGAATCCGTGTGATTTCTGGCTGTGGGCTTACGTAACGGGCAGAGTTTGTCTACGAGACATGTTGGAGGCTGAAGATGAGCACAGCGAGGAAGGTAGCCAACATGCCATCTGAGATGTTTCGGGTAGCATTACAGCAGTTTCTAGTGCGGTTCCAGACTGTCGTGGATGTATAAGATCATCCGCTGAGCAACGTTTGCAGCCTGGAACTTAAATATGGAACGCCATTAACAAATGTTAACGTCTCACGTGAAAATTACACTGAAAACGAAAGAAACTGATACATCTGTCTAATATCGTGTAGCGCCCCCGAGAGCACGCAGAAGTGCCGCAACACGATTTGTCATGGACTCGTCTAATGTTTTAAGTATGAATCCTGCAGGGCTGTCCATAAATCCGTAAAAGTACGAGGCGGTGGAGATCTCTTCTGAATAGCACGTTGGAAGGCATCCCAGATAAGCTCAATAATGTTCATGTCTGGGGAGCCCATATGGATGATGTTTCGTTGAATGGTTCACACGCTGGCACTTGTTGATGGCCCAGCATTGGAGTCTGCAGAAATTTGCGAAAGAGTTGCACTACTGTCACGTTGAACGATTCTCGTCAGTCGTCGATGGCCTCGTTCTTGCGCGACCTTTTTCCGACCGCGCGATGTCGGAGATTTGATGTTTTACCAGATTCCTGATATTCACGGTACACTCGTGAAATGATCGTACGGGAAAGTCCCCACTTCATCACTACTTCGGGGATACTATGTCAAATGGCTCGTTCCCCGACTAAAAGACCACGTTCGAACTTAAATCTTGATAGCCTGCCATTGTAATAGCAGCAACCGATCTAACAACCGAGTCAGACACTTGTTGTCATATAGGCACCGTATTCTGCCTGTTTACATATTGCATTTGGATATGCATGCCTATACCAGATTTTTTGGCGCTTAAGTTTAGGTAGTGAAGGGAGACGAAAATTAAATAGTCATGGGTGACTGGAATTCGGTAGTAGGAAAAGGGAGAGAAGGAAACGTAGTAGCTGAATATGGAATGGGGCAAAGAAATGAAAGAGGAAGGCGCCTGGTAGAATTTTGCACAGAGCACAACTTAATCGTAGGTAACACTTGGTTCAAGAATCATAAAAGAAGGCTGTATACATGGAAGAAGCCTGGAGATACTGACAGGTTTCAGATAGATTATATAATGGTACGACAGAGATTTAGGAACCAGGTTTTAAATTGTAAGACATTTCCAGGGGCAGATGTGGACTCTGACCACAATCTGTTGGTTATGACCTGTAGAGTAAAACTGAAGAAACTGCAAAAGGTGGGAATTTAAAGCGATGGGATCTGGATAAACTAAAAGAACCAGAGGTTGTACGGAGTTTCAAGGAGAGCATAAGGGAGCAATTGACAGGAATGGGGGAAAGAAATACAATGGAAGAAGAATGGGTAGCTTTGAGGCATGAAGTAGTGAAGGCAGCAGAGGATCAAGTAGGTAAAAAGACGAGGGATAGTAGAAATCCTTGGGTAACAGAAGAAATATTGAATTTAATTGATGACAGGAGAAAATATAAAAATGCAGTAAATGAAGCAGGCAAAAAGGAATACAAACGTCTCAAAAATGACATCGACAGGAAGTGCAAAATGGCTAAGCAGGGATGGCTAGAAGACAAATGTAAGGATGTAGAGGCTTATCTCACTACGGGTAAGATAGATACTGCCTACAGGAAAATTAAAGAGACCTTTGGAGAAAAGATGACCACTTGTATGAATATTAAGAGCTCAGATGGAAACCCAGTTCTAACCAAAGAAGGGAAAGCAGAAAGGTGGAAGGAGTATATAGAGGGTCTATACAAGGACGATGTACTTGAGAACAATATTATGGAAATGGAAGAGGATGTAGATGAAGATAAAATGGGAGATACGATACTGCGTGAAGAGTTTGACAGAGCACTTAAAGACCTGAGTCGAAACAAGGTCCCTGGAGTAGACAACATTCCATTGGAACTACCGACGGCCTTGGGAGAGCCATTCGTGACAAAACTCTACCATCTGGTGAGCAAGATGTATGAGACAGGCGAAATACCCTCAGACTTCAAGAAGAATACAATAATTCCAATCCCAAAGAAAGCAGGTGTTGACAGATGTGAAAATTACCGAACTATCAGTTTAATAAGTCACAGCTGCAAAATACTAACGCGAGTTCTTTACAGACGAATGGAAAAACTAGCAGAAGCCGACCTCGTGGAAGATCAGTTTGGATTCCGTAGAAATGTTGGAACTCGTGAGGCAATACTGACCCTACGACTTATCTTGGAAGCTAGATTAAGGAAGGGCAAACCTACGTTTCTAGCATTTGTAGACTTAGAGAAAGCTTTTGACAATGTTGACTGGAATACTCTCTTTCAAATTCTGAAGGTGGCACGGGTAAAATACAGGAAGCGAAAGGCTATTTACAATTTGTACAGAAACCAAATGGCATTTATAAGAGTCGAGGGACATGAAAGGGAAGCAGTGGTTGGGAAGGGAGTGAGACAGGGCTGTAGTCTATCCCCGATGTTATTTAATCTCTATATTGAGCAAGCAATGAAAGAAACAAAAGAAAAATTCGGAGTAGGTATTAAAGTCCATGGAGAAGAAATAAAAACTTTGAGGTTCGCCGATGACATCGTAATTCTGTCAGAGACAGCAAAGGACTTGAAAGAGCAGTTGAACGGAATGGATAGTGTCTTGAAAGGAGGATATAAGATGACCATCAAGAAAAGCAAAACGAGGATAATGGAATGTAGTCGAATTAAGTCGGGTGATGCTGAGGGAATTAGATTAGGAAGTGACACACTTAAAGTAGTAAAGGAGTTTTGCTATTTGGGGAGAAAAATAACAGATGATGGTCGAAGTAGAGAGGATATAAAATGTAGACTGTCAATGGCAAGGAATGCGTTTCTGAAGAAGAGAAACTTGTTAACATCGAGTATAGATTTAAGTGTCAGGAAAACATTTCTGAAAGTATTTGTATGGAGTGTAGCCATGTATGGAAGTGAATCATGGACGATAAATAGTTTGGACAAGAAGAGAATAGAAGCTTTCGAAATGTGGTGCTACAGAAGAATGCTGAAGATTATATGGGTAGATCACATAACTAATGAGAAGGTATTGAATAGAATTGGGGAGAAGAGGAGTTTGTGGCACAACTTGACCAGAAGAAGGCATCGGTTGGTAGGACATGTTCTGAGGCATCAAGGGATAACCAATTTAGTATTGGAGGGCAGCGTGGAGGGTAAAAATCGTAGAGGGAGAGCAAGAGATGACTACACTAAGCAGATTCAGAAGGATGTAGGTTGCAGTAGGTACTGGGAGATGAAGAAGCTTGCACAGGATACGAGTAGAGTAGCATGGAGAGCTGCATCAAACCAGTTTCAGGACTGAAGACCACAACAACAACAACAAGTTTAGAACGTGCTTCTTTCATGGTTTATTCGTTATTTCCCTTCCTCATGTCGTTACCACAAACTTTCATCTTCCTATAATCACTCGTCTTTCATGCTGGCCTTCTCAAGTGGTGAAAGTTTATTTATAGCCACCCTGTGCTGTAAAATCACTCGAAAGATGGTCATAGTCTACATCTAGGTCTGAAATGGTTTCGTTCTCCTTAACTTGCAATGAACTACGAGAGTGATGATGTATTCCCCCCCCCCCCCTCCCCCATGAATCTTGTCGTTGGTGGGGAGGCTTGTGTACCTCAGCGTTACAGATAGCCGTACCGTAGGTTCAACCACAACGGAGGGGTGTCTGGTGAGAGGCCAGACAAACGTGTGGTTCCTGAAGAGGGGCAGCAGCTTTTCAATAGTTGCAGGGGTGACAGTCTGGATGATTGACTGATCGGGCCTTGTAACACTAACCAAAACGGCCTTGCTGTGCTGGTACTGCGAACGGCTGAAAGCAAGGGGAAACTATAGCCGTAATCTTTCCTAAGATCATGCAGCTGTACTGTATGATTAATTGATGATGGCGTCCTCTTGGGTAAAATGTTCCAGAGGTTTTCGTCCCCCATTCGGATCCCCCGGGCGGGGACTACTCAAGGAGGACGTCGTTATCAGGAGAAAGAAAACTGGCGTTCTACCGATCGGAGGATGGAATGTCAGATCCCTTACTCGGGCAGGTAGGTTAGAAAATTTGAAAAGGAAATTGATAGGTTGAAGTTAGATATAGTGGGAATTAGCGAAATTCGGTGGCAGGAGGAACAAGACGTTTGGCCAGGTGAATACAGGTACATAAATACAAAATCAAATAGGGGTAATGCAAACAATGCATATTCAAACCTTTCGATACGGAAGATCATTTAACTGAGTTTCAGTGGCAATGCTAGCAGTTATTGTGATAATAATAGTGATAATTATTATAATAATAATTTCGTATGGCCTTAGTGGCTTGGTGGAAGTCTCTCCATTGGACACCATTCTCCACCATCCCATAAAGGTGGTTTTCGACAGACTAGCTGCCCCGTACACATTTTTCATTCTTACGTGGATGACTAGCAGTGTTTGTCCTCCGGCAGTCAAGAAAAGAATAACAGCATGTTGGTCCTGTATGATTGCGTTTCGTTATAACGTCGCCATTGTTCACCTTTCTGCATTTACCGCACAGACACTGGAAAGACACGAATGCCAAACTAATCTCTTGGCAGCATGTCGGTGCTTATACACCCGCATCGGAGTCGCACTACACTACATATAAGCTACAGCAACTACCTCAAAAGGAAACATTTTGATCGCCTTTCATGCAATCGGGGATAGGAGACCTACAGTTCAACGTGAAATCCAAATCATGTGACGTTACATGGTTGAGAGGTGAGGGCTAAGTTAAAACACAGACTGAAAAATCAGTCGGCCGACTTGGATTCGTCTCTGCGACCTCTCAGTTTGCCGGAAGTCGCTCTATCGCTGGTCTACCAGGCCTTATGGTATGGGGTCTACATCGCACGGCACAGTTTGGAACAGTCTGTAAGTTTCGCTAGTTGCCTGACCGTCTAAATTAAACCGGAATACTGCTCCATCACCTTGTAGATAGGAAGTACGCTTGAATGTTGTTCTTTCGCTAACACAGGGATGAAGTAATGACTAAAGGATTGCTAGCTCTCACTGTCAGCAACCAACACTAGAAGTACTGCCCCCATACTCGCTGCTGTTCTTCCAGAGTAAACCAGATTCTAATAAACGCCTTCGCTGAACATTTACATGGATAAGACCCTTTCGCCCTTGCAATTAACAGATGGCCTAAGTTCACTCACATACACACTGTCACACATACACAAACAGATACAAATATAAAATTACAACAGTATTTATATGTAATTATTTAAGGAGATACGTTATGTCACGATTTAGACGCAGTTGCTGTTTCATTGAAGTTGCTAGTGTGAAATTTATTATGCAAAATTAGTGATGTTTAACCTATTACCAGTTTTTTGAATCTACTGGACAATCTGTACGACAGTTTACCAGGACTATGACGCATTTCTTGCAATTTTTTTCCATTTCGTATACAGTGACCGTAGTTTCTGATATTCAGATTACTTCTTTTTTCTCTAAAGTGTTCAGTGAAATGAGACAGTCTTCATTATTATTCCAGTTTTTAATTTAAATTATTGCTAAAGCAGGTATTAATTATTAAAAACTGGACCATAGTTAGAAACCTACGCTCCGGCTATGCTCCATTCCACGTATCTTATGGCCACTTATAGTTACAGTTCTTTATCCGCTCATTTCAGGAGGAACTGACAGAAAGACATTATTTATAGCATTTTTATTTTATAATTTATGAAGTTTAAGTACTAATATATAGTAAAATAAGGGGTACAGTTGTTCGTTTGCCCCATACACCTTAAAGTTCTTTTACGGAATGTAATTCGTTTATTGTACACCTTAATTTGCAGTTGAATTTTGCAGATTACATCAAATTCTTTGCACATAAGATTCCTATCATTAGGCCAAATCAACATTATATGCTACTTACCACGCAACTCGTTTCAGCCCTAGTCCTGCACATTTAGTTTCTCTACCCAGCCAGACTTCATCCTCATATCTGACAATGACAAAAATCTTTAATTTTAGAAATATAGCTGCCTTGTGAAAATTTCCGTTAAACGTTAGTCTACTGTGTCTGGGGCATAAGGGTGATATGGTCTACCATCTATTCTGTTTTGATGCTAATTTTTTGTAATTTCCTGATTTAGGTTTTCCGTGATATCACGAAATTTCTTCAGGAAAATGCTGGGATGGTCCCTTTGAAAGGGCACAGCCAATTTCCTTCCTCATCCGTCCCTAATCCGATGGAACCGATGACTTCGCTGTTTGGTCTACTCCCCCACATCAATCAATCAACCCTCGTTATTTGCTTTAGTACAACTTGCAGTCCTATTAAAAACCTATTTAATCTCAGGTATTTAGAAACCATACCAGCAAAGTACAACAATTTAAAATGAACACCAAGTAGTTTAAAATTTGGGACCATAGTTACATCTCAAGTTTACATTTCTTATAAAATACTATGTAATACAAATATAAGAAAAAAATTGTGACAGAGCATTGCTAATAATGAGAAATAAGAATAATACACAGAATTAATTAAATTTCCTTATCTGTTTGTGATCTCACACAAAAACTTTTCAACAAAATGAAAACCAGTCACTCCTTAAACATTCAACTGTTTCCATGTAAACCGATATAGTAATTTGGCAGTATTATAGAGTGCAATACCTATGGGACTTCAAAATGCAACACAGAATAATGTAGGCAAAAATTGTACAGGTCTAAAGTACAATGTAACTCGAGACTGACTGCCTGGACCATAGTTTCGTGACCAGACCACAGTCATGAGAAATTATAGTACATAAAGAGTGCTAACGAGACAGAATCTGTAATTTGAAAGGGCTGTTCCAGGATTACTATTGCTGTGTGTGCATTCGGATGTGCTGGGTGGTGCTATTGTTAATGTGTATTGACGCATATACCACAGTTAAACTAATCTTCATAAAAACAAGGTTACATCACCAAGAAATGAGAATTGTAAATTGTATTAGGGAGTTTAACACATTTCAGATGGCATTTTATATGTGACTGGCTGAGTTGATTCACAAACTATGTAGTTTTCGATTACAACACTGGATGCCTGTACGATAATGTATTTGACTTGCATGGCGTCAAGTTATTTTAACTCTCACTTTCCAAATAACGTTTTCTCTGATCCTCATATATATATTGATGAAGAGACACTGTCTTATTCATGGTTCACGAGTCCGCTGTAACTCAGTCTCTCTCCTTTTTAGCCAAAATAAAGCTATTATCTACCTCGCACCTCACACATTATCTACCTCGCAAACACTCTATGTTAATGGACCAAATAGTTGTGTTTTTGTGACAAAAACTGCTCGCAGTTCTCGTTCTCCTGATGTCTTGAAATCTTTGTCTTCCTATAGTTTTTGTACAGACCTTCTTGCTAAATCTTCGGCTTTTGTGTCTTATTTCCTGTATCTTCCCTCTTGAATCTTCTCCGTTGAGAATTTCAAATCTCGGTGTCTCTTCTTAAAATCTGACGATTCACCGCAACAATGAAACCATAGTAGGCTTCTGGCAACTTCTTAATTCTTCTCTGAACTCAAGAAAAAGAAAAAAACTTTCTTCTAATGTCTCAATATTTCAGTTTTCGTCTCCACAGTACACCATAGAACTATTACGACAAAGAAAATTACTTCCTTCAAAAAAATTACACTCGTTCTCCACTAACAATCTTCTTTATATACCCAGTCCGCCTTTACATCTCAGCCATTTGTTTTCAGTTGTCCCATTCATCACGATAAAAACTAAAAAGATAATATTTTATCCTACTGAGTCAAAGCACTTTCTAGTACATTGGCATTACACAAAAATTACATAAAATATGACAAACATACATTTATATTACTTTTTCTTCATCGTCAACTGTAAGGTGATTGCAATTTCATGCTTATTGCTATTGAATTTCGTACACTAAGCCTGATATATTTGTGTTGTGATACCAATGTAAGCGTGCACTGCTCGTGTTAATTTCTTTTCTCATATTGAAGATACGTTACTTGGGGCGTTACTGGGTTGTTATAAGGAATAGATTTTTCATACCGGAGCAAGCTGTGTTTACTTGGGAAAATTTAAGCCATTTTCGTAAGAACGTAAATATTCTGGAAAAGAGCTCGTACTGCGCGCAGAGTGGTGGGGATGGAACAAAACCGGGATAGTTTGATGTGGGTATTGTACTTCTCTATCGGTGCCCGTCTAAAAACTTGGTTTTCCCCCTCAGCTCTCTGTAGCACTTTCCTTTACGGGGTAGAGCTACAATAGGCATGAGTATAGCCGGACGGCACGTGAACGCGGAGACTGGTCGAAAAGAATGTGAATTCCATCTGAATAGTACAGAACATGAATACAGAACGACACGGAACACAATATTCAGCATTAAGTAATTGCTAAACCTGACAATGTTTGATGGCCACATAACATGCGCTACAAATCATTGGGCAATCTCTTAATTACTATGAAGAGATAGTGGATGTGACAGTGTGGGGATCGGAAGTACAGGGCGCCTATCAGTTAACTTTGCAACTTTACACCATAATAACTTCGAAACTATAACAGGTAGTAACACGTGTAAGGTGACCCATAAAGTTTTCTTTGCTCAATTACACGTCAAGGTGTGTGCTCCTGAGCGTATTAATAACGTCCTCTCATTGTTCGATCTCCCCCTGTAGTCACCAAGACCACGACGGCGACATGTTCAAATGTTTTGCAGATGCATATCTTCAAATCCTGTAGTTATGTATGAAACCTTGGTTCGATGGGTCTCATCCTTAATGAAATCCCAAATGAAGAGGCTTGGTGGTATGAGGTCAGGTGATATCGCAACAATCGAATCAGGCCATTTCGCTCAATCCATCTATGCGGAAAGTTGTCAGTGATTTATTGACGGGACCGGTAAAATGGTGCCGCATAATCCCGGGATGTCACGTCAATTAAGGCACATCAGACTCTTGTAACATGGCCATCTAAACACCACTATTGACGGTAAACCGGCTGAGAAATAACGGAACAGTTATATAGTTGTGAATGTCAGCCCTACAGATGGACTTAAGGACAGGTTTTTTTCCATTTCACCTGTAACATGAGGACACCCACATGCGAACGTTGCGATACCTTCGTAAAACGTTACATTCCTATACTCATGAAAAGTTCATACATCGCAGAAAGAAATCATTAAAAACAAGAGTCATTATTTGCTTCAATCGTGGCTAGCATGTGCTCTGCAAATTCTTCGTACTGAAGTTCGCCAATCGACTTTTGTGCCTGAATCTTAAAGACATAAAGTGGTTACGTCTTACGCAAGATTTTAAATTTTTGTCGGCCTGCAGCGTGGTAGATGTCTTGCAAGGACATTATATGTATAGTAAGCCAAAACGCTGCTGTCTTTGGCGTACTCTGCATATAATGTTCTTATGAAAGGGGCTGTGCTGTGCTGGTTATAAAATTTCCAACTCTATGGAAGCCTTACGCACTGACTTTCTACATCTATATTTATACTCCGCAAGCCACCCAACGGTGTGTGGCGGAGGGCACTTTACTTGCCACTGTCATTACCTCCCTTTTCTGTTCCAGTCGCGTATGGTTCGCGGGAAGAACGACTGTCTGAAAAGCTCCGTGCGCGCTCGAATCTCTCTAATTTTACATTCGTGATCTCCTCTGGAGGTATAATTAGGGGGAAGCAATATATTCGACACCTCATCTAGAAACGCACCCTCTCGAAACCTGGCGAGCAAGCTACACCGCGATGCAGAGCGCCTCTCTTGCAGAGTCTGCCACTTGAGTTTGCTAAACATCTCTGTAACGCTATCACGGTTACCAAATAACCCTGCGACGAAACGAGCCGCTCTTCTTTGGATTTTCTCTATCTCCTCCGTCAACCCGATCTGGTACGGATCCCACACTGACGACCAGTACTCAAGTATAGGTCGAACGAGTGTTTTGTAAGCCACCTCCTTTGTTGATGGACTACATTTTCTAAGCACTCTCCCAATGAATCTCAACCTAGTACCCGCCTTACGAACAATTAATTTTATATGATCATTCCACTTCAAATCGTTCCGCACGAATACTCCCAGATATTTTACAGAAGTAACTGCTACCAGAGTTTGTTCCGCTATCATATAATCATACAATAAAGGATCCTTCTTTCTATGTATTCGCAATACATTACATTTGTCTATGTTAAGGGTCAGTTGCCACTCCCTGCACCAAGTGCCTATCCGCTGCAGATTTCCTGCATTTCGCTTCAATTTTCTAATGTTGCAACTTCTATCTATTCTACAGCATCATCCGCAAAAAGCCGCATGGAACTTCCGACACTATCTACTAGGTCATTTATATATATTGTGAAAAGCAATGGTCCCGTAACACTCCCCTGTGGCACTCCAGAGGTTACCTTAACGTCTGTAGACGTCTCTCCATTGATAAAAACATGCTTTGTTCTGTTTGCTAAAAACTCTTCAATCCAGCCACACAACTGGTCTGATAATCCGTTGGCTCTTACTTTGTTTATCAGGCGACAGTGCGGAACTGTATCGAACGCCTTCGGGAAGTCAAGAAAAATAGGATCTACCTGGGAGCCTGTATCTAATATTTTCTGGGTCTCATGAACAAATAAAGTGAGTTGGGTCTCACACGATCGCTGCTTCCGGAATCCACATTGATTCCTACAGAGTAGATTCTGGGTTTCCAAAAACGACAATATACTCGAGCAAAAAACATGTTCTAAAATTCTACAAAAGATCGACGTCAGAGATATAGGTCTCTAGTTTTGCGCATCTGCTCGACGACCCTTCTTGAAGACTGGGACTACCTGTGCTCTTTTCCAATCATTTGGAACCTTCCGTTCCTCTAGAGACTTGCGGTACACGGCTGTTAGAAGGGGGGCAAGTTCTTTCGCGTACTCTGTGTAAAATCGAATTGGTATTCCGTCAGGTCCAGTGGACTTTTCTCTGTTGAGTGAATCCAGTTGCTTTTCTATTCCTTGGACAGTTATTTCGATGTCAACCATTTTTTCGTTTGTGCGAGGATTTAGAGAAGGAACTGCAGTGCGGTCTTCCTCTGTGAAACAGCTTTGGAACAAGGTGTTTAGTATTTCAGCTTTACGCGTGTCATCCTCTGTTTCAATGCCATCATCATCCCGGAGTGTCTGGATATGCTGTTTCGAGCCACTTACTGATTTACCGTAAGATCAGAACTTCCTAGGATTTTCTGTCAAGTCGGTACATAGAATGTTACTTTCGAATTCACTGAACCTTCACGCATAGCCCTCCTTACGCTAACTTCGACATCGTTTAGCTTCTGTTTGTCCGAGAGGTTTTGGTTGCGTTTAAACTTGGAGTGAAGCTCTCTTTGCTTCCGCAGTAGTTTCCTAAATTTGTTGTTGAACCACGGTGGGTTTTTCCCGTCCCTCACAGTTTTACTAGGCACGTACCTATCTAAAACGCATTTTACAATTCCCTTAAACTTTTTCCATAAACACTCAACATTGTCAGTGTCGGAACAGAAATTTTCGTTTTGATCTGTTAGGTAGTCTGAAATCTGCCTTCTATTATTCTGGCTAAACAGATAAACCTTCCTCCCTTTTTTATATTCCTATTAACTTCCATATTCAGGGATGCTGCAACGGCCTTATGATCACTGGTTCCCTGTTCTGCAATTACAGAGCCGAAAAGTTCGGGTCTGTTTGTTATCAGTAGGTCTAAGATGTTATCTCCACGAGTCGGTTGTCGGACTCCTAGCAAATGTGTGCCGCCCCGTCACCCCATTCCATATTTCATTCGAATGTCTCGTTGTACTCGGGTATCAGACTTCACCCCTATGAACCAGGCTAAACACTGAACTTTCTCCTATGGCATCAACATTTTTGTCAAACATGCATCATCTGAAAAAAGAAACTTTGTGATTTACCTTGTCAGATGTTGTAAACCGTTTGTTATTATCAAGTGTAGTTCTACAGTCTAAAGTGTAACTGATGGATAACTTGTGTAGTGTCTTATCATAAATACATTTCTTAAGCACCGAGTACTCGTTCTTCGATTATGCTGGTGTTGAAATCTGATAACGTAGTTGAAGTGGAAACGAAGACTGGTCGACGCAACTGTGGAGGACAACCAGGAGCAGCTTCAAAATGAGGTACTGCAGTACCATGGCACTACTTCTCTGTGAGCGAAGGTTTCTATAGAACGAAGATCATTTTATATTTCATTTAAGAGTAAGTTAATTTGTATTTCGCGGCCACTGCAACACATGAGCGCTCTTAAGTCATTGTGACGACAGGATGCTTTCTACGTTTCCAGGAGCCCTCCCGGTCGTCACTTAAGCACAAGCACAGTGACTAAAATTTTGATATTCTGCCTGGAGAAGCAGTTGAAGCTCTGAGTTTGCCTCCATCAGGGCAGCGTCTCCAATGCTGCCCTGATGGAGGCAACCTCAGAGCTGCATCTGACTATGTAACCTTTCCGTCCGTCAGTGAAATGATCACGCATTCATTGTGATTCAAGCCTTTTGTGGATTTACATTAATGTTGCTTATTGCGAAATATCAAAGTTTATCGATCAGCTCATCTCGCAACTCAATCGCTGTAGCAATTTTTGGTGTGGATCTGTTGTCTGTTCTGCAGTTATTCAGATGTTTACTTTTACCTACAAAAAGAGCGTGAGTGAATTATCGTTATGAATTATTAGATCATTGAGCTGTTGTATAACCCATTTTTATGTTACCGTCTGAAGACATGCTAGAAGTGAAGGACGTCGATTGTCACACATCTGACTTAATGATAAATAATATACGTAAAATGTTGGCAAGTGATTTTTGAGTAGAAGCTACTGTTATCTTTATTGTTGTTGTAACTCCAGTTGTTCATGAGTTTATAAAGAAAATCATTTGTTGATGTTAGCAGTGAGACATGGGTAAATGCGCTTTCTCTTTAATAATGGTTATTTGTAACGTAATTTATATTTTGAAACTTCCCGCCAGATTAATGGCGGGTGCTGCACGGGGATTTGAACTCAGGCTCCTGCTTTTCGTGCGCAGTGCTTTACTGACTGAGCTATCCAAACAAAACTCACGAAGCTCCCTCTCAGCTTTATTTCTGTCAGTACCTTCATCCTACCTTCCAAAATTTGGCAAGTGTATTTGTTTTCATTCATGTGGATGTTTGCATGGACTTTTATTTCTAGCTTCTGCCTCTTTAATTTTGACGTATTTGGTGTACATATTGGAGATAGCGAGAACGTTAAAAGTAATCATGTGAATTTTTAGTGTCCTTCAAAGGACTCAAGAGTAGTTTCCCGTGGTGGTTAAGTCAAGTTCCTATGGGACCAAGCTGCTGAGATCATCGGTCCCTAGGCTTACACACTACTTAATTTAACTTAAGCTAACTTTCGCTAAGGACAACAAACACACCCATGCCCGAGAGAGGAGTCGAACCTCCGACGGGTGTAGCCGCGCGAACCGTGGCAAGGCGCCCTGGAGCGCACGGCTACCCCGCGCGCCTGTGCAGTTTCCCGTATTCCATAACTCTATTTTTCCCACTCTTCCATACAGGTAATGATATAAAAACTGTATGACAAAAAATACTACGCCGTACTTCAATAATTTTACAGGTATACCTTATCAAAATTGCCAAGCTGGGGTGTAGTTCTACGGAAGGCAAAACTGCAATATGTATGAGCTTATAACTCAATTACCAAACAATTTACACCATGTGAGACACAATTAAATACTCGTTTGACTAGTTTCCATCAACATATCACGAGTACTGATGTTTGCTGAAACGGAAATGAGGCTAGGGGATTATAAATACCATATCTTCGCACACAATTGAAATTGTCTGAAAATTCTGCGTGATTGTCATTGTCTTCTACGTCGGCTTCGTACATTATTGCCATTAGCTGAAGAATTAACGTGATTGTCATATGAATGTAGATCGGATTCGTACATGATGGACACTGCCTGAAAAATTATCGTATGTTTGTAGGTATGTAGCAATGTTTTACTAACTAATGATGCTCTTATTGGATGTTGCTGTATAGTGAATGGTTTATATGGTCTGCTGTCCCGTTGACAAGGTCTAGGTACGAATGGCTAGCTCAGATTCGACTTGTAATGGTACTGTCGAACTGAAAAGGGGATTTTTCCCTTAAGAGTCAAAGGCGCGAAGTTGTCTGTACCCTCGTCATCTATAAACGAGTAAAGGTATTTTTAACTGATGTCGTGTTAAAGGGAATAGTTAAAAAAATATACTCTTCCGTCTCATACTTCTTCACATGATGATATATGATAGTAGGAATATTTGTTTGTGTCGTATTATTTGCTTGAGGTAATCCTTGGGCGGCTTGCGGTGGTTGGAGTTTACCAGCAGACGCCTTCAGGTCATAAAAAGCAAGTCAAGGAGCTTCCTGCACCGCACGGAGAGATTAGGAGAAGCCTCGGAGTGGGCAGGGTTAAGCTTCTTCAAAGAAGATATTATCCATCATAATACAATTGAGACAACTTGTGAACAATATCTGCGAATCATTTTAGTATTAAGAATATTACCATACTAAAAACATATGTATGTACAGTCGTGCTCAAAAGTATCCGAACGACCTGAATTGCATTTCGCCTGATTCCGATGCAACCCACATAGCGCAGCTGTCTAGCAGGTCCTCTAATCGCTCCTTGGTACAGTCGTTTGACTATTGAAAATGGCTCCAACAAGTTACCACTGGAAAACTTGGCTCTGTATCGCAATAATTCAAGATGTAAAGTAATACCACCATACTACAAATATCAGGAAACACCTTATCACAGATAAGACTGTCTTTAAGGCTTGTAAGCTCACATTTATTGCAATAAATGACATACCTGAAATGTTACCACTCTCATTACTACGTCAGATAGGTAATGCACGTAGTAAGTTCGTCGTATTCATGATTTCCTCTTCAAAGTAACATACCGTTCTTGTTATTTAACACAAAACGACATTAAAAACTGAAGTTATTCACGAGCAGCTAGTTGAAAATATGTATGAACTTCAAATGACACGACGAACCGTCTCGTTCTGCATTTTGATTCAGACCCACGTCATGTAGACTAAGATTTCGTGACTGACGGAAACTAACAGTCATTCCTGACTAGGCTTGCAGATAGTGATATACCTCGATTTTAGACAGTATCAGTTAGTAAATATCAACTTTAAATTACATAACGTAAACATTTTTTCCGGACGCGAATTCCTACCCAGCATCTATTGTCCCTGTTAACGAATTACGAGAGATGTTAAATATTGCTTCTTCACAAGTAACTTACTTGAAATACCGTGATGTAAAGCTTTGTGTTGGACAGGGTTCAAATAGGTTCAAATGGCTCTGAGCACTATGCGACTTAACATCTGTGGGCATCAGTCCCCTAGAACTTAGAACTAATTAAACCTAACTAACCTAAGGATATCACACATTTCCATGCCCGAGGCAGGATTCGAACCTGCGACCGTAGCAGTCGCGCGGTTCCGGACTGAGCGCCTAGAACCACGAGACCACCGCGGCCGGCTTGGACAGGGACTCGAACCCAGAAAATAATCGGATTGTTATCGAAGCACAATCAACTGTGACATATCGGACTGTCTCGGCAGTAGCTAAATGTTTTAACTGAAATGACGAGACGAAACACTAATTTTTTCCTCCCCAGGACTCCAACCCGGAACCTATCGCTGTTATATATTAGAGAAAACGAACGTTAAATATGGGTTTGCTACACCACCAGCGACACGTGAGCATGTTTGAACTAGAAGTAATATGACGAAGAGTTCAATGCTGACTGGGAATCGAACCCCACTCATACCGTTGTTGACTACACACAAAGAGACGTCAGCTACAGAATTTCACTCCACCAGCAGCTCGGAATAACATCCTTGGACTTAGAGTGATCTCTCAAATAGTTCTGTGTCTCACTAGGAGTCGAAAACGTCAGATATCGTTAGTGTTGACAACGAATGAAAATGCATTAAAAATCAAAATTATTATCATCCATCAGCAGATAGGTGTTCTCATGATAGAGCTTGATAATACATAATGAAAACTTTAGTGCCGGGCCAGCATTCGAACCCATTCACGCGCAATATGTGGAGATGTTGAGGAATCTGCAGTTTTGAACAAACAACAAATTGTAGTCGAGCTGTATTGTCACGAAGGGATCAAATTCCGCGTTAAGGGCGGTCTGAGTTGCATTCCAAGTTCAGAACCAGGTTTATCGAGATACAGAAGCTCAAATAAAAGATGGAATAAGGGTCCTCTGACCCTACATAGCGTTTGTTTCGTCACTATAAATAAATAAATAACTAGTATAAGAAAGGTTACTGGTGACAGAGTTACCACATTTCGCCTTCCTGACTTTATTGTAGTGCAACCTAGCAACTACTTGGTAGAGAAGGAATATCATGTTTAATGTGGATTTCAGACCACAGTGCCCTTATACCTTCTTCACTTGGCGTAGCCAGAAGAGAATAGAATGTGTCTCTCCCTATTAAAATTCATGGGCAGAAATTTGGAATCGAACCCAGTCCCTCATCGTAGCGACCTATGATCAATCGAACAGACCACCAAACCACCTTCTGTATGATTAATTTTTCTTTCATAAGACCTATGCGGCACACTCGATGAGAATTATGACACACAGGCTCCCTGTAGTGGTTTGCAGCATGTTCAGTACATCCATTTACTTGGCTGACAGAATCGCTGCCTCGGCTACCCAGTGCATACATTCGACCCTATTTTGTAGTCACCGAAATAAAATCATGTAACTGCCACCTACACACAACTGCCAACAGTGTAGGACTCCGATTCCTGATCCAGTACAAAAATATTCATAATTTCATTTCAAGCCCTATCATGTGCACACCGACGTGCCAGTGAAAATTAACTTGTATTTTTAATGTCTGTTCATGTTTTGCCACCAAATTCTGGTCAAACACGCACACATCTTATTGTTGGTGAGTAAGCAATTGATACTTAAGCTATATTCGTGGACGATAAAGAAGAACGATAGGAGTGCGGTTCGATTGTCGCTCAGGCACAAAGCTTTGCCTTATTTTAGATTCAAACACCTAGCAGCTGGTAAGAAAAACCGATACGTAATATGCAGAACGAGACGGTTCGTCGTGTCATTTGAAGTTCATACATATTTTCAACTAGCTGCTCGTGAATAACTTCAGTTTTTAATGTCGATTTGTGTTAAATAACAAGAACGGTATGTTACTTTGAAGAGGAAATCATGAATACGACGAACTTACTACGTGCATTGCCTATCTGACGTAGTAATGAGAGTGGTAACATTTCAGGTATGTCATTTATTGCAATAAATGTGAGCTTACAAACCTTAAAGACAGTCTTATCTGTGATAAGGTGTTTCCTGATATTTGTAGTATGGTGGTATTACTTTACATCTTGAATTATTGCGATACAGAGCCAAGTTTTCCAGTGGTGACTTGTTGGAGCCATTTTCAATAGTCAAACGACTGTACCAAGGAGCGATTAGAGGATCTGCTAGACAGCTGCGCTATGAGGGTTGCATCGGAATTAGGCGAAATGCAATTCAGGTCGTTCGGATACTTTTGAGCACGACTGTACATGGTCATGTTATGAACGTTCATAGTTAGACAATCCAGTGGAAACTTATTTATAAAGTGGAAACGGAAATGAAGGGGAAGAAAATGCAAATAGCTAATACTGAAATGAAAATCTACATCAGAACAATTTTGCCACCCACAGTGCTGTCAGACTAGGAAAGTTGAGGGCACCACAGACCCTTCTCTCTGAGGAACTATTGAGGCATCGGCCTTGCGGTACGGTTAAACAGGCCAACAAGAGCGAGAAATAACCGTCTGCCTGACTCGGTTTTACACTGTCTGGGTCGAACCCAACACAGAGTCACGCGCTTCGCTACCCTCAACCGTGACAAGGAAGGAAGAAAGATCAGGGTTTGGCGTCCAGTCAGCGACGAGGTCACTAAAGACGAAGTATAAACTCTCATTGACGAAGCACGGAGAAGGAAATTCGCCGTGTGCTTTTCGAAGAAATCATTCCGGTATTTGAGTTTAGATAACTAGGGAAACAATGGAGAACCTAAATCTAGATTACTGGTCTGGGATTTGAACTGCTATCCTCTCGCACACAAGTACACTGCCCCAATTACTATGCCCTGACGCGCGTATATGCGGTGGCGCTAGACTCGGAGGTAAGCCAGTTTTAATTCTGCTAGTGAATGAATTTTCACTGCCAGCATTTAGGCGGCAAGGGCAGACGAGGTAATAGTGTAAGTTCCTGACTACCAGTTTCCGCATGAAAGTCCGGGATTAAATTTCAGACATCCCCATGGTTACATGAAGTGTGGTCGTGTGACACAGAAAGCTATCAGGCATAGCGCATGAAATTCACTAGCAAAGAGCATGAAATAATGATCATGAGATTGTAACACCGAAAATGCAGGTAAAATACCTTCTGAACCATCCAAAATTTTTCGTAGTTTAATATCCGTTGACAGTTTTTACAGTATTTATAATTCGGACTATGTAACATTTATTACATAAATTAAATTTAATGTATAATGAATATAATAGTGTATTTATCTGTGAATGTACATAACTGATAGCAAATGTGGTAAAATAAATGCCGTGTGGCTAGGGCCTCCCGTCGAGTAGACCGTTCGCCTGTTGAAAGTCTTCCGAGTTGACGCCACTTAGGCGACTTGCGCGTCGATGGGGATGAAATGATGATGATTAGGACAACACACCACCCAGTCCATGAGCGGAGAAAATCTCCGACCCAGCCGGGAATCGAACGCGGGCCGTTATGTATGACATTTTGTCACTCTGACAACTCAGCTACCAGGGGCGGACAGTAAATGAGGTGTAAATATTGTAATTTGCTGGGTAATAGCCAATGGAACTTTATTTAAATGTATCTGTAGCAACGACGAAATTTCAGTAGGTGCGCTGTAGTTTATCTGTGCGTATAGAGAGTCATTGTCACGCTGCTAGCAGAGAGGAAGCGGAACAGCTTTTCACATGAAAGAGTACGTAGGTGTTCGTTGGGTGCTTCCACAGACGCGGTGTGCAGCTATGATTGTGCCAGTGCAGGAGCACCTAATTCGTTAACCTTCGATTATTGAGACCACGGTAGGAGTGAACAGGCGGAGGAAGCTGCAATTCCAAGTATTGCCTGTCCCGTGGCTCTGGAGACGACTCGGGGTTGTCATTCAGCAGCAGAAGCAGCAACAGCAGCAACAGCAGCAGCTCAGCATTGTCGTCGGCTACATTGTTCGTCGTCCGCACAGCTACAACATCGTAAGACTGTTCACTAATATTGTACAGACTTACCCAGTTTCAATTCTTTCACAAACTTTAATAATTTTCTTCAATAATAAACTGCAATAGTTAAAACTCTTAGGTCACCTGCGTTGTCATTGTCCCCAGACACTATTACCAATAGCGTCCCTTTCCTTTCTCTGCAGCCTCTAAGTGTCGTAAAAACATGAAAATTAACTCCTTACTGCCAGTTTTCTTTGTTTGATAATGACCAGTTTCAGACCAAATTTTGCTGCCTCAGTAACTGGCTCTGAGCACTATGGGACTTAACGTCTATGGTCATCAGTCCCATAGAACTTAAAACTACTTAAACCTAACTAACCTAAAGACATCACACAATACCCAGCCATCACGAGGCAGAAAAAATCCCTCACCTCGCCGGGAATCGAACCGGGGAACCCAAGCGTGGGAAGAAAGAACGCTACCGCACGACCACGACATGAGAGCCCTCAGTAACTGTTTATTCTTGTATTGCACAACAGAGGCTTAACTAATTTGCAATATCGAGTTTTAATTTCGCTCACTTAAAGTAACGTAAAATTTCATTACCAAAGCTAATAACTAAAGATACAGCACAAATTATGAGTGTGCAATTTCTTTTATTCTGTATTTAGCTTAGCGAGAGATTTCTGCCGGTTTAATACGTACCTTATTGCTGTGTTACAAGCGAATCAGTTGCTCATTTGCTTAAAGTAAATTAAATTCAGTATTTAAATAATTAAAACCAAATTGCTTCCCTTTTTCTAAATTTTCATTACGTAATGCTGAGGTTACTGAAAGTCATTTTTACATAACAAAGTTCAGTTACAGTCAGTCATCCATTTAACAAAGAACTTCATTTAACTTTACTTTCAAAATTCAGTATCACACAATAAGTAACTGTGAACTCAATGCTTTCTGATTCATTTATTTTCTTGTGAAGTGTTGTGTTACGGAAAAGCGTGACAGCCTTCTGTTGCAAAGGCAGTGATAGCCATTTCCTTTCTTAAGATTCTGTTTATTCATTGCCCTAGTGGGCTAGCGGCTGTCTAATTACCCAACATATCGACCTATCGACGAAAGAAGGATGTGCAGACATGTCTAGAGAAAGACAGCACCTGTATTGTATTGTATCGTATTGTATGGAACTGGGGACCTACAAATGACGGAGAGGTTTCGTCCCCGCCGTAGTCCTCAGTGGTACACAAACCCACAACAGGTACAGCAGTCCACTCAACCCACCGCCGCACCGCACCGAACCGAACCCAGGGTTCATGTGTCGTTCAGTCCCCCGGTGGACCTCTCCCCCCCCCCCCCCCCCCCCCCCTGAACGTCACACCCGTAAACCCAATGTTCGCGTGGTACAGTAATTGTGGTGAACGCGTATGTGGAGATAGTGTTTGCACAGCAATCGCCGACATAGTGTAATTGGGGCGGAGTAAGAGGATCCAGCCAGCATTCGCCGAGGCAGATGGAAAACCGCCTTAAAAACCATCGACACTAATCCGCCGGCACTCCTTCCCGCCCAGAAAGCAGTACGTAAGACCGGACGGCTAACCGGGCGGGCTACGACAGCAATACATCTATATAAATCACACAGCAACGAAATAAAACGGAAATGCAGGGAAGCCAAGGTAAAGTGGTCCTAAGAAAAATGTGAAGAAATTTAAAAAGCGATGTTCGTTGGAGGACAAATTCAGCATATGGAAAGGTCAAAACAGCCTTCAGTGAAATTAAAAGAAAGGTGTCGAGATTAAGGTGGTGTTTAGAATGGCTCTGATGTGAGGTCTGAGTGGGGCACGGTCAATGGGGGGCATGGGGGGGGGGGGGGGGAGGGGGGGAGGCGCCCCAGTTATCAGTGCTGCGGCCACTCCTGTTCCCTGTTTATATAAATGATATTCACTCTAGTATTACAGGTAATACTAAAATATTTCTGTTCGCTGATGACACTAGCTTGGTAGTGAAGGATGTTGTGTGCAACATTAGCTCTGTTTCAAATAGTGCAATTCATGACATAACTTCATGGCTTGTAGAAAATAAACTAACGTTAAATCACAGCAAGACTCAGCTTTTGCAGTTTCTAAAACACAATTCAACAAAACCAGACGTTTTAATTTCACAAAATGGGCATATGATTAGTGAAACAGAACAGTTAAAATTTCTAGGCGTTCAGATAGTAAACTGTCGTGGGAAGCCCTCATTGAGGATCTTGTTCAAAGACTTAATGCTGCCATTTTACTATTCGAACAGTATCTGAAGTAAGTGATAGTTCGGCACGAAAAGTAGTCTGCCTTGCTTATTTTCATTCCCTTATGTCGTATGGTATTATATTTTGGGGTGAAAGTTATGTGAATAAATTAAAATATGAACTGAAGTACTCTGTTTATGATTGTTCGCCTGAGCTGTAGTAATAGTAAAATTGTCATAATGGAACTTGTACTGTCGTAATCTGAAAGCAAAGCTGCACTGTAAGAGTAATTAACTGCCCTAATGAAAAGGGAAGTCATTCATACTGTAAAAGTTACTATTTGACTGCAAGAACCTGAATAATTAACTTGGGCATGAAACGTGGAATAATTGGCTTTGCAAAATTTGATCACAAAAACTGTCTCTGAATAACATAAGCCGGCCCTGACTGAATAAATCAAACAATCAAAACATTTTCCCCTTACCTCTGATCTGCGCAGATCTGGATAACGCGGTGCAGTACTGCTCTGTCTTGCAAGCTGCTAAAGCTGCAAAGCTACATAGAGAAACTCGAGCGGTGCGATGAGTTCTCTGTTAACTGGAAATGAAATTGTTTTTTGAACAGACTTGATAAGATTTTCCATTTAAGAATAGTAAGAGAAAAGTTGGAAAGAAAATCAAATATGAGCAAAAATGACAACACTATGTTTTATCGTGTATTGAGAAAAAGTGCTCAAGGAAGATTATAAATTTAATGAACTTCTCAACATCGAAACAATACTATTTCCTATCTCTGAAATCTAACTACTTTCAGTGCAATAACCAAGTTAGTTCGATGGCGCAGCAATAGTGAAAGAAAAATAACATCATTATTATATTTATGTGACATTCCATTAGATTTCTTCCATCACAAATCTGTTTCATAATCATGTTGATTGAATAAAATGATAAAATATTAAACTTGAATCATAATATTTCCATAGCTCCCTCACTAACTTTGCTTAATATTATCAGCCTAACTCTAACACAGCTGAACTTCGACAGCTCTGTCCACCAAACTTAAACATTGTCTGCTCCCATGCGCCCTCGCGCAGCTGAAAGATGTTAGCTTAACATCTGCGATACAGCTTGCAACATCGCTGCTCGGTCACAGTCGAAGATACCAAAAATTCTGATACCAAAATTATACATGACACCTATCAGGGATAACTCTTCCCATTCTCAAAGGATGTGTTTGGCTCAGAAATGGGCAGTTCGGGCAATAAGTGGTGTAAGTTCGCGAACCTCTTGTCGACCCATGTTCACTAGTTTGGGTGTTCTGACACTGACCTCGGCTCGTGGTCTCGCGGTCGCGTTCGCGCTTCCCGAGTCCCGTGTTCGATTCCCGGCGGGGTCAGGGATTTTCACTTGCCTCGAGATGACTGGATGCCAGTGTTGTCCTCATTATTTCATCATCATTCATGAAAGTGGCGAGATGGGGATGATATCCGCGCAGTTGAGTGCCCCACAAACCAAATATCATCTCAATATATACACTCCTAGAAATTGAAATGAATTCATTGTCCCAGGAAGGGGAAACTTTATTGACACATTCCTGGGGTCAGATACATCACATGATCACACTGACAGAACCACAGGCACATAGACACAGGCAACAGAGCATGCACAATGTCGGCACTAGTACAGTGTATATCCACATTTCGCAGCAATGCAGGCTGCTATTCTCCCATGGAGACGATCGTAGAGATGCTGGATGTAGTCCTGTGGAACGGCTTGCCATGCCATTTTCACCTGGCGCCTCAGGTGGACCAGCGTTCGTGCTGGACGTGCAGACCACGTGAGACGACGCTTCATCCAGTCCCAAACATGCTCAATGGGGGACAGATCCAGAGATCTTGCTGGCCAGGGTAGTTGACTTACACCTTCTAGAGCACGTTGGGTGGCACGGGATACATGCGGACGTGCATTGTTCTGTTGGAACAGCAAGTTCCCTTGCCGGTCTAAGAATGGTAGAACGATGGGTACGATGACGGTTTGGATGTACCGTGCACTATTCAGTGTCCCCTCGACGATCACCAGAGGTGTACGGCCAGTGTAGGAGATCGCTCCCCACACCATGATGCCGAGTGTTGGCCCTGTGTGCCTCGGTCGTATGCAGTCCTGATTGGGGCGCTCACCTGCACGGCGCCAAACACGCATACGACCATCATTGGCACAAAGGCAGAAGCGACTCTCATCGCTGAAGACGACACGTCTCCATTCGTCCCTCCATTCACGCCTGTCGCGACACCACTGGAGGCGGGCTGCACGATGTTGGGGCGTGAGCGGAAGACGGCCTAACGGTGTGCGGGACCGTAGCCCAGCTTCATGGAGACGGTTGCGAATGGTCCTCGCCGATACCCCAGGAGCAACAGTGTCCCTAATTTGCTGGGAAGTGGCGGTGCGGTCCCCTACGGTACTGCGTAGGATCCTACGGTCTTGGCGTGCATCCGTGCGTCGCTGCGGTCCGGTCCCAGGTCGACGGGCACGTGCACCTTCCGCCGACCACTGGCGACAACATCGATGTACTGTGGAGACCTCACGCCCCACGTGTTGAGCAATTCGGCGGTACGTCCACCCGGCCTCCCGCATGCCCACTATACGCCCTCGCTCAAAGTCCGTCAACTGCACATACGGTTCACGTCCACGCTGTCGCGGCATGCTACCAGTGTTAAAGACTGCGATGGAGCTCCGTATGCCACGGCAAACTGGCTGACACTGACGGCGGCGGTGCACAAATACTGCGCAGCTAGCGCCATTCGACGACCAACTCCGTGGTTCCTGGTGTGTCTGCTGTGCCGTGCGTGTGATCATTGCTTGTACAGCCCTCTCGCAGTGTCCGGAGCAAGTATGGTGGGTCTGACACAGCGGTGTCAATGTGTTCTTTTTCCATTTCCAGGAGTGTATATTCGTGTCGTCGTAACTGCCGTCTGTTTCACGTCTGCTATGCAGCAAACTACCTTAATTTAAGTATTAACGGTATTTTTCTTACTTGTCACTTCTTCTTCCGTGTGTTTTTGCTTTTAGGAAGCTTTAATTGTCGAGTGCTAGTAATAGTGTTCCATAGATTTCGTGTTTGTTTTGAATACAGTCCAGAGACAGGTAGTGCTATTTTCATTGTTTTCTACAAGAAGTGGCTAGCAACCACAGTTTAGTCGACAATCAGCTGCCTTTAGTGAATTAGCAGTCTAGTTAAAAGTTGATTAACTCTCTGCAGTAAATTGATTTCTTAGGATGTGTGACTGCTGCGTACGGACGCAGGGACGCAGGAGTAGCTGGCCACTGCTCGCGAACAGCTGAACATGTTGATGGCCGCAGTCAGCCGTCTTCAGGCTGCTGCCTCGGAGTGTAGCGGCAGTGGGGAGTATGGTGCGTCGCATGGTACACCCCAGGTGTTACATGCTTCACCCACTGTCCCTGCTGTCGAGACATCTTCGCGGGTACCGGGCGCGGTTGGGCCACCCTCTCCCCAAGGGGAGTAGCGGGTTCAGCGGCGTTCGCGGCGCACGAGGCGGAGGGTCAATGTGGAGGCTGGCCGTGTGGCATCGCCCGCTCTGCCTGTGAGTGGACATGTGGCTGCTCCTTCAGCAAGGTCCGAGCAGGCACACGGGGGGAGGAGGCCCTGCCGGCGGTGATAGAGAGCACTGGGTCACCCGACTGCAAATTGTTGCTCATGTCGGCACCAATGACTCCTGCCATCTGGGTTCAGAGGTCATCCTCAGTTCGTACAGACGGTTGGCGGAATTGGTGAAGGCGGAAAGCCTCGCTCGCGGGGTGGAATCAGAGCTAACTATTTGTAGTATCGTTCCCAGAACCGATCGCGGTCCTCTGGTTTGGAGCCGAGTGGAAGGCTTACACCAGCGGCTGAGACGATTCTGTGGAGATCTGGGGTGCAAATTTCTCGACCTCCGCTATCGGGTGGAGAAATGTAGGGTCCCCCTGAATAGGTCAGGCGTGCACTACACGGCGGAGGCGACTACAAGGGTAGCGGAGTACGTGTGGAGTGCATATGGGTTTTTTTTAGGTTAGAGAATTCCCTCCCTTGCCCGACATGAAGCCTCCTGAGACGCTGCAAGGTAGGAGTAGGCAAAATGCAACAGGGAATAACAATATTAGTGTGCTAATAGCAAACTGCAGGAGCGTCTATAGAAAGGTCCCAGAACTGCTCTCATTAATAAACGTTCACAACGCCCATATAGTACTAGGGACATAAAGTTGGCTGAAACCAGAAGTAAACAGTAATGAGACAGGCTGGACAGTGAAGTGGGAGGCGTGTTTATAGCGATAAGAAGGGCAATAGTATCGAAAGAAATTGACGGAGATCCGAAATGTGAAATAATTTGGGCGAAGGTCACGGTTAAAGCAGGCCCAGACATGGTAATTGGATGTCTCTATAGGCCCCCTCGCTCAGCAACTGTTGTGGCTCAGCACCTGAAGGATAATTTGGAAAATATTTCGAGTGGATTTCCCCACCATGTTATAGTTCTGGGTGGAGATTTTAATTTGCTGGATGTGGACTGGGAGACTCAAACGTTCATAACAGGTGGCAGGGACAAAGAATCCAGTGAAATTTTTTTAAGTGCTTTATCTGAAAACTACCTTGAGCAGTTAAACAGAGAACCGACTCGTGGCGATTAAATAGAAATATTGAAAAAGGTAGAAAGATTTTTCTGTTTAGCAAAAGTGACAAAAAAAGCAGATTACAGACTACCTGACGGCTCAACACAAGAGTTTTGTCTCAAGTACAGATAGTGTTGATGGTCAGTGGACAAATTTTTAATTTTATTTAATGTGTGCGAAATTTTATGGGACGTAACTGTTAAGGCCATCGGTCCCTAAGCTTACACACTACTTAACCTAAATTATCCTAAGGACAAACACACACACCCATGCCCGATGGAGGACTCGAACCTCCTCCGGGACCAGCCGCAAAGTCTGTGACTGCAGCGCCCCAGACCGCTCGGCTAATCCCGCGCGGCTCAGTGGACAAAGTTCAAAACCATCGTACAATATGCGTTAGATGAGTATGTGCCAAGCAAGATCGTAAGAGATGGAAAAGAGCCACCGTGGTACAACAATCGAGTTAGAAAACTGCTGCGGAAGCAAAGGGAACTTCACAGCAAACATAAACATAGCCAAAGCCTTGCAGACAAACAAAAATTACGCGAAGCGAAATGTAGTGTGAGGAGGGCTATGCGAGAGGTGTTCAATGAATTCGAAAGTGAAGTTCTATGTACTGACTTGGCAGAAATTTTGGTCGTATGTCAAAGCGGTAGGTGGATCAAAACAAAATGTCCAGACACTCTGTGACCAAAATAATACTGAAACAGAGGATGACAGACTAAAGACCGGAATACTAAATGTCTTTTTCCAAAGTGTTTCACAGAGGAAGACTGCACTGTAATTCCTTCTCTAGATTGTCGCACAGATGACAAAATGGTAGATATCGAAATAGACGACAGAGGGATAGAGAAACAATTAAAATCGCTCAAAAGGGGAATGGCCGCTGGACCTGATGGGATACCAGTTCGATTTTACACAGAGTACGCGAAGGAACTTGTCCCCCTTCTTGCAGCGGTGTATCGTAGGTCTCTAGAAGAGCGTAGCGTTCCGAAGGATTGGAAAGGGCACAGGTCATCCCCGTTTTGAAGAAGGGACATCGAACAGATGTGCAGAACTATAGACCTATATCTCTAACGTCCATCAGTTGTAGAATTTTGGAACACGTCTTATGTTCGAGTAGAATAACTTTTCTGGAGACTAGAAATCTACTCTGTAGGAATCAGCAAGGGTTTCGACAAACACGGTCGTGTGAAACCCAGCTCACGCTATTCGTCCACGAGACTCAGAGGGCCATAGACACGGGTTCACAGGTAGATGCCGTGTTTCTTGACTTCCGCAAGGCGTTCGATACAGTTCCCTACTGTCTTTTAATGAACAAAGTAAGAGCATATGGACTATCAGACCAATTGTATGATTAGATTGAGGAGTTCCTAGATAACAGAACCCAGCATGTCATTCTCAATGGAGAGAAGTCTTCCGAAGTAAGAGTGATTTTAGGTGAGCTACAAGGGAGTGTCGTAGGACCGTTGCTATTCACAATATACATAAATGACCTTGTGGATGACATCGGAAGTGCACTAAGGCTTTTTGCAGATGATGCTGTGGTGTATCGAGAGGTTGAAATGCAGGAGGATCTGCAGCGAATTGACGCATGGTGCAGGGAATGGCAATTCAATCTCAATGTAGACAAGTGTTATGTGCTGCGAATACATAGAAAGATAGATTCCTTATCATTTAGCTACAAAATAGCAGGTCAGCAACTGGAAGCAGTTAATTCCATAAATTATCTGGGAGTACGCATTAGGAGTGAATTAAAATGGAATGATCATATAAAGTTGATCGTCAGTAAAGCAGATGCCAGACAGATTCATTGGTGGAATCCTAAGGAAATGCAATCCGAAAACAAAGGAAGTGGGTTACAGTACGCTTGTTAGCCCACTGCTTGAATACTGTTCGGCAGTGTGGGATCCGTACCAGATAGGGTTGATATAAGAGAAAGAGAAGATCCAACGGAGAGCAACGCGCTTCGTAGATTAGATTAGACTAGATTAATACTTGTTCCATATATCATGAATACGACACTTCGTAATGATGTGGAACTTGTCAGGTTAATGAAAGATGTCTGTACAAGGTATTACATTACACAAAATATTGAATGACACTAATGCTTAAGTTAGTTCTTTTTCCTTCCCTTAATTTATATCTAAAAATTCAGCCAATGAGTAGAAGGAGTTGTCATCTAGAAATTCTTTTAATTTATTTTTAAATGTTGGTTGACTATCTGTCAGGCTTTTGATGCTGTTTGGTAGGTGACCAAAGACTTTTGTGGCAGCACAATTTACCCCCTTCTGTGCCAAAGTCAGATTTAACCCTGCATAGTGAAGATCATCCTTTCTCCTGGTGTTATAGCTATGCACACTGCTATTACTTTCGAACTGGGCTGGATTATTAACAACAAATTTCATAAGTGAATATACATACTGTGAGGTTACTGTGAGGATCCCAACAGGATCATTCAGTAAAAGCGAAAGCGTTACGGAGATAATAGATAAACTCCAGTGGAAGTCTCTGCAGGAGAGAAGCTCAGTAGCTCGGTACGGGCTTTTGTTAAAGTTTCGAGAACATACCTTCACCGAAGAGTCAAGCTGTATATTGCTCCCTCCTACGTATATCTCGCGAAGAGACCATGAGGGTAAAATCAGAGAGATTAGAGCCCACACAGAAGCATACCGACAGTCCTTCTTTCCACGAACAATACGAGATTGGAATAGAAGGGGGAACCGATAGAGGTACTCAAAGTACACACCGTCAGGTGGCTTGCGGCGTATGGATGTAGATGTAGATGTAGATTCTTTATTGTCGTTTCTTGTTAACAATATCAGCTTATTCCCAGGAATTAGCAGCTTTCACTCAGTTAGTATTAGTCAGAATATGGGATGGCCGAGCGGTGGTAGGCGCTACAGTCCGGAACCGGTCGACCACCATGGTCGCAGGTTCAAATCCTGCCTCGGGCATGGATGTGTGTAATGTCATTAGGTTAGTTAGGTTTAAGTAGTTCTAAGTTCTAGGGGACTGATGACCTCAGAAGTTAAGTCCCATAGTGCTCAGAGCCATTTGAACCATTTTGGAAGAGTTTCCGCATATGTTACTCCTTGCATTCTGTGGAGGGTCCCTTGAAAATTTAAGCTGATTCCTGTGTTATATTGTTGACTGCGTTTACATAAACTTATGGTTTGTCATTTTGGGTTCATAAACATTTTATCTGATACTGTTTTTATGTTGTTTCATGTACGGACATGTTCCATGACCTTGTAGATTTGCTTCTGAGTTTGGTCCTATGGAATTGGTTGTTGAATGACAAGTTGACTGTGCATAGATGGGAAGAATCATAATGATGACCACTACGAGGGGGAGGAACTCTCTTGTATAACAGAAGAAGAAATGGCAGGGCATCCAGTGTTTCCGTCAGTTTGATAGAGTTGTGAAAGACTTACAGACAAATAAGGCAGAACGCATAGATAATATTCCTTATGAAACTTTAAAGTCACTAGAGGAAGTGGCAACCAAGTCATCATCAAGTTGGTGAGTAGAATCTATGAGCCTGGAGACTTTAGGAAAAATATTTTTACATCAACACGAAGAAAGCAAGGGCAGGTAAGTGTGAGAACTATGTCACCATTAGTTTAATAGCCCATGCATCCGAGTTGCTGACAAGAATAAGATACAGAAAAATGGAAAAGATAAATAGGGTCTGTTAGATGACGATCATTTTGGCTTTACGGTAGGAAAATGCTTCAGAGAGGAGCATCTGGCATTGCGCTTGATAACGGAAGCAAGACCCATTAACAATCGAAACACCTTCACAAGATTTGTTTGATAGTTTAAAATGGAGTAAAATTCACAAAGAGTGTAAGACTGGTCAACCTGTACAAAGAAGTAGCAATGACGGAAATAAATCATGAATTTAGGAGTGGGATTAAACTTCGCAGTAAAAGAATATGAGTGATGTGATTCGTTCGTGACATTGCTATCCTCAGTGAAAACAAGAAACAGTGTTATACGTCATACTGAATGGAACGAGCAGTCTGATGAGCATCAAATATGGACTTAAATTAAACAGTAAACTAAGAAGCAGTAGCAGAAATGAGGTTAGTGACAAACGTAACATCAAAATTGGTGACCGAAAAGTAAACGAAGCAAAGGGTCTGTTTCCTTCGAAACTAAACAACCCGTAAGGAATGAACCAAAGAGGACATACAAAGCAGACTAGCACAGGCAAAAAGGAATTAATGGCCAAGAGTATTCTGCCAGTATCAGATATTGGCTTTAATTTGAGGAAGACATGTATCTGTATGTACGACTGTACTACAGGATTGTATGGAAACGAATCATGGGCTGTGGGAAAAACGGAGAAGAGACTCTATGCGTTTGAGATGTAGTGCTATAGAAAGGTGTTGAATATTAGGTGGACTGGTGAGAAAAGGATTGGTGAGTTTCTCTGCAGAATCGATGAAGAAAGGAACATGTGGGAAACATTCACAATAAGACGATGCAAGATGACAGACTATGTGTTCAGAAATCAAGGAGTAACTTCCATGATAGAAGAGGGAACTATATAGCGCAAAAAATTGTAGAGGAAGGCAGACATCGGAATACACACAACAAATAATTGAGGACGGCGTGTGCATGCGCTGCTCTGAGATAAAGAGGTTGACGAAAGATAGGAATTGGTGGCGGGCCACATAAAACGAGTAAGAAGACTGGCGACTTGAATAAAATTAAAAATAAAGCCAAACAGTGCCGAAGGCTGACTGCATTTGTGTGTTATTGTGGATTTCGTAACACAGGTACAGGGTTACTGTCGAGGATAAATACGATTACTGATAGGGAAAAAGTAGCGGAAAAATGCCCCTATAGGAGCACAAAAATGTCTAATAGGTTCCTCTTTAAAAGACTGACAAAAAAGTGGGGAACCATCAGCCTCAGTCCTGATTCCGCCTTCCTCACCAAAAATTTTGGCAAGTGAACATACTCGCGATCTTTTAACGTAGGATATTCTAAATGCTTTTATTCAGTCTCTCTTTGAAGTTAAGCTTTCATACTCCCCATCACTTGTCTATAAGTGTATCTCTTCCACTGACTCCTATTTCTAATATTGATTTGGGTATAACCTACTGCTACTGTATCAGTTCTTACCCTCCCTCCTTTTGTCTTTCTTTCCCACTGCCACCATCATACCTCAACAGCTCAAAAATTCTGGGGGGGGGCATTTACTTTTTCCCCTACACCCAAGCGTTTAAAATTTCCGTCCAAAACGTGTCCTCCCCTATCCCTAGGTGTTAAAGCTCGACGGTCGGAGTGGTTCCAGACTCCCCACCCTCAACCCCATGTACAGTGTCCACTCACCTGTATTTTTCATTTCCTTTGTCTCCTCTCTCTTTTGCTCCCATTGTTTACACAACTACTTCACGTTGGCTTCCCTGCACTTCCGTTTTATTTCATTCCTACGTGATTTATATTGCTGTGTTGCTGTCTTTCCCTAAACATCTCTGTACTTCCTTCTTTCGTCGATCCGTCGAAGGATATTTTCCATTAAGCCGTCGTCCGCCATTGTAGTTGCCCAAAACGTTACCTTCAGGTGTTTTCATTCACTCCAGAACAGGAATCATGGAACACACTGAGTTCACGCACACAGTCAGGTAAAATTTCTGAACAGAAATACCACATCGTTTAATACACTTCATCATGTCCTTTGTTGGGAAGTTTTTCGTAATGTGTATAAAATACATACTGCCCATATGAAACTGAACGAATATTGAACGAATAAAATGGAAGCTGCCTGCAATAATATACTTTGTTGGTTGAAATAATATGAAGCAGAAGATTCTTCTCGTACGGTAATCCATTCACGGTAATTCATTCACCACAGATTTTCTGGGCTTCAAACACACGGAACGTTTAATCTCGTAAAATTTGTGTGCTTTAATCTTACGTAGTTCATTTTAAATAGTCAGATGTTGTTTCTGCTTATTCATAGTTTGCATCTGAGTTGCATGTTTTCGTTGTTTATCTGTAATTAAAGATCAGAGCAGTTGGTAACCCCAAAACTTATGATGTAGTTAGTCACAAAAATCAGTCGATGCTGTTCGTATGACTTAGGGTTTGGAGGATTTTTCTCTGAATATATAGGGTGTAACGACCAAATTTTAAGTGACTATTGTAAGTGTAACGTTTGCTATCATGCATGTGATTTCCGGCCCCTCAGTGACTGTATACTCGTATGTTGATGCACTTCAGATGCAGTATCTCCTTTAAGTTTGTTTGGTATAGTGTTTGTTCTTCTCTGATCTTCTCATGTGATTTACATGCAGTAACTAATGCTTTTTTTTAACAACAGTAAGACGTCTGTTAGTGATGCCACCCAGGGATGAGACTTACCTGAACATCACGTATCTGTTCATCTCTATCAACACGCACCATACAGACATAGAAAAAATCGTGACATGCGGCTTCGCCTGGATTTTTCTTTGATCTTCTTCGCACCACACGATTTAGACTGATAAGTCCAGTCAGGTGATTGTGTCACAGGAAGCCAGTTGAATTCCTTCGTTAATCTATTCCTTTCTAAAGGCTAAATGGAACAGCCTGAAAACATCTCAGTCGTAATCACAATCGCCACACCTAACGTTACTCATTACTCATAACGTTTCTAGCTAATCAGAAATAAGCCGCAAAACTTTTCGTTTCCTTCTACTGCTATTCCTCACAAGATTGTAGTGTCCATCTTCATTTTCCGACATTTATGATACGTTCTTAACCTTCACATTAGCTGAGATGCCGGCACGGTAGCTCAGCGCGTTCGGTCAGGGAGGTGCTGGCCCTCTGTAATAAAAAAAACGGAGTAAAGGAATCAACGATCAGCTTGAACGGATGTCATAATGACATCCGCTCAGCCGAAACGCAACGAACATTACCGAAAAAAAAGTGGTCAGCGGGAAAGGATGTCAATCTTAAGGGCCCGGGTTCGATTCCCGGCCGGGGCTGAAGATTTTTCTCCGCTCAGGGATTGGGTGTTGTGCAGTCCTAATCATCATCATTTCATCCCCATCGACGGGCAAGTCGCCGAAGTGGCATCAAATCTAAAGACGTGCACCCGGCGAATGGTCTACCCGACAGGAGGCCCTAGTCACACGACATTTACATTGTACCTTCACCTTCACGTATAACTTTAAGCTCAATCTCCGTAAGACTAACACATGAGTGTTTCTGCTCAACTTACCGAGAAATAATCTTTCTCCAGCCTACTTTGGATGCACAATGTGGCGCAATTTGATATCAATGTTTCCCTTATTACCAAACAGTTCAACAGTTCGAGCTTTATTTACATTGTATGAACGAGTGGCAAGTGTTGTTGGAAAGCCAGTAACATGAAGCTATAGCATTGTAAGATGAAACATAAAAGGACAAGAAAAGAGCTCTAAATAGCAAATGAATCTCCATAATACTCCCTCGGCACCGAGTAAACCTTGATCGTTTTTCTTAAGTGCATCAAAACTTTAGACATATTTTTGAGTACCTTGATCGTTACTACAAAGGACAAACCTTGCCACATAGTAGTACTTCCTTTCCTCTATAAGATGGAATTATGAGCTAAACTTTGAAATTTCATGGATCTTGCTCTTTATTGCCACGTACCCATCATATATACAGAATATGTCTTATTATGCACACTTATGTTCATAACTGTGTCTGACAAGTACATTGTACTAAGTTTGATCTTCTATCTGATGGATGAATGAATAAATGAAAACGGTAACTGCGTGGCAATTTGGTATCAGTAATGGCTTATCACAAAGCCTGGTGTACGCTTAAGTACTTTGAAAACCCGAAAATGAAATTCAAAAGTAGAATCAAGCAGGCTGTTCCTGAAAAACTGGCGCTGAGAGGTCCTGGCAAGAAACATTCTGGGAAATGAAACAAATAGGCTACTGCTAAAAAGATAAAATAATTTAATGTGAAAACCAATGTGAAACTACATGCTATTAATTAAATATTTATTGAAATATATTTGAAATATCTGTTTAAGAAATATGTACATATTATTGAGGTTAGGCTGTCACTAATAAAAAATTAATTACATATTTGTTGAAGCAAAATGTCCATTTTACAGGGTCTAGGTTATTGAGCCGATTCCTTTATCTACAGCGAGGTCTTTTGCATTAAGTAATATAGGACGTATTAGTTTAAATAATCATTAATATCATCAGAACTGCCTACTGGTGGCATTTATTGAAATGCAAATTGTTAGAAAACGCTTTCAAAAATGAATGTTTGATTTTTTGCTATTATTGGTCACTTTCTAAGTAAGTTTTTGAAAATGAGAAGATGTGTATATTACAATGACAACAACGCTATGATGGCCTAACAAACAGGAACAGCATGGAGGTATACTTTGCTGACATCCACAAGTCATGATATCATGCCTTGCTTACTTCTTTCCTCATTTCACACATTTATGAGCTAACAAAGAAAACGTACTTAAGTTTTTTCCGAATGTGTACATTAAACATGTTGTGCATGCGAAGTGAAATCTGAAAATACAGCGAATACGAATCAGTACCAGTAAGCAAGCAAGCATTGTTCTCGGAATTCTGGCTTCATCAGCTGTCGACGCAAATTCAGTAAAGGACGATTTAAATGGATTACGAAAGCGCCCTTTTAACTTCACATATTTCTTTTCTTTGTTATTTGCAATGTATGAACAAAAAGAAAGTTTCATTTAAGAGGGTAAATGCCTCTGGATCAGATATTAACTTAAGAACAGGAATCCGTTTGAAAATGTCTTCCTGACACTAAGTTATTAGTGCAAGCACTGTAATATTTACTATTTAGAACAAGTGTCGCGAACACACAGCAGAAATCCCGAACAAATACCTGTCGTACACAATCTCCATGTAAGCAACAATCTGCTTATATTCTGGGACATCAAACATGGCAGCGATGGCTTTAAAACGTAAGTCTGTAGCGCTGTTTCCCCTCATTTCTACCTCCATGATTATAATGAAGAAAATAACAAAACTATTTTACATTCAGTTCTTGGTTGGACTGTGGGAGATGAAAGTTCGAAGACAAGACTTTGATTAAATTAATCTGAATTGGCACTGGTTGAAAATACTTAAGGTTACCCTGGGACTCAAGAAGTGCAATACCTTTAATTATCTGCGGGCAATCTAAGTTCCTTGAGTTACAGTAGTTGAAAATTTGTGATTTTTAGTTTTGCGTTTACTAAAGCGGCATCATGCTACTACTGATCATTGATTGAAAGTCTGTATTGTTGTTTTGAGTGACATAAATTATGTGATTTTGAGGTACAGTAATTATTCCACAGAATTACTAGAATCTCCATGTGTGTAAAACTTTTATCGGTTGTGAGCAGTCACGATCTTTAACATGCAACTCACCTAGATAAGAAGGGGCTATATATAACTGTTAACCACTGCGCATTCTCAGGGAATTTGTTTAGACCTCTTCAATTGGTGCTGCACCTGAATCAGGTTTTAGAATCTTTGAACCCCAAGTGAGAAAGTGAGATGATGACTTACTAATACGTGCTGTAACATTCGCCTACCGACAGACTAAGGCAGACAGCCATGAAATTCACGCAGTCTTTCTTTTTCCTCTTTCCCTCTACAACTACGAACCCCCTTACTCCCGTAACTCTGTCTTCTGTTCCTCCCCCTGTTACTGTGTATCGAGTAACCCTGATTATTAGATTATTATCTTCTTTTACGCCATGAAATACCCATTCTATATCCACGTTTACTTTCTCTGTTTCGTCATACACTACTGGCAATTAAAATTGCTACACCAAGAAGAAATGCAGATTATAAACGGGTATTCATTGGACAAATATATTATACTAGAACTGACATATGATTACATTTTCACGCAATTTGGGTACACAGATCCTGAGAAATCAGTACCCACAACAACCACCTCTGGCCGTAATAACGGCCTTGATCGCCTGGTCATTGAGTCAAACAGAGCTTGGATGGCGTGTACAGGTACAGCTGCCCAAGCAGCTTCAACACGATACCACAATTCATCAAGAGTACTGACTGGCGTATTGTGACGAGCCAGTTGCTCGGCCACTATTGACCAGACTTTTTCAAGTGGTGAGAGACTGGAGAATGTGCGGCCAGGGCAGCAGTCGAACATTTTCTGTATCCAGAAAGGCCCGTACAGGACCTGCAACATGCGGTCGTGCATTATCCTGCTGAAAGGTAGGGTTTCGCAGGGATCGAATAAAGGGTAGAGCCATGGGCAGTAACACATCTGAAATGTAACGTCCACTGTTCAAAGTGCCGTCAGTGCAGACAAGAGGTGACCGAGACGTGTAACCAATGGCACCCCATATCATCACGCCGGATGATGCGCCAGTATGGCGGTGACGAATACACGCTTCCAATGTGCGTTCACCACGATGTCGCCAAACACGGACGCGACCATCATGATGCTGTAAACAGTCCCTGGATTCATCCGAAAAAATTACGTATTGCCATTCGTGCACCAGGTTCGTCGTTGAGTACACCATCTCAGACGCTCCTGTCTGTGATGCAGCGTCAAGGGTAACCGCAGCCATAGTCTCCGAGCTGATAGTCCATGTTGTTGCAAACGCCGTCGAACTGTTCGTGCAGATGATTGTTGTCTTGCAAACGTCCCCATCTGTTGACTCAGGGATCGAGACGTGGCGCCATGCGGATAAAATGCCTGTCATCTTGACTGCTAATGATAGGAGGCCGTTGGGATCGAGCACGGCGTTCCGTATTACTCTCCTGAACCCACCGATTCCATATCTTGCTAACAGTCATTGCATCTCGACCAACGCGAGCAGCAATGTCGCGATACGATAAACCGCAATCTCGATAGGCTACAATCCGACCTTTATCAAAGTCGGAAACGTGATGGTACGCATTTCTCCTCCTTACAGGAAGAATCATAACAATGGTTCACCAGGCAACGCCGGTCAACTGCTGTTTGTGTATGAGAAATCGGTTGGAAACTTTCCTCATGTCAGCACGTTGTAGGTGTCGCCACTTGTACCAACTTTGTGTGAAAGTTCTGAAAAGCTAATCATTTGCACATCACAGCATCTTCTTTTTGTTGGTTAAATTTCGCGTCTGTAGCACGTCATCTTCGTGGTGTAGCAATTTTAATGGCCAGTAGTGTATTCTGCTTGGGGCGTCGGCATATATACTTAACTACTGTTGTCGTTGGTTTGCAGTCGATTCCGATCAGAACAATACTATCACTGAACTGTTCCTATTTTCCAACTCTCAGCCCCACTCCCCTATTCAAAACGAATGATACTTCTGTTGTACCGTTTTCTGCTGCTGTTGATATTACCCTGAATTTGACGGACCAGAGATCCCTATACTGGGTTCATTTCATTTCTCTAACGCTTTCTGTATATATATTGAACATTTGCATTTCAGATTTTATACTTACTCATCATATTAATATTTCAAAAATGTGTGTTCCGTCTTTTAAAGTACCAAGTTGTTATAATTAAAGTGTAGCCACTCACAGAGGTCCAGTGTGGGCTGTAATTATCGTATGGTAACGAAACTTGGTAAATATTCTAATCCGTTAATGTGGAACCTATTCACGCTGTATTGCCCACCAGGAGGAACTCTGGCGCTGTGAACGCAAGAAAGACGTACAGAAATATTTCCATATGTAATGGATTAGGAACAGGACGTGGTCAGAATAGGTCAAACAAGTGAAAAAGGCATAATATTGATTTTATTATTAACAGCTACTTACACAGTTTGCTCAGTATGAGCACCGAAGACATCGAAGAGATGCTGCATCCGTAAACCGACGTAATCAATAGCTGCTCGCAGCAATTCCAGTGGAATCTGAACAACATGTTCCTTTGTACTGAACTTCAGTTCAGGTAGCGACTGAATGTGTTCTGGTAACATCGTTCTTTTAGATATCCTCAGAGCCAAAAGTCACTTGTATTCAGATCAGGTGATCTTGCAGGCAATGCATCTGGAAATCTTCTGGAGATAACACGTTTGTGGAAGGTTGCATTAAGCAGATCTCCCACTGGGCGAGCGACATGAGGTGTTACCCCATGTTGCACGAAAACAGTGGTTTCCACACAGTTGCGCTCTTCCTAAGCAGGAAACACATACTGTACAAGGAGACCTCGATAACGTGCAGACATGACGGTGCACCTGATCGACCCTCTGAGTACATTCTCTTTAAAGAAGAACAGAGCTAGGATAAAGATGCTTGTGAATCCACTCGATACAGTCACATGTGCGAGTGCGATGGCTCTTCGAGGACAATACGCGGTTTAATAGTACCCCAAAATCGGCAGTTCTGTGTATTTACTGCACCCTGTATTGTAAAATGTGCTTCGTCACTCCATAGAATATTGACCAGCCATATGTCATCTGCTTTGATTCATGCCAGAAACTGAAGAGGAAATTCAGAACGTTGCTGCGGATCATGAAGTTTCACTTCCTGCACTATCTGGTTTGTGTACTGGCACCACTCATACGATAGTAGTTGGTGGTGACTAATTTACCCTCGATATGTTGGCGAAAATACATGTTCTGTTCCGCAAGTACGCATAAAATATCATTCGAAATTGTGCTAAACACATTCTCTGAAAATTATTTAGAGCAGTTAGTTCAAGAGTCCACGCGAATAGTAAACGGTTGTGAAAACACACTTGACCTCTTAGCCACAAATAATTCTGTTAGTAACGAGCATCTAAACCGATTCAGGGATTAGTGAACACAGGGTTGTCGTAGCGAGATTGAATATTCTAATCCCCAAATCCTCCAAAAATAAGCGAAAAATATACCTATTCCAAAAAAGCAGATAAAAATTTACATGACGCCTTCCTGTGAGACAATCTCCACTCATTTCAAATTAATAATATAAGTGTAGACCAGATGTGGCTTAAATTCAAAGAAATAGTATCTGCAGCAACTGAGAGATTTATACCAAATAAATTAACAAATGACGGAGCTGATCCTCCTTGGTACACAAAAAGGGTTAAAACACTTCAATGCGAGATGCTTATAACAGTTTCCACAACGAAAATTTGTCTCGAAACCCTGCAGAAAATCCAAAGAGATTCTGGTCGTATGTGAAGTATGTTAGCGCAAGAAACAATCAATACCTTCTCTGCGCGATAGCAATGGAGATACTATCGAAGACAGTGCTGCCAAAGCAGAGTTACTAAACACAGCCTTCAGAAATGCCTTCGCAAAAGAAGACGAAGTAAATATTCCAGAATTCGAATTGAGAAGAGCTGCCACCATGAGTAACGGAGAAGTAAATATCCACGGAGTAGTGAATCACGTAAATCACTTAATAAAAGCAAGTCTTCTGGTCCAGACTGTGTACCAATTAGGTTCCTTTCGTAGTATGCTGATGCCTTAGCTCCATGCTTAACAATTATATACGACAGTTTGCTCGACGAAAGATCCGTACCCAAAGACTGGAAAGTTGCACAGGTCACACCAATATTCAAGAAAGGTAGTAGGATTAATCCACTAAATTACAGGTCCAGATCGTTAACGTCGATATGCAGCTGGATTTTGGAACATATATTGTGTTCGAACATTATCAATTACCTCGAAGAAAATGGTATATTGACACACAGTCAACATGGGTTTAGAAAACATCGTTCCTGTGAAACACAACTAGCTCTTTATTCACATGAAGTGTTGAGTGCTATTGACAAGCGATTTTAGATCGATTTCGTATTTCTGGGTTTGCGGAAGGCTTTTGACACGGTACCACACAAGCGGCTCGTAGTGAAATTACGTGCTTATGGAATATCGTCTCAGTTATGTGACTGGATTTGTAATTTCCTGTCAGAGAGGTCACAGTTCGTAGTAACTGACGGAAAGTCATCGAGTAAAACAGCGGTGATTTCTGGCGTTCCTCAAGATGTGTTATAGGCCCTTTGCTGTTCCTTATCTATATAAACGATTTGGGAGACAATCTGAGCAGCCGTCTTCGGTTGTTTGCAGGCGACTTCGGTTGTTTGCAGGCGACTAATAAAGTCATCAGAAGATCAAAACAAACTGCAAAACTATTTAGAAAAAATAACCGAATGGTGCGAAAAGTGGCAGTTGACCCTAAATAACGATAAGTGAGTGCTAAAAGGAACTCATAAAACTTCGGTTACACGATAAATCAGTCTAATCTCAAGGCCGTAAGCTCAGCTATATACTTAGGTATTACAATTGCGAAAAACTTAAATTGGAAGTAACACATAGAAAATGTTGTGGGGAAGGCTAACCAAATAGTGCGTTTTATTGGCAGGGCACTTAGAAAATGTAACAGACCTACTGAGTAGACTGCCTACACTACGCTTGTCCATCCTGTCCATCCTCTTTTAAAATACTTACCAAATATGACTGGCGGAGTACATCGAGAAAGTGCAAAGAAAGGCAGCACGTTTTGTATTATAGCGAAATATGGGAGAGAATGCAGAGAAATGATACAGGATTTGGGCTGGACATCATTAAAAGAAAGGCATTTTTCGTTACTATGGAATCTTCCCACGAAATTCTAATCACCAACTTTCTCCTCCGAATGCGAAAATATTTTGTTGACACTGACCTACATAGGGAGGAACGATCACCACGATAAAATAAGGGAAATCAGAGCTCGTACTGAAAGAGATTGGAATAATAGATAATTGTGAAGATGGTTCGATGAACCCTCTGCCACCACTTAAATGTGATTTGCAGAGTATCCATGTACTTGTAGATGTATAAATGGACTGCAGAACTTTCTGTATTGTTGACCATGGGAGGAAAATTCTCATGACACCGCACGAGCACTAACACTAGTCTAGGCACGTGGCCAGTTACAGCATCAGCAACTTCGTCTTTAAGTTCCACCGAGGTGGGAAGACTTCCTCTTCCAGGTGCCACACCAAGCTCACCCATGTTTCCGAATTCCATAACCATGTTCTTTAAACCGTTTAATGACATCGGGCCACTCCTCAGACCTTTCAGTCTGCGATACTCTCTCAATGGAGCATTGCAATTGCTGCCGTTTAAATAAAACGGTTTCACTAAGAGCGTACGGTCTCCCTCCTCGATAGTCATACTGTTCACTCACGTTATGGCCTGTCAAATGACGGCGTGGCTGTCATACTGTTATAAACTAAGTGTACGGCGCCAGATTTGCACCCAGAGGCCAAAATTGGAGCTAATTTTTTTTCAGCGTAAATTGGTGCAGCAGTAATGCATTAGCATACTACTAAATTTCGGTGGCTTACGATGATTGCAACCCACACTAGAGCTGCGTGAGTAGCTCGCTGCAAAGCACTTATAACCAGCACAAAAAGTTCCTCACTATACTGTGTGCATCGTAAGAATAAACTTGAAGTAAACACTACACCGTGTATTCTTTCACATTTCTTGGAATCTCGCTGGATTTCGTTACACGTGGAGCTGAAGCTAAGCGGTCTCGAGTACACTCAATACGTTTAATGCTGTGCGTTAGGCGCACACCGACTGAGCGATGTCACGGAACAACAGTTCCACCGGTCCATTTAACATGGACGGCACGGGTCAACCAGCTGTGCCAGCTAACCTGCAGTGTTGTGAGTAGCTGCAATTAAGACATAAAAAGAGAGGAACACAGAAAAACATAGCTTCAAACTTCTTTAATTTCTGAACAAAATGAGATAATATTCAGCAAAATTCTAGCAGTATCGCATGCTTCTTAAAGAACCAGACAGAAAGCATAAGATGCTCTCTTTCTTAGCCAAAATAGTATTGTAATTAAAAATAAAAATGTGAATTCCTAAGCGAAACAAAGGGTAATTTTCTATGTAAGCTATAGTTCAAATGGCTCTAAGCAATATGGGACTTAACATCTGAGGTCATCAGTACCCTAGACTTAGAACTAATTAAACCTAACTAACCTAAGGACGTCACACGCATCCATGCCGAGGCAGGATTCGAACCTGCGACCGGGGTAGCAGCGCGGTTCCGGAGTGAAGTGCCTAGAACCACTCGGCCACAGTGGCTGGAGTAAGCTATGTGTGACTCAAAAGCGTATTTCAGGGATTCCATTAAATATCGAGCCACAGTCAGTCGTCTGGTAATTACGAACTCCTTACTTATCCGAATTCGAGAATTACATTTCACGGCGCTATTGGACTGTCATCTGCTACATTTACAAAGTGTCACCCAATAATGGAACAACGAATCAATCCAAGAGCCTCATATTCCCATTTTACGACGTGCCGTTCTGCGTACGGCAGAGACGTGAAACAAAGGTCCGTGCATTAGTTCCACATCGTCTGCCATCTTAAATGTCATGTTACTTCTCGCGATAACTCCCTTAACTTGTCCCCATATCAGTTCTGGTGAGTTCTTGTTGTAGTGATATGGTGCCAACTGCAAAACTGTAGCATTTGTATGGTGTGATCGATGCCGTGAAAATTATTGGTTCCCATGTTTGTACGACGCTTGTGACCCTGGCTCGTGCAAATTCTCATCTCTAGTATAAAAAATAGGCAGCGTCCATATAAGGAGTATATGATTTTTTAATTTTTTCCTAAAAATTTTATATGTTTAATTGGACTGATTTAAACAATCTTCGACAAACAAAAATTTATACTTGCAATGAAAACTGGGGTTTTGCGTGCAGCGTGTAATTAGAAACAAGAATATATGCATTTTTCATAAAGTATGACCATCAGATAAGTGTTAACAAGGGAAACTCCCCATTGCAACCCCCTCAGATTTAGTGGTAAGATGACCCGCCAAAAACTGAACACAGATCAAGCATGAAAGCAGGAACAAGGTGTACTGAACCGTAGAAAAGAAGCAAAATAGAAAGAGTGAGAGGTCCAAGAAAAACATGTGCAACATCGAGCGACTTTCAATCATGGTGGAGTCGTGGCCATTTGGTCACGGTGTTTGAAGACGACGAGCCATATACAGGTTCAAAACTCCCTCATGCCCCACTTTTTTTCACGAAGTTGTGAACTGTCCGTCCGGTCATTGACGTGTCTCTTCGCTGTATTCAAATTTTCAACAGCTGTGTGTAACAAGGTGCATCCAGACGTACGTACCTGCTACTTGTTCTGCACAGGTTCCACATGTTACGCCTCTTGCGTTCCGTTTTGGAAGTTTTTAGTCTTCATTTCCTTCGCCGTAACATAGTTCTCACCCGATTATTTGTTTCTTTCATTTGTGCGAGAGGTCTATGAGGCATCTCGCACTATTCATCACATCTACTTGCGACGGTAATATACTCTCACCACGGATGGACAGTTCATAAATTTGGGAAAAAATTTGGCACGAGAGATATTTGAATACGAATCTTCCAAATTGACGACCAACGCCGTGACCCTAGAACCACGACATCGTGGTTATTGCATGTCGCTCGTTGTTGCCCATCTTCAACTTGGACCGTTCTTTCTTTCTATTTCGCTTCTTTTTACACCGTTTAGTACCCTTTTTTCCTGTTTTCATTCTTGATCTGTGTTCAGTTTTTTGACAGGCTATCCACTGAGCCATTTTACCACTAAATATGAAGGGGAGGGATGGGGACTTATCCTTGTAAGTAGCATCTATTTGTTGATTTTGATATTCCACAGGCGTAGGTATTCCAAACTGAACGAAAAAAAATACCACAGCAAGAGTTGAACTAGCGATCTATGGACTATCCCAGCTTACGATTCTACAATGTTAACGATTTAGCCATACAGCCAGATTACAAAATCGTCTACAGTTTAGTAGATGAAGCCCTCGGAAAACTTCAAATCCTTTTTTTCCCCTGTCATCTTGAGAACAGTCTGTTTCTCACCCCTTTTTAACAGTGTTGCGCGCTTGTGTTTCACTGCGGAGCAGGAAACAGCGTCAGACATTTTCACATTACGTATCAGCAGCGCGACAATCAGGGTACCACAGTGCAGAGACTGTGACTCCATACGATTGTTCAAATAAAAACTACGTAGATAAAGTATGATAAACGTTGATGACTGTTAATACTTTAGACTACCTTAATTTTCATTTACGACTAACACGATGTCTAATACGTTAAAAGGACCTACTTCTAATGGCGTAACCACACCTGTGGTTGATTGTTATGATGAACGGACTGCTGGTGACGTGGAACGCCTAGTCGTTAGAGTGCCCCCGTAGCACGCGCCGCAGTCTCGCAAGCAGTTTCCGCGGGCGCCGCCAGAGCGCGGGCCGCTCGCTCGCAACCCCGTCGCTCAGCTGGCCGCGACCGCCGCGTCCGGCGTCAGACACAGGCTGGCACAGTGCACAGTGCTGGCGATGCGCCCCCCAACGCCGCATGCGGCCGCGCTCCCTGCTGCTCGTCTCCCTGCTGGCGCTCGGATCCAGCCCGGCGCCCTTCTTCGCGCCTAACCCCCGCACCGGGCAGCAGGTCTGTCGCCTACCGTAGCCAGCGTCGCCGCAGCAGCCGAGCTCGCCCTCTCCCTGGTAAAACCCGCCATTCGCACCTCTTCTTCTGTAACTCTGTCCGAGGTAGACTCCTTGCTCTCAACAAAAGTCGTTAATGTTAGTGCAATAACTATTAATACTTCATTTGCTATTTCATTTTGTAGAAGTATTTAGATTCATAACAAGCCTAAAAACTCTTAGAACTGCAAAGTGTTTTTCTCCGTAGATAATCTGTTACTGACTAAATGCTGAAGCTCTGTATTTCTTTTTAACGTACACGTAACAACTTTAAGATATTTTTTATTGTTCAGACGCCTTGGAGCCTAGTTCGTCATATGCTCGTAAGTACAGTCACATAAGAAATATCTTTATTAATTATTTTTGTATGCTTTACACTCTAATGCAGTTTCAGATCGAGTCATAATGACACCTACTGTGCCCATCACTAAATGTTGCTGGTGAATCTTATGGCGAAGCTACTTCTTGCTCACTCTAAATCGAACATTACCATTGTAAGAAACCTTAATTATTAAGTCACGAACGTGGAGAATAGGATCCTTCTCCTACGCCGAACTATGACTACATAACACTTTCAGTATGCATCCTCCCGTTTGAAGAAATTTTATGTGTGCATTGTTAATGGAAACAATAGCTTGTCTCATAACATGAGAATTAGATACTTCTTGCAGGTATTAATTTAGCTGAGTCATATCAAAAATGACCTAGAGACGGCGTTTTAATTCTGATCGGGTGGAATATGACAGTTGTGATGCTGACTAGATTACACAGAGCTTCACATACATTTTTCATTTTAAAGTATATGACGTTTGAAGAAAATGTTTATTGACGTCAACACCATTTTACACCGATTAGATGCTTCGCCCTGTTTCGTTTGTATAAGTGCAGTAGGAGAACATTTGTACGTAAAACGTACCAGCTTCATTTACAAGTCAACTAGCCGAGAGATTTGCGCATGCAGTTATAGTTTTCCAAATAAAACATGTAAACTACGAAAAATTTCTATTTTACAAACGGTGCTGGTTTTAAGGCTACACTGTTCGCCTACTGAGCTAGTGACTGCGAAACTCTTTCGGCCGAAGAGAAAATTAATTTATCTTTACAGTGCAGAAGATGATCAGACGGATAGGTGAGTGTTTACCGACGACACAATGGTGCAAGGGAAGTGTCGCCTGTGGGTGACTGTAGAGGAGCTACAGGATGACTTGGACGGAATTTCTGTTTGATGTCATCAATGGCAGATTGCTTTAAAAGAAGAAAAATGCTAGTTAATGCTGATATGTAAGAAAAACTATGATGCAATGTTCGCAAACTATGTTAGCGGTGTTATGCTTGACAGTCGCAAAGGCACAAAGTTACAGACAGACAGGAAATGGAACGAGCATTTTAGGGAAGACGAATGTCGACTTAGATTTATTGCGAGAATTCTAGAAAAGTATTGCTCATCTTTAAAGGAAACACCGTGTAGAACACTGGTGTGGCCGACTCTTGAGTACTGATATAGTGTTTGGGACTCACACAGGTCGGACTACTGGAAGACGTCGAAGCAGTTCAGAGGCATTGGTTACCAGTAGGTTCAATCAACATTAATATTAATATTAGTTAAATGCTCCGTGAACTCAAGTGGAAATAGCTGGAGGGAAGGAAGCATTCTTTTCACAACTGACTGTTGGGGAGGTTTAGAGAACTGGCATTTGCGACAGACTTTAGGACGATCCTACTGTCACAGGATTGGGAGGGCAGGCTACGGCCTTGCCCCAGTGGTAACACCGGTTCCCGTCAGATCACCGAAGTTAAGCGCTGTCGAGCTGGGCTAGCACTTGGATGGGTGACCATCCGGTCTGCCGAGCGCTGTTGGCAAGTGGGGTGCACTCAGCCATTGTGAGGCAAACAGAGGAACTACTTGAACGAGATTTCAACTGTGCAGCGGAGTGTGCGCTGATATGAAACTTCCTGGCAGATTAAAACTGTGTGCCGGACCGAGACTCGAACTCGGGACCTTTGCCTTTCGCGGGCAAGTGCTCTACCATTTTAGCTACCCAAGCACGACTCACGCCCCGTGCTCACAGCTTTACTTCGCAGAACGGGAGGAACAAACGAAATGAAACTTTGTAGTTTTGAGAGCATGTGTGATGTTATTTCAGTGTTTACAAGATCGAGTCTAATTTGCAAACAACTTTACAAAATTAGAGCATTTATCAGTCTGACATTGCATCCCCTGTGCTCTGGATGCATCCAGATTGGGAAGCATGTCATAAAGCAGTTGTAACCTCGCTGAGGCAAGCTGCTCACAAATGTTGCAACTGGTCGTTAATATCCTGGATATTGACAGTGTTGATATTCCAGGTGGTCCCATACATGTATTGTCGGGGACAGATCTGGGAATCTCACTGGTCACGGAAGTAACTCAACGGCACGTGGACAGTTGATAGAGACACGTGACATATGCAGTCGAGCATTGTCCTGCTGAAAAACGACAGTACGATACGGTCGTGGGAGAGGTGACACGTGACGACATAGGATCTCCATCTGCATCGCTGTGCCGTAAGAGTTCCCTCAGTCACTAACAGCTGATGGCTCTTCGTACCCTAGCGCCAGTAATAACACCGCTGTGCCTCGCCAAAACATTGGAAGAATGGGACCTGTTCCCAGGTTACCGCCATATTCACCGACGGTTGTCATCCGTTGTATGCAGAACTGCTATTAATCGCTGAATGCAAATCATTGTCATTCATCAACAGTTCATGCTTCCTGCTCAAGGCACCACCCCAAACGCAGCCGTTTGTATTGTGGTGTTGACAGCACAGTACGCACGGGACTGGCTTCTGCTAGTGTCGACCAATGATGCGGGATATCGCTGATTGTTATAGGGGGTTCATTTCGTGTCCTCGGACTGCAGGCGCTGTTGTAAAGGGATTAAGATGTGCCTGCAGCACAATGCGACGATCCCCCCTTGGGGTGATACGCATGGGCGACCAGAACCTTGACAACAAGTATGCCTGCCCTCACGTTTCCATGTAGTCCAACATCGAGTCATTGTAACATCCGAACGCCCCTCAAATGTAGGTACTGCACGATATGACCAGCTTCCTAATGGAGATCCACAGTGACGCCACTTTCAAACTCTGTCAGGTGTTGATAGCGCTGTCTCACAGGAGTACGCAGCAGCTCTGTATTTTCTACAGTGATCTCTCAACTTGTGACTATATATATCCTACCAGGCCTGGTAACAACACTAAACTTGAACAACACTACTGCACTCTGGTAGCCGTTCTAGCTGTCACAGAACTGCAACTCTATAATCACTTACATACTCGCTGTTGGTGTGGACTTGTACGAAGTTAGATCGACATCCGACCATGTCTTCTGGTTGTTCTACTTTTTTTGTTAGGCAGTGTATATAGAGGCATAGTTCCACCAAGATACAAAGAACAACAACAGTAATTTTCCGCGGTACGAAAGAGGTGCCGAGTTATGAAACCGACGCAGAGTGAAATTTTAGTTTTGGAAACAACCCCCAGGCTGTGGCAAAGCCATGTCTCCGTAATATCCTTTCTTCCAGGTGTGCAAGTTCTGCAAATTTCGCAGAAAGGAAATAGGAGTAACCCATTGAATTACAGACCCATATCACTGACCTCAATTTGCAGTAGGATTTTGGAGCATATACTGTACTCGAATATTATGAATCACCTTGAAGGGAATGACTTATTGATACATAACCAACACGGATTCAGAAAACATCGTTCTTGTGCAACGCAGCTAGCTCTTTATTCCCATGAAGTAACGAGTGCTATCGACAGGGGATCTCAGATCGATTCCATATTCCTAGATTGCCAGAAGGCTTTTCATACCGTTCCTCACAAGCGACTATAAATCAAATTGCGTGCGTATGGAGTATCGTCTCGGTTGTGTCATTGGCTTCGTGATTTCCTCTCAGAGAGGTCACAGTTCGTAGTGATAGACGGTAAATCATCGAGTAGAACAGAAGTGACACCTGGCGTTCCGCAAGGTAGTGTCATAGGCCCTCTGCTGTTTCTGATTTACATAAATGATCTAGGTGATAATCTGAACAGCCCTCTTAGATTGTTTGCAGATGAAGCTGTAATTTACCGTCTAGTAAAATCATCAGACGACGAATTCCAATTACAAAATTATCAAGAGAGAATTTCTGTATGGTGCGAAAAGTGGCAATTGGCACTAAATAAAGAAAAGTGTAAAGTCATCCACATGGGACTGACGGAGGACATTGAAAAAGTGCAAAGAAGGTCAGCTCGTTTCGTGTTATCGCGGAATAGGGGTGACAGTGTCACTGAAATGATACGCGAGTTGGAGTGGCAGGCACTGAAACAAAGACGGTTTTCTTTGCGGCGACATCTATTTACGAAATTTCAATCGCCAACTTTCTCTTCCAAATTCGAAAATATTTTGTTGACACTCACCTACGTAGAGAGAAATCATCACCATAATAAAATAAGAGAAATCTGAGCTCGAACGGAAAGATTTTGGTGTTCCTTTTTCCCACGCGGCTTTCGAGAGTGTAATGCCAGAGAAGTAGTATAAAAATGGTTCTATGAACTCTCTGTCAGGCACTTAAGTGTGAATTGCAGAGTAACCATGTAGATGTAGAGGTAGACCTTCAGGCCCGTCTGTGTAAATTTTACATTTTCTTTCGCAAGCGACAAAGCACTTAACTTTTTCTATATTACAGTAGAAAAATGTAAAATTCTCGCAAGTTGCGTATGCAGTGGTCTGGATATGGGCTTAGGAACAAAATTAGTTGCAGAAAATAAATTGTGTATTCAATAAAAAGTGTGATTGCTGCAGCGTTTTTCTCGACTGATGTAAGATCGATGTACACTAGGAATAAAATGAAAAAAAGTATCCACGACAAGCCAATCGTTGTAATGGGGCTTAAGGCCCCGTAGAAATATATCTAGTGTTTGTCATCCCTGAATGTTGATACTAGCCTAGTGTCTTCCTATCTACAGGGTGTTTCCGAAAAAGCGTGCAAAAATGTAACAAGACATGGAAAATGCTCCACTGAACAATTCGATGTAGGGAACCTGAGGTCGGACAGCCAGCTTAAGGGGATATGCAAGTAAACTTGTCCTCCGCTTTGTCTAGCGTTAGTGTTTTCCATGGAATTAAAACTATTATGCGTACAACTTTACATGTACTCTGCTGTTTATTTACATGTACATTCTTTATTTATTGCAAGGATACGTAAAGGACGATCTTGATTACTAGGAAGTATTTCGTGCTCGCTGGATTGGAAGTGGGGTCTTATTCCACGGCCTGAATTCCCTTGATTAGTTTCTGTGAGGATATCTAAAGTCACTTGTGTATGAGGCCCCAATGGATACGGAGACGGAATCAGTTGCAGAATATTTGTAGCTGCCTGCGATGTGATTAGAAACACACCGGGAATATTTGTCGGGCTGCGTCAGAATCTTGTTCACCGATGTCATGTTTGCATTGAGGTTGATAGCCGACAGTTTCAGTACATTTTGTAAGATACAGTGTACGAGACAAACAGTACGTTCATTGAATCCGTGATGGTATTTGCAGCTGACTGTAACTAATGTAAGTAAGACATTACACAGTACTGTGATTTTATTCCCATTATCTCATTAAGCTGGCTTCTCCACTCCTCGTTCCCTACCTCAAATTCCCCTGTTAACTTCTTGCACGCTCTTACAGAAACACCCTATATACTGCACGGCCCTCCTGGAGTTTTCAGCGTAAGGCAGAGAAATCATTATGGATAACAGGACAGAGGTGGAAGTACTCGGGAGACTGTTGCTAAGCGCATCTCTGTATCGACGCGACTGCATCAGCCGGCGGCCATGTGGATCAATATCATCCGTTTATAGGTCAGGGCTTCTGTCTGGGACACCAGCCGTCTGCCAACAAACCCCCCATCCCCTTATTTATACAGCCACTAACAGCATGTATATTCTTCTCTCATTTAAATTAGAAACTTGCTGACTGAACTGGAAGATGTTTAGTCGATAAATTACTGTGCTCCAAAAGTTCTAGGAATAGGTATCTGACAACATAAAACAGAACGACAGAATTTTTGTCGTCTTTCTAGTACTGTCTTGTCACGGGTTCAGACTATACAACAGTGCTGCTACGCGGGTGCATTGATTGTGTCGCGGCAACTAAGTAACGGAGCCGCTAAAAGGGCGTCTCTTAAGTAACTGTTTCCGCCTGCGAAGGAAATGCTGCCGGAAGAGGCTGCCTTTATTTGTAGGTCAGAGGTCGCGCATCGATTCTTGCCCGGGAACTCGCCGCTGGGCGTCTGCAGAACAAGGCGGAGGGGTGACCTTCTTAAGAAACAGCGGTCTGCAGCCAAAGGAGCAGGGCGCGGCAGGCTGCTTCTGTCCGCCCTCTTCTCTGGTTGAGGAGAGGTGCAGGAAAGCGTCCTCAGTACTGCCACATCGCTTTTAACGTCATAAACGTCATACATTACCATCGAGCTATTTACAAGTTGTGTGTGGTGAATGTTCTGCTGATTTAAAGCTGGTGTTTTTGTTCTTCATTCAGTACATCAGTACCAGCAAACCCCCGATTCTTTAAACAATCGAACTGCCACTTCCAAAACAGCTTCAAATGCCCGATCTCTTTACTAATGAATTATATGTTAAGTATTTGTCGTTAAGCATGTAAGCGACAAAATGTTTAGAAAAAGTTTGAAATTATGCTTTAAGTTTGTTGGAAGTCGTTAACTGCTCTCATTATGAAACAGTGGACGAATATAGTCTGCGTAATTTGCGCTCCATTTTCAGCAAAAGTAGCTTTTCACGCATATTAATGATTATGACGTCACACTACTAGAACTATGTGTCATAAAATGATATAATTTTGCAGGTACGTCCATCGATATATATAGATACTGTCTGCAAAGTGTGTAGCAGATTGTTAGTACTACAGAAGTACGCAATTTAAACGTGGTACCTTATGCTCAAGTTTCACTGCGCGCCATTTTAAGCAGAAGCTAGTTTTTCCCACATCTAAATGTTCATGACATCACATGTCCTGATATATGTATCGTACAACGATATAATTTTGCAGGTACATTCAATGGTTATGTGGATACCGTCTGAAAACTGTGCTGCGAATAGAATCGTTAATATAGAAGTAATAAATTAAAGCATCATGTCTGATGCTGAAGGTTTACAGAATGAATGACGAAAATGTAGTAAGATCTAAAATTTCTTCCTCTCATCATTTTGCTGGGAGTGTTAACGAGAAGAAGTTTCGTGAAGGTTTGAGATTAGGTGTCGAGTTTGTCGGAAATCGCTAACTGCTCTCATTCTCAAATACTAATTGAATAAAGTTACACTGCCTCAATACAGACACACAGTTTCTAACTATAACATTCGTCTTATTGTGCTAAACTTTTAACATATGTGTATGCTTCGTAATGAATTGATTATGACAGCATTTTAAATTTTTAAATTCGCGAATTACAGAGCATCTCATTTTCGTTGCCCCTGGAAACCGTTAGTTATGCGACTTGGTTGCGGGACAGTCCCTTAGTAATATACATGTTATAAGCACCTTCTGTCTTGTGGTAAGCTAGTGATAAATCTTAGTAAAATCGTACTATCCCCGCCATGTTCTTTTTTCACAAACTGTTTTGTGCTCTCTTGAAAACAGTTTTTTTTTTTTCAAGTCTAAATAAGTCCAACACTCATCTCCCAGTTTCGAGGGTAGGGCAGGAACGTCTGTTTTCTTTGGAAGGTAAAAACAAGAAAAAACATTTTCCATTGTGTTCATTTGAATTGTCAGTGAAGAGTCAAAGATGAATTTGTACGTATGTATGTGTGTCCCACTGTGACCAATAGGGGAGGGTGTTGTACCTCGAAACTCTTCCCAGACTTGAATTTGAAAATGTCTTCTTATTCCATTTTCAAATGATAGCATTGACTTCATGTGTGCTGCAATAGTTTTCTGACATTGGCGGAATTACTCCGAAAAAGTAAAATTTTTCGAAATATGAAAAACTGTTCCAGAGTACAAAACGGCCATGCACACAGGTACAAATTTTCTATTAAAATTTAAAAGGGTTGCAGCCGAGAAAATCTTGTCTATACCGCATTTAATATACTATGTGTTACGTTATTATTCTGCTGCACATCAATAATAATCAGTAGGTGAAATTAACTTAAGAGGTAGTATTATCAAAAGCCAGTTAAAAGTTTAAACCATTTCTAAATACCAGCAGAATTTTACTTCCCGTGGAATTCTGTGATTGAAGAATTAACAGTATCCTCAAAATATGTTTAATATACTATACTACACTTAAATGTGTAGAACTTTTAATGTTTACAAACGTCGCACAAAAAGCAACCTCATGTCAACAACAATAAAAACAGTGCAAAATGACAGAAACTGGTTACGGCGATCTCTGGTTTGCGGTAGCTTTCAAGTAGCTATAAAATCGGTCACTCGACTGAAACGTCGACTACGAAACATTGTATGTTCCTAGACACACTATCCTCCAGGTACAAAGTTCTCCCCTGCTTTTATTATTTGCGAAGCCGTTGAAGATGTAATAAGAAATATCCTTTATTAGTGGTGACTGGTTTGCCATATTTGTCCTATTTAATGCCAAATTGACGTATTAATAAGTCGTCGCGGAATATAAAAGCAAATGATATTTCTTAGTGAAGGACACTTGGAAAATTTGGAAGTTTGTGGTAAGATCTTTGGGACCAAACTGCTCAGGTCATGGGTCCCTAAGCTTACACACTACTTAAGCTAACTTACGCTAAGGACAACAAACACACCTATGCCCGAGGGAGGACTCCAACCTGCGACGGGGTGAGCCGCTCGGACCGTGACAAGGCGCCTAAGACCGCGCGGCTACAACGCCCGGTGAAGGACACTTGATTCAATATCTGTATCACTCAAATATACATTGATAAGCCAAAAGGTTATGACCACTGCCCACCGCGATTTTGAAAGCCAACTGGTGACGTTCAGGTCACGTGACGTGCCAAAGAAAGTATTTAAGCGCAGCAGGAGGGGTGGGGAATAATTCTGGTGACGATTCGGGCGGCAAATGGGGAAATCCGTTGACGTAAGCGACTTTGAAAAAGGGCAGATTATTATGAACCCTCTATTGGAGACGAGCGTCTCGGGAACGGCGAAGTTTGTCAGCTGTTCGCCTGCCCTCTTGAGTGTCTATGGAAAGTACACTGCGGTGGGATGAACATTAGTGACACTTTTATTCAAGCCCGACAATTGTATTGAAGTCACCGCGATTGATGATGGTCCCCTGGACATTACAAAAGGCGTGACATAGCTCCTAATAGGATGGGTTGTCACCACGGCCGGCAATGCATGCTCTGCTGCGTGCTCCCATTCTGCCCACGGGACTTCGTTTGGCAGGGCGTTTCATTCCTCCATCAGCGCGGTTGACGATTCTTCGATCGTCGTTAATGCATGTGGAATCTCCCCAACGCATCCCACAAGTGCTACGTGGGATTTACGTCGGAGTAACGGACAAACAACTACGTTCACCGAATGTCCCCTCGTTCCAAGAGCTCTACCAGCTGTGTAGTTGGAAGCAGTCGCTCACTGTCACTCATGAAAATGAGGTCAGGACCGAAGGTATCCCCGAAAAGACGCACATGGAGAAGGAGTACAGTGTAATAGTAACATTGACCCGTGAGTGTACCGTGTTAAACATTTGGAAGTCAGTACGCCCATGCAGTATATACCTCCTAACGCCGCAACACGTGGACTACCAAAGCGATCACGCTAAAAAAAAAAAAAAAAAAAAAAAAAAAAAAACTCGGTGCATTACATGCCGTCATATGGTGGAAGGTGGCGACGCATAATGCACGCTGGAAAATCCCTGTTGATTGCTACGTTTCCTGTGGTATAAATGGGGTGATCTAGAAGGCCAATCGAGTTGCAGCAATATGACTGAGTATTTATCAAACTAGGAACTAATACATCCAAGTATCTAGGAAGAAGGGTGTGTCCACAGCATTCTCAGCATTAAGGGGGAGAAGAAAGGGTATATCTTTGGTCCCCGAGAATTCTGAAGCAAATCCTGGTTCGTGTCCACGCTAACCTGATTGAGACTCATAGATCACGGTACGAAAAACAGCCCGGAAGGTTACAGAACTACCTTCGGCCACAACTAGGCTCTCACACATCGTGGCTTAAACGTCTCATAGGATGATCATTGCGCTCTATGCCTTGAATCGTTCGAAAAGAGTCAAAATCGAGAAAGTTTGGCCACACTGCACACTTCTTCGTTAGCTAATGTCCAGTTTCCATGTTTTTTGCACCGCTGAAGTAGTTCAGTTTTATGTGTAACTGTGGAGAAGGTAATTTGTCATGGTACTCGATCTGCAGTGTCGACTGATTGCGTGTAGTTATCTTCGTAAAGTCCGCCCCGTTAGCTGGGTGGTCAGCGCGACGGGCTGTCATGCCAAGGAATCCGGGTGTGATTCCCGTATAGGTCGGAGATTATCTCCGCTTAGGGACTGGGTGTTGTGTTGTCCTAATCAGCGTCATCTCATCTCCATCGACACGCAATTCACCGAAGCGACGTCAACTCAGAAGACTTGCACCAGGCGACCGGTCCACCCGATGGGAGGCCCTAACCACACGACATTTCATTTCACCTTCGTAAAATTCGCTCGGAATCTGGGTAAGATATACATTGAGGTCACAAGCACATGGATAGCGATATGCAGATATACAGTTGGCGGTAATGTCGCTTACAAATGCTTCAAATGGCTCTGAGCACTATGGGACTTAACATCTGTGGCCACCAGTCCCCTAGAACTTAGAACTACTTAAACGTAACTAACCTAAGGACATCACACACATCCATGCCCAAGGCAGGATTCGAACCTGCGACCGTAGCAGTCGCGCTGTCGAGTACACAAGGTATAAAAGGGCAGTGCATTGGCGGAGCTGTCATTTGCATTTAGGTGATTCATGTGACAACGTTACCGATGTGATTATGGCCGCACGACGGTAATTAACAGAATTCGAAGACGGAATGGTAGTTGGAGCTGGAAGCATGGGACATTCCATTTCGGAAATCGTTAGGGAATTCAATATTACGAGATCCACAGTGTCATGAGTGTGCCGAGAATACCAAATTTCAGGAATTACCTCTCACCATGGACAACGCAATGACAGAAGTCTTCACTTAACGACCGAGAGCAACGGCGTTTACATAGAGGCATCACTGCTAAAATACAAGTAACACTGCTTAAAATAACAGCAGAAATCAATGTCGGACGTACTATGAACGTATCAGTTAGAACAGTGCGGCGAAAATTGGCGTTAATGGGCTATGGCAGCAGACCACCTACGCTAGCGCCTTTGTTAACGGCGTGGCATCGCCTGCAGCGCCCCTCCTGGGCTCGTGACCATAGTCGTTGGACCGCAGACGACAGGAAAACTGTGGCCTGGTCAGACGAGTCCCGATTTCTGTTTGAAAGAGCTGATGGTGTGGTTCAAGTGTGACGCAGACACGACGAAGCCATGAAGCCAACTTCTCAAAAGGTACTGAGTAAGGCTGTTGGTGGCTCCATAAATGGGTGGGCAGTGTTTACTTGGAATGAACTGAGTTCTCTGGCCCAACTGGACAGATGATTAACCGGAGGTGGCAATGTTCGGCTACTTGGAGACCATTTGCAACCATTAATGGACTTCGTGTTCCCAAACAAGGATGGAAGTTTCATGGATGACAATGCGCCATGTAACCGGGCCACCCTTATTCGCGATCGGTTTGAAGAACATTCTAGACAATTATTGCGAATGACTTGGCCACCCACATGGCCCTACACCGCCGGCCGAGGTGGCCGAGCGGTTCTAGGCGCTACAGTCTCGAGCCGCGCGAACGCTAGGGTCGCAGGTTCGAATCCTGCTTCGGGCATGGATGTGTGTGATGTCCTTAGGTTAGTTAGGTTTAAGTAGTTCTAAGTTCTAGGGGACTGATGACCTCAGATGTTAAGTCCCATAGTGCTCAGAGCCATTTGAACCGTTTTTTGCTCCTACACGAATCCCGTCGAACATTTATGAAGTCCTGCACCAGCAGCACTTCCGTAATTCTGGGCGGCTATAGAGGCAGCCAAATTCTGGATGTGGCAGGGGTAAGATCCAGGGAGTGAAGGGCTATTTACAATTTGTACAGAAACCTGATGGCAGTTATAAGAGTCGAGGGACATGAAAGGGATGCAGTGGTTGGGAAAGGAGTGAGACAGGGTTGTAGCCTCTCCCCGATGTTATTCAATCTGTATATTGAGCAAGTAGTAAAGGAAACAAAAGAAAAATTTGGAGTAGGTATTAAAATCCAGGGAGAAGATACAAATACTTTAAGGTTCGACGATGACACTGTAATTCTGTCAGAGACAGCAAAGGACTAGGAAGAGTAGTTGAACGGAATGGATAGTGCCTTGAAGGGAGGATATAAGCAAAACGAGGATAATGGAATGCAGTCGAATTAAATCGGGTGATGCTGAGGGAATTAGATTAGGAAATGAGACACTTAAAGTAGTAAAGGAGTTTTGCTATTTGGGGAGCAAAATAACTGATGATGGTCGAAGTAGAGGGGATATAAAATGTAGACTGGCAATGGCAAGGAAAGCATTTCTGAAGAAGAGAAATTTGTTAACATCGAGTATAGATTTAAGTGTCGGGAACTCGTTTCTGAAAGTATTTGTATAGAGTGTATGGAAGTGAGACGTGGACGATAAATAGTTTGGACAAGAAGAGAATAGAAGCTTCCGAAATGTGGTGCTACAGAAGAATGCTGAAGATTAAATGGGTATATCACGTAATTTATGAGGAGGTATTGAATAGAATTGGGGAGATAAGGAGTTTGTGGCACAACTTGAATAAAAGAAGGGACCGGTTGGTAGGACATGTTCTGGGACATCGAGGGATCACCAATTTAGTATTGGAGGGCAGCGTGGAGGGCAAAAATCGTAGAGGGAGACAGAGACATGAATACACTAAACAGATTCAGAAGGATGTAGACCGCAGTACGTATTGAGAGATGAAGAAACTTGCACAGGATAGAGTAGCATGGAGAGCTGCATCAAACCAGTCTCAGGACTGAAGACCACAACAACAACAACAACAATAACAACATAGAGGCAGCATGGCTCAATATTTTTGCAGAGCATTTCCAATGACTTGTTGAGCCAATGCCACGTCGACTTTCTGCATTACGCCGGACAAAAGAAAATCCTAAACGATATCAGGATGTATCCCACGACTTCTGTCAACTCTATGTACTTGCATTCACTGAGAGCAGGAATTCCTGCCGGGTTTGAAGCCGAATGACACTGACAAGACCTGATTCTAGTCTCCTCTACCTGTCAGTTAGCGTCTTCCTACAACCGCTCTTCCTACGCAGTGTTACGTCATTGCGAGAGGTATACCAGTCGTTATAGACACGTTGGGAATCCGCCTTGACACACCAACAAGTTGGACAACTTCATTCACGACGCGGTCACGGACACCTCGGATCACGATAGTTCCTTCTGTCATCGTGTCACGTATTCACGTCGACCCATCCTAGTGCTCTGATTCCATACAACCGACTGGCACATACCCATTCACTGACAAGATTTACGACGTCGGTGAGGTGTCGTATGAGCGCCTGGTACCAAAGCGACCAGCGCGCTGTTTTAAGAGTATGATCAATATTTTTTGCTACGAATTTATTCTCGCTTCCGGCTACTTTGAAATATAGAACGATTTATTCATCTTTCAATTCATAAGTTATCCCCTTGTGAAGTTCTGTCTTTCAGCTGATAAGGCTGAACTCTTGTTTGATCCCTATTGTGTAGGTCAACAAATTACAACACGCTGTTTAGATTCTCTTGAATCGCGAATTTATGATGAAGAACGGAACTCCCACAAAAACAAGACGCATCTCTGACTTTTATGTACGACAGTGCAGGCGATGTTTCCGCTGTTGCCAATTCCACGTGAGGTTACCCAGTCGTCTGCTGAGCACGAGACATCGCATTTACGAGGCTTCCTCTCGCACGTGCTTACATGTAACGCACAATCCACTTAGCATAACTATTCGGATTGCAGCAACAGTTTCAGATTACTGTTAAGAGTTTAGAATCCTGTCGCCGTTGACATTAACGCCAAACTTGATCACGGTATACCACGTGCAGATGAGTGTCGCAAAATAGACTACAAAATCCTTGATCATCCACTATTTTTAGACAGTAAGATTCTGCAAACATAATAGTATACTTCTCCATACTAAGACGACAAAGGACACGAATTTGTTCTATCAAGACTCCCCAGCAACGCTAATGAACAATTTCTGAATTTTTTGTTAGTTAGCTTCGGTTCCAGATCGTATTTCGTTCGTAAAATATAGCACTCTACACCGTGTATTTTTTGGATTCCGTACCTCACTCGGTAAAAACGGAACGCTTATCATTTTGTTGTCCGCCCGTGTATCTGTCTTTCTGTCCGACTGTTCAAAACCCTTTTTCTCAGGGACGGGTCGACATGTCGAGTTGAAATTTGTTTCCCATATTAGGGTCTACAGTTTCTTGGCGGTGTAAAAAACTGAAATTCTAAGCCAAAGCAATCGAAAAGATATGGCTATTTTTGTCACACATTTTGATATTCGCAAAATCACTCCTCTAAACCTATACAGGACTCCCCGTTGACCTAGAATCATGAAATTTGGCAAGAAGCAAGGTTTCACACGATAACGAAAGTAAAAATTACAAAAATTGTTAATTTTGAATTATATCACCATAAAAAAATGTGGTATCAGACAGTCAGTCCCATTATCTCAGGAAAGCGTGGTTGCGTCAAGTTGAGGTCTATGTCACGTACTGAGGACTATGGTCCGTCGGCTGTGTATTAAATGTTAGCTGCTAAGTCAGTGGAATGTACGGATACGGTCATTTATATCATATTTGTTGATATTCGCAAACCCAATCATCAAAACCTACATGGTACCTCCGATTGGACTATAATCATGAAATTTCGCAAGAAGCAATGTTTCACAATACAACTAAAGAAAAAACGCAAAAATTGTGAATTTGTAATTATATCACACTAAAAATATTTTTATCGACTATCTACTTGTCCATCCGTACGTTAAGCCCCCTGTTTCTCAGGAACGGGTAGAAGTATCATTTTGAAACTTGTGCCACATACTAAGGTCTATAATTCCTCTCCGGTGTAGTAAATCAAACCAAAAGATACGTCCATTCATGTCACATATTTTGACAGTCGCAAACGCACCCATCAAAACTTTTAGGTTGCTTCCCGTTAACCTAGAATCACGAAATTTGGCTAGAAATAAGATTTCACAGCAAAACTGAAGGAGAAGATCCGAAAATTGTTAATTTGTTAATATATCACACGAAAAAAATTTTTGTCACTTGTTATCAGACTGTTTGTCTGTCTGTCCGTCTGTTAAGACCCTTTTTGTCCGGAAAGGGTATACACATCAAATTGAAATTTACGTTCCCTGTTCTCTTGTCGGTAAAAGAAACGTAAGCTTCTGAGTTAATGGACGCAAAAGATACGACCATTTATGTCACGTATTTTGACACTCGCAAACTCACTCATCTAATCCTGTGGATACTTCCCATTGGTCTAGAATCATGAAATTTGGCAAGAAGAAAGGTTTTAGAGTACAAGTACACAGAAAAATCCGAAGCTTATTAATTTGTAATTAGATGACATGAAAAAATGTTTTTCCGTTATTTATTCGAGTGTGTTTGATCTTCCGTTTATTAAGACCTCTTTTTCTCAGGAATGGATCGATTATCAAGTTCAGATTTATATCATATACTTACGTCTACGGACCTTTGATGCTGTAAAAAATTGAAGGTTCTATCAGTGCAGTCAAAAGATACGCACTCATTAAAACCCATAGGGTACTTCCAGTTGGTCTATAATCATGAAATTTGGCAAGAACAAGATTTCGCAGTACAAGTAAAGGAAAAAAATAGGAAAGTTCTTAATTTTTAATTATATCACAGTAACAAATATTTGCTGCCGGAGTGGCCGAGCGGTTCTAGGCGCTGCAGTCTGGAACCGCGAGACAGCTACGGTCGCAGATTCGAATCCTGCCTCGGGCATGGATGTGCGTGATGTCCTTAGGTTAGTTAGGTTTAAGTAGTCTAGAGGACTGATGACCTCAGCAGTTAAGTCCCATAGTGCTCAGAGCCATTTGAACCATTTTTTTAACAAATATTTCTTTTGTGAACTGTTATCCGGTTTGCAACTTGAAATTACAACATTCTCGAAAGTGTTGGAATCCCTAGGACCGGTATCTTGCCAGTGTCAATGTCGATAACAGGCAAAAGCCGTCGGGATTCTCGATTCCCGGAATGGATGAACTGTCGATATACGTAATTACGTTTGTACAGAAGCTTCAGTGCGCAAGTCCTACTAACACCTGGCGAGTTTTTTCGGAAAGACGTGCTTCATACACAGTGTGGGTGTTGACGGAATTAACAGCACTAAGGCCCATCGCGACAGTTGTAGACGGTTTTGTTGTGAAAAAAGACTGCTATTTCTTTATCTTTGAACGGCGTTCAACAGTTTACAAACAATGCCATCTGTATGTACAAGTCTGTTTGAATAACGCGAGCAGTGTTTGGAACGAAGAGTGAAGTACAGTAAAAACATATCCGGCCGCCAGCGGCGGCGCTTCGTGACGTCCCAGCAGGTGTTTACAACCTCCCCTCTCCGAGCAAGCAGCTGTCTGCACGAGGAACAAGCAGACGAGTCGCACGGAGCGAGGGCCTTCGTTATTACAGGATCTGGAGACAGTTTAACTACCCTTGAAGCAAATACGGGAGCTTCCCCGGTCAGTGTCACGCGAATTTTAACACCCTATTAATCCCGTAGCAGCATCTCTGGGCAGTAGTCAGTATCTTAGTAGTGTGTGCTGCAAGGTGCACATTACCCCCAAAAAGGGCCCGCCCGGTTAGCCGAGCGGTCTGACGAACGGCTTTCCGTGGTGGGAAGGAGCGCCTGGTCCCCGGCACGAATCCGCCCGGAGGGCTTGGGTCGAGGTCCGGTGAGTCGGCCAGCCTATGGATGGTTTTTAGGCGGTTTTCCATCTGCCTCGGCGAATGCGGGCTAGTTCCCCTTACTTCGCCTCAGCTACAATATGTCGGCGATTGCTCTCCACGTACGCGTACACCACCATTACTCTACCACGGAAACATAGGGGTTACACTCCTGTGATGTGAGACGTTCCCTGAGGGAGCCCACCGGGGGCCGAACCGCACAATAATCTGTGTTCGGTGTGGGGCGTCGGAGGGGTGAAGTGGACTGCAGTAGTCGACGGGGGGTTGTGCACCACTGCGGTTGCGGTGGAGACGGAGCCTCTCCGTCGTTTCTAGGTCCCTGGTTAACATACAATACAATACAATACCCCAAAAGACGAAAACCTGGCCGGGCTACTGAAAAACAGGGAGGGGAAGTAGTAATATTGTACATTTCAGTATTATTACAATTGGAGCGCTGTAACATCATACACGTATACCGGGTGTCTCTCTTAAGAGTCGTCACGTGCAATTTCACTGGTGTATCGGAAGTTTTTTGCAATTTCGTTTTTGCAATGTGTAGCTGCAGTCAGTCCGATCGATGCTCTTCATCCCGCCTTTCATGCTAAGCCGTGTCAACGAAAAGTATTGGTTTGTTTCCCGTTACACGCAAAATGATTTTCAAAAGCAGGATTTTACGTGCCCGTTGAATAGAGCGGTCCCATGTCAGTTCAGTACGATATTCGTTTCAGCGATGCGTGTCAACACGACAGTATAAAGCGAAGAACTTGTCCTGTTTCATGTACCTCCCTGCCTGCGCTGTGTGCTAACGCCATGCAGTAGCTGAAGTTTTGATTAGCCTTCGTGTTTTACAGTCTTGTTAATTCATATCGCTAAACCGAATGTCGCACTAGACTAATTTTGGATCGCTGTATCGAAGGGGGACATAAAATTGCGCTTGAAAAATCATTTTATTTGTAACGGGAAGGAAATCGATGTTTTCCGTTGACACTGGGCGTTGCATAAAAGACATTACGAGCAGTATTTTTTGGGTAGACTCCAGCTACAGACTGCAGTTTCAGATGATACTATGTGTCAGGAATTAGTACGTAAAATACTCCTTTCTGTGTTCGCTGAAGTATAAACAACTGTACTTCTGTTGTTTCTTTGTATGCCAAGCACACAACAAGAATTCTTCCCAAAACCAATTATAACACATATCGCATTTACGTTCCTTAAAATCCTCAATTGAGTATCACTCGCTTTGGAAACACAAACAGAATGACTAAATAAACAAAGGCAGCTATCAACACGATGAACACTGCAAGTCACTGCACATGGCGAGCGAGTCATTGCCTTTATTATCTTACACTCTCACTTAGCCAAATGAGTACGTAAGTTCATATTTTCGACTGGGACGTATTATCCCAGAAATAAATATAGCTCCAACCGCAGCTTCTGAAAGAGCTCTTTTGGGAGTTTTTCCTTGGTTATAAGACAATCACCACAACTGGTTATCCCTTGCCCAATATTTCCAATCGTGAATCCCTCTACACTTCTGCTAGCTCGTTGAGATTTGGCTGAAAAGAGAAGAACTGTATAAAGGCCGGATCTCATATACCCAGCACCACCTGTTGGATCAGAGACTGAAACATATCTAATAAAATAGAACGGTACGGAGGCCCACAACACTAAATAGCGTGTTTGCTCCTGTCTAGGTATTCTAGATCTGTGATTTAACCATGAAACTCCGGGATGCAAAGAAGGCAGCCTAGATGTGGAGCGACCATCAGTCAGCCAGGACAGCCAGTAGTGAGCTGCCTCTTAGTTCATTGCGTTTGCTACGAATGTTCATCCTAGCAAGCAGATCATACCAAATCGATTGTTTGTGTTGAAGCTGTGAATCATAACTAACAAACAGAATGCAAAAGATTGTGCTGAAAAATTCAGTCGATCTCGGAAAGGTAGAACATTTTAGTGACGGGGGTAAAACCACACAGGGAGCCCCACAGGGTTCAATTTTCGAGCTACTCCGATTTCCTGTATATGGAAATGACCTTCCACTAAACATTCAGCTAACAAGATTGGTAATTATTGCAGACGATACAAGTGTTATAATAAATAAAATCAGAGTGAAAGCAACAGAAGAGTTAGTAAATGATATTTTCCAGAGAATTATTAAGTGGTTCTCTGAAAATGGACTCTCCCTAAATTATGAAAAAACAGACTACATTCAGCTCTGTACAACAAATAGTCATACCAACAATTGATGTAGTACATGAGCAGGAGTCAATAAGCTGGATACAATGCTGCAAACTTTTGGGTGTACATGTTGTTGTTGTTGTGGTCTTCAGTCCAGAGACTGGTTTGATGCAGCTCTCCATGCTTCTCTATCCTGTGCAAGCTTCTTCATCTCCCAGTACCTAATGCAACCTACATCCTTATGAATCTGCTTAGTGCATTCATCTCTTGGTCTCCCTCTACGATTTTTACCCTCCACGCTGCCCTCCAATACTAAAATGGTGATGTCTCAGAACATGTCCTACCAACCGATCCCTTCTTCTGGTCAAGTTGTGCCACAAGTTTCTCTTCTCCCCAATCCTATTCAATACTTCCTCATCAGTTATGTGATCTACCCATCTAACCTTCAGCATTCTTCTGTAGCACCACATTTCGAAAGCTTCTAGTCTCTTCTTGTCCAAACTATTTATCGTCCAAGATTCACTTCCATACGTGGCTACACTCCATACAAATACTTTCAGAAACGACTTCCTGACACTTACATCTATACTCGATGTTAACAAATTTATCTTCTTCAGAAACGCTTTCCTTGAAATTACCAGTCTACATTTTATATCCCCTCTACTTCGACCATCATCAGTTATTTTGCTCCCCAAATAGCAAAACTCCTTTACTACTTTAAGTATCTCTTTTCCTAATCTAATTCCCTCAGCATCACCCGACTTAATTCGACTACATTCCATTATCCTCGTTTTAATTTGGTTGATGTTCATCTTATACCATCCCTTCAAGACACTGACCATTCCGTTCAACTGCTCTTCTTTGCTGTCTCTGACAGAATTACAATGTCATCGGCGAACCTCAAAGTTTTTATTTCTTCTCCGTGGATTTTAATACCTACTCCAAACTTTTCTTTTGTTTCCTTTACTGCTTGCTTAATATACAGATTAAATAACATAGGGGAGAGGCTACAACCCTGTTTTACTCCCTATCCAACCACTGCTTCCCTTTCATGTCCCTCGACTGCCATCTGGTTTCTGTACAAATTGTAAATAGCATATCACTCTCTGTATTTTACCCCTGCCACCTTCAGAATTTGAAAGAGAGTATTCCAGTCAACATTGTCAAAAGCTTTGTCTAAGTATACAAATGCTAGAAACGTAGGTTTGCCTTTCCTTAATCTTTCTTCTAAGATAAGGCGTAAGGTCAGTATTGCCTCACGTGTTCCAGTATTTCTACGGAATCCAAACTGATCTTCCCCGAGGTCGGCTTCTACTTGTTTTTCCATTTGTCTGTAAAGAACTCGTGTTAGTATTTTGCAGCTGTGTCTTATTAAACTGATTGTTCGGTAATTTTCACATCTGTCAACACCTGCTTGCTTTGGGATTGGAATTACTATATTCTTCTTGAAGTCTGAGGGTATTTCGCCTGTCTCATACATCTTGCTCACCAGCTGGTAGAGTTTTGTCATGACTGGCTCTCCCAAGGCCGTCAGTAGTTCCAATGGAATGTTGTCTACTCCGGGGACCTTGTTTCGACTCAGGTCTTTCAGTGCTCTGTCAAACTCTTGACTCAGTATCGCATCTCCCATTTTACCTTCATCTACATCCTCTTCCATTTCCATAATATTGTGCTTAAGTACATCGCCCTTGTATAGACCCTCTATATACTCCTTCCATCTTTCTGTTTTCCCTTCTTTCTTTAGAACTGGGTTTCCATCTGAGCTCTTAATATTCATACAAGTGGTCATCTTTTCTCCAAAGGTCTCTTTAATTTTCCTGTAGGCAGTATCTATCTTACCTCTAGTGAGATAAGCCTCTACATCCTTACATTTGTCCTCTAGCCATCCCTTCTTAGCCATTTTCCACTTCCTGTCGATCTCATTTTTGAGACGTTTGTATTCCTTTTTTTCTGCTTCATTTACTGCATTTTTATATTTTCTCCTGTCATCAATTAAATTCAATATTTCTTCTGTTACCCAAGGATTTCTACTAGTCCTCGTCTTTTTAGCTACTTGATCCTCTGCTGCTTTCACTACTTCATCCCTCAAAGCAACCCATTCTTCTTCTACTGTATTTCTTTCCCCCATTCCTGTTAATTGTTCCCTTATGCTCTCCCTGAAACTTTGTACAACCTCTGATTCTTTCAGTTTATTCAGGTCCCATCTCCTTAAATTCCCACATTTTTGTAGTTTCTTCACTTTTAATCTACAGGTCATAACCAATAGATTGTGGTCAGAGTCCACGTCTGCCCCTGGAAATGTCCTACAATTTAAAACCTGGTTCCTAAACCTCTGTCTTACCATTATATGATCTATCTGATACCATTTAGTATCTCCAGGGTTCTTCCATGTATACAACCTTCTTTCATGATTCTTAAACCAAGTGTTAGCTATGATTAAGTTGTGCTCTGTGCAAAATTCTACTCGATGGCTTCATTTCTTAGCCCCAATCTATATTCACCTACTACGTTTCCTTCTCCCTTTTCCTACACTCGAATTCCAGTCACCCATGACTATTAAATTTTCGTCTCCCTTCACTATCAGAATAATTTCTTTTATTTCATCATAAATTTCTTCAATTTCTTCGTCACTGGCAGAGGTAATTGGCATATAAACTTGTACTACTGTAGTAGGTGTGGGCTTCGTATCTATCTTGGCCACAATAATGCGTTCACTATGCTGTTTGTAGTAGCTTACGCGAATTCCTATTTTCCTATTCATTATTAAACCTACTCCTGCATTACCCTTATTTGATTTTGTGTTTATAACCCTGTAGTCACCTGACCAGAAGTCTTGTTCCTCCTGCCACCGAACTTCACTAATTCCCACTATATCTAACTTTAACCTATCAATTTCCCTTTATAAATTTTCTAGCCTACCTGCCCGATTAAGGGATCTGACATTCCACGCTCCGATCCGTAGAACGCCAGTTTTCTTTCTCCTGAAAACGACAACCTCTTGAGTAGTCCCCGCCCGGAGATCCGAATGGGGGACTATTTTACCTCCGGAATATTTTATCCAAGAGGGTGCCATCATCATTTAATCATACAGTAAAGGTGCATGCCCTCGGGAAAAATGACGCCCGTAGTTTCCCCTTGCTTTCAGCCGTTTTCAGTACCAGCACAGCAAGGCCGTTTTGGTTATTGTTACAAGGCCAGATCAGTTAATCATCCAGACTGTTGCCCTTGCAACTACTGAAAAGGCTGCTGCCCCTCTTCGGGAACCACACGTTTGTCTGGCCTCTCAACAGATACCCCTCCGTTGTGGTTGTACCTACGGTACGGCTATCTGTATCGCTGAGGCACGCAAGCCTCCCCACCAACGGCAAGGTCCATGGTTTAGGGGGAGGGGGTGTACATAATGACGAAAGTTTGAACTGGACGTATCATATTACTGAGCTCCTCAACCAATTAAATTCAGCTAATTTTGCTCTTCGTTTAATTACTAATCTTGGAAAAAAACGTAGCAACCTCCTGAAATAATTTGCAAAAAATGGCTCTGAGCACTATGCGACTTAACTTCTGAGGTCATCAGTCGCCTACAACTTAGAACTAATTAAACCTAACTAACGTAAGGACATCACACACATCCATGCCCGAGGCAGGATTCGAACCTGCCAACGTAGCGGTCGCTCGGTTCCAGATTGAAGAGCCCAGAACCGCACGGCCACTCCGGCCGGCAAATATTTTGCATATTTCACTCAATGTCGTAGTGTATAATTTTATGGGATAACTCATCAGTTAGAAACAATGTATGGTAGCACAAAAGCGAGCAGTAAGAATTATATTTATTGTTCACCCAAAGACGTCATGTAGGTACCTCTTCTAGGAGCTAGGCATTTTAACTGCGTCGTCACAGTACATATTTCCGCTAGTGAAAATCCTCATAAATAATCTGTCACAATTCGAGAAGAACCGTGATGCACATTCCTACAACACTAGAGGGAAAAAAAGACCTTTATTACCCGTTTTTAAGACTGTCAGTAGCTCACAGAGGGGCTCAGTATGCAATAATAAAATTTTTTGGTAATTTCCTCAATAATATAGAATGTCTGGCAGGTAGCGAAGCAAATTTTAAATCGAATTTAAAATCATTTCTCCTGGACGGCTCCTTCTATTCCACTGAAGAATTTTCACTTAAAAACTGGCAGAAGAAAAACAAAAAAATAAATAGATAAAAGTTTGTTTTAATTGTATCTCCACGAGTAGGAAAAAAATGATAATGTGTTCATTAATGTTAACACTAATCATAGGCATCCATATCGTGTAAACTAACTAGTTCAACATCATTGCGATAAAACAATTGTTCAAATGATATATTGGACATGTAACTAAATAACACATTTTAAAACTCATCAAGGACGTTATTTTGAACTGCCAGACACCAATCAATTCTTTCCTTAAAAGTCTGAGTTCCCCTATAACTGAGACAGGAACAGAAGCATCACAAGTGGTGTTCGGCTGACTAAAATATGGAGGGGCTAATCGTACGCTCGTCCTGAGAGTGCTTTCCTGGATGCGGATTAGGTATGTATGGCCTCTTTCAACACGTCACCAAGTGACATGTCAAATAATCGAGATTTACCACGAGCACATCAAACTTGCTTCGCCGTCCTCTGAAGGTTATCACGGAAATAACGACCCTTTGGGCTCAGACAAGAACAAGGAATGCTTTTAAGTGCAAATGGTTCAAATGGCTCTGAGCACTATGGGACTCAACTGCTGTGGTCATCAGTCCCCTAGAACTTAGAACTACTTAAACCTAACTAACCTAAGGACATCACACACATCCATGCCCGAGGCAGGATTCGAACCTGCGACCTAGCAGTCGCACGGCTCCGGACTGCGCGCCTAGAACCGCGAGACCACCGCGGCCGGCCTGCTTTTAAGTAACAAGCAACACTTTACTCACATAACTGAAGGTTACTTGATTTCTCTACGTAATCACTTTCGTTGTTTAAGTAGTAGTCATACTTCTCCACGAGCTATGGACTATACTGATCGTAATCGGGTGCTGTCCGCCCCTGATAGCTGAGTGGTCATACCTAATGGCCCGGGTTCTATTCCCGACTGGGTCGGAGATTTTCTCCGCTCAGGGACTGGGTGTTGTGTTGTCCTTATCATCGTCATTTCTTCCCCATCGACACGCAAATCGCCGATGGCGAACGGTTTACCCGACGGGAAGCCCTAGCCACACGGCATTCCATTATCGGCTTCTGCAATTCAGAAAGTAAGTCCCTCGTCTCATTCTTCACACAGGCTTCAGTTCCTATATGTTTCCTGATCAGGGGTTTTTAATGTCCTGTAATGGTGTCTTCCAAGATTTCCTTCTTAAAATAACCTATGATGATTGACGGACTTCCGGGACGAGTTTTGTTGTGCACCTTTATTAGTCCACTGCTTAACACTTCACACCACTTTCCGTCCACTAGAAATACAGCGTGTTTCAAAAAGGACTTTACAACTTTGAAATTCATATAATTTAAAAATGGTTCAAATGGATCGGAGCAATATGGGGCTTAACATCTGAGGTCATCAGTCCCCTAGAACTTAGAACTACTTAAACCTAACTAACCTAAGGACACCACACTCATCCATGCCCGAGGCAGGATTCGAACCTGCGACCGTAGCGGTCGCGCGGTTCCAGACTGAAGCGCCTAGAGCAGTTCGGCTACACCGGCGGGCATATAAATTAGTTCATGAGTCCTACAGAGGTGATTGCAGTGTCAATTTGTAGAAATACATCAAGTTTTGTCCCGCTTAGTTCTCAAGTGCCGACTCGCACAGTAAGGAGCGCTAGCAGTAGTTGCGTTAAAGATGGCTGCACTCAAATGTTTGTGAATTTCTAAGGAACCAAACTGCTGGGGTCATCGGCCCCTAGACATACACACTACTGAAACTAACTTATGCTAAGAGCAATACACATACACCCAATCCCGAGGGAGGACTCGAACCTCCGCCTAGAGCGGCTGCGCACTCTGTGACATAGCGCATCAAACAGCGCGGCGACCCGGCGAGACATGACTGCCTTCAGTAGACCCCAGCGTGCTAGTTGTGTGTTTAGGTTTGAAGAATCGAAGTCGGTTACAACAGTTCTGCGTAATTTCCCTGACAATTAGACTAAGGATCCTCCTAGTAGACCTGCGGTTTATGAAAAAAATGGCTCTGAGCACTATGCAACTTAACTTCTGAGGTCAACAGTCACCTAGAACTTAGAACTAATTAAACCTAACTAACCTAAGGACATCACACACATCCATGTCCGAGGCAGGATTCGAACCTGCGACCGTGGCGGTCACTCGGCTCCAGACTGTAGCTCCTAGAACCGCACGGCCACTCCGGCCGGCCTACAGTTTATGACTGGCATAAATATTTTGTAGAAACAGGGGGCTCGGTGGACATGGGAAATCACCAGGTTTGCCCAAGCACATCTGATGACGTCGTTGAGCAAGTGGGACAACGTTTTCTCAGCAGCCATACGAAATCGACCCGACGTGCATCTCGCGAACTGCATATCCCACATACGACTGTTTGGCGTGTGTTGAGAAACCGTTTGCATTTGAAGCCGTACAGATTGACCATCATACAAGCAATGGACACTGATAAAATTGCTCGCAAGAAGTTATGTGCGGATATGTTAAATTGATTACATGAGGATGAACATTTCTTGGACAAAATCATCTTTTCTGAGGAGTCGACCTTTCACTACAGTGGCAAGGTTAACACACATAACTGTAGGATGTGGGGCAGTGAAAATCTACCTCAAACATTGCAACACGTTCGTGATAGCCCTAAACTGAGCGCTTTTTGTGCATTGAGCAAGAACAAAGGTACGGCCCCTTTTCTTTCCGTGAAAGAATCGTCAACGGGGTAGTATACCTGGTATGTTACAGCAGTTTTGGTAACCCAGATCGATGAGGATGACCAAGAACGAAATGTTTACTTCAAGCTAGGTGGTGTACCACCCCACTACTTGGCTGACGTCCGGGATTTTCTCAGTGACCGCTTTCCAGATCAATAGATTGGCCATGATGCGCCAATTGCGTAGCCGCCACGTTCGCCAGACCTGACACCACTCGATTTTTTTTTTAAATGGGGATTCATCAAGGATATCGTGTTTGTACCTCCTGTGCCGGCTTCTCAACCTGAACTTAGAGCAAGAATTTACGCTGCCACTGAGCAAGTTAAAACTGCAATGTTACAGCGAGCTTGGGAAGAAATTGACTTCCGATGGGATGCATGCAGGATAACCGACGTAAGCCGCATACAACATCTTTAATTTAAGGTAAAAAACCTGATGTGTTTCCCTACAAAATAATACTAAACCCAACTGTATAGCATCTTTCAATAGATTTATGTGAATTTTTAAAGCTTTAAAGTCATTTCTGAAACACCCTGTAGAGCTGCCTGTAAATTCCATTGTAGGCATTTCACCACCGGCGGATGTAGTGCAAGACGTTCTCGAAAGCAGCTGTTTCCACCGGGATGCCTCTTGGTACGTCGTGATTCATCAGAAACAAAGCTGTTACTCCAGTGATTCACGCCTCTCCACTTATCGCACGATGTGTTTGTCACAACGTGTAACATGACTTTCGACAGTGATGAAAACCGAATGTTTGTCCAGCTTGGCAGTGAATGCTGCCTCATGTTCACTCTTCCTTGTGAAATCCAAATAATCTGAGGAACAATTGAAGTTTTCTCATTACGTCATCTGGTCGTTGCAGAAACGTTGCGTTTGACTACACAGTGTGTTACGTCGTCGAGAATGCAGCATCTATCTCAGTAAGCATCCTGAACCCTGCAGCTGAAATAACAGGACGAAAATGTTCGGGAGCATGACGCCTCCAATTGTTGCCTCTCCACTATGCTGTAAATAAGTGTTCGTACATCGCCGAACGCACTTAATGCTTCCATTAGAGTCCACGTCAGTTCTATCGAGATAACATTTTAAAAAATTAATCCAACACCACCTTTCTTCTACATCACCATTTCCATTTCAATCACACCGCTTTTCTCATCATCCTATTTGTTCACTTTTCATTATTCATGGATAATATACGGAAAATCGTACGCTCTATTAGTTAAGAATCGCTTCCCTAAACCAAAAATGAGAAACGTACGTAAATATTTCATTACTATTATTAAGGTAAATGTTTTAAAGTTCCATGTCAAACACTTACTAATAATATGCTCAATAAAGCAGCAATAATAAGTTAACTGTATTCATTCTTGTAACCTATAAGAGGTTGCCAGATTCTAAAGTTAGAAAATTGTGACAGACAAATATCTACGGTTGTTTCAATATCTCACCCACAGTGTCGCTTTCAGACAGCATTAAGCAAACGTCGGGGGAAATCTTGTGATAACGCTCTAGAAAGCGCTTTTACTATACTGGCCACAACTCGCTCTCATATAATTATTGATATAGGAGGGTAATCCCGAAAGTAAGGTCCCCTATTTTTTATAAGTACATAGACCTGTTTATTTCTACAATGATTTACATCAGTTTACAGCTTGAACATTTAGCTATTTTTCGACATAATCACCATTTCTGTCGATGCATTTTTGTAGACGCTGTGGCAGTTTTTGTATGCCCATGTCATACCAGCTCGCCGCCATGCTGTTCAGAAAGTTGCGAACCTCTTCTTTCACCTCGTCGTCGGAGCTGAATCGCTGGGACCACAATTAACGCTGACAGGTATTGCGAGACTCTGAAAAAACTCGAACGGGCAATTCAGAACCGGAAAAGAGGAGTGTTGAGCAAGGGCGTGCACATTCTCCATGGCAACACTCGCCCACACATCGCTCGGCAAAGCGTTGCTCTCCTGCAACAGTTTCAGTGGAACATAATCACCCACCCACCCTATAGACCTGTTCCCTAGGTTAAAAGAACATTTGGCCGGAAAGCGATTCAGCTGCGACGACGAGGTGAAAGAAGAGGTTCATAACTTTCAGAACAGCATGGCGGCAAGCTGGTGTGACATGGGGCATACAAAAACTGCCACAGCCTCTACAAAAATGCATCCACAGATATGGTGATCATGCTGAAAAATATTTAAATGTTCAAGCTGTAAACTGATGTAAACCATTGTAGAAATAAACAGGTCTATGTATTTATAAAAAAAATAGGAGACCTTACTTTTGAGATTACCCTCATATCCCTTTATTGTGTTTTCTCTAATAAATTACATGCAAGAGACGAAAATGTCTCTACTGTCAAAAACTGTTATGTGTGCTTCTACTGCGGTAGTGATTCTCCCTTGTGTTTACACGAGCCGTTTCAGGAATACAAATAATAAAACCGCGCGAGATCTGAAATGATTAGTAACACTAACTTATCACCATAGATACACCAAGATCCCAAAATGCACTTCGCTGTAAAAAATAAATATTTCTTGTAATAGTTCTTGGTGGCACGCTGAACAAACAGTTCAGCGTTTCGCCTTGTTACTGCTTTTGCACATGATTCGATTCGTCACTCATAAATTTCTAATTATGAGAAATAGCTTTTTAATGCATTTTACAAAATCGGAAGTAACAAAGACTGTATTCCTTGATGTGAATATTTTTTTAAACACGAGGACGCACACAAAACATGTTCTACGCTTAAAACGACGAAGTAGGGTATTTGTTGCTACAGGGTCTAGGTTGTCCTTGTTTCACCAATACATTCCACATTACATGCTTTTAATCTCTGTTGTTTTATCCCATATCTGGCCAAAGTTCCAGTCTTAGTTTGTCGACGAAATTAGGTTCCATGTGTAAGAAACTATTGAGAAATCTTCAGCTCCTGATTGGACGGCCCTTTTTCAGTACGTCGAAGATAAATAGTTCGAACGTCACTTTCAGATCGGCAAGTGTTTCCTGCTGCTCTCTACGTCATATGCCTCACGAGGCCTTCATTGATAGTAATAATTACGTAAATGCACGGTAGGTATTGAAGTGGTTGTCTCCTCTGTTAACTTTACTTGCTTCAGAGCTTGTCAGAAAGCTGCACATCCGGCTGTACACGTTATGCAATCAACTTGAAAGCACAGGCGGCACATCAGGATAATTATTAAACTGTTTGTGTTTATATACATAATTACTGCACATACACTAATGAGATAGTGAAATGTCCATAGCTGTCTTGCTAGCTAGACAGCCCTTTTGTTTCTTGGTGGACGGAGTAGCTGAGCTTAGCATATGACAGTGATCACATAACATCCCACACAATGTTCGCGTGAGTTGATCGATAGATTATCGAGAGCAGGCGTATTTGTCTCACCGTCTCTCGAAAATTCGGCTTTTCACAGCTAATAGCTAAGCACAAGATGGAGTCTTTGTTGGGTCCTATACACAAGAAGCGAGTGAATTAGTCCCAACTCTGCCCATAATTTAGCAGAGATGTCTAGAGCAGATACTGTTCACGGCAATTGGAAAAGAATCCCACTCAAAAAGGAAACATCACTATCTTGACTTGGTTTGTTAAGGATAAAAAAGCACAATAGCAACATATCGGCCCCAGCAGTCGATCCTGCTAGAAAATTTGGTCCGTAATTCTGAGAGAACGCTGTTATGACATTTTGAATGTACAGGTTGTCTTCGTGCCTGCCTGTTTCTTGTCACTCACCCCGTCCCGTATAGCCACCTGCTCCCCGAGCTCCAAGCACTATACAGCAGGGCGAGAAGCAGCGTCCTCCTGTTCACATGGTGCTGAAGGCAAGGGAAGGTTAGTGGGGAGGAGAACACATCTGCCGAAAGTGTTTTGAAACATTGTTCTAGAACACGATGTTTCGTTTTTCGCGAAGAAAGATTACGTAATGTGCCAACCTGATGTCCACTCACATTAATGTGACCACCTGTTAAAAGCATGAATATCCTCATTTTGCACCGCGGAGAGAGTCGGTGAGGTTCTGGAAGGTACCGACAGGGTTGGTGAGCCAGGTTTCGAGAGTGAGGATCTTTAGCACGGACAGCCCGATTGGTCACACAGATTCACAATTGGGTTTAAATCCAGAAAGGTTGGTGGGCAGGGTAATACGGTAAACTCATCCTTGATGTCTTCGAACGACGCACATGCACTGTGAGCTGCGTGACACGTTGCATTGTCTTGCTGGTAGAAGCCATTGTGCCGAGGAAGACCAAACGGCATGAAGGGGTGGACATGGTCCTCAAGGATAAGTACACACATGTGTTGATCCATTTTGTACTCCAGAATGTCAAGATCACCCAGAGACTGCCACTAAAACATACCCCAGACCATAACGCTCTCTCCTCCGGCCTGGATCCTTCCGACGACTGTTGCAGAGTGTTTGCTTTCAGAGGTTTCGCGCCCGATGGGGCATAAAACGCGATTCATCTGAAAAGGCCACCTGTTACCACTCAGTGGAACTTCATATGCGGTACTGTCATGCAAACTCCAGCCTTCGTCGTCGATAAACAGCAGTCAGCATGGGGGACACGAACCAGACGCCTTCTGCGGAGGCCCATATAAAGCAACGTTCGTTAAACAGACATTGAGGTGACTGTTGGTAGCCCCTTAGTGCACCTGGGCGGTCAGTCGCTCAATACTTGCACATCTTTTCGCCCGTACACATCTCTGCTGCCGTCGTTATCCTCTGTCATCTGTGGCCCCTGGTGAACCACAGTTGCCTCACAGCTACTATTGTATAGCACCATTTTCCCATGCAACATATCCTTTAACCACGGCAGCAGGCGAGCAGTTTAAAAACTTAGCCGTTTCGGAAATGCTACCGCCCATGGCCCGAAATCCAACGATCTTTTTGGATGTCAGATGAATCTCTCCGTTTCCGCACTACGACAACGACTTCACTTTTTACTGCCCCCCCCCCCCCCCCCCCACTACCCTCTCTTCCCGTCACACTTTATATATCCTCTACTACTAGTGCTGCCACCTGCTGCCTGTGAGTGATTGTTGCAGGTTGACGCCGAATATAGGAGACGATCACATTAATGCGACTGGAAGTGTATATGCTCAATTATTTAAAAAATTTATTTATTTATTTATTTATTTATTGAGTCATCGATCCTCTTACTGGGTCGATGTAGCCAGCCACGAATTCCCCTCTTGTGAGAGCCTTTTCAACTCAGAGTAGCACTTGCAAGATACGTCCTCCATTATTAGCTGGATGTATTCCAATCTCTGTCTTCCTCTACAATTTTTTCCCTCTACAGCTTCTTCTGGTACCATAGAAGACGTTTCCTGTTGTCTTGACACATGTCCTATCATCCTTGTCAGTGTTTTACACATATTCCTTTCCTCTCTGATTCTGCGCAGATCCTCTTCATTCTATACCTTATCAATCCAGCTAATTTTCAACATTCGTTTCTACCACCACATCTCAGACTCTTCGATCCTCTTCTTTACAGGCTTTCACGCAGTCCATATTTCATATGGGTTGGGTTGTTTGGGGAAGGAGACCAGACAGCGAGGTCATCGGTCTCAGCGGATTAGGGAAGGACGGGGAAGGAAGTCGGCCGTGCCCTTTCAAGGGAACCATCCCGGCATTTGCCTGGAGCGATTTAGGGAAATTACGGAAAACCTAAATCAGGATGGCCGGACGCGGGATTGAACCGTCGTCCTCCTGAATGCGAGTCCATTGTCTAACCCCTGCACCACCTCGCTCGGTTCATATTTCATATTATACAATGCTGTCCTCGAAACGTACATTCACAGAAATTTTTTCCTCGAATTAAGACCTATGCTTGTTACTGGCAGACTTCTCCTTGCCAGGAATGCTCATTTTGCCAGAGCTAGTCTGCTTTTGATGTCCTCCTTTCTCCGTCCGCCATTGGTTCTTTTGCTGCCTAGATAGTAGTCTTCCTTAAATTCATCTACTTCGAGACCATCAATCCTACATTATGCCTCAAAATCTAAATGAATAAGCCTAAGCAACTGAAGAAATATTATGAAATGGAGTTAATGATTTTCGATTTACAATGTAATCACGCTTGTCACTTTGAAGAATAACGCAGCTCCTTCACGCTAACAGTATCAGCTTTGCAATTCAAATAAAATAACACACAACAGCGATTTAACAATTAAATAGCGCTACGCAAGTTCTCTAATGACACAGTCATTTCCATTAATTTGCAATGCATTTGTGAAGCGCAACGTAAAAGAGTTCAAAGTAAATAGAGCTGTGAAACCAGTTACGGCTTGGAGGCCGCGAAGCTTGACGCAAAGGACAAAGCAACATTATGAACACGAATGTCTTGCTCTGCTAAACAGTACTATGCACTCTGAAATGAAGAGGGTGAAGTGAGGCGGTGCGAGTGATAAACAACCAGCACACGTGAAGTTTAAAAGCGATACATTCAGAATGTGATAACTGCGAATTATCAGAATTATATCTCAAATTTTCGCATAGGATCGATTGCTGGGCCTTTTTCTCCTTAAAGTATAAAGTTAGGGTTGCGATTTTTCCTTGACAACTACAAAAACAGCAGCAAAATTCACAAGAGAACTACACTGTAGCGCCAAAGAAACTGGGATAAGCATGCGTATTCAAATACAGAGATATGTAGCCGGCTGGAGTGGCCGAGCAGTTCTAGGTGCTTCAGTCTGGAACCGCTCGACCGCTAAGGTCGCAGGTTCGAATCCTGCCTCGGGCATGGATGTGTGTGATGTTCTTAAGTTAGTTAGGTTTAAGTAGTTCTAAGTTCTAGAGGATTGATGATCTGAGATTTTAAGTCCCATAATGCTCAGAGCCAGAGATATGTAAACAGGCAAAATACGGCGCTGCTCTCGGCAACGCCTATATAAGACAACAAGTGTATGGTGCAGTTGTTAGAAGGGTTACTGCTGCTACAGTGACAGGTTTTCAAGATTTAGGTGAGTTTGAACGTGGCGTTATAGTCAGCGCACGAGCGATGGAAGACGGCACCTCTGAGGTAGCGATGAGGTGGGGATTTTCCCGTACGATTATTTCACGTGTGTACCGTTAATATCAGGAATCCTGTAAAACATCAAATCTCCGACATAGCTGCGGCCGGAAAAAGATCTTGCAACAACGATACCAAAGACGAGTGTAGAGAATCATTCAATGTGACAGAAGTGCAATGCTTCCTCAAACTGCTGGGCCATCAACAAGTGTCAATGTGTGAACCATGCAACGAAACATCATCGATATGGCCTTTCGGAACCGATGGCCCACTCGTGTACCCTTATGATGGCACGACCAAAGCTTTACCTCTCACCTGGGCCCGTCGACACCGATAACGTACTATTGATGACTGGAAACCTTTTGCCCGGCATGAAGAGTCTCGTTTCAATTTGCATCGAGTGGATGGACGTGTACGGGTATTGAGACAACCTCTTTAATCCAAGGACCCTGCATGCAGCAGGGAACAATTCAAGCTGGTGGAGGCCTTGTGATGGTGTGGGGCTTGTGCAGTTGGAATGATATGGGACCCCTGACAGGTCTAGGTAGGATTCTGACAGGTGACACGTACGGAAGCAACCTGTCTGTTCACATGCATCCATTCATGTCCATTGTGCATTCCGACGGACTTGGGCAATTCCAGCAGGACAATGCGACACCCCACACATCCAGAATTGCTACAGAGTGGTTCCAGGTACCCTATTTTGAGTTTAAATTCATCCACTGGCCACCAAACTCCCAGACCCGAACATTATTGAGGCATATCTGGGATGCCTTGCAACGTTCTGTTCAGAAGAGATCTCCAATGCTACATTCTCATTTTCTCCAGTTCTTCGAGAAGACATTCGTCTTTAGGTGTATGGTTGCGGCTGCAAAAGCCTTCATTTGCATTCAGAGACAAGGTTTTAGCTCCATATATAACTATTGACTTCAGAACCACTTCATAGTGTTGTACTTTAGTGTTTTGTGATTGGCATTTTTTGTTGTAGCACGTGCGCAATATTTGGTAGATTACTGCAAATCAAGCAAAGCCAAGCTTAACGTCCTGGCCTTCATGGGGCAGTCGAAACTAACCGACCACCGAGTCATCCTACGGCAATGGCGTCATTGGATGCGGTATGGAGAGGCGAGGGCCATCCCATAGCATTCCCGGCCATTGTCGGCTTTCATGACTGTGGGGCCACTAGTTCTCATTCATGTAGCTCTTTACTTGGCTTGACTATTTCAGGTTTACGCATTAATTCCTTAATTGTTTTCTTTTCCAGTGTGTGTTTCATAATTATTTCCCCCAGGTACTTAAATTTTTCTACTCTGTTGATATCTCCTTATTCCGTCTGGAGTTTTCTGGGGAGGCATCTGATTCAAGTAAATCCTTGCCTTTTTCTTTCGAATTATATTATATCTGCAAGCCAGTTAGTTCGGTGGTTTCCTTTAACTGTCGGATTTGAAGACTGGCAATTTCTACGTCGTTTGACAAAATGGCAATATCTTTTGCAAAAGCTACACAATCTAATCCCAGGGATTTATCCCCCATTCTCATCGGGATATGGTCGGTTTCCACTAATCTCGTTCGCCAGGTCCTGATGATTTTTCAAAGAACACAGTTAAAAGGCACTGCAAACAGTCCATCACCTTGTCTGATTCCTGTTTCGATTCCAAATGAATGAGTTTGTAACCGGCAGTCTAATTACTGCCAGCAGTTGAAGGTCAATGCCGAATTCATTAAGGATATCTAATAACACTTCGTGGTCTTTTGAATCGCAGGCTTTCTTTAAGTCCACAAAGACTGATACGCACCTATCGGACCCACCTTATGGTACTGTTAGACTGTTCAACTACCATTCCTGAGCTCCTCGTGGTATTCTCGTATTTGATGCTCGACTTGGACTTATAACGTTCCAGGATGGTATGGCACAGAATTTTGTAGGTTAGCGGTAGTACGCATATTCCTCCGTAGTAGTTGATGTTTTTCACGTTGCCTTTCTGGCCCAATGGCTGTTTAGGGCTACTTTCCTCATCTTCGGGTAGTGTTTTCTTAATCCACGATTTTTTTTTAATTTGCTGTTGCAATATTTGGGTTGATTCCTCGGAGGCATATTTCCACAGTTCTGCGACTACTCAGCCTTATTATTAGATACACTCCTGGAAATGGAAAAAAGAACACATTGACACCGGTGTGTCAGACCCACCATACTTGCTCCGGACACTGCGAGAGGGCTGTACAAGCAATGAGCACACGCACGGCACAGCGGACACACCAGGAACCGCGGTGTTGGCCGTCGAATGGCGCTAGCTACGCAGCATTTGTGCACCGCCGGCGTCAGTGTCAGCCAGTTTGCCGTGGCATACGGAGCTCCATCGCAGTCTTTAACACTGGTAGCATGCCGCGACAGCGTGGACGTGAACCGTATGTGCAGTTGACGGACTTTGAGCGAGGGCGTATAGTGGGCATGCGGGAGGCCCGGTGGACGTACCGCCGAATTGCTCAACACGTGGGGCGTGAGATCTCCACAGTACATCGATGTTGTCGCCAGTGGCCGGCGGAAGGTGCACGTGCCCGTCGACCTGGGACCGGACAGCAGCGACGCACGGATGCACGCCAAGACCGTAGGAACCTACGCAGTGCCGCAGCAGACCGCACCGCCACTTCCCAGCAAATTAGGGACACTGTTGCTCCTGGGGTATCGGCGAGGACCATTCGCAACCGTCTCCATGAAGCTGGGCTACGGTCCCACACACCGTTATGCCGTCTTTCGCTCACGCTCCAACATCGTGCAGCCCGCCTCCAGTGGTGTCGCGACAGGCGTGAATGGAGGGACGAATGGAGACGTGTCGTCTTCAGCGATGAGAGTCGCTTCTGCCTTGGTGCCAATGATGGTCGTATGCGTGTTTGGCGCCGTGCAGGTGAGCGCCACAATCAGGACTGCATACGACCGAGGCACACAGGGCCAACACCAGGCATCATTGTGTGGGGAGCGATCTCCTACACTGGCCGTACACCTCTGGCGATCGTCGAGGGGACACTGAATAGTGCACGGTACATGCAAACCGTCATCGAACCCATCGTTCTACCATTCCTAGACCGGCAAGCCATTCCTAGACCGGCAAGAGAACTTGCTGTTCCAACAGGACAATGCACGTCCGCATGTATCCCGTGCCACCCAACGTGCTCTAGAAGGTGTAAGTCAACTACCCTGGCCAGCAAGATCTCCGGATCTGTCCCCCATTGAGCATGTTTGGGACTGGATGAAGCGTCGTCTCACGCGGTCTGCACGTCGAGCACGAACGCTGGTCCAACTGAGGCGCCAGGTGGAAATGGCATGGCAAGCCGTTCCACAGGACTACATCCAGCATCTCAACGATCGTCTCCATGGGAGAATAGCAGCCTGCATTGCTGCGAAAGGTGGATATACACTGTACTAGTGCCGACATTGTACATGTTCTGTTGCCTGTGTCTATGTGCCTGTGGTTCTGTCAGTGTGATCATGTGATGTATCTGACCCCAGGAACGTGTCAATAAAGTTTCCCCTTCCTGGGACAATGAATTCACAGTGTTCTTATTTCAATTTCCAGGAGTGTAAAACATTTTTATATGTTATTCAAATTATGATAATCTTAGGCATTGGTCATACTTTAAAAGTGGTATTGACGGCAAGTTAAGTTTGGGGGCAGGGAGACACTGGATCAGCGCCTGACAAAGTTCTGCCTTTGAACATGGCAGTAGGAAATCTGTGAAGTGCAGCATTTGACAGGAACCGCTGAATCAGATGTTACTCTAACACCAGTGCGGCATTACAAGCTGAGGCAGTGTTTCAGAAAGCGTTCCTTCCGCCACTGCCTTTCGGCCGCCAGCTGCCTGGGTGGCGGCTGTAACCAGCTGAATTGGAATGTAATGCGTACATCCTGTGCGTCACACCCCGCCGTCACGCATTCAGTCACAGCACGGAAATGTCAATTCTCTGCAGTGTTTTTCAGCGACCGGAGGGCAAACAGTAAAGCTGATCGCTACGGAAATTCCTCTTAAGGAGTTAACAGTAAGAATGCAGAATACAGGAATCCTAACCTCCATGCTCTCGACCGTTTAAGCCAAGGATCGCAAGGAATCTTCGTGATTTTGTTTTACATGCCAGATTCTTTCTTCATCTCGTCGATTCATCTCTTGAATGGGACGGTGTAACGACAGTACACCGATAGCACGAACGGAGAGGTTAGCTAAGCGAATGTTGCCGAAGTTTCAATGCACTAAAACAGTCACTACAGGAGGCAGTAATAATGGTTCTGCCAGATTTTTTGTGTTGAAAATTATGTATTATACTTCGTACCAACAACATTCAGACATATCTTAGTAAAAGCGATATCTCGTGCCCCACATGTAATCGTATTCATTGTTATTGTCTTTTGAAGATATTTAGTATTGCTCCAGAATCTGATTCAGTTGTCCTCACTAGTGAGGGAGTCTAGACACTGTAACTTCTTGGCAGGTTAAAACTGTTAGCCAGACTGGTACATGAACATAAAAACGTACCTTTCACTGATCAGGTTCCGGATTCAAATCCCAGTCCGGCACACAGTTTTAATCCACCACTAAGTTCCGAAACAGGTCACAGTCCATTGTAGAATGAAATTTTCATTCTGAAAAATCTACATATTACCGCAGGAGTTAGATCCATAGCAGATGGTAAATAACAGATTCTGTTCAGAAAACTTTTTTAACTTTGCATTTAACATTTTTCCGTCTTGTTTGCACTTCCTTTGGCATTTCATGTACTCAACACTGTCATATTCCGACACTCTCAGAAGCTGTTTCAAAATGTTATCGAATACAATGTGATTCCATCAAGTCACGAATCTTAGGTTGTAAAATATCGGCATACTTCACGTGTAAGACTACTTCACGTAGCAGTTCACAGTTTATTAGTTTTTTTGTCATTCCTACTCCCGTTCGAAAATAAGGAACAGTGAAGTTTAAGTCCTCGTGTGACCATCCAGCGTCAGCTTTTACGTAGTTTTCCTAAATCACTCCAGACAGCTGGTGATACTTTTCTAATGACGTCTTAGTTGACGAGACGAGAAATTGTAAACTCCTTTCTAGACCCTGATAGAACAAGAAAGGCATTGCCTGCCAGCAACTTTCAATATTTTCTGTGTTGCAGCATTCATCCTGCCTCTGGAGAATGTTTTGCACTCCATTTTTCCAATATCACACACCCCTCGGTCCTTCCACATAGCAGTGACCCGCAAGCCACCGTACGGTGTGTGTTGGTGCATGTACGATAGGCTCACACTGTAAATGTTTCTCCTTAACTGTTGCTTTTGTGGATGGTGAGCGGTAAGAAATGTTGTTAGTATCCTGAGTATGTACCAACTGATCATAAGTATCCGTATAGTCCTATGTATGTGTAACTGACCACTAGATGTCACGAGACACGGGCCAACTATTATAAATAGCGGCAGGGAGTTTTGTGTTGTCGGCAGAGAAACAGTAACTGCAGAATGGGTCGATCAGCGGAGCTCAGTGACTTCGGCCTTGGACTAGTCATGGGATGTCACCTGAGAAGCAGATCCATCAGGGCGTTTTAAACCTTCTAAAGCTGTCCAGGTCGACTGCAGGTGATGTGATTGTAAAGTGGAAGCGCGAAGGAACAACCATAGCTAAATCAAGAACAGGCAGACTTAATGTACAGGGACCGTCGACAACTGCGGAAGGTGGTTGTAAAACAATAATAATAATAATGTCGCATGAAACCAGCAGAAGCAGTCACTCGTGTGCTCCAAAGCGTTGCCAGCAGTCCAAGTAACACATTAACAGATTGACTGAGCGTAGGGAGTGGACTACAATGGTCGATGATGTTTGGCTTTGTTGGGCGCTCAACTTCGCGGTCATCAGCGCCCATACAAAGTCCCAATTACTCACACAGTCCAGTTTCTTTACTCAGTCCAATTTACCCACTGCCACGAATGATGATGATGAGGAAATGATGAGGAAAACACAGACGCCCAGTCCAAAAAATGGTTCAAATGGTTCTAAGCACTATGGTACTTAACATCGGTCCCCTAGACTTAGAACTACTTAAGCCTAACTACCTTAGGACATCACACACACGTCTATGCCCAAAGCAGGATTCGAACCTGCGACCGTAGCAGCAGCGCGGCTCCGGACTAAAGCGCCCAGAGCCGCTCGGCCACAGCGGCCGGCACACCCAGTCCCCGGGCAGACAATGGTCGAGCACATTTCTATATTCAGTGCTAAGCGACGATTCCGGTAGCGTAAGGAGTGACGTCACTGAACAGTGGATGACTTGAAACGAGCGATTTGGAGTCATGAATACGGTACAACCTGTGGTAGTCCGATGTAAAGGTTTGGATAACTTCGTGATTACGGCCAAGAGCTGCTGACAAAATTTATTTATTTAACAACCAGTTTCGGTGCACGGATCATGAGGTTCCTGTATACCATTAGAAAGAACGTAGCCGTATAAGGCTAAATTGACACAATACTGTCAATTGATGTAGCTAATAAAATGTCACATACTAACATAAAAGCATTTAGAACAACATATTAAGCGATACAAAATTATTGTCATCAGACAATAAAATTCATATCTCTCCTCGTCCCTAACGCTCATGTCGGAACAACATGACAGAAACACACGTTCCCATTATAATAAAATCCTCTCCGTTCCACTGCATCGCTCAGTCACCTTCTCCAAGTCCTTTACAGTAGCGGGAACCCGACTGTGAAATAACCTCCCTCGTTATGTTAGAGAACTTAAAAACATGTCCAGCTTCAAAAAACAGTTAATGACGTATCTACTTAAGCAACAGTAATGCCTTCCTCTGTACATAAATGCACATTTATAAGGCAGTAGATGAGACAGAGTGTATGGAAATCTCTGCGTTTGTCTGCACGCAGCCAGGACAATTTTGTGTATGTTGGTGAAATATGATCAAAAAGTCGAACGTCACAGATATATCGGACGTAGACATTCATGACCAGTTCTAGACGTCGGGAATTTTTCTGAGAGAGGCCTTGTAGGATAATATCACTGTAGTCAATGATTGGGAGTATAAGTGCACCATCATAAGTTATTTAGTTCGAAGTGAAATGCTTCAGGCGTATTTTCAACTGTCCGATGAATTTCAGTCCTAAGCAATGAATAACTGATTTGATCCAAATAATTAATCTCCCCATCTACCAAATTGATATTCGCTTCCTCCTGGTAGAAGCACTAGACGTGTTCTTGTCTTCTATCTACTCTTTTGGATACACAAGATTCCTAGGAAAAGATTTATTTTCATTTTTTAAAATTTCAACTATTGATTATTGCTAGGTCTGGTCAGCGTACTCGTCTGTAATTGGGGATTTTTGGTACCCATTATTTGGTACCTGTTTTGTTTATAATTCTAATACACACATCAAAAAAAGTTTTGCTTCACCCCGGTTCCCAGAACTCCTGAAGATAGGTGTTGACGGTAGATATTACATCACAGACACAGTCCCTTTGACTGTTCAGAGATGTCACTAAACCCGAGCAAAGATGCAAACAACCGTGCATAAGCAGCGCCTATAAGATGCAAGGGGTCCGACAACCGATCAGTTTCAGTCATTCCACCAGGAAGGAGGTGCACTGCTCGTGTTGTCCGTAGTTCAACCACGCCGCGGTTCGATCGCATCCACATTGTTACTTTGTGCCAGGAAGGGCTCTCAACAAGGGAAGTTTCAAGGAGTCGCGGAGTGAACCAAAGCGATGTTGTTCGGACGTGGAGCAGATACATAGTCATAGGAACCGTCGATGACATTCCTCGCTCAGGCCGCCCAAGGGCTACTACTGTAGTGGATGACCACTACCTATGGATTATGGCTCGGAGGAACCCTGGCAACAACGCCATCGTGTTGAATAATGCCTTTAGAGCAGCCATAGAACGTCGTATTACGACTCAAACTGTGCGCATTAGGCTGCATGATGCGCAACTTCTCTCCCGACGTCCTTGGCGAAGTCCATCTTTGCAACCACGGCACCATGCAGCGCGGTACAGATGGGCCCAACAACATGGCGAATGGACCGCTCAGGATTGGCATCACGTTCTCTTCGTCGATGAGTGTCGCATATGCTTTCAACCACACAATCGTCGGAGACGTGTTTGGAGGCAATCTAGTCAGGCTGAACGCCTTAGAAGCACTTTCCAGCGAGTGCAGCAAGGTGGAGGTTCCCTGCTGTTTTGAGGTGGCATTATGTGGGGCCGACGTACGCCGCTGGTGATCATGAAAGGCGCCGTAACGGCTGTATGATACTTGAATGTCATCCTCCGACCGATGGTGCTACCATATCGGCAGCATATTGGCGAGGCATTCGTCTTCACGGACGACAATTCGCGCCCCCATCGTTCACATCTTCCTTCAGGATAACGATATCGGTATAGATTGAAAAGGTCTGTTTGTGGACGACGTGACCCACCAACCACGCTGTCCGCTTTGGCCGAGGGGTTCTAGGCGCTTCTGTCCGGAACCGCGCTGCAGCAACGGTCGCAGGTTCGAATCCTGCCTGGGGCATGGATGTGTGTGATGTCCTTAGGTTAGTTAGGTTTAAGTAGTTCTAAGTCTAGGGGACTGATGACCTCAAATGTTAAGTCCCACAGTGCTTAGAGCCATCTGAACCACCAATCTTCGCCGAATCGCCGATGAGGAGTGGGACAATGTGTACCAACAGTACCTTGATGAACTTGTGGATAGTTTGCCATGACGAATACAGGCATGTATCAATGGAAGAGAACGTGCTACTGGGTATTAGAGGTACCGGTGTGTACAGCAATCTGGACCACCACCTCTGAAGGCCTCGCTGTATGGCGGTACAACATGGTTTTCATGATCAATAAAAGGGCGGAAATAATGTTTACGATAATCTCTATTCCAATTTTCTGTACTGGTTCCAGAACTGACGGAACCGAGGTGATGGAAAACTTTTTTGATGTGTATATATTCGAATTGGTATTTTTATGTGACTGCTGATGGACCAAGTCCAAGGTCGTTTCCCAGTCAAACCCTCGTCCACCTTATTCTGTGCTCTGCCACAAAGGAACTCGAAGTTGGCGAGAAGTTCACACGAAACTTCCCTGCTCCCTAATGAGGATTAACGAGGAAACTGAAATTACGACTGCCGTGGGTTGCACTACATCACTCTTTTTATCTAAGCTTCACAATCTAATGAAATCGATAATGTTTCGGTACAGGCATGCCAGACTTTGAGCGGCATCCTCGAGTTTCACGAGTAAGTTTCCAATGGTGGGTATTTATAATTCTCGTGGCCCGAAAACGTTAGAAATGTTGCCCTATGGCTCCCGTTGGAAAAGTTTCAAGACTTGAAAGAGACCACTGTAGAGATAGCCCATAGGCAGTTGTGCAACACTCAGCCCGAAAAATAGTAACCGTTTCCTAAATTTAGTTTTAATAGGTCAAGTCAGCCAAATTGCTTACTTTGCTTACAAGCACCTAGAGGAAACATTTTCCTCGTTTTTCATATTGAGAAAGGCTGCTAATTCAGGTCTCATATGACAACATTTGCTTCTAGACAGAGTACCTCATCGATTGCTGCAAGAGATGACATGCGCGAGCTAATAAAACTTTCTCGAAGAGTCCAGTGTCTGCTTCAACAAGTTATTCGGCTTGTTGCAGAAGCCGAATGGCGTAACTCAGTGATTAAGACGCTGAACACGTAACCAGTAAGAGCAGAGTTCAAATCCCTAATCTCTGATTGATCATTCATTTGTTTTGTGGTTTCCACGAACAGCTTCAGGTGAAAGCAGGAGTGGTTTCTTCAGAAAAGATGCGTGTTGTTCTAAGCTCCTTTTTTTGGTCACCTCTGCTCCGTCCCTAATGACCGAACCGTGAACTAAAACTTAAATTTCAACAATCCTTCGATGCCATGACGAACCCACAGAAAAAATTCGTCACAGTAACTATTCTTCACAAAAGAATGAAGCTCTTTTGCATTCCATGTTTAATTTTTTTTTCAGTTTGCGCTTAACTTCTTTAACTTGTTTATATTAATTGTCACTCTACATCAAAATCTGTGACTTAATTCCTACATTTAAAGCTTTTCTTGATTGCGCCCTGTGTTGGTGAACCCCTTGGGTGTGACAGGCGCTTTAACTTATATGAGAAGAGAGAAGAAGTAAGACTTTTAGCATATACGAGTACAAAGAAGAAATATTTAGTAAATGAAATACGAGCTTACCGAGATTCGGACCTGATTTGCGACTGAGTTCAGAACTTAGTAACATGCAGAACTTTGACGTTCATTTTTAACTGGAAAAATCAACAGATTTTAAGGTAATATTGGCAGCACTCCAAGTGACAATTTTTTTTAAAAAAAGGTGTTTCAAAATGGATATATGGCTTTGAAAGTTTTGTAGCATATTTTTACATTCAACTTAGAGTTACAAATAATACATCAAATGCACCAACAAGTCAAACAATTTTGTTTGTATATCTGTGGGCAAAAGGAAGAGTATAGAACGACCATGAATGACTGAAGAAAGCGTTGAATGAGTGAGAGTATATCATGCGGGAGGCTAGTAGTGAATTAGCAAATCCAGTGACGTCTGTGTGGAAACTATTAAGGAGACGCTTACAACTATGTCCTTACTGTTTGTAGCTGTTACAAGCTCTCAAGTCTACATATTAAGGTTTACGTAGCAATTTGCAAACGAAATGCTGCATGACAGTGAAGCTCTTCTATATCGTGTCGTCTTTGGTGATGAATCGAAGTTTCACCTAAGTGGAAGTGTGAACACATATAATGTGTGCATGTGGAGGTCATGAAATCTCCATTGGATGGTAAATCTGCAACGAGTCTCCTAAATTGAATGTTTTTTGTACCATATCCCGACGGAATGTTTATGGCCCTTTTCTTTGGTAAAGCAACTGTAATTGATGTTTCTTACCTTGATGCGCTCGAACTATGGCTCTTACCTCAATTGAAGGAAGCTGAACCACAGAACTTTATTTGGCAGCAAGATGGTGCGCCACCTCCCTGGCGTAACGCAGTACGCGATTGGTTAAACGACGTTGTATCCAGCCGCTGGATTGACTGCAAGAGGCCGGATGACAGCTTGTTTTGCATGACACCACTCCCCCCTCCTTTACACACGATATGACATCATGCAAGTTTTACCTTTAGAAGTTCGTAGAGGATCATGTTTGTGTGCCTCCGCTACCAGCTGATCTACCCGACTTTATAAACAGCGTTATTGCAACAATTACTCCAGACATATTGATCTAATTTTGGGAAGATCTCGCCTACTGATTGGATGTCCGACTAATGTTGCTCACATTGAAAACTTATACTAGAAACCGTTTGAGTTGCCTTTTCATTTTCTCTATTATTTATAATTTTAAGTTGAATGTAATAAATGCTACAAAGATTTAGAACGCACATATTCATTCTGTAACAGCCTTTATACACAAGTGACCCAGTCGGTAACATCAAATGCTCCATGAGACAGTTCGCAGACGATGCTGCTGCAACACTAGGAGACTGTGGTGAGATGGGGAAGATTGACGATTGATGCAAGAGCTGGCAGTTGACCCTGAACGTAAATATAGGGTATCTCTTGCGCTTAAATAGGCGAAGGAATACATTACTGTTTGATTACTTTATTGATGATAAATCATAGGAAATACCAACTATCATAAAATATCCAGGATCAACCGTCCGGAGTGACCTAAAGTGGAATGATACAGACCTATTAACGTATCCGAAATACTATACAATGTAATAGGCGGGCTAGAGTGCAATTTTACAGAAGCCTTTTCCATTCTCATTATTTTTAACTGGTCGCATATTTTCTTACTGTTTCATACCACTTCTTTGCACTGGGTGACGAATATAAAATTTGTCTTGGCGTTTTCGACCAAAAATTGGTCTTAAGATTTACAACGGCTATTCAGTGCAGTGAAGAGAATTTTTGATGTGGGATGATATGTATTATGGAAATTCACACGCTCCGACAGACTGGGTGGGACCTAGCCTGAAGATAAAAAAACAACGGATCGAAAAGCCACAATGCCGCTTCATTCTGAGACTTTCGGCAGCACCGAAGACTTACAGATTGATCAAAAGTTCTAACGGATTTTTTGTCGTCAGTTTTCTAACTGGTTTGATGCGGCCCGTCATGAATTCCTCTTCTGTGCCAACCTTTTCATATGAGAGTGAAGCTTGCACCCTACGTCCTCAATTAGGCTGGGTGTGTTCCTGTCTCTGTCTTCCTCTACAGTTTCTATCCTCTACAGCTCCCTGGAGCACCACGGGAGTTATTCTTTGATCACTCAACACATGTCCTATCATCCAGTCCCTTCTTATTGTCAGTGTTTTCCGTACGTCCCTTTCTTCGCAGATAAGCTTCCCATTCCTTATCTTATCCGTCCACGTGATTTTCAACAGTCTTGTGTAACATCACACCTTAAACGTTTCGATTCTCTTCTGTTCCAGTTTCTCAACGGTCCATGATTCCCTACCATATAATCTTGTGCTCGAAACATACATTTCTCAGAAAATTCTTCCTTAATTTAAGGCCTATGTTCTCTAGGCCAGGAGAGCCCTTTTTTCCACACTGGTCTTATGTCCTCCATGCTTTGTTGCTACTCTCATTATTGCTACTTTCCACTACCTTTTTCTTTTTCAGGTTTATTCTCGTTCAGTATTCTGCTCTCATTAGATTGATCATTCCATTCAACAGATCTTGTAACTCTTCTTCATTTTCACTGAGGATAGCAGTGTCACCAGCGAATCTTATCATTGATATCCTTTCATAATTAATTTTAATCGCACTCTTTAACCTTTTTATTTCCGTCATTACTTCCATGAGGTGTAGATTGAGCAATAGAGTCAAAGACCACATTTCTGTCTTATACCTTTTTAATCTGAGGACTTCACTCTTCGTCTTCCAACCTTATTGTTCTCTCTTTGTTCTTGTACATATTGTATATTGCCCGTGTTCCTCTATAGCTTATTCAGATTTTTCTCAGAATTTCAAACACCTTGCACCATTTTTCACTGTCCAACGCTTTTTCCAGGTTGATAAGTCCCCTGATTGTGTCTTAATTTTTTTTCAGTCTTTCTCCCTTTACCAGCACGTCAGAACTGCCTGTCTGGTGGCCTTATCTTTCCGAAAGTCAAACTGATTTTCACATAGCAGATCTCTAATTTTCTTTTCCATTCGTCTGTATATTGTTGTTGCCAGCAGCTTGGTCGCACAGGCTGCTAACCTCCTTGTGCGATAGTTCTCGTACTTACGTGCTCTTGTTATCTTCTGATACGGGTGGATAATATTTTTGATAAGTCTGATAATGTTTCGACAGTCTTTCTGGCTGGACACACCAGCTTGAATAGTAGTTTTGTGGCCCCTTCCCCAAGTGAGTTTAGCAATTCTGATGGAATGCTATAGATCCTTTTTGCCTTATTCCATCTTATGTATTCCATAAGTCTGATTCATAACGGAACAAATACAATAAAGATTCATAAGCTTTTTTTACAATGTCCTGCCACGGCGATCTTTCAATTCCCACTTGTACAGATAACCGGCGTCGTTATATGACTTTCCTATAGGCTATCTTTCACTTGACCAAGGCTTTTTCACTTCGGGCCGATTTGTGACACATTCCTAACGATCTCTTTGCTATTTAGAATAATTTTTCCCGGAGTGTAAAAGACTTTCCTCATCAATTGTATTTTCATGACTCTTATGGGGCGTGACAGGCTTCAGAGATTTACTCTAATATTTTAATCTGATACTATGTACCTCTCTCTCTTCTTCATTGTGTTTATCTTAATTTATCAATATTTAAAGAGAGTTGCCACTAAAACAGATGATGATAGTACTGTAGTTCTAGGGGACTGATGACCTCAGGAGTTAAGTCCCATAGTGCTCAGAGCCATTTGAGCCATTTCATACGGCGTTAGTAGTGTCCTTCTTGACACAGTCACGTCGTTTAAACATCTGAGCGTAACGTTGCAAAGCGATATGAAATGGAACGAGGACGTGAGGATTGTGGTAGGAAAGGCGATTGGTCGACCACGGTTTATTGGGAGAATTCTAGTAAAGTGTGGTTCATCTGTAAATGCGGTCTGTTCCTGAGTACTGCTCGAGTGTTTGGAATCCGTACCAGGTCGGATTAAAGGAAGACATTATAGCAATTCAGAGGCGGGCTGCTAGATTCGTTACTGGTAGGTTCGAACACAACTCAAGTGCTACGGAGATGCTTCGGGAACTCAAATGGGAATTCCTGGAGGGAAGACGACGTTCTTTTCGAGGGATATTATTGGAAAAATCTAGGTGCAGAACGATTTTGTTGCCTCCAACATACACTGCGCATAATGACCACGAAGATAAGTTACGAGAAATTAGGGCTCATACGGAGGCATATAGACAATCCTTTCTGCCTCGTTCTATTAGCGAGTGGAACAGGAAAGGAAATGGCCAGTGGTGGTACGGGGTACTCTCCACCACGCCCAGTGAGGTTGACTGAGGAGCATCGATGTTGATGTAGATGTAGATGTATATGTAGGTGTAGAAGCGCAGGGTTATGTACTGTTCAAGATTTAGAGGCCGTTTCTTTACCGCCCGCTCTAATGAACGAAGGCTGCAACGTGTTCCAAAGTGAAGTACCACACGCAGTTGCAGTTATTTTGAAAGGACTTGTGTCAAAAACAACTTGTTAAAATTTCGCGAGCCGGCGACGAATGTGACTTTCTGAAGTTTCTGCACCTAATAAGGCCAGTGCAATCCCTTGGCGTGCTGCCTGCATCCTTCGCGCATTAGCGCGTTTAGTGGTGCCGCAAACTGGATTGTCGCAGTCACGTGCTCCGAGTCCGTCCCTAAAGGGCGTGAACGTGGAGCGGTTGGAAACAACTGAGTTTGCCGTCAGGCAGCGAAGCCCGCCGGCTGGCATTTGTCCAGGGTCGCCGTGTGACGTCACACTGCGGCTGCGGCGACCTGCGCAACACGCGCCGCGGCTGACGAGGAAGTGCGCCGTGTTAACACCGCGCTGCAGGTCACGCCCCCTCCCCCCGCCCCCCCCATAATCTGGAAACTTATTTTCATTTCAAGTTATTTGTGATGAGGAAGATAGATGACTGCAAAACCAATAATAAGAGGTTCAGGAATACCTCAAAAATAAGGTGACTCGCAAACACTTTAGGAGATCACTGATGAACAAATTCGACTTGAAGCTTTCGTAACAATATGTGACCAATGTCCACGGAAACGTAAGGAGTGAATATTCGGATTTAAGGTTCCAAGACGACGAGAGAGGGAATACAATATCAGAATGGCGACGAAAGCGGAACTGTGCCGCTTTTTCATTCTATCTATTACTTTCTCAATTTCCAAATCCCATTTTTCATACTTATAAGCCAAATTTTTTCGAATAATTCTGCTTCCATTCTTCTTGAAATTATTTAATTGCTTGGTTGTGTTTATGCAAGGCGTTCTGAGGGACATGAGCGCGTCAGCCGTGTGCTGCACTCAGTCTTGTTGAAAAAGGTGATCTGCAAGCTTCAAAAGAAGAGCAAAGCAGCGTAGCGCATTTTCTGACAGGAGTGTGGGAAACAGAAATAAATCCACGACTGGTACAAGTGAAGAGAGACACGGCATGTGTGTTGCAATTCTCATGCTCAATCAGACCTCCGCGGCATCGGTTGCTATCGTAAATTGCCGGTCATAAATAATGACGGCATCCTCCAGCTGGACAATGGCATCGTTATTGCCGTTTGGCTTTCCAAGCCGGCTATCATCGGCCGATAACGTTCGTCATCCCTTTACCCCCTGGGCCACATCTTTACACTTGTTCTATTCTTCGATGCCTTTCCATTAAGTGCACCTATTCCGCGCCACACCCCTTTGCTCTTCTTTTGAAGCCTCCACTTCACTTTTCACCTCGACTCAGTGTAGTGGACAGTTGAAGAGTGCATTTGCTATTTCTGTCGTCACGTATGTGTGTATCTGTGTCCCTCTATATCGGCGAGTTTGGAATTTCAGCTCGCTTATATGGACCACATCTTCTTCCGCTGGCAATAAAATTACGATTATTTCAGCGGTTTTCATTTTGCAGACTCCGGTTCGTTTCTTTTGGAATGCTCCTTATAATCACCCTCTCAACACTGTACCCTAGATGTTTTGGAGCGCTGTAGGTGGTGTAATGGTTCCAGAGGCCATATGACTCTCCATCTACAACTCCCAACTCCATCTACATCTACATCTACTTAATTTCTCTGCAGTTCACAATTATTTGCCTGGCAGAGGATTCATCGAACCAACTTTAAGCTACTTCTCTACCATTCCACTCTCGAACAGCGTGCGGGAAAAATGAACACTTAAATCTTTCTTCTCTTATTTTATTATGATGATCATTTTTCCCTAGATAGGTGGGCGCGAACAGAATATTTTAACACTCTGAGGAGAAAGTTGACGACTGAAATTTCATCAGAAATCACTACAGCAGCGGAAAACGCCTTTGCTTTAATGACTGCCACCCCAGTTGGTGTATCATATCCATGGAACTCTCTCTCCTATTTCACGATAATACAAAACGAGCTGCCCTTCTTTGAACTTTTTCGATGTCCTCCCTCAGTTCTGTCTGATGCGGATCCCACACCGCACAGCAGTACTCCAGAAGAGGGCGGACAAGAGTAGTATAAGCAGTCTCTTTAGTAGTTGCATTTTCTATGTGTTCCGCCAAGAAGTCACAGTCTTTGGTTTGTTTTCGCCACAACGTTATCTATGTGATGGTTCCAATTTAAGTCATTCGTAATTGTAGTCCCTAGGTATTTAGTTGAATTTACAGCCTTTGGATTACTGTTATTTATCATGTAACCGAAATTTAGCGCATTCTTTTTAGTCCTTAAGGGGCGAGTTAACACTTTTCATGATTTAGAGTTTATTTCCACTTTTCGCATCATACAGGTATCTTATCTAAATCATTTTGCAAGTCGTTTTGACCATTTGATGACTTTTCAAGATGGTAGATGACAAATATTCCACAGGACTGCTCACATTGTCTCCTAAATCGTTGGCAGCGCGGGGTAGCCGAGCAGTCTTAGGCGCCTTGTCCCGGTTCGGAGTTTATGTTGGTCAGGAATAACAGAGGGTCTATAACACTCCTCGGGGAACTTCAGATATCACTTCTGTTGTTCTCGATCAATTTCCGTCAGTCATTACGAACTGTGGCCTTTCTGACAGGAAATCACGAGTCCAGTCACATAACTGAGACGATGCTCCATAGGCACATAGTTTAATTAGAAGACGCTTTTGAGGAACGGTGTCAATAGCCATTTGAAAAATCTCAAAATATGGAATCAGTTTGACTTCTCCTGTCGATAGCGCCCATTATTTCGTGAGAATAAAGAGCTACTTGTGTTTCACAATAAATATATTTTCTGAATCAATGTTGGCTATTTCTCAATAATTCGTTTTCTTCGAGGTGATTCATAGTGTTCCTACACGCCGTATATGGTTCAAAATCCAACTGCAAATCGACATGAGTGATATCGGTCTGTAATTCAGTCATGACAACGAAGTGGTGCGTGTGTGCCAGACGATTGTTTGGAACCAGCGCAGTAAGATAGCTTGATGTTGATGTCCCGATAGAAGGGCAAAGGAAAGCTTGGATGTGTTCATGACTACAACGTGAATGAAGCTGCCCGATTTATTTACGTATCAACTCAGACTGACCAGTGTATCTCCAAGGAATGGTATACCACTCCCAGCCACGTATCACGGCCGATGAACAGTGTTAGCAAGAAGATCCTAACTGACTGGGTCTGTAAATGAGTGTCATATTTGTCAGTGACTGTCGGTTTCAGACGCGACAGTAACTGTTGCTCTCTGTGATTGGAAGTCCATCTCATTCAGTTTCCTAGCCAGCACCGTGAAGGGAACTGCATGCAATGCACAGTTGGACCAAGTGTAACTTTTTCTCCTACATCTTCATCATGAGTATGCTTTGGACGCTCTCCGCTCTCGTCTTCCAAAATGACAGTTTCCGTGTTCACTGGGCTGCACGCGTACGTTTCTCGCTTGACGAACACTCACCGAAGGAGGTGGCGCAGTGGTTAACACACTGAGCTCGCATTCTGGAGGACGATGGTTCATATCCCCGTCCGGCAATCCACATTTAGGTTGCCTGTGATTTCTCTACATCGCTTAAACCAAATGACTGGTTGGATCCTTTGCAAGGGCACGGCTGATTTCCTTCCCTAATCCGAGCTTGTTCTCCGTCTGTAAATAACCTCGTTGTCGACTTCACGTAAGCACTAGCCTTTCTTCCTCTTTGAGGAACACTCAAGGACCCTATCGTATCTCGACTGGTCCGACAACTCGTGACAGAAAATGTCTGGGACTACTTGGAACAGCAGGCGAAACATTGCAGTCAGCACCTCTGCAGTTCGTTAGGACTACGGTATTTAATCATCTAGGAGTGACTTCAGCAGAGTATTGCTTAACTGAAAGAACTTGTGGACTCTCTTTCTTGCCGGATTGAAGTCGTTATAAAAACTAGATGCTACCTAGCCAGTATTAACGTGATGTCTCCTGGGGACCAAATGTGAGTAGTTTAACACCCAGTCCGTAGCGAGTTCGTTAGGAACGGAAGCAAGAGTTAAGCATTGTTGTAAGGCAAAAAGTTGCATTTTTTACTTTAGTATAAGAGATTTAAATTTAATGCTTTTTTTGTCGAGAACTGATATGTCGAGACGGTGACTGTTAATTTTTACAATAAAGTAAAAAAAACAACCAGCCACTTTTATAATGTTAACTATAAGTAACCAATAGCGCCGTTATCGGTTTCGAACCGAGAGGTTCATCTTCAGATGATTATTCATATTTAAAATATGGCGAAGGTTACTTTGGATGCTGGTGTCCTGCATCGAAAAACAACGTAAGAAAATGACTGTTTCATTGTCAACGGACCTATTAAAGAATTATAGTAGAATAAAGAACTTCCTAAAATAAGAAGCGAATTACTTTTGTGTTACTTACGTTAACTGCACCATCTTTTTATTGAATTGATGACCAAGCAATATTTAACAATTTCCTGGACTTTGAACACATAAGCAGTTCCATTGATAGGCCGTTTTATAATAAAATAGTCCTTTCACTCCCTTCGTTTTTTGCTGTAGGGCGCGCTTGCCCAGGAGCATTTTCCACAATCAGCGAACATCACGTGTGCAGAATAATGTAATTTTCAATGTGAGAAGTCACCTAAAGAAAGTGTCGCTTCGAAACTGCGTGAAATTTCCTCGCTATACTATACCCACATAAGAGTCACAGTTTAGCCGCGATTTTCTAGTAAGTGGTGTAGGTAACATGCAATGTAATTTGTCATGGCTTCCCACCCGAGACTACGGTGGTTCAGCTAATCATTTCGAGGATAATCTCAATGAATCGACGCGTAGGATGATTTCCTCCTACACGTTTTCCGTGAGTCTCTCGTAGATGTCCCTCGAACGAGTTCTTGCAGCGCATTGGATTCTTTAGGAGTTGCAAGCACGCTACCTTTGATTGTAAGTGGACATGCAGATAGTTAATTTACTTGAAATAATAAAACAGCAATAACGCAGTAGTCTGAAACGATTCATCTCAAAAAGATGATAAGTTTCGTGAGCATGGGAAAACCGACTATCACGTGAGAACAGGCTTCGAATACATCTGTCGTCAACTAGCTAGATTGGCACGAGGCCGAAATCTCTTACTGACATCGTAAAACTTCGTAGCTCTTCGTACATCTTCGGTAATTTAACAGTATTCACTTGTCTACTGAATTAACTGAATTACTGCATAGCGTCGTTATGATGTTAAAGCCGTGATAGCGCTTAGGCTCCGGCTATTATTTGCCACGTAAAAAAAATGGTTCAAATGGCTCTGAGCACTAAGGAACTTGACATCTATGGTCATTAGTCCTCTAGACTCAGAACTACTAAAACCTAAATAACTTAAGGACATCACACACATCCATGACAGAGTCAGGATTCGAACCTGCGACCGTAGGAGCAGCGCTGTTCTGGACTGAAGCGCCTAGAACCTCTCGGCCATAACGGCCGGCTTTGCTACGCCAGAAGTGGACTCCAGTAACAAATATTTAGTAAAGAAAAATCTGAGTTTCGCGCCAGAACACTTGCCGTTTCCTTACGTATTGACCACGAAAAAGATTGACTCTCATTGCTCGCGTACTTTTCCTCACTGCCATGATTCACTGCCGCGCTATGTGGTTCAATCGTCGTTTGTGGAAACCAGCTACTTACTTGCTGCTGTCGTATTATGCAGCGCTGCTTAAGACAGCGAATTACTCCTGCTATCTGCTGAGTTCTCGTAAACGTAAAATTTAGAAGATACATAATTCCAGTACAGGTGGGACCTGTAAAACTGCTCTGTTATACCTAATAAATAGCATTATAAAATGTCTGGTTGCCATTGTAAAAATTATCCTGTATGTGTCTTCAATTTATTTACTTTTTAGTCAGACTGTGGCCTTCAACGTTCCCAGTTCAGGGCTGAATACAAAAATAATAGCTATTTTTGAGGTTGCAGCAGCAGACCTAGCGAGTGGAGATGACGTCGTAGCAACTTGGCGTGACGTGGTAACAGGTAAGCTGCAGCACATCTAAACAGTCATAGGCGTGAGGGACACGAGCGGTCACAGACCGCCAAAGAACGCCGTGCCCAGGTCCGAAAGCAGAGCACAACGGAGGCAGCTGACGCCGGCCAAGGCTGCGGCCGACACCGCTGCAAATATAGCAGGCGCTGTTTTTATTTAAGCCGGGCCCTGAGCGGAGCCGAGACCGCGGACCTGCCGCACCGCAGAACGCAGCACGGCACATCAGTCCGCCAAGATCCGCAGTCGCACAGCCACCAGGAGAGCGCAGGGTAGCCCCAGCAGCCCGCAGCCATGGTGAGTACCGGCCGCCGACGCGACCGCCACAGCTCGGCTGGTGTCGACATCGCACCGCACTGGTACGCAACAGACAACACGCCTACTCTGCCTAAACACTAATACTTTGGGATCCCCATCACCGGTCAAAGCTTAACCCTACATCTGCTCTGTGTCGCGACTACCACCCGCCAGTGTAATACTCACTGTGGATCTGTTCAACAGTTGCCTTACCAGCTCGCAAGTAGATGTCCTCTAACTACTACGCAGATCTGTAGAACTCATTCTTAGATCAATTCTCCTGCAAGTTATTGGTAATTAGTACACAAAACACCCACAAACCAAGTCTTTCAAATTTTATAATAACTGTTTCAACAGACCTGGTAACATATAATAGCTAGCTGTATGATCTGTTTCCATCTTAGACCATCTTCACTTCATGCCGTTGATATTGCTACATAAGCAATTCTTCTGAGTCATATTTACGTATACTATCAGCTATAAGCTGATGAGATTAAGACGTCTGAAAATATCAACAATTATGTCTTATTTCGACACCCAAAGTGCACAACCCATCATACAGCTTATTATTGCATGTGGTCAGTGTCACTAAATTCTATTCTGAAAACATTTTCGAGTTGAATTTGAAAAAAAGGTTGTTGATAACTGTCACCGTACACTGGTTTAGCTGCAGACAGCAAAAATTATTTCATACGTACATGTACAGACGGTGCCAGATGTACCCGAACGTACATCTCTAATTGGATATGTGTTGAAATTCTTGGAGCAGGAAAATAAAGTTAATATGGTCCAAAATAATACGTTTCTGTACGTTATAGGAAACTGTCGTCCAATGTTACATCCTTCCTACGAAAATAAGTCATTAACACAACGCAAATTGCTGGTTCTTGTATAAAGCTTCACGAAACTTAGTCTAGTGACTGACATTACATAAAATTTAAATAATTTCACTTGTCTTAATTGTCCTACTTCGGAAACTATTATAATAACTACACAGACTCTTTTTAGCCTTATGTTCCACAAACTTTTGTTTTAAACTTACGTTTCGGCTAGCAGCTTATTTCATAGTATCTTTAAAATAACTTCATGCTTACGTCGTGTGAAAATAAAGTTTTTTTTGGGGACTTATACATAGAAAATGATTTGTTAATATCATCTTTGCATAATTTATTCAACCTTCTTTTACTAAATAAACGCTCTTTTCCTTTAATTTTATAGCCTGTTTTATGCCTAAAGTTAAGTGCTTAGCACAGAAAAATTTTGTTTTAAAGAACACAAATAATATTCGATCGAAATCGAATTCTCACAGCACATCATTCCAGCGCGGTGAAAAATGCGATTAAATTGTGCGCAAATTGAGGACCAGTGAAATTTAAAATGGTTCCAAAATCGCAATTATCTCCACATGTATGACTGCCTGCCTTTATGTTTATAAAATTAAAACTACGTTACTTTCCAAGCTGCCTTTCTTTGGACCCAGATTAACTAGCTAACCATTTCCGAATTATGACCAGCATTATCGCTAGTGTTTCTTTTTATTTCGCTCAAAAATAAAATAAGCAAAGTATCCAAACACTAAACATTTGTCCCACGAAGAAAAGCAATAACTCTCGGCCAGTCGGTTGAACCAATAAGAGATATATTGAAGTAAATGGAGGTATGCAGGAATCTCAGAGCATTCGCATTTTAGCACCTGCAAATTTTTCGAGCGCTGTGTTAGACTGAACTCGCCACGACCCCTATGACCTTTGGTGTTTGGTTTCCCACGTAGCGGCTCTGCCGTGCCAGTTGCGGGGGACGGAAATAACGCTGACTCTACGTCTGTTTCTCCTGTCTTCTGTAAACTGTTACCTTATCATCTGATAAGCGTGATGAGTCTGTTATCGAGTAATTCGCGACACACGTAGCAGTATAATCAGTAAACAATCGTGACACGTTCTTGTCATGAGTATTGTATGCATGAAACAAAACAGTCAATCAGTCTGGCTTCAAAAGAAAACAAAATGGAGAAAAGAATAAGTTCTATCAATTGTAAATAAATAATTACTCTTAATTTAATACTAGAAGTCGAGCCATTGACACTAAGAACTAAAGTAATTGGGCATGAAACTGCATTTTTTATGTTTAAAGAAAAACAATATGTTGGTATCTTCTCTGTGATCGAAGATAAGATACGAACAACAACTTTGTAACGCTAATTTAATTGTTAAAATAAATTAGAAATGACTTCATTCTACACTTATGTCCCATGCTACATCCGTGTAATTCAGGATTCCAGTACTTGGACAGTCACTTGTAGGATATACATTAAACTAAATAAATTGAAAATATTGCATTTCTTCAAAATTTCTCTCTGTTTTATAGTAAGTTCAATGGTGATAAACATGAACTTCATAAACTGTGGTTTAAATGAGACTCGGCGGAAAACTGCAAATATGTAATTATATCACAGGAAAAAATATTTGTCATTTGTTATCTGACTTTCTGTCTGTTCGTCTGCTAAGACCCCTTTTTCTCACGAAGTTTCATGTTTCAAGGTGAAATTTAAACCAGACACTAAGGACTATGGTCCCTTGGCGCTGTAAAAAATTGAACGTTCTAAGTCAATGCACTCAAAAGATACGTCCATTTATGTCACATATTTTGATACTCGCGAAGTCACTCATCAAGACCTATAGGCTACTTCCCGTTAGCTTACAATCATGACATTTGGCAAGAAGCAAAGGTTCACAGTACAACTAAAAGAAATAAAAATCCTTACTTGCATCACATGAAAAAAAAAAATTTTTTGTCATTTGTTATCCGACGTCAAACCTGGAAATTTAAACATTCTCGGAAATCTAGGAATCACTGAGATCGATATCTTACCACTATCAATATCGATAACAAGCAAAAATAGTCGAGATCCTAGATTTCCGGAATGAATGAACTGTCTATACATATAATTGAGTTTGTACGGAACCCTCAGTGCGCATGTCTTACTCGCACCTGGCCAATTTTTGTAGTTTAGTTTGAGTTTTATCACACATTCCATAAGGCAGTATTAGTTATAACCAGAAGAAAAGTTCTCATAATTGTATGTCAGGAAACTAATCTAATCTAATCTAATCTAATAGCTGTTGAGATATACTTACGTCGAGTACTGTGGCAGTATCGGGTGGCGTAGGCCGTCTTACTTTTGCAGTTCTTTGCGCAGATCTGAATGGTTGTTTTTTCAGGAAAGCTCAAACCACCATGCCCGATTACAGTTCTGCTAATGGCCATCTTCTACAGACTGTTGATGATTCGCAGTTCACAGCTTGCATTTTATTTGCAAATAAGACGGGAGTCACAAGAAAAGTCATACAAAAGTACCACAATGCGAGCGTATGGCCAGACTCAAATCCTAGAGCAATAATAGAGGTGAGGCATCAGGAATGCTTCAGTATTACTGTATGGGCAGGAATGGTCGGTGACAGAGTCACAGAGCCATACATTTTACCAAACAGATTAACAGGTGCTGTGTATCACCTGTTTCTGCATGATGAATTACCAGCGCTATTGGAGAAAGTTACCCTTCCAGAAAGACATCTACTGTGGTTTACGCACTATAGGACACCACTCTGTTTTCTACGGATCGTGCAATAATACCTCACCTAAAGGCCTAGCGGACGATGGATTGACCGAGAAGGTCCAGTAGCCTGGCCTCCCCATTCACCACACTTGACTCCATCGGATTTCTGTCTATGTGGACATTTAAAGTCATTCGTGTAAGCCCAACCCGTCGGCAGTGTGTAGACGTCGCAGGAACGTGACACCAATGCACCTGACACAGTCCGAATGGAGTCAGTTGTATTTGAAAGGGTGAGAAGAAGGACTGAAGCATGTCTCAGCATTTGTGATAACCGTCTGCAGCACTGCCTATAGTGTCTACGTAATAGAAAGATGGGAATGAGAGAACAGATAGGCCCATATCGGTAGACGTGTCGGTTTCTGATCATATTGTTATTGGAACTTTTCTTTTAGTTTTGACCAGTGCTACCTCCTGTAGGAATATATGATACTTTTTAAATACTTAGTATGTAAAAAAATCAAAATAAAGTAAATGAAATTTATACTCATATAGGACATATACAAGGTAAACATCAAAATAAAATTACAGTGCAGCCGCAAGGAATCTGTCTTAAAGTTGTGGACTAGAAAAAAGTCTTTATTAGTCAAGATAGCAAGTTTTTTTTATATAACTAGTTTCGGCTAAATTAACGAACTAGCCATTTCAAGATTCTTTTTTTAGTGTACATCACGAACTGGTGGGGCACATCGACATGATTTTGTTTAAGGTGAATTGCTTACAAAGTTTTTTGTAGTCTCCATTCGCCCGACTTACACATTTGACTAAGGATTTTTTTGTGAATCTGCAACTGTCAATAAACGCAGATCGCTTATCTCCAATTTTTCTCTGCCAAATAGCAACAGAATCTGGCTTTCATTGGAATAAATATATAACAACTAATTTGCTATGGATATTCAGTACGTAGCCTCGTCAACGAAAACGTTCACGTTACGCCGAACGACTCAGTGTTATATTACTTATTACTCCTGTATTTTCTTAGGATCACAGCAATTTGCTGAATGCATCTTATTGTTCACACTCTTAAACAATGCGTTAGCTGTATCCTTTTACCTTTAATTTTTAAAGTTCTTAAACTTTTCTTCCTCAATTTTAAAATTCTTATCTAACGTCTACTTATTTGTGGTGTATTTTCCTTTATTGGCTTATGAAGAAGGGCACTAAGTGGCCGAAGCTGGTTGAGGAATTCAATTTCCTGTATGAAATTGGTTGCTGTTTACTTCGATATATACAACTAGAAGTGCTGAGGGTGGATAAAGTACTTAACATAACACGACTTGCAACAATTATTTCGTGTATGTAAGAACATCACACATTTTCAAGACTAGGAGAGTTATAAAATACACACATACGAATCTCCTTAGCCCCCATCTTAGAAGAATGTTTCATTGGCTCAGATAACGAATTTTCAATAGGAATTACATAAAATATAAACATTACTTTACAGATTACTAGAACTGATCTAAGACACATATCCTAGTTTATAAAGTACAATGATAGAAATCTATTGTAAAATTTTACCACTGATAAACAATTTTTGACATCTTCCACATGCACTTAATGGCTGAAACGTTTCTTGGTATGTTAAATCATGCAATAGAACACTATGGCATTAGTGCAAAGAATAATATCAATGTTTTTCTTTGTTTGTTTTATTCTGTATACACACGCTTTTGTTCAATTCAGATTAGTGAATCATAAGGAATCCATGCAGATTTAAATATCTCTGGAGTGAGCATTAAGATGCGCAGGATAGATTTTGAGTTGCCAGTATACAGTGCCATCGTGGTCAAGTGATCTCGTAGTCGCGCAGAACGAACGTCACGTCACTGCGCCGTCACATCAGCGTGTATTTACACTTAAGTCACGTCAGTTTGCTTAGCCCAGTACCGGATAGCTGTACAAAAAGTCATAGCATCGGAACTGAGTAACTAACAACAACAAAGTTTGCTAGCGGTCAATGCATACTTCTTAACGTATGTTCTTGATCAGTTATGTTTAATAATGTACTGAGAAGTGAAATATCATTTCAAAACATCAACATTTATTTACTAGGGAAAATAATATTTTACGTTCAAGCACATGAAGCAATGGGCACAAAGAAATACATGGATCCTTTTTACTCTATTCATTAAGGTTTTTCTTATGTAGCTAATAACATCGTAAACAGCTATTTTTCTTCTTTGATAAAGCTGACCGTTTCAGTTAAAATGTAATGGAAATTGCTTCTTCAACATATGTTCTTATTTACATACATTGTGGGGGCGGCTCTGTTCCGTATTGCAAAACGTAATAATTTTTCGCTTTCAGATATCTGACCTCACCTGTGTAAGAACACTCAACGGAGAAAAATATCCAAGTTGTCATGATACATTGCAATTTGCCACGAAAGCAAATGATAACGATAAAAATAAAGATAACGAAAACACAAACGCATGAAATCCACAACCACAACACGAGTGAGCGAGGCAAAAATACGTTAACTTACGATGTTAGCAGGACGACGCCATCAAAGTTTTCTTCCCATGAAACGATGACGTGACGTGACGTGACGGCCAATATGAACTGGCCTTAAGCAAACATTGACAACCCGAGATAATGTGAAAATTTCAGCTTAATGTCGACAACATGCGCAGAACACAATCCTCACTTCAGAGATATTTCTACGCTATGGGAATTCGCGCTGATAACTGGCGCTTACGCCAGAGACAGTGAAAATCTTTTAACGCAAGAAACGTAATATCTCTGGTCCTGTTCCCACTTTTGTAAACAATGTATTGCAGCTGTTGCTGTGCGTCTCAGGTCCTGTATTCCATTGCCCTCCATTTCTCATCCTGAGTTTTTCTTTACTACGAAAGAGGGGATTTCATCATGTCTTGCTAAATATGATCTTCCCTTATTGCAGGCAGACACAATCGAGAGGAAGGAGTATGATCTGGCACCACTGAAGAATGCAAAGCTTCCCATTATATGGGTCCTTGGTAAGTGTTCATATTACAGTTTTTAAACATTGCACCAGACATCTTTATTTAGTAACTCATGTATAAAGGTTTCCCTATTCAAACAGATTCAGTGAACACTGTCAACACACTAAACTAAAACTTCCAGTTACGTAATTTTAGAGTCATGATGTCGCTATTTTGTGGCTGCTAGATATGAGACCTAAACTGTTGTCATTGGTTTTGTGTCTGCACTAAAAGTTTGAGACAGTCTCCACCGCTACCAACACTGTTTTCGTGTTCCGAATGTTTTCTTTGAATAAATTACTGTATAGAAAAAATGGCTCTGAGCACTATGGGTCTTAACTTCTGAGATCATTAGTCCCCTACGACTTAGAACTACTTAAACCTAAGTAACATAAGGACCTCACACACATCCATGCCCAGGGCTGGATTTGAACTTGCGACCGTAGCGGTCGCGCGGTTTCAGACTGGCGGGCCTAGAACCGCTCGGCCACTACAGTCGGCTACCGTATGGAAGATTAGATACAAATTTGTTTTCTAAAAAGAAACAATTCGTGTGAGTACTTTAGTACCGAGTGTAGTGTGTCTTTTTAACGGTAATACTAGCCTATTGGCCATATACATAAATTCCATCAGTATGATATTAGTTTTTGCACTACTTTCACACAATTTAGTAAAACAGGCAAGTAGATCTCTAGTTTTGCCTCGGTGTTAAACCACAATAAGCGTTAAATTAAGGAGACACAGACGAGATTGCACGGTTCTTAAATGGATGAACATTGTCTGATCTCTTACGTTCTTGTTAAAATAGGCGAATCTCTCAAATAAAAAACGGTCTGCTGACGGAATAACTAATCCTGTTTTTACTGGTAAGACTTGTTAAATTGCACACCTTCTGTAGATCCTAGACCTGATCTCTCGAATAAACAATTCTGCTAGGGTAATGCTGTGTTTGGACAAACCTTTTCGAAATATCTTAATAAAAACTTTCAATGTCTACTTCTATCGATATTTCTCTGGAACACAGGTATGTAACATTATTGTTACGCCAACAGCAATTTTGGTCGAACAGTGTGAGAAAGTGACAGAACTAAGTAACTATGTGAAAAAAATGCTACTCGAAAATGAATGCTGTGTCTATTATTTCCTATGCACCTTTCAGTTGTTCTTTTCGTATTTAGTACTGTACCAGAAAATGTAATTACTGGCTTCATTAAAACGAGTACAACAGATCAAACTAGTTTCAAGAGCATAACGAGGATTTGAGGCAAATAATTGTGCTTTTATTGTCAGACTGATTGTGTTGACGACATTTCTGGTGAACGCTCCACGTTTTCGTTTTCCCCCCGTTCGGTAGACCTATTTTAATAGTACTAGACCTATTTCAATAGCCGGCCGCGGTGGTCTCGCGGTTCTAGGCGCGCAGTCCGGAACCGTGCGATTGCTACGGTCGCAGGTTCGAATCCTGCCTCGGGCATGGATGTGTGTGATGTCCTTAGGTTAGTTAGGTTTAAGTAGTTCTAAGTTCTAGGGGACTAATAACCACAGCAGTTGAGTCCCATAGTGCTCAGAGCCATTTGAACCTATTTCAATAGTAGTCTCTGTAGATTTTCTCCGATTATTTCACTCAGTATGTTTGACGAAAAGTAAGTCGTCTATTGAGGATACTATTAAAATAGGTCTACTGAATGAGAGTAAAATGAAAATGTGGAGCGCTCACCAGAAATGTCGTCGACATAAACAATCTGACAATAGCAGCACAAACCTTTGTCTCAAAGTCTCGTAAGGTTCCTGAAAATAGTTTCATCTTTTATACTCGTATTAAAGAGGCCAGTAATTTCGTTTATATATATACCCCAAAAGTGGATTCAGCAGTTGAACCTATCTGTATTTCGCGTCTGATCATCCCAACCCAAGTCGAGCATTTACGTCGGTGTGGCTCTGAGTTCACGTGTACGATTTTAGTGCGTGGGGATCAGGGATCGAGTTTTGCGTCTGGCAGGATATACTTCTTTGTTGTGTTAGACGACTATGTGTTAACATTCAGGGTAGGTTTATTATTTTATTTACTTGTCTCGCAATCTCCGCAGGTTTATAGCAAAATTCAGTAAAACCAACCTCCCGTATTGTGCCGCAAGTAAATAAGCATAAGCTTCCGAATTGCGTCGTTATTACATGTCTGTAAATAAAAAATGAGGAGACAAAAGGAAAGAAACTCAAAGTAAGAATTGTTTTTACCTTGTTACAATGAGGACAATAATTCTGTAAGTTCGACGTTTACAACAGATCACATTTACCAAAGGTGTTCGAAATTTGCACCGTTTGCTCGAATGCAAGTATTGCATTGCTCAGTCATCCCTTCACGCCCAAGTTCAGCCGCTTCATGTGTGCCGAGGTACGCGATTTGTGATGTCACATGTTCAACATTTCTCATCCTGTTTTGGGGTTTTTCCTGACATTTGCTACCCACTGTCTTTTATGTTAAATTAATTGTCTCAGTGTCTACGTCACTACAGGGTTTTTAAACGACAGAGTCTTTGGATCAAACTTGTGGGGATGATAGATGACGTCATGGAGATCAACTTTTAATAGTGACAAAATGTTTGTTGACGCTTCCTAATGGCATGGTGTAGCACTCTGTGGCGTTCGTATGTAGTGTGTGTCACTTATGATCCAGTCGTCTGCTCCACGTGGAAATGGTAGACGGAGCTTGTAAAATACATTTCTCCGCTTGGACACTCATTCTTAATGTTTTCTTGTTGAAATTCACTGTCTCAATGCACTGATAGTACGCAACAGACCATCCTAGTTTGGTGAAATCTCATTGTCCCAGGGCTGTAGAATTCAATAACAAGACGCCTGGCATCACTAGGAACTGTCAGCGAACATTTTCCTTCAAACAGAAATTCTTCCCCATGAAGTGATATATCACTCCTCCACATTTCATGCAAAGATTTTGGAATACCTTGTATATATAGACAAGACATATTTGTATGAATACATGTAGGCCATTTACAGGTTTTCAGCAACAGTAACAATTTCTGGTCCGGAACTCTTCTGTGTTACAGGAATTGCTAGGGAGAAACATCTTTAATCTATATTTTAAAACACTTCTGTTATCTGTCATCTAATTTATCTAAATGGGTGAATTGTGAAAAGATTTTATAGCTGTAATTTCACCCCTTTCTCACTTTTTATGCCATAGCTAGACTTATTAAAGAGTAATACAGATAATATTCCCTTCAGGTATTGTATTTGTGAATATTTCTGTTACTCTCAAACTCAGATGGGTTTATGTTAACAAATTTGATAAGTGAGTAAATGACTGTGAGGCTGTGGTTAGTATTCCCAACTGCTTAAAGAGACGCCTACATGATGTACCTGTGTGAACCTCACACAAAATTCTAATTACCTTTTTTCGTGACGTTAATGCTTTTTGCCTAAATGAAATGTTACACTACAATATCATGGCATAAGACATCAGAGAATGAACATATACAAAATATGTTAACTGCTTCTATATCCGCAAACTTCGCAATTATTCTTATGAAAAAAGTAACCCCAACTAAAATGTTTTAGCAGGTGTGAGGTATGGTTCTTCCAGTTCGTTTTCATCAACATGCACACCTAACAACTTGGAACTTTCTACTGTTTATTGCTAGTTGGTGTACTAGGTTGACAGGAGGTGGGATAATTCTGATACTACAAAACTAGATGAGCAGTGCTTTTGCAAAGTTTAGAGCTAGCCCATTTGTGCAAAACGAGTCGATGACTTTCACAAATTTATCATTTCCTAGTTTCTCTGTTAATAAATGGTTCAATTGGCTCTGAGCACTATGGGACTTAACATCTATGGTCATCAGTCCCCTAATACTTAGAACTACTTAAACCTAACTAACCTAATGACATCGCACAACACCCAGTCATCACGAGGCCTCTGTTAATACTTTTCAGCTCAGCTTCATGACAGTCATCAGCAAACAGGACTAATTCTGCCTCCTAATATCAAATAAAAGTGGCAGAGAATGTAATTTCTCCCCATGCAGATGTGTCCTCACGCACTGTATTACAAGAACAGCTTAGGGTAATGTTCTTCATTCTGTTTCTTAAATGAAAACAAAAACAGTCGTGCCGAACTACGTTTGCTATAAAAACTTAACTTCTCTAACAGAATATTTTGGTTTATGCAGTCAAACGCATTCGGTAAGTCACATAAGATTCCCACTGGAGAAATTTTATCGTTTAAAGAGTTTATTACGTGCACAAAAAATGAATAAATCGCTGACTCCGTAGAGCGGCTCTTTTGAAATCCAAACTGTGGTTGGCCAAGTATTCCATAAATACATAGGAGAACATTACCTTCTCAGAATTTGTAGAAACTGACCTAAGAATGACACTGAGCAGCAGTACTCTCTCACTCATCTCAGAGAGGTCTTACAATGACATATTTCAACCTGTCTGAGTATATACCTTGGATGACAGAAGCATTACATAAGTGTCTATGAACAATACATATTATAGGACCACAACCTTTTAGTGTCTTATTGGAGACATTATCCACCCCATATTAATAGTTATTTTTTATTCATGATGATCTTCGTTAATTGAGACTGGGATGTAAGGATTAATTTTTCATTTCACTAAACGTCCTTTGAATTTAGTCTTCAGTGTACTGACTCCATTTCTCTTCTAAAGCATGAACACAAATTTCCTCATCTATTTTTAAAAACCAATTGTTAAAAATAGCTGCTATACGTGAATTGTCTTTCACAATGCTCCCATTCTGTTTAGGTAGTAGCTGAGAGGGAAATGAGACAGGATTGTAGCCTGTTCCCCAAGTTATTCGATTTGTACTTTGAACAAGCTGAATAGCAAGCCAAGCAAAAATTTGGAAAGCAAATCAAAGTTCAGGAGCATGAAATAAAAAACTTTAAGGTTCGCCAATGATTAAGTAATTCTACCAAAAACAGCAAAGGACTCGGAAGCCTCACTTGACCAGAATGGATTGACTCTTGGAAAGTGGTTTGAAGAGAAACGTCAACAAAAGTGAAACAAGGGTAATGGATTGTAGTGGAATTAAATCAGGTGATGCTGAGAGAATTAGATTAGGACAAGAAGTAGACAAGTTATCCTATTTGGACGGGGGTATAACAGACGATAACAGAGGATATAAAATATAGTCCGATAATAGCAAGCAATATTTTGAAAAATAGAAATATTTAAATGCCAGAAAGTCTTTTCTGAAAGTAATTGTCTGGAGTGTAGCCTTACACAAAAGCGAAACATTTCTAGCAAACAGTAAAGACAAGAAGAGAATAGAAACTGTTGAAATGGGGGGCTGGAGAAGGATACTGAAGATTAAGTGGGTATATAAAATCAATAATGAAGAGGTACTTAATTGAGTGAAGGAGAAAAGACATTTTCGGCAGAACTTGAATAGGAGGGATGCAATCTTGAATCGTCAAGAAATAGTTGATTTGTTTAGGGAGGGAAGTGTGGAGGTAGACCAAGGGGTACTGGGGGCAGTTGGAGATATGCCCTAATATAATTCCTTGATTGTTCTTACCGAAATTCAGAACGAAATAGAAGCGGGCCAGAATGTCTGCCTGAATAGGAATAGATTGGGGATTATTATCAGCTCTGACGTCTGTCTTGGAGGCAAGGGAAATGTATCGAAAACCTTGATCGGAAACAGAGAGATCGGTACAATTTCCAATTTATTTCTGGGACAAATATATCTGTGTGTGTGTGTGTGTGTGTGTGTGTGTGTGTGTGTGTGTGCCTTTTAAGCTATATACGAGTGGATGTTGTTGAGTTGTTGATGAGGAGACCTGTACAGCGTAGACTAGCAAGTAGAGCTGCATCAGACAACGACAACAAAAACAACATGGGGAAGGAAGTTATAACGCCGTCTCTCTCTTCTGATGATGTACGCACCAGAAATTTCAAGGATAAGCATTTTGTGATGCGCATAGCATCTTCAATTAGCGTTAGCAAACATGTTTGCGTCACTCTCGCAGCTACTAAGAGAACTCGGAACGAAACAACGCTTTCTTTGGGTCTCTCCATTAATTCTACCTCATTGAGGTCGCGTAGGAGCAATACGTAAGAAGTAGATCAGTAGAGAATTTTGTAAGCTACGTATTTCATAGTTGAACTACATTTCTTTAGTTACCTTCCATACTTGCGGGCCTCGCGTCGAAGTCTGCAGTAATAAACGAGGGGTAGTCACGAAGTTTTATTAATCATATCAAAATAATTAAGCTAGGCAAATAATTTTTTGCTTGTTTGCACCTACGATCTGTAGTCGTAATATATATTTAAATTCCAGCACCACGTACCATATGACGCCACTAGAGGACCCAACTCGTCTCCGTTACCAGTGAACTACGTATTTTGTTTTGGGTCCTCTAGTGGCTAGCTTGATCCTTTGGATGGGATATTTTAGTATGTATTACGACTGTAGACCTTTAGTTGCAAAGAAACAAAGATTATTTACCTAATTTAATTATTGTCGACGTGATAAAAAGCTGTATGGCTACCCCTCTTTTAACGCTGCATATGTCGAGGCGAGTCCCGAAAGTATGGAAGAACATTGCAGGTATGTGCCTGAAATCAACAAAAAGTTAATTACGTAACTTTTTTTGTTTCGATGTGATGACTGGAACATTTTGACTGCCCCTCGTTCCTTCCGAGGACGCACAGAGCTGCTTGGAATGAGCGGGCGCCTTATCAATATGTAGACCTGCGTGTTGTGTTGCAGGGGGCCCCGGCTCTGGCAAGGGCACGCAGTGCGACCGCATCGTGCAGAAGTACGGCTTCACCCACCTCTCGACGGGGGACCTCCTGCGAGACGAGGTCAAATCCGGCTCCAAGCGCGGACAACAGCTGACCGCCATCATGGAGCGGGGGGAGCTCGTGCCCCTGGTAAGTCCCAGACCTCAACTCTCGTCATCGTTTGTGGAAAGAGGGACTCAGGTAAATAACAGGCGTAGTCAAAATTGAGGCAGAGGATGCCCAGTTTGGGTTTAGGAAAGGTAAAGGCACCAGGGAGGCAGTTCTGACGTTGTGGTTGTGGTTGATAATGAAAATTAAACTTAACCAAAATCAAGACACGTTCATGGGATCTGTCGGCCCAGAAAAAGGGTTCGAAAATGTAAAATGCTTCAGAGGTTCGAAATTCACAGGCATATAGGTCTACATCTACATCTACATCTACATCCGTACTCCGCAAGCCACCTGACGGTGTGTGGCGGAGGGTACCCTGAGTACCTCTATCGGTTCTCCCTTCTATTCCAGTCTCGTATTGTACGTGGAAAGAAGGATTGTCGGTATGCTTCTGTGTGGGCTCTAATCTCTCTGATTTTATCCTCATGGTCTCTTCGCGAGATATACGTAGGAGGGAGCAATATACTGCTTGACTCTTCGGTGAAGGTATGTTCTCGAAACTTTAACAAAAGCCCGTACCGAGCTACTGAGCGTCTCTCCTGCAGAGTCTTCCACTGGAGTTTATCTATCATCTCCGTAACGCTTTCGCAATTACTAAATGATCCTGTAACGAAGCGCGCTGCTCTCCGTTGGATCTTCTCTATCTCTTCTATCAACCCTACCTGGTGCGGATCCCACACTGCTGAGCAGTATTCAAGCATTGGGCGAACAAGCGTACTGTAACCTACTTCCTTTGTTGTCGGATTGCATTTCCTTAGGATTCTTCCAATGAATCTCAGTCCGGCATCTGCTTTACCGACGATCAACTTTATATGATCATTAAGTTGTAAGACCAAGAACGAAGTGCCCGGATTAGAAAGGATGTAATATTGTGATGTAATCCTTCTCTCTTAGTGTTCAATGAACATCGAAGGAGCAGCAACGGAAACTGAAAAAGCTTGAAGAGAGAGATTCGAATTTAGAATCAAAGGATATCAATCATAAGATTCGATGATGACACAGCAATACGCAGTGAAAATGAAGAATTACAGAACCTACTGAAAGTAGTGAATAGTCTTATGAGTACAGAATATGTATTGAGACTAAATCGAAGAAATGCGAAAGTAATGACGAGTAAGAGAAATGAGTTTAACGGTAAAATTAGCAACAAAATTGGGGAGCACGAAGTCACGAAGTGAAGGTATTCTGCCGTCTTTGAGGCAACATAATCCATGACGGAGAAAGCAAGGAGAACTTACAAAGCAGACTAGCACAGGAAAAGGAACCATTCGTGGCCAAAAGAAGTCGAGTAGATTAAAACTTTACCTTAATTTGAGGAAGAAAATTCCTCAACGTACGACTTGAGCGCAGCATTGTATGGAAGTGAATCATGAATTGTGAGAAAACCGGGAAAGAAGAGAATCGAAACATTTTTGATGTAGTGCTACAGAAGGATGTTGAATTTTGCGAGGACTGACAAGGTATAAAATGTGAAGATTTTCTACAGAATCGGCACGAAAAGAAACATGTGGAAAACACTTACAAGAAGGGCCATATTTACAGAACACGTGTTAGAACATGAGAGTGCGAGTATAACTTTATTAGTACTAGAGGACGCTGTAGAGGGTAAAAAGTGTAGGCAAAGACAGAGATTGGAATATACCCAACAAATAATTGAAGACATTGGGTTAAGAGCTAATTTGAGATGAAGAGGTTGGCACAGGAGAGGTAGCTGCGGCGGGCCTTAGCATGACTTAATAAACCGTCAATAAAATTGCAGTTCTGCCAGTATACAAGGAGTTCATTTAAACTTGAGACAACTAAATATTTCGAAAATGACAGATAGAAACAAGATAAAAAAAGATCGACTTGAAAAATTAATACTGGTAAAGGAGACATCTGTATGCCTTATAACTTGTCACTCCCTAACAATCCCTGCTGCGTGGGCAAGTTGTATTTTCAGACTTTGTATTTTCAGAAGGGCAGCCCCCCCCCCCCCCCATTTTTATTTCATATTCGGATTCCACGCAAAATAGTGTTTTCCATTCGCGGTAGATGGCGCTGTAATCAACAAATATCAAGAGTGCCTGTTTTTGCAATTAAGAACCGACACATCTGATCCTGCATTTCGTTTACGACGTAAATGTAAACTTTTGTGTTCTAACGACTGATATTCATGCTCAAAACATTTTTCAGTATTGCAAACTTATTTGTACTGTACAATAAGCTTAGCTGTCTCAATGTCTGATTAGAAACTACGTTTAGCACGATACAGGAACAACGACGCGGATGTAATAGTTTTCTGTTCCCATCTCGATGCTTGCCTTAGGTGAGTCCCCTTGCCTAACACAATTGTGGTGCTTGATTTCGGTGAGCATCCATGGCAGGTGTGTCTGTTACTATCATTTCATGGACATTTTTACCTTTTTACAATGGTTGTGGTCTGTATTCCGCCTATAGCCACTTAGTGGTCAGCGTAAGAGTAACGGCGGTTGGATGGAAACACACCTCTAAATCAGTCACGCACATGGCGGGATTCGAGGGTGGCCAACGAAGTCAAGCATTCCGATGGTTTGGGGGTCCACCACAATCAACGTAATAGGGAACAGAAAACTGTTACCGAACACTTAGCTTATTTGCCAGAAATGTCAATGTCTAACTATATTATCTGAACTGTACAGTCACATTTGAAATCTCAAATAACACTTGGATATCAGTATCAACCGTTAGAACACAAATGCTTACACGTCCATCGTAAATGAAACGTAGAATAGTATGCGTCGTTTCCTAATTGCAAAAACACGCACACTTGATATTTGTCGATTGCAATGCCATCTACCACAACGGAAAACAATGGTTTGAGTAAATCGTATGTATTTTTGGCGTAGAATCCGAATATGCATTGAAAGTGGGCGTCCCGCTTTGAAAATACAAAATCGACCGCAACCTTACAGGAGGGTTGGTTAGGAGGTGGCTAGTTGTAGCACAGATAGATGTTCCTTTTTTTATTTATATATATATTTTTTTTATTTTATGGCCGTCATTGGACGACTTTAGTCAGTTATACAAAGAAGGTCATTGTTGTTCATTAATGCGATTCAGTCCAACAATATCCAATAAGACATTAAATACTAGAGTGCTTATACAAGTATTATTATAATTCATTGTTATATGAAGTATGTCTTGCTCTTCTGTTTGCCCAATACTTCATTTTTCAGATATTTTCTTTCTTTTTTCGTCTGAGATGACTCTTCTTATAGTCCTTTTGTTTATCTTCGTTGAAAGTCTGGTCTGTCCGTATTGCATTACTCTGATTTTCTGTTTTTTTTTTGTCATCTACCGATATTTGGAGTTCTTTTAAATCTTCCTTAATTTCCGAGATCCATTTAATGTTGCTCTTACTGTTCCACAGTTTCTCTATTATTCTCTTATTAATTCCGTTTTCTGGTGTTCGATGTCTAAAGAATGAGATACGTTGCTTCCTGATCGTACTCATTACTGGTTATATTTTCTAGTACTGTTTCATTTGAAGATATTTTCCAGTAACAATTTACTTGATGTTTTTTATGCATGTCCTAATCATTCTTCTTTTCATATATAGTATTTTGTCAGTTTCCTCTGTTTCAGTTGTTTTGAAGATGGTTTCGGCTGCTTCTGTCATTTCTGGTTGTGTAACTGTTTTACACTGAGGCGCCGAAGATGCGAGTATAGGGATGTGTATTCACATACAGAGACATGCAAACATGCAGAATACGGCGCTGCGGTGGGCAATGCCTAAATAAGACAACAAGGGTCTGGCCCAGTTTTTAGATCGGTTACTGCTGCTACAATGCCAGGTTATCAAGATTTAAGTGAGTCTGAACGTGGTGTTATAGCCGGCGCACGAGCGATGTGACACAGCATCTCCGAGGTAGAGATGAAGTAGAAACCGTTTCACGAGTGTACCGTGAATATCAGGAATCCGAAAAACATCAGATCACCGACATCGCTGCGGTCGGGAAAGGATCCTGCAAGAACGAGACCAATTACGACTGAAGACAGAAGTGCAACTTTTACGCAAGTTGCCGCAGATTTTAGTGATGGGCCATAAACAAGTATAAGCGTGCGTACCATTCAACGAAACGTAATCGATATGGGCTTTCAGAGACGAAGGCCCACTCGTTTACCCTTTATGACTGTACGACACAAAGCTTTACGCGGCACCTGGGCCCATCAACACCGACCTTGGACTGTTCATGACTGGAAACATGTCAGCTGGTCGGACGTGTCTCGTTTCACATTGTATAGAGCGGGTGGACGTGTACAGGCATGGAGACATCCTCATGAATCCATGGATCCTGCATGTCTACAGGTGACTGTTCAAGCTGGTGGAGGCTCTGCAATGTTGTGGATCGTGATATGGGACCTCTGATATGTTTAGATACGACTCTGACGGTGACAAGTACTTAAGCATCCTCTCTGATCAGCTGCATCCATTCACGTCCATTGTGCATTCCGACGGACTAGGAGAATTACAGCAGGACAACGCGACACCCCAACAAGTCCAGAATTGCTACAGATTTGCTCCAGGAACTCGCTTCTGAGTTAAACTAATCCTCTGGCTTTCAGACTCCCCAGACATGAACGTTAGTAAGCATATCTGAGATGCCTTGCAACGTGCTGTCCAGAAGAGATCTCCATCCCCTGGTGCTCTTATTGATTTATGGACAGCGCTGCAGGATTCATGGCGTCAGTTCCCTCCAGCACTACTTCAGGCATTAGTGGAGTCCATGCTACGGCGTGTTGCGGCACTTCTTCGTGCTCGAGAGGGCACTACACGATATTAGACAGGTGTACCAGTTTTTTGGCACTTCAGTGTATAATCTTCTAATTTGCATCTATGGCGAGGCTTTATTGTTGTAAATGTTTTTGGTAATGTAATTCGTTTTGTTCACTTTTTTACTATATTTGCCATGTTGGTTTCTCATTTAGATTGTATGTTACGATTTCAGCTAAATATTTAAATTCATCAACAATTCTGATTTCCTGTTCTTCTATAGTAATTTTGTTCGCAACTGGTGGGTCGGTTAGCATAATCTCCAGTTTTTCATATGATTTTCTTAGTCTAATTTCTGTGCTGTTTTTTGTAATGATATAACTTGTTGTCTGGTTTCTTGAATATTGTTGGCTAGCACAGAAAGAGTACCAGCAAATCCCAAATCATTTTTTGCACTTCCAGTTCCTATGTCCTGTGGGTTATCCTTTCACCATTTTCTCATTATATATTCCAGTGCGCAGTTGAACAAAAATGGTGACTGCCTGTCACCTTGCCGTAAGCTTGTTTTTAAAAGTAATGGTTCAGAAAGTTCTCCTCTAAATTTGCTTTATATTTGGTATTAGTTGGAGTAAGACTTATTACTTTAATTGGTTTTGAATGAAGTCGCGAATTCCTTAAAATTTTTAATATTGAAGGTCTATGGAGACAGTCATATGAATGGATGCAGCTGATCAGACAGGATGCTTAAGTACTTGTCACCGTCAAAGTCGTATCTAAACATATCAGAGGTCCCATATCACTCCACCTGACACGATCCACAACATTGCAGAGCCTCCACCAGCTTGAACAGTCACCTGTATACATGCAGGATCCATGGATTCATGAGGATGTCTCCATGCCTGTACACGTCCACCCGCTCTATACAATGTGAAACGAGACACGTCCGACCAGCTGACATGTTTCCAGTCATGAACAGTCCAAGGTCGGTGTTGATGGGCCCAGGTGCCGCGTAAAGCTTTGTGTCGTACAGTCATAAAGGGTAAACGAGTGGGCCTTCGTCTCTGAAAGCCCATATCGATTACGTTTCGTTGAATGGTACGCACGCTTATACTTGTTGATGGCCCAGCACTGAAATCTGCGGCAACTTGCGTAAAGGTTGCACTTCTGTCTTCAGTCCTAATTGGTCTCGTTTTTGCAGGATCCTTTCCCGACCGCAGCGATGTCGGTGATCTGATGTTTTTTCGGATTCCTGATATTCACGGTACACTCGTGAAATGGTTTCTACTTCATCGCTACATCGGAGATGCTGTGTCAAATCGCTCGTCCGCCGGCTATAACACCACGTTCAGACTCACTTAAATCTTGATAACCTGGCATTGTAGCAGCAGTAACCGATCTAAAAACTGGGCCAGACCCTTGTTGTCTTATTTAGGCATTGCCCACCGCAGCGCCGTATTCTGCATGTTTACATGTCTGTATGTGAATACACATCCCTATACTCGCATCTTCGGCACCTCAGTGTAAAGCAGTTACACAATCAGAAATGACAGAAGCAGCCGAAACCATCTTCAAAACAACTGAAACAGAGGAAACTGACAAAATACTATATATGGAAAGAAGAATGATTAGGACATGCATATAAAACATCAAGTAAATTGGTACTGGAGAATAGCTTCAAATGAAACAGTACTAGAAAATAGAACCAGTAATGAGTACGATCAGGAAGCAACTATCTCATTCTTTAGACATCTAATGAGAACACCACAAAACGGAATTAAGAAGAGAACATTTTTTTCGTATGGTGCGTCGTTTTCGGGATACTTAGTCGTATCAGGTTAAAACATTTACCCTTTATATTTCGTTGGTTTGAAAACAGGCCTTTGGTTGTGGCAGCATTCTCTCTTTCTGACTGGTCCTGTTTTGTAACTCATCGTAAAGCGTCCCATATTGGGAGACAAGCAGGTGGACCTGCCCTGAATGGAATCCACGTAGCAAATGAACGGCAGTTTGTCTCTTGCACTGATCAACCTGAGACGGTTTTCACGGTCGTTTAGGAATATTTTGAACTGGTCCTCAATCACAGCCTCAGTAAATACGATACATTTACAGTTAAAATATGATGAGATAGAGAACGAGGTTTACACAAATAACAGACAGATGCGCAGCGACTGGTAAAGCACTTGCCCGCGAAAGGCAAAGGTCCCGAGTTCGAGTCTCGGTCTGGCACACAGTTTTAATCTTCCAGGAAGTTTCATATCAGCGCACACTCCGCTACAAAGTGAAAATCTCATTCTAGTTTTTACTATTCTTTTTCTTATTTACATATATATCTTCTGGACGCGTGAAAGCGCCATGTTGTTAATGGTTCCAAAGCTTCGATCACCGTTGAAGGTAGTACTCTTCAGGGCGATAATGTATACTGTCCGTCAAGCAGACCTGCTGCTCCATACGTATTGCTGATTCTCTCTCCCCTTGTTATATCATAACAAGGATGCCATGGCGCTACGTTACGTGACGGTAATCTTTTTACAGGAAGTGGTGCTAGACCTTCTGAAAGAAGCGATGCTTCAGAAGGTGGGCACCTCAAAGGGATTCCTGATCGACGGCTACCCCCGTGAGCTGTCGCAGGGCAAGACGTTTGAGGAACAGGTGAGTAACATCACGCTACTAATTCTTAGTTAATGCACAATCAGCGTCGCTTTCAGTAAGACATCTCTAAAACCACTATGACAACCCTTAGAAGGAAAGAGATTACGTAAGATTATCTAATAATATGTGGTCTGAGGCTTTTCGGCGTATATGCTTCATAAATTCGCGTCACAGACAACCTCGTCAAGCAGGGACACTGGTTAAAACTCAGTAAGGCCTGGGTATCAATACTAAGCTCTATCAAGGAGCAATGGTGCAAGCGAACGCGAAATCATTTTGCCACGGCCACCGAACAGATACTGCGCTCCTCATCGCCACCTACCTCAACACCGCTTCCCCCAGCAACGGACACGCCGCGCGCCGTCAGTGCACAGAATCACACCAGAACCCTCGAGGGATAAATACTAACGGCAGAGAGTGGACGGCCATTGCATCAGCACCACCTGACGATGGCCGAACGGCTATTCGCCGAAATATCGTAAGCATTTGCCGATCGTATCCGGCTGGACACTCGAGAAACCTTCAAACATTATTTAATTATATTAAAGCATTTTGGTGTTGGACTATGTTCATGCTTTTCACCATTTACAGTAGCTTCAGTCACTTTGGAATTTTTTTATTTTATGTTTGACTCTGCACTAAGAATGTTAACCAGTTGTATGATAACCGATGATTGCTGATCGATACTGGTAATCAATACAGATTTATTTCATCAGAAGTTGTTGGAAGTTCTTAAATATTATTTTCTTCAAATATTTACCACCTTGACAAAACACAGGGTGTCTGAAAAAGAATCATACGATTTGCGACGTCTGTATTTCTGAAACTAATAAACATATACAATGAATTTTGTTTTTTATTGAATGGGAAACTCAAAATACCTTTTCATAGATGTTCACCTTGAGGTGCACGGCATATGTCAGTGCGGTATTCAAGTTGTTCGCACATTACAGAGGGTATGTCTTGAGTTACAGCTTCCACAGCTGTAGTTATGCGACGTTTCAGTTTATTCATTGTTGTTGGTAACGGACGCACATAAACACAGTCTTTTATAAACTTCCACAAGAAATAATCACATACAATCTGGTCCAGTGTCCTTGGAAAAGTAAGGCTGAATCATTTGGTCCGGTGCGACCGATCCATCGTTCAGTAATCCTTTCATTTAAAAATTCTCGCACTTCCATACGTCACTGAGGCGGTGCCCCATCCTGTTGATAAAATAAGTCGTACAAATCAATCTACAACTGTGGGAAAAGAAAGTTCTGAAGCATATAGAGATATGTCTTCCTGGAACATTGTTCTCGGCAAAGATAAATGGATCATACACCTATTCCTGTGAAACTGCACAAATCACATTATATTTTGGAGCGTCCCTCTCATGTTGTACAACTTCATCTGGTTGTTCCATATCCCGTATTCTCATGTTATGACGGTTCAGCTTTCCATTTAAATTGAATGTTGCCTTGCCACTAAAAACTAAGCGTGGACGAAACCTGTCATCCTCCATCTTGCCAATAATGAAATTACAGGACTCCACACGTTGTTGTTTGTTACCTTCACGAAGAGCTTGCAGTAGCTGGTTTTGTATGGTTTCATGTGTAAACGTCGACGCATCACATGGCAGACGTACATCGGGGTAGTTGAGCTCTCGAGCTGCGAATGGATTTTTGCGGACTCCTTGTGAAACTATGGCGAATGTGTTCGACGTCTGTGTCAGACACACGAAGACGGTCCGACGATTTGCCTTTACACAAACAATCTGTTTCTCTGAATTGTTCATGCCATCGTCTGATACTCTGTTCTGTAGGAGGGTCCACACTAAGTTTGCTCTTTCTAACAGTACGTTACTCACGCACACAACAGCTATCGGATGATTATTTTTGATACACACTGTATGTTACTAACTTACACAGTGCCTTATTTACCAATTATACTTGGTGTAAAATGTAAAATTGTGGCAGGAGATGGTTGGTTAGTTGTTTTGGGGAAGAAGACCAGACAGCGAGGTCATCGGTCTCACCGGATTAGGGAAGGACGGGGAAGGAAGTCGGCCGTGCCCTTTGGAAGGAACCATCCCGGCATTTGCCTGGAGCGATTTAGGGAAATCACGGAAAACCTAAATCAGGATGGCCGGACACGGGATTGAACCGTCGTCCTCCCGAATGCGAGTTCAGTGTCTAACCACTGAGCCACCTCGCTCGGTTGTGGCAGGAGAAGAACCCCCTACCACCGAAAGTAGAAACTGACATGAGGGGGCTTGCTTGTACGCAACTACTACACAGCATTATCGCACGGCTAAAAATGTTTAGATAGATTACAGCAATAATAATGGAAACACAGGTTATCAACGGCGTACTATAATTTAACGAAATTATTCATTAAGTATGAAGGAAATGTATGACAATGTAGTTAACTGTTCACCTGCAATGGTATCTATGAACACTGATCTAGTCCTGAATCCAGTGAACGATGTGTAAGAGAGCGTCCAGCTGGATTCTTCTTGGCGGCGACTAGATGGTTCTGATACTACCCAGATAACTGTTGAGTAGAGCCAGGCCTCTGCTTATATCCATTTAGGGTGGTTGAATGTTTAATTGGGAAATATTTGTTTTGTGTGCGCCCTCTGTGACGTCTGACCGTAACTATGTTGCGTCTCTCAAGAGGCTGACCATATTCGTGACGCCCTCTCTGTATGGCTATGTTTCGTCTCTTCTGAGGGACTCAGTATACATAAAAATGTTAATGTTATGACTAAGTGCAAATGTGGGTATTCAGCACGTTGTCTTTAGAGAAAAGAAAGCGCGTCGTATCTTTCAATTAGTGACGGTACTAGACTCGCTTTCATTCAATGGAAGCACTCTGAATGTAAATAATATGCAGGGAACTCTTTCATATTTTCGATAATAATTTCCACAACTTTTAAAAGTTTGTTTTCGATAGGCACTGGGAAACAGTTTTCATCAGGATCCGTCGGACAGATCATTGAAGATTTATACATTTAAGAATTTATCATGTATTTCAGCCTCAAATCACATAAATGGCATTGTTACCGATTTCCACTACTTTATGAGTCATCGACAGACACAGTAACTCATCAAAGTACAACTAATGATTACTTGATAATAAGTGCAAGTCGATAATGATGCCATTTATTTCACCTGAAGCTGAAATGCAGTGGGTGTCAAAAATCGTGGAGCACACAGAAGAGGAGGACGAAACGAGATGAAACTTCACAGGTATAAGATATTGTCTCAGTGATTACGACATCGAGTAAAATTACCAAGAACGTCACAGGGTAGCTGTACTTAAAAGTGTGACGTTTCACCTTCTTTGGCCAGGATGAATGCACTGATTCGTTTTTACCCTCTCCTGAGACAAGCTGCCCCAAATCTGTTGTACTGGTCCTTGACATCCTAGAGACTGGCACAGGGACGGAGTTGAGGTTGGAGTTGGTGGGTGGTGCTAGTCTTCAACCAATGGTGCAGAATGACGCAGGAAGTTGCAGTGACTCCATTGCTTGTTCTCGGATGGCAGGGCAGATTCAAAGGGGTTATTACTGTGTGCTCGGTACACAATATGGCGATCCTCCCCTGTGTTGGTCAAAGGTGGTCGACCGGAACCTTGCTCTCACGTTCCCTTGTTGTCCAACATCGGCCCAATGTCACAGTCTAATGCCACGCAGATTTGGGTATTGCACGATTCGACCAGCCGTTAAAATGAAGACCCATAATGACGCCCCTCTCCAACTGCTGATAACCTTATCTCATACGATTATGCGGCATCTCCGCGTCCTTCACAGTGATCACTCTGTGCCTAACGCTGCTGACGCCCTTTATATCACCTAACAGGCCTGGTAACAACACCAAACGTGGACAACAATTAACAGGCTGTTAGCCATTCTATCTGCCTCAGAGAATTGCAACTCTAATCACCACCATATCCACTGATGGTGGGTGTGTGGTACGAAGTTATATTGACATCCGATCGTGTCTTCTGGATTGATTCACTGTTTTTGTCAGGCAGTTCGTACGATAAAAAAATCATTGTAATGTCTAGTCTGTGTAAATTTACGTGTTACGCTGATGTCAAGGAGCGGAGTGGTAGGGGTGTTGGCCACACTGCAGTACGATTCTTATGAAAACAGGAATACTTTTCGTACTAAGTGTCCAATGAACTCAAATGTACACTTCAGGTCCCCGATGCCTGTGTCCTATTCGTACATAGTACCCTCCTCTGAACTACTCACGTCTGTGTAAATATAACGTAACATTTACGATACAAATGTGTTCATTTCTTAATCCTTTATGTCTGTATCGTGTTTGTGGCCATGAAATCAGAATGTGTTAAAATAGTTCGAAACTGTGTTTCATCCGTACATGGGCAGCCGTTGCATGGCACAGAATACATAAATTTCGGGTAAGCACGTTTTACACTTACGTCCCACACACGCATGTCGTGCCACATATGACTGGCCTCCCGATAACCGTGTACCGGTGCCGACTTCACCGACGCCACATACGTGTGAAACGACCTCGGACGCATGTGCGTTCCTACTGAACTACGTAAGTTAGCTTGTCCATACTCAGCTGTGTCCGCGAAGCGCTCTCACAGGGGTACGGTTGCCCCCGTGCAACGTGCATACACAAGCGGCCAGCCACATCGCTCAGCTCTGCTACCCGCACTTAGTGCCCTCCACAGCTGCTCAGCGTTGCCCTTGCGGCTCACGGTGACCGCAGGCAACCATCCGAGTAGCTCTCGTGCCCACCCGTGGTTTCCATGATCGACTAGAAGTGATACTGCGAAATCGATTAACGAAAACAAGATTTAAAAAACCCATGTTAACTTAATATAAGAAAATGTAAGAGACATGTCAGATAGAACAGACACCACATATACTGGGTAGTCCATTGATACTGACGGGGCCAAATATCTCACGAAATAAGAATCAAACGAAAAAACTACAAAGAACGAAACTCGTCTAGCTTGAAGGGGGAAACCAGATAGCGCTATGGTTGGCCAGCTAGAAGGCGCTGCCATAGGTCAAACGTATATCAACTGCGTTTTTTTCTTAAATAGGAGTCCCCATTTTTTATTATATATTCGTGTAGTACGTTAAGAAATATGAATGTTTTAGTTGGACCACTTTTTTCGCTTTGTGATAGATGGCGCTGTAATAGTCACAAAAGTATAAGTACGTGGTATCACGTAACATTCCGCCAGTGCGGACGGTATTTGCTTCGTGATACATTACCCGTGTTTAAAAGGAACATTTACCAATTGCGGATAAGATCGATACCGTGTTGATGTATGGCTATTGCGATCAAAATGTTCAACGGGCGTGTGCTATATATGCTGCTCGGTAACCTCGACGACATCATCCAAGTGTCCGGACCGCTCGCCGGATAGTTACGTTATTTTAGGAAACAGGAAGTGTTCAGCCACATGTGAAACGACAACCACGACCTGTAACAAATGATGGTGTCCAAGTAGGCGTTTTAGCTGCTGTCGCGGCTAATCCGCACATCAGTAGCAGACAAATTGCACGAGAATCGGGAATCTCAAAAACATCAGTGTTGAGAATGCTACATCAACATCGATTGCACCCGTACCATATTTCTACGCACCAGGAATTGCATGGCGACGACTTTGAACGTCGTGTACAGCTCTGCCACTGGGCACAAGAGAACTTACGGGACGATGACTGATTTTTGCACGTGTTCTATTTAGCGACGAAGCGTCATTCACCAACAACGGTAACGTAAAACGGCATAATATCCACTACTGGGCAACGGAAAATCCACGATGGCTGCGACAAGTGGAACATCAGCGACCTTGGCGGATTAATGTATGGTGCGGCATTATGGGAGGAAGGATAATTGGCCTCCATTTTATCGATGGCAATCTAAATGGTGTAATGTGTGCTGATTTCCTACGTAATGTTCTACCGATGTTACTACAAGATGTTTGACTGCATGACAGAATGGTAATGCATTGCCAACATGATAGATCTCCGGCACATTGCTGTCGTGCGGTTGAAGCGGTATTGAATAGCATATTTCATGACAGGTGGGTTGGTCGTCGAAGCACCATACCATGGCGCGCACGTTCACCGGATCTGACGTCGCAGGATTTCTTTCTGCGGGGAAAGTTGAAGGATATTTGCTATTGTGATCCATCGACAACGCCTGACAAGCGTCAGCGCATTATCGATGCATGTGCGAACAACACGGAAGGTGAACTACTCGCTGTTGAGAGGAATGTCGTTACACATATTGCCAAATGCAATGAGGTTGACGGACATCATTTTGACCATTTATTGAGTTAATGTGGTATCAACAGGTAATCACGCTGTAACAGCATGCGTTCTCAGAAATGATAAGTTCACAAAGGTACATGTATCACATTGGAACAACCTAAATAAAATGTTCAAAGTACCTACGTTCTGTATTTTAATTTAAAAAAACCTTCCTGTTACCAACTGTCCGTCTAAAACTGTGAGCCATATGTTTGTGACTATGACAGCGCCATCTATCACAAAGCGAAAAAGTGCTCCAACTAAAACATTCATATTGCTTTACGCACTACACCAATATGTAATAAAAAATGGGGGTTCCTATTTTTAAAAAAACGAAGTTGATATCCGTTTGACCTATGGCAGCGCCATCTAGCGGGCCAACCGTAGCTCCATCAGGTTTCCTCCTTCAAGCTAGACAAGTTTAGTTGTTTGTAGTTTTTTCGTTTGACGCTTATATCGTGAGATATTTGGCCAGGTCACGATCATTGGACTACTCTGTATATAATTAAGGCAAAGACGACCAATGATCTCTTCAGTGCGAATGCACAAACCAAGTTCGAACTCTTACGGGAATCAGTGAATTGCCGCAAGTAATGACGGTAATGGGCAAGCGGCACTACATAAGTAGTGTGTGGATAAGCTGAGAATTTGGGTCTAACGGGAGGCGTACTAGGGTAGTCCGTGGATTTGTGACTGCCATTGTGTCCGGGTGACGCAGTGGTCACAGCAGTTTCCTAGTAAGCAGACGGCTCGGGTTCGAATACCGATCTGGTACAAATTTTCAAATTTCCCCATTGTGTTATAACAATGCCCACTAGCAGACGATATCGGTAATTCATTGTGTCTTCTAATCTACCTTGTCCATACCATGCTATTCTACCGCGGCACAGTGTCCATGGTTACGTATCTGTTTATGTTCACATGTATGTTTCTGAAGGAATAATTCAGAATCCATTCGTTTACAATTTTTCTTGTTGCTTTCTTCAATAACTATTTACTTGAGTTTTTATCAAGTTTCATTTGCTTTCAGCACATAGATGTCACCCGGAAAACTGATGTTTCTAAAAGGATTTACAATTTTAAAATTTCGTATAGATTTATTCATACCGCTTACAGACCTGGCTTTTGTGTCATTTTTTCGTATTGTACATCAAGTTTTCTAGCTTGTAGCTGATTGTGTTGAATGCGACTACATTGTTTATGTGGCAAAATCTCATTTGAAGTCGATTTATTACGAAAATCGCTGTAACGTGTCAGGCATGTTGTTCGACTGCGGCATAGACTCTTGCTCTGAGATCTGGTAGCCAAACCGGCAGGGATGGTACAAACACGGTATGCTTGATGAATGCTGATAGGAAAAAAAAATCTAAGAGGTGACAGGTCTTGCCTACGCGGGGCCATGGAATCAGCGTAACTCATTCAGTCCATTTACATGGAAAGCGGTTGCTGAGGAATTCCCGAACGTCGACGAGGTTGTGCGTGAGCGCGTCATTTTGTATGATGTTTACGATATGTTCTTGGATAACGTTCTCAGTCAGCGAAATAAAAAAGTTCTCCAGTTTCATCTTGGTAAAAGAAAGGACCTTAAATTTCTCCTTGGTCATTACGCAAAGGCGTTAACTTTTGGGCTGTCACGACCATGTTCCAAGGTTCTTCGTGGATTTTTACCTTCTATATCCCAAAGTCGTATTTATTAGCTTACCATTTAAGTGAAAAGTCGACCCATTTCTGAAGCTAATGTTTCCAATAAAATCTTCTTTACTCAAAAACGTGTGTGAAATATTATGGGACTTAACTGTTAAGGTCATCAGTCCCTAAGCTTACACACTACTTAACCTAAATTACCCTAAGGACAAACACACACACATGCCCGAAGGAGAACTCGAACCTCCGCCGGGACCAGCCGCACAGTCCATGACTGCAGAGCCTAAGACCGCTCGGCTAATCCCGCAGGGCTCTTACTCAATCGAGGTAACACTTCCACGCAAAAGTAACCATTTCAATGTCTTTCACTTCTTGCACCGTTGTTAATTTGTTCGCTTTGAGATGACAACGTCTTCTTAACACACATTGGTCATATGTGGGACACCATCTTGCTAGAAGCGCGCCGCGTCGATTCTTTGACAGTTAACAAAGCTTTGCCCTTCTTCCCCTAAGACGTTGTCGAACTCACGCACACCTCAGGATTTTTTTTTACTGAGCACGCATTGTCAATAAAACGCTTATGTCACTCATAAATAGTATGCCTACCTGGAGGATCCTTACCGTAATCGGTACGAAAATTATGCTGTATAATCGTCGGAGACTGGTTCATCAAACCAAAACACTCAGCGAGCTTCCCCTGGGTCACTGAAGGTAGCCATCTTTACTACGACTGTCGCTAGAGCTTGTTATTCGCGACTAGTATATTGTGTGAGTCAAAAGTTGATCTGCTTTCTTACAAATTACGCTGCAACTGTCGCCTTCGCTTGCAGTGGTAAGATTCGGTACTAGTGTACTACAAAACTACGCCTAATCTAGATCTGCAAGTCTCATGAATAGATTTGTAAGAATTTTCAAAATTATGAAGTGCTTTAATAAACACCGCCTCTTGACACACTGATGACTTGTTTATTTCTGCACTAACTAGAGCAGGTTGTTAAAATAAATAAGTTCGCATGTCTCAGCCCCCTGGAATATGCCAATAAACAAATGCGCATGCATCACACTGTTGGCCATTAGCAGGAACAACGAATGACCGCGTGTCACGATGTGTGCAGATCAGCCCCTGCACGCTGGTGCTGAACTTCGACGCGAGCCCCGAGACGATGACGAAGCGGCTGCTGCACCGCGCCCAGACGTCGGGTCGCGTCGACGACAACGAGGAGACCATCAAGAAGCGCCTGCAGACGTTCCTCACGCACAGCAAGCCCGTCGTCGAACACTACGCCGACAAGTGCCGGACGGTGAGTGAACCCAGGGGTGGTGGCACCAGTTACCGCTACCGAATGACGGCGCAAAAATACATGTGTTGAAAGTTATCTGCCCTCAGTAAACACAACCTTCTTCATTTTCCACCCATACATCATCAGTGAGTTTCCTCTATTTTTCTTAACAGCTCCTACAGTTGTTCTTGTAGCTAGCTGTCTGTCATGTGCAGTACATCTGATATTTTGCCACAGTTTGTCGTCTGCAACTAAGTAATGATTTATCTACAGTCTGCATTATCGTCATCAGTTTCCTGCTATTATTTTTTCGCCCCATGTCTCTGGTCCTGCTGTGTGCATGGCCATTGTTTGCGATTTCAAATCTCTTTCTTTCTCGTCTCCTCTTTCCTTTCACGTAGCCTCTGCTTTATAAGCCCATCATGACTTATATAATTTCCTTCTTCTTTTCTATACAGTCCATTGCTCTATATTTTATCTACACCTGTACTCCACAATGCACCTGACGGTGTGCAGCGGAGGGTGGTGCTATCTGATGCCCCTTTCCCCGTTCCATTCGAGAATGGCGCTCCGGAAGAACGATTGTCGATCTATCTCCGTTCAAATGGTTCAAATGGCTCTGAGCACTATGGGACTTAACATCTGAGGTCATCAGTCCCCTAGAACTTAGAACTACTTAAACCTAACTAACCTAAGGACATCACACACATCCATACCCGAGGCAGGATTCGAACCTGCGACCGTAGCAGTTGCGCGGTTCCGGACTGAAGCGCCTAGAACCGCTCGGCCACATCGGCCGGCGATCTATATCCGTATTAGCTCTAATTTCTCGTTTGCGCGTTGTGGTCATCTCACCAGATATATGTGGGAGATGATTAAATGTTTTCCGACTCTTCCTGAAACTAAGCCTCTCGGAATTTCGATTGCAAACCTCTGCGATGCACAACGCCTCTCTTGTAGCGTCTGCCACTAGAGTTTGTTGAGTGTCTCCGTAACGCTCTTGCGCCGTCTGAACGTTCCCGTGACAAAATGCGCTGCTCTTTGTTGGATCTTGTCCATCTCCGCTTTTAATTCAACTTGGGTAGGGTACCATACTTACCAGAAATAGTCAAGAATCGTTGAAATTAATGTATTGTAAGCCACTTGTTTAGCGAAGAATTATTTTGTAAGATTCTATAATCTCAGTCTAGTACCTACTTTTCCTACTATATACACTCCTGGAAATTGAAATAAGAATACCGTGAATTCATTGTCCCAGGAAGGGGAAACTTTATTGACACATTCCTGGGGTCAGATACATCACATGATCACACTGACAGAACCACAGGCACATAGACACAGGCAACAGAGCATGCACAATGTCGGCACTAGTACAGTGTATATCCACCTTTCGCAGCAATGCAGGCTGCTATTCTCCCATGGAGACGATCGTAGAGATGCTGGATGTAGTCCTGTGGAACGGCTTGCCATGCCATTTCCACCTGGCGCCTCAGTTGGACCAGCGTTCGTGCTGGACGTGTAGACCGCGTGAGACGACGCTTCATCCAGTCCCAAACATGCTCAATGGGGGACAGATCCGGAGATCTTGCTGGCCAGGGTAGTTGACTTACACCTTCTAGAGCACGTTGGGTGGCACGGGATACATGCGGACGTGCATTGTCCTGTTGGAACAGCAAGTTCCCTTGCCGGTCTAGGAATGGTAGAACGATGGGTTCGATGACGGTTTGGATGTACCGTGCACTATTCAGTGTCTCCTCGACGATCACCAGAGGTGTACGGCCAGTGTAGGAGATCGCTCCCCACACCGTGATGCCGGGTGTTGGCCCTGTGTGCCTCGGTCGTATGCAGTCCTGATTGTGGCGCTCACCTGCACGGCACCAAACACGCATACGACCATCATTGGCACCAAGGCAGAAGCGACTCTCATCGCTGAAGACGACACGTCTCCATTCGTCCCTCCATTCACGCCTGTCGCGACACCACTGCAGGCGGGCTGCACGATGTTGGGGCGTGAGCGGAAGACGGCCTAACGGTGTGCGGGACCGTAGCCCAGCTTCATGGAGATGATTGCGAATGGTCCTCGCCGATACCCCAGGAGCAACAGTGTCCCTAATTTGCTGGGAAGTGGCGGTGCGGTCCCCTACGGCACTGCGTAGGATCCTACGGTCTTGGCGTGCATCTGTGCGTCGCTGCGGTCCGGTCACAGGTCGACGGGCACGTGCACCTTCCGCCGACCACTGGCGACAACATCGATGTACTGCGGAGACCTCACGCCCCACGTGTTGAGCAATTCGGCGGATCGTCCACCCGGCCTCCCGCATGCCCACTATACACCCTCACTCAAAGTCCGTCAACTGCACATACGGTACACGTCCACGCTGTCGCGGCATGCTACCAGTGTTAAAGACTGCGATGGAGCTCCGTATGCCACGGCAAACTGGCTGACACTGACGGCGGCGGTGCACAAATGCTGCGCAGCTAGCGCCATTCGACGGCCAACACCGCGGTTCCTGGTGTGTCCGCTGTGCCGTGCGTGTGATCATTGCTTGTACAGCCCTCTCGCAGTGTCCGGAGCAAGTATGGTGGGTCTGACACACCGGTGTCAATATGTTCTTTTTTCCATTTCCAGGAGTGTATTTTATGTGATCATCCCACTTAACGTAGCTCCGGATAGTAAGTCCTAACTATGTTACGGTAGTTACTGTTTCCAGAAATTTGTCGCCAACACTGTCAAATGAAGCTGCTGGTGTGGTGGTTAATTTTGCAGCTTGTTGATATTATTTACCGCTACTAAGTAATACTAAATTAGCACAAAACAACCCATATTCCAATAATGTACTTTAGAACCAAATTTTTCATCTACATGTAAAGGAATTTACTATCGAGAAATGCCGCTATAGAACGTGCTATTAAGCTATATGTTTTGTTAAAGTGTTTTGAGCAAAATGACCATAATCCCAAAGCTGTATGCAGGTATATTACTGTGTAGCGTTTTAGTTGTTATTCAGGAGAAAAATAAAGAGACAAAGTTAGAGAAACTTCACTGAAACATGTATGGATGAAAAAAGAAGATAGCTGTTTTTCTCAATGTAGAATCGTTTCAAAACACTTGTTGAAACAAACACGGACACCTAAAGATGAAAATGTCTGTAACTTCTGATGTAGCTCCTGAAGATCCTGCACGATTACCACGAAACGCACGCGCGCGTGCTTGTGTGTGTGTGTGTGTGTGTGTGTGTGTGTGTGTGTGTGTGTGTGTGTGTGTATGTGTATGTGTATGTGTGGACTGTTTGATCAGTGATGAGTAAATGAAGTAATCATCTCCCCAGCAGGTGCCAACGCCCACCGCTCTTTTGTCCAAAAGAAGGAGCGACTCCTCGCGGCATGTTTTAGACATGTGGGCCGGCCGGAGTGGCCGTGCGGTTTTAGGCGCTGCAGTCTGGAACCGCGAGACCGCTACGGTCGCAGGTTCGAATCCTGCCTCGGGCATGGACGTGTGTGATTTCGTTAGGTTAGTTACGTTTAAGTCGTTCTAAGTTCTAGGGGACTTATGGCCTCAGAAGTTGAGTCCCATAGTGCTCAGAGCCATTTGAACCATTTTTTTTTTTATGGACATGTGAGCTTGAGCGTTAGGTGTGCCCTCAACAGCTGGCCACATCCCCTAGACCCCGGATCTAGGTGACGTCAAACTGTGTGCTAAGCGTGGCCAACTGAACTGAAAGCAGGCGTGTTTTGGCGCTGGGCAAGTACCCGTATACCAGCGCAGTGACCGTAATGTTCCCGCCTCAGATGGCACAGCCATGGCGCGCAGTTAGGCGAATGAAAATATCTCTCTGTTCCACCCCCCTTCCTAGGGGACATCTGTTATTTCCGCTAGAAAAGCTACCGGTACATGTATATGCCACAGGGTTGACCGAAGAGTATTTTGGTGGCCCAATACGGGAAATCTCCGAATCCGCTCGACCGAGACATGCTGTTCGTTTTTCAAGCCCATATCTTAATATACGTGTACCTGACAATCTCAAAATGTTAATTACTTAAGTATCTCGTTTTCAAACGATCGCTAACGAAAATTAATTCTTCCTCTTCTTTGGTCGCTCTGCACTTTCCTCTGTCCCGTGTGTTTTCCTTAATCTAGTGGTACTTAACTTCATCTATTTTTCATCTAATCCAGCATTCAAACCCGTCTTCCTCTCCATATCTTTTCTTCAGTCTTTCCTTCAATGAATCTTCATTCCAAGCAGTTTCTTCTCAGTGTGGCCTATATCTTTCCCATGTTCTTACTATTTGCGCTAATCTTTTTTCAGCTATGTTTTGACTTCTGTGCATTTAAACATCAATTTCCAAAACTACATTCTAAATAGTTTTCTTATTTCTTTTCGACTGTCAGATTTTTACTGTTACGTAATGATGCACACCATGTAAAACATCTTGCGAATCAATTCCTTAGTTCTACTGGATGTCTTATTGCTGACACAGACCTTTTATCTTTCCAAAAGCATTTTTACCCATAGATTTCAATACCGTAATTTCTCGACATTACGTTCACTTTCCTTCGCCAAACTTTTTAAGTACCTGAAAAATTTTATCTGTTAAACAATAATAAAGGTTTCAAAACGAAACAAATTCCCCTAGGACAGTGCTCGTGGTCGAAGTTATCCGAGCACGTACTTGCAAAGACTTCAGCTACATTTCAGCTACGCGTGTTGTAGTGCATTTATTCTCAGACTGCCGATGTAGCAACGCCGAATTTATTTTCAACCGGTTATGTGGAGCAGACAGTCTTGTTATTGTTGGGAATGTAATTTTGTATCTTGCATCATGCTTCAGTAAATGTCCTGGGTCACATTTAGTAGTTACTTATCGATTCAGCATCAGTAGATTGTATCTCGGCCCCAATGTCCTTTTTTTAAATTATTGATCATTAAGTGTAATGGAAGAACAATCACCTCACCGTGGGGTGGAACGGCTTCGGTTGGTCGACGTGCGTTTACTGCTACTTGTAAGACAAGAAAACTGCACCGATAGGACGGAAATTATTAGATATCACTGTACGACTTGCAGCTTTCTCTTTAATGGCCAACTTATCAATCTGTCTATATAATTTAAGAAAAACCATTTCACATCTACATTTACACTCCGCAAGCCGCCCAACGGTGTGTGGCGGAGGGCACTTTACGTGCCACTGTCAATACCCCCCTTTCCTGTTCCAGTCGCGTATGATTCGCGGAAAGAAGACTGCCGGTGCGCGCTCGAATTTCTCTAATTTTACATTCGTGATCTCCACGGGAGGTATAAGTAGGGGGAAGCAATACATTTGATACCTCATCCAGAAACGCACTCTCTCGAAACCTGGACAGCAAGCTACACCGCGATGCAGAGCGCCTCTGCCACTTGCGTTTGCTTAACATCTCCGTAACGCTATCACGCCTACCAAATAGCCCTGTGACGAAACGTGCCGCTCTTCTTTGGATCTTCTCTATCTCCTCCGTCAACCCGACCTGGAACGGATTCCACACTGATGAGCAATACTCAAGTATAGGTCCAACGAGTGTTTTGTTAAGCCACCTCCTTTGTTGTTGGACTACATTTTCTAAGGACTCTCCCAATGAGTCTCAACCTAGTACCCGCCTTACCAACAATTAATTTTATATGATCATTCCACTTCAAATCTTTCCGTACGCATACTCCCAGATATTTTACAGAAGTAACTGCTACCAGTGTTTGTTTCGCTATCATATAATCATACAATAAAGGATCCTTCTTTCTATGTATTCGCAATATATTAAATTTGTCTATCTTAAGGGTCAGTTGCCACTCCCTGCACCAAGTGCCTATCCGCTGCAGATCTTCCTGCATTTCGCTTAAATTTTCTAATGCTGCAACTTCTATCTATACTACATCATCATCTGCAAAAGCCGCATGGAACTTCCGACACTATCTACTAGGTCATTTATATATATTGTGAAAAGAAATGGTCCCACAACACTCCCCTGTGGCACGCCACAGGTTACTTTAACGTCTGTAGACGTCTCTCCATTGAGAACAACATGCTGTGTTCTGTTTGCTAAAAACTCTTTAATCCATCCACACAGCTGGTCTGATATTCCGTAGGCTCTTTTATCAGCCGACAGTGCAGAACTGTATCGCACGCCTTCCGGAAGGCAAGGAAAATGGCATCTACCTGGAAGCCTGTATCTAATATTTTCTGGGTCTCATGAACAAATAAATCGAGTTGGGTCTCACACGATCGCTGTTTTCGGAATTCATGTTGATTCCTACAGAGTAGATTCTGGGTTTGCAGAAATGACACGATACTGGAGCAAAAAACATGTTCTAAAATTCTACAACAGATCGATGTCAGAGATATAGGCCTATAGTTTTGCGCATCTGCTCGACGACCATTCTTGAAAACTGGAACCACCTGTGCTCTTTTCCAATCATTTGGAACCTTGCGTTTACTTTTACCGAAACGAAACAGCAACCCATTTGCGTGCAGCCTACTTAATATAAAATACAAAAGCTACGCAATACAAGCTACTCTACAATATCCTCCTAGTTCAGCACAATAATGCAATAATAATGCAATAATCACTAAGGTTTAAAACTTCAGCTCCAAGGCCCAGTAACACAATTAGTCAGGGCAAAAGTCTTACTAAGCGTAGCACAACAACAACCTTTCACAATTGTATGTTGCTCTTGAGACAACGTTAGTAAATATAATAAATACCCAAGTAAATAAAATTAGCGCCAGAATTAATTAGCGAGGAATGACGCCAGGTCACTCGAAGGCAGAAGGAAAACTTAAATTGGAGAAGCCAAGGCGAAAGGTGGAAGGCGACAGTTCGTACAAAACCCACTTCTCGAGCTTCGACCCGGAGTCACCAACAGCTACCCAGAATTTCAGAGCTCCGGTACCCATAGGTGGAAAGGTAGCGCTTACTCCGAAACACCAACCAGCCAGCTGTAACTTTTAAGAAGCGCACAGAATAGTTCCACAGGGACAATGTAAACAACCACCAAAAGATATTAGTTAATTACTTTAAAATTAATTGGCATAAATGTTAATACGTTTTCGCCACAAGAAGGTCAATGCCTTCAGGATAAATGTTTGCGGTAGCCTAGGCAAACATCATTGTTGCCAGGCGTGCCATGAACGTCTTTCTTCAGGACTCCAAAGATATGGTAATCACATAGGGAGATATGTGGAGTGCATGGCTTCCCAGCGTAGCTTCTGCACCGTAGTACAAACAACCCCGTCAACATGTGAGCGAGCATTATCCTGCAACAGAGTGAAGCCGTCCGTCACATTCCTGGGCGATTGGACTTAATGCCGCGCTTCAATTCCTGCAAAGTGTTCACGTACCACAGTGCGTTTATTGTGGTGTCGTATTCCATTAAGTCAATGAGCAGAAGCCACTTGCAGTTGAAGGAAAGGTCGTCGTGGCTTTCCCGGTGATGGCGTGCCTATTGTGTCGACTACGCTGCAGACGTTTCACTACTTGGTCCCATAGAAACTTATCACAAATAGAAAATACCACAGATTTTCACGGCGAAGCCCTTACACATCCTCCATACAGTCCAGATCTCTTACCGTGCGCCGGCCGCGGTGGTCTCGCGGTTCTAGGCGCGCAGTCCGGAACCGTGAGCCTGCTACGGTCGCAGGTTTGAATCCTGCCTCGGGCATGGATGTGTGTGATGTCCTTAGGTTAGTTAGGTTTAAGTAGTTCTAAGTTCTAGGGGACTGATGACCACAGCAGTTGAGTCCCATAGTGCTCAGAGCCATTTGAACCATCTTCCCGTGCGATTTCCACGTTTTTGGAGCTCTGGAGAAGGAAATTCGCAGCCATCGTTTTGCTACGGATGAAGAGGTGCAAAATTCCGTACTATCATGTTTCTGCACGTAAACACAAACGTTTTTGCATGAAGGCACTGGTCATCCTGTTGCATAGCGGGATAAATGTAGTAACAGTTATGACGATTACTTTTGAAATAACATACAGTTTATTTATTTTTTCACATCTGTCTAGTTTTGATTTGACTGCACCTTATGTAGCGAGTCAGCTTGCTGTCTCTTGCCCCCTGATGTCACACCAGAACGCTAACAGCCAGGCTTTGCAGGTAGTCGCCTCGATGTGTTGCGGTGCAGCGTTCAAACTACCTCTCTCGTCTCTTGTAGACCGTGCGTACACCACCGCAAAAGTGACTCTATTTCGGCTCCTAAGGGATTTTAGTTATGCATAGTCTGTTCCGCGTCCTTCACAGTACAACATTAGGCCCAATGGGTTGTTAAAATAGCTCATCACTGAAGGCTACGAGGAAGTTTCAATGCCCTGATCTGCAGTTGTCACCTTCGAACGAAATTCAGCGCCAATAGTCACCCACAGAACGTTACGAGGACCAGTAAGTAGCCTTGGAGGCCGTTTACCCTTAAAGAAAGGTAGCCTACGTCAGAAGGGACATCTTACTTCCATTTCCTCATTGCGTGTATGCCAACATCAGCCTGACGGGCACCCTGCTTCACGACGATGTCGTTCACGGCCCCACGATTTCTATCATGTGCCGCGATTACACCCCATTATTTGAACCTCCAGTAATTGTGTTCCTACATGCACTGAAGTGTTTGTGTAACGTCGCGTGCGCTTAACGTATAGCTAAAGACTGAGGTCTGCGCAGATAGGCAAAGTAATTTCCGCATCTCCTGATCCAAATCTGGAGCTTTATGCTCACCTGGGAATAATAAAATTTGGTACAGCGCTTCAGCTTTCCTCAGTAGTCGGTGTGTCAGTCTGCTTTGTGGAGGACCCCAGTTCGATTTCGAATACTGCCAGAGATTTTTCCTTGCTAGGAGGGCTGGAGCGCGGTACACTCAGCCTTGCGATGCCAATTGAGGAGGTACTTGAAAGCGAAGTAGCGGCTCCAAGATCAAGAAAGTCGACAACAACCGGGAGAGTGGTATGCAGACCCCACGTCCCTCTACACCGCATCCAATTGCGCCATTGGCAGAGGATGATGCGGTGGTCGGTCGGCCGCGACTGGCCCATGAGGGTCAAAATATGAAGCTTTGAATTTTTTTACATCACTTTCATCATTTTTTGGCAACAAAACCTTGTTGTTCAGCATACTCTCCGTTCAGTGCCACAGTTTTCGGCGACAGTACAGGGATAGCCTGTATGCCCGCATGGTAGTACTCTACTGGTCGACGTCGGAGCCTGCGTCAGGCTACATCAGCAACTTCCCTATCACCAACGTATTGCCTAAATTGGGGTGCATCCTTTGGGCCAAACGTAATTTTTTTGTCTTTTTTTGGAGATGAAATCGCTATAGTCGTTTCTTCTATTTCCTGAGGGTAGCACAGTACATTTCAGAATTGATCGGTGCACCATGAGGGAGGACATCAAATGGGATAACCACTTCAGAGTCCTAGAAGACCGTCGCCATAACCCTAACGGTTGAGAATTCGGCTTTGAACTTTTTCTTCAGAGGAGAGCTGGTAAGGCCGTTATTCTGTTCGAAGTGATGAATGAACCCATTTTTCTTCACCTGTGACGATGTTCGACAAAAACATGTCACAACCAGCCTCGTAATGCGCCAGCAAATCCGCACACACGGTCCATCGTTGCTCTTTGTGGTCTACTATTAGGCGGCGAAGAACCCAGCGAGCGCGCCCCTTTGAGTACCCCAAACTGGTGGGCATGTGTGTCAGCACTACAAACAGAGACGTTCAGCTCTGCAACGGGGTGTTTTACTGTAATCTGTAGATCACCTCGAATGAGAGTGTCCGCACGTTCCAACATCACAGGAGTCACAGCTGTGTACAGTAGGCCGGAACGCGTGAGATCGGACAGATTTGCACGATATCGTTGCGGTTATGACAGACGCCTCGCCCAGCGACTCACAGTGCCCTCGTTCACTGCCAGGTCTCCGTAGACGTTCTGCAAACGCCTATGAATATCTGCGATGCTATGATTTTCCGCCAAAGGAAACTCAGTGACCGCTCTCTGCTTAGAACGTATCTCCGTTACATATGCCATTTTGAAGGCTACGTATAGCGCCGCCACCTATCGTAATTTCAAGAAGCTATGGGGACTGAAGCGGGAACAACAAAGTCAGCATTTTTTCAACCGAAATTGGCCGAGAAGAAAATGTATTACAATATTTTTTGAACGCCCCTCGCACTTTCCAGAGAAAGCAACGAGAAATAATTTTTTAAATAGAACGTTATTTTCTCTGTCACATAGTTTTATTTAAAACAAGTGTATACGAGTCAGTTATAATCAAAGCTATCAGTTTTAGTTAGGGAGATAGAAACGTTAGGAGTTTTTGGGATGAATTCAGAATACTCTACATAACTCACTGTATTTAGATGAATGTTCTGGTGGGGGGATTTTCATTTAATAGAACGCCCATTTTAATGAATGTACAGTTCAGTGGGCCTTCCAAACGACCTATCAGCATCCGCGTACCTGCACGACGGTATGCTGATAACCACTATAAAGTGGCGTTGGTGGCCGAAACTGGTCATGATATCAGAAAATAAAATAGCGACAGGTGCTGTAATTTGTTTTCAGTTATTTATTACAGTTGCGAATACACTGAACCACCATGCTGGTCTGCAGCTCGTGGTCGTCCGGTAGCGTTCTCGCTTCCCGCGCCCGGGTACCCGGATTCGATTCCCGGCGGGGTCAGGGATTTTCTCTGCCTCGTGATGACTGGGTGTTTAAGTAGTTTTAAGTACTAGAGGACTGATGACCATAGATGTTAAGTCCCATAGTGCTCAGAGCCATTTGAGCCATTTGAACCACCATGCTGGATAAGAAAAAAAGGCAGACACATTGTTCAGTCGGCCATACAGCCACGTCACGCGTCTTGAATCAGGAAATGGGCTTGTTCCCAGGAAAACAAGTATCCACACGCACAGCCTAACCAAGTGTAGAGCAGCACGCATTGTCAGCACAAGTACCATTGTTACGGCTTCCATTAACGCGGCAAAAGAGAGACACACAATGGAAATCGTACACCCAAATGTCTTTTCTGGAGACTAGAAATCTACTCTGTAGGAATCAGCATAGGTTTCGAAAAAGACGATCGTGTGAAACCCAGCTCGCGCTATTCGTCCACGAGACTCAGAGGGCCTTAGACACGGGTTCACAGGTAGATGCCGTGTTTCTTGACTTCCGCAAGGCGTTTGACACAGTTCCCCATAGTCGTTTAATGAACAAAGTAAGAGCATACGGACTATCAGATCAATTGTGTGATTGGATTGAGGAGTTCCTAGATAACAGAACGCAGCACGTCATTCTCAATGGAGAGAAGTCTTCCGAAGTAAGAGTGATTTCAGGTGTGCCGCAGGGGAGTGTCATAGGACCGTTGCTATTCACAATATACATAAATGACCTGGTGGATGACATCGGAAGTTCACTGAGGCTTTTTGCAGATGATGCTGTGGTGTATCGAGAGGTTGCAACAATGGAAAATTGTACTGAAATGCAGGAGGATCTGCAGCGAATTGACGCATGGTGCACGGAATGGCAATTGAATCTCAATGTAGCGAAGTGTAATGTGATGCGAATACATAGAAAGATAGGTCCCTTATCATTTAGCTACAAAATAGCAGGTCAGCAACTGGAAGCAGTTAATTCCATAAATTATCTGGGAGTACGCATTAGGAGTGATTTAAAATGGAATGATCATATAAAGTTGATCGTCGGTAAAGCAGATGCCAGACTGAGATTCATTGGAAGAATCCTAAGGAAATGCAATCCGACAACAAAGGAAGTAGGTTACAGTACGCTTGTTCGCCCAATGCTTGAATACTGCTCAGCAGTGTGGGATCCGCACCAGGTAGGGTTGATAGAAGAGATAGAGAAGATCCAACGGAGAGCAGCGCGCTTCGTTACAGGATCATTTAGTAATTGCGAAAGCGTTACGGAGATGATAGATAAACTCCAGTGGAAGACTCTGCAGGAGAGACGCTCAGTAGCTCGGTACGGGCTTTTGTTGAAGTTTCGAGAACATACCTTCACCGAAGAGTCAAGCAGTATATTGCTCCCTCCTACGTATATCTCGCGAAGAGACCATGAGGATAAAATCAGAGAGATTAGAGCCCACACAGAAGCATACCGACAATCCTTCTTTCCACGTACAATACGAGACTGGAATAGAAGGGAGAACCGATAGAGGTACTCAGGGTACCCTCCGCCACACACCGTCAGGTGGCTTGCGGAGTACGGATGTAGATGTAGATGTAGATGTAGATGTAGACCACTGGACACAGGAACAGAATCACGTCCTCATTTCGAACGCGTCCCAGGACTGCGTACAGCATTGAGCTGGATATTTCTGCTTGACATGGCTCCGAGGAGATTGCTTTCCTCAATATCGTACGGGGCCCAGAACATGGCGTGATGGTATAAGGCGCCGCTGCGTTCACCTCTGGTTCACAGGAGCTGTAATTTGGACAGTAGTTACATTTCTGACGTGTTAAGGCTGATGCCTCCGAGGTCTTCGTTATGTTATCTTTGAAAAAGTACTACATGTTGTCCATGCTGTCCTGCCCCAGCTCGATACAATGTGTTGACCTTGACCCCAATCAGAGAATTGTCCACCTATTGAAAACATTTGGCATCCTTGTCGAGTGACGCACGCGCCACCACGCGCCCTCCACTACGCTATGACTGATGAACTCTGTTACGGAGATGACGTTGCTTGCAGGGCTTCGAAGCGCACGAGAGAGACAAGCCGTGGCGCATCACGAGGGTAGTAGACCTGAGCTCGCTCGCCCTCTCAGCTCAACAGACGTACTGTGTTTCCACAACTGTTAACTCGTAATTGGGCATTCATGTACAAACGAGAATAGCATCTTCTCCTGGAACGCTCTGTTATGGAGTCTTGCTGTTTAGTAGTCAATAGCCCTTGTACTAAATTATTACAACTGTAATGCGTACAATAAAATTAAAATTATACCAAAATGATTATCTGTTACATGGGGCGCTACTCCTTGTATGAAATAAGAACTGTTAAGCAGAAGAAACTTGATGGCACAAACAAGCCGTTATGCCTCTTATGTCAAGCACAGATCTTTAATTACAGCTTACTCCAAAGTATGGCTAAATGGCTCTGAGCACTATGAGACTTAACTTCTGAGGTCACCAGTCCCCTAGAGCTTAGAACTACTTAAATCTAACTAACCTAAGGACATCACACACATCCATGCCCGAGGCAGGATTCGAACCTGCTACCGTAGCGGTCGAGCGGTTCCAGACCAAGCGCCTAGAACCGTTCGGCCACTCTGGCCGACTTACTCCAGAGTAATGTGTTTCGTCTTAGAACTAGTAATCAGTAAAACTCCATAATGGCGCATTGCAGTAGAAGATGTAATTCTCATTTGTACATAAATGCACAATTACGAAGCGTAGAAACGCAGTTCGTTTGCTGACAAGAGCTAGCGAGTGAGCTTAAGTCTACCCTACTGACGTACACGCCGCAGCCTGTCTTCTTCGTGGACCTCAGCTGGACTTGGAATGATCGATGTCTGATATGCAAGACTTTTCCACTCAATGTTCGCCAGGTGGGAGTCATTGTTTCTGTCAAAAGGTACCAGCTGTGTGAACTAAATTTCGCACCCTCTATACGACCAAAACATACACAAATTTAATCATGCAGTCTTCCTATTATATTATAAGCGCACATTAATTGAAATTTCATCGTCGTTTTATCCTTACTGGTGTTTCAATTTCAATGTCCGAAGTGTACTTGATACGTGTATACAAACAATATATTGTTTTCCCTCTTCTCCGTACAGTATCCATTTCAGTTACATTCAAGACTTCACTAGAATACAAACTTCTCAGGTTTCCAGCCGTTTCATAACCTCACCATTTCAGCACGGTACCTCCGTAGCTTCAGTGGATGCTGCAGTAGATCTATTGCAAGTTTAAGTTCGTGAGCAGAAACTGTACCTTTTTTCAGTGGGAGACCGGCATAAAATACTAGTTGTGCCCACGGGTTGACAGGTGATTCTGAAGCTCTGATATGTCTTTCTCGATGCTCTTGTTTCAGATCAGTGCTGAAAATGACCCGGACGTGATCTTCAACGAGGTTCAGCTGTGCTTGGACAAGGTGGTGGCCAGCGCGTAGACCGTCGCTCTCCACGGAAGTTCTCACTGTTTCTTCTTTACAAAGCAACATCGTCACTAACATCCAGCAACAACGTAGAAACTTACATTGCCTTCGTTGTGCCGAAGACGGATCATATATCCTTTCACGCAGAAAAAATGTCCATTGCTGATCTGTTGCATGACTTATATCGGCACAAAGCTTACGGTGCAAATGTAGGACCTTACTGTGTAAGTTGAGGCGTTCTGCTACATCGAAGACTGTTTGATTTTCACAACTAGTGTAAGCATGCATCAGTATGACTGTAGTTTTGGGTAAATTTCCCATGTACCAGCACGCTACAGGAGGAGAAGCTAGTTAAATTCTGCTGCAGATTCTGCCACGGCACTGTAATGCATAATGGCAGTGATTATTATACGACACCGCCAGTACCATTAACACGAACTTTGTTGCTTCTCTACAACCAATCACATTGACTTGTTACTCCATTAGCAATAAAATCATTACAGATCTCACTTCCATTCACAACATGTTCCTTGCTCTACTGTACATTCGCCAATAAAGAATGAGGGACATACATTTGTTTGTTTTATTTAACTATAATTCTCTCTGTTCCTATAAAACTCGATTTATTTTCCGACTAATTAACTGCAGTGCTAGTCAATAAAACAATTTCTGTTCTCCTTATTTGTTTCCCTCGTACTAGGTAAGTTTCTCTTCTCATGCGTTACAGCATACACTGATATTTTAATGCTGATAAATTGAGGTGTTTATTGCGCAATAAATCTGCTCCAATCAACGGAGCTCCATTGAAGGGCACTACCTACGTACTCAAAAATATTAATAAGCATTTCAACGCCATCAAAGAATCGTTAGAAATACATGAGATTCATTTAAGTCTGTTGCTATCGAACAATGCTACATATTTAATGACTATATCGGATACACGATGAAAAGAAATTATATGCAACAGACGAAATAATTCTACGTAAAACTGTTAGTAGAGGAATTAGATGGCAAGACTAATTGGAAGCATCCGTGACCAGTTCGTCTGGAGATGGGAAGAGACGATGGGAGAAATGGTAGATGTGTAAGATGTTGATATGCAAAAGAAGTCATCAATACTGGATAGATAATGACGCTGCTGGAAGATGAGACAAAAAGGAAATATAAGAATATGCTAACCAAAATATTGATCTGTTCACAGATTTTTCTATACAATTTAGTATCAATTTTATTACATTATGATTTTTAGAATTCCCTGATGCAAACAAATAAAAAGATTTTGCTCAAAATAGACTCCATAAACAGTAGTTACGAATTATATTGTTAGCAAGTCGTTTCTGTTTCTTACTGAAACCTAAATGAGTAACACCAATAAGTCATGACGCATACAGGGTAATTAAGTGTTAAAGGAATGATGTGGTTATAACAGCAGTTTAGGAGAAAACTAAATGGAAATCAATGGCTTGTCACACCTTTGTTTTTTCCTCAATCGATGAAAACCAAAACTAAATATTGGTTTCCTGTAACCTTCCGCTGTATGAAAAGTCATAAGGTTCCAAAATTATTTTTCATTCATTTATTACCGTTTCCTTTACAATTGTGATATGTAGCTACACTGCTATTACGTAAACTATGTTAAAAATGATACAATAATATATTTAGGTTGTTATCTTCTTTTCAACACCATGTGAGGATTCAACGATGGATGAAATAAACAAAAATGTATCGATAAATCTGTATAAACAAAAATGTAAATTTTCGTTTGTTCAAAATCTTATACCTCTGAAAGTTCTTAATTGAGTGTCATGAAATTTTGACACAACGTTCAAATTTAATACGGGCGTGTTTTTAGGTATATAATTCCTTAATACATGATGTATAATATATGTGTATGTAATGTTTTAGGTTTTTTGTAACAAAGAACCCGTAAATTTACACCGATTTTTATTGCATATTTTTAAAATAGACAAGTGGATACACGCCCGTATACCAGTGGAATGTTGTGTCAAAATTTCAAAGCAATCAGTCAAAAACTTTCTGAGATTTGCGATTAAGAACATCTACGTTTCTATACAAGTAGAAACGTAGGTGTTCGTTTCTTCAAAATCTCAAACCTGTGGAAGTTCTTCATGGACTGCTTTGAAATTTTGACGCAATGTTACTTTCGAATACTCAAGTGTTTCTACCGGAACGCCATTTGCTATATGTGGAATACATACCGAATAAAAGCGGAAACGTTACAAAAATGTAAATGTTGGTTTGTTCAATATCGTTATTCTCCGAAAGTTCTTGATCATTTGTTTTGAAATTTTGAAACGTTTCACATGCATACGGGTGTGCTTTATTTACCAATTTTTAATTGTATGTAGGACATAAATTCATGTAAATTTAATAGTAGGGAAACTATAAAATATAAAATAGTGGAACTTTGTTAGCAAACAGGAATGCTATATTTATGGTTTTTCGGCTTATGATTAGACTACTACTACAGAATCTGAATTTAAAATAACAATAAACAATTCTGAAGGTTACAGAGTGGGAGAGGGGAGACGGACAGAGGGGTGGGAGGAAATAGAAAATGGAAAGCAGGAGATGGACAGAGAGAGGGAGCAGGAGGAAATGGAGAGAGGGGGGAGGAGAAGATGGACAGGGAGAAGTGGATGGAGGAGCAGTTGAGCAAACATAGGGGAGGGTGAGATGGGCAGACAGAGGAGAGGAGGAGATTAGAACTATATCCAATTCCCACACATATCAGAAACGTGATCTTTCTCTTTTCTTTCTTTTCCATTTAAGCAGACTGAGCCTCAACACAAGCCGGTGTCGCTTTGAACGTTGTAGATCAGGGGGCAGGTGAGCCAAATTTTTGAGAGGGGTATCTTCGTGGAGCACATTAACTAGAAGAAATATTAATTTATTTTTTAAAGAAATTAAATCAAATCTGAGGGAAGAACGTTTATTATACAATTTAATGAAATAAAAGTTTAGTTGGATATCTGGCTTTGTTTGACTGAACTAAATGAGACAATGTTGATGTCACACGCAAACAGTTTTCTAGGTTATCATCAGTAATTCGCGTTCTATTTGTGATTTGATGTTAATCATCCAACTAAAAAGTTGTTCATACATGTAAGTGTCTACAAGTAATGGAATCATTTTTAAAGCGTGTTTTAAAACTCTGGATATTTCTTCTCGTCCAAATATGTTTTATAGAACTATTCCATACCAACCTGATTAAATTTATCTTTTAACTGTGCGCCACATTGCATTTCACAGCATTCCGTTTGCAGTGAACTCATGTCTACGGAGAATGGCGTAGCGAATACAGAAAAAAAGCAGACGATGTTTCTTAAAATCTAAAAATCGGTTTCCGAGTTCGTATTTCAAGTCAGATATCAAAGAAGCGTATTTAATCGCTGCTGGCTGTGTAACGTCCCATTGCTTTGACAGTGTAGGAAATTTTTTGCTCATAACTGTTGTTTCCAAAGCCCAAGTTTCATCTGTAATGCGGCGATATGATCATGCATGGTGTTAATCAGCTTATCTTTTCCTTGGAGTCGAGTATTAACGTCATTTAGGTGACTGCTTATTTCGAACGCAAAGTGGGCAAGCCATTCTTTATCTTACAATTCCAGAAGTTTCTTTGACTTACTTTCAAAGAATGATTGTATTTCTTGCTTCAAATCAAATACTCTTTCCAACATTTTCGCAATATTTTAGCCATCTTACTTCCGTATAATACGAAATGTTACCATGCTCTGAATCCAAAGACTTCATAAATTCTTGGAACTGACAGTGAGTCAGTCCTTTCGACTTAATAAAATTCACAGTTTTGATAACTACCCTCATGACATCGTCCATTTTGAGGGACATGACACATAGATTCTCTTGATAGATAATATAATGAAAGTTTAGCATCGACGTATTGCCCACTTTGCAGATCTCGTTTTCAATCAACTAAACTAAACAGTCGTTTTTCCCAGCCATTGCTGGAGCACCGAAGGTTGTTAAGTTTTAACGAAAAACGCCTTAATGTCGATATAACTGCGTCCAAAAAATTTCTTGAGTTCGTGGTATCCTTAAGTGGATACAACACCGCTAATTCTTCTGTTTTATTAAAATTGGCATCAACACCTCTGACAAATCGCCACTTGAATGGTAGCCGCCATATCTGTGCATTCATCCAAACCTAGAGAATAAAATATAAATTCAGACGCAGTATCTTTTAAATTATCTTAAATTTGTCTTCTAATGTCTTCCACATGTCAGTAATAGTTTGACTAGTTAGGCTTATTTTTGAGAAATCCTTTTTCTTTTCTGGACACACAGTTTCAACGACAGTCTCTAAGAATACGTTAAACATTTTGCCATCTGAATATGGCTTTGTGTTTTTGCGAGTGCAGCTACTGCAGATTTCGCTTTCACATTGCGTGTTGACTCTGAATTCGCCCTTGTAAATATTTGCTTTTGCCCAGAACGTTTCCTTTTTAAGTCGTTTACCTGGTATTGTCGAAATTGTCCCATGTACTTTAGTCCTGTAATGCTGTTTGATGTTATATTCATTTGGAAACGAGACAGATTCATTGCATATAAGACATATGGTTTTTTTATGTTCCGCAAAAAAATTGTTTACAGTACGCTTGTCTTGAAAAGTTATTAACTCCTTCGTAACTTTCCTCTTCTTAGGGCCTTTTTGTTTACTAGCTGACGCCATAACTAGTTTACGACTTGAACTGAAACAAACATTTTATTTACCATAAGTCGGAAACCAACGAAGAGACCACACGGTAATAGGAGTTTTATATATATGGTACGTGAAGTTCAGAATAAATATCAGTTTCCTGAAGTAGTTCGATGCAACTCGGAAAAATTCCCTACAAAATCTATTTTTAAATTTCTCTAAGTTGTTTAACAACGCAAAGCAAGTTGACTATTTTGATGGGCTGATTGGCTCTGTGGTAAGATGCCCAACGCCTCATGGGTGGCCTTCGATTCCCAGTTGTGGTATATTTTTAAACAAAGGATTATCTTCCACGAGCATTGCCGTGAAGCGTAGGTTACATGAAGATGGAAAAAATTAATGTGCAATGTTTTTCTTTTTGTAAAACTACCTTATATGTAGGGAGGATCGCTGATTAGGGATTTTTATCTGCAGTGAAAACTGGATTTTTGTGTGTGTTGTGTAATTGCAAATAAGGAGACAATCATTTTTCATAAGATTTACAATTAAATATGTGCTAATTAGCATATATTTATATGACGAAGGTATTCGAACTGAAGGGAAAAATGCTAAAAAAAGAAATGATCGAAACTAGACTCGATCCACCAATCCAGCAATTGCCAGTCTCAAGCGTTGGTTTTTTCGGTTTTTATGCATTTCGCTCTTCACGTAAATGCTTGTAGAAGAAGGAGCTATGTTTAAAAAATGCATATCACATATTTCCCACCTGGGAATCTAGTCCCGCTTCTCTACATGGAAGGCATCATGACACAGAGCTAAACTGCTCGTCAAGTTATCAGTCTTTCTTTTGAGTGTTATACGCGTTTGGGAAACTTCATAGCCGGTTCTGTCGAAAATTTTTGAGAGTAGTATTTAAGTGCTTTAGGAAATTGATATTTTCGTTCTGAACGTCATCTATGATAAATATAAAAAATTACATATGCTTCACTTACCCTAGCAGCCTTACTTCAAAATTTCGACTCCCATTTCGACTACTGCTTTCATTATTCCTTAAAACTGTTCTACGTTTAGAATCGATAACATTATTAGTTGCTGTAAATAAGAGAGGAACACATGTGCATGAAGTTGCACTATGAGAGTCCCTTTTCTATCTTTCCTTAAATGTTATCAATGAAAACACACTATTACAATTAAGTATTTATTTACTTTGTACTACTAAAATTAAAAGAAGATACTGAGGCAGAAACCAATGCTAATGTCTATTGGTATACCTACTCGCCATAAATGAATACATAAAATAAATGCAAATCTACTAAAATTAAAGATACGCATCACAGAGAAAATGTAAAAACATAAAAGCTGCGATCAAATGTGCACCACGTATGCACACGAAAGGCAGTAACTTTACGGCCGATGAAATATGAAATTTATTGGCTATGTTTGATACTTGTCTCACTCGCGCAGCGCGACAAACGCATCTGGTTGCGCAATTCACACTATTGTTGATTGTTGGTTACATATCAAGGCGAACTGTATTTTCCTCAAGATGGCAACCGGGCTTCTCAAAATAAATCCAACATGGCGATTTTCTTCAAACGGGAATATAGACGAAAATCTAACGATAGTTGAATCAATGAACTGAGATATCCTGTTGTAATTGGATATGATACGAAAGACGCTTGATGGAATGCTCTTTAGGGCTTTTACCTGAAATAAAAGCTAAGTTTTACTTTCATACAAAACAGCTTAGCGGGCCGCAGGTTGGCCACCCCTCATTTAGATGATAGCTACTGCAGTTTTTATAAGAAATGATTTTACAATTTTTCTGGCAGACTGTCGTAGTTGCTTCTACGAATAGGTTGTGCCCAATGGCAATGTCCTTGGCTTAGTTACGACAGATGGGCACGTGCCAGCCAAGGACTCAGGCAAGGGCGACGCGTTGTGAAAATAACACGTGTAAGCGCGCTAAAACCGCCGCGGCTGTTGCGTGAATAGGCGGCCACGGGATAATGCGGGAAATTAAAAAAGACCTGCTCTCGGTTGACGCAAAGACTGTACCTCCAATCTCACTTCATCAAAGCAAATCCTCTGTACCAGAGATTTGCGGTAGTTACTGTTACGTGAAGACAACCGTAACCCTATTGCTTCTCCACGTTTTATCGCTCTCAATGGAAATTCTTCTAGAGTTCTAGATAAACTGCTGGCGACTAAAACTGTAGCTCTATCAAGGCTGTGTGCACGTCACAATGGCATGAAGTGTACTGCATGGATGTACGAGTATATGCAAATGATTATCATTTCAGCACAACTGCTCATAGTAGGTAGGAGTAACACCATATACACTGAGGCGATGGAAGTCATGGGATACCTCATAATATCGCTGTCGGACTTCCTTCCACCTGGCGTAGTGCAGCAACTCGTCGTCGCATTGACTCAACAACTCGTTGGAACCCCCCTGTAGAAATATTGAGCCGTGCTACCTCCATAGCCGTCCATAACCGCAAAAAATGTTGCCAGCGCAGGATTTTGTACACAACCTGACCTCTCGATTATACCCAATAAATGTTTGATGGCATTCATGCTACGCGATCTGGGTGGCCAAATCATTCACAATAATTGTCCAGAATGTTCTTCAAACCCATCACGAACAACTGTGGCCCGCTGACATGGCTCATTGTCATCCAGAAACACTGGAGCGTTGTTTGGAAATATTACGCTATGAATGGCTGTAAGTGGCCTCCCAGAGGACCCAGTCCAGTCCTTGTAAAATGGTTCAAATGGCTCTGAGCACTATGGGACTTACTATCTATGGTCATGAGTCCCCTAGCACTTAGAACTACAAAAACCTAACTAACCTAAGGACATCACACAACAACCAGTCATCACAAGGCAGAGAAAATCCCTGACACCGCCGGGAATCGAACCCGGGAACCCGGGCGTGGGAAACGGGAATGCTACCGCACGACCACATTTCTTGTAAAAATAGCCCACCCCATTATGGAACCACCACCAGCATGCAGAGTGCCTTGTTGAGCACTTGGGTCCATGACTTCTTGGACTCATCTGACCAGTCGTCCAGGTGGATCCAAGTTCTCAACAAGGCACTCTGCATGCTGGTGGTTCACGATCACGAGCCCAGGAGAGGCGCTGCAGGCACTCGAGTAGCCGTCTGCTGCCATGGTCTAGTAACGCCAAATTTCGCCGAACTCTCCTAGCGGATACATTCTCACATTGGTTCCTGTGGTAATTTCACGCAGTGTTGCTTGTCTGTTACCAATTACAACTCTACGCGAAACGTCGCTGCTCGTGATCGTTATGTGAAGGCCGTCGGCCACTGCGTTGTCCGTGGTGAGATATAATGCCTGAAATTTGATATTCTAGGAACGCTATTGACCCTGGCGATCTCGGAATATTGAATTCCCTGACGATTTGTGAAATGAACTGCCCCTTGCGTCTTGCTCCAACCTACCATTCCGAGTTCGAAATTTGTTAACCGCCGTCGTGCGTCCATAATCACGTCGAAACCTTTTCACATGAATCACCTGAGTACAAATGACAGCTCCGCCAATGCACTGCTCTTTTATACCTCATATACGCGATACTACCGCCATCTGTATATGTGCATATCGCTATCCCATAGCCTTTATCATCTCAGTGTATGACCTGTATAAAAAAAAGGTTGCAATGTGGATTTCTCATTCAGAAATCGCATTTGAAAATTGTTTGTGAGAAGATAGAGTAATGCTTGGTGTAAGATAGAGAAACGTACACCAACACTTGCCGAAATTCGTCAGCGACAGGCTCCTGGTCTATCGAGACTGTGATTTACAAGTCTTCAACGCCGATTCTCGAATTGCTCGGAATCCCAGAACTATCATGTGAATGGGGAAATGGTCTGTTCCAAGAACGATATTCAACACGATATAGGATCTCAATCGACGCACACGACTAGAGCACGAGAGGTCGGCCATACTGTAGACCCGGCTGGGCAGGGTCATACAACCACGTCACGTACTTTGAGTCAGGCATTGGGTGTGTTTACAGCAACACAAGTAACACAAGTACCAACATGGACAATTACGACGATATCTAGAGCACCACGGACTAACAGCACAGCGACCTGGCCTGCAGCTTCCCCTGACGCTGTAGCAGCGAGAATTATGGCGAAATTTGTGAGTCAGACGATGAAGTTGGACAGAGGAGTGACACCACGTCGTCTTTTCAAACGAGTCCCGATTCTGCATATAGCATCACAATATTTAATGCAATCGTGGATGCAGATTCCGAGGAGACCTTACGTTGCCAGATTCCTTTCGTCACCCCTTACGGGGTGTAGTACGTGGCCTGTATAATATAATTTTTTAAAAATCTAAATAAAAAATTTAAAGGTAAAAGGAATGAAAGAAATTGATTGGTAATTGTCCTTTCGCTTGCAATGAAGAGTGAATATTAGCACAACTGCATTTCTATGAAGTGTTCTGCGTGTACAAATTTGTGCTATTGTTCATTCACTTTACGTTGCGTCGTTTCTTTTTCTGTGTCCAGCCCTATACAAATATTAATCATATTTCTCGTCTTCTGAAAACTTCTCCTTCTGTTAATTTTACGAAAATATGACCGTGGACTTCTTTTCCTCCATTTCAATTGTAAATGCAGGCAGCCGACTCCAGGAAACCCAGTGACTCTCAAGATGATGCAAAATATGAATGAATTTTTCTTGACTTGAGTCAGTTTCACTTTAATAAAAATGCTTAACTAAGTTTTCTCTTATTCGGAAACACATATGATACAAAAGACTCGTAGCCCATCGTACTCGGAGCAGTACAGCGTAACAAAACTTCCACATACCACAGAGACTGACTTAGACAGTCTAAAACAAAATCATATACAAATAATTGAACGAAATTCCCTTCATTTGTCTGCGCCCCACCGTATATTCACAATTAACGTCTTTGCCAATGCTTACGTTCAATCGGTGTTTCATTTTAGTTTTGTTCTCCAATAAATATTAACTTTACACTATCCTGGGACTCTTTCATCATGTACCTAAACAATTGGCCCCACAGTGTACGTTGACATAGCATGGAGACGTACAGTCTTTTTTTTATTTTTTTGCTTGTTTGTTGAGTTGAGTTGTTTGGGGGAAGAATCCAAACAGCGAGGTCATCGGTTTCATCGGATTAGGGAAGGATGGGGAAGGAAGTCGGCCGTGCCCTTTCAAAGGAACCACCCCGGCATTTGCCTGGATAGATTTAGGGAAATCACGGAAAACTTAAATCAGGATGGCCGGACGCGGGATTGAACCGTCGTCCTCCCGAATGCGAGTCCAGTGTACTAACCACTGCGCCACCTCGGTCGGTTTGCTTGTTTGTATTTATATTTGTCGATAGGGGTCGATGCCCGTTATTGTCGGCTTCATTTTTTATTTAACGGAATGGATATATCAGCTTATCATATTAAAATATTATATGCATAATACGTGTGTATTGTGAGTGGGCACAGTTAGGATACCAGATAAGAGTGACCTCGTGTTTCGGTTATGATGGCATGACAGGTTTTTAATCTCTGAAGCTAGGTACTGGGGTGCTTGAGCGACGAGGAGTCGGTGAAGTAGACATAGAGTGTGGTAATCACGCAGTTTGTCCGGCCGCAGCCACACTAGCTCGGAGTATGAAGCACTAACATGATCATATCGGCGAATGTTGCAGGTGTAACGCACACAGGCATTCATGGTTAGCTCTAGCCGTCTTTTGTTTTTACTACTCATGCCTTGTTGAATCACATCACAATAGTGAAGGTTCGATAGAACGAGTGCTTGCACGAGCTGGCGTTTCAAGTCCTGTGGAAATATGTTCCAAAACTTTTTGAGAGCATAGAGACAAACAGACGTCTTACGGCACACTGCGACTGTATTCTCCGCCCAGTTGAGATGCTCGTCCAAAGTTACACCCAAGTTCTTCACTGTTTTCTGATATGGTATTGGAGTACCGTCGAGCAGAATAAGAGGTAGCCGTTCTCGGAAATCTGAACTTATTAATTTCTGATGGGCTATTAAGATTACTTGCGTCTTTTTTGCATTTAATTTAAGCCCCAGGTTTTTCGCCCGTGTCACTACTGAAGACAGATCATCATTCATCAGAGCGATTGCAGTGTTTACATCTTCAGGTCTGACGCTTAGGTAGAGTTGGAGTTCGTCGGCATAGAAATGATGTTTACAGGAGGAAAAAACCGACGAAATATCGTTGACATATAAAGAAAACAAAAGTGGTCCTAAGACTGATCCTTGTGGCACTCCCGAAGAAACATGTTTCCAGGACGATTTTTCATTTACGCAGACAACACATTGCTGTCTGTCTTTTAAGTAGCTTTCAAACAATCTCATTGCACTATCAGAGAAATTAAGCTATTGCATTTTTCTGAGCAATATGTCAAAGTTAACAGTGTCAAAAGCTTTGCTGAAGTCCAGTAGCGTCAATATTGTTGCCTTTCGATTGTCGATGGCATATTTCAGGTCATCAGTTACTTTAATTAGAGCAGTGTTTGTGCTGTGATGTTTACGGAAACCGGATTGAAATTTGTCATATAGACTGAATTCATGCAAGTGTTCAGTGATTTGGTCATGAACAATATATACGTCCCGGTAGTCATTACTATCAGTCGTACTCGCATTTCAGTGGAGAGAACCCTGACCAACAGCATCCGTCGATGAGGTGAGTACCTGTTCGAACAACTATAGTTCACTTGTCCATGTATCAAGCGTTGTGAGCCACGATATTCGTAAGTTATTTCGTTGCACACGCATGTTCATGTCACCACACTTGACCGTGAACTTGTTGAAAGACACATACAGCCGTCCAAAACATTGTATAAATTGCTTATCTTTGAAGTTCATTTCTTCATATAAAGTTTGGTTTCCAATGAAAATTCATACAAGTACTGAGTTAAAACAATATACGTACCATGATACCCTATACCTATGGCTGACATTCCATCCATTGGTTGTATTACGAACATAACTGTCTTACGTTTTAAAACGTCATAAAAATTTTCATTAACTGGGTGCTGTTACTACAGTTTGTTTATTTGCTTCGACTTATCTTCATTCACGTCACATATACAAATTAATTACATATCAGATATTTAAGACGCAAAACAAACATGTGATACATTTTTTCTTCATTTTATAAATAGGCTTTTATCACTCATGGGAGCTCAACTCTTTCTTAGGTAGAGGAAGGAGAAAAAAATTGGAAATAGGACTAAAACATTGCGCGTTGCTATCCTAACTACGTCTGGCGCCGCCTTCTTTATTTGGAAGGGAAGAAAGGAAATACTCATCTACTGGTTCAAGGATTTATGTGGAAATGTTACTCGTACAATCATGGACTAGTTGCCATGAAACTTTTGCTTCATTGAAATAATGTGTATCGACTAATCATTGACGAAGTGTCAGTTTGTTTCTTCATGTACTAGTGCTGTTTACTTCAGTTCACGTGTAGCCTAAAGTGAAATCTAATGTTTTAACCATCGTATAAGTATCTTTCTCAAATACCTGACAATGTCTTTATTCGAGCTTCCATGTGTGATGATAAAAAATTAATTGGTTTTCGTGAAATCTCATGCTTAAATGTTTATATGTACTCTGCAGCGAATATGTAGTGATACTTGTCACGTAGACACACTGCGACGATGCACATTTCATTTTTCATTTGCCTTAAGACCTTTATTGTAAATATCCTTATAAATAAATTGTTTACGCGAGGCGTGACCCCTTTCTCCATTTGGTACCTGCTACTCTCGACGTAATTCTCTTCTTCTGCGTCGTGACGATGCACTGGTAGCTGAAAGAAAAAAAAAACTTAAAACTAAACTAACTGTATTTCGTAGCTCGGTGGCCACTGATACTTTTGGTAATTGCATACGTCCGCAGATATTTCCATATTTTGTTTAAATTCATAGACATTTGTTTATTCCGTTACCCTTTATGATTATTTATTCTTCAAAGGAAATTATATAACATCTCTCACGGTATTTTGTCGTTAGTCCTTAGCTTACATGTCTCGTATAGTTTTTCATAATGCTTCCTTTCTGTTGTAAATATGTTGCATGTAGCTTAGTATTTAATTAAATCTGTGTATACATATATCAATAGGTTCCTTAGTTCCTAGACAGTAGATGTATTGGATTAGTATTTCTGTTTACTTTGTATTTATATTAAGTTCACATTGCATTCCTATTATGGCTGTGCCTTCAGCCAGTCTGTAGCGTATGCGTATAAGTCAATGCCTCCTCTCCTGCTACTGACGTCAGCGCGTATTGTTGGGCGCGTTACAGCTGAGCCATAAGCTAATTGCGTTTATACGAGTACTTTCGCTTCGCATGAAGCGGTGGGTTACTTCTCATTGCTGTTAATTTTTATGCCTACGTGTACAAATCAAAAGGATTACTTATGCTTATAAACATTACTTTATCTTAAAATACACACCAGAAGAAAATTACACCTAGAATTGTGTACAGTTATCTTGTGACACAAAAAAAAAATTGTACCACGTTTCGTTATTCTATAAAGGCTTTGGTATCTTTAGGCGGATAGAGAGCCGGGCCGCTGTGGCCGAGCCGTTCTAGGCGCTTTAGTCCGGAACCGCTGCTACGGTCGCAGGTTCGAATCCTGCCTCGGGCATGGATGTGTGTGATGTCCTTAGGTTCGTTAGGTTTAAGTAGTTCAAAGTCTAGGGGACTGATGACCTCAGATGCTAAGTGCCATATTACTTAGAGCCATTAGAACCTTTTTTTTGTTTAGGATAGAGATTATTCTCTCTTCCTGTCTTCTCATAGGCTAATCTATAGGTCCCAGAGTAAGGTCTCTTGGAAATTACATTCTAAACCTCTGCGTGGTGTCTGTTGTTCTAAGTCGTGTCTCCCAGCCACTTTCGCGCAACGACGCTCTGAGCGTGTTTTTTAGGGAATTGACTAGTTTGAACCTGGGACCTGTTACTGGTAAGGAGACGCCAGACCACACATGACATGTAGAGTTCAGTGAGACTAGCGATGATATAACCAAATACTTAATGATTTCAGCGTCAGCTCCACATCACTCCCTGTAAAAATAATCTTAATACTAACTAAATTTAGTGGAAGGTGTTCAAGGCTTTCCTATTTTTAGTTAGCTAGTAAAATAACGTCGAAAAAGCAGTTAAGTTTCCCATTGGAAATTTTATTCTACTCAGAAAACATTGTTTATAAATTGCACTATTGATAAAAGGATATGTTTTAATGCAGGATAATAAAAACCAACTGCGCTCAACAAAAATGTGAACGAATATTACCTGAATGGGTTTCCAAGTTCTACAATGGATCAAAGGATGACCTATGCCATATCACATCTATAATCTAGGTTTAAATTAAATTTCACAAAACAGAAAACTATCAAAATGGTCTACAGTGACCGTCAATTATCTTTAATTACTTATTTAACTTGTCGCAAATTGCAGTGGCTGATGTAGCTTCTCAATAATTATGTAACAGAGAAATCATTGCGTTTCAGATTTTAACTTATGTAGCAAATTTGAATACCATGAGCTTTAATTGACGATCGATACTAGTATTACGCAAAACGGGGATGTAACAGATGTGACTTCTGCAGTTCTGAGTGAAGCATTATGCGCTCAAAAACGCGGCACCGCGTCCGTTCATTACCTTGTCGGTGTTCGTCAGGGGGCGGTGCTCGGCGCAGCTCCATCCAGCTCGCCGTCTCCGAAGCAACTCATTCCTAACTTCTCGTTACTACAATTTACCGAAGTTAGTTTAAAAAAAACTATCTGGCTGTGTTTTCATCTGACCAATCAGGGTATCAATGTTAACCTTAAGCTCCGACTACAAAAATTCTGTCTATCCAATGAGAAACGTTATACTTTTCGTGGTGGGGCAATGTTTTTAAAGTTTCCAACGTAACAGAGACGCGAAAAAGTCTCATGCTAAAACGTGCGGCTGGTGTGGCCGTTTTACTGTTATCGTAGGATCTATACTGTTCTTCTGGAGGGCTCTAGCTTTTAACATGGGCTGGGAGGGGTGGTCCTGTCGGTTAGCTGGCTACGTGGGTGTCCGTCTCTTATCGAAGGAACTTCCAGCTTAACACGGTAGTGCTCTCGGCTTCTGTTCTCGTTTCTCCCCTCGGAACTGCTACGTCCAGGGATACGATATCTAGAGGTTTTTTTGTGCCTATGGGTGTGGCTCAGTATATTTTGACACATTCGACTGTTTTTATTTTTGACATATTATACACTTTCTTCATACCTGTAGGAACCGCCAGCTCAAATTTGGAATTTGCAATTTTTGCAGTAAATTTGCTCACTCTGTATTGTCCCCATTCTTCATGTGTGTGTCTTATAAACTCTTCGTTGTAATCTTCAGGAATGCGCACACACCATTGATCAGATTTTTCATGTTTCCTATGAAACCAAACGCTCTTGTACTCCTGATACCATTTACTTAACTTTCCACCTTCATCTTGCTTAAAGTTTTGCATGACTTTACCCTGTGTGCATTTTTGCTGTTGTACAAGTTTCATCTGCTTACAAAACATATGATAATCAGACTGTTGTGTTGTACCTTGCATTAATAACGTTTTGATTTCTGCATCTTGCTCTGTTAATTCACTAAATTCCTCTAAACCAACTGGTAGCCTAGACAAGGCGTCTGCAATAACGTTCTGACTTCCCTTAATATAAATGATCTCAAAATTGAATTCTTGTAAATATAGACACCACCTAGCTAATCTACAGTGCAATAGTTTATATGTTACAAGAAATGACAGCGACTGGTGGTCACAGTAAACTTTGGTATCCTTGCCCGACAAAAAATATTAAGACTTTTTAAATGCCCATATTACCGCTAAGCTTTCCAATTCTGACACTGAGTAAGACCTTTCTGCTTCTGATGACGTGTGACTAGCAAAACTGATGACCTTGGGTACTTCCTTACCTTCTTCCTCTCGCATCTGGAATAAGCATGCCCCCAGCCCATGAGATGAGGCATCTGTGCATAGGCAAAAATCCTTGGACATCTCAGGGTGGCTAAGAATGTTTCCGTTGTCTAATGCTTACTTAAAGTTATTAAAGTCCTCTTGACATTTATCATCCCATAACCAACAAGTCCTCCCCCCATGAACCATGGACCTTGCCGTTGGTGGGGAGGCTTGCGTGCCTCAGCGATACAGATAGCCGTACCGAAGGTGCAACCACAACGAAGGGGTATCCGTTGAGAGGCCAGACAAACGTGTGGTTCCTGAAGAGGGGCACCAGCCTTTTCAGTAGTCACAGGGGCAACAGTCTGGATGATTGACTGATCTGGCCTTGTAACAGTAACCAAAACGGCCCTGCTGTGCTGGTACTGCGAATGGCTGAAAGCAAGGGGAGACTACGGCCGTAATTTTTCCCGAGGGCATGAAGCTTTACTGTATGATTAAAGGATGATTGCGTCCTCTTGGGTAAAATATTCCGGAGGTAAAATAGTCCCACATTCGGATCTCCGGGCGGGGACTACTCAAGCGTGGAATGTCAGATCCCTTAATCGGGCAGGTAGGTTAGAAAATATAAAAAGGAAAATGGACAGGTTAAAGTTAGATATAGGGGGAATTAGTGAAGTTCGTGGCAGGAGGAACAAGACTTCTGGTGAGGTAACTACAGGGTTATAAACACAAAATCAAATAGGGGTAATGGAGGAGTAGGTTTAATAATCAATAGGAAAATAGGAATGCGGGTAAGCTACTACAAACAGCATAGTAAACGCATTATTGTGGCCAAGATATATACGAAGCCCACACCTACTACAGTAGTACAAGTTTATATGCCAACTAGCTCTGCAGATGACGAAGAAATTGAAGAAATGTATGATGAAATAAAAGAAATTATTCAGATAGTGAAAGGTGACGAAAATTTAATAGTCATGGGCGACTGGAATTCGGTAGTAGGAAAAGGGAGAGAAGGAAACGTAGTAGCTGAATATGGACTGGGGCAAAGAAATGAAAGAGGAAGCCGCCTGGTAGAATTTTGCACAGAGCACAACTTAATCATAGCTAACACTTGGTTTAAGAATTATGAAAGAAGTTTGTATACATGGAAGAACACTGGAGATACTAAAAGGCATCAGATAGATTAAATAATGGTAAGACAGAGATTTAGGAAGCAGGTTTTAAATTGTAAGACATTTCCAGGGGCAGATTTGGACTCTGACCACAATCTATTGGTTATGACCTGCAGATTGAAACTGAGGAAACTGCAAAAAGGTGGAAACATAAGGATATGGGACTTGGGTAAACTAAAAGAACCAGAGGTTGTACAGAGTTTCAGGGAGAGCATAAGGGAACAATTGATAGGAATGGGGGAAAGAAGTACAGTAGAAGAAGAATGGGTAGCTTTGAGGGATGAAGTAGTGAAGGCATCACAGGATCAAGTAGGTAAAAAGACAAGGGCTACTAGAAACCTTGGGTAACAGAAGAAATATTGAATTTAATTGATGAAAGGAGAAAGTATAAAAATGCAGTAAATGAAGCAGGCAAAAAGGAATACAGACGTCTCAAAAATGAGATCGACAGGAAGTGCAAAATGGCTAAGCAGGGATGGCTAGAAGACAAATGTAAGGATGTAGAGGCTTATCTCACTAGGGGTAAGATACGTACTGCCTACAGGAAAATTAAAGAGACCTTTGGAGATAAGAGAACCACTTGTATGAATATCAAGAGCTCAGATGGAAACCCAGTTCTAAGCAAAGAAGGGAAAGCAGAAAGGTGGAAAGAGTATATAGAGGGCCTATACAAGGGCGATGTACTTGAGGACAATATTATGGAAATGGAAGAGGATGTAGATGAAGATGAAATGGGAGATACGATACTGCGTGAAGAGTTTGACAGGAGGACTTTCATCAGAGCTGAGTCTAAACAAGGCCCCCGGAGTAGACAACATTCCATTGGAACTACTGACGGCCTTGGGAGAGCCAGTCCTTACAAAACTCTACCATCTGGTGAGCGAGATGTATGAAACAGGCGAAATACCCTCAGAAATCAAGAATAATATAATAATTCCAATCCCAAAGAAAGCAGGTGTTGACAGATGTGAAAATTACCAAACTATCAGTTTAATAAGTCACAGCTGCAAAATACTAACGCGAATTCTTTACAGACGAATGGAAAAACTAGTAGAAGCGGACCTCGGGGAAGATCAGTTTGGATTCCGTAGAAATGTTGGAACACGTGAGGCAATGCTGACCGTACGACTTATCTTAGAAGCTAGATTAAGGAAGGGCAAACCTACGTTTCTGGCATTTGTAGACTTAGAGAAAGCTTTTGTCAATGTTGACTGGAATACTCTCTTCCAAATTCTGAAGGTGGCAGGAGTAAAATAAAGAGAGCTAAAGGCTATTTACAATTTGTACAGAAACCAGATGGCAGTTATAAGAGTCGAGGGACATGAAGGGGAAGCAGTGTTTGGGAAGGGAGTGAGACAGGGTTCTAGTTTCTCCCCCATGTTATTCAATCTGTATATTGAGCAGGCAGTGAAAGAAACAAAAGAAAAATTCGGAGTAGGTATTAAAATCCACGGAGAAGAAATAAAAACTTTGAGGTTCGCCGATGACATTGTAATTCTGTCAGAGATAGCAAAGGACTTGGAAGAGCAGTTGAACGGAATGGATAGTGTCTTGAAAGGAGGATATAAGATGAACATCAACAAAGGCAAAACGAGGCTAATGGAATGTAGTCGAATTAAGTCGAGTGATGCTGAGGGAATTAGATTAGGAAATGAGACACTTAAAGTAGTAAAGGAGTTTTGCTATTTGGGGAGCAAAATAACTGATGATGGTCGAAGTAGAGAGGATATAAAATGTAGACTGGCAATGGTAAGGAAAGCGTTTCTGAAGAAGAGAAATTTGTTAACATCGAGTATAGATTTAAGTGTGAGAAAATCATTTCTGAAAGTATTTGTATGGAGTGTAGCCATGTATGGTAGTGAAAGATGGACGATAAATAGTTTGGACAAGAAGAGAATAGAAGCTTTCGAAATGTGGTGCTACAGAAGAATGCTGAAGATTAAATGGGTAGATCACATAACTAATGACGAAGTACTGAATAGAATTGGGGAGAAGAGGAGTTTGTGGCACACCTTGACTAAACGAAGGCACCGGTTAGTAGGACACGTTCTGAGACATCAATGGATCATCAATTTAGTTTTGGAGGGCAGCGGGGATGTTAAAAATCGTAGAGGGAGAGCAAGAGATGACTACACTAAGCAGATTCAGAAGTATGTAGGTTGCAGTAGGTACTGGGAGATGAAGAAGCTTGTACAGGATAGGGTAGCATGGAGAGCTGCATCAAACCAGTCTCAGGACTGAAGACCACAACAACAACAACAACCAATAAGTTGAGCAACGCATCGCTGTTCATGAGTTGTTGTGGTACGAATTTACGAAGAGCGAAGCTAGTCTTAAAAAGGCTTTTAGTTGTTGTTAGTCCTTGGAGCTGGACAATTGCGTATGGCATCAATTTTTTTTTATCAGATAATATACTTTGTTCTGACACAACATGTTCTAAAAATTTGACTTGCTCCTTACCAAAACTAGACTTTTTTAAATTGTCTGTTACTCCGTAATCTGCAAATCGTTGAAGCACCTGTTCAATGAGCCTGATATGTTCTAACCAAGTGAGTGTGGCCATTAGCAGGTCGTATACATAGACAGTGACTTTGTTAAACAATTCTGCTCCTAAAACCTTGTACAGTGCAGATATAAACACTTCTGCGCTAATGTTCAGTCCAAAAAGTAGAACACAGAATTCGTAACTTCTGCCCCGACAAACAAATGCAGTATATTTTAGACTTCCTTCGTGGAGCTTTATTTGCCAGTAGGACATTTTGAGATCGAGTACACTGAAATATTTTGTGTTGTAAAACTTTAGAAGCTGTTCGTCCAAATTGTCTGGTCTTACGCGTACTTGTACTATATTCTTATTGATACCCCTAGCATCGATAACTAATCTTACAGAACCATCTGATTTGCTTACTGGTAATATTGGACTACCATAGGGTGAAAATGAAGGTTGTATAATTTAATAATACGATTCATCTGTTTCCTTTCTGCCTCTCGTTTTGCTCATGGAATAGGATATGACATTACACAAAATATCTCATGTGGATGGACTTCAATTATGTTCATAGTCTCTTATTACTCCTGGCTCCTTACTGAAAACGCTGGCATACTTGAATAACAAGTTAGAAAGTTCTTGTCGTTGCATCACATTTAGTACCTGTGATTCACTGAATTTCTGCTCTACCATTTCCTACCTAACCTCAGTGTTCGCTTCTTGTTCAGTATCAAATTTGCTTGTGAAATACACAGCTGGTAAGGAATATTGTACTACGACAGTTGACTCTGGTTTGTTTTTCTTACTTTCATCAGGTGTTTTGACTAAATCAATAGAAAAGATCTTATCCTTTACATAAAAGTGGCATTTACCGTTACCTATGTCAGTCTGTGTTTTGTACGTCCTAAACGTGCCCCTGTCAATAAGACAATTAACAATAAGTTTGTCAATTATAAGAAGGTTGCACTCCACTTTAAAATGTCCAATTTGTACTGGAATAAGTGCCTGATGCTTAACTAATGTAGTCTTACTGCCTGCCTCAGTTTGAGCCTTGCAATTTTGTACAGGACATGTTGGGAACTTGCCTCTGTTCTTCAATTCACAAAAAATGCATTTGACATTAGGTTGGCAGTTCAACCCGTATCTAAAATTAACTGTGTATCAATGTTAAATATTTTCACCTTAATGATTGCTTGTACTTGTTCTTCCTTGACTTTATCTACTACATCTAACTCATGCTGATACAGATCATTCTTGATGTCTCCTCATTTGTCAAATATTATGAAACATGTTTGTAGTTCTGCCTTGCCCTCACTCCCTAAGAGGTCAATAGCCTGGGGCTTAACAACGACCGGTTGGTGTTTTCAGACATTAGTCAGGAAGAATCAATACACAAAGAAGTGGTATACGGAAGTCCTAAGGAATGACGAGATACGTTTGAAGTTCTCTAACTCTATAGATACAGCAATAAGGAATAGCGCAGTAGGCAGTACAGTTGAAGAGGAATGGACATCTCTAAAAAGGGCCATCACAGAAGTTTGGAAGGAAAACATAGGTACAAAGAAGGTAACTGCGAAGAAACCATGGGTAACAGAAGAAATACTTCAGCTGATTGATCAAAGGAGGAAGTACAAACAAGTTCCGGGAAAATCAGGAATACAGAAGTACAAGTCGCTGAGGAATGAAATAAATAGGAAGTATAGGGAAGCTAAGACGAAATGGCTGCAGGAAAAATGTGAAGACATCGAAAAAGATATGAATGTCGGAAGGACAGACTCAGCATGCAGGAAAGCCAAAACAACCTTTGGTGACATTAAAAGCAACGGTGGTAACATTAAGAGTACAACGGGAATTCCACTGTTAAATGCAGAGGAGAGAGCAGATAGGTGGAAAGAATTAATTGAAAGCCTCTATGAGGGTGAAGATTTGTCTGATGTGATAGAAGAAGGAACAGGAGTCGATTTAGAAGAGATAGGGGATCCAGTATTAGAATCTGAATTTAAAAGAGCTTTGGAGGACTTACGGTCAAATAAGGCACAAGGGATAGATAACATTCCATCAGAATTTCTAAAAACATTAGGAGAAGTGGCAACAAAACGACTATTCACGTTGGTGTTTGGAATATATGAGTCTGGCGTCATACCATCTGACTTTCGGAAAAGCATCATCCACACAATTCCGAAGACAGCAAGAGCTGACAAGTGCGAGAATTATCGCACAATCAGCTTAACAGCTCATGCATCGAAGCTGCTTACAAGAATAATATACAGAAGAATGGAAAAGAAAATTGAGAATGCGCTACGTGACGATCAGTTTGGCTTTAGGAAAAGTAAAGCACGAGAGAGGCAATTCTGATGTTGCGGTTGATATTGGAAGCAAGACTAAAGAAAAATCAAGACACGTTCATAGGATTTGTCGACCTGGAAACAGCGTTCGACAATATAAAATGGTGCAAACTGTTCGAGATTCTTAAAAAAGTAGGGCTAAGCTATAGGGAGAGACGGGTCATATACAATACGTACAACAACCAAGAGGGAATAATAAGAGTGGACGATCAAGAACGAAGTGCTCGTATTAAGAAGGGTGTAAGACAAGGCTGTAGCCTTTCGCCCCTTCTCTTCAATCTGTACATCGAGGAAGCAATGATGGAAATAAAAGAAAGGTTCAGGAGTGGAATTAAAATACAAGGTGAAAGGATATCAATGATACGATTCGCTGATGACATTGCTATCCTGAGTGAAAGTAAAGAAGAATTAAGTGATCTGCTGAACGAAATGAACAGTGTAATGAGTACACAGTATGGTTTGAGAGTAAATCGGAGAAAGACGAAGGTACTGAGAAGTAATAGAAATGAGAACAGCGAGAAACTTAACATCAGGATTGATGGTCACGAAGTCAATGAAGTTAAGGAATTCTGCAACCTAGGCAGTAAAATAACCAATGACGCACGGAGCAAGGAAGACATCAAAAGCAGACTCGCTATAGCAAAAAAGGCATTTCTGGCCAAGAGAAGTCTACTAATATCAAATACCGGCCTTAATTTGAGGAAGATATTTCTGAGGATGTACGTCTGGAGTACAGCATTGTATGGTAGTGAAACATGGACTGTGGGAAAACCGGTACAGAAGAGAATCGAAGCACTTCAGATGTGGTGCTGTAGACGAATGTTGAAAATTAGGTGGGCTGATAAGGTAAGGAATGAGGAGGTTCTACGCAGAATCGGAGAGGAAAGGAATATGTGGAAAACACTGATGAGGAGAAGGGACAGGATGATAGGACATCTGCTAAGACATGAGGGAATGACTTCCATGGTACTAGAGGGAGCTGTAGAGGGCAAAAACTGTAGAGGAAGACAGAGATTGGAATATGTCAAGAAAATAATTGAGGACGTAGGTTGCAAGTGCTACTCTGAGATAAAGAGGTTGGCACAGGAAAGGAATTCGTGGCGGGCGGCATCAAACCATTCAGTAGACTGATGACAAAAAAAAAAAAAAATAATGGTGGCTTAGTTCATTACCTGGAGAAATTCCAGTGAGTTGCACTGTGTGCGTTCTTCGCCAATTTGTGTCGTTAGCTGATGTGGAGTCACTCATATTCTGCTGCCGAAAGGTCGCCTGCGGTACAGCATTGTTGCCCCGCGGCGGCCACTGCTCCCGCGACTGTTTCTACTCATATTCGGCATAGGGCCTTGTGATGGTGACTTGTAATTCGGTCGTGCTTTGAAATTAGGCCTGTTGTTTTGGAAATTTCTTTTGAATCGTTTGCTATTTTCGTTCCCGTTACCGTACTCATTACCTCTGTGTATGTAATTTTGCCGTTGTGTGTACCAACCTTGCTGTGTGGTTAAATCACTTTTTACTGACTGATTTACATAATTATGTTGTTGTTGTGCCTGGTTTTCTGTTGCTCTATGGGGTACAGGTATTTCCACATAGATTACTGACTGAAAATATTCAGTGTCCGACTCGGGCGTTGTGACTAATTTTTCTCTAATGTGCAATGGTAAACGACTTTTCAAAAATTTAACACGTCTACCTGTGATATTGGGTTCGTCCATTAGCGTGTCTGGTTCAGGTTTTTTTTCAAAGTATCCACGTAGGCTGCCATATTTGCCATTCAATGGTGCAGGGATGAAAACCTCGCGTCTGAGTCTTTCTAGCACTGCCTCCGACCAGTATTTGTCAAGGAAAGCTCGTTCATATTGGGTATAAGTGCTGCAACGTTCGGCCACTTCAATTGCCCGTAAGAGGGCACCGCCTTGCGTATATCCCACGACAAATCTGATTTTCTTTGCTTCCGTCCAGTTGCGTAGAAATACATGACGAAAAGCACTAATAAATACTACGGGATTCATTATTTTACCTTCGGCAGTAAATGTTGGTAATTGTCGATGTGTTACAAACCTTCGTCTGCAAAAATAGTTGACAGACTCGTGGCATTTTCGATCGTATTTATATTGTTATTGTAGTTACCTGTAATTCTGGCTCGTAAATGTTCAGGTATTGGAGTCGTGGGTATGTTTACACTTCGCAGTCTACACTGGTACCTGCTGTGGGACTTGTGACAATTTGTAAATGTATACCAACAGGTTGTGGTTTGTTTACTGTAGCATGTGTATTATTTACATTCATATTTCGAGATACGGCAATATTTTCTTCTAAAAGATTCCGGATCCTATTTTCCGCGGCTTGTATCTTAATGTTTATCTTATTCTGAATAGCCTTTTCTACTACATCTGTGTACAACTTACAATCGGTTACTAACTTCTCTGCGATGGTGTTACCCTTATGTAGCGTACCTGCTTCAACTTGACTAATGATATCACTCACATTTTCATTAATCTTCTCTCTCTCCTTCTTAGCACGTGCTGAGTCAACTTCTAATGTTGCTACCATTAAAGTAAGCTCTTCTACAGCTAGAGGTACAACTTCATAGTCTCTGTTTATTTTTCTGACGACAGTGGTTACCTTTTTTACTGTCGAAATCAATTGGTTTTGTGTGGCTTCAATGTTTACGTTTGCGCCTACGATTTTCTTTATCTGTTGCTCTATTCGATCGTGATGCTCATTAAAAGAATCTACCTTCTGTTTTACCTCCGTAATGTTACTGTTAACTTCAGAAAGTACTTCATGTTTTACCTGTGTTTTCATATCACTCAATTTTCCCTCGATTTCAGTGCGAAAATTTTTGGCTAAGTCATCGATTTCTATGATACTGTGTCTTGAAAATCCTTGAATACTTGTTTTTGTTCTCGCTTCATTGTATTTAGATCTTGTGTAACAGTGTTTTGTTGCTGTTTTACCATGTTCATATCTTGTGCCGAATTACTGAAATTGGTGTTTATATTGAGTTTCATACCATCAAATTTCGCATTTATATTAGACAGTAACTGCCAAAGCAGTGCTTCAGTTGTACTACTGAGGCTGCTGTCAACTGTACTTCTCAAGTTAATGTTTGTGTCGTGGCCAAGTGTTGTTTGTAACGTGTTGTCGAGATTCGTATTTAGATCGCTCTCCGACGTTTCATTCAAGAGCGGTATGTCGCTCTGGGAGATACGTGACATTGTCTCGTCAATTGTAAACATTGTGTCTTCAAGGTTATTCAGTTGTGGAGCGTCGCTATCATTTGTCACTCCTGCGACACTCATCTCTGATCTATTTAAACTTTCTGCAGTAAGCATGCTTGGCGCCTGAACTTCAATTGTTCGATCTCGCAATTCTACGCCATCTTGGCTGCTTGCGTTTCCACTATCGCTATCAACAATGGGCGAATATATTTTTCGGCCGTGTTATATAAGTTTTCAAAAAATGGAAATTTCACAGAAATGTTAAAAATTTCATGCACTAATTATTACACTTGATGAATGTAAATTACGTAATGTCAAAGCTTTTTTTACGTCTGTTATGATGCTCAAACTATGGTGTCACAAATCTTTACGTTTTATTGACAATGTGTATCACACTGAAAAATATCTGTAACTTTTTCACCAGTAAAATTCAAGGAAGGAAATAATGAGGAAAAGGTTTCTATGTACATCAAAAGAGGCGCTACCAAACGTAACCATGCAAGCAACTTGCGTAGTCGTCCTACCTTTGCTGCCCCGAATAAAACAGCTTATATAGCGTCCCCAGTGTTTTATTACGAAAAGACTTAAAAAACAGTATTTATAAAGAAGAGACATTCAAAAATTGAATAATATATTTTTATCAAGTAGCCTTTTCGATTGCAAAGAAATAATTTATGACAAAATGATCTAAAGAGGTGACAAGATACGCTCTTTTGTCAATTTTTCAGTCGTCTTCACTTCTTCTCTTGTCTTGATTGTGTATAGATGGACATCTTGCGAGTGCTGGCAAATGTAAGCATATTTGTATGAGTTAATTATATATTGAGTTGATCTTATTGTGCACTTTCAATTTGTAAGAGGTGATCTCGATTTCATGTCCGCCTTCCTTGAATTAACCTGCATTCAAATAATTTACAGTTCAACAATCGCAGCGGCCGATGCAGCCAACAACGCCATTACGTGGCGATATTAACTTATGAAAAATTAGCGGAAGCGAAATACTCGCCCGCTACTAACATAATATTAATTTTTCTCCACAGCCGCATGAAGTTGCAGAAATACGTAGCTTTAAGATTCTTATTTTCAGTACCATAGCCGACAGCCAGAGCCAGGACTCTGACTACGTGGCAATGGTTGACGGAGGTAAGAGAAAAAGTACTCTCGCGCGTGTGTGGGCCGCAGTTGTAATTAATAACTAAAGATCTTTTGCTTTAAAGTGAGCTGACTAGCCGAGGATGTAATATGAAAAGTTTATTACATTGTTCAGCTTATATACTCATGTTTTAAGATTCAGCGAGTCAATCATTCATTAACGTAACAAATAATTTGAGATTAATATTGTTATAAAGGATAACTTCAGGTAAGCATTTAATCGTAAATCAAAATTAAATGAACTATCATTTTTATTAAGGCTCACCACGAAAGTCGGCAACAATCAAAAAATAATAATAACATTAATAATATATTAAATTACGACGGCCGACGGACGCGAGACTTACTATGGAAAATTTTTACGTGACCTGGGTCTAATTTTTATTCCTTTCAAAATTTTTCTTCTCAACTTTTGCCTTTTTGTAATACTTGCTCCCCGTTGTGATTCATGCAAATAGAAAATATAGACAATTTTTATGACTAACAACAATGTCCTAGAAATTTCTTATGATAAAAATAGTTAACAAACACTACTAACGGCCGGTGCTGAAAAGTCCTGGCACACAGGTCGCCAGTTGTAATATGATAAAAAGATATAATTAAAAATTTTAAAGGGAAAAGGAATGAAGGAAATTGATTGGTAATTGTCCTTTCGCTTGCAATGAAGAGAGAATATTAGCGCAACTGCATTATTATGAAATGTTCGGCGTGTACGAAATTGTGCTATTGTTCATTCACTTTACCTTGCGTCGTTTCTTTTTTTGTGTCCATCGCTATACATATATTAATTATATTTCTCGTCTTCTGAAAGCTTCTCCTTCTGTTAATTTTACGAAAATATGACCGTGGACTTCTTTTCCTCCATTTCAATTGTAGATGCAGGCAGCCGACTCCAGGAAACCCAGTGACTCTGAAGATGATGCAAAATATGAAGGAATTTTTCTTGACTTGGTTCAATTTCACTTTAATAAAATGCTTAACAGTGTTATTAAGTCTTCTCTTATTCGGAACACATATGATACAAAAGACTCGTAGCCCGTCATACTCCGAGCAGAGCAGCGTAACAAAACTTCTACATACCAGAGAGCCTACTGAGACTGTATAAAACAAAATCATATACAAATAATTGAACGAACGTTCCTTCATTTGTCTGCGCCTCACCGCGCACTCACAATTAACGTCTGTACCAATGCTTACGTTCAATCTGTGTTTCATTTTTTTTTAAACATTAACTTTACGGTATCCTGAGCGTCTTTCATCATGTACCTACACACCTGGTGATACTCTGTGTCATTGGGAACACACCACGAACGCCTCTGGTTCTCATAGTCGGCAGTTTGGACAGCAAGCCTTACATTTCTGACATGGTAAGGCCGTGGGTTGTTCCTTACCTTCGAAGACACGAGACATTATCTTTTGACAACGTAACGTAAGAGGGCAAGTTACCCGTGCTGTCCTGATTTAACTCGATGTAGGAGGGTTCTCCGATCTTAGCCCTAACTACCACGTTCTCCAGATCTTTCACTCACTGTGTACGTCTGGTCACGCATTGTTGAGGTGCTCGCTTACCACGACTCGTCAGCCACAACGATTTATGAAGTTTTGCGTAAAGCTGAAGCAACAAGTCATAACATCAAATCGACTAGATGTACAGCCGGGTTGGAGGTACTCTTACCTCGTGTACTAAATTAAAGCACGATTTCTACCTACTATGTCGCATATGCACATTAAGTAAAATTTCGTTGTTTGCTATCCTTCCTGGTGTAACAATTTCAATAGCTAGCAGTGCAAATATTTCCGATGTAGATTCTTGTTTTTAATCTCTGTTGTCAATCCCGTACAGACAGCAAACACTGTAACATTGTGGACATAAATCTGCCAGCCGCCCTCAGGAATCCATCAGGGTATTATAACGCGAACAGGATAAGATTAAACTTTTCGAACAGAAATGGCTATGCGTTCCATTTGCAGAACTGAGAAGCTCGTCGTGAACAACGTACTGTGTGGGCAGTATATCGATTACAGTACTCTCAAACTCCAAAACAACTGGCACTAAATCTTACCTTTTAAAAAGAAATCATAAGAACTCCGTCCGAACAGGTCTCGGACTGCCCAAAGGTACCGACCGACCGTCACCTCATCCTCAGACGTCAGGCGTCCCTGGATCGGATATGAAGGGGCATGTGGTCAGCACACCGCTCTCCCGACCGTTCTCAGTTTTCGTGACCGGAGCCGCTACTTTTCCATCACGTAGCTCCTGAATTGGATTCACACGAGCTTAGTGCACCCCGATTTCCAACAGCGCTCTGCAGACCCGGACGGTTACCCATCTGAGTGGTAGCCAAGCCCGACAGCATTTAACTTCGGTGATCTGACGGGTATCTTGTTACCACTGCGGCAAGGCCGTTGGCACAAGAAATTGTAAAAACATCAAAAAACGCGAAGTAACGTGCTTCGCAACTGTGGGGTGAAAAAGGGGCTCATATTCTCAAACAAGCCGTGCGTCATCAACGGCACTGTGTTTTCCTGTTGTAAAATATGCTACCGCGGTCTGGGATAGCTCGTCGTATATTAAGCAGATGGATTCATCGCTGTATGAAATACGTAACCTCCTTACAGTTTGTCTCAGCCCCATTCCAACAGGTAGTCTCTTTATGTAACTAGAATAGCAGCACCCTCTGTACGCAGAAAAGTGGCTGGTGATAGGGAGAGGCTTGAGTAAAGCAGAATAGCACCCACTCATTGCATGGGGGTACTTCTCTTCCCCAACGACTGAGGTCAAGGGAGGGCTCTCTGTGATCATCTAAGAAGCATACCGCACCTCCCGAGAATGCGAGGCTACAATTGTGAACGGGGAGACCACCATAACTCTGCAGATGCATACAGCAACCGAGAAATTACCCCCCTGGACACAGTGAAAGGTGGTTGAAATGGAATTGGCTAAACGGATTACAATACGAAAAGGTAAGACAGAAGGACAATATGAACAACAGGAAGAATGTCGATCATAAGTACTGTAAAAGTTAACAGTAGCAAACCACACTCCAAGTACTTCGGTGCTCTCTGTGCCTAACATCCTGCACAAAAGTCGATGTCATTCATGCCACTGCGAGTGCCTAGGAGACTGTGAAGTCCTGGGTACATCTGATACAAAGAAACAAGTTCATAATATGTATTGTATTTTCCGAACATGCATTATCTAATAGCGGAAGAGAAGGCGTATTATTCATGTTTAAAAGACTTTGACTGAAAAATGGGATATCAGCTGTCTCATTCTTCCTTCCTCAGCACCTTAAAAAAATTTCCCAAAAATTTTGGCACGTGAACATATTCATGCTCTTTTTAACATGCAATTAACCTCTCTCTCCCACAAGCTCCTCTAACTGTAACTCGCTCATACTCGCTAGTCGATCTCTTTAAGCGTCTCATACCCACCCACTCCCATTTGCTCATTCGAGCACTCATTCATTCAGCCCAACTCAATGTGATTATCTCTTCGTATCTCTCTAACTGTCAGTGTCTCCAGTCTCACAGCCACAGTCTCCGTCGTTCTGTCCTGCTTACACTACACTACTGGCCATTAAAATTACTACACCACGAAGCTGACGTGCTACCGACGTGAAATTTAACCGACAGGAAGAAGATGCTGTGATATGCAAATGATTAGCTTTTCAGGGCATTCACACAAGGTTGGCGACACCTACAACGTGCTAACATGAAGAAAGTTTCCAACCGATTTCTCATACACAAACAGCAGTTGACCGGCGTTGCATGGTGAAACGTTGTTGTGATGCCTCGTGTAAGGAGGAGAAATGCGTACCATCACGCTTCCGACTTTGATAAAGGTCGGATTGTAGCCTATCGCGATTGCGGTTTGCTGCTCGAGTTGGTAGAGAAAAAATGACTGTTAGCAGAATATGGAATCGCTGGGTGCAGGAGGGTAATACGGAATGCCGTGCTGGATCCTAATAGCCTCGTATCACTAACAGTCGAGATGACAGATATCTTATCCATATGGCTGTAACGGATCGTGCAGCCACGTCTCGATCCTTAGTCAACAGATGGGGACGTTTGCAAGACAACAACCATCTGCACGAACAGTTCGACGACGTTTGCAACAACATGGACTATCAGCTCGGAGATCATGGCTGCAGTTACCCTTGACGCTGCATCACAGACAGAAGCGCCTGCGATGGTGTACTCAACGACGAACCTGGGTGCACGAATGGCAAAACGTCATTTTTAGGATGAATCCAGGTTCTGTTTACAGCATCAAGATGGTCGCATCGGTGTTTGGCGACATCGCGGTGAACGCACATAGGAAGCGTGTATTCGTCGTCGCCATACTGGCGTATCACCCGGCGTGATCTCTCACCAACTGAAAACGTCTGGTTAATGGTGGCCGAACAACTGGCTCGTTACAAGACGCCAGCCACTACTCTTGATGAACTGTGGTATCGCGTTGAAGCTGCATGGGCAGCTGTACCTGCACACGCCATCCAAGCTCTGTTTGACTCAATTCCCAGGCGTATCAAGGCCGTTATTACGGCCAGAGGTGCTTGTCCTGGGTACTGGTTTCTCAGGATCTATGCACCCAAATTGTGTGAAAATGTAATCACATGTCAGTTCTAGTATAATATATTTGTCCAATGAATAGCCGTTTATCATCTGCATTTTTTCTTGGTGTAGCAGTTTTAATGGCCAGTAATGTACTATCTCCTATCAAAGTCACTGTCTCGCTCTTGCTCTCTGTTGCTGCTAGTATCTCCTACAGTCTTTCCCACGGTCACTATCTCTCTCTTCCTCGTTTTTACCGTCATATACTCTGTCTCTCACCCACTTTCTCCTTCTCTTTATTTCTTTCCCCCAGGCACTGTTTTCTTCACTCTTTTTCCTAGTACGGTAATGTCACTATCAACTGTTTTCCACTGCCAGTCTGTCCCTCTCATTCTCTCACACTGATGTTGTCTCTATCGCTCTTTCTATAACGCAACCACAGTCCACCATGACTCAGTATTTATTGATTTTCCGTCGCTTTCCACAGCCGCTGTCTTCTCCTTTTCTCTTAGCACAAAAAAGCACGAATATGTTCGCATGCCAAAATTTTTGGTAAAAGTTTTAAAGGCGCTGAGGAAGGTAGAATGAGGCAGATGGCATCGCACTTTCTAGTCAGAGACTCTTAAACAGGATCACACTAGCCATTTTTTTGCTCCGATAGGAGTATTTTTCCGTTAATTCCAATATTTTCTCTGCCACAGCAGGGCATGTCACTCATATTAAAAGAACTTTATGGGTCAGTAAAATTTTGATACTTTACTTTTGTGAAATTGAAATAACGCAAAACTAGTTTTACACCTAAGGCCGTATTTTATGTGCACAAAAATTCTGCATGGGCTTCAGAACTACAACAAGGAGTTCCCGCCCCTTTTGATGATAACGGAAACACTTTACAGTACATCTCTCCGTGTTACATCACTTTATAAACTACGTATTCGCATCGCCGGATTTTACGTGCGCATTTTGCGTGTACAAGTAGTGTAATTTTGAGCCTCTGTGTCGTGGAAAGGATAAAGGTACCAAAAAAATTTTCTATGTTGTTCGAGGACGAGACCTTAGAAATGTATTGTAAAAATTTCAGCCATTTTCTGTGCACAGCCGTTTTGGGATCCGTAACTCGGTTTTTGTATGAAAAAACGTGATGGGGGGACGTTGATGAAATTGACCATAAATTTCAATTTTCGATTTATTTTTTATTTGTTAGTACAACTCATGGATTATAAGTTCCCAAAGTTTCAATGTTGAAATCGCATCCGAAGTGCCTGAAAATAAATTAAAAGTGTGACGCGGCCACACGCGGCTGGTGTAAATATCTACAAGCTCAGAGGGATAACAACGTCTACATTCACAAGGAGAGGCTTCCAAATTGTATCCTGGGTCTTTTCACGCCTACTTACAGGCTTCTGGAAGACCCTGCACTTCTCAAAAAGTGTGTTCATGGTAAAACCCAAAATCCAAATGAGTCTCTAAATTCACTCATATGGAAACGATGCCCTAAAAACACATTTGCATCTGCTACATTTGTCAGAATTGCAACTTATGATGTAGTTATTGTATTTAATGATGGGAACGTCGGGAGGATGAAGGTATTAAAAAGAATGGGCTTCAAGATAGGAAATTTTACTCAAGACATCCTGAGAAAAATAGATTTACAGAGCGTCTCTGCAGCTGAAAAGTCAGTTGAAGACCTGGTAAAGGAAAGAAGACAGACAACAAGAATCCAGAAGAGAAGCTTTGAAGGGAAAGACGAGCCAGAGTAGAAATGTGGTGCCTTCTGAAGAAGAGACATAAGGAAAAAAAGTTACGTTGAACTTTAAATTGCGTTTGCTGAAAAGTTTGTTTTTTAAAGTTTATGTACCTTTTCCTCAGATTCTATGAAAGCTAGAATTGTGAAATTTTGTAAACATATTTCTGCACACCTAACAAACGTTGTCTCAAGAACAAACTTTGAATTTCTAATTGCAAGCTGAGATATGAGGCAAAGTGCTTGGAATTTTGCATGAATTTAAAATTGTACTTGTGGAGTTATAGTTACGAAATTATGAAAATTCTCCTATTTGACCTATTCCAAAATCCTCATGAGAGAAGCTTACAACATATAAAGAGATGAAACAGAGAAATTTTTGTAGAAATCTCTTGAATACTTTCTGAGAAAAAGCTACATACATTATTTTTTTGAAAATAAAACTTCAAAAATCATTTTAACAGGTTGAATATATATAATCAAAGAATTTTATATTCAAAAGTGCTACTTTCATGTAAAGCGTGGCACAAAATTTCATTGCCATATCTCCAAAACTGTGGTGCATTTTTGAAATAGTGTGTGTTTTTCATCAACGTCCCCCTTTAAGAAAAACTCTTTTCTAAGGAATCGCCTATGAACTAATGGTACCTCCGTAAGCCCCTTAAGGCACACCGTAGACCACAACAACTGCAAAAAGGATCAAACCACTAGATCCATTTGCCTAAGGATGAGGATGTGAGTAATATTAATACTTTGACCCTGTACTATAAGATAGTGAAACTAAGTTGATCCATCCTCTTCGGTACATAAATGGTCCCTGGCCCAAGAGCTATGCAAAACACGTGACCCTACCTTTCTATCGCCCATAGAACCCGAGGTATGAGCCTCGGAAAAATCTTGTTTTTATGTGCGGTGTTTTGGAACAGGTAGGTAGCGAATGGCAGGTTGAGATTTCTCCAAAGCTGTTGTAGGTAAGAGACGTTGAGGGGCATAAGAAGGCGCTTCATATGTAGATGCATCGCAATGGAAATGACAAATAATTGTTCAGACAAGACTTCTCCGCGCTTTAAAAAAATTGAAATTTGTGGTAAGGTCTTATGGGACCAAACTGCTAAGATCATCGGTTCCTACGTTTACACATTAGTTAATCTAACTTAAACTAACTTACGCTAAGGACAACACACACACCCATGCCCGAGGGAGGACTCGGACTTCCGGCGGGGGGCGCCGCGCGAATCGTGACAAGATGACGCGCTGTCCGCGCTTTGTTGGATGGTTTTGAGAGATCAAAAGAGATATTGAATCATGTGTGAAGAAATATTTCTAACGCACTTGCATTTCGTGTCTCAAGACATACTTTGTAATTATAATGACCACAAATAGAATTTGGTCCACACAGCACAAGACATGAGATAAAAATTATTACTACAGTGGGTCAAACAGCTACGATCCCTGTCCCTGAACACATCGCTCACTACACGGACTCAGCAAACACTTTTTCGTAATCTCGTAGTATAAGTTCAGTAGCCTAACAGAGGATTTCTTGCTGGGTGTAATGCCCACAAAAAATAACTGTCTTATTTTTTGAAACAATCGCCAGAGATGCTCAAACACCTGCGGTACGTTAATTGTAGACATGTTTCATAAAATCATACTAAACAGAGAACTCATAGATAGCGTCACTCATCTGTCAGCTGAGCTTTGTGAAAACGAACATTACCGTCCATTAAAATAAACACTGTTAGCATTGGCGTACGCCAGAACAAACTGTCGAATAAAATTCACAGCTATCTGAATGAGTGATTCCAAGTGATGGGACGAAAAGCTCCCTCAGAACATCAAACGCACCATATTCGGCCTGAGCTACACCGTAAACGTACTGCGGGTTAAACCTCTCATTAGGCCGTCGGTGCATTCAGCGCTTCGCATCATCTGAAAAAAGTCAAAATCGCGATTTCTAGACCTCATTAAAGGGTTCCAGTCAGCTAACCGACTCCAAGTGTCCATTGCATGCAGTTCCCTTCGCAGTGTTCCTTTGGAAAGTGATTGAGATTTCCCTGCATTCACTGGCAGCAGGAATTCCTGTCGGTTTTGAAACCTTGACAAGTGATCAATCTCTTCTCAGGTCTCTTTCGGTTACGCTACTGACTATGACGTTTCTACGACCACAGTTCTTACGCTGCGGGTCGTCCAACATTATTTACACACGCGCGACAAAGCCCACATTGCTGCACCAGTGAATCGGACAATTTCATTCACGGTGTGGTCATGGGATACGATAGCTTCTTTCTGCTGTTCTACGTCTTTTCCACGTCGAGCCATCTTACTGTTCTTACTCTATGTGGCCGAGTGGCACATATACACTACCATGACTTACGTAAGCATTGGAGGGTCAGATGACCGCCTGGCAAGAGTCATACCATTTACAGCACTCCAAAGCAATCTGCATGCTCTTTTAAGATAATGAGCAACAAATTTTTTTCGTCTTTTGCTTCTCAATTTTTCCTACTTCGTGCTACTACTTCAACTCAGCGTGTCTGTGACACCAGACATCCACTACACAAACTGCTTTCGACAGTCCTGGTCTTTATCTGCCCTTACAATTTTGTTCCTCAGCTGTTGCCTCCAGAGCTAGATTAATTTTATTGGATGTTGTGGTAATGTCCCACTAATGTACTCCGCAACCACCGTACGGTGCATGGCGGAGCATACAACGTACCACTATTATTCGTTACCTTTCCATTTGCAAAGACAAAGAGGGGAAAACGGCTATCTATAAGCTTCCGTACAAGACCTAATCTCTCCCATCGTATCTTGATGGTCCTTACGCGAAATGTACGTTAGCGGCAGTAGAATTATTCCGCAGTCGGCCTCAAACACTTGTTCTCTAAATTTCCTCAATGGAGCCTCGTGGAAAGAACATCATCGCCCTTCCAAACATTCCCTTTTGAGTTATCGAAGTATCTCTATAAAACTTGCCTTCTGATCGTGCCTATCGGTAACAAATCCAGCAGCATACCTTAGAGTTGCTCCGAAGTCTTTCTTTAATCTGACCTAGTCGGGATCCCAAACATTGGAACAGTACTCAAGAATGGGTCGCACGAGTGTTCTACACTAAAGCGCCAAAGACACTAGTATACGCATGCATAGTCAAATACAGAGATATTTAGACGGCGCTGCGGTCGGCAATGCCTGTATAAGACAACAAGTGTCTGTCACCGTACTTAGACCGGTTACTGTTGCTACAATGGCAGGTAATCAAGATTTAAGTGAGTTTGAATGTGGTATTATAGTCGTTGCAGGAGCAATGGGACACAGCACATCCGATGTAGCGATGAAGTACGACGATTTCACGAGTGTACCGTGAATATAAGGAATCCGGTAAAACATCAGATATCTGACATCATTGCGGCCGAAAAAGATCCAGCAAGAACGGGACCAACGACGACTGACGAGAATCGTTCATCGTGACAGAAGTGCAACCCTTCCGCAAACTGCTGTAGATTTTAATCCTGGGCCATCAACAACTGTCAGCGTGCGAACCATTCAACGGAACATCATCGATATGGGCTTTCCTAGCCGAGGCCCCACTCATGTACCCTTGATGACTGTACGACGCAAAGCTTTATGTCTCGCCCGGGCTCGTCAACACCGATTTTGGACTGTTGATGACTGGAAACATGTTGCTGGTCGGGTGAGTCTCGTTTCAAATTGCATCGAGCGGATGGAAGTGACGGCTATGGAGACAGCCTCATGAAGCTATGGATCCCGCATGTCAGCAGGGGACTTTTCAAGCTGATGGAGGCTCTGTAATGGCGTGGGGCGTGTGCAGTTGGAGTGACGGATCCCTGATACGTCTAGACGCGGCTGTGAGAGGTGCCACTTACGTAAGCATCCTGTCTTATCACCTGCATCCGTTCATGTCCATTGTGCATTCTGGCTGACTTGGGGAATTCCAGCAGGCATTGCAACACCCCGCACATCCATATTGCTACAGAGTGGCTCCAGAAACACTCTTCTGTGTTTAAACACTTCCGCTGGCCACCAGACTTCCCAGAAATTAACGTTGATCATATCTGGGATTCCTTGTAAAGTACTGTTCAGAAGAGATCTCCACCCCTTCGTACTCTTACGGATTTATGGACAGCCCTGTTGGATTCATGGTGTAGTTCTCTCCAGCACTACTTCAGACATGAGTCGAGTCCATGCCAAGTCGTATTGTGGCACTAGACGATATTGGGTAGGTGCACCAGTTTCTTTGGCTCTTCAGTGTCTCCTTTATAGATGAGCTACAGTTTCCCAAAAACCTCCGATAAAAGGAAATCGACCGTTCTCCTTCGCTACTACCAAACTGATGTGCTCGTTCAGTTTCATAGAGCTTTGTAACTTACGTCTAGATATTTAACCGACGTGACTGTATCAAGCAGTACACTCTTAATGCTGTATTCGAACGTTATAGGATTAGTTATCCTATTCAAGCGCATTAACCTACATTTTCTATACTTGTATTGTATGTTAACTGGGGGGCTAGAAACGACGGAGAGGCTCCGTCCCCGCCATAGCCGCAGTGGTCCACAAGCCCACGATGACTATCGCACTCCACTTCATCCCTACGCCGCTCCACACCTAACCACTCTTTCAGGATTATTGTGCAGTTCGACCCCGGTGGACCCACCCAGGGAACGTGTCACACCAGACGAGTATAACTCCTATGTTTGCGTGGTAGAGTAATGGTGGTGTACGCGTACGTGGAGAACTTGTTTGCGCAGCAATTGCCAACACAGTGTAGCGGAGGCGGAATAAGGGAAACCAGCCCGCATTCGCCAAGGCAAATGGAAAACCGCCTAAAAACCATCCACAGACTAGCTGGCTCACCGGAACTATACACAAGTCCGCTGGGATGATTCGTGCCGGGGACCAGGCGCTCCTTCCCAAAACGGAAAGCCTTGCGTTAGACCGAACGGCTAACCAGGCGGGATTCATTACACTTAGGGCAAGCTGCTGTTCATCGAAGCAACTACAAACTATGTCTGAATCATCCACTGTCCTTCTACAGCCATTCAACGACGACATCGTTCCGTAAATCACAGCATCATCAGCGAACAGCCTTAAATTGCTGCTCACCCTCTCCATCAGATCAATTATGTATATAGAGATTAAGAACGGTCCTGTCACATTTCACTGAGGCACTTCTGGCAATACCTTTGTTTCTGTTGAACACTTGCCGTCGAAGAGAATCTATTGCACCTTATTATTAAGGACTCTTCGATGCACCGACATATCGGGGAACCTAAACCGCATGCTCGAATCTTCGTCAACAGTCTGCAGTGCGGCACCGTGTCAAACGCTTTCCACAAATCTAGGAATGTGGGATCTGCCTGTTGTCCTTCATCCATAGTTCGCAAGATACTGTGTGAGAAAAGAAGAGGGTCAGTTTCGCATGAGCGATGGCTTCTAAATTTGTGCTGATTCGTGGCAGAAGCTTTACCGTCTCAAGGAAATCTATTACACATCCTTTTCTTCTGGCAAGCGTCTCCCGCAAACTTTTGGAACTCACCTATTCTTCGTAGTACGTCTTCGTCTGGTAGTTGATCTAGTTACCTTTACGTTAAATTAACTTTTTATGTTTTCATTTTCTCCCTGAATTTTCTAACAGTTATTGGCCCACCCTCGCACGTAAGTAAAACAATAACTAACAGAAATAATGCGTTCGTAGATACTAACAGCAGCAGAACAATATTGCTGTGTCAAGATATTAAGTTAGTAAAACGTGTGCTGAATCATGATCAATAACGATGTTTCTTTCTAGACAAGTGTGAGAATGTACCCTCTAAAGAACAGTTTCAGGGACTACCGGTGGGAGTGAAACTGACAGAGGTGAGACGACAGAAACTATTCCAGTACAAAAACGTAATTCAGTTAGATGGCCTTCCTGCAGTGGTTAAATATAGTCTGTAACGCAGGTGGTGTTGCACAGCACCTCATATTACTGCCACGTGGAACAGGCGTATTTTCCTGAGGGATCATTCGTGTCGGCTTGAAATGCAAACTGAGCATAGTGTATGTGACAGACAGCTGCAGCTATTCATTGAGCCTGACCCCGATTTTTACGCCAATAGATGCTGTCAGAACAACGTGACATGATAATTTCTGTAGTCACGGCAGCCTGGATGCTGGAACGAAGCGGGACCCTCCGCTGCTCTCGCAGAACACAGCATGCAACCACCACGACGGAAGCACAACAGTCAGCCATTCCATGTCACGCGCACAACACACATTCTTCATCGTCCTGTACTGTTCAGGTAAACATAAACATTTGTCAGCTTATTTCATGTTTTAATTAGTCTTTTCTTCTGTGGCAAGATTTGTTGTGTATCAGAATGCAGCAGGGGCGGAATCAGCTTAATAGCAAAAGAACGTTGAGGTCACAAAAGTCATGGGATAGCGATACGCACATATACAGATGGCGGTAGTACCGCTTACACAAGGTATAAAAGGGTAGTGCATTGGCAGAGCTGTTATTTGTACTCGGGTGATGCATGTGAAAAGGTTTCCAACTTTATTATGGCCGCACGACGCAATTTAACAGACTTTCAGCTTGGAATGGTTGGTGGAGCTAGATGCATGGGACATTCTATTTAGCCGGACGTTGTGGCCGAGCGGTTCTAGGCGCTTCAGTCTGGAACCGCGCTGATGCTAATGTCGCAGGTTCGAATCCTGCCTCGGTCATGGATGTGTGCGATGTCCTTAGGTTAGTTAGGTTTAAGTAGTTCTAAGTCTAGGGGTCTGATGACCTCAGATTTTAAGTCCTATAGTGGTTGGAGCCATTTGAACCATTTTTGACATTCTGTTTCAGAAATCGTTAAGAAATTCAATATTCCGAGATCCACAGAGTCAAGAGTGTGCCGAGATTGAGTTCGTATTGAGGGAGGACATAGAAGCAATTCAGAGGCGGGCTACTAGATTTGTTACTGGTAGGTTTGATCATCACGCGAGTGTTACGGAAATGCTTCACGTACTTGGGTGGGAGCCTCTGGAGGAAATGAAGCGTCCTTTTCGTGAATAGCTACTCGAGAAATTTAGAGAACCAGCATTTGAGGCTGACTGCACTACAATTTTATTGCCGCCAGCTTATATTTCGCGGAAAGACCACAAAGATAATATAAGAGAAATTAGGGCTCGTACAGAGGCATATAGTCAGTCATTTTTCCCTCGTTCTGTTTGGGAGTGGAACAGGGAGAGAAAATCCTAGTTGTGGTACGAGGTACCCTCGGCCACGCACCGTATACTGAATTGCGGAGTATGTATGTAGATGTAGAATACCAAATTTCCGGCATCACCTTTCACCACGGCCAACGGAGTGACCGACGGTCTTTACTCAGTGCCCGAGAGCTACGACCTTTGGGCGTGAAACAATCACATAAATCAGTGTGGGACATATGACCAACGTATTCGTTAGGACAGTGCGGTGAAATATGCCGTTAATGGACTATGGTAGCAGACGAGCGACGCGAGTGCCATAGCTAACAGCACGACACATCCTACAACGCTTGTCCTGGGGTTGTGACCTTGTCGGTTGGATCCTAGACGACTGGAAATCGTGGCCTGGTCAAATGAGTCCAGATTTCTGTTGGTTAGAGCTGATGATAGGGTTAGTGTGCCGCAGACCCCACCTAAGCCATTGACCCAAGTTGTCAACATGGCACTGCGCGAGCTGGTAATGGCTCCACAATGATGTGGGGCGTGTTTATAGAGGATGGACTAAGTCCTCTGATCCAACTGAACCGATCATTGACTGGAAATAGTAATGCTTGACTACTTGGATACCATTTGCAGCCCTTCATGAACTTCGTGTAGCCAAACAATGTTCATGAATGACCATAAGCCATGTCGCCGGTTCACAAATGTTCGCGGTTGGCTTGAGGAACATTCTGGAGGATTCGAGAGAATGATTTAGCTACCCAGATCGCACGACATGAATCCCATCCGACATTTATAGGACATAGTCTGGAGGCCAGTTAGTGCAAAAAATTCTGCACCTGCAGCTCTTTCGTAGTTATGATCGGCTACAGAAGCGCCACAGTTCAATATTCCTGCAGGGGACCTCCAACGACTTGTTGAGTCTACGTGACGACTAGTTGCTGCACTTCACCGGGCAAAAGGGGGTCCGACAAGATACTAGGGAGTATCTCATGACTTTTATCGCCTCAGTGTAATCTGGTAGTTAAAAGCCTCACATCCTACACATATACATCAAATACACATCAGTGATATAACTAACGTTATTCTTTCGTGTCTTGTGATGGGTAACTGTTAAACAACTCCATCTCCAAATTCTTGCATGCACAGTAAGAAAAATTATAATGATAATCAGAATGTAGTACTTTGTATGTGTGGTAGAAGATCGTACGAAATCCAAAGACGAACAAATTATAGCTGCTGCCCACGTTTTCCAGATGGAACTGTTGTCAAGGTGTTATGTACTTCCGTTGTCTCTCAAAATCGTTAAAGCTGAAACTCTTTTCCTATATTTTTCTTTTTTCGATCAGTGTACTGCGCTATTCCATGTTAAAAGTCTCACAGCCAAACAAACGCTGATAATTAGTCTTACCTACACAGCATACGTACTACAAAGCTCAATAGCATCCAAAAGATCTGAATCGTTTTGTGCCTGAATCGAATGCAGCCCATATAAAGTAAATCTCTTGTAGGTCTTCCTATCTGTTTTTGGTTCAGTCATCTGACTATTCAGAATCGTTACCACAAGTGACCACTAAAGAACGTAAATCAATACAGTGAAGCCTCTTATGGCCGACCACTTGAATTTTTGTGAGAAATTACTCGCCTGGATGGGTGCTCTTCTTAAAAGGTGGTCAAGGTAAAAATGTGATGCTAAACATAATCATTTAAATGCAATTAATGACAACTGCTACAATGAAAAACAATCCCCTATAATGCATTAATAATTGTAATAATAATTCAGTACGTACCTAGGTGTTTATGTAGTAAAATACGCGGAAATTGGCATCTTCCATACTTTTTGATGCGTTTGTTTACAATCACATTCTCGTATTCATTTTCCACCTCAGATAGCAAGTACATCAGTATCTGGTTGCAAATCTCAGAAGCAAGGAACTTATGTTTAGCAATTCTATGTAAGGCTTCACCTAATGGGATTGCCTCTACAGGAAATGTGTCATCTTCACTATCACTGTTTTTATTGTCACTACACAGCAGTGATCAACGACATGAGGATGCAGAAGGCAATGGAAGCCACTGTACTACACATATATAAAGCGTAACCACATGGCATATGGCCTGTAATTGAAAAAGTGTCATGATGATCTTTCCAACGGCAAATGATTCCCGAATAGTCTCCCATTCGGATCTACGGGAGGGGACTGCCAAGGGGGAGGTTACCATTAGAGAAAGATTGAATAATCAACGAAAGGATAATGTTCTACGAGTCGGGCATGGAATGACAGAAGTTTGAATGTGGTATGGAAGCTAGGAAATTTGTAAAGGAAAATGTAAAGGCTCAATCTAGATTTAGTAGTGGTCAATAAATTGAAATGGAAAGAAGACAAGCATTTCTGGTCATATGAGTACAGGGTAACATCAACAGCAGCGGAAATGGTATAACGGGAGTAGAATTCATGTGAATAGAAAGGTAGGACAAAGAGTGTGATACAGTGAACAGTTCAGTGATAGGGCTGTTCTTGTCAGAATCGACGGCAAACCAATAACGAAAACGATAGTTCAGGTATACAATCCGACATAGGAAGCTGAAGATGAAGAGATAGAGAAAGTATATGACGATACTGAAAGAGTAATACAGTACGTAAAGGGAGATGAAAATCTAATAGTCACGGGGAACTGGAATGCAGTTGTAGGGGAAGGAATAGATGAAAAGCTTACAGGAGAATATGGCTTGGGACAAGGAATGAAACAGGACAAAGACTAACTGAGTTCTGTAATAAATTTCATACTGTAATAGCGAATACTCCGTACAAGAATTACAAGAGGAGGAGGTAAACCTGGAAATGATAGGGTGAAACGGGAATATTTCAGTTCATGTTATAGTCAAGGTCAGGGTCACACAGAGATTTAGAAACCAGGTACTGGATTGTAAGGTGTACCCAGGAATAGATATATACTCAGATCACAATGTAGTAGTGATGAAGAGTAGGCTGAAGTTCAAGAGATTAGTCAGGAAGAATCAATACGCAAACAAGTGGGATACAGAATTACTAAGAGGTGACGAGACAAGCATGAAGTTCTCTAAAGCTGTAGATACAGCAATAATAAGTACAAAGAAGGTAATTGCGAACAATTCATGGGTAACAGAAGGAATACTTCAGTTGGTCGATGAAAGAAGGAAGTACAAAAATGTCCAGGGAAATTCATAAATAAAGAAATATAAGTCCCTGAGCAATGAAACAAGTAGGAAGTGCGGGGAAACTAAGACAAAATTGCTTCAAGAAAAATGTGAAGAAATCGAAAAGAATTGATTATCGGAAGTACTGACTCAGCATGTAGGAAAGTCGAAACAACCTTCGGTGACATTAAAAGCAAGGGTGGTATCATTAAGAGTGCAACGGGAATTCCACTGTTAAATGCAGAGGAGAGAGCTGATAGGTGGAAAGAATACATTGAAGGGCTATTTAAGAGGGAAGATTTGTCTGATGTGATGGAAGAAGTAACAGGAGTAGATTTAGAAGAGAAGGGGGATCGAGTATTAGAACCAGAATTTAAGAGAACTTTGGAGGACTTAAGATCGCATAAGGCAGAAGGGATAAATAAAATTCCATGAGAATTTCTAAAATCATTGGGGCAAGTGGCAACAAAACGACTATTCACGTTAGTGTGTAGAATGTACAAGTCTGGCGACATACCATCTGACTTTCGGAAAAATATGATACACACAATTCCGAAGACGGCAAGAGCTGACAAGTGCGAGAATTATCGCACAGTCAGCTTAACAGCTCATGCATCCAAGTTGCTGACAGGAATGATATACTGAAGAATGGAACAGAAAATTGAAGATCTTTTGGATGGCTATTAGTTTGGCTTCACGAAACGTGAAAACACCAGAGAGGCAATTCTGATGTTGCGCCTGATATGGAAGCAAGACTAAATAAAAATCAAGACACATTCATAGGATTTGTCGACCAGCAGAAAGCGTTCGACAATGTAAAATAGTGCAAGATGTTCGAAATTCTGAGGAAAATAGGGATAAGCTATAGGGAAAGACGGACTTATGCAACGTGTAAAAGAACCAAGAGATAATAATAAGAGTGGACGACCAAGAACGAAGTGCTCGGATTAAAATGGCGTAAGACAGGGATGTAGTCTTTACCCCTACGGTTTAATATGTATATCGAAGAAGCAATGATGGAAGTAAAGGAAAGGTTCATGAGTGGAATTAAAATTCATGGTGAAAGGATATCAGTGATGCTATTCGCTGATGACATTGCTATCCCGAGTGAAAGTGAAGAAGAATTACATGATATGCTGAATAGAATGAACAATCTAAGGAATACAGCATACGGACAGACAGCAAATCGAAGAAAGATGAAAGTAATGAGAAGCAGCAGAAATGAGAACAGCGAGAAACTTCACATAAAGATTGATGGTCACGAAGTAGGCGAAGTCAAGGAATTCTTCTACCTAGGCAGCAAAAAACCAATGACGAATGAAGCAAGGAGGATATCGAAACCAGACTAGCATTGGCAAAAAGAGTATTCCTGGCTAAGAGAAGTCTATAGTATCATACGTAAGCCCTAATTTGAGGAAGAAATTTCTGAGAATGTACGTCTGGAGCACAGCATTGTATGGTTGTGAAACATGGACTTTGGGAAAACCGGAACGGAAGGGAATCAAAGCATTTGAGATGTGGCGATAGAGGCGAATGTTGAAAATTAAGTGGGCTGATAAGGTAAGGAATGAGGAGGTTCTGCGCAGGATCGGAGAGGAAAGGAATATGTGGAAGACACTGACAACGAGACACTGACATCTGTTTAGACATCCAGGAATTACTTCCACGGTACTAGGGGGACCTGTAGAGGACAAAAATTGTAGAGGTAGATAGAGATTGAAATACATCCAGCAAATAACTGAGGACGTAGGTTGCAAGTGCTACTCTGAGATGAAGAGGTTGGCACTGGAGAGGAATTCGTGGCTGGCCACAAGGGCCAATCACATGACTGAAAACACTCCCCCCCCCCCCCCAGAAAAAAGGAGCACTGAGGATCTGGGTTCATTTCCGCAACGACACCTTACCAATTATCACCACTATTGAGGCATTCAGTTTCTTCGTTCTCTGCAGATATGTCCAGTCCAATATTGGCAGCATCGCACAGGTGACTGAGGGTATTTATTGATTTATCGCCACCTTCTTCATTTCCAGCGTCCATATTTTGGAAAGACTGAAAACCAAAATTAATGAAACATTTTCTAATTCGTTTCTTTTTTCACTTCGTCCTACGCACTTTTAATCCAGCTGACAGCATCACCTACGGTCACAGACTTACCTAGGTCATACACGGATGTGGCGTTTTCCATTTTCGCTGCTATGGAACGCGGAAACTTCTTTCGGTAATTTAATTTAAAAGACCGGATCACTCCTTCCTCAAGAGGCTGAATGTACGTTGTTGTGTTAGTAGGAAAAATTTTGCTTCCGCATTTGATAACTTTTCGCTGTAACGACATGATACATTATCCATGCACGCCCAGGTTCCCGGGTTCGATTCCCGGCGGGGTCAGGGATTTTCTCTGCCTCGTGATGGCTGGGTGTTGTGTGATGACCATCGATGTTAAGTCCCATAGTGCTCAGAGCCATTTGAATCATTATCTATGAAAAGTAGGATTTTACGTTTCTGAATGCTCATTTTTCATTAAGTTATTCAGCCAAGAACGAAAAATGTCACACGTCACCTATGCATTTTTATTTGCATGCGAAGAGACCCCAAGCAAGGAAATGTCAATGCCCTTGAAGCACCGTGGATGATTTCCTGTATCTATCCCTAATGGTTCTATTTTTTCAACGCAGAGGTTAACACAAAGACCGATCATTAATCTTAGTTTCGCCATTTTGCCGCCTTTGCACTGATCACCGTTCACAGTTAGTGTCTTGTCTGGAACAGCTTTAAAATAATAGGCCAGTTTCATCCATAGTGTAAACGTCACTATCACAATAGTCACCCGTAATTATACCAAGTCTCGACTTCCAAGCAGCTACATCTTTATTAGCTTCTGCACATTCTCTACAAACTGTTCAGAAAACAACACTGTGGCGAACACGAAATCGATTCAGCCAGCCGTTGCATGCATTGAAATAAGTAATTCAAAGATCAGGAGCAAATTTAAGAGCTTTTCCTTGTAGCATCGGTCCACTAATAATGGGCAATCCTTTCGCATGTGCTCTATTAAACCACTCTAAAACAGCATTATCAACGTCCTTATATGGTTGCCACCATCTTCTGTTTGAATTTTTGTTGGCGTTTTCCTCACATTTCTTAACACATCTGCAGCTATTTGCAGTTGTATCCTGTCTTTTGACTTTTTCACAGTTAAACTCACTCGCTAACTGACGCTGAGTTTTCCTTTTTCCCTGTCTCTAATAGCAGAAATTCCCTGTTCTAGTGTAAGAACAACAGTTTTTTTTTTATTTGAAGTAGCCACGACTGTTCACTGGAAAAATCAGAACGATTTGCTATTATAAGTACAAATGACAATGAAACTTTAGAGATTGTTGTGTCACATGGTCGGCCAGTAAACTTACAGTATCGTAATTCCCTATTCTGTGATTGTTTATGACCGTCTTAAAGGGAGGGCATTGTTAGTTAGAGAGTAGTCGTTGGTCGGGAAAAGGGACGGTCATATTAATGAGCGTTAAAGTGCATTGGTCCTCTGGGAGTTTATTTCCGTTCCTTAAAAGTGTGGATGTTTAGAGAGGGGGTCGGCTTAAAGGGGAGGTCTTCTCGAGAGGTTTCACTGTACCACGGTGCTGAAAACACAAAGAAACACGTTATTAGAGGTGAGACAGTCCTTAAGACTTGTAAACTCCAAATAATTACAGTAAGGTATATTTCACAGAATTTGTCACTGTCATTAGTACCTGAGACAACTAATACCCCTAACTCTATCAGATAAATCATTTAGTAATCCTTAGTGAAAATAAAGTTTCTTTTGTGACTAAGAGGTTTTCCAAGAATGTTTTGCACTTGCAGTTTCAATGGTAATTCCAAATATTCTTGTTCTCTAAAATATTTTCCAAGCACAGATTAACGTTCTCTGTGTGGGTAGCTTTGCATAAACTTGATAGTGAACTAGAAAGTTAGAAAAACCGCAATTAATAGCGTTGTTTGCTCTAGGGAAACATTAACATCAACAACTGGCAGAAGTTAAACTGTGAGGACGGTGCGTGAGTCGTGCTTGAGTAGCTAAGATGGTAGAGAACTTGCCCGCGAAATGCAGAGGTCCGAGTTCGAGTCTCACACAGTATTAATCTGCCAGGAAGTTTCATATCAGCGCACACTCCGCTGCAGAGTGAAGATCTCATTCTATTAACATCAACAGTGTTTCAGTCGTACAAGTAATTTCACTGCACTCAGGATGGCTCTTGGATTTATGCACATTTCAAAAATCAACTATTGTCCTTGTTGTATAGTACACAGTGACACTAAATATAAATCGTAGTAAGTAACGAGCAGCTGAGACGACGAACTGTTTTGTCCTGGGTACGAAATCAGATCCAAAACCTACAGCGAATACTAAATAAACAAAGCTTTCGTGCCTGGCCGAGAGAATTCAACAGCAATAGTCATTGTCAGATAAGTATGAAGAGGCGTGAAATATCTAATTTTTGCCGCTATAAGAAAGTCTGAACTTGAAATAACGTGAAGAAAGCTTGTCTGCTGGACTGGGAGTCCATCCAGCAATTATTGTCTCTGTTATCTAACAATCAAAGATGTTAAATGTGGTTGCATTCAAGTGGAACACAATAGGATGCGGAAATTTCTGCAGGAAGCTTAGCCTTCACTCGATCTTTATGTGGGATCAAAATTTACAAAAAATGCACAGTGGAGTTGGGAGTTAGGGGAGCATTGGGTTGCATGATGTTGTGAGAATGTTACTCTTGTTTATCAGTTCCAAAATGAGGTGTCAGTCTGCTACAGAAGAAATTAAACTATTTACAGAAAATGAGTAAGCATAGAGCATGCTGCTATGATTAATTAGCTTATGATGGGTCTGTGTTGTGTGTGGGATACAAGACTGTTGATGCCGTTCACACACACAGTTGAACAGTTCTTTCGGTGGCAGAGAATAAATTTGAGTTGTACTGGCTGACAATTATCCACTGTAAAAGAATCACGGTAGTTTGACATAACGAATCAGCGCACCCTGGATAATCTCCACATATTCTAGCAAGATCTGCGCATCTATAAGGTTGCATTCGTATCCCCAGAACGTTGTCGTGGGTCGACGTGTGTAAAAGCCACTTCCAAGAAACGTTTTGTAAGCTTTTTTTTAGGACTTATTGGCATTGAGCACTTCAGGAGAATGAGCGCTAGATTATTTTCTTATTTACACGTAACGTAAGAATCTATTTTAACAATTACTAGATGACAGTTTCGACTGAATATTCTTATAACCAAGAAACTTTAAAAAATATTCATGACAGCTATTTAAGAGGAAGTGCACGTAATTAATTCGCCCTGCTCTTAATTTATGGTGTTCCCATTGTTCATTTGCTTAAACTTTTCGAATCTTAGTCCTCCGTCAGGTTGACAGGTGTTTGTGCTACACCTTTCAATCACGATCTATGCTCCCTAATTTCTCGCTTTCCAAAGAAACACACCAGCTGTAGGAACGTTTCTTCCTGCAGCTAGTATGATGGTGACTTGGAAATAGTGCCGAATATGTCTTGCAACTTTATAATACTCGACTTGATTCCAAAGTGACACAGGAGCAAACTATAAATTCAGTTGACATACTTTTGTCATTTCACTTAAGTATTTCAAATGATTTTCATTTATAGAGTTATTAAACATATGTTTTTGAGTCAAGAAAGATGGTTCATACTGGAACTACAATTAATCTCGTCCTTTATGTTGCAAATTATCTGCATCTAGGTCAGTGTGCGAGCGCTAAATGTCGCAGTTGTGTGCTAGATATGTGGTAACGTGGTCGTGTTGTAAATTAAAATACATGACTTGTCAGTTCTAGTCTCGTGGGAGACTAGGTCTTTAGCTCTTCTGTGACAGAGGTACAAACCTCAGTAGCAAAATCTTAAGAAAACGTTTCCGTCATAAGACTTCTCAATACACCCATTAACCAGTTATCTGCTGCTGTTTACATACTTCTAGTTTTTTTTTTCTTTTGGACACAATTGTACTGAGCCGGCCGCGGTGGTCTCGCGGTTCTAGGCGCGCAGTCCAAAACCGTGCGACTGCTACAGTCGCAGATTCGAATCCTGCCTCGGGCATGGATGTGTGTGATGTCCTTAGGTTAGTTAGGTTTAAGTAGTTCTAAGTTCTAGGGGACTGATGACCACAGCAGTTGAGTCCCATAGTGCTCAGAGCCATTTGAACCATTTTTTTTTGTATTGACGAACTCGTAGCACAGAATAAGTTGTTAATTGGTTTTCTTTAGGCATCTCCTCACACTGGCACATTTCTGTACTTCCGTGATATTTCTGCAGTGCTACTCAATGCATAGGACTTCACAGACTATTTTGAGGTCAAAAGTCTGTAATATCCTTCTAATCTATAGCGATTTGCACAGTCTAGAGTTACAAATACTTTACGTTAAGACCGTATTTCGTCCTGAGGCTATCGTGATAAGTTGTACTTTATTTATGTTAGTATAGTGCATCTTTTATAGCATTTTTCAGTTAGTTTCTTGAACAAAACAGATAAAAATAAGAGAGAAATTAAACAACACTATGTCCTCTCACATCATCTAAGAATGAAATGCTTTAGCAGTTTTTCGTTCCCATGCCAATAGAAACTGATTAAGTGTTACAGAAGTCTTCAAGCTAAGCTGAAATGCGTATTTTCGAGGAAATTTTCTTGATAGTAGTTCAGTAAGAGCCAAAAAGGCAAAAATTGCGGTACAAGATTAGAAGAATAATTATGGTGAGGGATGACTTCCCAAAGAGTCCACTAGACAGCTTCTTTCGTGAAATCACCAGAGTGCGGCAACGCTTGATGCTGTCTTCTCGGTCGTAATTTTTATATATGAGCGCAGACAGCCTCAGTGTTGGCAACAATTGACAACAGCAATGGACACACCCTAGGAAACAGTTCTAACACAGATCACCACCTTCTTTTTGCCACAAGATGAATATTATTATATTTTGCGGAATCACACTGGTCTTTGCTTGAGACTTCTCTTAAAGGTTCAACCATTATTTTATTTTTATAAGTTAACGTATTGTTCAAATCCTCATCTGACGATCGTGATTTACGTTTTCCATGTTTTCTTTACATCGATTAAGGCAACAGCGTATTTTCCTTCCTATCCTTCCATATCTAAGCTTCTGCTTTGTCTCTAATGATCTCGTCTACAGGATGTTTAAAATAATCTTCCTTCCTTTCCTTTCTGTCCTCAATATTGCCCACTGAATGCAAGTGCCGCACAAAGGCTAAATGGTCTTTAAGTTCATCATCTTTGACAGTTATTGGGTATACTGACGTGGATCAAAGTGGTAAACCGCCAAAACGTCCTACAAAAAAGCCCGTTGGTATCATGCATGTGCCGTATAATTCACATCGAAAAACCATACTAGAAATGAGAACTATTTTCTGACATCATTTCTTCCAGGACATTGTCCTATACACGTCAAAAATGTTTCGAGTTGTCTCCATTGCCTTCACCCTGTATTAAATCTAACAAGAAAAAATCTTACAAATGTAACACTTTTTCCAGTTTTAAGCTCCATTTTCTAACGTTTAAACAACGCTGCTCATAACCTTCTTATATGCAACATTCAATAAGTCACCGCACGAACAATACTAGAACCCTAGATTTGTTACCTACACTTATATATAGCAACTTGCGTGACAACGCACCCAAAAAAAAATGCACCAAGCTACGCACTAACCTACTTTTTGAAGGTAAATTTTGCCTACAATAGCAGATTATGTACTTCGATGTTCTTCACATCACATGCTGCGTGAGCTACAGCCACAACACTGTTATAAGGCGTGTTATTCGCTCGCTTCATCGAAGGTGTTTCTCACTGATAAAGAAACTACAGAATTACATTATATAGACTATTGAATCATTTAATTCTTGTCAGTGCACTGTAGACTTGAGATCATGCAGCCTGTGGTCCTGCCTAGTACCCACAAATATTTCTCATCTTGATGTTGTTGTTGTGGTCTTCAGTCCTGAGACTGGTTTGATGCAGCTCTCCATGCTACTCTATCCTGTGCAAGCTTCTTAATCTCCCAGTAACTACTGCAACCTACATATTTCTGAATCTGCTTAGTGTATTCAGCTCTGTGTCTCCCTCAATGATTTTTACCCTCCATGCTGCCCTCCAATACTAAATTGGTGATCCCTTGATGCCTACATGTCCTACCAACCGATCCCTTCTTCTAGTCAAGTTCTGCCACAAACTTCTCCCCAATCCTATTCAATACCTCCTCATTAGTTATGTGATCTGCCCATCTAATCTGCAGCATCCTTTTGTACCATTTCGAAAGCTTCTATTCTCTTCTTGTCCAAACTATTTATAGTCCATGTTTCACTTCCATACATGGCTACACTCCATACAAATACTTCCAGAAATGACTTCCTGACACTTAAATCTATACTCGATGTTAACAAATTTCTCTTCTTCAGAAACGCTTTCCTTGCCATTGCCAGTCTACATTTTATATCCTCTCTACTTCGGCCATCATCAGTTATGTTGCTCCCCAAATAGCAAAACTTCTTTACTACTTTAAGTATCTCATTTCCTAATCTAATTCCCTCAGCATCACCCGATTTAATTCGACTACATTCCATTATCCTCATTTTGCTTTTGTTGATGTTCATCTTATATCCTCCTTTCAAGACACTGTCCATTCCGTTCAACTGCTCTTCCAAGTACTCTGCTGTCTCTGACAGAATTACAATGTCATCGGCGAACCTCAAAGTTTTTATTTCTTCTCCCTGGATTTTAATACCTACTCCAAATGTTTCTTTTGTTTCCTTTACTGCTTGCTCAATATACAGATTGAATAACATCGGCGAGAGGCTACAACCCCGTCTCACTCCCTTCCCAACCACTGCTTCCCTTTCATGCCCCTCGACTCTTATAACTGCCATCTGGTTTCTGTGCAAATTGTAATTAGCCTTTCGCTCCCTGTATTTTACCCCTGAAACCTTCAGAATTTGAAAGAGTCCTCCAGTCAACATTGTCAAAAGCTTTCTCTAAGTCTACAAATGCTAGAAACATAGGTTTGCCTTTCCTTAATCTTTCTTCTAAGACAAGTCGTGGTCAGTATTGCCTCACGTGTTCCAACATTTCTGCGGAATCCAAACTGATCTTCCCCGAGGTCGGCTTCAACCAGTGTTTCCACTTGCCTGTAAGGAATTCGCGTTAGTATTTTGCAGCTGTGACTTATTAAACTGATAGTTCGGTAATTTTCACATCTGTCAACACCTGCTTTCTTTGGAATTGGAATTATTATATTCTTCTTGAAGTCTGAGGGAATTTCGCCTGTCTCGTACATCTTGCTCACCAGATGGTCTAGTTTTGTCAGGACTGGCTCTCCCAAGGCTGTCAGTAATTCTAATGGAATGTTGTCTGCTCCCGGGGCCTTGTTTCGACTTAGGTCTTTCAGTGCTCAGTCAAACTCTTCATATCTCCCATTTCATCTTCATCTACGTCCTCTGCCATCTGATCTTGATAGGCAACCAAAAATTGTTTCACAGAAATATTTCTGGACTGTTTCGTTGTTACTAGGACGTTAGAAAATAAAGTAAATTTGTGAGCTTCCATCAGGCTGATTCTTTCAGCAGACAGACGAAATATGATTTAAATGGTAAGTAGCTCAGCTTCATATCTACACTGCACTTCATTTAAAAGAAGACTCGAATAAATATAGCACCAGAAATGCTAAAGTGGAAGGCAACACTTCCTGCAGAATGTTCCACATACTACAGTATTGCCAGTTCGTGTAGATGGCCGACATGTGATTTTATGCAGTGATTAAAAAATTCAGTAGAAAGTACGCATAGGACAGCTGAGGCAGCTGGTGAATGGCGATGTTGTCATATACGGAAATGAAAGTACTGAACAGGCTGTGAGCCACCTCCGGCGAATCAGGATGTCAGAATTCTCATCCAGTGTGACGCTTCCTCCCATATGGCAAAATCATGACTCAGCCAAATGTGTAGTTGGGTGGCCAAGTCTGCCTGTGGCAGCTAGCGTATGCAGACGTGATGTGTTTATGTCCTAACTGTACAGCGTGGTCGAGCAACACAAACACACCACAGAAGAGTACGGTAGCTAAATCGTTCGACAGCAGCAATTGCGTGTAAGCGCCTAAACAACATTCAATGAATGTACAAGAAATTCAGGAAAATATGATAAGATGTAACTTCCCATATGTTTATACCAAACTGCAGATAGCTGAGGTTGATACTTGGATTATTGAAAAACTAGGTTTACCTTTCGAGGATATATTTCGATTTCGATTTCATTTACAAAAATGGTTCAAATGGCTCTGAGCACCATGGGACTCAACTGCTGTGGTCATTAGTCCCCTAGAACTTAGAACTACTTAAACCTAACTAACCTAAGGACATCACACACATCCATGCCCGAGGCAGGATTCGAACCTGCGACCGTAGCAGTCGCACGGTTCCGGACTGCGCGCCTAGAACCGCGAGACCACCGCGGCCGGCGATTTCATTTACTTCAGAATGCAGTTTAACTGAGAAGTAACATGTTAGTGACTCACATACAAGACTAAAGGAGAGGCTGATTTCATGACACCCTTGACTGAAATCATAAGCATATCAACACAAACAATATTGGATTGTGTACATACCTTTAGGGTATATAATATTGCCTTTCAGAACTGTATGAACATATTCAATCGGTGTTGAGGTCTTATGACTGGATTTTCCAAATAAAACAAGAGAAGTGGACAACGAATATCAATTAAATGTTTTTAAGGGTGTTCGATTAGCCCACATTGATTTAGAAAAAAATGTCCCATCTTACATTAATGTGAAAGATTTTCGAACCCTGCCCATAATTATATAGTCAACCCAAAATGTGTGCAGCATGCAGACAGGTTGGTTATTTATGGGCGATATGAACTCATGTTCGTAGATTCCTTCAGCTACCATCAGACCGATGCATGGAAGACACTTACAAAATAAGAGAATCAATATATGCTGCCGTAACTACCAATTCAGTCCAACTAGTAAACGCGATTAGAAACATGTTAGAAGAACAGAGCACAGATCAAACAAAACTATACCTAAGCGAATAAAATTAGGACAACCCACCACGCCTACAGCCGAACCACTTGGTGCACAGATGAACAAGTCACTGGCACACCAACCTTTGTTCCAATTCCAAAGGCATTGATGCTGTTGTTGTGGTCTTCAGTCCAGAGACTAGATTGATGCTGCTCTCCATGCTACTCTATCCTCTGCAAGCTTCTTCATCTCCCAGTACCTAATGGAACCTAAATCCTTTTGAATCTGCTGAGTGTATTCATCTCTTGGTCTCCCTCTACAATTTTTACCCTCCACGCTGCCCTCCAATACTAAACTGATGATCTCTTGATGCCTCAGAACATATTCTACCAACCGATCCCTTCTTCTACTCAAGTTGTGCTCAAATTTATCTTCTCCCCAACTCTGCTCAATACCACCTCATTAGTTATGTGATCTACCCATCTAATCTTCAGCATTCTTCTGTAGCAAAGGCATTCATAGCCCGGAGAATATCAGTAAAGGACGAATGAAATCTCCTTTCTCGAGATAGGCATGACTGCCGCTGAACCACCAACTAATGATAAATACCCTCTAACCATGGTGACTCAAAAGTGTACAATCCCGGACGTACCTAAAACGAAGTCGTTAGACAATCTTTACAAAGCTTCATAGTATCTCAACCATCCACACGTCCAAGACAGTCGAGACTCAAACGAGGGCTGACTTCAGAACAAGAGGCTACTTAAAAGAGTAGGGGAAAAAGCAATCAAAAATTAGCAAAATCACGCAAAAAACAAACTGAAGATTTTCCAATATCAGTTCAAAGGGATACCGAAGGGAATGTATCTGTGAACACGCAGTCGCTAGTTGAACCACAACCAGAAAGTAAAATCGTACCGCCAAACTTGCAGTGTGATCCAAAGATTTCTTAATCTGCAGACAAATCCGCTTGGGTGATGTCATGAATACACAACATACCGTTTAGCTACTACAAATGTAAAAAAGGATATCTTCTACCACTGAAAAATCTGAAATACGGAGGCAGTTACAGGAAAAAGATGTCGGTGTAACCATTTGCAGGAAGTATGCTTTCATGACGTCGCAAACGCCACCGGATTTGACTTAGTTATCAATATCGGACTAGAATCCGGTGCAGCGGTTCTGTTCAAGCAAGAAATACCGGCACACATACAAATTTGCTCATACGCAGTAAAGGCGTAATTTGGCAGCTCTTTGACATACAAATTGTAACATTTAAGCCAAGTCAGGCTCGGAGCGAGAGGAAAGAATTCTTTAAAGTACAGCAAACATAACTTTTCACATATTTCGGAATGCATATGATTACAGTGGGCTTGCCTTACTTTTTTAATTTCGTGATTGGACAAGGGGGTCCAATTCCTGGTTTTAATTATTGCACGCAACTGCAATAAATTACGAACAACCTACACTTGGTGGATGTGTGGCGCAATGTCAACCGTTGTAGTCAATCTTCACCAACGTCACGGCTACCGCGGTTAGCTGCCTTGACCCGGTATATGCTCATACCCAAATACTGCAAGCTATAGTAGACTGTGACATATTACTACACAGTTTCTAGGGTCACCCCGCCTGTCACTTTCTGTAGCTTCATAAAAGACAACCTGTCTGCAGAGTGAGAAACATGGCAGCTAAACACAAACAACCTGACAGACGGTGAACTTCAACACAGGATGCTATCACTTTGGGACAAATGGGTTCCTTAAACGGAATTGATAGATGGCTCAACTGTATCAGACGGAAAATTCGCTCAACTATTAAAGCATTTTACTTGGACGAAGGCTCAGTGGAGACGATCCACGCAGGAATATTACACTGTCCAAAAAAACTGAAGCACCCAGTAGCTTCATAAAAAACAACCTGTTTGCCGAGCGAGAAACATGGCAGCTAAACACAAACCACGTGACAGACGGTGAACTTCTACACAGGATGCTATCACTTTGGGACAAATGGGTTCCTTAAATGGAATCGATAGATGGTTCAACTGTATCAGACGGAAAATTCACTCAACTATTAAAGCATTTTATTTGGACGAAGGCTAAGTGGAGACGATCCACGCAGGAATATTACACTGTCCAAAAAAACTGAAACACCCAGAAAGTGAGGAGGAAACGAGATGGAAGTCCACAGATTGAGACGGTATGTGATGTTATCTCGATGATTACAATACAGAGTCACATTTACAAAGAACTTGGCAATATGAGCCCACTTATCAGTATGACATTTCAGCTACTCTGGAATGCATGATTGCATTCATTCAGTCGGTAAGACGTTATATCCTCTCCCGAGGGAAGCTTACCCACAGCTGCTGCAACTGGTCCTTGAATCCTGGACAATGACACGGGGACGGCGTTGACGTCCGAGTTGCTCACACATGTGTTCTATGGAGGCAGATCTGGGTATCTTGCTGGCCATTGAAGTACCTCATCATGATGCAGAAAGTTCATAGGAACATGTGTCATGTATGTATGAGCGTTGTCCTGTTGGAAAACGGCGCCACGATACTCTCGCGTGAGAGGTAACACATGAGTACGAAGGATGTCCATGACGTACTGTTGTGCCATCAGAGGTCCGTCAGTCACTACCAGCCAGTCCCTGAAGTCATGACTGATGGCTCCTCACACCAAAACACTAGGAGTAACACTGCTGGGCCTCTGCAAAACATTGGAAGAATGGAACCTCTCCCCAGGATGTAACATACTCGCCGATGATAGCCATCCAGGGTAGTGCAGAACAACGACCCATCGATGACCACAATAAACGCCAATCATCACTTGTCTTTGCTTGCAGATCGCGGCACCACTCTAAACGCAGCCGTTTGTGTTGGTTGTGGTGCTAACGGCAGCGTAGTCATTGGACGGTAACTCCCCAGTCCGGCTGCTGCTGGTCTCCGGCCAGTGGTGTGGGATAACACAGAATGTTGAAGGGAGTCCATTGCTTGTTCTCGATTGCAGTTGCAGATATGAAGTACTTACAACGTGTTGGTACACAACATGGTGATCCTTTCTTGTGGCGGTCAGAGTATTCGACCAGCGCCTTGAGAGTATGCCAGCCCCCACATTCCCAAGCAGTCCAACATATAGCCGCTAACACATCAGAATGCCCCATTAATCTGGACACTGTACAATTCGACCAGCTGGCCAAATGGAGTCCCTAGACGAGGTCACTTTTAAACTCTATAAGGTGCTTATGGCACTGTCTCAGACGAGTTCGTGACATTGCCGTGTCGTTCACAGTGATCACTCTACATCTGACGCTCTTCACGTCCATTATATATCTTATCAGGCTTGATAACACTACACACAACTAACACTAATGCACTCGGTTGGACGTTTTAAATGTTATGGACAATTGTAACTTTAGTAGTTTACATACCCGCCGATGGTGTACAAAATTAAATTGACACCCTACCATATCTTCTAGATATTTCACTTTTTTGTCAGGCAACTTATTTTACTGCGCTCAGGCGACTATATTAAGATTCTGACCATCTACAACACAACCTAACACTCAACAGACAATTCAATGCTAAGAATATCCGCCTTACTACTATAGTTATAAGTTGATAGGCAATTAGTTTGATGGGTACAGCTTCAGAGTTAAGTCAGACCACAACCTTATACCATACGATTAAAAAATACAATCGAGCCACACAGCGACTCATAGCCATCTTGATGGATTCACATGGCCAAGTTCATACAACACGGAAGAAATTATAAAGACTACATAACTCGCAACATCAGGGCAATTGTGTTTGATATAGAGGGTTACTCACCCATGTAACTTAACATAAAGAAATATGGCGACACATAACTTGGCGATGGTTCTGTATCAGGTGTTAATGGTACAGCACTACGGTTTGCCGACGATATTATGCGCCTCGTTTTGTTGCCCTTAGAGGTAAGCAAGCCATCCTGGGCTTTCATTTCAGCAAGATAATGCCGTTCTGCACACGGTGAGAGAGTCTACTGCTATCTGCGTCCTTGCCAAACCCTACCTTGGCCAGCAAGGTTGCCAGATCTCTTCCCGACTGAGAATGTTTGGAGCATTATGGGCAGGACTCTCCGACAAGCTTGAGATTTTGACCATCTAATCCGCCAGTCGGATATAATTTGGCACGATATCACTCAGGATGACATACAACTACTCTCTCTATCAATTACAAGCTGAATAACTGTTTGCATAAGGGCCAGAGACGTACCAGCGCGTTATTTACATTGAAGGGCCAAAGAAACTGGTATAGACATGCGCATTCAAATATAGAGATATGTAAACAGGCAGAATACGGCGCTGCTATCTGCAACTGCCATATAACACAAGTGTCTGGCCCAGTTGTTAGATCGGCCACTGGTGCTACAATGGCACGTTGAAACGTCCCCTTAGAAAAATTATACAAGACTGGTCTATGTGAAACGTCCTCTTTGAACAATTATACACGAATGTGCTTAAACTGACACACAATAGTTTTTAGCGCAACGCAATCTGACTTTCAATAATCCCTATGAAAGAATGGCCCTGACTAACATTAACCTATACGTTACACAAATCACTTACCTCACAAAAAATCTTCGTTACTCGAACTACTGCAATACAGCGAGCACCACTACTGCTAGCTAAATAAAAGATTCAAACTACTGAAGGCACTAACTACTGATAGGCATAGTTAGCGAATGAAAGATTTTAATAGAGAACAAACAATGTATTTACCTTAATAGTCATAATATATATATCAGTTCATGACACCAATTCTTACAAATTTCAAAACTCCGCCATCTCTCTCCCCACGTCCACCACTGCTGGCGGCTCACCTCCAACTGTGCAACGCTACACGCTGTTAGCATCCAGCTGCCGCTGCCCGACACTACAATGGCAGACAACAATGCAAACTAAGCACAGACTGCGCACAGCACATCCAGTGATTTTTTCATACCGAGCGCTATGTGGCGTTACCAATAAGAAAACCTAAACAGCCTACTTACATAGCCCCCATGCTCCCCACAAAAAATTATTACAAATTGTTTTGGGCAGTAGCCAATAATGATTTGATAAAATTTTTCATAATTAATATAACAAAGATATCAAATACACACACTTATTGATAAAATATTGGTCAGAAGCTAAAATTTTCTCACAGTCCATAAAGACAGTCCTGATCATTCATCACAGTAATATAGTAGTGTCTTTCTCAAAGACTGAGCAATAAAAGAAAATGCACATGGAAGTAGTGGATTTCCATGCAGTCTTGAAGAAGTAGTGTTGTCCTTCCAACGGAAAGGCAGTGCTGACTCTTGACATGCAGACAGGTAATGGGCCACAACAGAGTCAGTCGACGTTGAAGACTATCGGTAGATAGGTCATCACAGAGCAGACCCACTGTAGTCCTGGTAGAGATTACTATTGGTGGGCCACCAGAGGTGCAGACCCACTGCAGTACTTGTAGAAATAATGGTATTGGTGGGTCATCAAAGGTGTAGACCCACTGTAGTCCTTGTAGAGATGGCCAGCAGCCATCTGTTTGACTGTGCAGGCGCACAATCACCATTGAAGAGTCTTGTGTATAATATAGCTAGTCCATAACCACCACTTGTGCACTCACAAAAATTGTTTTTGAAATGTCCTTAGAACCAGTAATGCTGTTATCCAGTCCCTTACTGAATTATTAACGCACGTTCAAACACTATCAGCCCCTACTTCTCACATATTGTCCATATACTATGACCAACAGAAACATGTGCAGTGAAATGTAATTTACAAATTATTTAATTTGATGAACTGGTGTCAATTACAATTTTATAACATGAGAATACAATAACAAAGGCACAAAATATATCATTAAAGAACATAATAGCACAGATAACATTTGCAGTAATACAGGCTTTACAAAAGAATCGAAATAACAAATACATCAGTGTTACAGGAATTGTGACAGGAGCACATACATAAAAAATTAGAATAAATTTCGAAACATCAACTTCACACATGAGCATTAAAACAAAACAGAATAAATAATGTGTAAACATCTTTACAAAGTAAATAACATGTTATTAATGCAAATTATATTTGAGGATAACAGTATTCCTCGTCATAGTGAATGTAGCTTAGTATTAGAAAAATTCTGCAACATAAGTCTTATCAGATAAACATATAAAGACAGAAAGAACATAAATACACAAGGGTACACAAACACATAGTGGGATAACACAAGGAAAGGACAGGGTTTGTTTTACTGCAGTATTTTGCAAACAAAACTTTCTTTACTTCTCGGAGATCTCCCTTCGTTCTTCATTATTTCCAAAAAGTCCTATCTATACCTGATTTCTGTACTTTTTTCGTATAACTTCTCAATGCATTTCTTCCAATCCATCGCAAATCATTCTCTTATATAGGCTACCCCCTCTTAAGCTAACTTAAATCTACTGAGCTCAGATGCTTAACTAAGGGATGAGGCAATGCAGCAGCACGAAACTATTTACACAAACAGCAATGTTAAAAAATGGAAATTGGCAAAAAAAGGCAGCAATATTACAACTAATATAAGGCAATGCGCAGCAAACAAGAAAAATAAATCAGTAATAAAATTGGCTTAACCTAGTAATACAAAGTGACATTCAGTAGCACTATGAATGGCAAACAGCCGCAGCAAATGCTATAACTTATACCTAAACATGACAAAGCTCAATCAGAAAAAATGTTACACTAAAGACAACAATGCAGATAAGGACAATGTCTATTCACATCTTAATGTCTATGCAATTAAAGTGGTGCACCACAAAAATTTATTGTAAAAAAATATTACCATGTACTTGAAAAGACAATTCTGTATGCAATTTCTGTGAAGGGAAATGTCTTATTGTGCTACTTCGTTTTTTTTAAGTACATCATAAAGTTATTATTTACTGGATCTGTAGGCATAAAATATTTATATTAGTACATCCATAAAATTTATTTTAACCAATGCTTCAGTGCAGTTAGGAACTAGATATTAAACAAAATGAGTAAATAAATGCATAAAGCAAGCCACATGGCATTTCTCTCAACTAGCAGGACAATAGCCATGAAATGTTTCTCGTCGTTTCATTAGGCATTTTAGTAAATATCATAAATTAAGAGCTCCACAGTGTAATCATATGTTTTCAAGTTTGGGCGTGTAGTATTTGCGATACTTTCTACAAAGGAATCTCAATAGCGAGGATAATGACCTCTTTTTTTTCCACCTGTGCCTCTGACAGGCGCACACTAATGGCTTTCTTTTGTCAGGTTGTTGTCGCGCAGCTGGGTGCCCACGACGCATTACATGCAGGTGGTCACTTAACTGTCTTATCGAAATATTTACGACACCAGTTTCCGCTACAGTGGCAGTCTCATATAAAAAAATTCACAGGTCAATAATTTGCGTTACAAATATGTAGAAACAAAATCCTCTAAATAGAATAGTGTCCAAAAAATTTTCGCCAGCATAGTGATACATTCACGCATATACACTCATTTCATAACTCTTAAAGTACGATTCTCGGTTTCCAACATCCTTTTTCACAAATCAGAGTCCCTAACCACTACTCATTATTTCTTACCTTATTACACATATATATATATTCGTCGACACTTCTTCAATATTTCATCATAACAGATACGTAGCTTAACCAAATAACTCATATAGCATCAGCTTAAACATACCTCAGCAGCAGAATTCACATCGTCATCGTAATAATAACATCATAACACCACAGTCAAATTCTCAAAATCTCCGTAGCTTCCTCCAATAATTTCAAAACCTAAAAAAAAATTCTCTGCTCATGTCAAAAGTGTCATCTGCCTCAAATGTACTTTAAAAATCGTGATCCCATACCAAATATGTCATTCAAAGCTCTCATAGTATCACAATGGTTCCGAAAAAATATGAACTGTTCACAAAGTACAGACAAAATACAATTTCATAAGTGTGAAGTTATCCAACGGTGCAATTACGTAAACATCTGTCATTGATGTAGTAAAGTAAATGTTTGTCTCTCTCAGTTAAATGATCAGATAGCTGTGTAATTTATGTGTTAGAGAAATATGGTACCGATGTGTAAAGTTGTATAAACAAATACCATATTAGCTAGGGCTCCTTGTGCTTGCCACACACATGGTACACAAAGTAAGCGTGTACCCCCCTGAGGATTAATGTAATTATATCCTCAGGTGTTACAGATTACAGCAATGGAATGAAATGTATCACGGAAAACCTTTGTATCATCGTACTTCAAATATCTTTAAAAATAAATGTTTTAAGTACAAAATTAATCACTCAAATACGTGTACTGTAGCGATAAACTGTGTGTCTTGTTGTAAGATAATTATGTGGAAGTGTCGTAGTTATCGTCCTCTGTAAGCAAAGTTCTGCTGAAGTCAATGTACTTACCTCGTAATAAACGAAGTGAATTGCTTTGCGTATAAGTATCTTAGTTATTACGCTTATTGCCGTGATGAAGAAAGTACTGTGCTGCAACGTGCTGCTGTGCTATGGAAAAGGCTGTCTAATTGTAGCTATACCACAAAAGTTACCACTAAAACATGTTTTACTTTCCAGAATAATTCAGAAAAACTGTGCACATATAAAACAGATAAACTGCAAAAGCAACATTGTAAATTGTCACTCATTAGTAGCGTCGTGATAAAATCGTGTAGCTGTCACATAAACTAACCACTGTATTATCTGGTATCTCACAAAAAGTACCTTAAATCCAGAATGTATTTTCAAGTAAACCAAAATGTTGCATTAAAATCTCATTAGCAATACTGGTAAATGTTCTAAGTATGTGAGCCTTATAGTCGTTACGTAATCGTGCAACTAACAAGCAAGAATGTACACACGCAATAACACAGTGATGTCTGTTCACTATAACAATAAAATCATACAGTAAAGCTGCATGTCCTCGGGAAAAATTACGGCTGTAGTTTCCCCTTGCTTTCAGCCGTTCGCAGTACCAGCACAGCAAGGCCGTTTTGGTTAATGTTGCAAGGCCAGATCAGTCAATCATCCAGACTGTTGCCCCTGCAACTACTGAAAAGGCTGCTGCCCCTCTTCAGGAACCACACGTTTGTCTGGCCTCTCAACAGATACCCCTCCGTTGTGGTTGCACCTACGGTACGGCCATCTGTATCGCTGAGGCACGCAAGCCTCCCCACCAACGGCAAGGTCCATGGTTCATGGGGGGAGGACTACTATAACAATGCACTCGTAAATACTGTCTAAATATGTTCCGTAGGTTCTAGACTGGATAGTAAACTTCAGACATTGTTGCATGTTAACAGTTTCTCAGTGTGACAAAGCATACTAGAAATGTGAAGTGAAATGTTTTATGGCAAAGACAAAGTTAAAAAGCAGATTATCTTTCAATAAACGGTTTTATATGTGAAATGTGGAGTAAACCTTTACTCTTCCTAGTACGCAGAGTTTCAACTTCAACGCAATTATCATGTGGTTACGTCGGTAAGGAACACTGGAATTTTTCTCATGGTTAGCGTCTTACGTTATTTTTCTCTGAGCCAGCCGGCGCACGCGGCTGCCTGCAGTGCGAGTCATTGTCTGTCTCTTTGTTGGCGCGCGTCGTTATTGGGATTAGGAGACCTAACTTCTACAAATTCACCTTGCCGAGAGGGCCCTGCTCTGTTTGAATCCCGCCAGTTCTGATGCAATTCAGGTCTGTCGTTACGATCATATCGTCTGTCGTCATGTCGGTAATTTCTGTAATTAATTTCTTGTCGGTCACGCGGTGGAGAATTTCTCCCTGAATCGTAACTGCGCGCTGGACCGTTGCGTCTGAAGTTATTCCGTCTCCCGTGATGATAATAGTTCTGGTTGCCATATTGTCTGTTTCTATGATTGTCTCTGTCATATTCATTACTACGATAATGCGATCTTTCTCTGTAATTATTACTAACCTGCCAACGGTTGTCATACGGGTGGTGTCTGTTTTGGTCACGATTTGCGTTGTAAGAATAGCCTTGTCGTGTCCAGTTATTATTTCGTTCATCGCGGAATTGCGACGGATGTGACCTGTAGTGATTGTTTTCCTGTTTTCGCATTCCGCGACTGTCTGTGTCAATTTCTAATTCTTGTAAGAGTCCCTGAAAAGCTTCAATGTCGTCTTTGCAACGCCCTGCCAAAATAATATTCCTTAAATGTTCCGGCAATTTCATTAAGCAAATGCGGATCAGTTCTGAAGGGCTGTATGGGTTTGAAAGATATTGATTCTTATGCAACATGTCTTCAAAATATTTGACAAGACTGGAAAATTCGGATCGTTCAAAGTGTTTCATCATCATGATGCTATGTTTTACTCGGTCTTGTGTGGCTTGAGACCAATATGCTGAGAGGAAGGCATGGTAAAATTCTCCTTCACTGTGGCAATCGTGAATGACCGATCGCATTCTTACAGCTGGTTCATTCTCTAAATAGCCACACATAAATTCTAATCTGTGCTCTAATGACCAGTTGGGAGGAAAACAATGAGAGAATTGATGGAGCCACGCTTGTGGATGAATGTCGTTGCCAGAATTCTTAAATGTTTTGAATTTACGTGTAGTAATGAACAGCTTATAGTCAAAATCATTGTGTCCGCGGGTCGCATGTCGGTCATTGTTACGTCGTTTCGGCGGTTCCATCTCAAAATTCGGTGTACTTTGCCAATTTCTTCCATAATCTCCAAAGTGCCCTGTGTTATTATTTTGTGGCAGTTCCGTATTTTTATGTCCCTCTTCCCGTATTGGAGTGCGAGTGTCATCTGAAATACGTAATTCTTGTATTACCTGTGTCAGCTGATCTTGTACTTCCCGGATTTCTCTTTGGTGTTGCGTATTAATTTGATTCTGATTTTGTTTGAATTTCCTAATTTGTTCGAACTCTTCTGTATCATTAAAGACTACCGGTTTTGTGTCATTCAGATTATCATCTACCTTCGTAGTTAAATTAGTGAACTGATCCGAAAGTTCGGCTACTTTCTCCGATAGTGAACACATTTCCTCAGTGTGTTTTTCTGAACCAAGTTTCAGAGTGTCCATTTGTGTTGAAATCGAATCTACTGTGTCCTTTAAGTTTTCCTGAGTTCTTGCAAGTTGCATAACCGAATCAGTGGATGCAACTGAGTCCATTTTAGCTGGCAAGGTGTCGTGATTTTCACGAACAACAGTTTGCAATTCTTTTATGGCTGCTTCGTGATTCTGTAATGAGTTTTCATGCCGCGAAAAAATAGGTTGAAAATGCTCACAAATTTGTGTTTTTACGTCATTACAGATTTTTTGACATTTCGATTCAATGTTATGTAACTCAGTAGTTAAATCTTCACGTGTTTGTTCAAGTGTGGTGTCTAACTTCCGAAGATTATGTTCCATTGTGTCCAACTGTTGCTGTGTTTGTCTCTGATTTTGTTCCATTGTGTCTAACTTTTGAAGATTATGTTCCATTGTGTCTAACTTTTGAAGATTATGTTCCATTGTGTCCTACTGTTGCTGTGTTTGTCTCTGATTTTGTTCCATTGTGTCTAACTTTTGAAGCTTTTGTTGTGTTTGTCTCTGATTTTGTTCCATTGTGTCTAACTTTTGAAGATTTTGTCCCATTTGTTTCTGATTTTGTTCAAGCGTTGTGTCTAACTTTTGTAGCCTTTGTCCCGTTTGTTGCATTAACTGTAATAACAGTGCACTGGTGTCTGAAACATGTTCCTCAGTGCTTTTCGGCAGTGAATTTGAACCGGCAATATTCGCATTCTGAAAAGCAGAAAATGTGTCTTGATTTATTTGAGAAAACGGTGACGGCGCAAAATCTGAATCTACAGTATTTGCAAGATTATGTCCTGTCATTTCGGAATCCTGAGGCGAGCTGTTGCCGACCGATCGATCGATAACGCTTCCCTGTTCACTAATTGTTTCACTGCCCGCTCCATTTCCCTATGCACTATTACCAAATTACTACTTTGAACATTAGTGAATTCATTACATGGTGACGTTAACACACTGCTTTCGTCTTCACTGTCATTTCTCAGTTTACTTCGGAGCCTAGTGTTACGTTTTTCACACGCCATTATTGTCACAATTTTTCACACGACAACACAGAAAAACACAATTTGAAGAACAAAAATAAGAGCACTGAAAATAATATCTAGTTAATTGCAAGCGCAGCTGCGAAATACTTGGTGCAACTCTACATGCATGCCACAACTGTTGTACTGTACAACAATGAAAGACTACAACTACAAAGGAAATTCTCTCTATGATTACGCGCTAGCAATAAAAAAATCTACATTAATTACACAAACTACAAGAAAAAATCAGAAGATTCCAGTGAGGTATCCTCGGCTAAGGGTCGACATATGAAACGCCCCCTTAGAAAAATTATACAAGACTGGTCTATGTGAAACGTCCTCTTTGAACAATTATACACGAATGTGCTTAAACTGACACACAATATCTTTAGCGCAACGCAATCTGACTTTCAATAATCCCTACGAAAGAATGGCCCTGACTAACATTAACCTATACGTTACACAAATCACTTACCTCACAAAAAATCTTCGTTACTCGAACTACTGCAATACAGCGAGCACCACTACTGCTAGCTAAATAAAAGATTCAAACTACTGAAGGCACTAACTGCTGATAGGCATAGTTAGCGATTGAAAGATTTTAATAGAGAACAAACAATGTATTTACCTTAATAGTCATAATATATATATCAGTTCATGACACCAATTCTTACAAATTTCAAAACTCCGCCATCTCTCTCCCCACGTCCACCACTGCTGGCGGCTCACCTCCAACTGCGCAACGCTACGCGCTGTTAGCATCCAGCTGCCGCTGCCCGACACTACAATGGCAGACAACAATGCAAACTAAGCACAGACTGGGCACAGAACAGCCAGTGATTTTTTCATACCGAGCGCTATGTGGCGTTACCAATAAGAAAACCTAAACAGCCTACTTACAACGTTATTATGATTTAAGTGTGTTTTAACGTGGTGTTGTAGTCAGCGCACGAGCGATGGGACACAGCATCTTGGAGGTAGCGACGAAATGGGGATTTTCCTGTACGACCATTTCACGAGTGTACCGTGAATATTAGGAATCCATTAAAACATCAACTCTCCACTTTGCTGCCGCTGGAAAAAGATCAGGCAAGAACGGGACCAACGGCGACTGAAGAACATCGTTCAAGGTGACAGAAGCGCAGCCCTCATTCAAATTGCTGCAGATTTCAATGCTGGGACATCAACAACTGCCAGCGTGGGAACCATTCAGCAAAACATCATCGATATGGGTTTCCGGAGCCGAAGGCCCACTCCTGTACCCTTTATGAAGCACAACGCACAGCTTTACACCTTACCTGGGCTCGTCAACATCGTAATTGGACTGTTGAAGACTGGAAACATGTTGCCTGGTCGGACGAGTCTCGTTTCAGATTGTATCGAACAGATGGACGTATACGGGTATGGAGATGACCTCATGAATCCACAGACTCTGCATGTCAGCAGGGGACTGTTCAAGCTGGTGGAGGGTCTGTAATGATGTAGGGTGTGTGCAGTTGGAGAGATATAGGACCCCTGACACGACTAAATATGACTGACAGGTGACACGTACGTAACCATCCTGTCTGATCACCTGCATCCATCCATGTCCATTGTGCATTCCGATGGACTTGAGAAATTTAAGCCGGACAATGCGACACCCCAGATGTCCAGAAATGCTACAGATTGGCTCCAGAAACAGTCTTCTGAGTTTAAACACTTCCGCTGGCTGCCAGACTTTCCATACATGAACATTATTGAGCATATCTGGGATGCCTTGCAACGTACTATTCAGAAAAGATCTACACCCCCTCGTACTCTTACGTATTTATGCAAAGTCCTGCAGGATACATTGTGTCAGTTCCCTCCAGTGCGACTTCAGACATTAGTCGAGTCCATGCCAAGTCGTGCTGCGGCACTTCTGCGTGGTCGCAGGCGCCCTACATGGTATTTTGGCAGGTGTACCAGTTTCTTTGGCTCCTCGGTGTACACTATGTGATCAAAAGTGTCCGGGTACTCTGCTGAAAATTACTTACAAGTTCGTGTTGCCCTCCATCGGCAATGCTGGAATTCAATATAGTGCTGGCCCACCCTTAGCCTTGAGGACAGCTTCCAATCCCGCAGGCATACATTCAGTCAGCTGTTAGAAGGTTTCTTGGGGAATGGAAGCCCATTCTCCACGGAGTACTGCACTAAGGAGTTGTATCGATGTCTGTCGGTGAGACCTGGTACGAAGTCGGCGCTCAAAAACATCCCAAAGGTGTTCTATAGGATTCAGGTCAGGACTCTGTGTAGGCCAGTCCATTACAGGGATGTTATTGTCGTGTAACCACTCCGCCACAGGCCGTGCAATATGAACAGGTGCTCGATCGTGCTGAAAGATGCAATTGCCATCCCCGAATTGCTCTTCAATCGTGGGAAGCAAGAAGGTGCTTAAAACATCAATGTAGGCCTGAGCTGTGATAGTGCCACGCAAAACATCAAGGGGTGCAAGCCCCCTCCATGAAAAGCACGGCCACATCATAACACCACCGCCTCCGAATTTTACTGTTGGCACTACATACGCTTCACCGGGCATTCGCCATACCCACACCCTGCCATCGGATCGCCACATTATGTACCGTGATTCGTCACACACACAACGTCTTTCCACTGTTCAATCGTCCTTGTTTACGCAAATTACACCAAGCGAGGCGTCGTTTGGCATTTACCGGCGTGATGTGTGGCTTATGAGCAGCCGCTCGACCATGAAATCCAAATTTTCTCTCATTCCGCTTAACTTGGCGGTACTTGCAGTCGAACCTGATGCAGTTTGGAATTACTGAGTGATGGTTTGGATAGATGTCTGCCTATTACACATTGCGACCCCCTTCAACTGTCGGTGGTCTCTGTCAGTTAACAGACGAGGTCGGCCTGTACTCTTTTATGCTGTACGTGTCCCTTCACGTTTCCACTTCGATATCACATTAGAAACAGTGGACCTAGGGATGTTTAGGAGTGTGTAAATCTCGCGTACAGACGTATGACACAAGTGACATTCAATCACCTGACCACGTTCGAAGTCCGTGAGTTCCTCGGAGCTCTCCATTCTGCTCTCTCATGATGTCTAATGACTACTGAGGTCGCTGATATGGAGTACCTGGCAGTAGGTAGCAGCACAATGCACCTAATATAAAAAAATGTGTGTTTTTGGGGGTGTATGGATACTTTTAATCACATAGTGTATGTGCTCAATGTGAAGCTCATTCTCTTGAATAAACCATACATTTTTACTGAAATTGTAATCAGTCGTTTATCTGTGCATGTACATAACATCTACAGATTTCTCCTTTCCGATAGACAATTCCTTCATGCTGCGTCGTTGTTGCTTCTGAGTTGGCGTGATCGAACCACTGCCCACATGCAGAAGAAGGGGTACGCATACCTCAGATTTTTTTCAACCATTCGATCTAGAAGAACTAAATCAAATCTTTCAAATAGTTCCACCTAACAAGTCAGCTGAAGCAGACGGTATTACCATGAGTTTTGTGTGTGTGAAATCTTATGGGACTTAACTGCTGAGGTCATCAGTCCCTAAGCTTACACACTACTTAACCTAAATTATCCTAAGGACAAATACAGACACCCATGCCCGAGGGAGGACTCCTCCGCCGGGACCAGCCGCACAGACTATGACTGCAGCGCCTAAGACCGTTCGGCTAATCCCGCGCGGCGACGAGCTTTTGTTCGAAATTTTGGCACATAATGAAACCATAACTCCTGCAGCTCTTCAACGAAATTTTAGATGGTATACTACTACCAGATGCTATCACTAATATGATCACCAACTTTAACGAAGCAGGCCAATACGGGAATGTTGCGGCGTTATCGACCCTTCGTTCGCCTTCTTAATGTTGACTTCAAGCTGAATACCAGGGCACTTAATGCACGAATGCAGATGTTATTCTCCTAAAACTGGTAGAATATTAATCTACAGCGGTACTGGGTCGATCCGAGCGTGAGGTTATTGCGCTATATGGAGACGTATCAATGGCGTGTTATGCGATGGATATTCTGAGAATAAAACCCTCTGGATCGCTTATTGAAAAATCTTTCTTTATTACGAAGTTTCGCCACATGGCATCATCAGATATCTGCACTTAAAATGAAAGGAACATAAACAAAAACAGGCGTTTTTTATACAACAAGCTAACAAAATATAATACATTAAATGGTTAAAAATATTTTGAAGTTACACTCACCATAAAGCTCAGAACTTATAAAGGAGAGTCAGTGTCAGTACTAGAAAGTATGCCTAATCAGAGCGTCAACTAACAGCTTGGTTTAAATGTTTTACAAAGATGTAAGTATTAGTCCACACGTGGTACTTCTGTGGGAGGACATTGCCTTCAAACTTTGTTTTATTTCATTATTTATTTTGCCTCAAATAAATACTTTTGGATGAAGGAGACTACTTACCGAAAAGCAGAAATGTTGAGTCGTCGTGGGCACACACAAAATGAATGAAAACTTGCTAACTATCGGGTTAAGCCTTTTTTGAGATAGGGTAAAATACACACAGTAGACACACACACACATGCATACACCCGCCTTTGTCCCTAAATGATGCCTCCTGACCGAACAGCAAAATTACTGTGTTTTGGTAGGTGGACTAGGTTGTGGTGGGAGTTGTGCTGGATGAGGTGGGCAGAAAGGCGAGAAGGAGGAAGAGATGGGATGCAAGCAGAGGGGTTGAGGGTGGGTGACTAGTGGCACAGAGTGACTTGGGAAGGGGTGACAGGACTGAGGGAGGGGGAGACTCTTGTGTGGAGGCTGTTGGGAGAGTGGCATAGAATATAATTACCTGTGTTGGCTCAGATGGAAGTGGCTGTTAGCCAGCTAGGAATTTGGGAGAGAGGAGTGGCAGGTACACAGGCTGCGTATGTGATGTGTGATGTATGGTTATCAGAGCTGGTAGGGAGCATCACATGCTGAAGGTGACGTGTGGACATGAATTAGGAGATGGTGACAGGAAGGCAAAACTGTTGCATAGTTTTGAGATTCTGATGGTGGAGGGAGGGATCCAAATGGACCAGGTAGTGAAAAAGCCATTGAAATTGAGCACATTGTGCTGAAATGCAGGTTGTGCCACCAGTTGGTCAACTTTCTGCTTGGTAACAGTTTAGCGATGGTCGTTCATCCTGGTGGACAACTGATTGGTGATCATACCAACATAAAGAGCTGTGCAGTGTTTGCAACAGAGTTGGTATATAACGTGGCTGCTTTCACAGGTAGCATGGTGTCTGATGGGTCGGATAAGCCTTTGACACGCTTCGAGTTGGAAGTGCTTGGTGAGTGGACTGGGCAGGTTATACCACAGGGATATGACCCCTGTAGGAAGGGACTGGGAATATGAGTGGCATATGGATGGGTTAGGATGTTGTGGGGATTGGATATGCGATGGAACACCACTTTGAGAGGGGCGGGAAGAATCTTAGGTAGGATGTCCCTCATTTCAGGACATGATGAGAGATAATGAAAGACATGACGAAGGTTCAGTCGTCCCAGGTCAACTAAGTGAAGCGGAAATGTTCCTTTGTAGCTGATTCTTAGGGGTGGTGGGAGCTTGAGGGTGTGTGAGGATGTAGATGGGAAATCGGTTTGTTTTTTGGGGAGTGATCTCATTTAATCCAAAAGTATTTACATTCTACCAGAACTGTTCTATAAAATATTCTTGCGTCTTTGTACTTATAAAAATACAGATCGCCTTTAAAACATAATAATTCAAAATCAAATTATAAAACGTGATTAAAATGAGTATAATTCGACACTTGTCAAATTAGCTATTCAGATGTTACCAATTAGTCCATGTGGAATTCTCCAAAATAACAAGGAGTTTTATTACAAGTCAAAGGACCCAGATTTTTATTCATCAGAAGTGCAAATTGTAATAGCAAGTACAACTTTTATAACTGCTGCATCATGTTTATTAAAAAGTATAAATAATACTAAAGTTTATGTTGCTGTTATAGAGGTATTACTCTCCCACAGATTTAATGAATACTTATTGTTAGTTTGGAGGACTCCATCTGAATGCCTAACTTGAAAAGTATGGAATTATAATCATTTAAATCGTATTTTATAATTAGACATTGATGATTTATGTTTTAAAGACTATCTCTCTTTTTATAAGTATGAAGAGGTATATATAGTAACGTCCACCACCTGTTGACAGAAACTAACACATTCGTAAAATATGTAAGCTGTTAGTTGACATACTAATTGGCCATAGCTGTTACATCTACGAAGGTCACTCAGTAATTAAAGAGACAAATTGTCCTGGAGAAAAAATCGTTTATTTTTACAAAACAATACTTTTTTCTTCTTTTCAACATAATCCCCTTGAACATTTATGCCCTTGTTCCAATGGGCTAAAAGCTTTTTATTTCGGCTGCAAAGAGCTCTATCTTGATGTCTGAATCAATTTACCACAAACTTTTTCACGTCCTCGTTGTCCTGGAACCTCTTCCCACGTAACGCCTCCTTCAGTGCACCAAACAAATGGAAGTCACTAGGTGCTGAATCAGGACTGTAAGAGAGATGAGGCAGTACTTCCCGGCCCATTTTGTCGATGGTTTCTTGGGTTAGTTGAGCCTCATGAGGACGTGTGTTGTCTTGCTGGCGAATCATACCTCTCCTCTGAGATCCTCGACATCTCTCTCTCATAGCTGGCTTCACCTTGTTTAAAAGCAAATTCGAGTAGTATTGTCTGTTCATTGTACGCTGCTCTTCGAGATAATCACAAAAAACTCTACCTTCAGCATACCAAAACACTGTCAACATGACTTTTCCTACTGATGCTTGGGTTTTGAATTTTTTCTTGTTAGGTGTGTTGGTGTGCTTCCACTCAACTCTTTGTCTTTTTCATTATGGCTCATAATAGTGAACCCAAGTTTCATCACAAGTTAAATTTTTGTTGGGGAAGTGCTCACCTTCTCTGTCATAATGTTCCTTTAGTTTTGTGCACACTCTCAAGCTTGTTTCCTTGTGTAGCGGCGGCAACTCCTTTGAGATCCATCTTGCACGTGTTTTGCGGTGCTTCAGCGTGTTACAGATAATGTTATGATCTGTACCAGTACTAACTTGAAGCCTATTAACTATAATTTCCACAGTCACACGACAGTCGGCACGAATAATGTCATCAATTCAACTTTAAAGTGAGGGAGTTGAAACTGCAACTCGTCGGCCAAAACGGTGTTCGTCAGTCACTGAGTCACGACCATTTTTGAACTGCTCTACCCACTTGTAAAAATTTGCACGATTCATACAACTTTCACCATAAACTTTAGACGTTCTACAGTATATATTCACTGGTTTCTCGCCTTCAGCAAGTAAAAAACGAATAACAGACCAACTGATGTGGTCGTTTCAAGCAGACTCGCCATCTTGAAACGTATTTTTGAGGTTATAAACAAAACAATGTTGATACATCAGCTGATCACGTCTCATTCCAGTGATGCCAACTTAAAACCATAAAAGTATCAAACTTGCCCTACTAACAGTTTTTTTAGACCAATTTGTCACTTTCATTATTGAATGACCCTTGTAGATCTACAAAGATACACTGCAAGCCACCGTACAGTACATGGCGGAGCATAGCCTGTACCACTACTTGTCATTTTATTTCCTCCACCAGTCACAAATAAAGCGAGGGAAAAATGACTCCATATGATTCCTAATTTTTCGTATCTTACCTTCGTGTCCTTACACACAATGTTATGTTGGCGACAGTAGAATCGTTCGGGAGTCAGCTTCAAATGCCGATTCTCTGAATGACACAGGACCATTTTTTATAAGTTCTAAGCTTCGTAATAAACAGATTTCAATAAGCAATCCAGACCGTTTTATTAAAAATATGATCATTAGCGGTTGAGCACAACCTCGGGTTACAGAAGGATGGGGAAGGAAATTGTCCATATTCTTTTCCAAAGGAACCATTCCTCCATTTGTCTTAAGCACCTTAGGGAAATCTCGGAAAACCTAAATCTGAATGGTGGTTGGGGATTTGAACCGCCATCTTCCTGAATACGAGCCTAGAGTCTTACAAGTGCATTATATCGCTCAGTAGTAGACCTATAGATTTAGATGCGAAAAAAAGAACAGGCTTGCAGATGGTCGTCTCTGGATGCAGAGACTATCAATTGAATTACAATAGGCACTCTAAGACTAAAAAAAAAGCGACGCACCATGAAGAAATCAACCGAATGGGAAGGAAATCGGCAGATGTGATGTACATGTACAGAAGAACAAATGATACTTTTAGGATAATTGGATATGTTCAAGAGAAAGAGCTTCGCAAAAAGAACAAGTCAATAACGCGTTGGTGTACATCTGGCCCTTATGCAAACAGTTTTTAGGTTTGGATGTCCTCCTGACTGATATCGAGCAAGAAATTCTGTTCAATTGGCGCGTTAGATCGTCAAACTCCCGAAATGGTTGGAGGGCCTTGCTCATAACGCTCCAAACATTCTCATTTGGGGACAGATCCAGCGAGCTTGCTTGTCAAGACAGGGTTTGGCAAGCACAAAGACAAGCTATAGAAACTATCGCTGTGTGTGGGTGCGTATTACCTTGCTGAAATGTAATCCCAGGATTGCTTGCCATTGAGGGCAACAAAACGGAGCGTAGAACATCGTCGACGTACCGCTATGCTATTAGAGTGCCATGGATGGCAACCAAAGGTGTCCTGCTATGAAAAGAAATGGCGCCCCAGAGCATAGTACTTACTTGTCGGTCTGAATGGGGGGCGACAGTCAGATAGGCATCCCACCACTCTCTGGATCTTCTCCAGACACGTCTTCGCTGATCATCTTGGCTCATTTGAAAATGGCACTCATCACTGAAGACAGTTCTAGTCCAGTCAATGAGATTCCAGGCCGAAGACGTGTCTGGAGACGCCCTGGACAGTAGTGGGATACCAACATGACTGTCGCTCGCCATACAGCCCGACAAGCAGAAATGATGGTCTGGGGTGCTATTTCTTTTCATAGCATGACCTCTTTGGTTGTCGTACGCGGCACCCTTACGTCGACGATATTCTATGCCCCGTTTTGTCGCCCTTCATGGCAAGCTATCCTTGGCTTAAGTTTCAGCAAGATTATGCCCGCTCGCACACGGCGAGAATTTGTATTGTTTCTCTTTGTGCTTGGCTTGTCTTCGTTCTTGCCAAACCTCACCTTGACCAGAAACGTCGCGGATCTACCCCCAAATGAGAACGTTTGGAGCATTATAGGCAGGACCCTCCAACCAGCTGGGGAATTGGACGATGTAACGCGCCAGTAGGACAGAATCTGAGACGATATATCTTAGGAGGACATCCAACAATTATATTTATCAATGCCAAGACGAATAACCACTTGCATAGTGATCAAGGTGGATCAAAGCGTTATTACGAGGGCGAGTCAAATGAAAACCTTAAATTTGTAATAACAAATCGAAATTTCGCGCCGTTATCCTGTAAGTTGGTAAGCGTGCTACAAACAGCGTGCAGGATGGCCTGTAGGTGGCAGCATAGTGCAGATGCACACATACCGTCGCAGTATCAGTATAAAGATGGCCGCCCCACTTGCGTCTTGCACCAGGTAAGAACAGCATTCTGTTATTCGGTTCTTGCGTAGTGAAGGTGTGAAACCTATTGAAATTCATCGACGAATGAAGGTTCAGTACGGTGTTGCATGTTTGTCACAGCAGCAAGTCTACGAATGGAGTAGGAAGTTCGCAAATGGTGTGACTTCAGTGGAAGATGCTCCTCGTCCAGGTCAGGCACAACGAGTTGTAACTTCCCAGAACATAGCAGTAGTTGAAGCCATAGTGAAGAAAACCGCAAGTGACACTGAATGACATTGCAGCATGTTTACAGATTAGTCATGGGTCAATACACCACATTGTGCATGATGTGCCCCAGTTTCACAAAGTGTCTGCAAGATGGCTGCCACAGCAGCTGACTCCTGAAATGAGAGAACGACGTGTTGATGCTTGTGAAGAACTTGTTTGGTGCTTTGAACGAAAAGGTGATGGCTTCCTCGCAAGAATTGTTACTGGGGACGAAACCTGGGTTCACTCCCACCAACCGGAAACGAAGAGAGCGAGCAAGGAATGGCGCCATTCCTCATCACCAAAACCAAAGATGTTTCGAGCAGAACCATAAGCAGGGAAGGATATGCTGACTCTCTTTTGCGACGAAAAAGGCGTCATTTTGGAGCATTACATGCCTAGAGGGAACACTGTCACCAGTGCATCATACACAGGTCTCGTAAAAAATCATCTGCGGCCTGCGATCAAATCAAAAGCGACGTGGATTGCTGTGAGCAGGTGTCCTTTTGCAACATGACACTGCAAGGCCCCACACTGCCGGTACAACAGTTGCAACAATCATAGACCTGCATTTTGAGTGTCTTCGTCATCCATCATACTCACCAGACCTTGCCCCAAGTGATTTCCATATGTTTGGACCACTCAAAGACGCCATTGGAGGAAAGAAATTCCGTTCTGATGAAGAGGTACGCCACGTGGTGCATGAGTGATTGCGCGGACTACCAAAAGAATTTTTTTCCAAAGGAATTTATGCACTTTGTAAGCGCTGGAGGACTTGCATTGAGCATGGGGGAGATTATGTTGAAAAGTGATACAGCTTTGTACCACTTCTGCACTATAAATAGTACTTAAAAAGATATTTAAGGTTTTCGTTTGACTCACACTCGTAACTTGCTCAGTTTGTTAAGCTCTTTGTCTTGAATAAGACATTCCATTTTTCTGAAATTTTAATCATTTGTTTGTGTATAAATGACAATGACATGATATCTGTTGATTTCTGTCCCCATTGGGCAACAGCTTCGTGGTGCGGCTTAGTGTGTAAATCAACAATGTAATCTGTGTAAACAGACGAAATATATACATCCGTTTCTGTTTTACTAGGCAACTGGCGATCGGTCAATGAAATCAGTCAACAACTTACAAAGATATAGGATTTTTTATTGATTTCTTTAAGGCGGAACAACCATATGAAGAAGGGGATCACTGGTTGAAAATCATCGGAAGAATCCTAAGAAAGTTTAATCCATCCATGAAAGGAGTAGCTTACAACTCACACAGTTTACTAATTCGTGAACGGTGTCACATCTCAGCCACAGTTTTTGTAGGATTAGACACACACAACTAGACTTGCACAACCCCAACCCTCTGCCCAAAACATTACACGTGCGAGATACCATAACTTTCCTTCTTATCCCCTCTGGATAACACAGTGGCGCCATGGACCCTCGGCCAGCTGTCGTCCCCCGAATGCTGGCAGCTGCTGCGGCGCGGCTCCCAGGAGCAGAGTGGAGCGCCGTACTTCGGACTGGCGGCGCGGTGTGCGCGCTCGCAGCGCTCGCAGCTCGCCATGGTCGATGACGTCACGCGGCGCCAGTGCGAGCAGCTGGCGGCCCGCAAGGAGGCGCTCGCGTTCAGCTACAGCAGCCGCGGCCGCCAGTGCCTCGTCAACGCCTGCCCCGAGATCGGCGCACGGGCCAGCCTCGCCGCCGACCGCCGCTTCCTCTACTACAGCCGCTACTCCGGCAGGGCTCGTGAGTACGACAGGGTACCGCGGAGAACGTTTTCAGTACCATTAATGCGTCCCACTGAATTCCCCGGCTTATAGGCGGGTATCCATAAAATACGCAGTATTAACAAGATACAAACTTAAGGTGAATTTTAACTTACGCAAATGACCACGGAATTCGCATTGCCGAAAGAATCTTCCGACTTTGTAAGGTTATATCTTTTAAACGCGGCTTACATCGGAGCGAATGCAAGTGAGTCCACATCTACATCTGCATGACTGCAGCAAAGTCTCGATAGCTCCAGGTGACTGGAACCGGGTCCACCTAGAACTACTGAATCCTCGGACTACCGAAATTTATGTGCGAAAAAGAAATAAAACGATGCTGAAAAGAACAAACTACATCAACAACACCTCACTTGTTTTTCAGACTCCGATTTCTTTATAGTTTCTCATTTAAGACATTCAATAGCTATTTTCTTTTTTCATGAACTCTGTTCCATTTTAAGTCGGTTTCTTCGCGTAAAATCCAACAGTAACTTCACCCACAATGTATTAGGGAGTAAGGTTTTTTATTGTTTCTTCTTTCTCAAGTCGTGTCAATGCTCCTAACTTAACATTCAAAGTCATAAATTTCCTTCCGTTTGTTACAGCTTTTACTTTTAGGTGTACAAATAAAAACAGTCGATAAAGGAAACGAAACACAAGACTGTACTGTACCGACGATGACATACATCAAATACCATTTTCAACAAAAGTTTTGCTTGTGTAAACAGTTACAAACCGGGAAAAGCGTTTTTGTGGGGCCGTTGGCACTGACACAACTAGGAGCAATGAGTGGTTCGACAGGTGTTATGCTATGAGTGAGTGAGAGAAACAGGTAATTTTTCTGTTTTCTAATTGTTAAGAGGTTCTGATTTATTAGAAAGACTTAACTCCGAGACTCGAAATATCGCGTTCTACCGTACTCTGAAACTCACAATTAAGTGCCTAGCACAGGGTTAATCGGACCACCCTCGAGCTTTTTCTCTTGCGTTCCACCCTCGGACACCGCGCGCGATAAACGAGCACTCGAATGTTTCCATGCCAGCTCTGATTTCTCTTATTTGATTACGATGACCATTTCTCTCTATGTAGGTGAACAACATAATACTTTCGTATTCGCAGAGAAGAGTCGGTCATTGAAATATCGTGAAAAGATCCTGCTGCAAGGAAAAATGCCTTTGTTTTAATGATTGACACCCCAGTTCACATATCTGCGATACTCTCTCCCCTATTCGCGATAATACAAAACGAGCACCTATCCTTCTCACTTTATTGATTTACTCTGTCAATTCTATTTTATGTTTATGCCATACCACGCTGTAGTATTCCAGAAGAGGGGAGAGAAGCGTAGTGTAAGCAGTCTCCTTAGTAGACCAGTTGCACCTTCTCAATGTTTCTGCCAATAAAACAGTATCTATTTGATCGTTCCAACTTAAGTTAAATGTAGTTGTAATTGCTAAGTATCTAGTTGAATTCACAGCCTTTAGACTTGAATGCTTTATTGTGTAACCGAAATTTAGCGGAATCCTTTTAATACTGATGTCGATGACTTCATACGTTTCTTTATTAAGGCTCAACATACAGGTACCTTGTGTAAATCATTTTGCAGTTGGTTTTGATTTTCTGATGACCTTAGGTGACGATAAATGACAGCATCATCTGCAAACAGTCTAAGATGACTGCTCAGATTGTCTTCTAAATCATTTATATATTACAGAGAACCTATAACACTTCCTTGCGGAAAGTCGGATCTGTTTTACTCGATTGCTTTCCAACACGTACTACAAACTGTGACTTTCCTGACACGAGATGTGAATCCAGCCACTCAACTGAGATGATACTGCGTAGGCACACAACTTGGCTAGAAGATAATTCTCAGGAATGGTGTCAAAAACCTTCTTAAAAATCTAGAAATATGAAATCAATTTGAGATACTCTCTAAACAAAGAGTTAGTTGTTTTTCACAAGAACGATATTTTCTGCTTCTCTGTTGACTATTTGTCAACCGACCATTTTCTTTGAGGTAATGCTGAGAGAGGACAAGTTACTCTCTCACCTATTTTTCGCATACGGAAAATTATTGAAGATTTTATTACAACCTGACACACCTTGAGCGAGACTCTAGAAAGTTAAAGGCCTAAGCAGACGTTGATGGTGCCTGTTAGGGCACTAAAAGCATGAGGTATTTTTATGATTCTTAGCTCATAGAAATAGCTTGTTGGGTGTTGAAAGCAGTTGGCGACGAGTCCATCCCTTAGTAAATCTTGTTGGACAGGCCCACAGCCATACAGGACACAGGGCTGCCCCTTGTCAAGACAGGGCTCCAGCAGAACAATGCCGTGATACCTGCCGCAGCGCCTGCAGAAGCCTGGGCAGGGGCAATGGTCTAAAGGAACACGTCTACACAGTGCAGTCGTAAACTGGGCATTATGTGCAGAGCCATGTGTAATAAAAATTCACGTTTTCATGTTCACCAATAGTACAAGTAGGCCAGTGAACCATGTCTCTTGGTTACCTCCATTGTATAATAAAACTCCAACATCTGAGAAATGTTTAGAGATAGAATCTTTATTACTCCTCATAGTTAGGACTAATAAGCTCCAAGGCATATGTGATCTAGATAAAGATCTTTGAGATTGTATCTGTTTGCCTGTGGATGTTTGAAGAGACATGACTTTGGAGAAAATCATTTCTTACCCCTCTGCAAAAACTTATAAAAGCCAGTAATTGGCAGTTTCATTTTTTTTCTTTTTTAGAGACGCAGATTTCTTAACTCTTGCCCGGTTCGACATGAGTTTGTGCTGACGTGTGGGAGGGTAGATTTAGCTACTCTAGAGGCCTGTGATCGACTCAAGACAGGCTGAAGGTGGTGTCAGTTGTGCACTTTGTGGGAAAACGGAATTTTTTCTGGAGAGGTCCGAGGCACTGGGGTACAGGACTTTGGTCTGGTAAGGAATTTCTGGTCGAAGCTCTGGCATGTGTGGTTAGTACTTGGGACCTGTCCTGAGACTGACTTCACTTGCGATTAGTTTAGACTGGGAAGCCTGTGGCGAAGCTCTTACTGTACCTACAGTGTGACTTCAAACGTGTCTCAGACTACCCGTTTGCTGAGGACACACTTATTCACTTATTCAGTCTTGTCTTGGCGTTAGGTATCCTTGTGTGCTCTGTCTTATAAGTGAGCCAAATTGGTCCTAGGTACAACCAGCGAATGGGTGTGTCACACCCTGAAATCTACCGTGGTTTCAGGGCTCTAGGGCTCAGGTAGAGAGTAAATTGCGAACCGTCTGCCTAATTGCTAGACTGTAAGATTTTTGCATTTCTTTCGTGGCTGCGATCGATTCACAGGTACTGCCTTCACGTCTCACCTCCTCCGCAACACACATCTCGCCAGTCACTGCACGGAGTACACGGGGTAATGTACTGCCGCTCTGGCATTGTCAGGGCGTACAGATCTTAATTTCCACTTGCTCTCAGCTGCATCTGTGTAGAGAAACTTCAGTAGATTTGAGCAATCAAATTCTGCTCAGCGTCAGGTCAATTCAGCTTGCTCTATCCACATTTTTAGGGCCATAGTACTTGACTCACTGATCATCTAGTTGTCTTTTCCGCCCAGGATCCATCCAGTGTAGGATTAAATTACCTGTCAGTTGTTTAGAATATTTAATCTACAACTTGTTTAATATAATTTATCTCTTGTTTGAAAATATAAATGTTGTTAGTACACTAAATTTTGCTAACACTCTCAGTCAATTAAATAGTCCAAACAAGTTACCTTTCAATTCACAATGTTTGAACAAAGTATATGTTCCAAAATTCTACTGCAGATCGATGTTAGTGACATGAGCATTAGCCAATGGGCATTCTCTCTAGCGTAAAGGTAAGGCCACCGTGAGCAAACAATATTCACTCATGCACTCATGTTCAGTTCACATTCGCAGGTACTTGTTGGTTTTCCAGTGGTTGCCGGTATCTACGAGAAACATCAAAGAAATGTTTAACTGACAGCTGTCACAACAAGTAGATTTCTGTTCCGTAGATGTGAAAACTATTGAACGCTTTCTACGGCTTCAATAAGCACAGGAGGGAGACGCCACTGCAGCTGAAGCATGCAGTTTGCCTCTGGCAGTGCAGTGGTGTGGATGTGCTGTTTCTGTCCTTGCTATGGAATTAGCGCTCCTATTGTTTACTCAGTATATCGTTTCGTGCACGCCAGTTTAAACACATAGATCACCATAGCGAACCAATACAGAAAATCAACTCTCAAATTAAGGTTCTGAAACGAATTTGTCGACCAAAAGTACACAAATAAGAGCGATTTTTACAAGAAGAGGTCAAAATCCCAGCAGTCAGCATCATCGGCATACATTTACCTGCCGTGAGCAGTATAGTCTATGTAAAGATCATCAACGATGCAACATGTGAATGAATCCTTTGAGAGACGCAACAAGGTCTCCGCTTCTGCCACACTGATTGTGGTGTGCTACCGTGGACCCCGATCATACTGGTTTGGGACACTACACAGTCAGGTTATTCAAGCTTCCATTCGAACTCCTAGTGGAAGAAGTCGACTCTGTACATCGCGCCTATGGTATGGCATGGTGCATAGTCATGTCGTGGAAAGATGGACGCAATTCCAAACATATCCAGTCCTGAATGGAGCCTGACAGGCGCGAACTAAACTTAAAAGACATGTTCCCTCTTATCTACACAGTGGAAGCAGCCATGCCATCGTCATTTACGATGGACAGCCAAATACCTGTTCTGGATGTGGGAAGGAGGGGCTCCACCAATCCGAATGCAGCCAACACCAGATCACACGACTACCACCAGTGGACATGGTGCCACCACTGCAGCCAGCGCTGCTTCCGATGCTTACATTGCCACCCCCACGACTGTTCCCACTTCACCACAGCATCTGACACTCCCTAATGACCCAACACAGCATCCACAGAAACACCACAAATGATCAAAGTTCTAGTCAGACGAAATCGCTCCCCTCTTTCATGGTGGTAGCGATCAATATATCTTCTGTGGCAATTACAGCTGTGTGTTCTATCCCAAAGACCAGGTCCTACGTTTCTCGCTTGTCGAGAACTTCTGATATTGGTGTGAAACCCACTTCTCATCGATGTTTGGAAGAATTTGCAAGGTGACTGCCCTGGACACACATTTCTTACCAGTCACTCAGCCAGCTATCTTGATTAAATGTCTCTCATGATCTTTTACTGGGAGTGTTGAAAGCCAAACAATGACCACCTCACTTTCTCAGACCATAGCAGTTTCATTTCCATGGTCATCCTCCAGCAACAACGGGTATGGAGCAGCTGCAAGATGTGGAAGATTAACGCATCATACTTCGAGGACCCAGAATGCCATCAGACTATCGCCACTGTGTAGGCGGACTGTGAACGATGTCATCTGCAATACCCTTCAACTTTGGGATCGTGAAGGGAATATGCAAAACCGGCATTCCGGTGGGTGCTAATACAGTATGGAAAGGACATCACTGCATGGCATAGTCATACTTTGGACTTTTATTACACGATGCTTCACAAACTCACATCCCAACCAACAGATGGCAAGCAGCCAGATTAAAGCCAAAATATTGTCTCTTACGCAGCGGAAACTGGAAATGATCGTTGTGCAATCGCGTTATCAACACTGAACGAATGGCGAAATGCAATTTATGTACGATTTTGTGCTCGATATTCATCGACAAATAATCAGGGACCTCACTTTACCAGATAGTCAATCCTTAACGAACTAGGAGTTAATTGTGGAAGCCTCTGTAGACCATTATCGACGATTTTACTGAGCGGAGAATATAGAGGAGAGGGACGGTAACGACATTTTGCAGCGTGTGTCGCACACTCTCGACGACACAGCAGCATCGTCACTTTTAGTTAAGATTACGCAGGATGACATTCAGGACTCACTAGACAAGGCGGGTCTACTCAGGATCAGAGGGGCTGCCACTTGGATTCTATCGAAATTTCCGCATGTATCGAGAACTGCTGTGCCCCACTTTTTGCGTGCCACCTGCCAACCATGATGGATTACTCATCCTTATACTCAAGCCTTCAAGACTATAAGATATCTGCCTGGCTTCTGGCGGAGTGCATAAAGACAGTCCTGCTACTAATCCTTTCAATGGAGCAAACGATACAAGAGGACAGACCAACACGTGTACAGGGCCAGGCGAATGCAGGTATTTGATAACTATCAACACATCCTGTCACGTTCGACCTGCTCTACCACTTGCCCGCGAAAGGCAAAGGTCCCGAGTTCGAGTCTCGGTCGGGCACACAGTTTTAATCTGCCAGGAAGTTTCATATCAGCGCACACTCCGCTGCAGAGTGAAAATCTCATTCTGGAAACATCCCCCAGGCTGTGGCTAAGCCATGTCTCCGCAATATCCTTTCTTTCAGGAGTGCTAGTTCTGCAGGTTTCGCAGCAGAGCTTCTGTAAAGTTTGGAAGGTAGGAGACGGATACTGGCAGAAGTAAAGCTGTGAGTACCGGCCGTGAGTCGTGCTTCGGTAGCTCAGATGGTAGAGCACTTGCCCGCGAAAGGCAAAGGTCCCGAGTTCGAGTCTCGGTCGGGCACACAGTTTTAATCTGCCAGGAAGTTTCATGATAAATGGTAATACAAAATGGAATGTAAAAAATCGATTTAATGTTGCGTTATCAACGGCGAACTTATCGCTATAAACACGCCTCCCCCTTCACTTCCAACCTGTCTCTGTGGTATACATTCCAATCTGAGTTTCGGATTTCGTTACTGTTTACGTCTGGTTTCAGCCAACTTTCTGTACCTAGTACTATATGGGCTTTGTGACCGTTTGTTAATGAGAGCAGTTCTGGGACCTTTCTATAGACGCTCCTGCAGTTTACTATTAGCACATTAATATTGTTATTCCCTGTTGCATTTTGCCCACTCCTACCTTGCCGCGTCTCAGGAGGCGTCTTGTAGGGCCTAGGGAGGGAATTCTCTAACCTAAAAAAACCCCATGTGCACTCCACACGTACTCCGCTACCCTTGTAGCCGCTTCCGGCGTGTAGTGCACGCCTGACCTACTCAGGGGGACCCTACATTTCTCCACCCGATAGCGGAGGTCGAGAAATTTGCACCCCAGCTCTCCGCAGAATCGTCTGAGCCTCTGGTTTAAGCCTTCCACTCGGCTCCAAACCAGAGGACCGCGATCGGTTCTGGGAACGATACTACAAATAGTTAGCTCTGATTCCACCCCGCGAGCGAGGCTTTCCGCCTTCACCAATTCCGCCAACCGCCTGTACGAACTGAGGATGACCTCTGAACCCAGACGGCAGGAGTCATTGGTGCCGACATGAGCAACAATTTGCAGTCGGGTGCACCTAGTGCCTTCTATCGCCGCCCGTAGGGCCTCCTCCACATCTCGGATGAGACCCCCCGGCAAGCATACAGAGTGAACACTGGCCTTCTTCCCCGACCTTTTCGCTATTTCCCTAAGGGGCTCCATCACCCGCCTAACGTTGGAGCTCCCAATAACTAATAAACCCCTCCCCCCGTGTGCCTGCTCGGACCTTGCTGAAGGAGCGGCCACATGTCCACTCACAGGCAGAGCGGGCGATGCCACACGACCAGCCTCCACATTGACCCTCCGCCTCATGCGCCGCGAACGCCGCTGAACATGCCAGTCCCCTTGGGGAGAGGGTGGCCCAACCGCGCCCGGTACCCGCGAAGATGTCTCGACAGCAGGGACAGCGGGTGAAGCATGTAACACCTGGGGTGTACCTTGCGACGCACCAGACTCCCTACAGCCGCTACACTCCGAGGCAGCAGCCTGAAGACGGCTGACCGCGGCCATCAACACGCTCAGCTGTTCGCAAAGAGTGACCAGCTCCTCCTGCATCCGTACACAGCAGTCACACATCCTATCCATCCTAAGGAATCAATTTACTGAAGAGACTTAATCAACTTTTAACTAGACTGCTAATTCACTAAAGGCGGCTGATTATTGACTAAACTGTGATTGCTAGCCACTTCTTGTAGAAAACAATGAAAATAGCACTACCTGTCTCTGGACTGTATTCAAAACAAACACTAGCACTACTGGCACTATGGCTGACTAAAGGGACTCTCTGTGACTGTATTCAAAACAAACACGAAATCTATGGAACACTATTAATAGCACTCGACAATTAAAGCTTCCTAAAAGCAAAAACACACGGAAGAAGAAGTAGCAAGTAAGAAAAATACAGTTAATACTTAAATTAAGGTAGCTCGCTGCACAGCAGACGTGAAGCAGACGGCGGTTAGGGTGCCATTACAGATGGCGCTGACGATTGACAATTCCTCTGACCACGTGTCGCGTGTTCCTTGAATGTTGCAGGCTCTGTGATTGACGCAGCGTACTGTTATTAGCAAAATGGTCCGGTATTCATGTCGGGAACAAACCGAGATGGTGTTTGTGTACGGCCAAGCAGATGGAAACGGTCGAGAGGCAGCACGGCTATACCAAAACGAGTGCCCTCACAGAGATCAACCATATCGCACAACATTTTGTGTGCTTTTTGGGCCCTTGTGTGATCATGGGTCCTCTCAGACAGACGGTCGTACACCAGATTTGGAGGACCAGGCTCTGCAGGGTATTGAGACGAACCCTGGTACAAGCTCCAGGGAAGTGGTCCGCCAAAATGGAGTAACCCAAAGTACGTTTATGTGTATCTTGCATGATATTACATCCACGGAGCCTTCTTTCAACATCTGCTATGACATGGATGCGATGGAGTTCTGTACGTGTTCTGGGGCGATATGTTGTCGTTGCACGCATACCACTGATTTCCGGACACATGTTTATAGGACGTTTTTTCTTCCATTTCTAATCAGGACTCCGTCCTTGTCGGTTTTATTAATGTTCACACTGCATAAGTACACTACTGGTCATTAAAATTGCTACCCAACGAAGATGACGCGCTACAAAAGCGAAATTTAACCGACAGGAAGAAGATGCTGTGATATGCAAATGATTAGCTTTTCAGAGCATTCACACAAGGTTGGCGCCGGTGGCGACACATACAACGTGCTGACATGAGGAAAGTTTCCAACCGATTTCTCATACACAAACAGCAGTTGATCGGCGTTGCCTGGTGAAACGTTGTTGTGATGCCTCGTGTAAGAAGGAGAAATGCATACTATCACGTTTCCGACTTTGATGAAGGTCGGATTGTAGCCTACCGCGATTGCGGTTTATCGTATCCCGATATTCCTGCTCGCATTGGTCGAGATCCAATGACTGTTAGCAGAATATGGAATCGGTGGGATCAGGAGGGTAATACGAAACGCCGTGCTGGATCCCAACGGCCTCGTATCACTAGCAGTCGAGATGACAGGCATCTTATCCACATGGCTGTAATGAACCGTGCAGCCACGTCTCGATCCCTGAGTCAACAGATGGGGACGTTTGCAAGACAACAACCATCTGCGCGAACAGTTCGACGACGTTCGCAGCAGCATGAACTATCACGTCGGAGACCATGGCTGCGGTTACCCTTGACGCTGCATCGCAGACAGGAGTGCCTGCGATGGTGTACTCAACGACAAACCTGGGTGCGCGAATGGCAAAACGTCATTTTTTCGGATGAATCCAGGTTCTGTTTATAGCATGATGGTGGTCGCATCCGTGTTTGGCGACATCGTGGTGAACGCACATTGGAAGCATGTATTCGTCATCGCCACACTGGCGTATCAATCCGGCGTAATGGTATGGGGCTGCCATTGGTTACACGTCTCGGTCACCTCTTGTTCGCATTGACGGCACTTTGAACAGTGGACGTTACGTTTCAGATGTGTTACGATCCGTCGTTCTACCCTTCATTCGATCCCTGTGAAACCCTACATTTCAGCAGGATAATGCACGACCGCATATTGCAGGTCCTGTACGGGCCTTTCAGGACACAGAAAATGTTCGACTGCTGCCCTGGCCAGCACATTCTCCAGATCTCTCACCAATTAAAAACGTCTGGTCAATGGTGGCCGAGCAACTGGCTCGTCACAATACGTCAGTCTTTACTCTTGGTGAACTGTGGTATTGTGTTGAAGCTGCATGGGCAGCTGTACCTGTACACGCCATCCAAGCTCTGTCTGACTCAATGCCCAGGAGTATCAAGCCCGTTATTACGGCCAGAGGTGTTTGTTCTGGGTACTGATTTCTCAGGATCTATGCACCCAAATTGCGTGAAAATGCAATCACATGTCAGTTTTAGTATAATATATTTGTCCAATGAATACCCGTTTATCATCTGCATTTCTTCTTGGTGTAGGAGTTTTAAAGGCCAGTAGCGTATTTATAAAATAACATAGAAAAAACGTTATATTCTGATTGTTGTCTGACCATAAGCACTTGCGACAGTCCGCCTTCAAAGAAATACAACCAAATAGTATAACTCATGAAGTTATAGGTGATGCGGGGGGTGGTCTCCGTTCTCCTTCTGCCACACAGTCGGAGCCCGGTGGGGAGTGGATTGGCGTACCAACAAACTGTCAATTTACTGCATTTGTGCATGCGAATCCCACCCTGGAGTGACCGCCAGCAGAATTAAGAATTCCAAGCGCCGTCGCCTAATCACAAGCTTGAACGCCACTATAAAGGGAACATACAGTCAACGCTTGACGAAGAAGGTGGTGTTAATCTTCGAAAGCTCGAGTTTTAATGCCGATTGCCGAGGACTGGAAATTGGTATTTGCTTGCCATTGGAGACCTGTGTATCTTCTCTGCCGAATGCAAGCAGGCAGAAACGGCTACAACAGCGTGCTCGATCGACAGCGGGCGACTCGTGGCAGTGCGTGGCCGGCGAGGGCGTGTTCCGGCTGCAGCTGCGGCCGGCGCGCAACGTGTCGGAGGCGTCCCGCGCATGCGCGCGCCGCGGCGCCCGGCTGGCGCACGTGGCCGCCGCCTCCGCGCGCCGCTCGCTGGGGCTGGCCGCCCTGCTGCCCCCGGGCCGGCGCGCCCTCGTCGGACTGAGGGCCGTGGAGCACGGCAACCACAGCGAGCGCCCCAGCTTCCAGACCGTCACCGGTGAGGCGCCTACACCGCTGGCCTCACACCCACTCGTATTCCAACTCACCCTATTTAACTATGTTCCGTTGTTCCTTTTAGTTCTGGCATTTGATTTCTTCTGCACTTCCCTTATTACACCAGGTTTGATGTAACTGATTCTATCTTTTTCTCGGTCATCTTTTTTTCCATTTTGGTTTAAAGTTCTTTATCTGACGTGGTATCCTCTCTAGATGCATTTTTTATAGATGTTCATTCCATTTTTAATTATTTTTTCATCGAGTATTTCTTTCACACACCTAATTTTCAACTCCTTTTGAATATCGTTGTTTCGTTTTTCATCTTTTTTTCACTTCTCATTTCTATTCCTCGTATACGATTTTCTTCCAGAATGAGATTTTCACTCTGCAGCGGAGTGTGCGCTGCTATGAAACTTACTGTCAGATTAAAACTGTGTGCCGTACCGAGACTCGAACTCGGTACCTTTGCCTTTCGCGGGCAAGTGCTCTACCAACCGAGCTACCCAAGCACGACCCCGTCCTCGCAGCTTTAATTCTGCCAGGACCTCGTCTCCTATCTTCCAAACTGTAGAGAAGCTCTCCTGCGAACCTTGCAGAAATAGCACTCCTGAAAGAAAAGATATTGCGGAGACATGGCTTAGCCAGTTGGTAGAGCACTTGCCCGCGAAAGGCAAAGGTCCCAAGTTCGAGTCTCAGTCGGGCACACAGTTTGAATCTGCCAGGAAGTTTCATATCAGCGCACACTCCGCTTAAGAGTGAAAATCTCATTCTGGAAACATGCCCCAGGCTGTGGCTAAGCCATGTCTCCGCAATACCCTTTCTTTCAGGAGTGCTATTTCTGCAAGTTTCACAGGAGAGCTTCTGTAAAGTTTGGAAGGTAGGAGACGAGGTACTGGCAGAAGTAAAGCTGTGAGGACAGGATGTGAGTCGTGCTTCGGTAGCTCAGTCGATAGAGCAATTGCCTGCAAAAGGCAAACGTCCCGAGTTCGAGTCTCAGTTCGGCACACAGTTTTAATCTGCCAGGAAGTTTCATATCAGCGCACACTCCGCTGCACAGTGAAAAACTCATTCTGGAAACATCCCCCAGACTGTGGCTAAGCCATGTCTCCGCAATACCCTTTCTTTCAAGAGTGCTAGTTCTGCAAGGTTCAAAAAAATGGTTCAAATGGCTCTGAGCACTATGGGACTCAACTGCTGTGGTTATCAGTCCCCTAGAAGTTAGAACTACTTAAACCTAACTAACCTAAGGACATCACACACATCCATGCCCGAGGCAGGATTCGAACCTGCGACCGTAGCAGTCGCACGGTTCCAGACTGAAGCGCCTAGAACCGCGAGACCACCGCGGCCGGCCTGCTAGGTTCGCAGGAGAGCTTCTGTAAAGTTTGTAAGGTAGGAGACGAGGTACTGGCAGAAGTAAAGCTGTGAGGACGGGGCGTGAGTCGGGCTTGGGTAGCTCAGTTATTAGCACTTGCCCACGAAAGATAAAGGTCTCGAGTTCGAGTCTCGGTCCGGCACACAGTTTTAATCTGCCAGGAAGTTTCTTACGATTTTCTTCTTGACTGCAAACGATTCACCTGTGTATAATGGGGCTGGCAATGCAACAGTTTTATAAAATTACAGTTGCTTTTCTTTCCGCATTCATAAGATATTTTACATTCAAGATTGTTAAAATATTTTATCTACTCAACTGGTTTTGTCATTAACTACTGCCTTAGTTCTCATTGAGCATTTTCCGCGAAATAGCATTGACTTAGAATTACTAGAAGATATTGTCGTATTGTGTTCTATATGTATTGTATTTAGTGCATAAATTTCCTTCTGTAAATCGTCGTCTCTTGAAAGATTTGTGTAAGAAACCTCAGCTTATAGGAGTGATTTTAACTTCACCAAATTGTTTAATTATATCCCAGTGTGAAACCTGAACAAACAGGAAAACAACAGAACAAACGGTGAGAAGGCTTGTGGATTTGGTGCTACAGAACGATAATGAAGATCAACTGAAGAGAGAGTGAGAGTTACCAACGTGGAGGTGCTGAGAAGATTACAGGAAACCAGATCTCTGTGGTGTGTGACAATCATGACTCTGGAAGTCATAGCTTTCTCTCCTACATTTCACTTAGTAATCAAAAAGACAACATCCATTTATTAATATCCTTTTAGATCGAAATCTGATGTCATTGGCTACGGTCGTACCGACTCTCAATAGTAAGAGATCACGCACAATATTCAAATTATCTTCAGATGCTTGTCTTATATAGGTGTTGCCGACAGCAGCGCCATATTCTGCCTGTTTACATCTCTCTCTACATCTATCAACTTAGTGCAATGCACACAAAGCACTTCGTAGCCTTTGTTGCGACAACAATTAGAAGCGAACGAAGTTATTCGGGCTGTGGTAGCTGGGAGACGAGCGTGGGCATGATCGGTGAGAGCGCGTTCAGCGGCTACTCGTTTCGGCGTAGGCAACGCCGCGTAGATAAGATGTTACTTGCTCACCAAGTAGCTAAATATCGATGTGCCGCGGCTCTGTGTATACTGCAGCGCAGGTTGTGTTTACGAGTAAGTTTATCAAATGTTGTAGATAAAATTTTGTAGTACAGCACTGTTAACTGCGAACAATTTAATGTGTGACTCTGTAGGCAGACATTTATTATAGTGATTGTAAGCGGTTTACTGCTCTGTCCGCTCACTTATTCGGTTGTTACAGAGCCTGAGCCCACCCGCTAGTAACTTTCATTACAGACTCTCATCAAGGGAGCGAAACAGCACGACTTACATGCTATCACGATGCTGGGACACCACCAACAACAAGGTTGGTGGGAAGTTAGAACTTCTGTGCGTTCTGTGTTACTGCAGTAGAATACAGATATGTCCTCTGACACACACTGCGTTGAAAGTACAAATTTGGACAGACAGGTGTAATCGATCGAGATGGAATACGCAGGACGGGCACTAGGACCCTCATTGTGATGGGCGTTACCCCTTGTTTCCGCTAGGCAGCAAAGGTTAATTAGTTCCCAAACATTTAGTGCCCACCAAAATTGCTGCCCATTGTCAGTAAAATTCAGTCGTAGGAGGTACGATCAAACAAGAAGAGACAAACTTTTAAGACACATTTCAAGTATCAACAACATCATGGGAACAATAGCCGAAGGAGCTATTGAGGGAAAGTATCGCCGCGGCGATCAAGTGTGCAACAGATTAGGTGTGATGTGGGGAGCGCAACATGTGTGGAAATTAAGAGGAAGGCAGGTAGCAGAGAGGAATGGCGTATTGCTGCAAACCAACCTGAGGGTTGAAGACTGCAGAGAGATAGACCCGAGTGATTGTCCTGTCACCAGCACAGTCAATATAAAGACTGAACATCGTATGTGATAAACTACAGCTTTGTCTGCCCTCATTATTTGTTTGTATCGGTTCTGCATACACGCCTTTATACTAAGAGTACTGGTACTTCTCTTTCAAAGACCTTTTACAGCTGCTACAAGCTGTAACGACTAGCCTCTGTGCTCCATTGCTCTCCGTAACGTTTCTCCAACTATACTGTGGAACGTCTTCTCGAAATCTATAAAAGCAATATGCGTCTCTGTGTTAAACACTCTCTGCTTTTCAATAAGCTGTCATAAAATAAAAACTGCATTAGTCCTTGATTGCCCCTTTCTAAATCCGACCTGTTCTTCCACTATTAAACACTAAGTTACCGGTTTCGTGTTTAAAATTCTTGCAAACTGTTCGTATGCTGTGTCAAGTAAGCTTATCCCTCTGTAGTTTTCACACACATTTTTTTCCTTTTACTACATATCGTTATTAGTTTTGTTTTCTACCGTCTTTTTGCTTCCAACACATGTTAAAAAAGTAACAATTTAAGTTGTAGTGATTGTCTTCCATATTTATTTAACTGTGCATCAATTCGATCTAAACCTACTCCTTTTCAGTTTTTTGCGGTTTTCGAAACTGTATTTGTTTTATTTCTTTAAATATCTTTTGCGTCTTGAGGTGGCTCGGCGCAAGTGTCATCCGGCACGACCTATATCTCGCGCGCTAATCTAAACGGGTCGCAGGCTAGCTGGCTTGACCCACCAGGGTATTTTTCATAATTTTTTTTTGCTACTACTGATTACAGATTTGTTTTACTTGTCTTACCACACTGGTTTGTAAGCTTCACTTTCATCTATTTTTTCTATGTGATAGGGAATAGTTTTTGAGTAGTTTTTTGTTGGCATATTACATGTATTTGACAATTTTGTTACTACATGTTCTTCATGTTGGTTCGTAGATTTTCTTGCTACACCTTTTTCTTCACAATTGCCCTTATACTTGTTTGGGTTTCTTCGGGTGTCAGTGGCATATTACACCCATCAAAAAAGGCTTTACATCACCTCGGTTCCGAGAGTTCCGGAGCCTGTAAAAAAAATTGGAATAGAGATCAACATAAAAATCATTTCCGGCCTTTTTATTGCTCATGAAAATCACACGTTGCATGTTGTACCACCAAACAATGAGACCTTCAGAGGTGGTGGTCCAGATTGCTGTACACACCGGTACCTCTTATACCCAGTAGCACGTTCTCTTGCATTGATGCATGCCTGTATTCGTCGTGACACATTATCCACAAGGCAGTGTTGGTCAAGATTGTCCGACTCCTCAACGGCGATTCGGCATAGATCCCTCATATTGGTTGGTGGGTCACGTCGTCCATAAACAGCTCTTTTCAATCCATCCCAGGCATGTGCGATAGGGTTCATGTCTGGAGAACATGCTGGCCACTCTAGTCGAGCGATGTCGTTATCCTGAAGTAATTCACAAGATGTTCACTATGGTGGCGCGAATTGTCGTCCATGAAGACGAATGCCTCCCCAATATGCTGCCGACATGGTTGCACTGTCTGTCGGAAGATGGCATTCACGTATCGTACAGTCGTTTCGGCGCCATCCATGACCACCATCGGCGTACGTCTTCCTCACATAACGGCAAGGAATCTTGCTGCACTCGCTGGACAGTGCATGTAAGGCGTTCAGCCTGACCGGGTTGCCTCCAAACACGTCTCCGACGATTGTCTGGTTGAAGGCATATGCGACACTCATCGGTAAAGAGAACGTGATGGGAATCCCGAGCGGTCCATTCGACATGTTGTTGAGCCCATCTGTACAGCGCTGCATGGTGTCGTGGTTGCAAAGATGGACCTCGCCATGGACGTCTGGAGTGAAGTTGCGCATCATGCAGCCTATTGCGCACACTTTGAGCCGTAGCACGACGTCCTGTAGCTACACGAAAAGCACTATTCACCATGGTATCGTTGCTGTCAGGGTTCCTCCGAGCCATAATCCGTAGTAGCGGCCATCCACTGCAGTAGTAGCCCTTGGAAGACCCGAGCGAGGCACGTCATCGACGTTCCTGCCTCTGTATCTCCTCCATATCCGGAAAACATTGCTTTGGTTCACTCCGAGACGCTGGGACGCTTCCCTTATTGAGAGCCCTTCCTGGCACAAAGTAACAATGCGGACGCGATCGAACCGCGGCATTGACCGTCTAGGCATGGTTGAACTACAGACAACACTAGGCGTGTACCTCCTTCCTGGTGGAATGACTGGAACTGATCCGCTGTTGGATCCCTCCGTCTAATAGGCGCTGCTCATGCATGGTGGTTTACATCTTTTGACGGGTTTAGTGACATCTCTGACCAGTCGAAGGGACTGTGTCTGTGATACAATATACACAGTTCTGGGAACCGGGGTGATGCAAAACTTTTTTTGATGTGTGTATATTTTTGTATTGTGGAATATTCGTCGTCATAAGGTGTGGAGGGGGCGGGATTATGTTTATCATTGTACGTATTTCGTCTTTTATTCGAGTTCGTGTATCAGGTCTACAGATTTTATTCCCATGTTTATTCTGATGGTTGTAGGCATATTTACTGCTCGGATTTGGAGTTTGCGGCGTGTCGGGGTGATGTTGTCAGAAACTGTGTCCAGTCTTGTCTCTGTATTACAATATATTTGCCGTAGTTGTTTCTTAAATTAGCGCGGTTTACCTGGACTGGTACATTAGTGACGTAGGTCGGTAACATTTTGGCTCTGCCCTTGGTTTGTTGCTTTATGAATCATAAAGGCCTGTGTGCGGTTGCACGTCGACAGGGTGGTGTCTGTTGCAAGGCAGTAGTGCGCCACAGACCACAGACAGCGGGATATCGTAGCAGGTCAGCCAGCCAGACTGCCGGCTTACCAGCCCGCAGCTACAGGACTTGAGAACGTATATTTGAAACGCGAAGCTAAGGTACTTTAATAAGCTGGCATAGAGACAAAACCCGCATAACGATTTTACATTTTACGCATACGGCATTCATGTGTATGACACCTGTGCCAGTAACCACCATGATCGTAATAGATCTTTATTAAGGCCGTCAGATGTTGCTTACTCCATACTAATGCGTGGAACATAATATGCTAAATGTTTAGACTTTTACTCTGTTTTGCAAGTAGCCGAGAATGTCCAAGGGGGCTAAATTAGCTAATAGCTAAAGCATGGAATGAAGTGAATGTTTTTTTTTTTTTTTTTAAATAACGACTTCGCTTAAGAAATTTACATCGGCTGTGGGCCCGTGTATAGGAAAGACTATACAGGATGATTCAGAAAAACAATTGAAAAACTGATATGGCACATCAGGCATACATCAAGGATCAGTATTCACGTAGGAACTGGAGCTCGCAAAAGCCACAACAGGACGCCACGGTCACGTGTAGGGTGGCGTTTCCGGAGACTGGTTAATTGCACCAACTTTCTGCCTAACCGACTTGTTGGTTGGATATTACGTATTCCTCGAGAGACTCTGCCGAGCATGCCGAATGACATTCCCATGCCTATTCGTCGCCGCATTCAATTTCAGCACGACGGAGGCCCCGAGCATTTCGGTAGACAGTTGAGGGCACATCTTCAGGCAACATTTCCCGGCCGCTGCATTGGTTGCAGTGGGTTAGTCGTGTGGCAACCACTATCATCTCATCGGCCCCTAATCGATTTTTGCCTGTGGGGACATCTAAAGGGTTGTGTATGAAATGCCTGTTACCATCGCCGGAGGACCTAGTGGGCAGAACTGTTGCTGCAGCAGGATGTTTTCGAGGTACTCCGCGTATCTTTGAGAAGGTGTGCCGTTCCATGCAGCGTCCGTGTCAGGCGTGTATCGTTGCATCTGACAGAACTTTAAGCATCTCCTGTAGTGGGCGTGGACGTGGAGCATGTGGCCTAACTGCAACACCTTTTAGTAGCGCCGGATGGCCTTTGCGACCGCCGCTTCCTATGTGATTACTGATCCTTGTTGTATGCCCGATGTGCCATGTCAATCTGTAAAAGTTTTTGAATCACCTTATAGATGAGTTCCGCTGTTCTTTAACAGGGTCATTGGGCGGAAAATCGATTTGTGGAATTTTTTTTATTTTTTTATTTTTTTTTTTAGTATGTGTGGTACACGAAGTTCAGGACATAAATACCAGTTTCCGAAGCAGTGCAATGGAACTCTAAAATATTCTCGAGGAATTCAACTTTGAACTATTCCCAGCTTCCTTATTACCTTATAGAAAATTTGTTCTTTTTTGAGGGACTGTCTGGCCTCGGTGGTAGAACGCTCGCCTGTCGTGTGGACTGCTAGGGTTCTAATCCTAACTGTACTAAATTTTTAAGCAAAGGTGCATGTTCCATGAGTATTTCCGTAGAAGAGTAAAATACGTAAAGATAAGGAAAGATAATTTGTAATATTTATTTGAAAAATCTTTTATAAGTCATCGGTAGATAAAAAATTGTGTTTGCAATGAAAAATAGATTTTTGGCTGTGCGATTTGTAATTTGAAGTAAAAGGACGTGCATTTTTCATAAAAATGACCTTTAGATGTTTTAATTAGCATATATTTCTCAAATTATATATTCAAATGACGGCCGAAATCACAGGAAAAAAACTAAAAAACAATGACCGAAACGGTAGAGGAAAGGTGCCTAATATGAGACACACTATTGTAAACCCATTTAAAAGACCTAAAAGTAAGTGCAATTGCATTTTTTATGATGGTAATAATATGTTGCATTCTTTAATTTTATCAAACAATTATCGTATTTGCGATAATAAACAATCTTTCAGAGTAGTTATTAAATCTTCACAAACAAGGCACTTCATAGAAATGAGATCGTTTCCTAATATCAGCCAGTAATAGTATCTTGCTTTAATTATTTTGTTACAGAATAATTACATATGAATATACAATTTTTACATGTCCATTCATTTCTGTTATCCTTCGCTCATTTCACACTACTTAGATTTACATTTACGACATCCGGGGCAAACCACAATCTTCATGCGCTCAGCGATAACATTTTGTGCACTGTGCCCATTTCTCCCCTTGTTTTTCAGAAAAGCGCCCAACTCAGAACAGACACTCTGCGTCATCGTCATCACTACTGTCTGAATCCCCACTGTCATCAAGATGGACATCGGATGCCGAGTCACTAGACGATTCTTCTGCTTTAGGACTACGATTTAAAGATTTTTCACTCTTCTCCCCAAATAACTTTCTGACTGCTTTCTTAGCTTCAGTCTCTGATTTCTTCTGTTTAGATTCTTGTAATTGCTTCACATAAGGAGTTGAAGTTAGTAACGCAGCAGAGCACGAACGCGATGTTTGACCTATTTGAATATCTCCAGCTGACGTGTGGGAGAGGTCTGATGTCTGCCGGACTGACAGCTTGACCATCACCATCAGTAGTTTCATTTTCGTTTTTGGCATCTCTTTCTTGAAGAGCGTCAGCATGGCGATGAATTTAAAATTCATGTTCCCTAAAGATGTTTCTGTTGCAAGGGATGAGACCTGTTCTTTTGAAGGCATTCGCAGATGCTTCCATTCTTGCTGCCCCAAATAACCTGGCTATTAATAATGAGGTGATAACACGACCTGTATTGCTTGCCAACCACCTTTCTATCTCTTGGGCATAGTAGGTTTTCAAAAGCCCCATAAATCTGACGTCAGGTGACTGCATTTTATGCGTTGAGTGAGGTGGCAAACATACAATATGAATATTGTTTTCACGTGCTTTATCTAATACATAGAGATTCTTTGTGTGGGAATAATGCCCATCAAGAATCAAAATGACAGGATCATTTGAAGATGGCTTTAAGTGCCTCAGAAAATGATCAAACCACTGAGTAAAAATGTGTGTTTGTATCCAGCCACTTGGTTGACAAGCTGATATTGATCCTGCAAGTGCACCATCCATCAATTCCTGCTTCATATTCTTCCTTGGAAAGACGATTAGTGGTGGAACATAAGTGCCAGCTGCGTTCATATATATTACAAATGTGATGAGATTTCCCCTTTCTGCTGAAGTCAAGGCAGCAACTTGTCTCTTTCCTTTCATACCAATAACCTAACTGCGTTTGTGCTGCACAACCATTACCCCAGTTTCATCAACATTGAAGGCTCGAGCCGGTTTATGGTTGACTTTAGATAGCACAGATTCGTAAATACCAAATATCTCCCCACGTTTTCTGGAGTGAAAGCTTTCACTCTTGCTTCTACAAACACTGAGGAGATCTCATTGATAAAATGGGATGTCTCTTAAGGAAAGCTCGGAGCCATTTCTTTCCTGCTGAAGCCTTTTCTGAATTGAAGGGATTTTTGAGCCTATTCCTGACAGCTAACTGGAAGGCCATGCTTCGTATGTCCTTACATTTAAGAGCATAAAATCGCTCTTCCATTCCAAGGCAGTATTTCACTAGTTCATCCTCCAGTTGAGAAGAGAGAACAGGCCTTCTGCCAAGATTAACACCAACGAGCTTCTTGGGTGTACGACTTTTATCCTTCACATACCTTTCCAAACTACGTTTTGGTACAGAAAAAACTTTTGAGGCTTTTAAGGACCCCATCTCGCCATTTCTCACACATGTAATGGCACGAAACGTGGCGTCTTTACCCCACGTTTTCCTTTTAGGTGCCAATGCCATCTACAAAGAATAAATACAATAATCAGACATACTTCTTAAAGGAATTAAACTTCTATGATTTTATTTGTTACATTATTTTTTATAAGTACTGTGAACGGAGTAATTTGAATTTGGAGTAAAATATTGCCTTGAAAGAAAGTTCCAGGAAACATTCCAATTTCTGATCTTGAGACTAGTCAAAGCAATCCCTGTTAATGATAATTTAATCGAATTACAATAAATGCAGTTGCCAAAATTTTACTACAGTAAATGATAAAATATTGTTATCTCATCATAGTATTGCGTAAATTACATATAACAAATCGTGAGAGAACTAGTTCCCCCAATATGCGACAGGTATCGTAATATGCGACACTGTCGTGTATTTAGATCCCCATACTATCGCATATTAGGAATTTCGCCATCTTACACAAAGAATCACGCACTTGCTAACAACTTTCGTTGGAAAATGAACCTAATTGTCAATAATTTTAGGTAATACCGTCACAAATAGCAACAATAAAAGAGTGCAGCAATGTCCACTCACCTCGAAGCTGAAATATTGTCTTGACACTGATGTCGCAAAAACTCCAAACACAAGAAATTTTGAATCAACCGCTACGTACTGTGTCCGGCTCAACTATGGCGTCCTACTCTCTGTGTCTTCGTCTGGCACGCAGTAGACGTGTTTAAGAAACTCTCCACCAGAGTGCAATCCCTAACATGAACACAGTTGGGGTGTCTCATTTTAGGGAACTATCGCGTAATAGGCACCTTTCCTCTACTCTAACAGCTATTACCACTCTCGACTGCAACTGCTATTTTTCCACTTTTATACATTTTACACTTCACCGGAATTTTCGAAGAACCTGCAATATTATTTAAAAATTTGCACAGCTAGGAACCGAAACCACCAACTCTACCTGATAGGCGGATATTCTACCGCATAACAGCGCTTTTTGTTGAAGTACGCCCCTTACTTCAGGGTATTAAGGACTCTCAAAAAACTTCAGAGGCGATTTTTAGATAATTTTCGAGATTGCATCGAACCACTTTGGCAAACTGACATTTGAGCTCTAACTTCATGTAACATAAATATAAAATATTACGAAAATCCGTTTCGCATGTGGTCTTCTTGTAAGTCAGAACATTATTAGCAATTTCTCTACTAGTAAAAATTACTGCACAGCTACAAAACATATAAAAATCTGTAACACTACGATACGAAATATTTTCAGACTTCATCTGGTCGTATAGCGTAGCGCCTAATGCGATATCTTGAGAGACGGGAAGGTGAGTCAGACCCGAATCGAACCCGCACAGCCTGTTAACTGTCGTGACTGGTGCACCGACCAGCCTGAAAGTGATTCTTAGGCGGTTTCCCACGCTCGTTTAGGCAAATGGTGGGCTGGCCCCCGATTTCCACCTCAAAAAACACGATACACAAGCAGTGAAATTACGATCGCATATAGAACAAAGTGTACATATTTCATAAACTGGTGGCACACACTCCGACTTTCCTTCTTCAGATAACTGACAACTGAAGTTACAAGAAGACCGTCTGGCAGTAGCGTAAAAGAAAATGAATCTGACAAATCTTCAGTACAGACAGTATAAAGTATCTTTATACCAAGAAATAAATTACGTGAATTTCGTTATAGTGTAACATACCATTTCCTGGTGGCGCCTGTGTGCTAGTCCTGTTCCTGTCCAGACTATAATAGCTAGTTTTCGGTTGTACTAGGAAGAGAGTTCTTGTTCAGACTTTCCCTAATCCTCCTAAATGGATGGAGCCGACTAGGCCGATCTGAAGATAGAGTAGTTTTGACGTGACGCCCGGAGCTTTCCAACACCTGTTGCAGAGTAACTTCTGAGTGTCCAGGCAGGAGGCGGCAGGTTACAGGTGCGCTACGAGAGGGAGCACGAAATAGTCAATGTTAAGTGGTAACGCTCTGCTCCTGATTGTGATCGGCTGTAATGAGTAAATGTAAATAATTCCACGGAGTCAGCTACCAGCCCTCTTGGGACTGAGGTAGCTAGTCGTAGGCTTTCTTGAGCGACGTTTGCCTTTAAAGAAATTGTTTCAGAAGTCGGCAGTTAATGGTCCTTCGTGGTCAACGATACTATTTTTCCAGTTCGGAGAACCTATACAGTACTGGAAAGTTTTCCAGTGCTCGAGCGTAGAATTCGGCTCAACAGCACTCCTATTTCCTCGGCGAGTATTACGGTGTAGTGAGCGTGGATTTGTTTGGTATAAACAGGCCTTATTGTATAGCATTGAGCAATTAGCTACCTGGAGGTGGTCACTTGGCGAGGTTCACTTTAAGCAAGTAAGTTATATTCGTTACTGTGACGTTGCAGGCCTTCCCAGCGTAATAATTCTTGATAGTCTCCCCGGACTAGCTGCCGCATCCTAAAAATGAACATGACTCGGTGTTTCGGCGATCCATCTGTCCGCCATCTTCAGGAGAACGCTGCTGCTGGTGGAGTCCCTTGAAAACTGGTGCCAAGTCCACAAATCGTCGTCCTATACAGACTTCCGTACAGTAGATGGCGCATGGGCCGTATCAGTGTTGCTGCCTTCAGAGAACATAGGTTGTAACGATATACAGAACTCAAAGACTATTTTCAAACACTCGGGCTGACCGCACGGACGAACGTTCCCTTTTGATGCGGAATAGTACTGGGTTTCATGTCCCGCGAAGAGGAAAATCCTTGTCTCTATTAGTCAGCTGTCAGCCAACCTAATTTCAATACATCTTTTTAAAAACTGTTGTAAAAAGCGGAAGTACTGAAAGTATCCCAATCTCGTTAAATTTCATACCAATAACCTCGTTTAGGCAATGTTCTGCTACCGCCGATTTTTCCCGCTGTTGTAGCCGCGTTTGACGACGATGTGCCACATACCTCTCGCCGGCCGCTGTGGGCGAGCGGCTCTAGGCGCTTCAGTCTGAAACCGCGAGATCGCTACGATCGCAGGTTCGAATCCTGCCTCGGGCATGGATCTGTGTGATGTCCTTAGGTTAGTTACGTTCAAGTAGTTCTAAGTTCTAGGGGGCTGATGACCTCAGATGTTAAGTCTCACAGAGCTCAGAGCCACGTACCTCTCCTGAACTGTGCGAATTGAATGGCCGATGTAAGCCTTCCCACAACGATACGGAATTTTATATATACCAGGTTTCCTAAATCCCAAATCATATATTCGTTTCTATGGAAACTTCAGTGTGTTACTTTTGTGTGACTTTTTCGTTGTTGACTTCGAATTGCATTTTTGTTTTGTTGTGTGCAGACAATCGGCGGAAGTTGTTAAGATAGTGAGGTACCTCTTATTTGCAGATAAGAGTGCATTTTCGTTTATTTCTGGTTTTGCTATTTACGTAAGGAGTAAGGAGCGAGCGGTAACAGAAACGGTTGACTATCTAGCTTTCAGAGCCACTAAGATGGGATGCCGATTCAGAAGTCGCTCGTGACGTCATCAAAGAGATACATTCGGAATGTACATTTATTATGGCACGAATCGAGTAATTGTTGTTAATAAATATTTGCTAACAAAAGTTGCCTTTTGCCACTCAAACATTAGGAGGAGTCTATGGTCGTAAATGCCATCTTTCAGTAATTTTACAATGCCAGGAAACGTTGATATTAACAAATAAATGAAATCGGGTCGCCTGCATCTCGAAGGGCTGGCCGTCTACTCATGCAGACACATGGTTTCATACATGGTCACATCGATCGCCGATGCCTTCTGTGTTGCGAGAGTCGTATTCCAACCGCGATGGGCAGGGATTAGCCTCTTCAAGTTCTTGAAAATAAGAACGGAAAACGATGAGTAACGCACACAATCCAAAGCAAAATGGACTGCACAAGGAATTCGGCAACGGCTACCACGCAGTTTCTTGCTGAGTTTGGCAGCGTCGTAAACGAGGTAGTTCGGACCCGCCTGTGTCGGTACATTAGAAAACGATGGTTCAGAACAACATTCATCTAAAACTGCCGCCTAAAGCGTCCGCATAATACCTGGATCCTGACTGCCGCCACACAACGCAAGCTCCGAGGCACTGACGAAAAGAACTTTTGCATACGTCCCAATACGCCAGATCTACAGTAGCTTTGATTTTACTGAACTTCATTTAAATCTTCAGAAAGATAATACGCAATTAACGTGGTATCTCCTATCTCGGTGCACTATTTTTCATGGAGAGAACCTAAAATTGTGGTCTGTGATTATTCAAGGCACTGCAAGAACATCCAGAGAAACTAATTTAAAATTGATGTTCACTATATAATTTATCACCTGACTCACATTTCTTCTGCTCCTGTTAGAAAGTTTGGATATCTTTATGCAGGATGGGCCATTGATCGTGACCGTGCCAAATATCTCAGGAAATAAGCGTCAAACAAAAAAACTACAAAGAACGAAACATGTCTAGCTTGAATGGAGAGACCAGATGGCGCTATGGTTGGCCCGCTAGATGGCGCTGCCATAGGTCAAACGGATATCAACTGCGTTTTTTTTTTAAATAGGAGCCTCCATTTTTATCACGTATTCGTGTAGTACGTAAGGAAATATAAATGTTTTAGTTGGACCACTTTTTTCGCTTTGTGATAGATGGCGCTGTAATAGCCACAAACATATGGGTCACAATTTTAGACCAACAGTTCGTAACAGGTAGGCTTTTTAAATTAAAATATAGAACGTAGATACGTTTGAACATTTTACTTCGGTTTTTCCAATGTGATACATGTACCTTTGTGAACTTATCATTTCTGAGAACGAATGCGGTTACAGCGTGATTGCCTGTACATACCACATTAATACAATAAATGCTCAAAATGATGTCCGTCAACCTCGGTGCATTTGGCAATACGAGTAACCACTTTCCTCTCAACAGCTAGTAGTTCGCCTTCCATACTGTTCGCACATGCGTTGACAATGTGCTGACGCATGTTGTCATGCGTTGTCGGTGGATCACGATAGCAAATATCCTTCAACTTTCCCCACAGACAGGTAATCCGGGGACGTCAGATCCGGTGAACGTGCGTGCTTCGACGACCAATCCACCTGTCATGAAATATGCTATTCAATACCGCTTCAACCGCACGCGAGCTATGTGCCGGACATCCATCATGTTGGAAGTACATCGCCATTCTGTCATGCAGTGAAACATCTTGTAGTAACATCGGTAGAACTATACGTAGGAAATCAGCATAGATTGCATCATTTAGATTGCCATCGATAAAATCGGGGCCAATTATACTTCCTCCCATAATGCTGCACCATACATTAGCCCGTCAAGGTCGCTGATGTTCCACTTGTCGCAGCCATCGGGGATTTTCCGTTGCCCAATAGTACATATTATGCCGATTTACGTCACCGTTGTTGGTGAATGACGCTTCTTCGCTAAATAGAACGCGTGCAAAAAATCTGTCATCGTCCAATAATTTCTCTTGTGCCCAGTGGCAGAACTGTGCACGACGTTCAAAGTCGTCGCCACGAAATTCGTGGTGCATAGAAATATCGTACAGGTGCAATTCTCAAAATCGACGTTCTTTAGATTCCCGATTCTCGCGCAATTTGTCTGCTGCTGATGTGTGGATTAGCCGCGACAGCAGCTAAAACACCTGCTTGGGCATAATCATTTGTTGCAGGTCGTGGTTGACGTTTCACCTGTGACTGAACACTTTCATGCGGAGAACGGTCCGGACACTTGGATGATGTCGTCCAGGATACCGAGCAGCATACATAGCACACGCCCGTTGGGCATTTTGATCACAATAGCCATACATCAACACGATATCGACCTTTTTCGCAATTGGCAAACCGTCCATAATAACACGGGTAATGTGTCGTTATCAGGAGAAAGAAAACTGGCGTTCTACGGATCGTAGCGTGGAATGTCAGATCCCTTAATCGGGCAGGTAGGTTAGAAAATTTAAAAAGGGAAATGGATAGGTTAAAGTTAGATATAGTGGGAATTAGTGAAGTTCGGTGGCAGGAGGAACAAGACTTCTGGTCAGGTGACTACAGGGTTATAAATACAAAATCAAATAGAGGTAATTCAGGAGTAGGTTTAATAATGAATAGGAAAATAGGAATGCGGGTAAGCTACTACAAACAGCATAGTGAACGCATTATTGTGGCCAAGATGGATACGAAGCCCACACCTACTACAGTAGTACAAGTTTATACGCCAACTAGCTCTGCAGATGACGAAGATATTGAAGAAATGTATGATCAAATAAAAGAAATTATTCAGATAGTGAAGGGAGGCGAAAATTTAATAGTAATGGGTGACTGGAATTCGCGTGTAGGAAAAGGGAGAGAAGGAAACATAGTAGGTGAATATGGATTGGGGCTAAGAAATGAAAGAGGATGCCGCCTGGTAGAATTTTGCACAGAGCACAACTTAATCATAGCTAACACTTGGTTTAAGAATTATGAAAGAAGGTTGTATACATGGAAGAACCCTGGAGATACTAAAAGGCATCAGATAGATTATATAATGGTAAGACTGAGATTTAGGAACCAGGTTTTAAATTGTAAGACATTTCCAGGGGCAGATGTGGACTTTGACCACAATCTATTGGTTATGACCTGTAGATTAAAACTGAAGGAACTGCAAAAAGGTGGGAATTTAAGGAGATGGGACCTGGATAAACCGACTAAAACAGAGGTTGTACAGTGTTTCAGGGAGAGCATAAGGGAACAATTGACAGGAATGGGGGAAAGAAACACAGTAGAAGAAGAATGGGTAGCTTTGAGGGATGAAGTAGTGAAGGCAGCAGAGGATCAAGTAGGTAAAAAGACGAGGGCTTGTAGAAATCCTTGGGTAACAGAAGAAATATTGAATTTAATTGATGAAAGGAGAAAATATAAAAATGCAGTAAATGAAGCAGGCAAAAAGGAATACAAGCGTCTCAAAAATGAGATCGACAGGAAGTGTAAAATGGCTAAGCAGGGATGGCTAGATGACAAATGTAAGGATGTAGAGGATTATCTCACTAGGGGTGAGATAGATACTGCCTACAGAAAAATTAAAGAGACCTTTGGAGATAAGAGAACCACTTGTATGAACATCAAGAGCTCAGATGGAAACCGAGTTCTAAGCAAAGAAGGGAAAGCAGAAAGGTGGAAGGAGTATATAGAGGGTCTATACAAGGGCGATGTACTTGAGGACAATATTATGGAAGTGGAAGAGGATGTAGATGAAGATGAAATGGGAGATATGATACTGCGTGAAGAGTTTGACAGAGTACTGAAAGACCTGAGTGGAAACAAGGCCCCCGGAGTAGACAACATTCCATTGGAACTACTGTCGGCCTTGGGAGAGCCAGTCCTGACAAAACTCTACCATCTGATGAGCAATATGTATGAGACAGGAAAATACCCTCAGACTTCAAGAAGAATATAATAATTCCAATCGCAAAGAAAGCAGGTGCTGACAGATGTGAAAATTACCGAACTATCAGTTTAATAAGTCACAGCTGCAAAATACTAACGCGAATTCTTTACAGACGAATGGAAAAACTAGTAGAAGCCGACCTCGGGGAAGATCAGTTTGGTTTCCGTAGAAAATTTGGAACACGTGAGGCAATACCGACCCTACGACTTATCTTAGAAGAAAGATTAAGAAAAGGCAAACCTACGTTTCTAGCATTTGTAGACTTAGAGAAAGCTTTTGACAATGTTGGCTGAAATACTCTCTTTCAAATTCTGAAGGTGTCAGGGGTAAAATACAGGGAGCCAAAGCGTATTTACAATTTGTACAGAAACCAGATGGCAGTTATAAGAGTCGAGGGACATGAAAGGGAAGCAGTGGTTGGGAAGGGAGTGAGACAGGGTTGTAGCCTCTCCCCGATGTTATTCAATGTCTATATTGAGCAAGCAGGAAAGGAAACAAAAGAAAAATTCGGAGTAGGTATTAAAATCCACGGAGAAGAAATAAAAACTCTGAGGTTTGCCGATGACATTGTAATTCTGTCAGAGACAGCAAAGAAGAGCAGTTGAACGGAATGGACAATGTCTTCAAAGGAGGATATAAGATGAACACCAACAAAAGCAAAACGAGGATAATGGAATGTAGTCGAATTAATTTGGGTGATGCTGAGGGAATTAGATTAGGAAATGAGACACTTAAAGTAGTAAAGGAGTTTTGCAATTTGGGGAGCAAAATAACTGATGATGGTCGAAGTAGAGAGGATATAAAATGTAGACTGGCAATGGCAAGGAAAGCGTTTCTTAAGAAGAGAAATTTGTTAACATCGAGTATAGATTTAAGTGTCAGGAAGTCATTTCTGCAAGTATTTGTATGGAGTGTAGCCATGTATGGAAGTGAAACATGGACGATAAATAGTTTGGACAAGAAGAGAATAGAAGCTTTCGAAATGTGGTGCTACAGAAGAATGCTGAAGATTAGATGGGTAGATCACATAACTAATGAGGAAATATTGAATAGGATTGGGGAGAAGAGAAGTTTGTGGCACAACTTGACCAGAAGAAGGGATCAGGTGGTAGGACATGTTCTGAGGCATCAAGGGATCACCAGTTTAGTATTGGAGGGCAGCGTGGAGGTTAAAAACCGTAGAGGGAGACCAAGAGATGAATACACTAAGCAGATTCAGAAGGATGTAGGTTGTAGTAGGTACTGTGAGATGAAGAAGCTTGCACAGGATAGAGTAGCATGGAGAGCTACATTAGACCAGTCTCTGGACTGAAGACCACAACAACAGCAACATGAAATAAAATCGTCTTCTGAACTGTTTGCATTTGGACGTTCAAATTGCACGGTCGCCGTGGGGCATGATGGGAACTAGTATGCGCATGCGCATGCCTCTTGTTGCTGTCGGCCACTTGTACCTGAAAATATCACCAGCCTTCTGACTGGTTTGATGCGGCCCGCCACCAATTCCTCTCCTGTGCTAACCTCTTCATCTCAGAGTAGCACTTGCAACCTACGTCCTCAATTATTTGCTTGATGTATTCCAATCTCTGTTTTCCTCTACAGTTTTTGCCCTCTACAGTTCCCTCTAGTACCATGGAAGTCATTCCCTCAGGTCTTAGCAGATGTCCTACCATATTGTCCCTTCTCCATATGAGTGTTATCCACATATTCCTTTCCTCTCTGTTTTTGCGTAGAACCTCCTCGTTCCTTACTTTATCAGTCCACCTAATTTTCAACATTCGTCTGTAGCACCACATATCAACTGCTTCGATTCTCTTCTGTTCCTGTTTTCCCACAGTCCATGTTTCACTACCATACAATGCTGTACTCCAGATGTACATTCTCAGAAATTTCTTCCTCAAATTAAGGCCAGTATTTGATATTAGTAAATTTCTCTTGGATAGGGATGCCTTTTTTGCCATTGCTAGTCTGCTTTTGATGTCTTCCTTCCTCCGTCCGTCATTGTTTATTCTACTACCGAGGTAACAGAATTACTTAACTTCATCTACTTCGTGACCATCCATCCTGATGTTAAGTTTCTCGCTGTTCACATTTTTACTACTTCTCATTACCTTCGTGTTTCTTCGATTTACTCTCAGTCCATACTGTGCACTCATTAGACTGTTCATTCATTCAGCAGATCATGTAATTCTTCTTCACTTTCACTCAGGATAGCAATGTCATCAGCGAATCGTATCATTGATATCCTTTCACCTTGAATTTTAATTCTACTCCTGAAACTTTCTTTTATTACCATCATTGCTTCATCGATGTACAGAGTGAACAGTAGGCTCGAAGGGCTACAGCCTTGTCTTACTCCCTTCTTAATACGAGCGCTTCGTTCTTGGTCGTCCACTCTTATTATTCCCTCTTGGCTGTTGTACATATTGTATATGACCCGTCTCTCCCTATAGCTTACCCCTACATTTTTCAGAATTCCGAACATCTTGCACCATTTTACATTGTTGAACGCTTTTTCCACGTCTACAAATCCTATGAACGTGTCTTGATTTTTCTTTAGCCTTGCTTCCATTATTAGCCGTAAAGCCAGAATTGCCTCTCTCGTCCCTTTACCTTTCCTAAAGCCAAACTGATTGTCATCTAGCACATCCTCAATTTTCTTTTCCATTTTTCTGTATATTATTCTTGTAAGCAACCTGGATGCATGAGCTGTTAAGCTGATTGTGCAATAATTCTCGCAGTTGTCAGCTCTTGCTGTCTTCGGAACTGTGTGGGTGATGTTTTTCCGAAAGGTAGATGGTATGTCGCCAGACTCATATATTCTAGACACCAACGTGAACAGTCGTTTTGCTGCCACTTTACCCCATGATTTTAGAAATTCTGATGGAATGTTATCTATCCCTTCTGCCTTATTTGATCTTAAGTCCTCCAAAGCTCTTTTAAATTCTGATTCTAATACTGGATCCCCTATCTCTTCTAAATAGACTCCTCTCTCTTCTATCACATCAGACAAATGTTCCCCCTCACTGAGGCTATCAGTGTATTCTTTCCACCTATCCGCTCTCTCCTCTGCATTTAACAGCGGTATTCCCGTTGCACTATTAATGTTATCACCCTTGCTTTTTAATGTCACTGGAGATTGTTTTGACTTTTCTGTATGCTGAGTCTGTCCTTCCGACAATCATTTCTTTTTTGCTGTCTTCACATTTTTCCTACAGCCATTTCCTCTTAACTTCCTTGTGCTTCCTATTTATTTGATTCCTCAGTGACTTGTATTTCTGTATTCCTAAGTTTCCCGGAACATTTTTGTACTTCCTCCTTTCATCGATCAGTTGAAGTATATCTTCTGTTACCCATGGTTTCTTCGCAGTTACCTTCTTTGTACTTAAGTTTTCCTTCCCAACTTCCTTGATGGCCCTTTTTGGAGATGTCCATTCATCTTCAATTGTACTGCCTACTGATCTATTCCTGATTGCTGTATCTACAGCCTCAGAGAACTTCAAGCATATCTCGTCATTCCTTAGTACTCCTGTATCCCACTTCTTTGCATATTAATTATTCCTGTCCAATGTCTTAAACTTCAGCCTACTCTTCATCACTATTATATTGTGAGCTGAGTCTACATCTAATCGTGGGTACGCCTTACAATTCAGTATCCGATTTCGGAATCTCTGTCTGCCCATGATGTAATCTAACTGAAATCTTCCCGTATCACCCGTATCCAAGTATACCTCCTCCTCTTGTGATTCTTGAACAGGGTATTCGCTATTACTAGCTGAAACCTGTTACAGAACTCAACTAGTCTTTCTGCTCTGTCATTCCTTGTCCCAAACCCATATTCTCCTGTAACCTTTTGATCTACTTCTTCCCCTACACGTGCATTCCAGTCCTCCAAGACTATAATATTTTCATCCCCCTTTACATACTGTATTACCCTTTCAATATCCTCACACACTTCCTCTATCTCTTCATCTTCAGCTTGCGACGTAGGCATGTATACCTGAACTATCGTTGTCGGTATTTGTTTGCTGTCGATTCTGATAAGAACGACCCTGTCACTGAACCGTTCACAGAAATACGCTCTCTTCCCTACCTTCCTATTCATAACAAATTCTACTCCTGTTACACCATTTCCCTTCACTTCACTGACTCCTGCTATATCTAGACTGAGCCTTTGCATTTCCCTTTTCAGATTTTCTAGTTTCCCTACCACGTTCAAGCTTCTGACATTCCACGCCCCGTCTCGTAGAACGTTATCCTTCCATTGATTATTCATTCTTTTTCACATGGTAGCCTCCCCCTTGGAAGTCCCCTCTCGGAGATGCGAATGGGGGACTATTCCGGAATCTTTTGAGAATAGAGAGATCATCATAACACTTCTTCAATTACAGGCCACATGTTCTGTGGATACACGTTAAGTGTCTTTAATGTAGTGTTTTCCTTGCCTTCTGCATCCTCAGGCCGTTGATCATGGCTGATTCTTCCGCCTTGAGGGGCAGTGTCCCACCCCTAGGACAAGAGAGTGCCCTGAACCTCTGTCCGCTCCTCCACTCTCTTTGACAAGGCCGTTGACAGAGTGAGGGTGACTTCTTATGCCGGAAGCCTTCGGCCGCCAATGCTGATTATTAATCAAAATTTAAGCAGCGTCGGGATTCGAACCCTGGCCCGAAGACGTTTCGGTTATGAATCAAAGACGCTACCAGTTTTTTTTTTTTTTTTTTTTTTTTTTTTTTTTTTTTTTTTTTTTTTTTGCATCTGCTCGGGCGGACGTCGTAAGACATCCGTTTAAGTTCGTTGTTGATCGATTAGCTCAGGTTTTTTTTTTATTACTGAGGGCTGCTAACCCTCTGACCGAACACGCTGAGCTACCGTGCCGGCAACCCGTAGGCCCACTATGCGAACAATAAAAGCTGAAACTTCCTGGCAGATTAAAACTGTGTGCCCGACCGAGACTCGAACTCGGGACCTTTGCCTTTCGCGGGCAAGTGCTCTACCAACTGAGCTACCGAAGCACGACTCACTCCCCGTCCTCACAGCTTTACTTCTGCCAGTATCTCGTCTCCTACCTTCCAAACTTTACAGAAGCTCTCCTGCGAAACTTGCAGAACTAGCACTCCTGAAAGAAAGGATATTGCGGAGACATGGCTTAGCCACAGCCTGGGGGATGTTTCCAGAATGAGATTTTCACTCTATCTCATTCTGGAATGAAAGCTGACCTGCGGCTCAAACGAAGTTTGCGACCGAGTTCAAGCTGAAGACAACTGGTCCAAGTGTGCTAACATTCAAAAATTTGATCAGTAAGTTTGAGAGAACGGGTAGTGTTCTTGATGTCAGTGTTGGCAATGTCGCTCGCCCAAAAAGGGTGAGAAAGCATGAAACCATGGAGAAGACATTGTGTTTCAAACCAGCGCCAGGAAATCGATCATAAGAACTGCAAAACAGATGGAAATCAACCGCGAGACACTGTGACAAACTGTTGTTGAAGATCTGCATCTCTTCCCATACAAAATTCATTAAGCCCCAAGGACATGGAACAGTGGTTGTGTTTCACCGACACTATTGTCCACAGAATTGAGGAACAGTACTTTTACGTGAATATGGTTTGGTTTAGCGACGAAGCCCACTTTCATTTGGATCGATTCGTCAATAAGCAAAATTGGCGATTTTGGGGGACTGAGATTCTACATTTCACGATCGAAGTCTCTTCAGCCTCAACGGGTGACTGTGTGGTGTGCAACGTCCAGTCACGGAATAATCGGTGCGATATTCCTTGATGGCACGGTGACTAGCGAACGCTACGTGAAGCTTTTGGGAGATGATTTCATCCCCATTATCCAATGTGACCATGATTTCGACAAGACGTGGTTCATGCAAGACCAGCTCGACCCCATCGGAGAAGAAGAGTGTTTGATGTGCTGGAGGAGCACCACATTCTGGCTCTGGGGTACCCAGAGGCCACTGGCATGGGCCTCGATGGGCCGCTATATTATCCAGATCTGAACACATGCGACTCCTTTTTGTGGGCCTACATTAAGGTATAGAGCAATAACACTAAAACCACAGGCACATAGACACAGGCAACAGAGCATGCACAATGTCGGCACTATTACAGTGTATATCCACCTTTCGCAGCAATGCAGGCTGCTATTCTCCCATGGAGACGATCGTAGAGATGCTGCATGTAGTCCTGTGGAACAGCTTGCCATGCCATTTCCACCTGGCGCCTCAGTTGGACCAGCGTTCGTGCTGGACGTGCAGACCGCGTGAGACGACGCTTCATCCAGTCCCAAACATGCTCAATGGGGGACAGATCCGGAGATCTTGCTGGCCAGGGTAGTTGACTTACACCTTCTAGAGCACGTTGGGTGGCACGGGATACATGCGGACGTGCATTGTCCTGTTGGAACAGCAAGTTCCCTTGCCGGTCTAGGAATGGTAGAACGATGGGTTCGATGACGGTTTGGATGTACCGTGCACTATTCAGTGTCCCCTCGACGATCACCAGAGGTGTACGGCCAGTGTAGGAGATCGCTCCCCACACCATGATGCCGGGTGTTGGCCCTGTGTGCCTCGGTCGTATGCAGTCCTGATTGTGGCGCTCACCTGCACGGCGCCAAACACGCATACGACCATCATTGGCACCAAGGCAGAAGCGACTCTCATCGCTGAAGACGACACGTCTCCATTCGTCCCTCCATTCACGCCTGTCGCGACACCACTGGAGGCGGGCTGCACGATGTTGGGGCGTGAGCGGAAGACGGCCTAACGGTGTGCGGGACCGTAGCCCAGCTTCATGGAGACGGTTGCGAATGGTCCTCGCCGATACCCCAGGAGCAACAGTGTCCCTAATTTGCTGGGAAGTGGCGGTGCGGTCCCCTACGGCACTGCGTAGGATCCTACGGTCTTGGCGTGCATCCGTGCGTCGCTGCGGTACGGTCCCAGGTCGACGGGCACGTGCACCTTCCGCCGACCACTGGCGACAACATCGATGAACTGTGAAGACCTCACGCCCCACGTGTTGAGCAATTCGGCGGCACGTCCACCTGGCCTCCCGCATGCCCACTATACGCCCTCGCACAAAGTCCGTCAACTGCACATACGGTTCACGTCCACGCTGTCGCGGCATGCTACCAGTGTTAAAGACTGCGATGGAGCTCCGTATGCCACGGCAAACTGGCTGACACTGACGGCGGCGGTGCACAAATGCTGCGCAGCTAGCGCCATTCGACGGCCAACACCGCGGTTCCTGGTGTGTCCGCTGTGCCGTGCGTGTGATCATTGCTTGTACAGCCCTCTCGCAGTGTCCGGAGCAAGTATGGTGGGTCTGACACACCGGTGTCAATGTGTTCTTTTTTCCATTTCCAGGAGTGTATATGGTCGCAAGACAACCCGCGCTGGACGGCCACGTGGCACTACCGAGAGAGACGACCATCGTGTTCGGTGTATGGATCTGGGGCATCGTATTGCATCTGCAGCTGCAATTTGAGCAGCAGTTGCTACCACAGTGACACAGTAGACAGTTACAAATCGGTTACTTCAAGGACAGCTCCGAGCCAGTTGCCCTGTAGTGCGCATTCCACTGATCCCAAACCACCGTCATTTGTGACTTCAATGGTGTCAAGCGAGAGGGTAGAGGTTGAGGCGTAGCGCCGTATAACGATCCTGCCTTGGAGACGGTTGAGTGGGAGATGTGTCTTAGAGCAGGATAGTGACAGATGGTGACGCGAGACTGGATGCGCAAGTAGTTTAAGTATCATCCGATAGAGGACAATATTGGATAGGGGAACTGTGTTTTTAGTTTCGATTGTGCCCACTAGAGTGCACTAAAGTAATAGAATGTTTGCATAAACTGTTCTAGTGTTTCCATAAAGTTTTATTATGTCTTTTTGTGTACGTAAAATGTTATAAATGTGTTTTAGCAGTATGAATGATGCGTGAGTGTGGTTTAAGGTTAATATGAAGATAATTGTTTAACGAGTTATGTAGTAGGACTTAGTATGGGAACATTTCGAAGAAGTATGGATATGGACAAAGGGGATTTTTGTAGAATAGATTTGTAAAGTAAGTTCATAGTAAATTGAAAGTTAATTCAGGTATAAACAACAATTGTAAATAACTTTATGCATAAGTAAAACTTCAGCATATTAGATAATTACGTCGGTAAAAAGTGCAGTCGTTAGGTTTACCATTTTGCGATTGGTTATTGATGAAAAGCGCGGCTTGACGCGGGAGAATGTTGTTTTGCTATTGCCTGTTGACTAAACTGACCAATGGTAAAGCAATGTTCTTCGCGCGCCTTTCTCTGCTGGTAGGAAAGACTTAAGAGTCTTCTAGGGAAGGGTCGCAGCCTAGCCATGAAACAGTTCGGACGTGTGTAGTAGTAGTTCCGATGGAAGTGAGAAGTTGGCGGATCTAGCAGTGTTTCATTCATTAAAAGTGTTGTAAAGTGACGGCATAATAATTCCGATGGGTGTGTAGAAATTTCGGAATTTTTAAGTGAATTTTGTGACGAGAAAATACATATATACCGCGTGGCGTATTGAGCAGATCGGTGGCTAAAAACTGTGACAGACTTAATATTTGGCGAGCATTATCAATCAAAACCAATCAGTATTTTTGTAGCTATTACGTGTAACACTATAAACTTGCTAACGTGAGTGAAAGGGATTGTGAGTGACTGTGTTAAGGCTAGCACGGGCTTGACAGTGATACTTGTTCACCTAAGTTTCAGAATATATTAATTGAGAACAAAATTTCCAACCTATCATTTCGTGTGAAAACTTTCTCCCGAAACGTAGATTAGGGACTTTAATTGCAACCTGGTTCACGTCGAAGTACAGTAGGTTTCGTTCGGCTTTCCTATTGATGGTCTGCTGAGACAATGCTCACAGGTAGGTGTAGGTAGTCGTAAAAGGACGGAAAGAACCGAGAAGCTGCAAGGTCTGTTGTGCTTCCTGACGATATCTGGTTCTGCCTCGGTGCCAGTAATGGTCGTGAATTGGTTAGGAGGAGGTCAGTTGAGCGCTGCAGCCAACCTGTCTGCTTGCTGGACGCACTGAAAACTACACTTGGAGTTATGGCCTGGAGCACTCTAGTGGTTATCCCTCGCACCTTCATTGCAAATTTGTACGTCTGTCTGGTGATTCAACCTGCTGTGCTGCCGTTCATGAACGACATCCCAGGTGTTTTCTAACAGTATAACGCTCGACCACATACTGCTGTTGTAACCCAACGTGCTCTACAGAGTGTCGATATGTTACCTTGGCCTCCTCGGTCACCAGATCTGTCTTCAGTCGAGCACACGTGAGACATCATCGAACGGCTACTTCAGCGTCCTCCATAAACAGCATTAACTGTCCTTTTATTGACCGACCAAGTACCACAGACATGGAACTGTATCCCACAAACTGAAATCCCGCACATCTACAACACATTGCATGCACGTTCAACATTCTGCTGATTACACCGGTTATTAATGTATATAATTTCACATTTTCAATGTGTTTTTTTTTTTCATCAGTCTGCTGACTAGTTTGATGCGGCCCGCCACGAATTCCTTTCCTGTACCAACCTCTTCATCTCAGAGTAGCACTTGCAACCTACGTCCTCAATTATTTTCTTGACGTATTCCAATCTCTGTCTTCCTCTACAGTTTTTGCCCTCTACAGCTCCCTCTAGTACCATGGAAGTCATTCCCTCATGTCTTAGCAGATGTCCTATCATCCTGTCCCTTCTCCTTATCAGTGCTTTCCACATATTCATTTCCTCTCCGATTCTGCGTAGAACCTCCTCATTCCTTACCGTATCAGTCCACCTAATTTTCAACATTCGTCTATAGCACCACATCCCAAATGCTTCGATTTTCTTCTGTTCCGGTTTTCCCACAGTCCATGTTTCACTACCATACAATGCTGTACTCCAGACGTACATCCTCAGAAATATCTTCCTCAAATTAAGGCCGGTATTTGATATTAGTAGACTTCTCTTGGCCAGAAATGCCTTTTTTGCCATAGCGAGTCTGCTTTTGATGTCTTCCTTGCTCCGTCCGTCATTGGTTATTTTACTGCCTAGGTAGCAGAATTCCTTAACTTCATTGACTTCGTGACCATCAATCCTGATGTTAAGTTTCTCGCTGTTCTCATTTCTACTACATCTCATTACCTTCGTCTTTCCCCGATTTACTCTCAAACCATACTGTATACTCACGCTTACATTAACCTGTGATCTTGCAACGTTGCCAGCCCGTGTGGCCGTGCGGTTCTAGGGGCTTCGGTCTGGAACCATGTGACCGCTACGGTCGCAGGTTCGAAGCCTGCCTAGGGCATGGATGTGTGTGATGTCCTTGGGTTAGTTATGTGTAAGTAGTTCTAAGTTCTAGGTGACTGATGACCTCAGATGTTAAGTCCCATAGTGCTCAGAACCATTTGAAGCCATTTGCAACGTTAATCACCTATTTGTGTTACCTAGGAAGATGTATTCCCGAAATTTAATTTGTCTGAATTAAATATTTTCTAGTATTGCGATTTTTTCCGGCGATGTATTACCGCGTCATATAATGCAATGTTTTATTCAGTTCTGACTTTTTCTACAAATTCCTTAAGTGATTATAAAGCTTTGAATATATACTGGGTGATCAGAAAGTCAGTATAAATTTGAAAACTTAATAAACCACGGAATAATGTAGATAGAGAGGTAAAAATTGACACACATGCTTGTAATGACATGGGGTTTTATTAGAACCAAAACAAAGCACCCCATATTGCTAGACGCATGAAAGATCTCTTGCGCGCGTCGTTTGGTGATGGTCGTGTGATCAGCCGCCACTTTCGTCATGCTTGGCCTCCCAAGTCCCCAGACCTCAGTCCGTGCGATTATTGGCTTTGGGGTTACCTGAAGTCGCAAGTGTATCGTGATCGACCGACCTCGCTAGGGATGCTGAAAGACAACATCCGACGCCAATGCCTCACCATAACTCCGGACATGCTTTACAGTGCTGTTGACAACATTATTCTTCGACTACAGCTATTGTTGAGGAATAATGGTGGTCATATTGAGAATTTCCTGTAAAGAACATCATCTTTGCTTTGTCTTACTTTGTTATGCTAATTACTGCTATTCTGATCAGATGAAGCGCCATCTGTCGGACATATTTTGAACTTTTGTATTTTTTTGGTTCTAATAAAACCCCATGTCATTCCAAGCATGTGTGTCAGTTTGTACCTCTTTATCTACATTATTCCGTGATTTTCAAATTTATACTGACTTTTTGATCACCCGACACTTGGATTTGACTTACTTATTGTGTGATCACTTGTCCATAAAAATTGGCTCCTGTGTGAGTAATGATCGTTATTGCCACAAGGCATATTACTAATTGCTATAAACGTTTAAATTCAGTCAAATGCAATGGTTTTCAAAAACAAATTGTTCACTTTAGGACTGCCGGCCGTATTATTCGACGAGAAATTGGACTACCTCTTCATAATTAATCCTTGTAATTACGTATGTGTGTAATCGTGCGGTATGCCTGTAAGATGATGGTGCCTTTACGCAGACAGACTAGTCAGGCAAGATGAGGTCGGGAGCCGTACCATGTGTGGACACCATACGTGTTGCAGGCGTGCCGCTGAGCTGCTACCTGTACCGTGCGTGGGCGCCACGGCACCCTCGCACCACCGGGCCCGACAACGGCTGCGTCACGCTGGACTCCAGCGGCCGCTGGAGAACCACGCGCTGCGCCCAGCGGCACGCCTTCCTCTGCGAGCTCTTGCCTCCTGAACGCCGTTCTCCAGGCTCCGGTGATGGTTGCGATATAACTTCATAATCGATTATTTATTATCGATTAGCGATGCAAAGTCGATCGTAATATCCGACAACAAACCCTTTGAACCTAACCAAAATTTATATCAAGTGAATTCCATTTTTTGTAGACATAAGACTTATTTATGACAGTAAAAGAATATTACCGACTGCTTGCGGATTTTATACATATCATACAATTATTCTGAAATTGCATTTTAGGATTATTGTAAGAAATCTATATTTTGAAACTTGAAACCAATTAAATACATTACTCCATATTTTGCTAACATGCATTGACGATCAATACCAAGTTATAACAACCAAAATTATGGGATTCCTATGTCAAATATAGTTTGTGATAGCATTCTCAGGTTACCGAAAACTGAGTTTTCCTGCAATGATCGTTCTAATTGCCGTTAAAGTACAGGATTTTTGTCTAGTGAACTAACACGTTATAACTTAGTAAAATATTTACAAAATTCCATGCTTTTCCAAATTATTTCGCAATATTGTTGTTGTTGTTGTCTTCAGTCCTGAGACTGGTTTGATGCAGCTCTCCATGCTACTCTATGCTGAGCAAGCTTCTTCATCTCCCAGTACTTACTGCAACCTACATCCTTCTGTATCTGCTTAGTGTATTCATCTCTTGATCTCCCTCTACGATTTTTACCCTCCACGCTGCCCTCCAATGCTAAATTTGTGATCCCTTGATGCCTCAGAACATTTCCTACCAACCGGTCCCTTCTTCTTGTCAAGATATGCCACAAACTCCTCCCCAATTATATTCAAAACCTCCTCATTACTTATGTTATCTACCAATCTAATCTTCAGCATGCTTCTGTAGCACCACATTTCAAAAGCTTCTATTCTCTTCTCGTCTAAACTATTTATCATCCATACAAATACTTTCAGAAACGATATCCTTGCACTTAAATCTATACTCGATGTTAACAAATTTCTCTTTTTCAGAAACGCTTTCCTTGCCATTGCCAGTCTACATTTTATATCCTCTCTACTTCGACCATCATCAGTTATTTTGCTCCCCAAATAGCAAAACTCCTTTACCACTTCAAGTGTCTCATTTCCTAATCTAATTCCCTCAGCATCACCCAAATTAATTCGATTACATTCCATTATTCTCGTTTTGCTTTTGTTGGTGTTCATCTTATAGCCTCCTTTCAAGGCACTGTCCATTCCGTTCAATTGCTCTTCCAAGTCCTTTGCCATCTCTGACAGAATTACAATGTCATCGGCGAACCTCAAAGTTTTTATCTCTTCTCCATGGATTTTAATACCTACTCAGAATTTTTCTTTTGTTTCGTTTACTGCTTGCTCAATATATAGATTGAATAACATCGGGGAGAGGCTACAACCCTGTCTCACTCCCTTTCCAACCACTGCTTCCCGTTCATGCCCCTCGACTCTTATAACTGCCATCTGGTTTCTGTACAAAGTGTAAATAGTCTTTCGCTCCCTGTATTTTACCCCTGCCATCTTCAGAATTTGAAAGAGAGTATTCCAGTCAACATCGTCAAAGCTTTCCCTAATTTCGCAATATATTGAAAAAATATTTGTATGTTTCAATATAAAGGTTTTTGGCCATGAAAATTAGTTATCCTACAGATTTTACTTTACATTAGTTGTGACAAATGCGACACGGTTCGAATGTTTTTCCAAGTGTAATTTGCGTAATATGTCATGGATATTTAGTTTTTACTAAAAAGTAAGGTAATAGTATGTTCTAAACACACTCTTTACTTTTTTCGTAAAAAATTCAGTATTTTGTAAAAGCTAAACAAATATTGTCCTTTACCTGATTAGCATATTTTTAATACAACTAGGTAATGAACTCGCGAAAGTCAGGATATCTCCAAAGTTATGTATCATCCATAAAATTTATATAGAAACTGCAGATTCATTAATTACCAGAATTGCTTAATTATCCTTTAACCTCAGTTGCTTCATATCTTTCAGGCTAAGTGAAAATAAAGTTTTACTGCCATTCCTTAAGTGTGGACTACTTTGGACGATTTAGTGAACAGTTACAGTATCGGTTCTCACCTTTGTCAGCTAATAGATTAAAGAGTGCCGCATTAGGGAGCTGTGCGAGTCTCTGTAACGAGTCGCATCTTAACCTGGAAAGCAACACTACTGAATACACGAGAAGGATCAGTAATGGGTTCTGTTTCATTTTTGTTGTTGTTGTTGTGCAACTCTTCCGCAAACTGCTGCAAATTTCAGTGTTTGGCCATCCACATGTGTCAGCAGGCGAACCATTCAATGAAAAATCTTCGATGTGGGCTTTCGGAGCCAAAATCTCACTCGTGTAACCGTGATTACTGCATGACACAAAGCATTACGCGTCATTTGGGCCCGTCTCCATTGACATTTGACTACCGATGACTGGAAACATGTTGACTGGTCGGACGAGTCTCGTTTCAAATTGTATCGATCGGATGGACGTGTGCGGGTATGGAGAAAACCTCAAGACTCCATGGACCCTGCATGTTAGCAGGGGACTGTTCAAGCTGGTGGAGGCTCTGTAATGGTGTGGGGCGTGTACAGCTGGAGTGATACGGGACCCCTTATACGTCTAGATACGGCTCTGACGGGAGACATACACATAAGAATCCTGTCTGATCACCTGCATCCATTTATTTCCATTGTGCATTACAACTGACTTGGGCAATTCCAGCAGGACAATGCGACACGCCACACGTCCAGAATTGCTGCAGAGTGGCTCCAGGAGCACTCCTCTGAGTTTAAACACTTCCGCTGGCCACCACACTCCCCAGACATGAACATTACTGAGCGTATCTTGGATGCCTTGCAACCTGCTGTTAAAGACATCTCCATCCACTCATGCGGATTTATGGCCAGCCCTGCCGGATCCATGGTGTCAGCTCCCTCCAGCACTGCTTCAGACATTAGTCGAGCCCAGGCCACCTCATGTTGGGGCACTTCTACGTGCCTGCTGGTGCCCTAAACGATATTAGACAGGTGTACCAGTTTCTTTGGCTCTTCAGTGTAGAAGGCAGATAGGAATCTTAGGATAGTCGTAGAAAACAACATGCTGATATACAATAAAGAGCTCCTTTGAGGCACCGACAAGTTTGCTTTAGGTAGCTTTTCGGGATTCATGGCCATCGTCCAATACAGTGGCCGCCGCAGCAGAGCTGCCGGACAACACAATGACGCAGTTAAAAAAAAAATCTGTAACCGGCTTGGGCGTGTGTAGGTCGCAATTTACTCGGTAAGTGTTAGTGTTAATAAGTAGAAGGAAGTCACCCTTCTGACATGCGTAATTTTATGATCACAAATTTAGGCAATCACTGTCGTCAGATCGGTTTGCTAATAATGTAGTAACCCACCTATTGGTTCCTTGTCTTGAATCTCTGCCACCCTTAATTACATGTAACTGTTTCATGTTCCTGCAATGATTTGTCAGTGAATAGGATGTTATTAAACATGTTCTTGTTGTACTTCAGCGCAACTACTGCACTCGTTTTTGCGGGGATTGACAATACACAAAAGAATATTTATACGCATCTCGCCTGGTCACAAAATTAAATTACAAAGTCACTATTCCACCACTTTCTGGAATCTGAAGGGCCATAATTTAGCGTTAATAAAAACAAATCCTTGCGTAACAAATCATAGTTTACAGTCTTCATTGGGCATCTACATACCGATACAGATTAATTATCGAAGGGCCTTGGCGGTTTAACGCAAATTAGAATATATCCTTCCCCGCTGTTGGTCTGTGGTTGTGGTAACGCAGATAAAACAAATAAACATAAAAAATTTTCGATGGTGTCGAGGCACAGTCACACGATATTATTTGAAAGGGTAAACCGCTATTTGACTGTATTGCTACATTCATCTTCTGTACTACCAATATTTCGACTTTGATCCCACTCTCAAGTATAATGCTGAAAGATATCATGTCTGTCATGTCAGTCCAAAGTGCGTAAACTTGACAACAGACACAACAATGATCTAACAACTTTTAGCATCGTTCTTGATAGTGGAATAAAAGGCAAAATCTCGATAGTACCGAAGTATAGTAATGCACAGTCAAATGGCAACGTTCCTTAAAAAAATGATTTAAACATATTGGATTAAGATCTCACAAGTACAGTATTAATACCTGTTTTTTCTTTGTAGGTGCTGTAAAAGGTGACCTGACAGCGGGAGGAATCACTTCTGAGGACGTAACAGTTCTGGATTACTGCAGTAAAAATGACTCAATGTTGAGAAATAAGCAGCCAGATTTATGGGCCAGAGAGCTAAAATAAACATAAGTATTCAATAAAGACGATCCAGTTTCATCTTTGTTCCCATATTCATTTCCAAAACAGTTAAAATACTATCCTTCCTAAGATGTGTTCAATTTCTACGATCAACATTTTCAGTCAACTGAAGAAATTGCCTTTAAGATACACGTTCCTGCTGAAAACTGAGATACAATAGTTTTTGATTGTCGCTTGAATCTCTTTTTCTTTTCATTGATTTACCAGACGAATAAACCGACTGCTGTGATGCTGCATTGTTATCTAGCAGTGCTATGAATTGTCACAGACAGGGACCTTGAAATTCCAATGTTACACCGCAGCGTAATTCTTTCCTGGTCTACAATTGATCAAACTTAAAAGCAAAATGTAGTTTGACCTCCAGCGGTAACCATAACACTGAGTAAACACAGATGTCAACTGTCTATGTATCGTCAGCTCATTCCTAAAAAATCTAAGTAACGTCAGCATATGCTACATGTTTCAAGAGTCTGTTGTGGCAATGTGTGTAAACGATATAACAATCGATAGTATACACAATGGTTCAAAGAAGTCATTTCAGTTCATGAGAACAATCTGAGAAACTAACAGAAGGAAAAAAAAAACATTTGCACTTCAAGTTACGCCCTTCACATTAAGTTGGGGCTGCGCCAAGTGGTCAAATAAGGGCTGGCGTATTCCAACTCTCGCTGTCAACTTTCTCAGTTCTTGAAACGCAGATTTCTCGATTGACCTGAGACTAATGCTGTGTGTGAAGCCCAACTCTTCTAAGTGATGTGCTACAGTTCAAAATCATGAAGAGGGACCATATTTAACGTTTCCATTCTCCAGACAGTAACACGTTGGGGAGACGTTAGTGTTGATTTGTAAATACTGTCGCAATCTCCTGTAGTATATCATTACACGAAACTTATATAACTTCCTGTTTCCTTTTACTTGTTTTATTGTGATTCTGACTACTAATGTTGCGATGACTGAGGTTGTTAGGCTGCCTGGTGCAAGTCTTTCTACAGTGATGGGAAAAAAAATCGCAACACCAAGGAGCTTTGCGACATACACCAAAGTTAATAAGCCTGTTTATACATCTGAAAGACGACGTCTATTTAAACTTCGGGCGAGTGGCATAAGTGCGACGCTAGCAGTCCCATTGTGAAGACGCAAATCAGATCTACTTTAAATACACGCTGTACTGGTCACGAGCATTAGTTACCTTTAAAATTGAAGGTAGTGAGTTGATGTTAGTCAAGAATGTCTTTAAGGAGACAAAGACGCCAAAATCAACACCTCATTGAGATTAAACGAGGTCGTGTAATAGGGCTACAAGAAGCTGGACGTTCCTTCTGCAATACTGCGCCGGCTGCAGTGGCCAAGCGGTTCTAGGCGCTACAGTCTGGAACCACGCGACCGCTACGGTCGCAATTTCGAATCCTGCCTCGAGCATGGATGTGTGTGATGTCCTTAGGTTAGTTAGGTTTAAGTAGTTCTAAGTTCTAGGGGACTGATGGCACGAGAATGTATGGTCGCAAGAAAACCTGGCCTTCGGACGGCCACATGGCACAACCGAGAGGTTAAGACCATCGTGATCGGCATATGGCTCTGGCGCATCGTACTGCACTTGAAGCAGCAATTTCAGGAGCGGTTGGCACCGCTGTGACACAACGTATGGCTACAAACTAATAGTTCAAGCACAGCTCCGAGCCAGTCGCCTGTTAGCGTGCCTTCCTCTGACCCCAAGCCACAGCCATTTGCGGCTTCAGTCGTGTCAAGCGGGATTTCTTTGGAGGTAAGATGGAGGTCTGCCTCAGTACCAATGATGGTCGTGTGCTGATTAGGAGGAGGCTAGCTAGAGACCTGCAACCAACCTGTCTGCGTGATAGACACAATGGACGTTTGGTCTGGGATGGATTTCATATGACAGTAGGAGCAGCCTCGTGGCAATCCCACCCATCCTGATTGCAAAACTATATGAGTATCTGATGATTCGACGTGTAGTGCTGCCACTGATGAAGAGCTTTCCAGGGGGTATTTTCCAACAGGATAACGCTTGCCTGTATACCGCAGCTGTAACTTACAATGCTGTACAGAGTGTCGACTTGTTGCCTTTACCCGCTCGTTAGCCAGATCTGTCTCCAGTCGACCGCATATGGGACATCATCGGACGGCAGTTCCAGCATAATCCACAAAGAGCATTAACAGTTCCTCTATTGACCGACCAAAGGCTGAAGGCATGGAACTCCATCCTATAAACTGACTTCCGCCACCTGTACAATATAATGCATGGACGTTTGCATCCAACATTCTGGCGTTTGCACCGGTTATTAATGTACCACCATTTCACATTCGCAATGTTCATAACTTAAATATGTTACTAGACAAACGTATTCCCGAAATTTCATTACTCTACATTACTTATTTTTTTGCGTATGATTTTTTCCGGCAGTGTATTCGACGCCACTTCGGCGTCTTGCTCGTCGATGAGGATGGGATAAAACGGTTAGGACCACTCAAACACCGTGTCCCCGAGCGAAGAAAATCTCTGATTCGGGTGGGCATCGATCCCGCGGTCTATAGCCAGCATGCTGAATACTAGACCACAAGTGGTAGACAGTGTTGTGTAAAGTCAGTCCATTCAGTGAGAAAAATTTGTTTAAAAGTGCATTTGATTTTCATTTGAAAATCAGAGAAACTAAACACATGGCGAACTAACCGAAAAAGTCCCATTAAAAGTCACACAACAATTGAAGTTTCGTACCATAAACTCGTTATATTACTTAGTTGGAAATTACTGTCTGCATAAAGACCAGTTGGAAACTATTTTATCAGAAAGAAAGCAGCCTCTCTGTCTAAAAAGAAACGAAGATCTACAGTTCATTTACCATTCCGACTCTTCATTGTGAATCGAAGGTGTGAATCGGTATAATTTTAGCACATAGATACGTCAGTAGGCTGACTCAGAGGCGATTAGGGAAAATTTTGGTAAATGTAGGTCACAGACTCAAAATAAGAAATAAAAATGTTGTTGTTGTTGTTGTTGTGGTCTTCAGTCCAGAGACTGGTCTAATGTAGCTCTCCATGCTACTCTAACCAGTACAAGCTTCTTCATCTCCAAGTACCTACTGCAACCTACGTCCTTCTGAATCCGCTGAGTGTACTCATCTCTTGGTCTCCCTCTACCATTTTACCCCCCACACTGTCCTCCAATACTAAACTGGTGATCCCTTGATGCCTCAGAACATGTCCTACCAACCGATCCCTTCTTCTAGTCAAGTTGTGCCACAGATTTCTCTTCTCCCCAATCCTATTCAATACCTTCTCATTAGTTACGTGATCTACCCACCTAATCTTCACCATTCTTCTGTAGCACCACATTTCGAAAGCTTGTATTCTCTTCTTGTCCAAACTATTTATCGTCCATGTTTCACTTCCATACATGGCTACACTCCATACGAATACTTTCAGAAACGACTTTCTGTCACTTAAATCTATACTCGATGTTAACAAATTTCTCTTCTTCAGAAACGCTTTCCTTGCCATTGCCAGTCTATTTTTGATATCCTTTCTGCTTCGACCATCATCAGTTATTTTGCTCCCCAAATAGCGAAACTCGTTTACTACTTAAAGTGTATCATTTCCTAATCTAATTCCCACAGCACCACCCGATTTAATCCGACAACATTCCATTATCCTCGTTTTGCTTTTGTTGATGTTCATCTTATATCCTCCTTTCAAGATACTGTCCATTCCATTCAACCGCTCTTCCAAGTCCTTTGGTATCTCTGACGGAATTACAATGTCATCGGCGAACCTCAAAGTTTTTATTTCTTCTCCATGTATTTTAATATCTACCCCGAATTTTTCTTTTGTATAGGTAACATAATATTAGCAAGGGACACATGGTCAAACTAAAGCCCTGAAATGCCAATTTGTAGGACATTTCATCAGATGAAGCAACTTCAGCTCTGGGCAGAAACCTCTGAAAGGAAAAATGATAGTAATAAAACAAAGAAGAAGATGCTGAGACTGAGAATATATGGAAGGTCATGTTAGCCGGTTACAGCAATGAAATAAACTGGGGGCAACTATCAGGAGATAGAATGGGCCTTCGGTAGAGCTGTAGGCCTGCCACTGCATTGCGGCCAGTTGTAATGGCCTTTTTCCAGCGTCTACAACCAAGGCATAAGCATTCCAACTCCCTTTTCGTCAAATGATCCAAGTGATAGAGATACCTTAACCGCACAAGGAAAACAGTGGAAAACCACCGTTCATTTTCTGATGAGCTCTTTTTGCTCTAGCAGACCACATCGACAATAGCTTTGACAAACAAGTTTTGCACACCACTCTGAAATTAATGTTTATAAATTAATTTATGAATTACAAACTTGAAAGTTTTCAGACGTTCTTCGTTGGCTACAGTTGCTTGAGAGAGGTAGACAAAACAAGAAATTACAACACGACTGAGATGTAGACGGTACTTACAGATGAGCAACACTTAAATTGGATCGAGCTAAATGACGAAAAATGAGATTGAGGAACGTTTGGAAGAATGTTCACACAAAACGTAGCTCTGCTAGAAGCGCTTGGTGCGACACAATAATATGCTTGTATAGTTCATGGGCGTTCCGGTGAATGGTGTTCTGTAAAATGCACAATACTTCTACAATACAGTTGCCCGTCATCTTCAAGTGGTGCTATGGCTGACTCTTGTGTTTCGCCAGTTTATACAGTGGTTCGCTGTCCCCAAGAAGCGGGGCTGTAATGTAATCGAAAACTACAAGGTTGACACGCAGAGCCCCCTGTCGCTGAGTCGAGCTGTGGCAAGGCCGCCAAGCCACAGACACCGGCGAGCGCGCCCGCCCAAGGAGTTGGTGGTCGGTTAAACTGCCCTAGATTCAGTTCTCGACCGACGTTATGTCGCTGAGTTCGTTTGTCTGCGGCCGACGATTCCTTAGCACTGCCAGTACTGCTTACCAAGCTTTACTGAGCTGAAATGCTCTGTCTCCCTTAATTAAGTTATTATCCTGTCGGAGAACCGCAAGCAGACTGTTGGAACAGTGAAAACGGTTTATTTATTCGTGGTCGGAGGTAAAATCACGTACATTGGATAGCTGTCTCTGAGAACTATAGTATCCCGGATGACACAATGTTAACCATAGTGCATATTTACAGAACTGAATGTTGGGTGATGTTTGAAGCAAGGGTGTCCATACGATATTTTGGGTGTATGGGGCGAGATGGGACGGGGATCTTGACCTGGGAGTGTGAGATAGTTTTAGTACTTTGGGAGACGAATGGCGACTTTTAAGTATCCATAAAAAATTTCCAGTGCCAACCTGTTAAAAACCTGCGTAATATCGACTTTTAATGGTTTTCGTGAAAGAAAAACATCTAACTACACTATATTTTTTTCCTTTTCCTGAGAGATTGGGCCGGGGGGGGGGGGGGGGGGGGGGGAGGGCAAGTGGGCGCTTGCCCCTGGGTATGAGCGCCCTTGGTTTGAAGGAGATGTAAAGTGGTACAAATTGATGTATATCAGATTTCGGTATTTCAAGTAAATTGTTATATGGTGCCTACATGTACTACCGCATGGCGAGCGGATTACTAGAATTTTCCGCTTTTTGAGTGCGCAAACGCACTACGAAGCTAACCGGCCGATAATTAATAAAATTCGCAAACAAGAAAATGAATGCAATAGCAGATTTTCTAAAATTAAGAGTACCAGTTGCTGTGTATTATTTCGTTGTAAAATGCCTTTCTCTTGTTAACGAATTAAGAGGACTTGAAGAAGTTATTACACCATTTATCACAAGGCATACCCAACTGTCACAATTGGAAGTATTTTGAGAATCTGGAGATGAAGTGTAGACAAGCGAAGTGAACATCATAGGTAATGCTTTAAGATTGTTTTCAGATTACCTACTTGAGTGCTTGGTAAGCCCTTGTAGCATGGATGAAAGAGAAATTAAGCTAATAAAGGCATTACGAAACGAACAGTGAACATTTAATATAAGTTTCACTGCACTGACGCCACATCACACAACCTAAACTGTAAACTTATAATTGTAGAAATGTAGGATAGTGGCTTCATTGACTTCAGGCGGGACACGACAAATTAATGTTCAATGTGACAGTTCACTCAATGTACATTAAACAAAACCATAAACTTCTACAGTTATGTGCTTAATTGTGGCCACAGCGAGAATTAATTAAAAGTTAAGTTGCGGCGATAATTTTCCAAAACTCTTCTTAATAATTTACAAATTCCAAATTAATTTTCATCCATACCAGATTTTCATCTACATTTATCGCTAGTAATAACACAAGTGAGTTGATTAAATATTTTTATGTTCAAAGTTTCTTTACTCGATCCAATGTCTAAATCTAGTTATACTAAATCTAAAGGTACCAAAATTAGCGTACTGATGTGCTCATCAAAATGGTTACATAATGCAGAACAGATTCTAGTAAGTGCTTAATGAAGAGTACTCACTTAGCGTGATATTAAAAGAAACTTGTTTACAATTTACAGTTATCAGAAAAACAATACGATAATCTGAAAGAATTTTTCATTATCTTGGTTATTGTGTATCAAAGAAATAAATATACAGTGTTTCAAAAATATTCATCCGATTTCACGATACTGTATCTTCTATTTAAGCGAAGATAGAAAGTTGAGGTGGATTTTAACTTAAACGGAGGACAAAGTAATTATTGTGAAAACACACATCCAACTGCACATACAGGATTACAATTTTATTACATTTAGGATCAAAGTCATATTTATGTTCTTCAAATACTCAATGTGTCTTCCACTGGTCGCACGCTAAATCTCCAGTCTGCGGTCGAACTCGTCTCATAGGTTTGTTAGCATCTCTGCAGCTACGCATTCACTGCTGTCGTTATGCGGCGACGGGGTTCACCAAATGTTGTTAGAAGTGGGGATACACATATGGAATTTGATAATCCCTGCAGCATAATCTAAAAAAAATGTAATTAAATTACAAAAAATAAGTGATAAAGAGATGTTATTCCTAAATAGCATTTTTTTTTAAATAAGAACTGTTTTCTAATGTTGTAAGGTTTGCTAATCAGTTATGACAGTACCTTGTATCTCTTATTTTGTCAAAGATGAGATGACGTATGTATTGTTCCTCAGATCCTGTGTAGTAGTTGGGTCAGTGCGTAGTTGTATGGACTTCTGCGGTGTGCATACTGTAAGACCTTCGATACACACACCATCAGATTATTTGACTTGTCGCTCTAACGAAGTAGGTGACTGTCAGCAATATGTCTCTTGGTCTTACCATGGCGTGTTTATCTTCTGCCGTTAGGTCAGACGATAGAAATGCCACTTGCACACTTAGAGTAGCAGATTGACAGTGACCAACTTTAAACAGAACTTGATTAATTTTCACACACATTTATTAAAATAATAAAAATCATAAACCCTACTTAACTTTATTCTGGATGCTGTTTACAATTGACAATCTGAAGTTCCTTTGGTCTTGGTAGGTTAATCTCATTCTCACATATCTCTGATACTTGACAAAGTGTCTATTCATTTATCTCCATAGCTATGTACAGGAATATGGTAATCTTATTAGGCGCAGACGAAATGGGAGATACGATACTGCGTGAAGAGTTTGACAGAGCACTGAAAGACCTGAGTCGAAACAAGGCCCCCGGAGTAGACAACATTCCATTAGAACTACTGACGGCCTTGGGAGAGCCAGTCATGACAAAACTCTACCAGCTGGTGAGCAAGATGTATGAGACAGGCGAAATACCCTCAGACTTCAAGAAGAATATAATAATCCGAATCCCAAAGAAAGCAGGTGCTGACAGATGTGAAAATTACCGAACTATCAGTTTAATAAGCCACGGCTGCAAAATACTAACGCGAATTCTTTACAGACGAATGGAAAAACTGGTAGATGCAGACCTCGGGGAGGATCAGTTTGGATTCCGTCGAAATGTTGGAACACGTGAGGCAATACTGACCTTACGACTTATCTTAGAAGAAAGATTAAGAAAAGGCAAACCTACGTTTCTAGCATTTGTAGACTTAGAGAAAGCTTTTGACAGTGTTGACTGGAATACTCTTTTTCAAATTCTAAAGGTGGCAGGGGTAAAATACAGGGAGCGAAAGGCTATTTATAATTTGTACAGAAACCAGATGGCAGTAATAAGAGTCGAGGGGCATGAAAGGGAAGCAGTGGTTGGGAAAGGAGTGAGACAGGGTTGTAGCCTCTCCCCGATGTTATTCAATCTGTATATTGAGCAAGCAGTAAGGGAAACAAAAGAAAAATTTGGAGTAGGTATTAAAATTCATGCAGACGAAGTAAAAGCTTTGAGGTTCGCCGATGACATTGTAATTCTGTCAGAGACGGCAAAGGACTTGGAAGAGCAGTTGAACGAAATGGACAGTGTCTTGAAAGGAGGATATAAGATGAACATTAACAAAAGCAAAACGAGGATAATGGAATGTAGTCAAATTAAATCGGGTGATGCTGAGGGAATTAGATTAGGAAATGAGACACTTAAAGTAGTAAAGGAGTTTTGCTATTTAGGAAGTAAAATAACTGATGATGGTCGAAGTAGAGAGGATATAAAATGTAGACTGGCAATGGCAAGGAAAGCGTTTCTGAAGAAGAGAAATTTGTTAACATCGAATATAGATTTATGTATCAGGAAGTCGTTTCTGAAAGTATTTGTTTGGAGTGTAGCCATGTATGGAAGTGAAACATGGACGATAACTAGTTTGGACAAGAAGAGAATAGAAGCTTTCGAAATGTGGTGCTACAGAAGAATACTGAAGATAAGGTGGATAGATCACGTAACTAATGAGGAGGTATTGAATAGGATTGGGGAGAAGAGAAGTTTGTGGCACAACTTGACTAGAAGAAGGGATCGGTTGGTAGGACATGTTTTGAGGCATCAAGGGATCACAAATTTAGCATTGGAGGGCAGTGTGGAGGGTAAAAATCGTAGAGGGAGACCGAGAGATGAGTACACTAAGCAGATTCAGAAGGATGTAGGTTGCAGTAGGTACTGGGAGATGAAGCAGCTTGCACAGGATAGAGTAGCATGGAGAGCTGCATCAAACCAGTCTCAGGACTGAAGACAACAACAACAACATTAGGCGCAGACTGAAACTTGACTGTAGACTGGTACAGACTAATGCAGACTCGTACAGACTGGTGCAGACAAATGCAGGCTGACTAATCGGAGGTCTGTACACTTGTTATAATACCTCGTGCATTCAGATATCACTGCGCGAGTGTGATCCACGAGGAGAAAAGATTCTACGTTAGCAGCAATCTCATTGGCTGAGTTACATATTAATACGCGGATCGGCGGAATCAGAATTTGGTCCGTCTCTAAGGCAGCGCCATCTCGTAGTGCAGAGATTGGCGAGCGCTGCGCCTGCGCTGTTGTGCTTAGCAGGGCGCGCTCTAGTGGGAAAGTTGTGTATGCGATGACTATGTGGAACTATGTACACAACAACTTTGTTTCCTAGTTGCATAATTTTTTTTCTATAAGTCTTTTTTGGGACACATCTGAAATAATTTCTGATACACCTTTTTCTCTTCTGTAACTAACTTGTTATTTCACTTCATGGAAGTACACACTTGTAACATTAACTACGGAACAGAACGCACAATTGCGGTTGTACTTAATATGAGGCGACTTTGGCGCCCATCTCCATAAACCACCTCTGAATGACAACTCACGACTGACAGTCCATGATGTCTTCCTACGCACAACAACCACTACAAAAAGAGCCCAGCTCAGAGATATGCCTATCTTTTTCAAGACTACTCACAGATCGTTCTCCATCCATGACTGGACTGTTTTCTCTGGCGTTCTCAGGCTGAAGTTGACTACATCTATGTAGCATTTCATATTAATTTAATTACATTTCCTTGAAAAAATAAGAGTAATTAAAGGAAGAACTGAGTTGATAATTTGTCCTTCAGGTCCAGATAGTTATTTCTTGTCATTGCAACCTAAAGTCCCACTTCACTATCAACAAGAAAAAGAAAACCATACTGCGAGACCAGACGACTTCGAAGGCCAGTTGTGAAATGAGAGATGCACAGAAGGTGCACTGCCATACTCTTGGTGAAAATCGCGCCTCACAGTTGCAACTGAATGGCAGCTGTTGAACCGTAAGACACAAAACGCCTTTTGTAGCTGTGTTGTCGCCATCTCTATGGAGGAGTGAGCGAGCTAGCTGCTGCGTAGAGACTCCAACGGAAACTTATAACTGACGCCAAAGTAAAGGTTTAGATACATTTTACTCCAATTTTCTCTCTTTATTCGCAGTCTTGTGAAACTGAATGAAACTTGTGGAAACTTCATTTATGACCGAGCGAGGTGGCGCAGTGGTTGGCACACTGGACTTGCATTCGGGAGGACGACGGTTCAATCCCGTCTCCAACCATCCTGATTTAGGTTTTCCGTGATTTCCCTAAATCATTTCAGGCAAATGCCGGGATGGTTCCTTTGAAAGGGCACGGCCGATTTCCTTCCCAATCCTTCCCTCACCCGAGCTAGCGCTCCGTCTCTAATGACCTCGTTGTCGACGGGACGTTAAACACTAACCACCTACCTACCTACCTACCTTCATTTATGTAACTAAAAAAAAACGCTATATCAATATGACTGCATACTATTCCTAATGCTAGCAATTGTGTTGTTCTATTTCTGTTCTTACTTGTTTGAAAATTTATGACTAAAGGTCATTAGCAGTATACCATGTCTGAAAATATACTGCAGATATTTCAGCATCTTTCGCCCCACAGCACAGACGTATCGAGCTGTTCCCGTTGCCTTTAAACAAAGTATCACAAATGTTAAACTTTTTGTTATGTTGACGACGAATGAATCGTCGCCAATCTGAATGACTGGTGGCCAATGCTGAATATAAACATACAAATCTCTTCTTTGCATATACAGCAGGTTTGTCAGTGAAGTCAATAAGGAGCTGGCTGCGTGGTCTGGGTCTACAACGACTAAAATATTAGAAGTCGTTGGTAAAATATAATATATTGTACTTAACTGGTGGTACAGCAGTCCTCATAGTCAGGAGGGATATAATTACATACAGAGAGCTATAGAGGCATCACATGGGCCATACATTAACTAAGAGCCTTGTTACAGGTTGCTTCCTATCAGCTGAAGGCTATACTACTTTACTATTTGACGTTCCGAGCAAGAGGGACTGAGCGCACGCTAGAGACTTGTTGCAAGCCGCGAAGCGGCGCTAGTCTCGACTCGCGGGTCTAGTACTACTACGGACTGCGGTCGGTAACTGCAACCCCTGACAAGTGTGGCATCGAACGTTGATACCACACTTTTCCCATCTGAAGCTCAGTTTTCTGGTCCTTAAACAACAGTCCTCGTAACATTCAAGTGTTCAGCATTCCTTACATTATAGCAAAAACTTTACTCGAACCTCAGTTACGAAAATGACGATTGATAAATACATTTATAGGAACCTGCGTGTCAGCACGCCAAACAAAAACACTGCAAATTTATACACTGACTTCTTTCTCAGTAAATGAAGTCTGCAATGGTACATTACTTGTACTTACTTCCATAGTCCTTACATCACATTCTGCATGAGCACTGCTCATTCAGCAGAGAGTTACTTTTGTTACTGCCAGGCCGGTCTAGATTCGGGTTTTGGTGCAGTCACAGGTTGTTACTGTTCCTTCCTTGGTAGATGTATATGTAGATGTAGGTGGTAGATTCAATCAAGTTCAGTTAGTTTAAGGTTTTTCCATTCTTTTGATTGCCTTTTTAGTTTAACTTTGCCTGACACGAACTTCTCCCATCTCCCATCTAGGGGTATCATGTTTATAATTTTACAAGTATGTTTGGTGGCTATCTCGTCACTAGAAAGGTGGATGCCTAAGATCAACGTCTTCCATGTGCTGTCACAACTTTGGTCCTGCACGTGTCTGTAATTACAAAAGTATTATACGGATGTTTTGCAATTCTGAGAGAACTATGTGTCTAATTCTGACTACGTCATTCATTAGCTAATCATTTTCTTGTGTGGCCCAATTTTTTGCAGTATTTTCTAGACGTAATTACGCCTGTAAGTGAGAGCAGACTGTGCAACTACTCTCGGTTGCCATATTAGTGGTAAGTGTGTTAAAGGACAGTTTTTCGCAACAGTCACACATCACATGTAAATTTACAGAACTTTAAAGAAGAGACCCACCATGGACCTAAATAGCTATGGACATTGATTCATCTAAACTTTTTTCCAGAGCGACAGCAGTAGCATAGAGAGGGATCTATCATGCCCCGGGCGCCGCTTGCAGCGGACAGCAAATGATCTCCAAGACAAACACGATTTTCCAGAAAATATCCTTATGCTCATAAATTACGGATGATGCTGATACATGGTGAAACAACGCTCTAGTGGGCGGTCTGCAGGTTTAAATCAACTCGGGGTATGAACATGCGGTGTATTTGACCTGTGGTCGTCACACGGTGGCGCTGGCAGCAGCCCACATATGCAGAGGTGTGTTGGTGCATGTCAGAGTACGGTGCAGCGAGGAAGTGTGTAGACGTTTTCAGACGTGCTAATGGTGACTGTGTATTGAAAATGGCTCAAAGAACTCATATTGATGACGTTATGAGGGGTAGAATACTAGGGCGACTGGAGGCTGGCCAAACAGAGCAGGTCGTAGCATGGGCCATCGGTGTACCACAAAGTGTGATCTCAAGATTATGGCAACGATTCCAGCTGACAGGAAACGTATCCAGGCGCTACAGTAAGGGACGTTCACAGTGTACAACACCACAAAAAGACCGGTATCTCACCATCAGTGCCCGCAGACTGCCACTGAGTACCGCAGGTAACCTTGCTCTGGACCTTAATGCAGCCACTGGAACAGTTGTCTCCAGACACACAGTCTACAGACAACTGAACAGACATCGTTTATTCGCCCGGAGACCTGCAAGGTGCATTACACTGACCCCTGGTCACAAGAGAGCCCCTAATGCCTGGTGTCAAGAACACAGTACATGGTCACTGAACAGTGGTCCCAGTTTATGTTCACAGACGAGTCCAGTTATAGTCTGAACAGTGATTCTCGCCGGGTTTTCATCTGGCGTGAACCAGGAACCAGATACCAACCCCTTAATGCCCTTGAAAGGGACCTGTATGGAGGTCATGGTTTGATGGTGTGGGGTGAGATTATGGTTGGTGCACATACACCCCTGCATCTCTTTGACAGAGGAACTGTAACAGGTTAGGTGTATTGGGACGTCATTTTGCACCAGTACGTCTGCCTTTTAAGGGGTGTAGTGGGTCCCACCTTCCTCCTCAAGGATGATAACGCATGGCCCCACCGAGCTGCCATCGTGGAGGTGTACCTCGAAACAGAAGATATCAGGCGAATGGAGTGGCCTGCCACTTCTTCACACCTAAACCCCATCGAACACGTCTGGGATGCTCTCGGTCGACGTATCGCTTCACGTCTTCAAACCCCTACGACACTTCAGGAGCTGCGACGGGCACTGGTGCAAGAATGGGAGGCTATTCCCCAGCAGCTGCTCGACCGCCTGATCCAGAATCAGCCAACCCGTTCTGCTGACTGTGTACGTGTGCAAGATGATCATACCCCATATTGGTGTCGGGGTACATGCACAGGAAACAGTGGCCTTTTGTAGCACATGTGTTTCAGGACAGTTTGCTCAACTTATCACCAATACCGTGGGCTTACAGATCTGTGTCGTGTGTGTTCACTATGTGCCTATGCTATTAGCGCCAGTTTTACGTCGTGCCGCATTGTGTGGCACCACATTCTGCAGTTATCCTTAATTTATGAGCATGAGTGTTTATTTTTTTATATATATATAGATTGAAGCAGCGATTGAAAATTTGTACGGAAGCTGGAAATAGCACCCTGGTGTCCCGCTTACAAGGCAGGTGCATTAGCCACTAAGCCACCTTGACACAGTGATTCATAGACCTACGTGGATTACCCTGGCACGCCTCCCTCCTAGATCCAAATTGAGCCTTACACACGAATAGCATTGCTGAGGCTCTCCATGTTCTGGAATAGCACCTCAGGATCGAAAGTAAATGGTGGATCCAGCCTACAACCCAGATGCAGGTACTCGACCAAATGAAGTGACAGACTTTACTAGTCTCATAGGGATTTCATTTTATGTACATAGACTAAATCTGGGGAATTTAGACTGGGGCGGCAGTGAGAGTTTGGTTCGAGGAGGGAGGCAGGCTAGGATAAACCGTGTAGGTCTGTGAACTGTTGTGCTAGGTTGGCTTAGTGGTTAACGCACCTGCCTGCAAAGCACGAGATCTGGGTTCGATTCCCAGCGTTGGTACATATTTTCACTCGCCGCTTTCGCCTTGAGCTGTGCACGACTCGCGTTTATCCCATTTATTGTTTGTCATTTTCTATTACGGTACTGCTGCCTCGTTTTCTTATTCCATTTACGGGCGTCACTAACTTCCTGCCTTACTTGCCGGTGAGTGGCAGCAGCAGCAGCGCGTATCGGTAAGTGCACTGTCCTGCCATCTCTGTAGCGACCGATAGTATTTCTGAATCGTCGTGTGTCTGGCAGTCAATTCGGGATGGACCACCAGTGTAGTCGGGACGCAGCAGCAGTGAAGTCGGGGGAAGGAGCGCCGTTGAGACGCCAACAGCCAGTGGTAGCCGACCGCTGGCGACACACATGAACTGTCCGACAGAGGGAGATTGGAGTGGGACGACCGTTGGTTGGTCGTCTCATCGGAAGACGTATACTAGGTCCTATCACCGTTTCTAGGCCTGGGAGTTGGTCGGTTGGTGTGGAGCAGTGAGGAAATCTCCGCGGTGCGTAGCTTGGCGAGGCCCGCTGGCGGCCTCTATGTGGTGTCTGAGTGTGTGGTGCTGTTCCCATTGCTACGAGGTTCGTGGCTCACCGATCCTGGAGATGAAAGTTGTGTTCTGAGTTAATCTACCAGCAAGTCACGACTGTTCACATTGTGTCGTTTGGAGTTCGTTTTCAGCTGTTGGCATATTCCCACGAGCAACAACGTGTGTTTTCAGGTTGAAAAATTTTAGCCACCCTCTAGTGGAGTTTAACTGTACTTGTTTATTTTAATTTAAGTGCACCAGCGGAATCTTCTGCCCTGTGGCCGTTAATGTTCCGGTTACCTTCCCTGGCCATTGACGTAAATTCAGGCAGTGTATTTTCCTCATCGTGTTGCCGCTGTCCAGCATGATGTATAGTTTGACAGCTCAATGTATAATTGGTTGTGGGCGCCAAGACCTTCTACATTGTTCCATTGAACTTTCTGTTGTGGGCTGGTTGGGCGAAGTGGAGGTTATCTTGTCGGCGGGTCCGTTGACTGTCCAGCGGTTGGGTTGTCGTAGGATCGACGGTGGTTGGGCCGACTACCTGTCTCACCTAAGCGGGCGTTAGTGTCTGAATTCCAGGCCGACCCTCGGAACTTCTCAGCGCCCTTGGGTGTACTGCCATTACTTATTTGTTCTTGTTCTTTGTACCTGTATGGCCTCTAGCCGATTTTTAGATCAAGGTTGTTTTGCCCTTAAGGCGTCAGATGTTTTGGGCCGTCAGCCTAATTTAAGAGCTGTGTTACGTAAAGCCTTTCACATTTTTTAAAATTAATGTTATTGAGTCTTAAGTAATGGGCCTTCAGCCGATTTTTAATTTAAGTTGTTTGCTCTTAATGTGTCAGATTCTTTGGGCCTTCAGCCTAATTAAGGAACTGTTTTAAGATAAGCCATTGCCTTTTAAATTTCTGACTCTGGTTAAGCTTTAAGTTATTGGCTATTCATTCGTTTGTATATTAAAGTAGTATTGCCCTTAAGCCAGGAGACTGTACGACGCATTCAACCACTAATTAAGTTCCAAAACCGAAGCTGTGTTTTTTAAATTTTTTCCTGGCTCTTGTAATGTTTGATCAAATAAAAGGTTGTATGTTCGAGTGTAACTGACAGCCGCTTATTTTGGCCTCTTTCCACAACTTAAACTGCGTGTCCTGTCCTGCGGGTTTAGCAGGGCGTCTCAAGTCTATATACATAAAATCATACCTGTATAAGACCAGTAAGATCTCTGAAATTGTGTCATTTCGAACATAATATTATTAAATTCTGAATATTACATTACCTCATTTGTTTCTGTAGGGCGGGCGCGAATAGAGTGTAGTGTCTAACCTCGGGCACTGAGGAGAGGTGGAGCGGGCGCTAATAAAGTGTTGTGCCCCCGGCACCAATTAACGGGTGGGGTGCCAATAAAGTGTCGCCACTGAGTGACAGAGAAGCACGTAGGTGGGGGAGTGAAGCTGCCCCACTGGCCAACGAGAGAGACGGGATAGCGTAGAACGACTTTTTTCACAGGAGAATGGTAAATAGGACCAGACGAAGCTCAGAAAATTCAGAGCCCAGACAATCAAATTGAGCATGTTAGACACTCTCTAACAGGAAACAATTCATTTCACTTTCTCTCCTACTCCGTGTTAGTCAACTTCAGATCCAATCGCCGCTCCTTCCATCCTGCTGCTCCGTCATCTTCGTCATCTTCAGACATCTGCTGATCTGAGGCGTTTGGAGGACTTAGAAAATTACTGGGTCATCCAACACTTAGCCGCAGGAAAGGGCGCTAGCGCTGCAAGCGGCAGTACATCAGTCACCAACAACTACACTATGGAGAGACCGAGCTGCTACTGCAAAGGCTCTAGTGAATTTCAAGTCAGTTCATAATATTGTAATGTCAGAGCTTCACAATTAAGATTTGCCTTTTGAAATCATGAATAGTTGTCTTCCTAAATCCACAACTGATTTAACTTATTACCTTCAAAGGTTCTACGTATTACCTTCAACAGTTCTTTTAAATACCGTCAGTAGTTCTGTTCTATCCTAACTAATTTACCGACGATCGCTCCGTACTTGCGTGATTTATCCGCAGTATCCCGCGACCCTTTATCAGATTTACGTTCGCACAGTTTGCCATTATTAAATGTTTAGAAAGAAGTTTCCATTATTGTATATGAATATTTCATTATCAATGAGAGAATATGAATATCATTATGCCTTAATAGTTTAGTGTGTAACTTTTGATACGCGTGTGTGTATCGACTCTCCCCAATAAGGACGTTACAGGTGCTACTCTGTCAGTGCTAAGGCAATCGCAGGACATTGACCAAAACTTTGGGTCTCCTGGCACGCTGCCTTCACTTTCAGTACAGGCAGTAAGGTACAAAAACATTCAAGTTACTGGCTACAGACAAGGACAAAAAGTGAAAAATCAGGCCGGCCGCAGTGGCCGAGCGGTTCTAGGCGCTTCAGTCCGGAACCGCGTGACTGCTACGGTCGCAGGTTCGAATTCTGCCTCGGGCATGGATGTGTGTGATGTCCTTAGGTTAGTTAGATTTAAGTAGTTCTAAGTTCTAGGAGACTGATGACCTCAGCTGTTAAGTCGCATAGTGCTCAGAGCCATTTGAACCATTTTGAAAAATCAGTCCCTACGGCAGTTTTAGGACTATTAGCATCACTCCAGCGACAGTAAACATCGGTACATTCCGTCCTTTCCAATAGTTCAAACGGCTCTAAGCACTATGGGACTTAACATGGTCGTGCGGTAGCGTTCTCGCTTCCCGCGCCTGGGTTACCGAGTTCGCTTCCCGGCGGGGTCAGAGATTTTCTCTGCCTCGTCATGACTGGGTGTTGTGTGATATCATTAGGTTAGTTAGGTTTAAGTAGTTCTAGGGGACTGATGACCTCAGCTGTTAAGTCCCATAATGCTCAGAGCCATTTTTTTTTAACTGCATAGCACAGCGACACATTTATGTAGTCGTTTTTCCCGTGCTCCATACTTGAGTGGAACAGGAATAAACCCTATTATGTGAAACAATGGAAAGAACCCTTTTCCATTCACTTCACGGTGGCTTGGGGAGTTCGGATACAGATGTAGATCTTAAGTACCGCTAAATAAAAACAAAATATAATTTTATTTTGCTTGGTGGCACCAGTATTATAGCAAACAATCAATATTATGACTGTACGCAGAGAACTTGGTAGAGGTCCTGAGCATTCTCTATCTCTCCAGGTGGGAAACTGTGGCAAAAGGCGGAAGAATCAGCAATGATTTACATCTACAGTGTGTTTCCATAAGAGCATGCAAAAATTTAACTGTGATAGAGGATGCTCCACTGAACAATTTGAGGTATGGAACCTGCGGTCGGAAATGGAATGAAATGATTGTATGGCATTGTTGGCCAGGAGGCCCAATTCTGCTTTGACAGCCAAGTGCAAGTCTTATTTCAGTCGGCACCACATTGGGCGACTTGCTGTCATTGATGAGGATGAAATGATGATGCGAACAACACAACACCCAGTCCCCGAGCGGAGAAAATCTCCAACTCGGCCGAGAATCAAACCCGGGGCCAGTGCATGGAGGCATACACGTTACCATCCAGCTGAGCAGGCGGACCCTAGGGTCGGAGAAGCCAGCTTAAGGAGATAACAGGAATAAAGTCACATTACTGTGTACTTTTTTATTTACACTAGTTATAGTTAACTGCAAATACCATCACTGACACAATGAAAGTACCATTTGTACTGTGTCTTACAAAACTGATGGTCATCAACCTCAACGCAAGCATAACATTGGCGGTTCCGACGCACCCTGACAAATATCCCTGGTGTGTTTCGAATCACATCACTGGCAGCTGCAATTCTGGCAATTAATTCCGTCTCTGTATTCACTGGGCTCTCATACACAAGTGACTGGATATCCCCGTAGGAAAAAATCAAGGGGATTGAGTTCAGGTGACATCGCGGACTATGTAATTGGACCCCCCCCCCCTTCCAATCCAGCGACCGGGAATTACTGTACTGATACTGCTCCATTGTATTGTACTGTACATCTTTGAATAGCACTGAGTAATGAATGGGTCTGTCGTGGGACAACGTAAATACAATACAACAAAGCCACCTTATGGACAAATAAATCAAACAAAACCTATATTATTACTTCCTGGTAATCAGTCTCCTCCTCCTTGTTTCCTTGCAGAAATTAATGAATGTATATGTAAATAAATAGCACAGTACGTGTAAACTTGCAGGCATGTTTGTTGTAAATAAGCTGGAAAACAGTAATGCTAGACGAAGAGGTAGACAGTATCTCCTTTAGCTGGCTTCTCTGACCCCAGGTTCCCTATCTGAAGCTGTTCAGTGGAACATTATCTATGTATTGTTACATTTTTGCACGCTCTTACGGAAACACCCTGTGTGTCTACATCTACACTCCAATATGGACCCTGGGAGGGTGAACTTCAGGAACCACTACCATTGGCAACCCCCAACCCCCCCCCCCCCCCCCCCCCCCGCCCCTCGCCCATTTTCCCCGTTCATTTCGCGAATGATGTGTGGGAAGAATGACTGTCGGTAAGACTGCATATGTGCTCTAATTTCTAGGATTTTGTCATCGCGGTCATTTCACGGGGAGTATGTGGGAGGACGTAGTATGTTGCCCGGTTCTTCTTGGAGCATACACTCTCGGAAACTCAACAGTAGCCGGCCGCGGTGGTCTAGCGGTTCTAGGCGCGCAGTCCAGAACCGCGCGACTGCTACGGTCGCAGGTTCGAATCCTGCCTCGGGCATGGATGTGTGTGATGTCCTTAGGTTAGTTAGGTTTAAGTAGTTCTAAATTCTAGGGGACTGATGACCACAGATGTAAAGTCCCATAGTGCTCAGATCCATTTTTTTGAACCAAACTCAACAGTAAACTTCTCCGTGATGCATAACGGCGGTGTTGTAGGTCTGCCACTGGAATCTGTTGAGCGTCTCCTTAACACTTTCCCAGTTACTGAACGATCCCGTGTCGTAACACGACACTCTTCGTTGAATCTTCTCCATTTCTTATATTAACCCAACCTGATCAGAGTCCCAGTCTGATGAACAATGCTCAAGAACCGGCTGAACCACTGTTCTGTAAGTTAATTCTTTCATCGATGAATTATATTTTCTGAAGACTCTTTCAATTAATCTCAACTTGCTATATGCTTTTCCTATAGCTAGTTTGTGTGATAATTCCACTTTAGGTCGCTCCGGACGGCAACTTCTAGGAATTTTAAAGTTTTTACTGTTTCCAGTGATTTATCACCAATAGCGAAATCCAAAGGAATGGACCGTTTCGTGTATTTATGCGCAATACGTTACATTTATTTGCTTTCCGGGTCAACTTCCAGTCTCTGTCCCAACTGTCGATCCTCTGCAGGTCTTCCTGCGTTTCGCCATGTTCTTCTAGTATTGCAGCCGTCCTATAAACATCATCATCTTCCACGACCAGCCGCAAGGAGCTTCATACATTATCCTCAGTTATATTGGTAGGAAGCAGGCAGGTAGGTTGCAGTTGTAAAGTGCTAGACCACAAAGGAGCACAGTTCTTAATTAGATATCGATACAAACAATTTTACTAACCAAAGTTAGCTTGGCCTTCTGTAAAATAACGAAATTTTTCCATGCAGAATTTGTTAAGGAATGCTTTCCCTTTTACTAGATGAGTAGAACAACATTTTCTAAGTTCATTTGTTCGACAATATTTGTGGAATTAATAAGCAGTGAAAGTTTTTAAATGACTAGTTGAGTTGATTAAATAAACTTCACTACAACACAAGGAAAGAAATATAATTATATTAATGTTTGAGTACAACAGACGGATCTCTGAAATAATTAGGCTCACAGGCATTGACACAACCATTAAACCAGGAAACATGATGATACGTTGCTTCTTAACAAGCCAATTGGCGCCTTGTAATAATAATAACAGCAGTCTTTATATTTAAAAAAGCTTTGTGGTTCCAGAGACCTTTCCAAGTCTCAAACACCTATGATGTACACGACTGGCCATTAAAATTGCTACACCAAGAAGCAATGCAGATGATAAACGGGTATTCATTGGACAAATACATTATACTAGAACTGACATGTGATTACATTTTCTCGCAATTTGGGTGCATGGATCCAGAGAAATCAGTACCCAGAACAACCACATCTGGCCGTAACAACGGCCTTGATACGCCTGGGCATTGAGTCAAACAGAGCTTGGATGGCGTGTATAGGTATCCAGAAAGGCCCGTACAGGATCTGCAACATGCGGCCGTGCATTATCCTGCTGAAATTTAGGGTTTCGCAGGGATGGAATGAAGAGTAGAGCCACGGGTCGTATCACATCTGAAATGTAATGTCCACTGTTCAAAGTACCGTCAATGCGAACAAGAGGTGAGCGAGACGTGTAACCAATGGCACCCCATACCATCACGCAGGGTGGTACGCCAGTATGGCGATGACGAACACACGCTTCCAATGTACGTTCACTGCGATGTCGCCAAACACGGATGCAACCATCATGATGCTGTAAACAGAACCTGGATTCATCCGAAAAAAATGACGTTTTGCCATTCGTGCACCCAGGTTCGTTGTTGAGTACACCATCGCAGGCGCTCCTGTCTGTGATGCAGCGTCAAGGGTAACTGCAGCCATGATCTCCGAGCTGATAGTCCATGTTGTTGCAAACGTCGTCGAACTGTTCGTGCAGATGGTTGTTGTCTTGCAAACGTCCCCATCTGTTGACTCAGGGATCGAGACGTGGCTGCACGATCCTTTACAGTCATGCGGATAAGATGCCTGTCATCTCGACTGCTAGTGATACGAGGCCGCTGGGATCCAGCACGGCGTTCCGTATTACCCTCCTGAACCCACCGATTCCATATTCTGTTAACAGTCATTGGATCTCGACAAACGCGAGCAGCAATGTCGCGATACGATAAACTGCAATCGCGATAGGCTACAATCCGACCTTTATCAAACTCAGAAACGTGATGGTACGCATTTCTTCTCCTTACACGAGGCATCACAACAACGTTTCACCAGGCAACGCCGGTCAACTGCTGTTTGTGTATGAGAAATCGGTTGGAAACTTTCCTCATGTCAGCACGTTGTAGGTCTTCTTGTCGGTTAAATTTCGCATCTGTAGCACGTCATCTTCGTGGTGTAGCAATTTTAATGGTCAGTCGTGTATATATGAAGACTGAAGCGAAACGTGTAAATTTGTACCATGGCTGAGATTCGAAACCAGGACGCCTGCTCAATAGGCAGATGCGCCAACCACTACGCCACCATGGCACTGTGACATTGCACAACTGCACAGACTACCCCAGTGCGGCTCCCTCCTCGATCCATATTACCATTCACGCTTCATCCCACTTGGTATTCCACCTTAATCTCGAACAGCATTGCAAAGGTTCGCCAGCTGTACTGGAATAGCTTCTTAGCACACACCTAAACGCGGGATCCTACCTGAAGCCCAGGCATGGGTGCTTTATTTAAATGAAACTATATGGGTCCAGAGACCTTTTCAAGTCTCAGACATCTATGACGTGTGTATGCGGACTGAAGTGACGTATGAAATTTTGTGCCAAGGCTACTGTGCTAGGGTGGCATAGTGGTTAGTGCATCTGTCTAGAGAGTGGAAGACCCGGGTTCCAATCCCAGCCTTGGTAAATATTCTCATTCGTCACTTTAGTCTGCATAAACAGGGTCTTTCCACAAGAGGATGCAAAAATGTAATACGACAATGACAATGCTCCACTGAACAATCTGGGGTCGGAGAAGCCAGCTTAAGGAGATGTAGAGGAAAAACTTGTCCACCACTTCCTCTAGCATTACTGTATTCCAACTTATTTACAACTAACACATGTACAAGTTTACACGTACTGTGCTGTTTATTTACAAGTAATTCTTTATTTCCTGCAAGAAAACAAGGATGACTAGTTTGATTACTAGGAAGTCGTGATGCACGTTTTGTTTACTTTACTTGCCCTTAAGGTGTCTGTATTGTATCGAATATACGTTGCCCCCATGACAAAACGTGCTATGAATTGACGAAAGGTGCAGTGATTATTCAGTACTATTCAGAGATGTACATTACAAAGGACTGAGCAGTGCCAGAACAGTTCCGTAGAAGTCACTGACCTTGTGTGCGGGAAGTACGTTGCAAAGCTCTCGCTGCTGGAAGAGTTCTGCTTGAATTGTTGGGGAATGTACGCTTGGCTGTTGCTGAGAGGATGTGGATACAACATGCCGGTGCATCGCCTCACTTCAGTGTGGATGTCCGCAACCATCTCATTGCTGTATTTCCTGGTCGCTGGATTGGAAGGGGTGGTCCTATTCCATGTCTGAGAGGTCACCTGACCTGAATCCCCTTCATTATTTCCTGTATCTAAAGTCTCTTGTGTATGAGACCCCCAGTGGATACGGAGATGGAATCAGTTGCTAGAACTACAGCTGCCTGTGATGTGATTCGAAACACAGAAGGGATATTTGTCGGGATGCGTCAGAACCGTCGATGTCATGCTTACATTGAGGCTGGTGGCCGTCGGTTTCAGCGCTTTTTGTAAGATACAGTAAAAATGGAGCTTTTATTGTGTCAATGATGGTATTTGCAGTTACCTGTCACTAGAATAAATTTAAAAAAATACACAGTAATGTGAGTTTATTCCCATTATTTCTTTAAGTTGGCTTCCCCGATCCCAGGTGCCCTACCTCAAATTGTTCAGTGGGTCATCCTCTACGGTCTTTAAATTTTTGCACGCTGTTGCGGAAAAATCCTGTTTGCATATTTATATACACTCCTGGAAATAGAAAAAAGAACACATTGACACCGGTGTGTCAGACCCACCATACTTGCTCCGGACACTGCGAGAGGGCTGTACAAGCAATGATCACACGCACGGCACAGCGGACACACCAGGAACCGCGATGTTGGCCGTCGAATGGCGCTAGCTGCGCAGCATTTGTGCACCGCCGCCGTCAGTGTCAGCCAGTTTGCCGTGGCATACGGAGCTCCATCGCAGTCTTTAACACTTGTAGCATGCCGCGACAGCGTGGACGTGAACCGTACGTGCAGTTGACGGACTTTGAGCGAGGGCGTATAGTGGGCATGTGGGAGGCCGGGTGGACGTACCGCCGAATTGCTCAACACGTGGGGCGTGAGGTCTCCACAGTACATCGATGTTGTCGCCAGTGGTCGGCGGAAGGTGCACGTGCCCGCCGACCTGGGACCGGACCGCAGCGACGCACGGATGCACGCCAAGACCGTAGGATCCTACGCAGTGCCGTAGGGGACCGCACCGCCACTTCCCAGCAAATTAGGGACACTGTTGCTCCTGGGGTATCGGCGAGGATCATTCGCAACCGTCTCCATGAAGCTGGGCTACGGTCCCTCACACCGTTAGGCCGTCTTCCGCTCACGCCCCAACATCGTGCAGCCCGCCTCCAGTCGTGTCGCGACACGCGTGAATGGAGGGACGAATGGAGACGTGTCGTCTTCAGCGATGAGAGTCGCTTCTGCCTTGGTGCCAATGATGGGCGTATGCGTGTTTGGCGCCGTGCAGGTGAGCGCCACAATCAGGACTGCATACGACCGAGGCACACAGGGCCAACACCCGGCATCATGGTGTGGGGAGCGATCTCCTACACTGGCCGTACACCTCTGGTGATCGTCGGGGGGACACTGAATAGTGCACGGTACATCCAAACCGTCATCGAACCCATCGATCTACCATTCCTAGACCGGCAAGGGAACTTGCTGTTCCAACAGGACAATGCACGTCCGCGTGTATCCCGTGCCACCCAACGTGCTCTAGAAGGTGTAAGTCAACTACCCTGGCCAGCAAGATCTCCGGATCTGTCCCCCATTGAGCATGTTTGGGACTGGATGAAGCGTCGTCTCACGCGGTCTGCACGTCCAGCACGAACGCTGGTCCAACTGAGGCGCCAGGTGGAAATGGCATGGCAAGCCGTTCCACAGGACTACATCCAGCATCTCTACGATCGTCTCCATGGGAGAATAGCAGCCTGCATTGCTGCGAAAGGTGGATATACACTGTACTATTGCCGACATTGTGCATGCTCTGTTGCCTGTGTGTATGTGCCTGTGGTTCTGTCAGTGTGATCATGTGATGTATCTGACCCCAGGAATGTGTCAATAAAGTTTCCCCTTCCTGGGACAATGAATTCACGGTGTTCTTATTTCAATTTCCAGGAGTGTATTTCAGAATAACACACGATGCAGAACTATAACAGTGAGATAAACAGAGTTGACACAAGTTTAGACAACTAGTAACATTTGGCTACACTAAAACACGGGAGATGCCAGAATACACTTGCTTAAACAACGCAATGCTTAATATGCCAGACATTCACTTAAAACATTTAAAAGATTACAAAAGGATATGAGTAAAGGTAGTTGTGGTTAAGTACCACAAAACTAAGTTCCGCTTTGGTATTATCTGAATTGCCATAATAATGTAAGAAAAAAATGGGTATTAAAGGCCTCCAACTGAGATAATAACTTAAAACGTTAAACACGGATCTCAGCCGTTAGAACCGAACCAGAGGAAGGTAAACCGTTCACGGGAAAAATCGGTGAAATGTCATCACTCGCAATAACATTCAAATGATATTATAGATACACAGGTAAGATCTTAACCATGGCAAGCAGAAAACATAAATTTTCACTGCCAGTTTTCGGATGAGTTCCGAAGCGTTGACAGAGACAAGTTTAACAGATAGCCCTCACCGAATAATTTTCTTCTGTTATGGTCCTGAAATAGCGGATTCAAAGCCTTCGATGTCGTGTGCCAGATTTAACCTACACAGCTTGACTTCCTTCTCAGCGTGGTTCACCAAGTTTATAACAGCCAGGCCCGGACTGCAAGAAACGCAAGGATGTAGGAAGGGGCCCAGAGAAACTTCCTCGCTCGTCTACAACTAGAGTCAAATGGCGATGTACCAGATCTAGCTCATCACCGGTGATTATGTTACAACTCACTCCAGTACATACCTCAGACTGCGAGTTCGTTTGCGTCGGAGTTGCGCCGGTTGCTTCCTGGAGGTGCGGAAGGTAAACGCATTCTCGTCATTTAAGAAAAGACACTCTGGTGCATACTATCGAACCCATGTATTCACACGGGCCATACAGGGTGATTCACGAAGATATGTAGATATTTTAATATGTTATTCTACATATAAAACTAAAGAAAAAAGATCATATAAACATAGATCCGCAAATGTTTAGTTATGGAGTTACGATTAATAAAAGATTATGCCTGAAATTTAGCAACTTCATTAATATGAAGTCATCGCAAAACTGTACGAGGTTAAAGTAAAGCACAATTACCATTTATTTTAGCGAAGTTGCTAAATTTCAGGTAAAATTTTTTATTAGCCGTAACTCCGTAACTAAACCTTTGCAGACCTATGTTTATAAGAACTTTTTGTTTAGTTTTACTTGTAAAATAACCTATTAAAATTGAAACGTCCCCTTTGGAAAATTTATGAATGATTGTACTGATAAACCCCTTACGTTATTTGATTTTCAAACAGCTGAGCAGGATGGAAGTTAATCAGACATTTGTCTCTTTACCTATTCTGATCAGCACTAAACTGACACACAACATTTTTAGCGCAACGCAATCTGACTTTCAACACAATGCCTACAAAAGATATATATATATATATATATATATATATATATATATATATATATATATATATATATATACATATAGTTCATGATATTCAGTATTACAAATTTACTCTTTTTGGCGGACACACGTCCAGATTGTCCGCTCTTAAAATTCTGCCATCTCTCTCCCCACATCCACCACTGCTGGCAGCTCACCTCCAACTGCGCAACACTACGCGCTGTTCACATCCAACTGCCCAACACTGCAATAGCGAATATTACAACAATGCCAACCACCCACAGACTGCACACAGCACAGCCAGCGATTTTCACACAGAGCGCTACGTGGCGTTACCAATATAAAAACCGAAACAGCCTACTTACAAAGCCCCCATGCTCCCCACAAAAAATTTTACAAATTGATTTGTGCACTGGCCAATATATATTTGTTGAAAAAATTTTATATTAACGCTAACAAATACATCAAATGCACACACTTATCGATACTATGTTGGTCAAAAGCTAAAATTTTCTCACAGTCCATAAAGACAGTCCTCATCATTCATCACAGACCAAAGCCACAGCAGAGTCAGTCGAAGTTTTGAAGAATATTCATACGTAGGTCATCACAGAGCAGACCACTGTAGTCCTGTTAGATATTACAGTATTGGTAGGCCACCAGAGGTGCAGACTCACAGCAGTCCCTATAGAAATAATGGTATTGGTGAGTCATCAAAGTTGCAGACCCACTGCAGTCCTTGTAGAGATGGCCAGCAGCCATCTGTTGCGACTGTGCAGGTGCCCAATCACCATCGAAGAGTCTTGTGGAGAATATAGCAAGTCCATAAACCACCACTTGTGCACTCACAAAGTTTTTGGAATTGTCCTTAGAACCAGCAATGCTGTTAACCAGTCCCTTGCTGAATTATTAACACATGTGCAAACAATAACAATCCCAACTTCTCACATATTGTGCATATACTATGACCAACAGAAATGTGTGCACTGAAATGAATGCTTAAAGTTATTTAATTTGATGAACTGGTGTCAATTACAATTTCATAACATGAGAATACAATCACAAAGGTACAAAAAAACATTATTGCAAACATAATGATACAGATAACATTTGTAGTAATGCAGGCTGTACAAAAGAATAGTAATAAACATGTACATCAGTGTTACAGAAATTATGACATAAGTAAATAAATAAAATAATGAGAATAGTTTTCGAAACATTAATTTCGCAAATGAGCATTGAAACAGAACAGAATTAATAATGTCTTTACAAAGTAAATAACACAGTATTAGAAAAATTCTACGACATAACTCTTATCAGATAAACATATAAAGACAGAAAGAACATAAATATTCAACGGTACACAAACACATAGCGAAATAACACAAAAGGAAAGGACAGGGTTTGCTTTACTGCAATATTTTGTAAACAAAACTTTCTTTACTTCTTGGAGATCTCCCTTCATTCATCATTATTCCAAAAAAGTCCTGTCTACACCTCTTGTCCCTAAACTCTACTGTTTTGTTCATATCCTCTTTCAAAATAATTATTCCTCATTGTACACTACTCATTTTGGCCCAAATCGTTTTCATATAACTTCTTAATGCATTTCTTCCAACTCATCACAACTCATTCTCTTATATAGCCTGAAGCTAACTTAAATCCACTGAGCTCAGATGCGTTAACTAAGGGATGAGGCAATGCAACAGCACAAAACAATTAACACAAACAGCAATGACAAAAAATTCAAATTGGCAAAGCAAGCAGCAGTATATCTAAATTAGCAAAGCAAATTCAACATTACAACTAATATGAGCCAATGTGCAGCAACAAGAAAAATAAATCAGTAGTGATTCTGGCTTAACAGAGTAATACAAAGTGAAATTTAGTAGCACTATGCCTGGCAAACAGCAGCAGCAAATGCTATAACTTATACCCAAACATGACAAAGCGCAAGCAGAAAAAATATTACAGTAACGATAGCTATGTCTAATACCTATGGCACATCTTAACACTAGAGTGATGCATCACGATAACTTACTCTAGCAGACAAGTTACCAAATCGTTAAAAAATTATGTATGCGATTCCTGTGGAGGGAAATGTCTATTTGTGTTCCCTTTTTTAAGAAAGTAAATCATAAAATTATTGTTCAACGGATCTGTAGACAGAAAATATTTACATTAGTACATCTATTAAATTTATTTTAACCAATGCTGCAGTGCAGCTAGACATTAGATATTAAACAAAATAGGCAAATATATATACTGTAAGAAGGCTGTTTAGGTTTTTATGTTGGTAATGCCATGTAGTGCTCTGTATGAAAATCACTGGCTGTGCCGTGTGCAGTCTGTCGCTGGTTTGCATAGTTGTTCGCTATTGTAGTGTTGGGCAGTAGGCTGTTAACAGCGCGTAGCATTGCGCAGTTGGAGGTGAACCGCCAGCACTGGTGGATGTGGGGAGAGAGATGGTGGAGTTTTGAGAGAGGATGATCTGGACGTGTGTCCATCACTGATATATATTATGACTTTTGAACACTGATAAGGTAAATACATTGTTTGTTCTCTATCAAAATCTTTCATTTGCTAACTATGCCTACCAGTAGTTAGTACCTTCAGTAGTTAGAATCTTTTATTTAGCTGGCAGTATTGGTGCTCGCTGTATTGTAGTAGTTTGAGTATCAAAGATTTTTATGAGGTATGTGATTCATGAAAGGTATAGGTTATTGTTAGTCAGGGCCATTCTTTTGTAGGGATCATTAAAAGTCAGATTGTGTTGCGCTAAAAATATTGTGTGTCAGTTTAAACACAGTCATTTATAATTTTTCTAAGGGGGCGTTTCAATACAAAGCAAAGCATGAAACATCATCCACTAGCCATATGGCATTTCATAAGGCAGTAAAAAAATCTCTCAACTAGAAAGACAGTAGTCATAATCAGGTGTATAGACATAAAATATCTCTCATCATTTCATAAGGTATTTCAGTAAATATCAGAAAGTGTGAGCTCAAAACTGTAATTATATGTTTCAAGTATGAGCATGTCTTATTTGAAATGCTTCCTACAAAGAAATGTCAAGAGCGAGGTTAATGGCCTCATTTTTTCACCTAAAGGCTTTTACTCCAGGCGACTGGCACAGCTGGGCGCCCATAATGCATTACGTCAAGGTCACTTAATTTTCTTACCGAAATACGAGGGCTATCCACAAAGTACATTACGTTTTGGAATTAAAAATAAATAAAGTATTGGAATTTTTTATTATATACAGATGAAAGCCACACTTAAATACTACTTTTCTACATAGTTGCCATTTAAATTAAGGCACTTATCGTAGCTATGGACGAGCTTGGAAATTCCTTCGTCGTAAAATTCGGCCGCCTGGGCCTTCAACCAAGTAATAACTGTCTTTTGGGACAGAAAAGGAGTGATTTTTGTGGATTTCCTGGAAAGAGGCATTACAATAAACTCTCAAAGGTATTGTCAAACTCTGCACAATCTCAAAAGAGCAATACAAAACAAGCGCAGGGGAAAGTTGGGCTCAAAAATCTTGCTGATTCACGACAACGCCCAGGCCTACAGGACAAATGCCACTCGTGAAGTTCTCGAATCTTTTAAGTAGGAGTTGTTTCCCCATCCGCCGTTCAGTCCCGACCTGGCACCGAGCGACTTCCACTTATTCCCAGCAATGAAGAAGTGGTTGGCTATGCAGCGTTTTGATGACGACGCACAGCTTCAAGAAGAGGTAACCACGTGGCTGAAGGCGCAGGCGGCCGAATTTTACGACGAAGGGAATTTCCAAACTCGTCCATCGCTACGATAAATGCCTTAATTTAACTGGCAACTATGTAGAAAAGTAGTATTTAAGTGTGGCTTTCATCTGTATATAATTTAAAAAATTCCAATACTTTATTTATTTTTTGTTCCAAAACGTAATGTACTTTGTGGATAGCCCTCATAGTTACGACAACGGTCTCCGCTACAATGACAGTATCATATAAAAAATTTCACAGGTCGAGAATTTGCGTTACCAATGTGTAGATACAAAATCCTATAAATATAACAGTGCCCAAAAAATTTTCGTCGGCATTGTGATACATTCACACATTTAGACACATTTCATAACTCTTAAAGTACGATTCTTGGTTTCCAACATCCTTTTTCACAAATTAGAGTCCCTAACCACTATTCATTATTCCTTACTTTATTATACATATACATATTCGTCGACACTTGTTCAATACTTCATCGTAATAAATACGTTGCATAATCAAATTCCTCATATAGCATCAGATTATTGATCATAAACATACCTCAACAGCATAATACATATCATTGTCGTAATAATAAAATCATAACACCTCTGTCAAATCTCAAAAACGTCGTAGCTTTCTGCAATAATTTCAAAACTTTAAAAAATTATCTGCTCATTTCAATAGTGTCATCTATCTCAAATGTACTTTAAAAATCATTATCCCATACCAATACATCATTCAAAGCTCTCATAGAATCACAATGGTTCCGAAAAAATATGAACAGTTCACAAAGTACAGACAAAATACAATCTCACAAGTGTGAAGTTATCCAACTGTGTAATTACATAAACATCTGTCACTCATGTAGTAAAAAAAAATTTTTGTCTCTCTCAGTTAAATAATTAGATAGCTGTGTAATTTATGTGTTAGAGAAATATGGTACTGATGTGTAAAGTTGTATAAGCAAATAGGGCTGCTAGCGCTCACTACACACTTAGTACACAAAGTAGGCATGTACCCCCCTGAGGATTAATGTAATTATACCCTCAGCTGTTACAGATTACAGCAATGGAATGAAATGTATCACGGAAAACCTTTGTATCTCTGTAATTCAAAAATCTTTAAAAATAAATGTTTTAAGTACAAAATTAATCACTTAAATATATGTACTGTAGCGCTAAACTGTGTGTCTCGTTGTAAGATAATCTCTGTCATCACTTAAGGGTAAAAAATATGCCAAGTGTCGTAATTATCGTCTTCCATAAGCAAAGCTTTGTAGAAGTCAATGTACTTACCTTCTAATAAACAAAAGTGAAATGCTACACTTATAGATATCGTAGTTATTACGTACATTACCGTGATCAAGAAAGTACTTTACTGTAACGTATTGTTGTGCTACGAGAAAGGCTGTCTCGTTGTAGCTATAGCACAAAAGTTACTACTAAAACATGTTTTACTTTCCAGAAGAATTCAGAAAAACTGTGCAGATACAAAACAGATACACCACAAACGCACTAATATAAATTGTGTCACTCATTCGTAGTATCGTGATATAATCGTTTAGCTGTCAAATAAACTAACCACTGTGTCATCTGGTATTTCTCAGAAAGCACTTTAAATCCATAATGTATTTTCAAGTAAACCAAAATGTTGTATTAAAATCTCATTAGCAGTACCGGTATATGTTCTAAGTATGTCAAGCCTTATAGTGGTTATGTAATCATGCAACTAAGAAGCAAAAATGTACACACACAATAACACTGTGTCGTATGTTCACCATAACAATGCATTCGTAATTACTGTCTAAATATGTTTCCTAGGCTCTGGATAGTTGAATTCAAATCATTGTTTGCATGTTAACAGTTTCTAAGTGTGACAAAGTGTACTAGTAGCGTGAAGTTAAAAATCTTATGGCAGAGACTAAGTTAAAAAGCTGGTTATCTATCAATAAATGTTTTTATCGGTGAAATGTGATGCAATCTTTTACCCTTTCCAGTTCGAAGAGTGTCAACGTCAAAGAAATTATCATGTTGTATACATCGGTAAGGAAAGCTAAAATTTTTCTCAAGGTTAGCGTCTATGTTATTTTTCTCTGAGTCAGCCGGCGCGAGTGGCTGCCTGCGGTGCGAGTCATTGCCTGTCTCTTTGTTGGCGCGCGTCGTTATTAGGACTAGGAGGTCTAACTTCTATAAATTCACCTTGTAGAGAGTGCCCTGCCCTGTTTGAATCCTCCCAGTTCTGGTGAAATTCAGGTCTGTCGTTACGATTATATCGTCTGTCGTCATGTCGATAGATTCCTTAGCTTCTTTCTTGTCGGACACGTGGTGGAGAATTTCTCCCTTAATCGTAACTGCGCGTTGACCTGTTGCGTCTGAAGTTATTCTGTGTCCCTTGATAATAATTGCTTTGGTTCCCATATTGTCTGTTTCTATGGTTATCTCTGTCACATTCATTACTATGGAAATGCGATATTTCTCTGTAATTATTTTTACTCTGCCAACGGTTGCCAGATGGGTGGTGTCTTTTTTGGTCACTATTTGCGTTGTAAGAATAGTCTTGTCGTGTCCACTCATTATTTCTGTCATCGCGGAATTGTGACGGATGTGACCTGTAATTGTTGTGTTCCTGTTTTCGCGTCCCGCGATTGTCAGTGTCAACTTCCAATTCTTGTAATAGTCCTTGAAAGGCGTCAATGTCGTCTTTGCACCGTCCTGCAAAATAATATGTCGCAAATGTTCAGGCAATTTGATTAAGCAAATGCGGGTGAGCACTGAGGTTCTGTATGGGTTTGACAGATACTGATTCTTATGCAACATGTCTTCTAAATGTTTCACAAGACTGGAAAATTCAGATTGTTCGAATGTTTCATCATTATGATGCTATATTTTACTCGGTCTGTGTAGCTTGAGATCAATATGCTGAGAGGAAGGCATGATTTAATTCTCCTTCACTTTGACAATCGTGAATGACCGATCGCATTCTTACAGATGGTTCATTCTCTAAGTAGCCACACATAAATTCTAATCTGTGCTCTAATGACCAGTTTGGAGGAAAACAATGAGAGAATTGATGAAGGCACGCTTGTGGATGAATATCGATGCCGGAATTCTTAAATGTTTTGAATTTACGTGTAGTAATGAACAGCTTATAGTCAAAATCATCATGTCGGCGAGTCGCATATCGGTCATTGTTACGTCGTGTTGGCGGTTCCATCTCACAGTTCGGTGCAACTTGCCAATTTCTTTCATAATTTCCGAAGTGCCCTGTGTTATTATTTTGTGGCTTTTCTAAGTCTCCTTTGAAATATGTAATTCTTGACTACATGTGCCAACTAATTTTGTACTTCCCAGATTTCTCTTTTATGTTGCGTATTAATTTGATTCTGATTTTGTTTGAATTTCTTAATTTGTTCATACACTTCTGTGTCAGTGAAGGCTATGGGTCTTGTACCATTCAGATCATCATCTACCTTTGTAGATAAGTTAGTGAACTGATTCGAAAGTTCGGCTACTTTCTCCGATAATGAACTAATTCCTTTAGTCTGTTTTTCTGAACCAAGTTTCAGAGTGTCCATTTGTGTTGAAAACGTATCGACTGTGTCCTTTAAGTTGTCCCGAGTTTTTGCAAGTTGCGTAACCGAATCGGTAGATGCAACTGAGTCAATTTTAGCTTGCAAGGTGTCATGATTTTCATGAACAATAGTTTGCAGTTCCTTTATGGCTGCTTCGTGATTCTGTAATGCTTTTTCACGGAGCGAAAAAATAGGTTGGAAATGCTCACAAATTTGTGTTTTTACGTCATTCCAGACTTTTTGAGATTTCGATTCGATTTTAAGTAACTCAGCAGTTAAACCTTCACGTGTTTGTTCAAGCGTGGTGTATAACATTTGAAGCTGTTGCTGTGCTTGTCTCTGGTTTTGTTCCATTTTGTCTAATTTTCGAAGATTTTGTTCCATTGTGTCTAACTTTTGAAGCTTTTGTCCCGTTTATTTCTGATTTTGTTCAAGTGTTGTGTCTAACGTTTGTAGCCTTTGTCCCATTTGTTGCATTAACTGTAATAACAATGCACTGGTGTCTGAAACATGTTCCTCTGTACTTTACAGCAGTGCATTAGCACCGGCAACATTCGCATTTTGAAAAGCAGAAAATGTGTTTTGACTTGATTGAGAAACGGGTAATGACACAAAAACTGAATCTATGGTATTTGCAAAATTGTTTCCTGTCACTTCGGATCCCTGTGGCGTGCTGTTGCCGACCGACCGATCGACAATACTACCCTCTTCACTAGCTGTTTCACTGTCTACACGATTATTTATTGCCTCATCCATTCCCCTATGCACGATTACCAAATTACTATGTTGAACATTAGTTAATTCATTACATAATGGCGCTAAGGCACTACTCTCGTCTTCACTGTCATTTCTCAGTCTACTTTAGAGCCAAGTATTACGTTTTTCACATGTCATTGTTGTCACAATATTTCACACGATAACAAAAAAAACACAATTGGAAGAGCAAAAATAAGAAAAGAAAAGAAGATAAGAAAAACCTGGAGGATGAGGAGTATGGAGGATTTTAAAATTTAGGTAAGCTTATTACATGTAGAAGTCTGAGAACAAAATCTTTGAACCTCATTTTATCTGTTTTACGTTTTTTACGTTATTGGAAGCCTTTTCTCAAAACGTTTATGTGGTAATGCCATCAAGTTTTCAGGAACTGTTCGCAACATGTTGCTGTCTCACCGGAACTAAAAAATATGAGATCCTGCAATTACATTCTGATTTTTAGATGATTTGAGTTTTCAATTTTGCACATCCAAAATGTTGTTAAAGCTGCACAAATCTTCTTCCTGAGTCAGACTGTGCATTGGTGTTTGCTCAGTGGATAGTTTGTGGAAACAAATTGCCCACCCAGCACGCCTCATTGCCTCTAAATTATATGTGTTTTCCCTGATAACTCTCCTATAAAATAACTAAAGAGAGTTAGTTTCTTTCAGAATAAGCCTTCCTTTTCCTCCTAGTGGTTTTCCATCCTCAAGTACTTCACCTTTCTTCTCTTTCATCAAGCAACGAAACCTACTACCCAGCCTCTTTTGGATGTGGTCAACATATTAAAACTTTTCTATAGTTGTATTGTACGGATTTTTATCTGTTACAGCTTTGAACGAAGAGAAGTCCCCATCAGCAAGGTATTTAGTATATCTAACACCCTACTGGTCCTCAGATTTGGAGAACATCCTCACAACTGCAGCAGCCTCCATACCCCCACTTGAGCCACTAGAAGTCTTAGAGAACGCTACTGCATGCTTTTCTTGCCACACAATCTCACTGTCTTTATTGTTGGACATTTTCCTTGTTGCACGTTGGTGACAATATTTAGACATAATTTCTACATCTAAAACTTTACCTGAGTCAATACCAATAACAGATGCAACTCCATACAGAGATGTGTGACTCCTTTTCACCCATGTCCCATCTACAGACACACACAGTTCAGTAACATTTGTAGGAGATTCACTCTCATGAATATCTACCCAGGATCTATTTCTTTTTGGTTTATTTCCACCAATTTCTCCACTGTTTCCTAAATGTAGTAAAAGGTGGGAGTAGCCGCCAGTGCAGAGTTAATCAGTTTAACAATTTAAAGGCATTTCTAAAGCTGCTATCACGATAAAATCCACACACAACATAGATTAAACTGTGTAGATCGAGAAAATAACATTTCTGAAAAATCGATTTTTTGGACCAAAATATATTACACCCCCTCTTAACGCAAGAAAGTGCAGGGGAAGTCATTTTTATACTCGCCTTTAGCAATGTGATAGAATTCGGAATGTGATGTAAGACACAAAGAAATTACAGACATTGGCTCTGAGCAAGCGTTGATTGAAGTCAATGAGGAAAGTTGAAAATTTGTGTCAGACAGGGATTCAAACCTGGATCTCGTGCTTTCCAGGCAGACGCTCCGATTACTAAGCCGTCCGGACACAGTGATCACTGCAACTGCACGGAATATCCTAGCATGCCTCCGGGCAGACCAAAATTCCCAACCTATCCCACACTACAAATGTAGCACCACTTGCCCATTAGCCTGGTGTTCATCTGCACTGAAGATAATATTGGCTGTCCTGCCTGATAGAAACGATGTTTTGGCGCATTGTGGTGTACACAGTAATTTTAATTTTGAATTGCCTACGCATCGCTCATTTCATTTTTTATGTACCTGGAAATTCAATGGAAAGATTTTGTGTGTTGCTGGCACAAGATGTTTGTGATAACCTTTTTGAAGATCTGAAGATGGTTCCTTAGTTGTACCGAAATCGGTTATCTAGAATAAAGTTTTTTTTATAGCGATCTCGGCTAAGAAGTTCTTCCTCTCCTAACTAACAATCAGGAGCCCACGCTCTAATCCCGGTCTGACACAAATTTTCGGCTTTCACCATTGATTTAAATCAGTGTCTGCTCGCAGCCGATAATGTCATTCTTTTGTGTCTCCATTCATGATGGCTGCTGGATCAACATGGTGTCTGTTCTTCCAGAATGTGACCGAAACAGCAGAAACCACATATGTTTATGACGTAAGAGGGGAACCCTTCGAGGAGGAAAAGAGACGCATTCAGTGTGTGAGTAAAGGTGGTCACGTGGAAGGCGTATATCAGCTTCAAGAAGATTCAAAAACTTCCAAGTAGGTGGACTTAGGTCTGCAGAAGTGTTATGGATCTCTCAGCCAACTGAATAGAATCACCCATTTAACTTTAGTGTTTAAACCCTCTGATAACTTCATATGGAGGTTTTGACATGTAAGAAAGATGTTAGAAACATCTAAACTTATATCTGACGCAATAATGCAGAATGATGAAAGACGCCTCCTTTGGGGGAGCAGGGGGTGCAGACGCCATTGAGTTCGGGCAAGGGGCAAGTGGCTGCGCAGATTATGCAGCAGTTGTTTTAACATGTACGCCGTCTCATTGCTGAAGTTCAAAGGGCGAATAGCCTTTTGCTTTCAGATTCAGTTCGCGAGGGTTCTTTTTTTTTAAGTATGGTATATTTTGAAAAAGGGAATAATGTAGTTAGAAATGGAATTGCACATTGAAGACTTCTTACTCTTAACAAAGACAGTACGCGTAGCTATACACTTTGGCTTACGGCGTTTTGTTTTTCAGTGACAGTGTCTTTATTGCCGGTGGGCCGCCCGAAAAGCGGTGCGCGTTATACCGCCCTCTTCTGAGAGTCGGGGAGAGAAGCCGGCCCCGCGTTGTCGACAGAACCTGGTGTGTCGGGCAGCCTGGCTATGGTTTTAAGCACGTTCCCACATCCACCTAGGTAAATACCAGACTGGTACCGACATCCTACCTTAGATACGCGATATGCCAACATGTAGAATGCAGTTCCACACTTGAACATGAGATTTACTCCAGACAGAGACAGATGGGAGACACAAATTCCATTCCCAGGGGAGAAGTGGCGTAAGTAAGGGCCCCTGGACATGAACTACTTAACATTGCTACAACCTGTATAGCCTACCGACCTCGCGAAGAAATGGGACAACGCAAATAAAAAGAAGGAAAGAAGAATAATAACAACAACAAGAAGAATTTTCACCAGTTATGACTAGACGGCAAGGGTACAGTGCGCCCTCTGAATACGTAACCCACTGATCAGCCGGAAAATTATGACCACTGCCTGCTGCGACGTTGGTGGTCGCCTGGTGGCGCTACGGGCAAGGTATGTAAGCAGAGCAGACACAGACGAGGGATCATCCTAGCGAAGATACGGGCTGTAAAAGGGGAGATCCATTGAGATGAGAGACTTTTACAAAGGCCAGATTATTATTACACAGAGCCCATGAACGCGTATCTCGAAAACGCCTAAGCTGGTCAAATGTTAACGAGATGCTGTCGTGAGCATCTACGGGAAGATGGTGATCTGTGGCATCTCTGGCCAAAGAACACATTGTTGGTGCACGCAGAGTGTTTCGGAGCACACCATTCATACTGCATTGTTGAACATGGAGCTCTGCAGCAGACTATTCATATATGTTCACACGTTTCCCCAACAACATCGTCAATTACTATTGCAGTGGGCACGGGGCCATCGGGATTCGACCGTCGATCAATGGAAACATGACGGCTCTTCGGGTGATTCACAATTTTGCTACATTCTGCGTCGTCATCGAGGTGAACAGCGACTTTAAACGTGCAGCGCTTGTTGTCTTCCCCGATGACCATGTCATCTTCCAGCAGTCTAATTGTCCGTGTCTCGGAGCCATAAAGGTGCTACAGTGGTTTGAGAAGCATTATAGTGAAATCACATTGATGTCTCCACGACCACATGTTCCTGATCTGTGTGTGTGTGTGTGTGTGTGTGTGTGTGTGTGTGTGTGTGTGTGTGTGTTGGAATTCCTAAGAGACCAAACACTGTTGAGGTCATTGGTCCCTAGACTTACACACTACTTATACTTACTTAAACTAACTTATCCTAACATCAACACACACACACACACACACACACACACACACACACACACACACACACACACAATGCCCAAGGGAGAAATCGAATCTCCTGCGAGAGGGGCCGTGCAATCCGTGGCATGGCGCCTCTAACCATGCAGCTATTCCCTGCGGCCACATTTTCTTAATGTAAATTCTATGGAACCCATCCGGGTCGCTATCGGGCACCATCACGACGTTCACACATCATGGGCTCATTATTTATGCGAAATATCTAATGCCTCATACCTCCACAAACCCACTAACGAACAGTCCGATACTTGGTACGCAGAATCAGTGATGAATTATGTTCCAAAGGCAGACAAACAGGTTATTAAATAGGTCATCATAATGTTATGGATCATCAGAGTATTATTCTCACCCTGTTTCACCCACTCTAAGGGCCCTCGTATCTATAGGCGGCCGCTCCCTAACCCTCAGGGAAGTGAGGTTTTCTGTTTCAACAGAACGATTTGAAAATCAGTATTGTATGAGTTTTTAACATGGTCGGACCTGAAAATTTTTATAGCTACTTACAAGTCGCCATTCGCCTTCCAAAATTGTAATAATGTACCCTTCACCCAGTTCTAGCCCCCCCCCCCCTCTCCTACAAAAGTTAGTATGGGCGCCTTTGGGTCAGTGTACTCTTTTCTGGTAGTAAAGCGTTCGAATTGCTATATTTAGAGATCTGCATGGCTGAGAAAAAACCTTTACAGAGTGATATTAGTACGAGTAAGTTTCAGATCTCGTTTTCCATAACTTCACGCAGAACACCCAGGAAATTGTATGGCTTTCCACTTTGGCTCCTTGTGATATGGTGCCAGGCACACACTATGTCGAAGCGATAATATCAGTTGTCAAGCCAGGAATTTAGTGGTCACCAGATCACCATGAAAAACTGTAAAATGTTTGGTTCTGTTCTTGTTGGTAGGCTTGACAATCACCTTCCCTGGCTTAAATTACCTTTAGCTAGTAGATTTGCTTGATGGCAGACGCACAACAGCGGCCAGCAGCTGTTATGTTAAGGTGAATCGCTGCACAATCTTCGTTCGTTCCTGAGCGTAGCCTCACACACCAACAAGACAGGCAGGTAAGCAGATAGATAATGTTTATATTGGGTATTAATAAACGGCTTCAGCTGTCTTTAATCTTTTATTTTTAGATAACTACCAGTTTCGTGGTACTAACAGCCAGGTGATCATTTAACTACAACATTACAGCTAAAAAGCTCGGAATTTGGAACCTCTTTGAATAAAACAGCTGGATGCATGGATTTCAGCCCAATCCAGTGGACGGAGCCTTTTCTTCATTCTGTACACAGTTGCAGAAAAGGGTAAGTGACTGCGTAGTGTCTCGTACTGAACAGCGAATGTTGCGTTCTTAGTTCCAAGCTTATAGGTCTAATATATGTTCACCTGAAGACATGGCTCTTAGCATCATGATCCAATAGTTACCTACAAATAAAAGATTTGTAAGTAGCCTGTTTGCATGTTGGCAGCGCTATACACTGTGTTAATATCACTAACAGCGCTGTGCACCCTCGGCAAGGGATTCTATGGTTGGACACATTAGAATTTAGCGAGTGGATAGGGAAGTGTATGGACGTGATTTTCTTAATGGAGACTCTGTGTTGGTAGGACACGCAATATAAAGTAAGATGAAATGATGTGTCTATAAGAAAATATGTAGGAAATGTATGATGATGGATGTTATTGATAATGTTTGGATAGTGGAATTATTGACAACTATATAATTTTTGGAACTGGAGGTTACATGATTAAGGTAAAATTTTCTAAATGCATTGTTTGCTCTTCAACAAAATCTTTCTTTTGCCAACCATATGCCTCCTAGTAGTTAGAGTCTATAATAGTTCATATCTTTTTCTTTAGCTGGCTGTTGTTGCTACTTACTGTAATTGCTGTAGTTCATGTTATGAAGATTTTCTGTGAGGTAGGTGACTTATAAAAAAAGAATGGGGTTTCCACTATCTGGATTTGTGATTGATATGAGTCTAGGCAATTAACAGAGGTTGGAGGTAGTTTCTTATTTCTTTAATTTCACATTTTTTGGATTTGTGTTATTGTTAGGATTTCTTGCAATTCAGGGGCATTCTTTTCTGATAATTATTTGAAGTAATGTTATCAATGTTTAGCAGCCAGATTGCATTAGGCTTGTATATCGTGAGTAGTAAATTAATAGATGAAGTTTGACTTTTCTTCGTCAGGGAAAATTCTGTAGGTCAATGTTTAGTAAAATAATTTAAGACTAAGTTTTAGATTGAATACAACTGCAGCTGTTTATTAATACCCAAGATTTTTTTAGCTCTAATGTTTTAATTATATTCTCACCTGAAGATAAGTTCCATGAAACAGACAGGGATCTAAAAATATAGAATTTACTAACAGTTAAGCAGTGATTACTCATAGCTGTGGCTGCCCTGTCTACGAGGTTTCTGCAGATATTGTTCAACACTCATTCTCACAATTAAGCTTCTGGATAACGTCCAAACTGTGTCAAACACTTTCGAAAGTCTTGGGACACGGCGTCAACCTAGACAATGTTGCCCAGGCTGCTCTCTATCTCACAGATCTCTGCAAAATCCTTCTTGATATTTGGAGGTAATTTTTCATTTTCGATAAAATTCATCATACATGAGCGTAAAACATATTTCGTAATTCTACAAAAGGTTGATGCCAGTCAAGCAGACAATGTGCATCTATAGAAATGACCTGTGGTTTTCTTCCAATCCTTTGGTATCCTTCATGGCTCCAGCAACCTACAGTAAACTGCTGCTATAAGTGGAGCAAGTTCTTTTGCACTTTCTCTGTAGAATCTCATATGTATCTCATCAAGTAGCGCAAAAGCCACTACTATTACATGCGCGAGCACGATGAAAACATGTTAACTTCCGATGTTAACAGGCGACGGCACCGCTCATTTCATCAACGCCACCGTAAAAGTTTCTCAGCAAGAACCATTAACACTGATGACCCGTTCCATCCCACTGACGAGCTGTGAGAATATAGCCATTTGAAATATATTTTGGAATGTTTTGAAGTTCCATTCCATCCATTTCGTCAAGTGTGGAACAACTTATATTATAAATCATACTGAAACTGTATGTTCTACATTCGACGCATCTAGAAGCAAAGGTAAAAATTTGCTTTCAGCGGCAATACAATAAACAGAAATAAATTGGAAAACCTCAGTAACACATCCAAGCTAATGTTCTACAGTGGGCTGCCTTCTTTCCCCCGAGGGAGGAGGGATTGTTTTAAGTGGTCGTATAGAGCTCATCAGCAAAAAAAGGCATTAAAAAAAGCTGACACCTCAGTAGCTTCAGAACTCCTACTAATGTCAATAAGGTATATCATCCAAATGTTGTATTAGCACGCGGCTGCGTCCCCTTGAATTTATTTCGCAGACAGTATATAGCGTAAAATTTAGCTTCATGAATATGGGCTATAATAATGTCCTCTCATACAGAAGTAATACGAAAATACTTGGAAAATAAACAGAATGCTGTTTGTTAACACAAGAAGATCTTTGGTTTTCTGTCAACAACTGTAGTAGTGTCTTTGAATTTTAGGTGAAAACAATTAGAAAGCATGTGTTGACAGATACGTGGTACAGGAGAAAGGTGTGGTTTTTCGGTGGATGTGAGGATGGGGCAGGGGAAAAGCCAGTTCACAGAAGAAGAATTGCAAGATTATCAGGTAAAAAATTCAGTATGGGACAAAAATAGTTCAGATACGCTAAGCGGTGTGATGATAAATGTGCACAGTTTTAAGTAACTCATTCCTTTCTTTCATTCATCTTCTTCTATGAATCCCATCGCGAAGGAGAGCTAGCACGAATGTGGAACGAATCAAGTTATACATTAACATGGGAAAACAATGATTGTTGACTTATTTAATTCATGCTAACAACAAATTATGACGAGCGCTAATGTATTCAGATTGGTGACTGTATGGTAATTCTAAATTACTTAGTATTTGTATGTTAGGAGAAAAAACTACTTTGGAAAAAACATGACTACCACTCCTGTCCTTCTCGGCTGCTGTTTTTTTCCGTCAGCTGTTAATTATCAGCCGTCTATATTGTGTAGGCCCTACTGAATAAGCCAAGAGCTTTTGTCATGGAGTTAATGCGGAATTTACTTTCCCGAGTCAACGTACTCTGAGAAATTGTGATAGGAGTGCATAACGTAGTATTCTTTCATTTGAAAACTTTTATCCTTTATGGATGTGAACAGTGCGACTGTGACGACTGAAGGTTCCCGGAAATTCCCGCAAGCAGTCGCCTTTTCTTTCCTTCAATTTTTTATTTTCTATTGCCAGTTTCGAATCGCTTAGCGATGTATCATATAATGATAAATCGCCAGGTGATTCGAAACCGGCAATGGAAAATAAATATAAAAGAATAATTAACAAACTTAGGCCAAATAATGGTACTTTTATAATTGTATCTGTGTGTAGGTCCCCACTGGGAAATATTCAGCAGTTTTTGAAAAAAAAATGGGTTCTTTGTGATACTAACTGTAGAGAGATGCAAGCAAATTATAGTTTGCAGGGATTTCAATCTGGATTTTCTGAAACATTCCAATAGAAACTATGATAAATATTACTTAGTTCTATCAGTTATTAATTTTCGCACTCAGGTGGTACAGGAAAGCAGCACACTGATCTAGATAATGTTTTTACAGTCCAAGATAAATTTAATCAAATAAAAACTTGTCCTATAAAGAATGGTCTGTCTAATCATGATGCACAGGCTCCAGTTACAGTGTATGACATAACTCCATACAATAACACAAACCAGTTCTCCAAAATAGTGTTAAGTTGATGATTTAACAATTTCAAATTTTAGAGAAAACTTCCAACATGTAGATGGGATGAGATGTACAAGGAACACGTTGCCAATTTAAAATTTAACCTATTTCTTGATACCTTTGTGAGTATATTTGAAAAGGTTCCCTAAGAAAACAGTGAAACATAACTGTAAGAAAACATCTAAAATGCCACAACTTACTAAAGGAATAAAAAATATTGTAGGCCCTAAACAGAAAAGGGAAATATAGCTTATAACTAGGAGCAATCATCCATGAAAACTACTACACTGTATGAAGAAAAATTATGCAAAAGTCCAGAAGTAGGCCTATGTGCATTATGTCCACGATTAGCACCTCTGATCATAAAATTAAAACAATTTGGAATATTGTTAAAAGGGAAACTGGGTGATCGAGAGCACAGGAAGACTATATTTCTATCAGGCTCAATGCAAAGTTAGTCAACAAAAAGTCAGAAGTAGAAAATATTTTTATTAATCATTTTTAACTGTTGTAAAGAAAGTAGGATCCAGCTACTCATTATAAAATGCAAGACTGTATACGCAAGAGGCAGTGCCTATGCAATTTGATAAAATTGAAATTCAACCCACCTCTTCTACTGAAATTAGGAAAGTAATAAATTCACCCAAAAGTAAAAGTTCGCTTCAAATTGATGGCATTTCCAACAGAGTACTAAAAGCTTGTTCCCAACTGGTAGGATTCTCAGCCATATGTGTACTAGCTCACTGAAACAGGGCATTTTTCCAGGCAGACTAAAATATGCTGTTGTTGAACCATTACTTAAAAAAGGGGACAGGTCCGATGCTAAAACTACCTCCCAATATCATGTCTGAAAACTTTATCCAAAATTCTTGAAAGACTAATGTATTCAGAGTATCTTCGCATATTTGTGAAAATGAAGTACTAACAAAATGTCAGTTTGCTTTTCAGATAGGCATTTTCAACAGAAAATGCTATACATGCTTTCACTGGTCAAAGATTAAATTCTGTGAATAACCAAACATCAACCATTGGGATATTTTGTGATCTCTAATCGGCTTTTGCCTGTGCGATTCACAAAATTTTATAGATAAACTTACGTATTGTGGTATGAGTGGGACAGTGCAAAAATAGTTTTTGATATTTAACTGGATGACTGCAGACCACTGAAATTAACAATACAGATAGTATGCAAAAATCAGCAGAGTTTTCTAACTGGGAATGGTATCTAGAATGGTGTCCCACAGGGTTCAGTCTTGGGTCCCTTTCCGCCCCCCCCCCCTCTCTATTTTCATGAAGATTCAAAGATGGCTCTTTTTTCTGATGCTACAATTACAGTAATCACACCCAACAAGCAAGAATTAGGTGAGGAAATTGTAAATGTCTTTCAGAAAATTAAGTGGTCCTCTGCAAATGGACTCTCATGGAATTTTGAGAAAACACTGTATTTAAAATTCTGTACAGTAAATGGCATAACACCATTGGCAAATGTACTTCAAACAGAAATCTATTGCTAAGGCAAAATATTTAAACTTTTTGGGATTGTGTGCAGATGAGAAATTGAATTGGAAGAATCACACTGATCATCTTTGGAAACGATTAGGTTCAAATACATATGCTATTAGGGCAGTTGCAAATTTTGGTGATAAATATAACAGTAAATTAGTCTGCTATGCCTATTTTCATACATTGTTTTCATATGCCATCATATTTTGGGGTAATTCATCATTAAGAGAAGAAGTATTCATTGCATGAAAGCATGTAATCTGAATAATAGCTGGAGCCTACCCAAGATCACCTTTTCTTCAGCAGTGCTACAGCCTTTGGTGAGCCTTGGTTTCTTCAACAATCCTCCTCCACAGTTCTCAGTTATTTGGTGCTCTTTTCCACCCTCGGACTCCCATACTGGTGATATCCATTATTACCTCGTTGATCCATCTTGTTCTAGGTCTCCCTTTATGCCAAACTGAATGGATCACACCTTTCATCCTTTTATTTGGAATTCTATTCTCTGCCATTCTCTCCAAGTGTCCTAGCCATCGTATTCACTGTGATTTCACCAGTTTTATTATGTCCCTGTGTTGTATTAACTCTTGTAATTCGGCATTATAGCGTATTCTCCAGCCTTCTTCCTCCCTTATTGGCCCATAGATTTTGCGTAGAATTTTCCGTTCAATGGTTCTTAGTGCATTTTTATCGTGTCCTGTCAACGTCCATACCTGTGACCTGTATGTGATAACTGGATCGACTAGGGAATTATATATTAGCAGTTTAGTTTTTCTTGTAACAAGGCTATTTTGTGAAAAGTTGCATATTTGCAAAGTAAGCTCTGTTTCCTCCTTGTATTCTTTCCCTTATAGCCTTTCCAATACTGTTATCATTTGATGCCTATGGCATGATAGAACTTTCTTATTTCACTGTGTTCCTTTAATTCTTCTAGTTCTTGAAATTTCTTCTTATTCCACTCTCGTTTTTTTCTCTTGCACAATCTGTTAGCCCTTCTCCTTAATTCTCTATATTGTCCCACATTATTTCTGGTTTTTCTCTGTAGCATGTTTGTTCTTGCCCTGTTCTTTTCCTCTATTGCTGACCTGCAATCTTCATCAAACCCTCAACTTTCTGCTTCGTGTTTTTTGGTAATTTTTTACTTCATCAGGGATGTTCAGTTTGTCTGTATTCCATTTCATCATCTATCCTATTCTGTTGCCATTTGTTGGTGACAGTTTTTCTCTCAAGACTGATTTTATCACAAAGTGGTCAGAATCACAGTTTGGTCCTCTGCAGCTCTGCACATCCGTAACTGACGTGGAGTGTTGTGCAATCACTAAAATTCGGTCAATCTGATTGACTACTTCATTGGCTGCAGACTTCCAAATACCAAGATGGATCCTTTTGTGTGGAAAGCAGGTACTTTTAATAATCATATTATTCCTTGCTGCGAATTGACATAGTAAGTATCTGTTCTCGTTGCTTTCTATATGTAGTGAATATTTCACAGACTCTCCATATGGATGTTCATTCCTCCCTATTTTGCATTAAAATCAGCTATTACTGGCATCAGGTCACATTTAGGTACTGTGCGGCATACTTTTTCCAAGTCTTCGTAGAACTGTTCTTAAATTATATTCTCTTTTTCCTCTGTTGGTGCATGTGCATTAACTATTGATATATTCCTAAATTTCCCTCGTAGTCTGAGTCTGCACATCCTTTCATTTATGGGTTCACATTCTAGAAGGCTTTTCTTAAATTCCCTAGTTTTTATAAAGCCTGTTCCAAGTTGGCCTGTTCTTTCTTCTGGTCCACTAATACTAATGGGTACTCAGGTTTATCTATCTGCTCATTCCCTTGCCATCTTATTTCTGTAGCCCTATATCATATCATATTTGAATTTTAAAATTTCATTCGCTATTTCTTTCATTTTTCCAGGCTGAAGCATTGTCCTCACATTCCATGATGCTACTGTTAGATCCTTTATCCATTTCCTTTGCCAGGGTCGTGATACATGCTTTCCGTCCAGTTTCCGAGGCTTCTGTTGAATTTCCAAATAATTTCCATTTTTTCTTTTTTTTTTCTTTTTTTCCCCTGTATAGGGTTATTAATCCCATGCCTAACCCCCAACCTGGAGGACCAGTATTTTTATAAGGTTTACTCCTCTAGGGAAGCTGGCTTCACTTCGCTTCTAGAGCCCTCCCTGCCCTGTGTTGTGGGACACACTTTGTCTTGCTCCTCTGTCAAGACCAATCTGATTTGCATGACCCTGCCAGTGGCTGTGCTACTGCTGGCATAGCTCCCTACTTCAACGAAGCATGCAAACTCTTCCACCTGGCACTGAAGGTGCCTAATATAAGGTGGTGTCCCCTGGGAGGGCCCAAGATCACCTTGCCGACATTTATTTAAAGAACTTAAGATATTCACAGTACCTTCACAATATGGATATTCACCTATGAATTTTTTTTATTAATAACCCATCCCAATTCATAAATAATAGCAACATACATAGTTAAAACTGTAGAAGAAAGGATATTCTTCACTGTTGTGTGTTAAATCTGACTTTGGCACAGAAAGGGGTGAATTATGCTGCCACAAAAAATCTTTGGTCATTTTCCAAACAGCATTAAAAGCCCAACAGATAGCCATCCAGCATTTAAAAACAAATTTAAAGAATTTCTGAATGAGAACTCCTACTCAGTAGATGAACTTTTAGCTAGGCGAAGTAGTAACTGGGAAAAAATATGTGCAATGAAAACTTAAGTTGAACTGACACATTACACATCATTATGAAATGTTGTATTCATTATGCATGGAACAAGTATTAATGTAATGTAACAAAAGGTGACTGGTTGCAGTAATTTGTGGGAACATTCATTCTTATATTCATGAAATCCTCCCCACTCCACCAAGAGTGTCTTTCCACCGTCCACCTAACCTTCGTAACCTCTTGGTTCATCCCTATGAAATCCCCAAACCACCTTCCCTACCCTCTGGCTCCTACCCTTGCAACTGCCCCCGGTGTAAAACCTGTCCTATGCACCCTCCCACCACCACCTACGCCAGTCCTGTAACCCGGAAGGTGTACACGATCAAAGGGAGAGCCACGTGTGAAAGCACCCACGTGATTTACCAACTGACCTGCCTACACTGTGACGCTTTCTTTGTGGGAATGACCGGCAACAAACTGTCCATTCACATGAATGGACACAGGCAGACAGTGTTTGTTGGTAATGAGGATCACCCTGTGGCTAAACATGCCTTGGTGCACGGCCAGCACATCTTGGCACAGTGTTACACCGTCCGAGTTATCTGGATACTTCCCACCAACACCAACCTATCCGAACTCCGGAGATGGGAACTCGCCCTTCAGTATATCCTCTCTTCTCGATATCAGCCAGGCCTCAACCTCCGCTAATTTCAAGTTGCCACCGCTCATACCTCACCTGTCTTTCAACAACTTCTTTGCCTCTGTACTTCCGCCTCGACTGACATCTCTGCCCTTACTCCTTGCTTTTAAATATGTCTTCTTGTGTCTGTGTATGTGCGGATGGATATGTGTGTGTTTGCGCGCGCGAGTGTACACCTGTCCTTTTTCCCCCCCAAAGGGAAGTCTTTCCGCTCCAGGGATTGGAATGACTCCTTACCCTCTCCCTTAAAACCCACATCCTCTCGTCTTTCCCTCTCCTTCCTGAAGAAGCAACCATGGGTTGCGAAAGCTAGTAATTGTGTTTGTGTGTTTTGTTCATTGTGCCTGTCTGCCAGCGCTTTCCCGCTTGGTAAGTCTTGGAATCTTTGTTTTATATATGGGATTTTTTTTTAATTTTCTGTCTAATGCCCATGACCAGCTTGCTGTAGACTTTTGCATCAAAATATAAAACTCGAGTATGAACCCTAGATAAGGATGTATAGTCTATATGGAAATTATTTCAGCTCTTAGAATAATGTGTTTGTGAATTGCTGAGTTCATCCTAAATTCACTCTTGCTATTAACCATTAATGCCATTTAGTAGTACACATATTGGCATGTAATTGTCAAACATCCATAGTGCTTGAATTGACTTCTGGAAAATGTTCAACAACTTTACATAATGTTATTGCTTTTTTTCCCTGCACTGCTTCAGGAGATTATGCCATAGGACAAAACTAAGTGTAATTTTGCTAGCAATCCTCGCAGAAGGTCAATAAAGTAAGAAAAAGTGCCAAAACCAGCAAAGCTGAGCTTATTCATTAACAACTGCACATGCTCAAGTCACCTCAGTTTTTGACATGTAGCCTTATCCAGCTCCTTGATCTCTGCACGATACATGGCTCCTAAAATCTACAGGGTTTTTTTAAAGACCAAACAGCTAGATATTTTGAATGGAGTATTAGAAATTGCATATCAATGTAGAGAGCATAAGCAGATCTAACTGCCAATATTTATCAGAACTCTGTAATTAATATTGACAGGCTTGTATTCCAAGAAACACATGCAGATGGTGTAGATCAACTCGAGACAAGGGATGGAATACTAGGATACAACCTCCTTGCCGCAGCTTGCCATCCAGCCTGTGGTATCACCACCTATGTGTGTAATAAGTTTAGAATGCTTTCCTAATCTTGTCATTGATCTCTAATGATAAGCATGAAATTGTAATAACAATTGGAGTTTGCAAACCTCCAGCAGTTCAGTGGCCATTGCAATTCCTTCACACACATCTCCTCTCAGCTAATTACGCAGGTGATTTCAACAGCCATTATGAGCAGTGGAAGTATAAATTCCATGGAGAAACTTTAATTTCGTGGGCAGATCATCACAATTTCCTCCTAATTTTTAATTTTAAGGACTGATCTACCTTTAGATCAGCTGCACGGAGGCAAGACGACAGTCTTAACCTATATTTCATATTTTCAAACAATAGCCACCAGCCATTGACAACAACATGTAGAATTCTGAGTGACTTTCCACACAGTCAGCGCAACCCAGTAATACTGGAAGCAGGCTTATAAATCTCACTGGTAAATTCCATTCCCAACCACGCTGGAACTTTCAGAAAGCAAACTGGTCTAACTTGTCTAAAAAGATTGATAACCTCTTAAGATTTATTCCTTCCCTGTGCAATAACTGTGGAAGATTTGGGGGTACAGTGTTAAGCATAGAAAGAAAGTTTATTCCCGGAGGCTACCAAAAGGAGTGGATTCCTGCATGACCAGAGGGCAAGAAACTGCACAGGGTCTTCCTTTCAACTGGAGAGCAGGAAATAGCAGACATACTGCTGCATAATCGTGACACTACACACGCCAGAAATTGCTTAGCACTGTTGAAAAACTTGACTTCAATCGGTCATGTAGAAAAGCCTGGTCACTGTTACACAACTTTGGAGGTGCAAGTCAAGTAATAACCAACCACCACCTCATAAAACTGAATGCTGTCGTTGCACATATCATCTCAAGATCTAAACCACCTACTTCCCAATCTCATGCCATACAGGTGAAGCAAGAACTGAGAATCACAATGGCAGAAGGTCCACATCATAGCCCATATTAACTCCCACTCATTCCTGAAGATATTTCAATTTCTATAAGACATTGGATCAGATAAAGCTCCAGATTTTGGCTATATGCATCCAGAACTTCTCCTTCGCTGTGACAAATACCTTATGCTAAAACAAGGCTAACACAATTTTTCTTCAACATTCTACAAACAGGACCCATTGAAAAACTTGTGAAACAGATAAGAATCATTGACATCTTAAAACAACATAAACTCAACAGTGAACCTCAAACTTACAGCGTTATCGTCCTGAGTACGGCATAAAATTCACTGCTTTATAACACAATACATAGCAGAAGACTTACAAAGATTCTTGTTGAACTGGCCAGATTTCGAAGCTGTATGGACCAAGTGCTTTCACATAATAATTTAAATAGAATCTGACTCACAGAAATAATTAAAAACTTCTAGTGTATGTATTGATCTGTCTGCAGCTTATGATACTGTATGGAGGTAGGGTGTCATCTATTAGATGCATTATGTAGTTACCCATCAGAAGAAAAGCACAACTGTTTAGCAATATTCTGACTGACAGACCATTTCAGTTAACACAACTGGTAACTAGGAGCCCCTCAACAATGGCCTACCTCAAGGCACAGCCTTACCCCAACTACTAATTAGCTTATATATTGCAGATCTGTCAGCCACTCAGCCCAGGAAGTTTTGAAGTTTCATGCTGATGATTGGGTGATAGCAACAAAGCACAAACAAATCAAGTTTACCACACACAAATTTAAAAAAAAGATCTAAGTGAAGTAGGACAGTACTTTTGTAAATGTGGACGTCAACTGAAACCTAACAAAACTGAATGTCATTGCTTTCATCTGAGTAACATAGTAGCCAACCAAGAACTAGATTTACAAATATCCATGGTACTTTGGATTTATGCTTAAACAGTGTCTAACACAGAGTGTTGCTAAGTTGAAGTTGAGAAATGATCTGCAGAAGTTATGTGGTACAATACAGGGTTGAGCCACTTCAGGCGTATGATCATCCATCCTTGGCCTTGTCTAATCAGCAGCATAGTATTGCAGCCTTGTCTGGGTAAACAGCAGCCACATGAAGCTGACAGTTACAAGGATGTCCATGCCCAGGGGCCAGATGGTGAGGGGTCTTGCTGTGCTGTGCTCCCCCTCTCCCTCAGCTCTTAGGCAAATGAGGAAAAAAAAAAGCGTAGTCATGTGCTTTTCTTTCAAGAAATTGGTTTAAAATTTGGTATTACGTAGGTTCCTAACGGGGTCATAACTGTAAATTTTTTTATGGATACTTACAGGTCACCATTCATCTTCCAAAATATTAAAAATACTGCAATTCCCCCCCCCCCTTCCCCCCCCCTCCACACACATACAATCAATCACATGGGTACCTATGGGTAGACACACAACTAAATCAAATAATGCATATTGTTACTGGCACAATCAAATCCACTCCAGTATTCTGGCTTCCTGATCTGAGTCGAATTCCACCACCTAACCTAAGAATAAAGGATAACATTCTCAGAGAACATAAGAAAATCTGCAACATGCTCCGCTGCAGGCATCCCAACTCAAAACAGCTAGCAACGTGGTTGACCATAACTTTGAACTCAACAATGGTTAGAGAAAAGATTGCTATAATAATATTCCCCCACAGCTTCCTCCATGACAACAACAAACCACTGGAACCTGATCTGCCCTGAAGGACAGAATCCGGAACAACCACAGGAGATGCAGTTGACCTACTGTCCAGATTGAACAAGACTACCACCGCAGAGTACACCTGTGGCTTTTTGAGATTGGGTGTAAGGCACAGTGTGGAAGAGTGCACTCAAAGTTGGTACCCAGGAAACCCCTCAGACTTCTTCGATACTACAGCAGATATGATAAATTATATGAATAGTATGTCTGTAAATTTGTTAATTATGTATATATTATATTGTATTTGAAACAAAGATTCCAAGACTTACCAAGCGGGAAAGCACCGGCAGACAGGCACAATGAACAAAACACACACACAGAATTACTAGCTTTCGCAACCGATGGTTGCTTCTTCAGGAAGGAGAGGGAAAGACGAAAGGATGTGGGTTTTAAGGGAGAGGGTAAGGAGTCATTCCAATCCCGGGAGCGGAAAGACTTCCCTTGGGGGGAAAAAAAAAGGACAGGTGTACACGCGCGCGCGCGCGCGCGCGCGCGCGCGCGCGCGCGCGCGCGCACACACACACACACACACACACACACACACACACACATTCATCCGCACATACCAATGCATATTGTTACTGGCACAATCAAATCCACTCCAGTATTCTGGCTTCCTGATCTGAGTCGAATTCCACCACCTAACCTTCCCCCTAAGGGAAGTCTTTCCGCTCCCGGGATTGGAATGACTCCTTACCCTCTCCCTTAAAACCCACATCCTTTCGTCTTTCCCTCTCCTTCCTGAAGAAGCAACCATCGGTTGCGAAAGCTAGTAATTCTGTGTGTGTGTTTGTGTGTTTTGTTCATTGTGCCTGTCTGCCGGCGCTTTCCCGCTTGGTAAGTCTTGGAATCTTTGTTTTTAATATATTTTTCCCATGTGGAAGTTTCTTTCTATTTTATTTACATCATCATTATATTGTATTTGTATTTCTAAAGTGATTTGTAGTTGCCACATGATTAATCTAAAAATCTATCTATGGTACTTGTCACTTTTACAATTCCGGAACTGCACAAGATTTTTTCTTTTCTTCTTTTCTTTTTTTCCATGCTGTTGGCTGTGGACCAGTTGTAATCCTGTTACATTATTCTCCTGGCTGCCTCAGTAGTGAATTTGATTTTTATTTATTTATTTATTTTTCTTTATTCATGTTGAAAAATGTTACAGCTTTTGAAATTTCTGCATACCAAGTACATAATTTATGTAGACCAGTAACAGGAAGAAGCAGCACCAAAACTTGCAGCACACCATCTTTAAGGGTTTCCCACTTCAAAATCTAATCTTGTTTGTCATATCATTTGTTAATGTGACCCTCTGTTTTCTGTTAAGATACCACCTATACAAGGGAAAGACCCATAATAGGATACCACATTTTATTATCCACACAATCAAAGGACCTGTAAGTTCACCCAAAATGCTAGCAGTGTAATTTTTCTTGTTTAGCTCAACTAGGATGGAGTCGGTAAGTTCATGTATTGCTATCTCAGTGGAGAAGCCTATATGTAAGCCAAAGTGAACTCCCTAAGATTGTGCCCAGAAATGTTACAGTATTTTGTTGTAAGCTAAATTTTGGAAAAAAAAGAGCACAACGAGGGGAGAGATCACATGATTGTCTCCACTTCTGTATATTGGTACTACTTATGCATCTCCAGTCTTTCAGGAAATCATCTTGACTCATTGTTTGTGACTCAAGGGTCACACTTGTGAATTAGCATAAGATTTTACTAGGCCTACTTTGCCTAAGATACGATAATTGCTAGAAGAGTTTCTTATTTTTAGTGATGTTAGGATTGTGGAGTATGCATTGCCTGCCTAAACAAGTTTAATTGATGTGCTTTTGATGGACCAATTTTTTGTCCTCTTGTTTTCAGCTACTGTTAGGAAAAGTTGATTTAATAACAAATGATTTGAATTCCGTATCATCTCCCTTGCTATTCTGTCATGTGGTACTTGAATGTCGCTTGCCTTATTGGGTATGTTTGTACCTAATTAGGCCCCAGATTGTCCTTATTCTGTTCTTAGACTTTTTTATGCATTATACATGATTCATATGTTTTTGATGGCATGCTGAAAAAATTGAACTATTGCGTGTAATGAATTTTTAAATGGTGATTCTGTAATAAACTGAGCTCCCTCTCTACTACTGGTAAGAATTTTAATCCCAAAAAATGTTCATCTTTTTTCTTGGCTTCCACTGTAAATGTTCCTGTTGTAAATGAAAACTGTGTTCATTATGTTCGAAACATAGTTTTAGGAAATAATTAAATTTATCATCTACTGTGTGTTGTTGGTGCACTTCTTCCCACTTTTTCTCCTATAAATTCTCCCCAAATAATGTAATAGAGTAATAATTTACAATTTTTTGTAATTTGAAGTTTCCTTTCTTAGTTAGGCCTGTACTTGATTGAGGGGTGCTTTAATGTTGCCATTTGACCATTGTGGTCATATAAACCATTTATTATGGGGCTCACATTCATTTAATGGAAGGCAGTTGACTTTTGAAATATATTATCAGTTGCTGTTGCACCATGCCCTTCTATTCTTGCTGGGAATCTTACTGTTGGAGTCAAAACATAGCTGGATACAAGTAACAAAGTGCCCTCAGTCAGAACTATTCTACATGAAATTTTTACGTCTGTCATATTACTATATGCTGTTTGGCATGAGAAATTAGAGAGTAATATTTGAAAGTTGAAACTGTCCTAAACTATGTATATATTTGTTTATGCTGCACTATAAACCAAATGTTGATTTTTACCCCTCTTTCCTGTTCATATCCTTTTCAATAGTGCATTTAGCTTCACACATTTTTTGGTATTCCTAATATGCTATTTCAAACAATGGAAAGTCCATGGCTTGGAATAACAATAATATTATGAAAAATATAGGTATGAATTTAGGCCTACCTATAACTACATTTCATAATTGCATCCTAATAAGGAAATCAGGTATTGGATTGTACAAAAATGCTCAGAAAATAATGAAAATACACCAATATATGTCTTTAGGAATGATATAAATAAGAAGTGCATGAAGCAAAAACAAAATGGCTGCAAGTAAAATATAAAGAATCCAAAAAAGAATTGGTTGTTAGAACAGATTCAGCATAGTCCTATAGAAATGTCAAAACAACTTCTGGTGAAATTAAAAGGAAAAACGTCAATGTTAACAGTGCAATTCCATTTTTAAACATGGAGGAGAGAACAGATAGGTGGAAACAGTATAATGAAGGTCCACACCAGATGGAGGAATGATCTGATAACGTTTTAGAAAAAGAAATGGGAGTCTGTTAAAAAGACAAAGGGGATCCAGGAGTAGTCTGAGTATAACATCTGTTTGGAAGTCTTTTGCAGTCAAATAAAGCAGAAGGCATAGATAATATTCCCTTGAAATATACTAGATCATTCTGTGCTGTGGAAATCAGATGACTGTTCAAGTTGGTGTACAGAATATATGAAACTTTATGCACAACTTAAGACTTTCAAAAAATATCATCTGTACAATCCCAAAGATAGTAATGGCATCTAAATGTAGGGACTATGGAAAAATTAGCTTAATAGCTCATACATCCATACAGAAGAATGAGAAAAAAATCATGAGTATGTTAATTGACAACCAACTTGGAGGGAAGGAAGGGTGCCAGAAGTACAGTTTTCAAACTGTGTTTGATAATGGAAGACAAATCACTGCACATTCCATGTTTATTTCAACCTAAAAAAGCATTTAACAATGTGGAGTGGTGTAAAATGTTCAAAACTTTCAGGAAAATGAGTTAAAGTGTGGGGAAAGACAAATATCACACACCGAGCAAGCTGCCCTAACACAGTGGACTCATATTCGGAAGGATAACGGTCCAAACCTGCGTCAGGCCATCCTGATTTAGGTTTTCCATGATTTAAGTAAATCATTTCAGGCAAATGCCGGGATGGTTCCTTTGAAAGAGCACAGCTGACTTCCTTCCCTAATATGATGGGAACGGTGACTGCTGTTTGGTCCCCTCCCCCAAATTGACCAACAAATATTACACAGTATGTACAAGAAACAAGAAGGAATAGTAAGATTGAAAGACCAAGAAGAAAGGTGTCAGGTTAAAAAGAGTGTAAAACAGGGACACTGTCACGAAACTTCCTGGCAGATTACAACTGTGTGCCGGACCGAGACTCGAACTCGGGACCTTTGCCTTTCGCAGGCAAGTGCTCAACCGACTGAGCTACCCAAGCACGACTCACGCCCTGTCCTCACAGCTTTAATTCTGCCAGTACCTCGTCTCCTACCTTCCAAACTCTCTCAGCAGCTCTCGGTCCGGCACACAGTTTTAATCTGCCAGGAAGTTTCATATCAGTGCACACTCCACTGTAGAGTGAAAATTTCATTCCAGGAACAACCCCCAGGCTGTGGCTAAGCCATGTCTCTGCAATATCCTTTCTTTCAGGAGTGATATTTCTGCGAGGTTTGCGGGAGAGCTTCTGTATAGTTTGGAATTACAGTAGAGCGTCGATTATCCAAAGTAACTGGGGGACATGGGTGTTCGGAAAACTGGTTTGTTCGGATAATCGAACTGTACTTGTTTATTTGCCAAAAAGAAGTACTGTACAGTAAATTTATTCATAAAAACAGGCGTCTCTTTTAGTATTACAAAGTAACATACAAAGGCAACTTCAGTAGGATTATATAGTATGTGGCACAGTTTATTAAACAAAAATATATACATATCACATACACATTTTGCAGGAACAATACACACAGTATACAAAATTAACATTTCAAAAAATTCCTTACGAGCAACTAAGTCACGTACTTTTTTCCATTACAGATATCTGAAACTGGTCACTTTCATCTTGGGCTTCAAACCATTGCAAGGCAGTATCTAAACAAGTGAACGCCTCAGAAGCTGTTAGTATACTTTCATTTCCACTTTCTGGAGCACTGATTGACGAGATGCTGGCAGTGTCATCTTTATCAGTGATGCCGTTTACAATCTCGCTGTCCTGCATGATTTGGTGTACAGGATCTGCATCATCGACATTCATCCATTCATGAGCATCTTCTTCATCACATTCGTGGCAATCTATTTCTTTTAGCACACCGAGAATTTCGGACATATCATTTGGTTCGTAATTTTCAATCATACGTTGTGAATTTTCTTCATGTCCAAAATTTTATTCCAGGCTTTCTTCAAATTCTCTTCCTTTACACTATTCCATGCTGCACTGATCATGTAGGATGCGTCTTTCAAATCAATATTCTTACGATTTCTTAAAAGACTTTCTTTTCCATCCTCTTCTCTTTCTAACAATAACTTACGCAGCAAATCTTTCCTGTAATATCGTTTGAAAGTCTCAATAACACCTTGATCCATGGGCTGTAATAAGGAGGTTACGTTAGGTGGAAGAAATATTACCTTTATGAACTCGTCTTTTTCGTTTAAAATATCACATGACGGATGAGTTGGTGCATTGTCAAGGAGAAGTAGTGTTTTCTCCCTCTTCCCATTCTTTAGCTGATGAGCTTTTACAGAGGGTACGAAAACGTCCGTGGTGGCCCAGGGCGGCGACTATTGTGGGAAACTTGGTTTGGGAGTGAGGGGGCTGATGGATGGTAGGGTGGGAGAGTAATAGGTGCGAGCGAGTACACAGTTCGGTTAAGCGGTCATTCGGTTGACCGACATTCGGATAAATGACACTCTACTGTACCTCTAATGTGCATAGGTAACTACACACCAATTATGAATAGTATGTGAAGTGGTAGATTGGGAACCACTTGGCATGGAATGAATGAAATACCTGTATGTCCTTTGCTGCTTTTCAGGAATGCTTAACACATACCTTTTTTTAGCAAATATTTTTACTGTTTGTCTTTGACACCTTAAAATTCTCATGTGATGTGGGCTGTTACTGGACAAACTTACTTTTTTTTTGCCTTTCTTCATCCCACACGAGCAGTTTATCATAGTCTAATGACTCAAATGTTTGTTTCGTAGTTTGTACTAATTTATTAAACTGCCTTGATAAATAAAATTTCTGTGAAATCACCTTGTTCTCTATTAGGTTTAATTAATTTTATAGTTGTTTGTTGGTTAAAAAAATCTTAGAAAAGGCAAAATACACACAAAGCATTTTCTGTATCTTTTTTTTACCTTTAGAATTATTTTTGTTGCAGGATCTGACATACTTCACAAAGAAGGAGGTTTTGTAGTAAGTATAGCCATATTTTTAAATAATGTTTATGGTTAAACATCAGTTCCCTCTACCGATTGATTTTCAGATCGGAAGCCGTGATGGAAAATAATCTCTCTCTCTCTCTCTCTCTCTCTCTCTCTCTTGCTCACTCGCGCACACACACACACACACACACACACACACACACACACACACACACACACACACACACACACCTACAACCTACCTTCTCAAGTTCCATAATTCCTTGAACTGGTACCGTTATTGAAATTCTCATTGCATTAAGCTAAACTTTTACCTCAGGTGAAAATAACATGCATCTTTGTCATTATTTGTTTTTTATTTGCAGTGCTCATCAGAAATTTAAATCCCTTGCTCCAGAGAAAGTTGGCCATAATAAGAATGCAAAGTTACCAATGAGTAAAATTTTGCAGTATCCAGAGTTGAGAGTTAATCCATTTGGTGATAGAATTTGTCGAATATTTAGTTCAAGTCATGATGGTGATTGTACTTTTGAGGATTTTCTTGATATGATGTCTGTATTTAGCGATGAAGCTCCAAAGGCTGTAAAGGCAGAGCATGCCTTTCGCATATTTGGTAAGTGATTTTTCTCTTAAGTGTAACTTGTCTCTAACACATCATTTATAGAAATGTAGCATGTCAGATAGCAACACAAACTAGTGTGCTTCAATTTATGCTTAAGACTACTGTTATTAATGTAGTAGTTCTGCAGAGAAATTCACATATGTGAAAATACGGATGTGGGACTTGTGACCATATGATTGAAACTGTGACCTGAATCATTGAATTAATGACAGTGACTGCATGCATCCATGTGAGGTTTTTCAAAACAGTTTCCCATTTTGACAGAAGAAAGAATAAGTGACATATGAAAAAATGAAGCGTCCTTCTCATACATAAAATTTTGCAAGGGATGACTTGAGTGTAGGAATCTCTGAAAACACTATGATCTGAAATTTGAAGTCCATTCATGAACAGTCAGTGGCATCAACAGCTTATTGACATCAAACTCCAGTTGCTAATTACTTTGTAGTTTTATTCACATTACTGGTTTTCAAACATTTATGTCATTCTCAAGTGCTTATTATAATACTGTGGCCATTCTTGGCATAAACCCTTTTTACATGTGGGAATGACTTGTAACTGAACGTGCGAATAAAACAAAAAGATGATTGGCAGTTGGGACATTTAATAACAGGAACGTGCAATCTACACTTACAGATCTCATGTGCATTGAGTAGTGGCAGCTCAACCCTTCTTATTCTGAACTTCAACGCAGCTGTTTTACCAGAGTGCATAAAACCTGAATTGTTTTGTCTTAAAGTATAACATTGTCTCCAGTTCCATGAGATACTTTCCTACTATGATAAACTCCCATGTCAGGAAGGGACGTAATGAACGTCAACATGGATAGAGCAGATAATGTAGAATGTGGAGATTTCTTTCTTTCTTTCTTTCTTTCTTTTCTTTTCTTTTTTTAGTCATGATATTCTGTTTTCTACTCCAGTTTTTGTCAGTGTTGAGTTTTGTGACCAGAAACACATTCTCAAACAGTATTCATCTACATATAAACTAGCAAATGGTGATGATGCGAATACCTGCAGCTGTAAATGCAACTGTAAATCAGTCAGTACAAAATATAATAATAATAATAATAATAATAATATCTACACAGTCATCAAATATTGCTTACATAAGTTTAAAAAAAAAAAAAACCAAGCAGTTGCTGTACAAAGAACAAAGCAAAAATTCAGCAGTAGCATGACTTCCCTACTCCAGTGATACCTAAATGGATTTAGGACTTATTTGGAAGAAGTCCTTGACACAGGAGAGTCCCAAGTGCTCTTCTTACTAAGAAACTCTTGTTAGGAGCTGTAGCTTCCATAGAAGACCTCATTGTGGTTCGGACTAATGGTGCTGTAGGCATTCTTATCAAGTATGAACACCATTCTTCTCCTCTTCCTGTCAGCACCAGTATGCAAACTTTAAGCATATCCATGCAATTGTTACATGAGATAACTATATGCTTCTTATACGTACCCACTAATGAGACCCAAGCAACATTTTCAGAAACCTTACCAGATCTCTCTTCCTCAACTCTTCCTGTTTGGGGGTTGTAATACCTGGATAGAGCTGCAGAGAGTCTTATGCAGGCAAATGTTTTGTCTTCCAAACATGGCTTTACCAAGTACTTCAGCACTGCTGATGGAACGTTCAACATCTTTGGTCTCTTGATATGCTCTCCGGCCCTTGCAGACACTGCTCAGTGGGATGTAGTCATAAATTTACAATCTGGTAACAATTTTCCTATATAGCAGATCAAGCAGTGCCTCAAAAAAGCAATGGAAATGATTGCTTAGCCAGACTAACTGTACCGTGTACAGCCAGTGGACTATATGTGAACATTGTGATGGTGTCCATGAATGGACAATATTAATGTGCTAATAGTAAACTGCAGAAGTGTCTATAGAAAGGTCCCAGAACTGCTGTCATTAATAAACGGTCACAACGCCCATATAGTACTAGGAACAGAAAGTTGGCTGAAACCAGACGTAAACAGTAATGAAATCCTAAACTCTGATTGGAATGTATACCGCAGAGATAGGCTGGACAGTGAAGGGGGAGGCGTGTTTATAGCGATAAGAAGTGCAATAGTATCGAAGGAAATTGACGGAGATTCGAATTGTGAAATGATTTGGGTGAAGGTCACGGTTAAAGCAGGCTCAGACATGGTAATTGGATGTCTCTATAGGCCCCCGGGCTCAGCAGCTGTTGTGGCTCAGCACCTGAAGAATAATTTGGAAAATATTTCGAGTAGATTTCCCCACCATGTTATAGTTCTGGGTGGAGATTTTAATTTGCCGGATATAGACTGGGAGACTCAAACGTTCATAACGGGTGGCAGGGACAAAGAATCCAGTGAAATATTTTTAAGTGCTTTATCTGAAAACTACCTTGAGCAGTTAAACAGAAAACCGACTCGTGGCGATAATATATTAGACCTTCTGGTGACAAACAGACCCGAACTATTTGAATCAGTTAATGCAGAACAGGGAATCAGCGATCATAAAGCGGTTACTGCGTCGATGATTTCAGCCTTAAATAGAAATATTAAAAAAGGTAGGAAGATTTTTCTGTTTAGCAAAAGTGACAAAAAGCAGATTACAGAGTACCTGACGGCTCAACACAAAAGTTTTGTCTCAAGTGCAGATAGTGTTGAGGATCAGTGGACAAAGTTCAAAACCATGGTACAATATGCGTTAGATGAGTATGTGCCAAGCAAGATCGTAAGAGATGGAAAAGAGCCACCGTGGTACAACAACCGAGTTAGAAAACTGCTGCGGAAGCAAAGGGAACTTCACAGGAAACATAAACATAGCCAAAGCCTTGCAGACAAACAAAAATTACGCGAAGCGAAATGTAGTGTGAGGAGGGCTATGCGAGAGGCTTTCAATGAATTCGAAAGTAACGTTCTATGTACTGACTTGGCAGAAAATCCTAAGAAATTTTGGTCCTATGTCAAAGCGGTAGGTGGATCAAAACAAAATGTCCAGACACTCTGTGACCAAAATGGTACTGAAACAGAGGATGACAGACTAAAGGCCGAATTACTAAATGTCTTCTTCCAAAGCTGTTTCACAGAGGAAGACTGCACTGTGCTTCCTTCTCTAGATTGTCGCACAGTTGACAAAATGGTAGATATCGAAGTAGACGACAGAGGGATAGAGAAACAATTAAAATCGCTCAAAAGAGGAAAGGCCGCTGGTCCTGATGGGATACCAGTTCGATTTTACACAGAGTACGCGAAGGAACTTGCCCCCCTTCTTGCAGCGGTGTACCGTAGGTCTCTAGAAGAGCGAAGCGTTCCAAAGGATTGGAAAAGGGCACAGGTCATCCCCGTTCTCAAGAAGGGACGTCGAACAGATGTGCAGAACTATAGACCTATATCTCTAACGTCGATCAGTTGTAGAATTTTGGAACACGTATTATGTTCGAGTATAATGTCTTTTCTGGAGACTAGAAATCTACTCTGTAGGAATCAGCATGGGTTTCGAAAAAGACGATCGTGTGAAACCCAGCTCGCGCTATTCGTCCACGAGACTCAGAGGGCCTTAGACACGGGTTCACAGGTAGATGCCGTGTTTCTTGACTTCCGCAAGGCGTTTGACACAGTTCCCCATAGTCGTTTAATGAACAAAGTAAGAGCATACGGACTATCAGATCAATTGTGTGATTGGATGGAGGAGTTCCTAGATAACAGAACGCAGCATGTCATTCTCAATGGAGAGAAGTCTTCCGAAGTAAGAGTGATTTCAGGTGTGCCGCAGGGGAGTGTCATAGGACCGTTGCTATTCACAATATACATAAATGACCTGGTGGATGACATCGGAAGTTCACTGAGGCTTTTTGCAGATGATGCTGTGGTGTATCGAGAGGTTGCAACAATGGAAAATTGTACTGAAATGCAGGAGGATCTGCAGCGAATTGACGCATGGTGCACGGAATGGCAATTGAATCTCAATGTAGACAAGTGTAATGTGATGCGAATACATAGAAAGATAGGTCCCTTATCATTTAGCTACAAAATAGCAGGTCAGCAACTGGAAGCAGTTAATTCCATAAATTATCTGGGAGTACTCATTAGGAGTGATTTAAAATGGAATGATCATATAAAGATGATCGTCGGTAAAGCAGATGCCAGACTGAGATTCATTGGAAGAATCCTAAGGAAATGCAATCTGACAACAAAGGAAGTAGGTTACAGTACGCTTGTTCGCCCAATGCTTGAATACTGCTCAGCAGTGTGGGATCCGCACCAGGTAGGGTTGATAGAAGAGATAGAGAAGATCCAACGGAGAGCAGCGCGCTTCGTTACAGGATCATTTAGTAATTGCGAAAGCGTTACGGAGGTGATAGATAAACTCCAGTGGAAGACTCTGCAGGAGAGACGCTCAGTAGCTCGGTACGGGCTTTTGTTAAAGTTTAGAGAACATACCTTCACCGAAGAGTCAAGGAGTATATTGCTCCCTCCTACGTATATCTCGCGAAGAGACCATGAGGATAAAATCAGAGAGATTAGAGCCCACAAAGAAGCGTACCGACAATCCTTCTTTCCACGTACAATACGAGACTGGAATAGAAGGGAGAACCGATAGAGGTACTCAGGGTACCCTCCGCCACACACCGTCAGGTGGCTTGCGGAGTACGGATGTAGATGTAGATGTAGATGGATGATCACATTTTGATAAACATGTTCCACTAAACCATTATATCATCAATTTCCAAAGTCTTCACACATTAAGACTAACAGTCCACTGGTTGAGTGAGGAGTGTCCTTTACGAACAGTACATGACATGCAGCTCTGTGAAGGTCCAAATGCTGACCTACTGCAGAGCCTATCAGACACTGATATGCAGATACTGCCAAATTATAAGCAAGAGCAAGAATAGATAATGTCACAGATTCCTGAACATGGTAAATCATTTCACAGAGTGCATCTTTGTATGGAAGACAATCAAGAGTATTTTCAGAAGAGGTTTGCAGTTAGAGATGTAATTGATGACACATGTCCAGCAGACATTGCTCATGTAATGCAGAACATTTCACAAAAGTGACCACTATAGCCAGTCACGAAACAGCCTTCTGTCATCACAAAATTGCTGCACAAAAGGCGGGTGGAACTTTAGTTCCTGCAAAAAAACTTAGTTACCCCTTTGCAATGTGTGGGTTAGATATAGCATGGTGAATGGCTTATGGCACTGTTTCACAATAAGGTCTGTTACACCATGTTGCAGTACCCCAGAGAAATGCAATGTAAATCTGTTCTGTTGTGTTGAACGAAATTTGGAGGTCAGATGACTTCCCCCAACTCTTGGAGAAGTGCAATCCTAATATCGTCCTAAAAGCGGAAAACAACCGTACTTGTGTGAGTGGTTGTTGTATGGTTGCTGTCACAAGCTGCATGAAAATACCTTAAGGTTTATGGTGACTAGCTGCCTTGTTTGGGTTCTTGAATCGAGACAACTCGTTGGTTGCTTCCAGTGCAGATCCAGGAAACTTCATTCAAACATTGATAATACAGAAGAAATTCTTACACAAAATAAGTCTGGACTTGTGTACTGTTGACAGTACAATGTAACAGTGTTGATGCCCAAGCTGTCAACTATCCGTGCCTGCTGTGGAGTAGATGCCTGCCCTTTCTGGGGCACCAGGACACTGGGGAATGGCCATCAAGCCAGATAGTGATTACTTACGATGCAGCTTGAATATGGATAGTAGAGAAAAACTAGTAGAGATTCCTGATAAAATTAGACCACTGCGTAATAAATCAAGATACAGATGCATTTTAGTGCCACCCACAGCACAATTCCTACTCTCACGAGAACTCCTAAACTATTTTGTGATTGTGTGAGTGATGAGCATGGGCCCCCAACTTATTTATTCTTATCCATTAATTGTGCATGACCTTACCACAACATTAGGTGGCTGATAACAGCAGCGCTCTTGTTGTTAAAGCTGAGCCCACGAGCAGAGGTTTTGCTCTTGTTTAACACACAGATGGGCAACGATATTACGCGTGCTTCGTGGCCACACACGCTAGAAGTGGACACACAAGTGTGATATGTTCTGGCTGGATGTCTTACTAGGGTGCAGAAATCTTAGAGAGTAACCAAGGCAAGTTCAGTTCAGCATGCCATGAACATTTTCTTGAAAATGTAATCATCCCTGGACCTCGACTTTGGTACTCTGAATGACGTCTCACTTACCAACATGATAATCACACATGAGCATTAGGATTCAGAGCTGGTTTCAAAGGAGGGAAAATATTCTTCAGTGCCTTCCATGGCTTCCAAAGTCACCTAATCTGAATCCCACAAAGCATCTTTGGCCTCAACTCGAGAAGACTCTGCAAGACAGTTACCCAAACCCTCCTCCGGGAACTGCGAATGCCCTATGGGATTTTAGCTTTTCGGCTAAAAAGATACTGTGTGTGACACTTAATGTGAGCAGTGTCCCTCTGCTGGTGGCATGTGGAATGTCTACACAGGATGTGATGCCCTCACATGGGGACATAGCTTAGGACACTGCTGCACTTTTCAGAAGTCCATCAGAGTTGACATGAGTTCACATTAACCAAACACAGCATTATTTTTCATGTTGGGGGAGTAGATTTGGTATGTCAGGTCATTCAAGCATCCTCTCAAATCACACAGTACACATTGTAACCATGTCTTTTTGATAATAGTCTACTCCAACATCGCCTTCTGCTAACTGTGACTGTTTCCTCATCTCCCAAAGTTCCGGTCACATGCAGTGTTGTTCAGATATGTTTACTGTTTCGTTCTGTTTCCCTATGACTCAAATAATGTGTGCTGAAAGACAGGAGCACAGGCAAAACCATTATACCATTAATCTCCACCCCATTGACTGTATACAATAAATAGTCTTCTTGGTGTACCAAGTATGTTACAATTTTCCACGTACTTCCACATTTGGTCCGCAATTTTTTGTCAGATAAATTGTTCTTCCTTGCATCTCAAAGGCTACTTAACAAATGAACTTGAGCTCAGCTGGTACTTCATATCTAATATTTCCTGCTGGACTAACTAATTAATATGGAATGAACACATTTATGAGCAGATAAAAAATCGAAGTAACTCTTTTATTTGAAAAAAATCTGTACTTATTTGACTAACAGACAAAATTGCTAGCATTCTCACTCTCTGCTATTGCCTGGGATAATCTTCTGAGCAAATGTAGTTGAGGACAGTTAAATGTTTTGCTTTTAGAAAATAAGCAATAAAAATATTATGTGAAATTGATACACAAACAAATTGCTATGAACTCCTTATAACGTCAAATTCAAACACATTACAGCCTATTAATTTACTTCATAATTTTGTTCATAGCAAGCAGTAAATTGGCTTCAGGCATGATAGGCATTCCCACAAAACAAGATAAAGAAATAATTTAAATAATTTGCTTATGGATATACCTCTGTCTAGGATACAAAATGGACACAAAAATTTAAGGATGGGTAGTAGTCTGCAAGTGATTATTGATGTTAACCCTTCTTTTGTGGTTCACTTCTGCTTAAGAGTTTAATACTACTGTGACACTAATGGTAGTTCTCTCTCTCTCTCTCTCTCTCTCTCTCTCTCTCTGTGTGTGTGTGTGTGTGTGTGTGTGTGTGTGTGTGTGTGTGTGTGTGTGTGTAATATTCAGTGTTATACATTATTCTGTTATCCACCAGGTCACACAGTTTGAGTGAACTGCAGATCATCATGTTGGGCATCTGAATCTCGATTGCTTGTGCAAGGAGTTCTGCCTCTAGTGGAGCTTTGTTTTAGATTTCTATGTCCACATGCTTGTCATAATTGTTGTATTCTTTTACTTTTACTAGAAATTTGTCAGCTGTCCCCCTACCTCTCCAGTTCATTGCATGTCATGAATTCTCATGGAAAGCTGCATTCTGTTAATGGTCCATCAGTGAAAGTGGAACATTTTCAAGGACTACAGGTCTATACATTAATAATTACTTCACAGTTAAAAGCTTCTGCAGGTGCAGCTATCCAGAAATATGATTAGGTGCTGAAGGACAGTATCAATTTATGAAATGCATAGAGTCCCCATGCTGTGTTATTTTAAAATTAGGCCACCATCAAGTTATAAGTATTTATTTTACTGCATCTGACTGAAGCAATTGGTCTGTAGAAAGTCTAGGATAAGTATGAAGTATTGCCTAACTGTCCCTTCCTAATCAGGTAGCCACGTATGAGATGGTGAAGTTTTGAATATGCTTGACTTAAATTATCAGTTATTGCACAAATTATAAAGACAGTCTGTTTTGCTCCTAATCTTTGAATGGCTGTGTGTGGTAACTGTTCTTTTAGTGTGCAGAGATTTAGCATTCTTGATTTTTAATCTTTTTTCAGATTTTGATGGTGATGATATGTTGGGAGTATCAGATCTGAGAAAGGTTGTGGAACGTTTGACAGGGCCACAACGGCTAAGTGAACAGGATATGCAGCACCTTATACAAAATATCCTAGAAGAAGCTGATTTGGATGATGATGGTGCATTGTCATTTGCAGAATTTGAGCACATCATATCAAAATCATCTGATTTTGCCAAGTAAGTTACATATTCACTTGCTTGATTATTGGTTTCAGTGATGGGCATAGGAGGATCTGTGTCATTTTGGGACGTGGAGATGATTTTTTTCATTTGAGATATTGTAGATGTGGTCCATGCCATGTAGAATAATATTATTACAGCTTGTATCATTGTAATTTGTTCATTGTATTCTTGGAGTAGGTATAATGTTTAGTAAACTCTGAAGTTCACACAGTGCTGTCAATGGTTCCCAGAAGACATGTGAACAAAATTGTGCAGTTTTGTGTGAAGAGCAGGAAGTTTTGTTCAACTGTGGCACCCCGGGAGATTTCAATATAATATTGAAATAATGATTTATATAAAACTTTTGTCATAATATATGAAAAATGTAGGGGATGACTAAAGCAAAACTTAAAACAGTTGCTTGAACAGTGATACTTGGAGCATTGCAAAACCCAATCCAGCTTTGGGGAGTTTTAAAAATTTCTTTGCTAGTGAATATGAAAGATAAAAAAATTGTAAAACAGGACAGGTGGGGAATTTTGCAAGCATGTTGTTACCGGAAAAGGAAATGTATCCGAATCCACACTGAATACTCTGTCTTTTTGTTCTGGAAAAGAATCTCTTTGAAGTCCTTACGAAAATATTTGCCCAGTAGTTAAAAGAAAGCAAAGTTAACAACTGTTCACAAGAAAGGTATCAGAAGTCATTCACAAAACTAACTTTCAGTATCGTTGCCACTAATCTCTTGTAGATTTTATCTCAAACAGAATTCCACAAACATCAATCATACGAAACCCAACTTTTACTTTTCTAACTACATTCTGAAAGCCAGCAAGTCGCACAAAACCCAACTTTCCTTTTTCTCACGACATCCTGAAAGCCAGGAGTAAGAGCTGTCAGGTAGATGCAGTATTTCTTCACTTCCGAAAATCATTTGCTTCAGTAACGCGTAAGTGATTAGTAAATAAAAGACAATCATGTTTATCATCCAAAATTTGTGACTGGCTGAGAATTTCTTGTTAGGGAGGATGCAGCATGTTATCGGATGGAAGATCGTCAACTTAGGCAAAAGTGACTTCCGGCATGCCTCAGTGAAATCTGTTGGGACACGAGATGTTAATGTTGTTTACCCTCCCCCACCCCAACCTCATCGCGCGCGTGCTCAAACACACACACACACACACACACACACACACACACACACACACACAGTTCTCTCTCTCTCTCACACACACACACACACAAAAAAATTAAAAATAATTATGATACATTTGTCTGAGAGTGTCTTATCAACTCATACCTTCTCCGAGTCAAGTTGTGCACATATTTCCTTTCTCCCTGATTCTATTCAGAACCTACTCATTAGTTACACCCATCTGATTTCCCCCTTCAAAAGCTTCTACCCTCTTTTACGGACTATCAGATCAATTGTGTGATTGGATTGAGGAGTTCCTAGATAACAGAACGCAGCATGTCATTCTCAATGGAGAGAAGTCTTCCGAAGTAAGAGTGATTTCAGGTGTGCCGCAGGGGAGTGTCATAGGACCGTTGCTATTCACAATATACATAAATGACCTGGTGGATGACATCGGAAGTTCACTGAGGCTTTTTGCAGATGATGCTGTGGTGTATCGAGAGGTTGCAACAATGGAAAATTGTACTGAAATGCAGGAGGATCTGCAGCGAATTGACGCATGGTGCACGGAATGGCAATTGAATCTCAATGTAGACAAGTGTAATGTGATGCGAATACATAGAAAGATAGGTCCCTTATCATTTAGCTACAAAATAGCAGGTCAGCAACTGGAAGCAGTTAATTCCATAAATTATCTGGGAGTACTCATTAGGAGTGATTTAAAATGGAATGATCATATAAAGATGATCGTCGGTAAAGCAGATGCCAGACTGAGATTCATTGGAAGAATCCTAAGGAAATGCAATCTGACAACAAAGGAAGTAGGTTACAGTACGCTTGTTCGCCCAATGCTTGAATACTGCTCAGCAGTGTGGGATCCGCACCAGGTAGGGTTGATAGAAGAGATAGAGAAGATCCAACGGAGAGCAGCGCGCTTCGTTACAGGATCATTTAGTAATTGCGAAAGCGTTACGGAGGTGATAGATAAACTCCAGTGGAAGACTCTGCAGGAGAGACGCTCAGTAGCTCGGTACGGGCTTTTGTTAAAGTTTAGAGAACATACCTTCACCGAAGAGTCAAGGAGTATATTGCTCCCTCCTACGTATATCTCGCGAAGAGACCATGAGGATAAAATCAGAGAGATTAGAGCCCACAAAGAAGCGTACCGACAATCCTTCTTTCCACGTACAATACGAGACTGGAATAGAAGGGAGAACCGATAGAGGTACTCAGGGTACCCTCCGCCACACACCGTCAGGTGGCTTGCGGAGTATGGATGTAGATGTAGATGTTTTTGTCTGAACTGTATATTTGTCCATGTTTTACTTCCTAACACTTAAATCTATACTTGATGTTAACAAATTTCTCTTCTTCAGAATTGCTTTCCTTGCCATTGCCAACCTGCATTTTATATCATCTCTATTTTGACCACCATCAGTTATGAAACTTCCTGGCAGATTAAAACTGTGTGCCCGACTGAGACTCGAACTCAGGACCTTTGCCTTTCGCGGGCAAGTGCTCTACAAACTGAGCTACCGAAGAACGACTCACGCACGGTACTCACAGCTTTACTTCTGCCAGTACCTTGTCTCCTACCTTCCAAACTTTACAGAAGCTCTCCTGCGCAGGTGAGCGTTGATTATCCGAATGTCGGTCAACTGAATGACCGCTTAACCGAACTGTGTACTCGCTCGCACCTGTTACTCTCCCACCCTACCATCCATCAGCCCCCTCACTCCCAAACCAAGTTTCCCACAGTAGTCGCCGCACTGGGCCACCACTGGACGTTTTCGTACCCTCTGTAAAAGCTCATCAGCTAAAGAATGGGAGGAGGGAGAAAACACTACTTCTCCTTGACAATGCACCAACTCATCCGTCATGTGATATTTTAAACGAAAGAAGAGTTCATAAAGGTAATATTTCTTCCACCTAATGTAACCTCCTTATTACAGCTCATGGATCAAGGTGTTATTGAGACTTTCAAACGATATTACAGGAAAGATTTGCTGCGTAAGTTATTGTTAGAAAGAGAAGAGGATGGAAAAGAAAGTCTTTTAAGAAATCGTAAGAATATTGATTTGAAAGACGCATCCTACATGATCAGTGCAGCATGGAATAGTGTAAAGGAAGAGAATTTGAAGAAAGCCTGGAATAAAATTTTGGACATGAAGAAAATTCACAACGTATGATTGAAAATGACGAACCAAATGATATATCCGAAATTCTCGGTATGCTAAAAGAAATAGATTGCCACGAATGTGATGAAGAAGATGCTCATGAATGGATGAATGTCGATGATGCAGATCCTGTACACCAAATCATGCAGGACAGCGAGATTGTAAACGGCATCACTGATAAAGATGACACTGCCAGCATCTCGTCAATCAGTGCTCCAGAAAGTGGAAATGAAAGTATACTAACAGCTTCTGAGGCGTTCACTTGTTTAGATACTGCCTTGCAATGGTTTGAAGCCCAAGATGAAAGTGACCAGTTTCAGATATCTGTAATGGAAAAAAGTACGTGACTTAGTTGCTCGTAAGGAATTTTTTGAAATGTTAATTTTGTATACTGTGTGTATTGTTCCTGCAAAATGTGTATGTGATATGTATATATTTTTGTTTAATAAACTGTGCCACATACTATATAATCCTACTGAAGTTGCCTTTATATGTTACTTTGTAATAGTAAAAGAGATGCCTGTTTTTATGAATAAATTTACTGTACAGTACTTCTTTTTGGCAAATAAACAAGTACAGTTCGATTATCCGAACAAACCAGTTTTCCGAACACCCGTGTCCCCCCGTTACTTCGGATAATTGACGCTCTACTGTAATTCCAAACTTTACAGAAGCTTTCCTGCAAACCTCGCAGAACTAGCACTCCTGAAAGAAAGGATATTGCGGAGAGCTGCTGAGAGAGTTCGGAATGTAGAAGACGAGGTACTGGCAGAAGTAAAGCTGTGAGTACCGGGCGTGAGTCGTGCTTCGGTAGCTCAATTGGTAGAGCACTTGCCTGCGAAAGGCAAAGGTCCCAAGTTCGAGTCTCGGTCGGGCACACAATTTTAATCTGCCAGGAAGTTTCATATCAGCGCTCATTCCGCTGCAGAGTGAAAATCTCATTCTGACACCATCAGTTATTTTGCTGCCCAAATAGCAAACCTCATTTGCTACTTAAAGTGCCTCGTTTCCTAATCTGATTCCCTCAGCATCACCTGATTTAATTAGACAACTGTCCATTCCGGTAACAGCTTAACACTGGGGATAGACTACAACCCTGTTTCACTCCCTTCTCAACTGCTGCTTCCCTTCCATGCTCCTCAACTCAAGTGCCATTTGGTTTCAGTTATAAATAGCCTTTTGATCCCTGTATTTTACTGTGGATAGCTTCAGAATTTCAATGTTTGTTCCATCGACGTTGTCATAAGCTTTCTCGAGATCTACAAATGCTATAGACACAGATTTACCTTTAATCTATCTTCAAAGAGAAGAATTAGGGCCAGTATTGCCTCACATGTTCCTTCTCCAGAATCCAAACTAATCTTCCCCAAGATTGGCTTCTACCAGTTTTACCATTATCCTGTAAATAATTTTGTTAGAATTTTGCAACTGTGACTTACTAAACTTTTAGTTCGGTAATATTCACATCAGTCAGCACCTGCCTTCTTTGGGATATGAATTATTACAAACTGGGATTTGAATTATTACATTCTTCTTGAAGCCTGAAGGTATTTTGCTTGCTTCATACATTTTGCACACCAGATGAAGAGTTTTGTTGTAACTGACTCTCTCAGTGCTATTAGTAGTTCTGACAGAATTTCATCTATTCCAGGTGCCTTGTTTCAACTCAGATTTTTCAATGCTGTGTCAGATTTTCTCACAGTATCGTATCTCCTATCTCATCTTTGTTCTCTTCCATTTCTATTATATTGCCTTCAAGTTCATGTTGCTTGCATAGCCCTCCCCTCCTATATACTCCTTCCATCTTGCAGCTTTCCCTTCTTTGCATGGTACTAGTTTTCCATCTAAGCTCGTGATACTCATTTATTCCCTGTGATATCCAAGGATTTCTGTTACCCTTTTCTATCTGTTTGATCCTCTGCTGCCTTCATTATTCCAAGTCTCAAAACTATCCATTCATCTTTTTCTCTCTTCCTTTCCTCTGTTGTGTTAAACTATTGTTTAATGTGCCCTTTGAAGCTCTCAACAACCACATTTCTTCCAACTTGTCCAGGTTCTGTCTCTTTAATTTCCTCAGATTCTTCAGTTTTAATCTACTGTGGTCAGTCCATCCCTGCCCCTGAAAATGTTGTACAGTTTAAAACCTGGTACCAGAATTGACCTGAAACCTTCTGGTATCCCCTGGTCACTTCCATGTATACAACCTTCATTTGTGATTCTTAAATCAAGTATTAATGATAATTAAATTATGACACATGCAAAATTCTATCAGATGACTTCCTCTTTCATTCCTGTTCCCCAGTCCATATTCACCTACTACTTTTATGTGTCTTCCTTTTCCTACTATATAATGCCAGCTCCCCATCATAGTTAAATTTTCCTCTTCCTTAACTATCTGAATAACTTCTATTACCTCATCACAGAGTTCTTCAATCTCTTCTTTATCTGTGGATCTACTGGCATATTAACTTGCACTACCTTTGTGGGTGTTGACTGTGTGTCCATCTTGGCTGTGACAATGCATTCACTGTGCTGGTCGTAATGGCTTACCTGCATTCCTGTTTTCTTATCCATTATTAGACCTACTCCTGTGTTACCCCTGTTTGAGTTTATATTGATAGCCCTGTTTTTGCCTGACCTGAAGTGTCTTTCATCCTGCCTCCAAACTTTACTAATTTTCACTATATCTAACTTCAGCTTATCCAGTCTGCTTTTTAAATTTGCTAACCCAAGCCTGAAAAAAGTTGCACAAATATCTAGTGAATCTTGATAAGTTTTCATTGTGGTGCAAACATTGGTAACTTGGTTTAAATATTCAGAAACAAAAGAAGTTGCACTTTGCAGAATGCAGAAAATTGTACCTTATGATTACAAGATCAGTGAGCCACATAAGAACGGAATTGACTGTGAAAGAGTATGACGGTGTGTATGCTGATCTTCATGATCAGTGGAGTACTGGTGGTAATGAGATGAACAAATAGATACTGCCTGAGTAAAAAAAGTGAAGCATCCAGAAGGGGAGAAAAAAGTAAAATGTAACTTTACTAATTGATAGGGTATATGATGTTATTGCAATGATTATTCCAGTAATTGAAAAACCAACTCAGATGTACTGTAGTGTTTCGGTATGTTTATAAAAATATCCCAACACACCATTGGAAAGCTGCTTGTGAGTAAATTGAATAAGAGTAAATGCAGTGGGAAAGGAAAACTGTGTTGTTTCCTTTCTCATAAGCAGTGAATGTGGAGCTGTTCCCTCTTAGTAGACTTCTTTATGTCGACCTGGCTATCCTCTTGGCTTTGTTTTGGTCCCCTTGGAGTTTGACCTCCATTTCCAAAATTTTGCATTCAGTGTGAGCCATCGGGGATGAACTCCCAACCTAGCTTCCATGGTGCAGGTTTCTCTCCCCCTCCCCTCTCCTCTCCTCTCCCTTTGCACCCTGGCCTCCCTACTGCTAGCTCACCAGCACGGTAGCCAGTCCATGTGGTGGGTCTGTTAAGTACCCACTTGGCTGAGCCCCCTAACACCACAGGGATCACACTAGTACGTGATCTGTTAATGCCTCGTGTATGCCCATGAGTCGATGCTCGTCGATTTGGGGCGCCAGAACTCTCGGCAATAGCTGCCGGCCCTTGCTGTGGCTGGGTGGCGTCCATGGGGTGAGCCCCTGATCGGAGTGGGTGGTACTAGGGCGGACACCTTGCGCATGAAGCGACAAAAGCGTCACCATCCTGGCCATTCTGTGGCCATCTCTAACAGTGGTAGCAGATGTGACACTCCTTCTTCTGATCCTTTGGCCTTCCCCTCCCTGGCCACCCCTGGGAGGAGAGTCAAGCTCGCCGACTAGGGTTGAAACCTTTCCTTCGGTACCTGGTTTGTGCCTGGATGGATGGCAGTAGTTTTGCCATGACCAAGACTTTGTTTTTTGTGGAGACGATTGAAGATAAGTATGGTGAAGTTGAAGTGATGAGTAAAATGCGGTCCGGTGTTTCGCTCATAAAGACATCTTCTGCTGCCCAATCTGACGCCCTGCGTGCTTGTGACCGTCTTGGTGACGTCCGTCATGTCCCACCAATCTTTGAACTCAGTACAGGGCATTATTTTCCACTGAGTTGTTCTTTTGCAAACTGACGAGGAGCTCCGTGCTTACTTCAAGGGGCGAGGGGTTTGTTTTATCCGCCATGTGCAGCGAGGCCCTCCAAACAATCACATCGCTACGGGTGCCCTTATCCTGCCCTTTGAAGGGGTTGTCCTCCCCAGAGAAGGTCAAGGTAATGGTGTATCGGTGTGATGTAAAAACTTATATTTCACCACTGATAAGGTGTTTAAATGCTTACCGTTTGGGCACGTCTTCCAGCTGCACTACTAACCCCCTCTGTGGTGACTGTGGGGCTCCCACCCATAAGGGGAGTGCCTGTGCTCACTCGCCAATGTGTGTAAATTGTAATAGACGGCATTCTCCACGCTTGCTTACATGCCCGGTGCTTGTGAAAGAAAGAAGGCTTCAAGAGTAAAAAACCTTAGATCAGCTCACCTACACTGAGGCTCGTCAAAAATAGGACGGGCTCCATCCTGTGTCTATGACTTCTACTTTCGCTTCAATTAGCCCATTCCCCCTCCTACTCCCTCCTCTTCCTAGCCCCACCCTCTTCTCCCCATGCATTCAGTGTCCTCCTCCTCCTCCCATCCCCCTCCCCCTCAGCACCCATATCCACCCCTTCGGGTGTGCTCCCCCTGCCCCGCCGGAGAAGTGCTCCCCTCCTTCAGGGGCCGCCAGTACTGGAGCTCCCTTCTGGTGCTTCTCTTCCCAGCACCCCCCTGAAAGGCAGTCTACTGCTCCACATTAGCAGCATGATCTGCGGCCGGTGGGCACCAAGATTGCCCGGTGTAATTCCGTGCCTGCCCTCACTGAAGTCTGCCCTTCTCTTCCTTCCCAAGAGAAGCAGCAGAAATGCAGGAACAAGGGCAAGGCCCCTCTGATACCCCCTGAAATGCAGCCATCCCTTCCTACAGTCAATGAACCAACCGAGTCTGACCCCCACCTATATGGATATTACCCAATCCTTATCGGTGACGGGTAGTGACTTGGTGATGTGACAGACTCTGGTCTATTCGCTCCACTTTGGACTCTGGCTTGAGAATCCTCCAGTGGAATTTTAATGGATATTTGCGTCACCTTCCAGAGTTGCATGCAGCCTCTTCTTTTAATCTACTCTTCCGCTTATATTTCGCTCCAGGAGACCCATTTTGCCAATTTTTACTCACCCACCCTATGTGGGTTCCATGCTTTCTGTCTGAACCGAATTGGCCTCTTGCGGGCTTCTGGTGGTGTTTGCACCTTGGTCCGTAAGCACATTGTTAGTAAATGTGTTCCCCTCCATACCACTCTGGAAGCCATTGCTATCAGGGTCCATCTGGCCACTCCAGTCACAATCTGTAATCTCTACCTCCTGCCTGACAGGCTGCCCACATCCTATGCTCTCACCACCCTTCTTCAACAACTCCCTTCCTTTTATTAGGAGACTTTAATGCCCACAACCCTCTTTGGAGTAGTCATACGGCTACTGCCCTGGGCAGGTCAGTTGAAGCTGTTCTGGCAGGGCTTGACCTCTGTTTACTAAACACAGGCACTCCCACACACTTCAGTGTGGTGCATGGCACTTTCTGCACCATTGACTTCTCCATCTGCAGTCCCGGCCTTCTTCCCTCCATTCAGTGGGGCATCCAAGATGACTTATGTGACATCAACCATTACCGCATTGTTTTCACCTCCCTTCAGTGTCTCTCACTCCATCACCCTCCCAGGTGGGCCATATCTAAGGCTGATTGGGGTGCCTTTTCCTCTGCTCCCATCCCCTCTGTATTTTCACATGACAGTGTTGATGAATCTACTCAGACTTTGACTGCCACCATCCTTTCAGCAATGCCTTCTTCAGGTTCCCGCCGGAAGGTGGTCCCTTGTTGGACTCCGGAAATTGCTGCAGCCATAAAAAACTGCTGCCGTGCTCTTCAACATTTCAAGTGGCACCTTTCTACTGCTCTTCATCTGGTCTTTAAACAACTCCACGCCTGGGCCTGCTACCTAATCAAATTTCAGAAACGGATTTCCTGGGAACGATAGGTAGCTGCCATTGGACCCCACACTCAGACGAATTTTTGGTCACTGTCCACCCACCGGGGTTGCAGGAATTTTTGTGCATAGTGTTGTCCTTACCAATCCGGACTTTGTAGCAGAAAATTTCGCTCAAAACTTTGCTCAATCTTTGGCATCGGCTCAGTACCTGCCCACATTCCTTCTCCTGAAAGAGCGTTCAGAATGACTGCCTTTGTCTTTTGTTTCTCACTGCTCGGAGCCATGTAATGCCCCATTCAGTTAGTGGGAATTTGCCAGTGCCCTCGCCCTTTGTCCTGACACGTCCCCTGGACCGGCTCGGATACATAACCAAATGCTCCAACAGTTATCAGTGGCTGGCCACCATTGTATACTGACCATCCTCAACTGTCTGTGGAGTGAGAGAGTCTTTCATACCCAGTGGCAGGAAAGCATTGTTGTTCTGGTGTTGATGCCAGGGAAACTGCCTCTTCAGTTGGAAAGCTACTGTCCAATTAGCCTTACTAACACCTTCTGTAAGCTCCTTGAACGCATGGTGAGTTGGTGGCTGTATTGGATCCTTGAATCCCGTGAACTTTTGTCATTGACTCAAAGTGGTTTTCGTTGTGGCCACTCTACGGTGGATAACTTGGTCCACCTGGAGTCTGCTATCCAGTTGGCTATTGCCCATCAGCAACACCTTGCAGTCTTCTTTGATCTGCATAAAGCCTATGACACCACCTGGCGCCACCACATCCTCACCACCCTTCATGAACGGGGCCTTCGTGGCACTCTGCCTGTTTTTATCCATAACTTCCTTTCTTGTCACTGTTTTCAGGTCCAAGTTGGCTCCTCCTACAGCTCTCCCCATTGGCAAGAAAATGGGGTTGCACAGGGTTCCGTGCTGAGCGTCCCTCTCTTTCTTATAGCCATTAATGGTCTGGTGACAACTGTTGGGCCGACAGTGTCTCTTTGTATGCTGAAGATTTTTGTATATACTTCGCCTCCTCCATAAATGGCACTGCAGAACGACGTCTACAGGGGGAAATCTGTCGGGCGCACACATGGGCTCTCTTCCATGGATTTCAGTTTTCGGCGATCAAGACATGTGTCATGCATTTCTGCCGTGGCCATACAGCCCATCCCCATCCGGAACTGTTCCTTGATGGCCAGCCCCTCGAGGTGGTGGACACCCATCGCTTCTTGGGTCAGGTCTTCGATGCCCAGTTGACATGGCTCCCTCATCTTCGCCAGCTGAAGAGGACGTGCTGGTCCCATCTCAGTGTTCTTAGGTGTATGTGCAATATTTCCTGGGGTGCAAACCGTCTGTTCTCCTGCTATTGTATCAATAGTTGGTCCAGTCTCGTTTAGACTATGGAAGTCCTGTCTTTGTCTGTGTCACCTTCGACATTGCTGATACTAGACCCCATCCACCACTGTGGGGTCCAACTTGCGACTGGTGCCTTCCTGACTAGCCTCGTACTTAGCCTTCTCGCAGATGTGGGGATTCCACTACTGTGAGTTTTGCAACAGCTGATATCTTATGCGCTCTGCATTCGCTGCACCCCAAAACACCCTAATTATGATCTTCCTTTATCCAGACACGGAGGTCACCCTGCCGCAGTGGCAGCCACAGTGTGGGCTTACCATGGCTGTCCGCATTCAGCCACTCTTTTCTGAGCTCCAGCAATTGCCTTTACCGCCTCTCCTCTCCACTCAAGCATGTTCCCCTGTGTGGTGCGTCTCTCGGCCACAGCTCTGTCTTGATCTCTCAGTCGATTCAAAGGATTCTGTCCCTCCGATGGCTCTTCGCCACCAGTTCTCCTATCTCCTCAGTTCTTTTAAGGGTTCAGAAGTGATCTATGTTGATGGTTCCGTGGTTGCTGGCCGCACTGGTTTGTCTTACACACGCAAGGAACTTTGTTCCTTGTCAGATGGCTGTAGTGTTTTTACTGCAGAATTGGTAGCCATGTTGCGAGCACTGGACCATATCCGCCCCTGCTCAGGGCTATCCTTCACTATATGTAGTGACTCACTGAGCGGTTTGCATGCTATCGGCCAGTGCTTCCCTCGCCACACGTTTGTCATCGCTATCCATGACTCCCTTTCTCTCCTCACTCAGCTTGGATGTTCAGTGGTTTTCATTTGGACCCCAGGCCATGTTGGGATTCCTGGCAATGAACTTGCTGATTGACTGGCTAAATTAGCTACTACCAGGCCATCTCTTGCTATTGGCATTCCGGAAATAGACCATCGCTCGGAATTATATTGTAAGGTTTTGGGCCTTTGGGATGCAAAATGGGTCACTCTTTCTTCACCGAACAAGCTCAGGGCAATTAAGGATTCTACAACTCCATGATGGTCCTCCTTAAGTGCCTCTCGTAAGGTCTCTGTCATCCTATGCCGCCTCCATATCGGTCATACTTTTTTGACTCATAGTTATCTCCTCCATCACGAGGACCCCCCCCCCCCCCCCTTTCTGTCATTGTGGCTCACATCTTATTGGACTGTACCAAATTAGCCACTTTTAACTTTCCAGACTCGCTACCCCTTGTGTTGGCTGACAATGCCTCAGCGGTGGATTTCGTTTTATGTTTTATTCGTGATGGGGTTTTTTATCGTTTTATTTAAGGGAGGGATCTTCCACCTTATCGGTGAGTGGAGGGGATGGTAGGCCCTCTTGCCTCTCGCCTTTGCCCCAACTGGATTGGTTTCAACTGGGCTTGGTGGTTCACCCCGGCCCTCTACCTTCCCACTCCTTTCCTTACGGGATCTGTTATGTCTTGAGCGTCTCTCTTGTCTCCTGTGCTTCTTCCTTCCTTCCCTGTCATTAGTTTATCATTTTATGGACATTGTAGTTCCCTCTCTTAATGTGGGATCTTATCGGTTTCAGTTAATCTAAGGTCGGAGGGACTGATGACCGCTTATTTTGGTCCCTTCTCCACCCAACCGACCAACTTTTCTTTTACTGGGAGATTTTAATGCACATACACCTTTGTGGGATAGCCATAAGATCACCAACAAGCAACAGTACCTCCATTATGACAGCTGCCACCCATTCAATATCAAACGGTCCCATCCCTACAGCCTAGGTCTTCATGGCAAACGAATCTGCTCTAGTCCTGAATCCCTGAACCATTACACCAACAACCTGAAAACAGCTTTTGCATCCCGCAACTACCCTCCCGACCTGGTACAGAAACAAATAACCAGAGCCACTTCCTCATCCCCTCAAACCCAGAACCTCCCACAGAAGAACCCCAAAAGTGCCCCACTTGTGACAGGGTACTTTCAGGGACTGGATCAGACTCTGAATGTGGCTCTCCAGCAGGGATACGACTTCCTCAAATACTGCCCTGAAATGAGATCCATCCTTCATGAAATCCTCCCCACTCCACCAAGAGTGTCTTTCCGCTGTCCACCTAACCTTCGTAAGCTCTTGGTTCATCCCTATGAAATCCCCAAACCACCTTCCCTACCCTCTGGCTCCTACCCTTGTAACTGCCCCCGGTGTAAAACCTGTCCCATGCACCCTCCCACCACCACCTACTCCAGTCCTGTTACCCAGAAGGTGTACATGATCAAAGGCAGGCCATTTGTGAAAGCACCCACGTGATTTACCAACTGCCTACACTGTGAAGCTTTCTATGTGTGAATGACCAGCAACAAACTGTCCATTTGCATGAATGGACACAGGCAGACAGTGTTTGTTGGTAATGAGGATCACCCTGTGGCTAAACATGCCTTGGTGCACGGCCAGCACATCTTGGCACAGTGTTACACTGTCCAGGTTATATGGATACTTCCCACTGACACCAACCTATCAGAACTCCGGAGATGGGAACTTGCCCTTCAATATATCCTCTCTTCCCGTTACCTACCAGGCCTCAATCTCTGCTAATTTCAAGTTGCTGCCGCTCATACCTCACCTGTCATTCAACATCTTTGCCTCTGTACTTCCGCTTTGACTGACATCTCTGCCCAAACTCTTTGCCTTTACATATGTCTCCTTGTGTCTGTATATGTGCAGATGGATGTGTGTGTGTGTGTGTGTGTGTGTGTGTGTGTGTGTGTGTGTGTGTGTGTGTGTTTGTTTGTTTGTTTGTTTGTTTGTTTGTGTGTCTATCAACATACCAATGCTTTCGTTACTTCATCTTTGTTTTTAGATATATTTTTCCCACGTGGATTGTTTCCCTCTATTATATTCATATAATTATTTATTTTCTTTTTCTATTGCTTACTCCCCCCCCCCCCCCCCCCTCCTCCTTCCTAGGCACCTGTCATGGTTGTGAAGTGAAATCAGACCTTACAGTCAGTTCTCGTAACTACCCTCCAGCATCCGTCACACTGTCTTTCAACAGGCAATATATGGAACCCTTTCTCTGAGTGGGATTCTGGTACCGTGACTAGCAGTTTGCCAACTTACACAATGTACTGCACATAAATAGACAGAAAGGCCCATTTCTTACATACTCCTTTCTGTATTCTTCATAATCACAATTATGACAATTCACCACCAGTTTTGACACTACACTGAGTATCTTCAGATCCTACTGCATACCACGTAGATGGCATTTCATGAAATAATTGTTTTCATATGCCTTTTCCAACAATTCCACCTATGGTGAATGAATTGTGAAGACGACCAATTTGTGGCTGAAGCTAGCAGTGATGATAATTATATTATTTATGTTCTTATGTCTAAATCCTGCATGGTCAATGTGTACTTTTCCCCCAAAAGAACCATTACTGTTTGGTTGAAGACGACTGTTTACAGCCACAAGCCATTGAATATCTAGGAGTATGCATATTGATATTTATTAGAAATGATATTCATGTGACGCCACTAATACAGTAGACTCTCATATCTAAAACTCCTAACTTACCTTGTGTTTGTCTAGAGTTGCAGATCCACAGATAGATTCTGTTATTTATAAAGTTAAGATCACATTAAACATATAAAGTCTTCAGTGGGGTGCACTTAAATGTCTCATTGCATCAGTGTTCCCACATTTACACTGAGCAAAACAGTACAGTGCTATCTCGAAAAATATGTGCATCTGTCAATACTGTCCCAAGACTCACTGCAACTACTCCTCTTCAGCTGAGGCTGCGCCTTTTATGCTGGTGACTTCTGACTCCATTCCCATGACATCAGACAAGCTCAGCATCAGAATTAAGACTTGGATTTTGACAAAAAAATTTAAATGTCATGTTATTTTAAGTTTTTACTGGTGGCCAATTATACAGTAATTCAGTACATCCAAATGAAATTTTGGACTCCCTTAGAAATTGTTGGTTCTGTTTGCAGGCAAATAGTGTTTGTAATATATTGATTGAAATGAGTCTGAAGGAAGTGCTAAGAACATTCAAACACACACAAAACACTAGAAAAATTCTAAAATAAAAATCAAACAATGGAAACTCCAGGTAGGGATATCAACAGTGCAGGAAAAGATAGATTGCTACTCTCTGTAAAGAAGACACGCCAAGTTGCAGATAGGCACAATTAAGACACTCACTTATAGCCTACAGCCTTCAAAATACACACACACACACACACACACACACACACACACACACACACACACACACGTGGAGTTGGCAATCGTGTGTACATGAGGTGTGCTTGAGTTTATAATTGTGTCTGTCTGCAACTTGACATGTCTTCTTTACAGTACATCAAACAATATTATTGTGATGTGTATCCAACAAATTCATTGACAGAGGAATACGAAACTGAGATCAGATTTTGTCAAGCCAAGAGTTAAGAGTTGCTGGCATTTTGATTAATAAATAGTGATAACAACACTATCTTTTAAGTAAAACTAGTTATTATAATCAAGGTGTTTTGATATTGGGCTACGACTGGACTACTTCAAGAGACTTCACTTTAAAAAAAGTGTTAATATTAAGATAAGCAGTGCTCTCATATCAGGATCTGCAGGATTAGCTCATGGAACATGCCCCCACAGAATCTAATATATCACTGCAAATAAGAGGCATATGTTAGTAGAGTTTGGGATAATTTCCAAAGAGGAACCACGTATGAAAGAGAATGCTCTTGCACTGAACACTTGTTAAAATCCATATAAAATATATAATATAGAATATAAGATAGTGGTCAAAAGCATCTGGTATATTACATCAGAACAAAACCGATCTTAATTTTTTTGTCATGCTTAACACAGAGTTATCATCTGAAGCAGTTGATTAGGACAGATAGAGTAGTTACAATTGACCTCAGATTTGTGAAAAACAGTGGTAAATTCTATAGAATGATACCACAACCTAGAGTGATGAAAAGTTAAATAACCACATAAAATCAGTTGCAGGAGAAGTAGGTGCAAGACTGAAACTTATTGGAAGGATCTTAAGGAAATCTAATCTATTAACAAAGGAGGGCACTTAAAAAATCATTGTACAACCACTTGTCGAGTATTAAGTCACAGATTATTTTTTATAAATAGCAAAAAAAAGGAGGGAGGGGGGATTCAATCAGCCATTGGGAGCCATAATGTTCCTACACTCAGTAGGCATCCAGTGGTGGTAGCATGAAATCTGTATTTGTACTACTTCGCTTTCTGTGATATGTTAAAATGTACTCAACAATAGAAAATCCCACCAATTGTGAGATGAATTATGTAATTTGGTTTTTGTTGGCAAAAAAAAAAAAAAAAAAAAAAAAAAAAAAAAAAAAAAAAAAACAAAATAATTGAAATTTATCATGACCTTTTGTGATGTATATGGAAAAAGGCATAATGAGTGAAACCTGAGTGAGGCAGTGTTGCATTGATTTTCAAAACAGCTGTACCAGTGTTCATGATGAGGACTGCAGTGATAGGCCTAGCCTTGTGACTGATGAACTGGTGATGAAAATGGATAAAATTCATGACAGTCATCGCTCTGTGAATTTTGGGGAAAATGTTCTGTAATCGCAAAGTTTGGTGCATGAAATTGTGGCGGAGAAGCTTGGTTGCAACAAATTTTGTGCTAGTTGGGTTCCCAAAATTCTAACAGAAGACCACGAAAAACAGAGACTCACTGCAGCACTGACCTTCCTCGAAGCTGGTGAGAAAATGGTAACAAAGTTAAAGATTGTATCATAACTGGGGACAAGACATAGGTGAAGCAAGTCAGTTGTGAAACAGAAAGGTAGTCGATGGAATGGGGACCTCCAAAGAAACAATGGAAGTGTTTGCAAAAGCTATCAGCAAGAAAGATCGAGGCCACTGGAGTGATTCTAGTTGATTTCCTTGAATATGGCACACAATTAACTCAGATAGTTATTTTCAAACGCTGACGAAGTTAAAGTAGTTGATACAAACCAAGCGTTAGGGAGAACTGAGTGCAAAAGTTTTGTTTCTTCAAGACAACACACAACTAATCATACCTGAGAGCTCTGGTGGGGGTTTTAATGGGAGGTGTTTGATCATCCACCACACAGCCATTATTTGGCACTGAGCGACTACCACCTCTTCCCACAACGTTTGATGCTGATGCTGAACTATGTGTCGATATAAACCAATGGTTGCAATCGTAGGAGGCAGATTTCTGTAGGGAGGGTATTGAAAAACTTGTCATGGTATGATAGTGCCTCAATTTGAATGCCGATTATGTAGAAAAATAGCTTAGGAGCTTACCTTTAAAATGTATATAATAAAATTTGGTTTTTCCATAGTGTTAATTTTTTATTTCAAAATGTATGTTACTTTCTGGTTAGCCCTCTCAATTACTTCCTTCCTCATATATCTTACTAAAGTCAAATAAATTGAAGCTCATATGGAAGGTTATAAATAGGTAGTCTTCCCCATGCACCATTCACCTGAGGAACAGAACAGGGGAAAATGATCATGGTACATGAAATTTCCTCCGACAACCACAGTAAACTAGCTTGCTAGTGAATAGATATACATAAAAATTACTTTTTATGGACTTCTGGTCTCTTTTTTTGTGACTTTCCACAATAAAATAACTTAGTGAGACCAGTATGAAATTGATTGCATAATTTTTTTGGGGCCGTTAGACAAAACTAATTCGAGGAACCAGACTGAATCTTTCACATTGAAGTTGAGTGTGCACAGTTTTGAAACTTCCCAGCAGACTAAAATTGTGAAACGGACCAGGACTGGAGTACAAAACCTTGATTTTCATGAGCACAACACACTTGCATGGTTTCAGTTCTGCTAGTACCTCTCTTTTACTTTCCAAACTACACAGAAATTCTCTTGCACAATTCTTAGGTCATTCCGGGTAACTGTTAATAAAGATCAGTTTTATTCTTTCACAGTCTGAACTGGGAAGTTCAGTATCTTATAATGTGATGTCAAATAGCATTAATAGATTACCTGTGACTGGTTAAGTCCAACATTATTCTTACACAACATGCTGTTAACAAGTTTTTCTTTTTTTCTTATATTCCAGTGCTTTCAGAATTCGCCTGTGAACGAACCCTGCAGATTGGTGTGTGGTGGTCTACGCATTGCTCAACAGTTGTTGCCAAAGTTCAGTCAGTTGATACTGACTGTAAAACTCTGGGTGCTAGCAGGAATCTCACCGTGGCTAGTCATAATTCAATATTTAAACAGAACAAAAAAACTTCTGAGACACAATTTGTTTTTATGAACATTGCATAAATAATTATGGTGCCAAGCCTTTTCATGCACAAGATTTTTTCAGTGTGATACATAAATATTGGTAATATCAAGACACAAATGATCTGACATCTGGGTGGTAATATCAAGACACAAATGATCTGACATCTGGGGTTCATACACAGCCCCAGTTCTTTCAAAGCACAAATTATTTATAAAACATCTGGAGCAAGAAAGAGTCTCCATTATCACAAAATTCATTAGAGGGAAGACTTTTAACTTTTATTGATCAGTGAGACTTCTTTTTTTTATAGAAAGAAAATATATGCAAGAGAATGCAATTTATAGCATGTCAGTCTTCACCACGAGTATTGAAGTGGCATGTTGATGAAAGTAAACTCTGATTTTCTCATTACAAGTCAAAACATTAGAGTATGTAATGGTAGTTTGTAAGGGAAGTTAAAAACATTTTATTTTCTATTTTGGGAGTAAATGGCACTAAATTGACTGCAAACCTCCTGTATTTATGATTGAAGGGTATTTAAAGCACACAACTTTATTCTTGTAACTACTGTGCTAACATGTGAAATTTCAGATTGCATAATCAATATATGCATTTGTTGTAGCCTGGAACAGTATTTTAAACGTACAAATATTTACTACTAAATACTCAGGAGTATTCCTAATCACTGTTTCTCACTGCAGTTATTTTATAATAATAGTCTTATTCCTGACAATTATGCATTTATCTTTGTAGAAGGTTTACTCTAGTCTTGATCTTTTTTGTGTAAATGTTGAACATTGAAATATAAAAATTAATTAGAAATTAAAATGCCTCAGTGTTCTGACAAATATGATTTTTATGCTGTGATATAAATAATTTGTAATGGACATTTCAGAGTGTTGTTTAGCCACATGCTTCTAGTGTTGTCCATTTTGTAGGTACATGCTGAACATTGTCAAGTGCAGTTGGCTGCATCTTAACAACACAGCCCCTTCTTCCCCATCTCCAAACTCCAATCACAAAGTTATTTTATTTGAACAACAGTGTGTGAAATCCTATCCTTTGAGAGTAACTACACAGCAACAAAGGAAAGTGCACAGTTTCAAACATATGTTGCTGTATTTGAAATTTTTCATAGAGACGCAAGATATTTACATTTGGTGCAGTAATTAAACATTTAGTGTATGATATAATTAATGATCAAATAGAAATTGAAACATGGAATTACAACAAACAGTGAAAAGGTGGCATCTAATATATTGGAAACTTTGTAACGTGCAGGTGTTAGAAGTAGAAGGATGGTTCCATATATCACGTTCAATACATCTATTAGCAGTGGAGTTGAAAAGGATTCAGTTCCATATAGTAATTGTCAGTTCAGAATGTGGCTTTGGAAGAGAATAATGTTTTGAGTTCTTGCATTTGGCATAGGGGTGTTTTCTCCTTCCATATCCATATACTGAACAAGTTACATGTATAGGGATGATGGTACTTCCTATGAAATCTGGATGTGGCTCAGAGAACCCAAAGGTCTGGGGTTCAATCTAAATCAGTCCGAGGATTTAGACCTGTCACTTATCATTTTTTTTCACATCTAGCAATCTTTGTTAGTGTGAAAACTGGTGAGTTGCACTGCAGATCCCCCTGTAACCAGCTGGGTCAGTCAGTTCAAAGGCAGAGGAAGCCAAATGAACACCACCTCCCACAGGACCTTGCTTAGTAAAGCACTGTGGTCTTCAAACCAACCTTTTGGTTGATTACAGCTATCTTTACCTTTATGGAATTAGATGTATTTCTCAAATAAGTTTGTTGGCCATCTTATTGTATTCATGAGGTTACTTAGCATAAGTGGTTGGATGTACAACACTAATAATGCCAAATTTTGACAGAAGTTGCTATTTTTCTGAAGGCGAAACAGTCTGCGATGAAGATTACCCCCCCCCCCCCCTCCTCCCCCTCCCCCCAAAGGCACTCCTCAAATGAAAGTAATTTGAACATTTTCCACTGCAGGTTGGCAGAACTATTTATAAATGGGAATATGCTAGACTGTGTTCCTTATTCTTCCAAACTCTCATCACTACTTTTATAAAGGCCTCATTGCTACTGCTGTGGAGGCCAAGTTGCCCCTGTTACATTATGGTAGGCAGAGTTTGTGAAATGGCTTATGGTGCAGTACACTGCTAAGACATTTTCTCCCTGCCACTATTGCACAGCTATGCCTCAGTGTCAGGTAACAGGATAGGAGAATGAAGGTTCTACAGTGCTCCAACAAATTAGTAACAGTCACACAAAGGAGTTAAAAAAGTTTACTTACCTTTATGGCTTGTCGAATAATGAAGACTGCAACACTGCATGTAATATAACACAAAAGCTACCCTCAATGGCTAGTGTAAATAATGTTATGCAAATTCTACAGCACATAGCAAATGCAATTTACAATAATAGTCTGTTCACTTCTAAGATTTCACTGAAGGACGTTCCCTGTCTAAGTTAGGCCTGGACAATTATTTATAACAAAGTAGACAAGAGCTGCTGTTCTATCCTTTGAGTAGGCTTCTGCCCATTGTCATCTGGTCATTGGCAAATTGTACTCAGCCGTCAATTGGCTGAGGCGAAGTCAACATCATCATCATCAGCACTGCCCATTGCACTGTTGGAACCCGCACAAGTGGCGAGTCTCCATGGCACTGTCACCAGCTCGCATCTTTGTGCCAGTGGTGTTTTTACCCGGCTGTGTCTTGTCTGGACGACACAGCACTTACCATTTTTGAGAATTCTGTAGGCAATGCCCTGTGCTGAGATATTCTTCCGCCAGACACACCTGCAAGTACTTCTTGAGGGTTTTCGAATCCTGTCACTTGTTCATCCATTTGTAGCCAACAAGGTAATGGTGTGAGCACTTCTTGTACCAAATAGAGAAAGAAGTCATCTTTAGGTGCCACTTTCAAGCCCCAGGCCCTCGTGCAGGCCTGTTGATGATGCATCTAGGCGAACAAGAGCACTCATGCTCACTTGCCACCCATGGACGGAGCAGCCATGTGTCATTACATAGTGCAGGGAAAATAAATGAAATGTGGGTGTGGATAGGGCCCCCCCCCCGTTGAGTTGACAGGTTGCCTGGTGCAAGTCATCACAGTTGATACCATGTTGGCAACTTATGTGTCAGCGAGGCTGATTCTGATAATGGAGCTCTGTTTCTGCATTTCCTGAGACTGTAACTTTCTTTACCTATTGCCCAACTGTACTCCTATCAACTGCAGCATCACCATGCACTGGACACAAATATTTATGGATGTTCACCATGGTCTCTTTTTCCTGCACACAAGAATTCAATAACAGCACACTGTTTGTAACATGTCTTATGTAGATGTCATTTTGATGCTGTACTATGGCTCTGCCATCCGCCACAACAGTTAAAAACTTCACCAGTGCATAGAACAAAAATCACATGTGGAGCACCAACAAGGACATTTGTCGATATATATGAATGGATTTTAAAAAAGAAAAAAATGTGGGGCATTACTTATTGAACGACCCTCGTATTAATTTCAAAGATGTATGACTCGGACCATTAAGATGACACTCTGTTTGTGGAATAAACAGCAAGGCAATGAGATCATAGCTCATTTTTCCAAGTTGACATGTTTAACTATGGGAAAAGGAGTGAAATTTTAAACAGTATCAAAATATATTCATTGGTCGTCTCCACAAATTTGATATTCATTTTCAGGATTTTGAAATATTAAATGAAAAGTTCAGTGTCTTCTCACTTGATAGTAAAGATATGGAAACTCAGCTACAGCTATAACTTATGGACCTACAGTTGCGTTGTAAGTTCCTTAATGAAATTAGTCGCAAAAAATGTTTATAAGAATTTTTCTCAACGTAAATTTCTATGACTTTACAAGTTTGTAGCTGCGATTATATCAATGTTTTGATCAATATTTTTTGACAAGCAACTTAATTCCACAGTGAGGAGAACAGAATCTGCCTTCAGAAGCATACTGACAGATTTCAACTTAAAACCGTTCAAAAAGTGATAAGACATTGATGCTTTAGTGACTAGCAGAAAAGCAATATTCATTGACATCCTGTGTTTCTATGTTTAATGTTTCAATAAAATGCCCACTATATACAGGTTTGGCAATTTAAATTTCATCCTAAAATGATATTAATCATAAGGCTACACCAACTGTAAGAAATACCATGTTTCTTACTTAGCTGCCGCATATTCTTCACTTCATCAGAATATTAAGGGTTGCTTCATTTTGTTGTTATTTCTAATTAATACAACAGTTTTAGAAAATACATTTTGCTATAAAACGCACTAAGGAGACACCATGAAGTGATACACCTCCGTGTAACATGGAGATTATTGGCAGCAGAATTGAAGACTCATTGCAGAGCTATCATGTTGCAATTCCTCCCTCTCCTCGCCACTCCTTTCTGCACCATATGTTGCCTTGAGCCAGCTCACATGAGCAGATCAGTGAGCAGACCTGCTCTACTGCATACAATTTGGAGAGTAATTTAAGATGTGAAGTGATTGTCCTAAAACACTGAATGTATTGTGTGTTTATTGGTTTGCTAATTCAGAAGAGAATCACAAAGGACAATAGCATCTCATGATTCATCGAGAAAAGAAGAAATGTGAGATATGCAGTCTGTGGCTGACCAAAACTGCACAAATCCTAAGCTAAACTCTTGGTTGAAGTGGTTACATTACTTCCACCTGTATTTCAGTTTGGGTGATTACAGTAACCCTGTATCTGTCCAGATTAGTGCACTCAATAATCTGAAGAAAGAAACCATAAAAAAGACTTGACTAGTACACACAGCTTACCTTCCAGTTTTTATTCATGACCTACGTCTCAACTTCATCTAGACAGGTTACTGATGATAATTAAAAGCAATGGCAAGTACTGCATTGAAATTTTCAATAAAGGAAAAGGATTCAGACAAAATTCTGCTCTTAAAAATGATTAAAGTTTTTATAAAATCATTTGCAATAAATACTGTGAAACAGTTTTTCCTCATGTTTCTGTCTTGTCTGGGCTTCTGGAGTATTCAAAATCCTCAGACTAGGTCAAATTCCTGTTGTCTTCCCTGAAACCTGTGCAGGCTAAATGTCACTAAGCAAATACTGGCAAGAGACCAAGCCATAGGTAATATTTATTTTGTGATAGATAATATTTTGAAAAGGTGTTGTTTTACAAATAAGGCACTCCATTAAATCTCTAGCTCGGTCAGAACAGGGCAACAATCACCAATATAATTTTTTGTCTTTGTTGTACTCACAGATATCCGAGATAAAATATTATAAGAAGTGAAACAAAAAATATAATGTAGTGTAACAATCACTGGATTAATTGTGATTAAAGTCTTGGCATAGCTATATGCACATATACAGATGGTGGTTGTATCGTTTACACAAAAAAAGGCAGTGTATTGGCTGAGCTGTCACTTTCACTCTGGTGATCCATGTGAAAACGTTCCTAGTGTGGTGATGGCTGCACGACAAGAATTAAGACTGAATAGTACCTGGAGCTAGATGTACGAGACATTCTATTTCGAAAATTGTTCGAAATTCAGTATTCCAAGATCCACAAAGTCAATAGTGTGCTGAGAATACCAAATTTCAGGCATTAGTTCTCACCACAGACAACATAGTGGCCAATGGCCATCACTTAACGACAGAGAAGTGACATTTGTGTAAAGTTGTCAGTGCTAACAGACAAGCAATACTGCATGAAATAACTGTGGAAATCAATGTGAGATGTACGACAAACCTGTACATTAGGACAGTGTGGCGAAATTTGCCATTAATGGGCTACATAAGCAGATGACCGTGAGTGCCTTTGCTAATACCACATTGCCTGCAGCACCTGTCCTGGGCTCGTGACCTTATTGGGGATCCTAGACAACTGGAAAACTGTGACCTGGTCAGATGTGCCCCGATTTTCATTGGTAAGAATTGATGGTAGTGTCCAAGTGTGGCCAGACCCCATGAAGCCAAGGACCCAAGTTGTCACAAAGGCATTATGCAGGTGGTGATTCCATAATGGTGTGGGCTATGTTTACATGGAACGGACTTGGTCCTCTGGTTCAACTGAACTGATCATTGACTGGAAATAGTTATATTTGGCTACTTGGGAGACCATTTTCACCCTTTCATGGACTTCATGTTCCCAAATAACGATGGAATTTTTATGGATGACATGCACCATGTCACCAGGCCGCAACTATTGGTGATGATTGGTTTTAACAACATTTTGGACATTTCGATTGAGTGATTTGACCACCCAGATGGCCCAACATGATTCCCATTAAATATATTTATGGGATATAATTGAGAGGTTAATTCATTCACAAAATCCTGCACCAGCAACACTTTTGCAATTATGGATGGCTATAGAGGCAACATAGCTCAATACTTCTCCAGGGAATTTCCAACGATGTGAGTCCATGTCACGTCGAGCTACTGCCCAACGCCGAGCAAAAGGAGGTCAAACACAATATTAGCAGGTATCCCATGACTTTTGTCACCTCACTGTAGTTTTTTAAAAAATGCTGTGTACAAGACCTGATGAGAAGGGAAAATAAATGTGCTACAAAATTATTTGCCAAACACATGCAGTACTGGTGGTAATGGTTGCTTTCAATGTAGGATCCATTTCAGTCCACAAACTTCTACAATAATTTCTTCCACTGCTAAAAATATTTCTGTGACGCTGCACAGGATATCCACTATGTTTGCTTTCTGGTGCAGTGCAAGTACTCGGACTTATGATCCAGTGCAGCTACCAAGATGAAAAAGAACTCTAGATTAAACTCACCTCAAAGTTGCAGAATTGTGGTTCTGGAGGAGAGTTACAAGAAGCAGATTGGACTGACAAAAACAAAGGAGGTGGTTCTACAAGAAATAGCAGAGAAGAAAGAACTACTGAAGGTTTTCTACAAAAAAATTTTGAGAGCAAAACATAGGTAAGGAAGTGAGGGGGACAACTGAGAACATTGTATTTAAAAATACGATCAGTGAGATAGAGATGTTCATACATGGAGATAAAGGACTGCTCAAGAGAAGCAGCAGCTCTGGCTCACTGCACACTACATGCAGAAAAGCATGGCAGAGCAGCAGGGCTTCTGCAGTTCAGCGCATAATGCTTGCACAGCACAGCACGCAGAGTTTGAAAGGAAGTGGCAATTTTACATTCGTCTTTGAGAATTTTACAGTTGTCTCGGAAATGGTGACGGGAAAAATGTTCAGTGAGGGAACCACTGTTATAAATAGCATCACTCACTGTTCATAGTGGCTATATTATACATTTACTGAATAGAATTGGGTTCAATGGGCAGATTTAGTGATGCAAAAAAATTTTAAATTCTAATAGAAAACAGATGACTTATAGGATCCTGCGTACCTCACATGGTAAACCACTTTCTGAGCACAAAATGTAACTCTCCTTAAATTTTTGTAGGTGATGAGGGGTTTTGATTCTTAAAGCTTTGTGATCCTACCTTGAATGTAAAATCACTGATAATTGGAAAAACAAAGTTTTTAATACAGGCCTTCTCGTGCTTGTCAGTGGAATGTGCATTTGAGCTCCAGATTTCATGTGTTTAGAAGACCCTTTGAGTGTGAGCTGGGAACTGAAGATAGAATAGTGACAGTTACATGTGTACTACGCCATTATTTGAGGACTTAAAACAATACATAAAGTGATTTCGCTGAGGACACCGTGAGACCACTGAGTTCTGAGCATTATCTCACACACGCTTGACATAGGTACAGTGCACTGAAGCTTTTCTCAAGAGATAAAAATTCTAGAAGTGTTAGTCCAAAGGCAGCTAACAGCTTTCTTTCTTTAAGTCTTATGTAGTCCAGATGACTGGTATCGTATAAAGTGTTAGGTTACCTTAACTGAATGAATCACATATTCCATCATTAAATGCTTTTTATATTAACAATGAAAGTGAACTGTGGTTACAGATGCACACATTGCTTCTGAAAGCTCAGCACACCCAGACGCAATTGACGCACACCGAGAATGCAGACAACAGGTGTGGCAGAGAGAGAGGTAAACTATGCTTCTTGGACAATGTCAGAGGCCTGTCCAGCTTGACTCCCTGCTGTTCATCTCTGCTGGGTTCTTTGCAGTGCTTCATTGGAGTGTGTGCTTTACAACAAACACTGGCAACCCTCTGCTCCGCCGCTGCTGCTTCTTTTGGAAAAGATGAGAAAGGGGAGGTTCTGGTCATGGTTCAGAAACTGAGGGGTGCAAGTGTTTAGAAGAAAACAATTATCTTGCTGTATCAAAATTTGGTACAAATCTCAAAGAGCTTGATCTCATGGTGGATTAATCACTAATGGGTTGGATAGATGTTTAAGGCAAGACAGTCAACAGCATACAGCTTCTTGGGCACCAAATGCTGCGAAGCAATACTGCACTCAGTCAAATATACAACTCGCTCTCCAAGAGGAATTACATTTACTGAACTTCACATGGTACACCCATGGATCCTACTAATTCTCCAAAATTCACTCTATGATTCAGATAGGCTGTTAGCTCTCTCTCTCTCCTCCCTCTGCCCCCTCCCCTCCAACATACGTAAATATCTTTTGGTGTCGATTTTCCCTTTGTCGGCATTGATGCTGGTGAGATTCCCCCCCCTTCCACTTACTATCCACTTGTGACTATTCAGAATGCATTATGCGCATGACGTGTGTCTTTAACCACCATTGTTAACACACACAATTGCTTGCTAATGAATGGAAAAGAAGTATATCACTCACAATCATACAAAACTGTTAAGGCTTTCGTGGGCACTTCTTGACGAACTGCCTATTGGTTTCTGTCTCAGATTCTTTGGCCGACATTCGTCTTATGATTTTTCTTGGTGTTTCGCTAGCACAAGTGGCTGAAATTGTCAAAGTTTCACCCTCCATTTCTGGTGGTAGACTGGTGCCAAGATCGCGGACGCAGACTGTATGTACCTGGCAAACCAACGTCCAAAGGCTTCTCTGTGGTTATTTCTGGTGCGGTTGCTATCTGCAATGGTCGTTCACTGCAGCATGGGGAGGCAGGTTCTGTTTATCTTGAGACTTTCTTGTTGAAACGATTTTCGTGTTTGCGTATTTCTATAGCTTCTCTGAACAAGCGGGAGTGATCGCTCCTTTCTACAGCCTGTCGGCGAATTTTGTTACGTGATAGGTCTCCACAGCATGTGATCTGCTATGGCCGATGTCTCCACCTGTCCCAACCTGCAACGACACTTATGTTCTGTGATCCTGGTGTTGATTGATTGTCCACTAATTCCAAAATAAACTTTTCCACATGTGCATGGTATGCCGCATATTCCCGACATTGCAAGTGGTTCCCTTTTATCCTTCGCTGTTCTAAGATACTCTTTGATCTTCTTTGTTGGTTTATAAACAGTCTTTATGCCGTGTTTGTGCCATATATGGCTGATTCTGTCTGTCACTGTGGGAATGTAGGGCAGAAAGGGTGCACCTGACATTTCTTTTACTGACGTGTCACTTCACCAAGTCTTTGATTCTTATACTTTTAATATAACTTGCGGAGTACCCATTGCTCCTCAGAACACTTTCCAGCTGTTTCATCTCGTGGCTGTGGTTCACATATTTGTCTTGTTCATGTTACAAGCGTATTAATCATGCCTCTTTTTCTGGCTCAGGTGGTGATTTGATAGTTTGTTCAGGTATTGGTACATGAGTGTCAGTTTCCGAGGAACACTATGGCTAGGACACTTGAACAGTCTCCATGCTATAATTTACCTTGGAAGTAGGAAAGCACAAAAACTACCCTTTCTAGATGTGCTGGTCACAACGCACGGTGAAAACATGGGACACACCATTTATCGGAAACCGTCACACACAAACTGTCAAATCTCCAACTGAGCCAGAAAATAGAGTTCGTAATGCGAGCAAGATGAATATGTGAGTCGCAGAATGTCAAATGCGAAATGAAACACCTGGAAAGTATTCTGAGGCGCAATGGGTACTCCACAAGTTATATAACAGAGTCAAACACTCGGCGAAGTGACACATCAAAAAAAGAAATGTTGGGTACAGTCTTCCTGCCATACATTCCCAGAGTGACAGACAGAATTGGTCGTATATTGTGCAAACATGGCATAAAGACTACTTAAAAACCAACAAAGAAGAGCAAAGAGAGTGTCAGATCGGCAGAGGATAGAAGGAATCCACCTGCAATGTCAGGAATATACTGCATACCATGCACATGCAAGAAACATTGTAATGGAATAAGTGGACAATCAATCACCATCAGGATCACAGAACATAAGTGTCATTGCAAGTTGGGGCAGGTGGAGAAATAGGCTGTGGCAGAGCATGCGCTGTGACAGACTAACCACATAGTAAAATTCTCCGACATGAAAGTTCTGTCTGTAGAGAAGGGCCATCACATCCACCTGTTCAGACAGCTATAGAAATACACGAACATGAGAAACAAGAAAGAATAAAACCTTAAGGTAAACAGATCTGAGCTTCCCGTGCTGCAGTGAACAACTGTTGCAGGCAGCAAGAGGAGAACTGCACTGGAAATGGCTGCAGAGAAGTCCTTGGACGTTTGCATGCCAGGTACATATAGTCAGTCGGTGGCCGCGAGGTCGGCTCCAATCCACCACCAGAAATTGAGGGTGAAATTTGCTGGTGAAACGTCAGAAAAATCATCAGACAAACATCGGCCAAAGAAACTACCACAGAAGCCAACAGGCAGTATGTCATTAGCGTTGTTGTTATTGTGGTCTTGTCCTGAGATTGGTTTGATGCAGCTCTACATGCTACTCTATCCTGTGCAAGCTTCTTCATCTCCCAGTACCTACTGCAACCTACATTCTTCTGAATCTGCTTAGTGTATTTATCTCTTAGTCTCCCTCTATGATTTTTACCCTCCAATACTAAACTGGTGATCCTTTGGTGCCGCAGAACATGTCCTACCAACCGATACCTTCTTCTAGTCAAGTTGTGCCACAAACTTCTCTTCTCCCCAATCCTATTCAATACTTCCTCATTAGTTATGTGATCTACCCATCTAATCTTTAGCATTCTTCTGTAGCACCACATTTAGAAAGCTTCTATTATCTTCTTGTCCAAACTATTTATCGTCCATGTTTCACTTCCATACATGGATACACTCCATACAAATACTTTCAAAAATGGCTTCCTGACACTTAAATCTATACTCGAAGTAAACAAATTTCTCTTCTTTAGAAACACTATCCTTGCCACTGCCAGTCTACATTTTATACCCTCTCTACGTCGACCATCATCAGTTATTTTGCTCCCCAAATAGCAAAACTCCTTTACTACTTTAAGTCTCTCATTTCCTAATCTAATTCCCTCAGCATCACCCGACTTAATTCGACTACATTCCATTATCCTCGTTTTGCTTTTGTTGATGTTCATCTTATATCCTCCTTTCAAGACACTATCCCGAGTTCGAGTCTCGGTCAGGCGCACAGTTTTAATCTGCCAGGAAGTTTCATATCAGCGCACACTCCGCTGCAGAGTGAAAATCTCATTCTGGAAACTATCAATTCTGTTCAACTGCTCTTCCATGTCCTTTGCTGTCTCTGACAGAATTACAATGTCATCGGCGAACCTCGAAGTCTTTAATTATTCTCCATGGATTTTAATACCTACTCCGAATTTTTCTTTTGTTTCCTTCACTGCTTGCTGAATATACAGATTGAATAACGTCGGGGAGAGACTACAACCCTGTCTCACTCCCTTCCCAACCACTGCTTCCCTTTCATGTCCCTTGACTCTTATAACTGCCATCTGGTTTCTGCGCAAATTGTAAATAGCTTTTCGCTCCTTGTATTTTACCCCTACCTCCTTCGAATTTGAAAGAGAGTATTCCAGTCAACATTGTCAAAAGCTTTCTCTAATTCTACAAATGCTAGAAACGTAGGTTTGCCCTTCCTTAATCTAGCTTCTAAGATTAGTCATAGGGTCAGTATTGCCTCACGTGTTCAAACATTTCTACGGAATCCTAACTGATCTTCCCCGAGGTTGGCTTCTACTAGTTTTTCCATTCGTCTGTAAAGAATTCACGTTAGTATTTTGCAGCTATGACTTATTAAACTGATAGTTCAGTAATTTTCACATCTGTCAACACCTGCTTTCTTTGGGATTGGAATTATTATATTCTTCTTGAAGTCTGAGTGTATTTCGCCTGCTTCATACATCTTGTTCACCAGATGGTAGAGTTTTGTCAGGACTGGCTCTCCCAAGGCCGTCAGTAGTTCTAATGGAATGTTGTCTACTCCTGGGACCTTGTTTCGACTCAGGTCTTTCAGTGCTCTGTCAAACTCTTTACGCAGCATCATATCTCCCATTTCATCTTCATCTACATCCTCTTAAATTTCCATAATATTGTCCTCAAGTACATCGCTCTTGTATAGACCCTCTATATACTCCTTCCACCTTTCTGCTTTCTGTTCTTTGCTTAGAACTGGGTTTCCATCTGAGCTCTTGATATTCATACAAGTGGTTCTCTTTTCTCCAAAGGTCTCTTTAATTTTCCTGTAGGCAGTATCTATCTTACCCCTAGTGAGATAAGCCTCTACATCCTTACATTTGTCCCCTAGCCATCCCTGCTTAGCCATTTTGCCCTTTCTGTCAATCTCATTTTTGAGACGTTTGTATTCCTTTTTGCCTGCTTCATTTACTGCATTTTTATATTTTCTCCTTTCATCAATTAAATTCAATATTTCTTCTGTTACCCAAGGATTTCTACTAGCCCTCGTCTTTTTACCTACTTGATCCTCTGCTGCCTTCACTACTTCATCCCTCAGAGCTACCCATTCTTCTTCTACTGTATTCCTTTCCCCCATTCCTGTCAATTGTTCCCTTATGCTCTCCCTGAAACTCTGTTTTAGTCAGTTTATCCAGGTCCCATCTCCTTAAATTCCCACCTTTTTTCAGTTTCTTCAGTTTTAATCTACAGATCATAACCAATAGATTGTGGTCAGAGTCCACATCTGCCCCTGGAAATGTCTTACAATTATATAATCTATCTGAAACCTGTCAGTATCTCCAGGCTTCTTCCATGTGTACAGCCTTCTTTTATGATTCTTGAACCAAGTGTTAGCTATGATTAAGTTGTGCTCTGTGCAAAATTCTACCCGGCCCCTTCCTCTTTCATTTCTTAGCCCCATCCATATTCAACTACTATGTTTCCTTCTCTCCCTTTTACTACTACCAAATTCCAGTCACCCATGACTATTAAATTTTCGTCACCCTTCACTATCTGAATAATTTCTTTTATTTCATCATACATTTCTTCGTCATCTACAGAGCTAGTTGGCATATAAAGTTGTACTACTGTAGTAGGCATGGGCTTTGTATCTATCTTTGCCACAATAATGTGTTCACTATGCTGTTTGTAGTAGCTTACCTGAATTGCTATTCATTATTAAACCTACTCCTGCATTACCCCTATTTGATTTGTTTATAAACCTGTAGTCACCTGACCAGAAGTCATTCACAATCATGCATGATTGTGATTTAACAAACCATACATCACTGTCTTACGACCAACCAAATGAGGCAGCACAGTGGTTGGAACACTGGACTCACATTTGGAAGGACGATGGTTCAAACCTTCATATGACCATCCCGATTCAGCTTTTCTGCAATTTCCATAAATCACTTAAGGCAAATGACGGGATGAATCCTTCAAAACAGCAAGGCTAATTTCCATCTGTACCCTTCTCCAATCTGAGCCTGTGCCAGTCTCTAATGACCTCACTGTCGACAAGAGATTAAACACTGATCTCCCCCCCCCCCCACCCCCCCCCTCCCTCCACCACCTTACCCAATAAATATTCTTTACAAATCTACACAAAAACAAACTTCTTGTAAAATACTTCAACCTTTTGTGGCTCTTCAGATTTTGTACATAACTTTGTCAAACTATTTGCCTCTCCTTACCATTCCTGAATAAGAAATGTTCATCTTCAGTTGAAACTTCCGGGCGAGAGGCCATATATATGTATAAAATTTCCACCTAACGTTTTGTCTCCATCTGTGAAGATGGAGTGTTCAAGCAAAAGTATGAAGGAAATAAGCTGGTAAGGTTTACGAAATGCAGAGTGTTATGGAAAAGTCACCCAGAACCCTGGGTCTGGGGAGACTTACCGTATGGGATGAAAAGGAAAGACTTATTGTTGGTGCCTGCACTGAACGAGGCTTAAAAATATGACAACTTAAAAGTGAAAGATTGGATAGTAAGCAACCGGTGCTGGATCACTTGTTATGGATTGATCCTATGGAAAGACATTGAGCAGAAAAAACCACCCACTGTGTAGTGGAGGCCCTGAGTAGTGGATAGGCAGATAAATTGTGTTAGTACTGCTGTAAGTGTAGAACAGATTAACACAACTGCCAGTAGTTGCCTTTTCACTTATGTTTGTTACAACCAATAAGGGCACAAACTTGTTATACGACTTCCCTTTCCAAGCAATTTTCCATAATCTTATATGCACTTTCATCAAAAATATGTATGTACCTAATAGATAAGATAGTCCTGAATGGAAGAGCAACTCGTGTTTTTTTACTCATTGAGTAGTAAATGATCTGCTACATTGTGGCACATACATCTGGTGCTTAAGTCTAAGCCTCCCATTGGTAACTCATGTCATTAACATGTTCTTGCCCATGGTAGTTGACAATAATAGATTTTTACATGTAAGGTACTCACAGTAATCAGTTAACCCTTGTTCCAGCACCAACACACCTGATCTACTGTGAAGTAGTTTGAAGAACTCTAAAAACATTAGGATACTAGGCTCACTCAAACGTCACTTGAACAGAATTATATTTTCCATGTCTGAGACAATAGAAGAAAGAGTATGGTTTGAACCCAGGTGAACCAAACTCCTGACAAAGAGCCAAAGTTGTGACAATTAACCACTTTCGGTAACCCAAAACTGGTCTTTTACAAGCTACTATGAGATCTCTTTTGTGTCAATTCCTTCAAACTCTGCAAGTGGGATGTGATCCTTTCCCTTCTGCAGGCTAAACACCAGAATTTATTCTGCAAACTGTTTTGCCTGATCTCTCGCCCCCCTTTTTAAAACTTTACATTAAACTATCCCATCACGGTGTCTTCTTTCTACATACAGTATACTTGTGAAACTGCAAAATTAGATTGATAGATGTTTCAATGCAGCATTAATACACAGTATAGTGCAATCTTAATATACTACAGTATACAAAAATCTGACCTCACTATTTCTTGCAATGTGAACCACCATGAAGCATACAAACAAGAGTAGCAGAAATTGTCACTGGTTTATTGAACTATCAGGAGAGTCACAGAAATACTGAAAAAACCTGAATAGGTAGATACTAGAAGTTAGTTTTCAATATCCCTCAAAAGCCCACTTACAAAGTTTCATGAACAAGTGTTAAGTGAAGAATCAAGAAATAAATTATGTAAGTGAAAGGAATGAATGAAACTAATACACTGTAGATTTGGGAGTACCCTATCCCTTGCACTTCACAGTGGTCAGCAGAGTATGCATGAACATGCTACACACATTTTTGTACACTGGTCTTGGTTTCACTTCTCAGGACCAATAAGTGTTGGTTTATATGTATATAGACTGAAGCGGTGACAAAATTTGTGCCAAGGCAAGGTATCTAACCTGGGACTACTGCTTAATAGGCAGGTGCATTAGCCACTGTGGTTCACACAACTGTGTGGATTACCCCGGCATGCCTCCCTCCTCAATCCAAATCTTCACTGCCGCCCCAATTTACTTTAAACTCCCGTTACATAAGAACAGAATTCCCGAGGCTCTCCGCAGTCTGGAATGGCTGGATCCGCCATTTACGTTCAATGCTGAGATGCTATTCCAGAACATGGAGAGCCTCAGCAATTCTGTCTGTGTGTAAGTGGGAACTTAAAGTAGGCTCGGGCAGCGGTGAGAGTTTGGATCAAAGAGGGACGCGTGTCAGGATAACCCGTGTAGTTCTGTGAATTGTTGTGCCAAAGTGGCTTAGTAGCTAATGCACCTGCCTAGTAAGCAGGAGATTCGGGTTTGATTCCCAGCCTTGGTACAAAGCTTCAGTCTATATTCATCAATTCATATCCATAGGAGACTGGTCAAGCCTCTGAAATTGTGTCATTTTAATAAGTATTTGCTTACAGTGATGAGAGGGAAGCTCTATCAGGGCTTTCATATTAAACTGTAACTGTATGACAATCACATAACAATCTTTTTTTACAGTTTACAATGAATCAATTTAATTATTTTATTGCCCAACAAACAGCTTGCTTAACACCTAAAATTTGTTTATTGTGTATTCTCAAAGATAAATGCAGGATATGTTTTGATTGTGGTCATAACTCTGTAGGAACAATTACAAATAAAAAAAAACACTTTGTATACCTTGATGTCCTTTACTTAAAAATATTATAGGTATAAACTAATGTATTTTGCTCCTGAAAGGAATTCCTTATTACTGTAAAACATTCACCGCAAGAAATTCCATCAAGGCCATTTCAAAGCAGCTCCCACTTGAACTTTTTAAATTGTTTGGAATCCTGTTATAAAAATAAGATCTTAATGTACAAGGGGCTGTTGTCTGCACATTATGTTGTATACCTTTCCAGATGATAATCACATTCTCTCGCAGCATTATAAATATATGTACATCTCACTCTATTGTGCTGTTTGTCTTTTACAACTAGTTAAACAGTTTTATAAACATCCTGACTCTGAATCAGTGAATTCTTACTTTTGAACATCAGATGTCTACAATAATCATGACATGAATGAAAAATATAGCACATTACTGTGCATTCTTTACTTTATTTGAAAACTGTTTTCCCATGAAAGTAACTCATATTACCCAAGGAATAAAGGTATCTTGTAGGACAAAAAGAAAACTTCTGATGTTGATGCCGTAGCTTGTTAAAAGTAGTATTGCAAAACACTGACTAAATTAGTGCCTAATTGATGCAACTGTGCTATTACGAAAAGTCAGTCACATTTGGTAACACCTCAAGACAATATGGGATAGGTAGAACCAAAGATTAGGAGCAGATAGCTTTAAAAACAAATGATACATTGGTAACAGATGCATACAGTGTAGTAAAACCCTTTAACAAGCATTTCATAACTGTTGCTGAAAAAAAATGGCTTGTCAGGCTCCTGTGACAAAATATCTAGACTAGTCATTACAGGTAACATCAGTAATACCAATACGCCCCTCATTACTCCAGAAGTATTGTCAACCACAAAATTGTAGTGGTTATAATAAAATATCAACAAAATTAATCAGTCATGTCACTGGAGCCTTTTCTGACTGACATATGCTGAAGTTGTATTAAAAAGGGTCTAATGAAATACTATCAAATTTCAGTCCAATTTCAGTAGTCAACATATTTGATTTTTTTGAGTTTGGATTACTAAAGGGTAACTGTAGCGATTTACATAGTTTGATTAGGCTATAATTATGGGCTACTGGTGTATAGTGTCGTCTGTCGAAGGTGTTTGCTTAAATCACACTGTTTTAAGTAAGTTACAATATTACGGTGTAATAGGAAATATGTCAAAATGGTTCACATTGTATCTCTTGAGATGAAAGTGTCCCATATTAAACTGACAGTAATCACCCAACTGAAACATAATTACATGTGGTGACCCACAATGTTTAATCTTAGTTTTTCTTCAGATATTTCATCTGTAACATTACCAAATGCCAAGTATTTTTGTTTGCTGATGATATGAGCATCATAACAACAAAATGTATAGTTTTAAAAATAGCTGTTTGTGAAATTTTCATGGTCAATAGTATATGGTTCCTAGCCAATTCAATGTTATTAAACTTAGAATGTACACAGTTCAGAACTTGAATGCTTCCTTTCAATACATATCTTAAATAATTCTCAGGATTACAACTTGATGAAAAATTCGGCTGGGAGGAACACACCACAGAACTGCTGATACACCCACACAAATCTTTATTAGCTCTTTTTCTACAAACCAACAACTCATTTCATGGAATCATACAAGAGATAAAAATAACCTACACAAACATGTAATGTCACTTACTTTTGTCCAGAAAGGGGTCAATAACTCATAGACGTAATTTGTCAGCAGTGAGAAAAAGTTTATATATTAATAACGTTCAGTTTAAGAGGAGAGTTAAGGAATGATTGATACCAAACTACTTCTATCGTATTGATGATATGCTTAGTAGATATACTGAAAACACAGTACAGTTTCCTTACTGGAACTTTCAGTAAAATCTGACTTTTGCATATCTTCAGTGCAGTAATGTGATGAAAGTAAATATGTGTTGTCAACTGTTTTATGTTCGATGATGTGTGGTTGCAATATCTTAAGAATTATAAACCTCATTGTATATACCGCGAATTTACACATTTGCGAAAAGTCTGGTATTATCTCCGAAATGATTCAGGTTGTTTTATTTATTTATTTTTTTTTTTTTTTTTCACATCCATGAAATCTGTTAAGATCTGTGAAAGGAACATTTGCCTAGTCCCTTAAATTTTGGGCATGCAGCCACGAAAATAAAATTTCTTCCACTGGCATTTCGGCCACATATCATCCGTCCGTTCTCACAGTAATTTATTTATTTGCGCAGATGCATGCCCGAAATTCAATGGACTATTCATTATGCTGCTGCAAAAAGTTGAAAATGAACATTTGCCTCTCTCTTCTTTGTTTCAGTGAATTATGTATTCTTGATTTGTGTCATGTTCTACTTCCTTTAGGATCAATCTCGCTATGGATTTATGAAAGAAAAATTATATTTAATATAATCTATGCAGTCACTGGACTTCTCCAAATCAAGTAGTGGTCCATGGACATTATCGACGGGTTGTACACTCCGGACTTTAATATGGTACATTTCTGCTTGTGGCATGATACAAGATGGCTGCCAACAAAGTTGGCCAACATGTCATATGTTTGAAATATGCAACACATCACACACTGATTACTACGAACCGGACTAAATATATAAAGAAAGTGCCTTTCATGTAGAACTGAAGTTGCTGCTGTCATGAAAATAGGAAAGGGAGGTTTTTTTTATCATAGTTCAAGAGAAGGTAAGGATAAACCTTTTGTGAACTCAATAAAGAATCTACAGAGAAGCACCCTTTAGTGTCTGAGTCCACACCAATTGCACAATAGGAACATACACATTTGGTGCAGCTACACTGCATGAAACCCTGTAATCTCGAGATACAATAAGTGCACAAATTATCTGTGAAAAAAACCACATTAAAACCAGCACAAGAGGCTTAATTTTTGTTAACATAGATTGAAACAATTCTGAGACGAATGCAAGCACCAACCTAGTCTATAGCACAATTGTAACTACAGTTAATTAATGATATCAGACAGCATCACGTAAATAGAATACTGGCTATCAGTGTGAAAGCATCCCATTTTATTGGGCAAATTGGCCAGAGGCTAAGCTCATGTTGCACACTAGTGATGGCCTCATACTGCCTCAGGACAGTGCCACCTGAATAACATCTGCGACCCCCCTTTCATGCATCTGGAACAGTTACGAAACAGAGTAAAGTTACCTAATTTTTGTTCTGTAGCCTTACAGGTAAGATGTAAATGAAAACTGGGAAATGCGGCAATGTAGGATTCCACTGCTTTTCAGCAGCACCTGTACACTGCAACATCAACCTGCCTACATATTGTGCCTGTCACCTGACCATCAGTTGCAATCTTTTTACATCCTCACAGCATTCCTGAAGGTTGTCCTTTACAGAACATGTTCAGGTAATAATGGCAAAAAGCACACTGTGTGACTCTACAGTTCATTTCTGTGAATACAGGAATCAGTTACCAATGCATTAGGTGCAATAGTAAAGACAAACATCAGCTAAAACAAAACAATTCCTTTTTAGTATCAGAAAAATATTTCAGCCGTATTGCACCCAGTAGAAATTATTATAGGCTGCCTGAATGTGTAAGAAACAAGAATTATTCTATAAACAGTGGGCGAGTTCAAACAATTAACAGCATTGTATTTTTGCAGCCTGGTAACAATCTGTTGGAACCCATATAACTCACTTCTTCTGTTACATGATACACCAAGCAGAAACCGACAAACTATTTAACAAACGTTATTCCTAAGCTGCCTTAATTTTCATACTCTTATTACATCTTATCAGTACTACGGCATGATGGGTACAACTTTAAATGTTCATTTATTTATAGAATTATTCTCTTCAAAATACGTAATAATGAAGATCACCTAAAACACAATTACAGACATTTTCCAATTATCATTATGAAAGGATAACAATTTGCATTATTATTAAGGTTATCAAAGGGACTTAGGCAGGATTTTAGCACTCCAAAAACCATTTCAGACACAATTAGTCTAATTTTTAATATCACAAATACACCACTCATTTGTGAAATGTGTTCATGCCACACTTAAACTCATTATTTTCAAGCCAGACTGATATATGATTTCACCTTGTACTTCAATGTTTATGTACATTATTCATTATCGCTGTTACGCCATTTGTATGCCTTAGTAACTTAACAGGTATTTTCCTTCCCAGGTAAGTGATAATATAATCAGTTAAATGGCACAGGCTGAAAAATCCATGCCAATAATAATTCATACAAGTTCTTCCATTCAGTTTACTATTAAACATGTTTTAATGTGTTCTCTTTATAAATCCACATAGAAAATGATTGCCATACAAAATCACCAGTTTTGTAAAATGCACAATTCACTTATCTTCAAAAATATTTTTTATGTTCTTTATGACTGCAGATATCCCCTGTAAAGAAAAATATATCATGAGATGTTTATTACCATGACCAGTTTGCACAGTCCATACATATCCAGATTTTTACAATGAGTTTTACACAAATTTTCATTAGCTCAAACTTACATGGTGACTAAAAGTATTTAATTTGTGTAATTTTAAGTTCTGAGATAATGATGAAGGAATTAGATTATTAAACAAGACATAAAAAGTAGTAGACGGATTTTCTTACCTGGTTGGTAAAATAATTGATTATGGTTGAGGTACAGAGGATATAAAATGCAGACTGGTAGTAACAAGAATTTTCAGAGAAAAAGAGAACTTTACCAATATGGAATATAAATTTCAAGGTTTGGATGTCTTTCCATAAAGTATTCATCTGCAGTGTAGCATTACACTGGAGTGGATTACAGACAATATACACAAGACCAGAATAAGAGATTTGGTATGTGGTGTTACAGAAGAATGGTGGAAATTGGATGGATAGATCAAGTAACTTATAAAAGGTGCTGAATAAAATCGAAGAGAAAATAGCTTTGTGGCACAACTTGATTAAAAGATTGGGTGGGTTGATAGGAAATATCACGAGGCAGCATGAAAATTTGATAACGAAGGTGAGAGGGAGAGGGAAAGGGGGGAGGGGGGAAGGAGGGTGGGGGGCAATTGTAGGAGGAGATCAAGGTTCAAAAGAGTGTATGTTCCAGTAATCATTCAGAGGTGTAGAGACTTCTTCAGGGTAGATTAGTAGAGAGAGATGTATCAGGCCAATCACTTGACAGGAGACTACAATAGCATGTAAAACAAAATGTCTTTGTGGAGCACAGTTGTCTGAACTGAATTACAGCAATTTCTATACAAACATATTATATCCTATATCACGGTATTTTCCTGTTAATAAAGATTATTATTGTAAAGAATAAAGTATGAATCTCTATTAGCGAAATGAAATTAAGAAGGAATATACTTACGGCAACTTCATGCGCATAAATATCCAACATGTGAAGAATGACACAAGAATGCACAAGAATCCAACAGATATTAGAAGTATCCGATTGAGCTTGGGCGTAGAAGGACTGTGTGTATGGTCTAACACAACAAATCCCAGTCCACCCATTGTAAAAAGAAAACTGGATGCTAATCCTTCCATTATGTACTGTCCATTTACACGGTACGGCATGAAGGCAACCTGTGAAATAATTCAACATTAATGACAAATACAATTACACAAATTTACACATATAAAACAAATGTATATAACGGTGTTGAATATGCATGACTCTGAAAACAAGAGAAAACTTTGAATTAGAGAAAATAAAATTAGTTCTTTGTGTCAGAAGAAATTTGGAATGCAATTTCTTTCGAGTACAAAAGAATCTATGAATCAACATCTCATAAATGAATAATACAGCTTCACAGCATGCAGCAAAAGAGTGCCATCAGTTCTAGTGAACAACAGAAGCCATTGGTACATTATCTGAACTGAATGTCATATGATGCATAGATGATGGCTGAGAGGTTACACGTCATTCAAATGTGTTTTGTTTAGATTAGGCCCTACTTCGTTAAGTTTTTAGGGGTGCTGACTTAAATAAAATTCTTTATTAGACCTGTATATTAGTGGACCATAATATTAAGGCACCTGGCAATGAGGACACTTCGGTTGGCATATTTTGATACACTTGTTTACCTTAACATCACCACACGTTTTCATAAACAGTCAAGTGCAATAACATTTTGGTTGAATAATTGGTCTACTGGGGGCAGATGATGATTGCCGGTCAGCTTTGACCAGTAAAGAGTGTCCCCCCCCCCCCCCTTTTTTTCTGATCCATAGCATAGTCCAAGGTTTAGGTTGCAATGGAAGAGTTCATTTGGTTGTGCTTAGTGATGTTGGGTTTACAGCTTGTTGTAGTGAAGCTGTACATGGAACACTGAAGCAAACACACCAGAATCTGCCAAGTTGAAACCAAGAAATATGTGGCCTCATAATTCATGATGGAACTTGAACAAAGGGTTTTTAATTTGTTAGCTACAAGAACAAATGGATCCCTCAGGCAAAATAAATACAGAAAACCCTCACATCCTGACATCTCCACACTTCGAGCCATTACCATCCACCACAAAGAAATTGCCTGTTAAAGACTAAACCCGAGGTGTCAAAAACTGGCAGACAAAGAAAAGCCATGCTAAAGAATTCTAACACTTACCAACAGTGTTGCAAAGGAATGGATACACAGCTCTACAAACTGAATGGGTGTTGCAGTCACAAGCACTGTGGAAGAGATTGAGGCAGAAAAAGAACACCTACAAATCACACATCTGGCTTACACAGCCTCAATCAATGTAAAGATTGGCAGACTCCTATTGTCACATCTCACTTGTCTGAAGAAAGACAAAAAGTCTTCTTTCTATTATTTAAGATAATTTATGTCTCCAAAAACCAGGGTGTATCTCATTCCATGTACTATGTGTGGCAGGCTATTAGGAAAACTGAAGATATGTGCAAGGGAAATCAGTGAGACATCTGACAAAAGCAACCAAGCAAGTCTGCTGCCGCCACATATTGCCTTGAATATAGTCACGAAATGGAATATGATGAGACCAGTACCAATCGCGCAAATGCCACATTGTGGGACAGCAGGAGCGAGATGCCTGTCTGTGCTGAAATAAAGATGTCAAAAAACCTAATAAAACATGGCGGAGGCTTGGGGTCGAAATTCAGTTTTTATGAAGATAGTGGTAGCCATTTCATTCACGAAAGCTGGGAACGCTGCAATACTGTGTTTTACGAAACAACACTGCAGGCTCTGAAATACAATTGAGCATTGAAGGGCCTACAGCCACCAGAAATTAAGCCTGCCTATAAACAGTGATGTGACATCAACAATATATGACAATCTGGTTTGAGTCCAGGCAGCAAATACATCTAGGACAGTTCACCATACCTGAAGATGACCAACTGTGTTGGTCGTCCAAATATTCTGCACGAAATGGGATCAACAACTCTGCTGCACTCCTTAATGCTCACCAATAATAAATCATACCAAGAAAACAAAAAGACATCACAGTTTAGTTGTTAGTTTGCAAAACTAACGATTGTAACATTTCTTTGGCTACAATGCACATTCCCCAATGAAAATTTATGAGTTGTGTGTTTTATGTAGTTATACCACCACCCCCACCCAGGACCCCCTGTTCCCAGGGATATACTTTTTGTCAGTTTTTGTTCTGGTAATGCTGTCATATTGTTGCTGACATCATTGACTGGTTGTTTCTTGAGGCTTTTATCTCCACTATGTTGATGATGCAATCAATCTACTGTGCACAGTAAATCTTGAGTCATTCGGAAGTTCAGAATGAGCCTCGAGAAACAGTGTAGAATAAAAGATGCATATGTTATTATAGCAGAGCAAAACATGTATTAAAACAGCTTACGGACTAATAAAAAATTATAACATTTTTTTTAAAAAAATGGTGTTTTAATAAGACTTACCAGCTTTCAAATATAGCTTAAATTTTGTGGAGCATAACAAATATTCAAAAAACCTAATGAATTGCATGCAATGAGATGCAAAGTATGATTGCTGCCAAATATTATCGGAGTAACCTCCAACACATCGCACTTCGGAATGAAATTACAGAAAGAAACAAGTAACAGCTCGAGAGAGCTTCTACATTAAGATGCTGACTGCCCATGCATAGTGATGGATGATTCACCGCCAGGCAACACGGTGTCAGATACTGCTGTTGCCACAAGATGTCACGAGCAAGATGCGGCTATGGTTACCACCAGCCTCATGGCACTCAACTTGTTAAACTAACAATGCCCAAGAACACTATGACCAATATAAACAGCAACTCAATATAATTTCCCTAATCCTGTCACCCTTGTAGAGGAGAAGTGTCCTCGCCTCGATCACAACTTCAGCCCTTGTACCCACATATCTGCAGTCCACCATCTACATCGACATTCCATAATCCTCTGTACATTGCATTTGATGAAAAAATTTACAATGTGAGTGAGTTACTCTCTTCCTTGCCAGCCATGACGTGTGGTGTGTTAACCTAAAAACCCGGAACAGGTAAACATTACACACCTAAAATTACATCCAATAATGCATCCAACTGCATGTACAGACGAAAGCAAAACGAGTTTTAATTAAAAGAAAATTTACATGAACAGCTATTTACCAGAAAGACTGCTTGTGGAAAGTGCAGACACCATTGTTACTAACGCACAAGTTTAAAGAGCCATTTTGGCTGCAGCAGATGGATGTTAAGTCATAACAAACAAAGTAAAGACAACGGGCAGATCTGGAAAGGCATTATTTGTGTACTGTAACACTATGAGATACATTATTTAGGAATACTTGCAAACACCACATGCAGCTTGCCTAAAGCATAAAATTGACAACATACACACTAAGAGCCGATCTGATCACATAAGAAATGATTGCCAATGATCCAAATGCGACTTTCCTTGGTCTGTTCGAACAGTTGCGAAACATTTGCCAGTATATTATGCGAAGTAAAACACATAGTACTTACATGCAGTGTTGTGTCAACGCCCATTGTTATAAAGAGGAAGCGTGAGTGGAATTGCGCTCCAAGAGCCAGACTAATGGAACACCTTTTTCGCCATCACTACACTTTGACCATATTTTAATAATGTAGCATTTGTTCAGAGGTTCACACAATACTTTCCTCAGTATTACACTGCTTCTTCAACAGCTTGCACGTCTTTTAAATTAGATATCTAACCCAGAAAAAATTGTTTCTGCTGCTCTGCATCCTACTATGCTTCCTTCATAAGAGTCACAGTGCAGTCAACATTTTAGTTGCATAATTTACTTGCTCAACTGATATAACGAAATAACGTTTCTAACAGAAAAAATGCCTACATTTACAGAAACGAAAAACATATTCCAAACATAAAAAGGCCATGACTTAGGCAAAGCTGATATACGGAATTAAGAAAGAAAAACCTTATTGTGAAATACGTACCGGTCTCGAATGACCATGTTCATCTGTTGTCGACCCAACACTCGGCGGTTCAACAATTACGTCATAAATAATACCTGAAAAGAGATAATGCGTTTGAATAACGATAAACAATGCGTTGGTTTTTTAAAAAACATTAAAGTCTGTCAGCCGAAAACGAACCTCCGGTTACCAGAAAATAAGACACCAGCACAAGAGAAAACATAACCATAGCAGAAGGTTGATGAAACCATGATGGTCGTTTTATTTTTAAGTTAGGAACTTCTAAGACATAAAAAGGTATTCTATACATAAATTCCATTGTTATTTTCGCAAAAATATTCCCTCAGTCTCTATTTGTTTACTACACGCAACCCAACCAGAGACTTTCATATCTTGCTACTTCGCATCTTCACACGTACACACAACGGACACGTGTGTATTAATGGAACAGAGTTATTATTACATTAACGTAACTAGCAGAGAGCGAATACTCCAGCGTATACTGGAAGATACATATACCAGAAGAAAGAAAAATGTGGTGTAAAATGCATACGTAGTATAATACTTAAAAGATAATCTACTTAAAATAATCGATGAAAAATTTCTTACGTCATCAATATGCCTGTATAAAAAGGAATGGGACAAGTACGGTCTCGAGTCGAAGACGTAGAAGAATGAACGAATTCAGTATATTTGGTGACGGCGATGTTTTTTTAAAGAAAAATCCCAATCCAAAAACTTAGTTTGTGAAACACACAATAAAGGGTAAGCTTCGAACTCACATAATGTCATAAACAGAACTATTAACGAACAGTACACCAAATTTATTGAATTCTCCAACAGTATAAACTAAATTGGAAGTATATTCCGAGCTACTAACAAAAATGGTCAGCAAACACTGTTTACCCCTGCGTTCAATAAAATAAGTCACCTACATAGATACTTTGAAACTTGTCTGCCATGAACTGTTATGCCTGTCTGAGCATCACATTGTGTCCGATATGGTAAAAGTAAATATCAGTGGTTATAAACTAGTAGCACATATGAGTAGAGAGAATAAGATGAAGGGAGGTGTTGCCATATATGTCAAAAGTTATCACTGTGTAGAAAGCTTAGATGCAAAAAAGCTTTGTCTAGAGCAACATTTAGAAGCATGCGCCTGTCAACTTAAACTGAAGGAGGGCTCTTTTATAATTGTAACAGTATATAGATCCCCTTCAGGGAACTTTCATTTAGTCCTGGAAAACTTGGATGCCTTGTTGTGTATCTGTCAGCTAGGGGAGAGCAAATTATTATTTGTGGGGACTTCAATGTTGATTCACTTAAAGAGTGTAATAGGAGAATGACCTGGAATTCTTGCTCGGTTATTTCAATTTGACATCTGTCATTAATTTTCCTACTCGGGTTGTAAAGGACAGCAGCACATTGATATATAATACTTTTATAGACCAAGACAGGTTTAAAAACATAAATTCTTGTCCTGTTGAGATTGGGCTTTCTGATCATGATGCACAGCTAGTTACAGTATATGACATACCTCCATTCAGTAATTCAAAACTACCCTCCAAAGTTGTGCATTCAATTAATGACTCAACAATTAGAAATTTCAGAGAAAATCTTCAGCAGTTAGCCTGGGATGAGGTGTACAACGAACCTGATGCTAATTTAAAATATAACTTATTTCATAATACACGTGTAAGAAAATTTGAAAACTGTTTCCCCAAGAAAGTAGTTAAATCTAATTATAAGAAACCATGCAAAAAACCATGGCTTACTAAAGGAATAAAAATATCTTGTAACCACAAAAGGGAATTGTATGCAACAACAAGAAAAAGTAATGACCCAGAAACAGCCAAATATTATAAAAACTACTGTGCTACATTAAGAAAGGTGCTTAAAAAGTCCAGAAGCATGTACATCATGTCTAAGATTAATACCTCTGATAACAAAATCAAAACAATTTGGAATATTATTACAAGGGAGACAGGGCAACCAAGAGTACAGGATAATGGCATCACCATCGAAGCAATTGGAAACTTGATAAACAACAAGCCAGAAGTCGAAAGCATGTTCATTAGAAGAAGCAAGACAGTTAATGGAAGAGGCCTTACCCACACCATTTGATACAACTGAAATTCCAGCCACCTTTCCTGCTGAAATTAGGATGATAATAAGCTCTCTTAAGAATAAAAGCTCACATGGAATTGATGGCATTTTCCAGCAGGATTATAAAAGCTTGTTCCCAAGAAATAAGTGGGATCTTAGCCACATATGTAATAGCTGCCTGAAGTGGGGTATGTGCCCAGATAGACTGAAGTTTGCCATCGTTAAACCACTGTATAAAAAGGGGGAAACACCTGTTGTCAACAACTACTGCCCAATCTCTCTTCTGACTGCCTTATCCAAAATTTTTGAAAAACTAATATATTGCAGAGTAGCTTCATACCTTTGTAAAAATAAAGTTTTAACAAAATGTCAGTTTGGTTTCCAGAAGGGTTTTTCAATGGAAAATGCTATATATACGTTCACTAATGAAATATTAAATGCTCTGAGTAAGCAGAAGTCACTCATTGGGATTTTTTGTGATCTATAAAAGGCTTTTGATTGTGTAAATCATGGAATACTTCTAGATAAACTCAAGTACTGTGGTATGAATGGGACAGTGCTCCAATGGTTTAAATCATACCTAACGGGAAGAGTGCAGAAAGTTGAAATAAGCAGTTCACATAATACTCAAAAAACTGGTGATTTCTCAAACTGGGGAACAATAAAGAATGGGGTGCCGCAAGGTTCGGTCTTGGGCTCTCTTCTGTTCTTAACATATATTAATGATTTGCCATTCTATATTCACGAAGATGCAAAGCTGGTACTTTTTGCTGATGATACTAGTATAGCTATCACACCCACCAGACAAGAATTAACTGGTGAAATTGTAAACCGTGTTTTTCAGAAAATCATTGAGTGGTTCTCTGCAAATGGGCTCTTATTAAACTTTGGCAAAACACAGTATATACAGTTCCACACAGTAAATAGAATGACACCATTAATAAATATAGACTTCGATCAGAAATCGGTAGCTAAGGCAGAGTATTCAAAATTTCTAGGTGTATGCATTGATGAGGGGTTGGACTGGAAAAAACACACTGAGGATCTGCTGGAACTTTTGCGTTCAGCTACTTATGCTCTTAGGGTCGTTGCAAATTTTGGCGATAAACATCTGAATAAATTAGCTTACCAGGCCTATTTTCATTCTCTGCTTTCGTATGGCATCATATTCTGGGGTAACGCATCATTGAGTAAAACAGTGGTTGGTTGGTTGTTTGTTTGGGGAAGGAGACCAGACAGCATGATCATCGGTCTCATCGGTGTATGGAAGAATGGGGAAGGAAGTCGGCCGTGCCCTTTCAGAGGAACCTTCCCGGCATTCGCCTGCAGTGATTTAGGGAAATCACGGAAAACCTAAATCAGGATGGCTGGACGAGGGATTGAACTGTCGAGTAAAACAGTGTTCATTGCACAAAGCGTGTAATCAGAATAATTGCTGGAGTTCATCCAAGATCATCCTGCAGACACTTATTTAAGGAGCTAGAGATCTTCACTGTAGCCTCGCAATATATATATTCACTTATGAAATTTGTTATTAACAATCTGAATGAATTCAAAAGTAATAGCAGTGTACATGGCTACAACACAAGGAGAAAGAATGATCTTCACTACTCAAGATTAAATCTAACTTTGGCTCAGAAGGGGGTAAATTATGCTGCCAAAAAGTCTTTGGTCACTTACCTAATAGCATCAAAAGTCTGACAGATAGCCATATAGCATATAAAGACAATTAAAAGAATTTCTTAATGGCAACTCCTTCTACTCATTAGACGAATTTTTGGTTATAGTAAGTGGGTGATTTCCCCAACTCCCACAAAAAATATTAAGTGTCATGTAATATTTTGTGTAATTTAATATCTTGTATAGACATCTTTTATTAACCTGACACATTCCACATCATTATGAAGTGTCGTATTCATCATCTATGGAACAAGTACTAATCTAATCTAATCTAATAACTATAAAGGACATTGCTGAATTATATATACACATGCATATACAGGATGAAGCGAAATTCGCGCTCTCGGGCGTCGCTGCGCGACTCCTCACATGCCAGCGATAAAAAAAAGTCTGTCACAAAATTTCGTCCAGTGAGTACATCCGGCAGAAAAAGGACATTAAAGTGTGGCAATCTGGCAACACTGTAACCAAGTGTATGGTAACTACCGCTTTCAGAAAATGTTAGTTATTACGTGGATAGAATTCTGGGTTTGCATGTTGGAGGTCGATGGTTCGATCCTGGGTTACGGTGCATCTTTTTTATTTGCTAACTTCTTTCTAACATTTCCTACTGTAATACACACGATTTCTTAGGTCACATGTTTCCTAAATTAAAACATTTTGTAACGCTAACAAATAAGTAGACACTTGAAACAAATGACTTGTCATAGGACAGAGTAACTAAAAAAACAATATCAATTTCGAGATGCTCAATATGATAGCACAATACAATAACACAACATCTACTTCTCATGTCTATTACATATAATATGAGTGCTCAGATGTCGTGCATTAGCAACCAGTGACAATAATAATGCCTATATTAATGACTATATGACCTTTACAACAGAATACCTTGTCCTCAGAAGAACAGATGCTCAAAGAGACTTCCCTGCACGTCAAAAAATAGAGCAACCCGCCGGATCATACATCTCTGGACCCTTCGCAGGAATGCCGAATTGAACACACGCAACCAATTCTTCCAAATTTATCAGCAGAGTAAAGTACACATGCTCATTCAAGTGTCCCCACAGGAAGAAATCCAGGGGATTTATGTCACGTAAATTCGGTGGCCATACAACTGGACCTCCATGTCCAAGCCATTTCCCTGGAAATTTTATGTCCAAATACTGTCGCTGATTAATTCGATAGCATGGAGGTGCACCATGATGTTGGAATCATTTCCTCAGACGAACATGTAGTGGAACATCTTTCAGCGAATGAGGCAGATAGTTTGAGAGGAATGTCTGATAAGTTCATGCAGTCACTGGTCAGGCAACATTTGGGGGCCCAAACACCTGTCATCCAATATTCCAGCCCAGACATGGGTATCATAGCAAAACTGATACCCACGGTTGCAGGTGATGTGTGGGTTAACCTCACACCAATGGTGGACATTGTGCATATTGAAGACGCCCTTATGAGTGAATGCTGCCTCATCCGTCCATATTACAGTGTTCACGAAGTCTTTTTTGGCTTCCTGCTGTTGTTGGAAGCATTCACAGAATTTCATACACTGATGGCGATATGAAGGTGCAGGTGTTGCGTGAAAGCATAATGATAGGGGTGTAGCCCATGCTCGTGCAGTATGTTAATGAACGTGCATTGCAAGACATGCAGCTGCCTTGCTACGCTACGTGTACTTCGCTGAGATACTTGGTGTATGACGTCCAGAATAGCTTCCTCAGTGGCTGGAGTATGGTGAGTCCGTGGACGACCTCTGTCACTCGATGGTGGAGGGAGAGAACCTGACTCCATAAGGCACAGCTCCAGATGACAAAACACGTTTTTATCTGGATGGCGTCGACGAGGATACAGCACCATATTCATGAATGGCAACACCAGCTCGGTTATCAGATGCACCAAGGACCAGAAGCATATCCACATATTCATCGTTTGTGTATGCCATACATCTGCCACACTGGTTTTGACATTTACAATTAGGAAATTCGATATGTGTATGCATGTACTTTGCAGTCTGTCACAGGTGTGTTACTCTACTCACAACTAGTCCCTGTCTGGTTGGCAGCACACACAGTATAATCACGCTGTCAGGCCTGTTCGGTGTTACACATAACGCGAATTATCCCCCAGACAAATACTGTTCTGCATGATCCATCCCAACACTGCTAATTGTGAAATGTTCAGTTTAGAATTATATGGTTTCCCTAATGGTAATAGAAGTGATGTTTCACCAATTCAATCGATAGAATATTGATAATAATAATAATAATAATAATAATAATAATAATGCACTTAGATACATACTAAACAGCATGTGGTTACCAGACTCAATGCTGATAGCTGTAATCAGTGGGACGATGGTGATAACTCATAGAAATAGTAACCGAGTTTGGACATTATTTGCAAAGCACGTTGCTAGTGCTGCTGTTAGCGTAAGTATTGTATATGTACTGGGTTTGATTACTCGGAGACCAGTTGTTCTTGAGCGTTCTCTCAAAATCAAGCCTGGTATTGTAAATGTACGTTCGCTGCTGGCCATTAATGGTTACTTGCTTACTGCTATGTTAATTGCTCTTGAGTATTGAATCTAACTATCTTTTACTTGTCAGTTGCAAGAGTCTTTGCCTAAATTGCTTGCTCATATACACTCATGCTCATAAATTAAGGATAATTGCAGAATGTGGTGCCACACAACGTGGCACTACACAAAACTGGCGCTTATATCATAGGCACATAGGGAACACACATGACACAGATCTGTAAGTCAACGGTATTGGTGATAAGTTGAGAAAACCGTCCCGAAACATGTGCTACAAAACGCCACTGTTTCCTGTGCATGTACCCCAACATCACTATGGGATATGATCACCATGCACACGTACACAGGTCGCACAGTGGGTTGGCATACTCTGAATCAGGTGGTCGAGCAGCTGCTGGGGTACAGACTGAGAGCATCCCAGACGTGCTCGATGGGGTTTAGGTCTGGAGAACAGGCAGGCCACTCCATTCGCCTGATACATTCTGTTTCGAGGTACACCTCCACCATGGCAGCTTGGTGGGGCCATGCGTTATCATGCATGAGGAGGAAGGTGGGACCCACTGCAGCCCTGAAAAGGCGGACATACTGGTGCAAAATGATGTCCCAATACACCTAACCTGTTACAGTTCTTCTGTCAAAGACATGCAAGGGTGTACATGCACCAATCATAATCCCAACCCACACCATCAAACCATGACCTCCATACAGGTCCCTTTCAATGAGATTATGCGGTTGGTTCCTGGTTCACGCCAGATGAAAACCCGGCGGGAATCACTTTTCAAACTACACCTGGACTTGTCCGTGAACATAACCTGGGACCGTTGCTCCAATGACCATGTACTGTGTTCTTGACACCAGGCTTTACGGACTCTCATGTGACCAGGGTCAGCGGAATGTTCCTTGCAGGTCTCTGGGCGAATAAACCATGTCTGTTCAGTCGTCTGTAGACTGTGTGTCTGGAGACAACTGTTCCACTGGCTGTGGTAAGGTCCCGAGCAAGGCTACCTGCAGTACTCCATGGCCATCTGCAGGCACTGATGGTGAGATATCGGTCTTCTTGTGGTGTTGCACACTGTGAATGTCCCGTACTGTAGCGCCTGGAAACGTTTCCTATCTGCTGGAATCGTTACCACTATCTTGAGATCACACTTTGTGGCATACAGAGGACCCGTGCCACGACCTGCTGTGTTTGACCAGGCTCCAGTCATCCTATTATTCTGCTCATCGTAACGTCATTAATATGTGTTCATTGCGCCAGTTTCAACACACAGTCACCATTAGCATGTATTAAAATGTCTGCACACTTACTCACTGCACCATACTCTGACATGCACCGACACACCTCTGCGTTTGTGGACTGCTTCAGCGCCACCGTGCGACGATCACAGCTCAATTGCACATCATAGTCATATCCCGAGGTGATTGAAACCCGAAAACCTCCCACCAAAGCATTGTTTCACCATGTATCAGCATTATCCTTAATTTATGAGCATGAGTGTAGTAGCTTGTCCATATAGTTGTACTGTCAATTGTTCTTTTGTGCTCTCTCAGTAATTCACGCCTTTTGTCATAAGTAAGCTAGCTGCTGTGTAGTGATGGTCACTTGTTTGAAAGCTGTGTTATTTTGCTTGTAAATATTGAATCTAATTGTTTCTTTTTTTGATCAGTTACGTGTGCTATTGGTTGAAGAATATTTGTTTATTAGCTAGTAGCTCATTATGATCGCTTGCTTAAGGCTGTGTTATTTGATTAAAACTGTTTTCTTTCAAACTTTCATAAATGGTTTTACTGCTTAGTCATGACTTTTAGCAGATACAACACTCTAACAAAATAGTTTGCAAGGTTATGTCCAGTTAGAATTGAGATTGTTGTTTGGAATTAGTCTAGAACTTAATGAATTAAGAAACTTTATACAAGCCATTTAATTGGAACTGTTTTTCCTAATGTGAGATTTCTAATTGTACTGTAGTTTGAAATTAACAATCCTGCTGCTTTGTTTTATTGAAAAGAAATGTTTTTAGTGATGCCCAAGTGTGTCTTATTCTATATTGCTCATGTACCGATGTATGTTCTGTGTGCTCTGTTGTTTAAATACATTTTGAAAAGCGGCAGTGTCTTTCCACTCTGGGACCTCTGTGCCCAAGCAAGTTAAGTATCACCTAGCTTCCCCCTGATTTTTTTTATAATCATGAGTAATTTGTAATGTTTTCTGTGTTTACAGCGTTCTCCACCATGGAAGCGAGAAGTATGTCGGGCGTGAACTACTTAACGAAAGAGAATTTGCAGTTTGAACTGAGTATAAGAGGTAAACTGAATCAAGGGAGCATGACAGAGGTGGACCAAAGGCTACAGGGTGCATGGGATAAACCGATTAACATCACGGCGCAGTTGGTGAATGAGATGTATACAGAATGTGCCACATGTTCCTCCTTACTCAGTGTTGTGCAGGAGGGTGTTGGTTTGTTGGAAGGCATTCCTGCCCCCCCCTCCCTCCATGCACAGATGTTGCAGTTACATGCTTTAGTGGATCATATCGTAAACAGAGCTACTTACCTCTGCCTAATTGATAAGGACTGCAAAGATGGGACTTCTATATAATCCTTTCAGGAAGAAATTATTTGAGTTCAGAGAGTCCTCTCTTTTGTTAAATGGCAAGAATACAGGGGGATGGGGGATGTTAGGGAAGGGGAAGTTGTGGAGAGGCGAGATGAGCCATGAAACCAATTTAGCATACTTTTGAACTCACTGTTGACCATTATTCAAAACGAGAGAGTGCTCTCTGTTAAAGACGTAGGTCGTATCTAAGAGAATTTGTGGCTTACCGTTAGACTGCAAGAGTAGGCTGCGGCTTTACAGATCTCTGGGGCGTTGGTTTATCAGGCCATTAACCCTTTGTCCCATGGCTGTTTAAGCTAGCTTATAACCAAGATGTTGGAGGAGAGAGAAGCTATGACGACTCTACACGAAAGAATTCTTGGTGACTGTTTTGGCACACATAGGTGGAATGATCTGCCTGACTAATATTTCCATAAGGTTTAAGCTGCTGAAGAAACCATGCCTGACTATGTTGAGCAGGAAAGTGCGGTTAGGAGTGCTCTACGTTTAGACGTTTCCTAAGCAGAAGTTGTAATGAGTGTTTTGGAGGGCATGAGATCTTTGGATCTGTCGCAGATGATGTTTGCAGAAAAGCCAAGATCGTCTGCTGATTGGTAGTTAATATAGAAAGTATTGGTTATGCTGATGAGAAGCGTGGGAACCTAGGACCGTCTGAGACGGACCAATTGTCACTGAGGCACGCTAGTGTCAAGCCTCGAAAGAGCAATGGTCGATAGCATATATGTTTCTGTGTGTTGTAGGACAGAGCTTTTTGTTTCGAATTGTGGGGTCCCGTGGGAGAGTGGAGCAAGCAGCTGACACAAGGAGCCTATGCTAGGACCAAAGGCATCACAGGTCCACAGGCATCACAGGGTATGTGTGGTTAAAGCTACACAGGTGCCCTCTGCAAGTACCGGTCTGGGTGCTTAGGCCCTGGGGGCACCAGTAAACTCAGGTAGGAGTATTTCCCCAGTTGATTAAGATTGGTTTAATTCTTGCAGAGGTATTGCTGGGTTTCCAAGGTTGTGACCTGTGAATGAGGTTTGTTGGACGGTTTACAGGTACACTTCAGCAGATGCGAGAAAAACATATTGCAAACTTAGAACAGGAAGCATTACATGGCCTGGGAGCTTTTAGATAGTGAAACCGTTCACTATGAATCTTTGGAGCACACTTAGCGCTTACTTGATTATGCACATTGGCAGTGCAACCTTTGGTAGTGAAACAGTGAACTGTATTTTTGGAGCACACTTAGTGCATGCTTGATTACTCACACTGGAAGACATACTTCAAATTCATCTGGATTCAAAGTCAAAATTTTGCCATCATGTGATTTTAGATAATTTTTGTCACATTCAAGGTAAAGGAGCTGAATTCGAGGTTGGGCACTTGGCCAAATCTCAGAGGAAACAATTGTTGAAATTTTCGCACCTGTTCCCAGAATTTTTAACTGACAGGTCGGGGATGACTAACAAAACTGAGAACCAAATAAAGCTGACTGATCAGATCCCAGTGAGGCATGCGCCCTGCCAACTGTCTGAACTGTGCTGGATTATTACTCAATTGTTAAAGGATGGCGTGATAGGGACTCTGTCTCACCATACCCATCGCCAATCTTCCTAATTCCATTTCGGGTATCGTCTGGTGTTGGATTATTGATGTCTAGTTCAAAATTTCTTTCTCCTTGTAATCCAGCAAATTCAGTTGTTTGGAGTTCGAAGAAAGAAACTGGAAATTTTGGGTTTTTAAGACTTTTTTGTTCTAGTTCAAGTAAATATCCTGGTTCATATTTAACAACAGGAAAACCGAGTTTCCATACTTTTAACAACAAATAATAAAAAATGTAACTAGGCTGTTTAGGTTTTTTTATTGGTAACGCCGCCGCCACGTAGCGCTTGTTAGAAAATCACTGGCTGTGCAGTGTGCAATCTGTGGCTGGTTTGCATTGTTGTCTGCCATTGTAGCGTTGGGCAGCTGGATGTTAACAGCGCGTAGCGTTGCGCAGTTGGAAGTGAGCCGCCAGCAGTGGTGGACGTGGGGAGAGAGATGGCGGAGTTTTGAAATCTGTAAGACTGGATGTAATGAACTGCTATATATATTTTGACTATTAAGGTAAATACATTGTTTGTTCTCTATTAAAATCTTTCATTTGCTAACTATGCCTATCAGTAGTTAGTGCCTTCTGTAATTTAGCTGGCAGTAGTGGCGCTCGCTGTATTGCAGTAGTTTGAGTAACGAAGATTTGTGGTGAGGTGAGTGTTTTGTGAAAGGTATAGGTTAATGTTAGTCAGGGCCATTCTTTTGTAGGGATTATTGAAAGTCAGATTGCGTTGCGCTAAAAATATTGTGGTCACCTTAAGTACAGTGATGCACAATTTTTCAAAGGGGACGTTTCAAATATACAAATAAAAAATAAAATATTAAAAACACAAAATAAATAAAAATTTAAGAAATTATGAAATTAAAAAACTGTTGATTCATAAGATGAGAGCTTGTTAGTGATTTGTCAGGTATGTTCTCGAGTTCTTATTCCTTTCTCTTTTTGTTATTATTCTGTTACTATAATTAATTTTTTCCCATTTGCAGCTCATGTAACATTATGCTATGTCGAAGTTTCGTCATAGTATGAACTCATTCAGATAACAAAACAGATAAAAAAAGTAGTTGCTCGCTGAGCGCTGCGAATTGCTAAGCGAATAGGTTCGGGTTCGAATCCCGACAGGGCCGGAAATTCGCTCGGAGCCTGGATGCTTTGTTGTCCTTACATTCGTATCGTCATTACGCTACTAAGATGGCTGATCGGGCACAAACCGAAAGCCAGTTTATTAACAAAGGAAAAAAAACGTCAACGTTCGAACGAGTAATATTAAGTCCATCCCTCTGTTGTTTGATTGTGGAGAGAGCAGGAATCCAAACAGAGTTTAAGCAAGAACCTTCGTCTCTATTTCTAAGGTCCCTTGTTAATTTAAACGGAGCTGCTTCCTTAATAACACCATCCCAGTAGATAGAAGTATGCACGAGAATCTCTGTGTAGTTTCATTCCATAGGCTGACCAATGTATGACATCCCACAACTGAAAAGAATGCTATGAACACCCACCTTACGTAACTTAAGATCATCCTTTGGGGACTCTAAAAGGGCCTGTACACCCGTAGTCGAAAAACACTTCTCAGCGCGTTTCCGCAGAATAAGACCAAAACTGTTGAAAAGTTACTTTGGTAAGGCAAAGAAGGCCGTGCCACCTCGTTATTTTCATCTCTCACTTGATTCACCGTTGTCTGGTAGTGCAAACCGCGTCTGATCTGTTTTTCACTACAACGATTTTGGGTAAATGGTCAATTGTGCTGACAAACTTGGAGGCTCTGAGACGACGTGGGCTCCATAAACTAGGATACCAAAAAAACTGTTCAAAGAATAAAAAGTAAATATTCTCGGAACATTTCGTTAATTCAACACCAAACCCTGCTTCAGTTAGTTGTAACAAATCAGACAGAGGAACGAGAGAGAAGACAGAGAACATCAAAACTAACTAGATATCAGAATCATTCAAACGCATTCCCTCTAATCGAAGTATGAAATCCTCCGAATTCTTAATCTGAGTAACATACCGACTTATTAGTGGGTTTCGCTACACGTTACGTCGGAGAACCAGTGCTATTGACAACAGGCCTAAGAGTTACTCACTCTTGTGGATCTTCTAGAGGTCATATAATCTGTGAGGGACAGCAGAATGAGAGTTAAGATTCTCGATAATCTCTTCGGACAAGTAAATTTCCTTCAGGAGAAAAAGAAAAAGTTCAAATGTGTGTGAAATCTTATGGGACTTAACTGCTAAGGTCATCAGTCCCTAAGCTTACACACTTCTTATCCTAAATTGTCTTAAGGACAAACACACACACACTCGAACCTCCGCAGGTATCAGCCGCACACTCCATGACTGCACCGCCTTCAGGAGATTGTTAGTCCTTAGCTCAACCCTTTTTATCAGGTCACCACTGAGTCTGCGTTACGCTGAATCACATAGTAAACTCTGTATCTACTGATCATAATTCTGCTTGTCCACTACAACTGTAGCATTACCCCTTTCCGTGGTGAGATAACAGTATCAGGATATAACCTGACTGAAAGCAAAGCAGTTCTCCCAGCTGCTGTAATGTTACTCATCGGACGAAGGTACCACAGTCAACATACGACATACTTCTCTCCTAACCTCCTAGGCAGCTTCAGAAGGTAGATTACAAGCAACTTATTCTGCAGAACTTATAAAGTCACAACTGGTCAACGCTAAGGCGTCGGTGCAAAGCTTAAACCATCCCTAGTATGGATAAACCTGCGTCGCCCAAAGTCTTCTCCGTGAGATTCATCACAGAAAGTCGTGATGTAACATTACATTCCAAATCATAGAATCCTTCAAACTTAATTGAATGCTGGACAGTTACAGAATCAAATTCCCAGTCAGACTGCGACCAAGAAGCATTACAATAAAATGCCACAATTTTTGAAGCAGTCATCAAATGAAACTGAAAATTCCGTGGAAAAAATACCAACAGTCGGTGACTATAGTCTTTTCAAGAATAAGAGCTGAGCAACACTAAGATTCTGGCATGTACTTCCAGCTTTTGTTGGGGTGTTTTTAAGGTAGCAATTTAGATTAAATTAGCACGTGACCTTACAAATAAAGACAGAGTTTTTTGTTCCAATTCTGCTTGAAATCCTTCTCTCTCTCCTTGGTCGAACCTTTGGAACAACATTATGGTCTCGATAACGTAACAAAAATGAACTACACGCAGAAATTCAGCTTTCTAATAAAAAAAAGCGACGATACATTTCCTTCCCATAGGGGTAAACAAAGTGCAACTTGAGTTTCTCCCGGTAAGTTTAGTGTTCCAACAATTTTGTCACCTATTGTGCCAATTTGTTTCTTTTTTTTTTAGATATGTAAACGTACTTTAATTGTTTGACCCTTGGAAGAGAGATTTCAAACAGCTTTTAGAATCTCTGCATTCAATCCATCCCAATATTCGCTTCACAATGGAGATTGGGAAGGAAGACCGCTTTCCTTTCTTTCATCCGTTGGTCGAGTTGAAGGTTCATGGTACATATGGACATGACGTCTATACGAAGCCAACTCACATTCATTTTTATCTTCAGGCTGATACTTGCCACTATCCGGCTCGCGTGAAAAGGGACATCGTACGTTGTTTCATAGGGCCGACGTTATTTCAGCCGCGTGAATCCACCATTGCAGAACATTGGCTTGGTACCGGACGTCCTATGGAAAACAACAACACTGAGATGCTGGCGTGTACTTCCAGATTTTGGGTTGGTCTTACTAAGGTAGCAATTTAGATTAAATTAGCACGGGACATTAGAAATAGAGAAGGAGATTTTTGTTCAAATTCTGCTTGAAATCCTGCTCTCTCTTTGGTCAAAAAACAGAGGAACTGAATTAATGCTACTTGCTCGCAGGTTATTGATTAATATTCACTACTCGTAACATCTGATTGCGGCCATATTTGATTTTGTGGTGGTACTAGCAAGTGACTCAAATACCGAGGTTTTAAATATGCTTGCACAGGCTTTCTCGTTGTGTTTGTCCCTTGGAAATGACGGCAGTATGCACCTGTCGAAATATCGGCGGTTGTCGGGAACCTCACCCGGCTACATTCCCGAGTTTGTTTGAACAAACCTTACCGTTGACATTCTTTCGTCCCTTTCCTATTCCTTTTTTTTTTACTTCTTCGATGTTGAACAACAGGGGAGAAAGAGTGCATCATTGACTTGTGCCATGTCCAATCACTTCTCTCTTGGTTTTCCACTCTTGACTCTCGTACATATTGCATAATACCCGCGTTTCCCTATAACTTAAACCTATTTCTTGTTACAATTTCCAAAAACTCGGAATGTTTTATATTGTTGCACGCGTCCTCCGATGCGACAAGTTTTGTGAGGAAAAGGGAAATAGCAGTGAAACATTAGCCGCAGCCCAGGAATGTGTTTCCAGAATGAAGCTATGCAACAAATTATGCGCTATTTGGAAACAGCCCGTGAGATTAAAACTGTGTGTCACACTGGGAAGCTTGTAAAATAGGTGAAGCTACTGCCATAAGTGTAGTTGTAAGGGAGGGTCGTAAGTCCCGCCAGAGTAGCTCAACCGGTAAAAGCAATGTGCATGAAAGTCAAAGTTCCGGGTTTGAGTCCTGGTCTGGCAAACAACAACAATTTTGATCTCTCTGGAAGTTTCAACTAGTGCCTTACTTTCTGTCAATGGTGCAATAATCTATGGTATTGCAGGAGTGGAGGTTCAAACAAAACTAGATTTTTGGCATGAAGATCTCATGAAGTGGTCTAAAACAGCAAAACCAGTTAGTGTTGAATACGTTCTCTCCAACAACTCATCTTTGAATTGGAGTTGAGGAGACTAAGCTCTGTAAAAAGAAAGAGCTTCCCATAAATACTGGTGTGAGACCAACACTATATGAGATGAATCACTTAAGACTTGTACCATACATATTGCGGGACTGGAAAGTGCCACTGATGTGGGATTTTCACAGAACAGATTGGTGGTCAGAGGTTCGTATTGTTAGCCAATCAGTAGTCTGTAATAATGCTTTGAAAGTATACTATTTGTACAAAATACACTTTTTTAAATGGAACAGTGCCTATACACACTAACGGACTAAAAGTATGGTAAATAGGAATATCAGTAGTGATTATTGCAGCAATATAGTGCCAGTCTTTTACGAGGTATCGTATTATGCAAAGTTTCCACACAGGCACTTGTACAATCCTTGTAGTGGCACACACAAAAGAACAACACAAGTAGATACACTAGTTAAGTGGATGCTGATCTGTAACGAGACAATTCACCTTCACATGTTGTACTCAAAATAACCACCGGGAGAATCTGTACACGCTTCCAGTCTGGTGTGGAACGACAGTTGCACACGTGCTAACATTTCAGCGATGTCCGAGCAGGGTGCAGTAACACCTCGTTGCATATCATTGGATTTAGTTGATACTTCCTTGTAGAGGGCGTGTTTCAGCTTCCACAGAAAAAAAGTGTATAGGCGTCAAACCCGAGGAGGTCCAGCCAAGGTACAGGTCTTCTGCATCCAATCCAGCGATTTGGAAACAATTCGTGAAGACATGCTGTAGTACTCGTACTTCTTGCACTACGGGCTGGACAGCTATCAGTGTCACATGGCATTGTGTTTCTTTTCTGCTGCTCTAATACTTATAATCTGGAACATCATCTGCCGCAGTTCGATATACAGCAGCAGGAGTTGGTTCTCTTGTAGTCGTCCTGACCCGTGATGGTGGCATAATTCCCTGTAACGAAATAACTAAGTAAATAATGAGTCTGTTCAGTAATAACGACTTTGTTCAGCAAGACACTGCTACTCCTTACAACATCATACCTGATCTACTGTTAGCTAACGAAAATTAAAAAAAAGAAAAAGAAAAAAAAATACTGGGGACCTGCAGCTGCAGTAGTGGAGACGAAAGAAACACTGTTACTTTCGTCCCCGGTAGTAATGCTTCTTTTGCCCCGACCACGCTTTTCTGTTTAATTCATATTTTAAACAATTACAGTACACTTACGTTTACAGCGTACTGCCACCGTTATCACAAAACTAAGAAAATAGATAAAACTTACGTGAGACACTGAAAAATCGTTTTACTGCGCCACACTCAACAGAGACTCTCCAATACTCGCCAACAATTGGTAGCCAATAGGGAAACATGAAGGGAACACATTGTTTGAATCACGTGATTTTCGGAGCTACATGCGAAGGTAGAGGAGAGATGTTACTTCCATGCCCTGTTACTTTTGTCCTCGGTCTCCCCTACCACACGTTGTGCCTGCAGAGGAACGTTTCCTAGCATCCGTGGAAGATGGTCTATTAGGAGATGCGATACTTGTGTGCGTTCCGTGTTCCGTCTATGAGAAACAAGCCTATGCGTTGATGATTCACAGTCCCACACCACACCCCATGGATGCTGATGTTCCACCTGACGAAGCCAACGGGGATCGTCAACTGACCCACAGTAGATGTTTCGATGGTTGACCTGGCCATGGTTGGTACATGTGACTTCATCCCTAAACCAGATACATGATTCATCTGGAGTATCCTGTCTTAATGACCATGTACAGCAATTAACACGATTCTCATAATCGTTTGCATGCAGCTCTTTATGGAGAGAGATGTGAGAAGGATTGGACCTATGTCGATGGAGAATGCGTAGGACCCTTGCCTGACTCATGCCACTTCACCGTGATATTGCGCGGGAGCTAACGTGCGGATCAACTTTAGCAGTAGCAGCAAAAATATTAATTTTCCCCTCTGCTGTCGTCACTTGTTTCCTTCTGTTACGTTGTCTAGGATTTACATTACCATTTTCACGTAAGTGGTTGAAGAGATCTATAAAAAGTTTCCGACATGGTTGATGTCTATTGCGATATCGTGCTGCGTACATCGTACAAGAACGAACAGCATTCTTCCTACACTCTCCCTACACCATGGTCATGCCAGCTTTTTCTGCACTGGTAAATCTCATCATCCACTCACGACCTACTGCTTGGACCGTCACACACCTACTGACTAGCAAGTTGCAGCGCACTCAAGAAAACACAAGCACACTGTAAGCAAACATAACAAAACCGTACCTAGCAATTAATCAGGCTGAATGTCAGAAACAAGCGTCGTTGTGGAAACTTTTCAAAATACAATACCTCATAAACTATGCGCACTAGAATATAGCACTGCAATAAACAGCACTGGCATTCTAATTTACTCTACTATTATTTTGTTAACGTCAGTACACTTTAAAAAAAGTGTATGTTTGCACAAAAACACACGTTCTGAGTATTATTACAATCTGTTTATTGGCTAACAGTATGAGCTCCTGACTAACAGTCCATTCTGTGAGAACCGCACATCATTCTCACTTTCCACTTCCACAATGTCTGCGGTGCCAGTTTTAGGTGATTCACGGTGTAAAATTCGCAGTCTGGTTGGTGTCCAGGCAGCTAGTACAACTGAAGCAAAATCCGGTTGAAGAAGACGGATGGGTCAGTCGCCTAAATGTTGTGCATAAAATGGAAACAACAACCCGGTAGAGCACCCTGAAGCATACCATTAATATTATAACCCCAGAAAGGATAGAAAATTAAGAAATTTTACTTATTGTGCGTCTACAGTGTAATAGCAGAAATACATGATTACATTTTCAGCGATTTTAAAGGTATACAAGGAGAGAAATTTGGTACACAAAGCTGCCACCTCTGGCAGTGATAATTGCTCTAACCCTGATGGGCATAAAGTCGAACCAAACTTCCTGGCAGATTAAAACTGTGTGCCGGACCGAGACTCGAACTCGGAACCTTTGCCATTCGCGGGTAAGTGGTCTATCAACTGAGCTACCCGAGCACGACTCATGACCCGTCCTCACAGCTTTAATTCCACAAGAACATCGTCTCCTACGTTTCAGGCTTCACAGAAGCTCCTCTGCCAACCTTGCAGAACTAGCACTCCTGGAAGAAAGGATATCGTGGAGACATGGCTTAGCCATAGCCTAAGGAATGTTTTCAGAATAAGATTTTCACTCTGCAATGGAGTGTGCGCTGATGTGAAACTTCCTGGAAGATTTAAACTGTGTGCCGCACCGAGACTCGAACTCGGGACCTTTGTCTTTTGCAAGCAATTGCTCTACCAACTGATGGTTCAAATGGCTCTGAGCACTATGCGACTTAGCTTCTGAGGTCATCAGTCGCCTAGAACTTAGAACTAATTAAACCTAACTAACCTAAGGACATCACACACATCCATGCCCGAGGCAGGATTCGAACCTGCGACCGTAGCGGTCGGTCTGCTCCAGACTGCAGCGCCTAGAAGCGCACGGCCACTCCGGCCGGCCTACCAGTTGAGCTACGCTCTTCCCCACTAAAGGCAAAAGTCCAGAGTTCGAGTCTCAGTCCGGCACACAGTTTTAATCTGCCAGGAAGTTTCGTATCAGCGCACACTCCCAGCAACCATTGACCAGATGTTTCCAGTGGTTGAGACGTCTGGAGAACGTGGTGGACAGGTCACCTGTCATACGCTCTGTATCGAAGTACCGGTAAGTCAGTACAGCATGGGTAATATGCAGCCATGTGTTGTCTTGTTGAAAGACAACATTGCGGAGATATCGAAGATAAGGCACATCGACTGGTCTTAACAAGTCAGAAACGCAATAGCTGCTGTCGAAACCAGCATGAAAAGTAGATAAGTTCGTGTAGTGTGCCAAATGGCACCCCATCTGTACCTTCACATCAGGTGCTGGGCCCTTGTGCTGTTCTCGTTTCAGCCTGGATACGTCCATTGTGATGCTGTATTCAGAACTGAAAGTCTACCGAGAAGAGAACGTGGTGCCACTACCGTGCCCATTTTGTCACTGGGCGCGCCGCTGTCGGCGGACGTCTCCCTGCTGCCGCATTGAGGGTAGCCCAGTCAGTGGTCGCCATGCTGGCAAACTGTGGTGCTTCACTGTCCATGTCTCGAAAACAAGCCCATTTCCTGACTCAGGGTATGTGACATTCCTCTAAATATAGTGGACTTGTTTCTAATGAAGACTAACCACTGTCTACGTGTTCCTGTCTCACTCGCGAACTGAAGACTTGAAGGCACGACGAACGTTCTGCAGGAACTCCCTAGCAAGACTCCGACTTACAACTAGCAACTTATGTTCGTCTCTCTTCCTGGTAGCGCTGCCGCTCCAGGGGGCGTCACTTTCGAGGCCAGAGTGATTGGTATGCGCTCAGTGATGTTCTTGCTGTGGGCAGACGTCGATTCCTTATACCATCTGTCACAAACTCTTCTAGTGTGGTATTATCTCAGTACATTACACTAAAGAACCAGCACAGCTGACTGAACAATCTATCTGTCCTCCTTGGCGCTAGTTGCAAAGCGCTATTGAGATCCTACATGGCTTTGAGTATGACGCCACTGAACCCATCGTTTCCGTATTTGCCTTGTAGTCATGGTATCCCAATCAAGACTAGCAGCAATGCAGAAGAATGATAAATCGCAACATATCACGAGCTTCTCGCAAATTACCAATATTTAAATGCGATATGTGAAAGAGAAACCTGCTGCATAATCTTTCTTTATATACAAATTATAGATGGCGTTACTCCTATCCAAGCATGTAGCACACTTCATGACGGTTTCAAATTTTTTGCATGCTGCCTACATAATGTTGCAATTTTAATGGTCAGCTGTGTATATGAAATGAATTAAATTGACTGGAATGACATAAATCCATCGATGAGCATGAAATCAGTGAAGATGAAATGACACGTAATATGGACCACTGCAGACTGTTCAGAAGCTCTGAAACTGCATTGTAATAAATGGTAGTGATTTATAAAAATTTGTGACAGATGAGGATTCCAACATGGGTTTCCAACCCTTTAATGTATATGAGCATCATTCCAGCTCTCTGAGTTGAGTCCTGCTGTAAAACAAATTTTTCATTTCTCTTGATATCTTCATTGTATTGCAAGTTTAGCATGTCTGGATGTTTTGTGCAGATATCATCATACATAACTGCATCTTCAGCAGTTTCATTCCCATCAATCCATTATTTTTATTTCAACATATTTTATTCATTTGAACTGGGAAGGAAATAATATACCAGTTAGGGCTCTTCAGTGCTGTTCTGGTTTGTGTGGTGCCATAGATAATTTTTGACCCAAGATCAACTAACTATTCTTAAGGAATGTTATATCTAAGAAGATAATGAATACAAAACTAAAATTCAGTAGATAACAATATTGCTATATACCTTCATAAAGTTGTTATGGTAAAATCAGATCTAAAATAAATAAACAGCAAATAGCACCATCAATTTGATGAGTGAGGTAAGTTGTTTCTAATGGCTCTGAGCACTATGGGACTTAACATCTGAGGTCATTAGTCCCCGAGAACTTAGAAATAATTAAACCTAACTAACCGAAGGACATTACACACATTCATGCCCAACGCAGGATTCGAACCTGCAACCGTAGCGGTCGCGCGGTTCCAGTCTGAAGCGCCTAGAACCGCTGGGCCACTGCGGCCGGCGAGATAAGTAGGAATGGAGATTAACTAGTCTTTTTGTACATGTTGGGTAAAAACTGGGTGCTGCAGTGGATTAATACTATGATACCTGTGATCAGTGGGCAGGTGTTACCAATTCACAAGATAATTTTTATGTAATAAATGTCTTATGTATGTTAAATATGCCACAAACACTAGAGAGACTGAAGCAAATAATAATCACAAACGATTGTGAAACAACGGAAACAGACGTTTTTGTCAAAGTGCAACTCAAGCACAATGCAGGCACAGCTATGAGCATCCATTGTCAATTTAAACAGCTTGACTACATTAATAAAGATTTTTCATCTATTGTTATTTTATTTGCAAGAAAAATACCTGAAATTGGTGCACCTCATAAGACTGTCTGCACTTGAGTCTCTGTACCCGTGGACATTTTGTTATCATAAAATAATCTTATGCCCATCTTAGGTCATCAGGTTAATAATAATTACAGTTGCCTTGCAGTTAAAGTAGCATTAGAACTGTCTATTTACAACAAGAATAAGACTTCAGTAAATTTAAGCACAATTTTCAGTTAGTCATTTACAATGGAAAAGTAGTGCATGGTGAAACTATCAAAAAGTGTATATTTTTAAAAGAGTTAGCACAAAAAAGACTTTCAAATTCACTTCAATCGAAATTCGTCAGAAAGAATTAATGGATATCTTTAGAGGACTATCGCAAAGTATAGTTGTTGACAAATTGCTGCAAATCATAATGATCTTTCCTCTTTGTCTTCTCTTGAGGCTGGAGGTGAAACTGTTGCAAAAAGTGAGTTTTGCCTCTAGAACTTCTTTCTTAGGTAACTTCAATATTTGAATTACGTGCTTTATTGTGAGTGGTACTCATATATTTAATTTTCTGGTTTTCAATTATTTCTGTCAAAATTATTTCTGACTCCCTTTTCCAGTTCAAGGGCATTTAGACAACTATTATGATAGATATAGTTAATTGATATAGGCCCCATAATGGATATCTATTTTTTACTGTAAGTAAAAATGGACATTTCGTGTAACAGAGTTGTAAAAAACAAAATAATGGCATGTATTTGTTTTATTAAAACGTGCATACCTGTAATGAATTATGTTTGAATCGATTTTGTTATTTAATAATTCTGTCAATAACAACTATATGTTCAATGATACATGCTTTGAAATTTGGTTTATAAGAACGTCAGTGTTCTTAATGACTTTCCTGGAGGTTCAAACACATTTTTCAATTAATTTAAATATTTTATGGCAGTTATAGTCTTAAAATCAACTTAAATTTTTCTCTACAACACTCTAGAGGTAGAATAAGGTGATCCCACACCGACTGTGTGTAAAGAAAAATAAGGTCTTTTATATGAATCACATGCAGTATGTCACCCACAAACGTCACGTTTGTTTGGAGCTTTTCTTATCGTCATTGTTGTATTTATTCTTCTGTTTTATGTTGTTCAGCTTGACTACTCTCTTCCTTGGCAGTAATCTTTTCTTCTTGAGGTTTCTCTTGTCAGAGCCTGCAATGACAATGTATACATTTAACAGAAATTTTTACCAGTGTTTTACTATTACGACAAACAAATAATCCATATAATAAGCCATATTGTGTTGTACGACAACATGAAGGCAATGAATTTGAAATGAACACATAAAATTAATTTTTAGTTGCAATGCAATATTGATCTATATAACTTTTTCACATGTTTATCACATCTTAATTACTACATGTCTGTTAATATTAAACGACTCAACTCACAGTTTTGGTGGTCTTGCTCAAGTCATTGTTTGTTATCCAAAACAGACATTCATTCTTTCTGTTTTATTTTAAGTGATTCTACCGGCTTACTGTGAAATTAATTTCCGTTAATATAACAACATTTTTATGTTGATAATGCCGCATTTATTACAAACTCTAAATAAGACATGTGAGAGCAAATCACAAGATTTCATCACATCACTGAATACTGACTCAAATAACTCATTGTTTTAGGATTCAGCACAGTCTCCCAGAAACATTCTAGTCTGACTGTGTCCTATGGTTCCGCCATTTTTGTTATTAGAGGAGACAACATCTAGCCTCACCTATAACAAATAGAGAGGACGAGAGGGATAGCCATTGGTGGCCTTGAAACAAACTGTTAAGTGTGAAATTTCAGTTTCTCCCAGGACATAAAATGTTCAAGCAACTTACAGGAAGATGGTGATGTCATCAATAAATTATAATATTTCGATAGGTGCACACCCTGTCATTTTAAAGGTGCAAATACAACGAAAGCGTGTTGCCCAACTAAATTTGAAAGAGTGGTAATACACACACACACACACACACACACACACACACACACACACACACACAAACAAACACACACACACACACACACACACACACACACACACACACACACACACTGTAAACGCTGGCACAACCACACAACGAAAGATGATCAAAAGTTATCAACGTGAATGTTAATAACCACTGGGTGAAGTAACATTAATGCTATCCATCTGCTGATTGAGCAGGAAGAGAGGAAGGTCCACACAGAATTTAACCATAAACCTCCATTCCTATCTATAAGGTCACTTGCTAATTTAATTTAAACATCTTCCTTAATAACACTATACCAATAGCTGGAAGTGTGTTTTAGAAACTTCTTATTCTTATATTCCATAGGATATCCTCCTTCGAAGCCAATGTTCTGCTGAAGTATTACAGAGAGCCGAGTGGGAAAACCTCTGCATGAAGTCAGGGTAGCTGTTGAGAACCTGTGAATCGTCAACGATGCTAGTAAAACATTATTAGAGTCCAGTTACATATTCACAATGTTTACAAGTCGTCGTATTTGGTACCAGCCTTGACTGTTGCTCATTCACGTGGGTGCTGGATTCTAGCTCACGTCCGTCGAGTCAGCTCAGCGTTTGCACGCCCAGGAGGTGATGTCAGCGACCCTCACTTCCCGGTGGTCTACCGGAGAGCAGGCGCGACGGCTTCCCAGCGCGAAATGGTTCCCGCGCTGGCCGCGGAGTGTACACGGACCTACTCCGAACTCTACGATCACCCTTCATGATGCATCCATGATGTACCTGGTGTTGGTAGTCGTGTGGCCGGTTGATCTCCTCCCTATCCCTGGTAGGTTTCAGCGCCCGACGGCGCCTGTGTGTTGAACAGGAGTGTGGACCCCAAGGGACCCTGCTTGTGACTTCCTCGTTGAAATCCGATAATGGCAGCACTCTGCGATTGGTGTTGTCGGCAGACCGTCAGTTTCTCAATTAGAAGATGGTAGGCGGCGAGCAGCACGAATTTCATCATGTGACGGCTATCATCTTCAGTACGTCTTCAGCTAGTTCACAGACCGTGCCAGAGAATCTAGGACATAGATTCAATACAGTATCGCAATCATGGAATCGAGTACTATTGCTGTGAATGCCGTGGATCCCAATGATCAACTCATGACAGAGCTGGAGAGCTGCAGCATTTAAAGGGAGCTAACATGAGGCTATGACTCAAGGCTTGGTTCGTACTGTTGAATGTGCCCTCTTTATTGTGCGAGATTTACTTAACAGGCTATTGACTGCTGTGTCGGTACTTGCTAAGAGCTCCTATGAAAGAGATACAGTTTCTTTCAGCATGCCTTACGAGCTAACTAATCGCTTGTCTCGCTTCCTTTCGTTTTCTTTTACAATCTCCTTTCTTTCCAATCCCTACTCAGCAGACAGTGTTGTCGAGTCGAACCACCTGAGAAATATTGGTTTGCTACTTGCTTTCGCCTCATTCCCTGGCATGACTTGAATTTGCCTGTGGCACTGTGAGTGGGTTATAATAAAATTTTATAATTTCTATCCCTTACTATTCAGTGCCCTAACAGCAGATTACCTTGGCCGTTGTTAGCGAGTGTGACACTTATGCTCAGTACACCAGTCCTCCACAGTCCCGATTATCTGAGCAATGAATGACAAGCCACAGTAGCAAGGGATACTATAAACACTCGCACTTCACAAACCAAAATCATCATTTAGGGACCCTAAAAGGACCCTATTCTTAGAGATGTTCGAAAAAACACATTTCACACCATTTTTCCGCAGAATACGAAAGCGTTTTTGGAAATACTTCATGCTTAAGGCAAAAAGGCCGTAGAAAAGAGTGCCATACGTCTTTATCATCACTCGCCCAATTCAAGATAGGTCGATGGAACAATAAGCATCATATCTGTCTTTCAACAATAACCATTGTAACTCAGTTGACAAAATTTCACAGTCCGAGACAATATGAACCCTTTAAACAAAGATACATAGCACCCTTTCATGCTGGGCCATATGGCGACAGCTATCGGCATCTATAGTAGATACAAATCCAACGATCCTTGAGTCTTCTTCCTGACAGACAACTCAAGGGAGGGAAGGCAGCCGTCCTTTTCCATCTCCATCAAGAAGCAAATATTCAGGTCGATTGAATTCAGATGTTCTAAAAAACTGTTTAAATTCTCACTTCCATCAGGACAGGAAATAAAAGTATTGTCTACATATCTGAAAAAAACACACAAATTTCAAAGCCCCCGACTTCAAGGCACATTCCCGGAAACCTTCCATGAAAAAATTGTTTACAAGCAGAATCAGATAATAGGCACTGGATCTCTTAAACGTAATCCTGCTTTTCCAACATAAATGCAGTATTTCCCTTGTCTGTGGGTAAGATAACTATATCAGCTCCCTCAGATGCTGTTGTACTTACTCTGCGAACATCATCCAATAATAGACCAAAGGCTCACATGGGATGACCACATAAGCTACCTGACAGGCAAACTTGCATGTGTAATATTCCTGCTGTATAAACTAAGATGTTCTGTCAGTAAAAGTTTGATCCTTTGCTACTGTGCATTCTTTCAGTCACAACTACAATATGGGATCCTGTTCTGGGGTAATTCACCAGGCAGAAACTGTGTATTCAAATGGCAAATAAAGCAATTAGATGTTTACAAGGGTTGGTTCCAAGAGAAAGCTGTAAGGAGCACTTCAGTATATTAAACATAATGACACTCCCAAGTCTCTATATGTATAACTGTTTAATATACCTAAAAGAAAATATACAACAATTTACACAGAGAATGAATTTACATTTGCACAACACTCAAAACAACTGCATGCTTGATATACTGTATTCTAGGCTGTCACTGACACACAACAGTCACAAACACTTAAGTCTAAAGTTATATAATAAACTGCCACAATCTGCCAAAACCCTCACCCATTTTAAATTTAAGGAGGTATTAGACACATGGCTCAAAAATAAAGCATATTACTCAATTGAAGAATATCTTGAAAGTAATTTGAATGGAATGTATAAAAAATTGAAATAATGTACTATCATTAACTAAATATGTAAAACCCTATAATTAATTCTTGAATGTAAACTGTATAATGATTATTGCTGAAGTTGTCTGATTAGTAAGAAGTTTGTGTATTTAAATGTATTTATGTATATGTAAAATGATAATGTGAGCCAAATGTACAAATTAATAACTACTAAAAAGATGTATGTATATCTATACAAAATGTATAATGAAAAAATTAGTAACAACTATACTTTTATGAAATAGGTTCTTTGACAAAGCCAACTGCATGGTAAACATGCTGAATGGCTAATAAATAAACATATGAACATATGAATAAGTACACAACATATTTGTGTACTAACATCCTTGGCAGTGTCGTGAGTTACTTTGTAAGTAGCCTGTTTATATGTTGTATGTTGGCAGCGCTATAGTCTGTATTAATATCACTGACAGCGCTCTGCGCCCTCGGCAAAAGACTCTTTGGCATCAGTTAGCAGTTAGTAGTTAGTAGTTAGCGAGTGGAGAGGTTGGAGATGTGTTCTTCATGGAGACTCGGTGTTAGTAGGACATGCATTGTAAAATGAAGGAGGATGTAGATGGTAATGTTTGGGTACTGCAATTATTGACCACTATTAATTTTTGGAACTGGATGTCTCATGAATAAGGTATAATCTGCTAAATACATTGTTTGCTCTTCAACAAAATCTTTCTTTTGCTAACCATTATAGTTAGAGTCTATAGTAGTTAGAATCTTTTTATTTAGCTGGCTGTAGTTGCTGCTTTCTGTAATTTCTGTAATTCGTGTTATGAAGATTTTCTGTAAGGTAAGTGACTTATGAAAAAGTATGGGTTATTGTTAGGATTTCTTACAATTCAGTGCCATTCGTTTGTGTTAATTATTTGAAGCCATGTTGTCATATATTGTCGATAATAAATGAATAGGTTAAGTTTGAGTTGTCTTTGTCAGGGAAAATTCTGTTATTGAGTGCTGGAATGGTGAAAAGAAGTAAAGAGACAGTAGCAGCAGTTTCACTCAGCAGTTTAAGTAAACACTAAGAAGTTTCAACTTTAAAAACAGCCTGTTCGACAGCATGTATAAAATCGACAACTGGTAAATGCTAAGCCGTCAGTAGAAAGATAAAACCTTTCCCTAGCACGGATAATGCTGCCTTGTACAAAGCTAACCTCGTGAAATTGGTAACAGAACGTCGAGGTGTAGTATTAAACTCCAAGCCACGGAAACCTTCAAATTTCCTTGTTCAGGTGTTGAAATCATAATGTTGCGCCAATGTTTGCCATAGTTTTACACCATACCATGTCGCAAAACACCTTGTAACTCTATTGAACCCACTGTAGATCGATGTGTGCATCACATTAAGAACTCTGTAGATTTCTTATGTCGATTAGGGGGAGTCCATTTGAATGCTCCTGAAATCTTAGTAAGTTTTGATGTGGTCTCTCTCTTCATTCTCGTTCCTCTGCCTGATTCTTTACTTGTACCTGAGACCGTTTGGTGCGGGATTAACTAACCTATTTCGACATGTGGTGACTTCCATTTGTTGTCATCTACTATTGCTAATTTCTTTATACAAGATTTCTAGAAATGTGCCTTGGAATTGGCGCCATTTAAATTTGCTTGTTTTACTCAAATATGTAGACAGTACTTTTGTTGTTTGGCCTCATGGAAGTGAGAATTTAAATGGCTTTTTAGAATATCTGAATTCAATCCATTCGAATATTCGCTTTAGAACAGAGATGGAAAAGGATGGCTGCCTTCCTTTCTTTGACGTGCTGGTCAGATGGAAGGCTGATAGTGCATTGGGACATGCCGTCTATAGGAAACCACCCACCCTGGTTTCTATCGATAGGCTGGTAGTTGCTAGCATCTGACTGATCGTGGAACAATACTTCGCACCTTGGTTCACAGGGCCCACGTCATCTCGGACTCTGAAAGTTTGTCAAGCCCATGGTGATGTCAGCTCTCGGCAGAAGGGTTCCAGTGAAAGACAGACCAGATGCACTGCTCTATAGACCCATTGTGAGTTTGGTGAATGATGATAATGACAGATGACATCTAGGTCTACAGCTCTCTTGCCTTACGTATTATTTCCAGTAAGATAATTCGTATTCTGCGGAAATATGGTGTGAAACGTATTTTCGACTGGTATCTGAGGTTAGGGCCATTTTAGGGTCTGTTAGGAACGATCTTGGTTTGCGTAAAGAGGGTGTCTATCATATTCCTTGTAGTTGTGGTAGGTCCACAGCTATATCTGCATCAATAGTTTGTCAGCCACCTGACGGTGTGTGGCAGTGGGTACTTCTGATATCACTGAATCGTTCGCCCCTTCCCTGCGTGGGAAGAATGATTGTCGGTAAGCCTCTGTATTAGCTCTAATTTCTCGAATTTCCTCGTTGTGGTCAGTTCACGAGAGGTATGTAGGAGGAAGTAAAATGTTACCCGACTCTTCCTGAAAATTACTCTAATGAAATTTCAATAATAAATCTCTCCTTGTTGCATAACGCCCCTCCTGTAGCGTCTGTCATTGGAGTTTGCTGAGCGTCTCTGTAACGCTCTCTCTAACGATCCCGTGACGAAACTCGCCGCTCTTCGTTGGACCTTCTCTCTCACTTGTACCAGTCCTACCTGGTAAAGGTCCCAGACGTAAGAACAATACTCAAGAATCGGTAGAACAGACACCTTGTAAGGCACTTCCTTCGTAGGTGGATAACATATCCTCAAGATTTTTCGTATGAACCTCAGTCTGGCGTCTACTTTTCCAGAGTTCATTCCACTTAAGGTCACTCCAGATATATACTCCTAGGTATTTTCCGATAGTTACTGTTTCCCATAACTTGTCATCATTAGTATAATTGTACAGTGGTGGTTTCCTATCCTATATATGCACAATGTTACGTTTATCTACGTTCAGGGCCAACTGTCAGAACCTGCACCATTTACCAATCCTCATTAGGTCCTTGCGCAAATCGTTAGTGTCTTCTGGCGTTGCTGCCTTCTTGTAGGCAACCATACCTGCGAACAGCATTAAAAAGCTTCCGACGCACTCTACTAGGTCATTTATAAACACTATGTGATCAAAAGTATCCGGACACCTGGCTGAAAATGACTTACAAGTTCGAGGCACCCTCCATCGGTAACGCTGGAATTCAGTACGATGTTGGCCCACCCTTAGCCCTGATGACAGCTTCCACTCTCGCAGGCATACGTTCAATCAGCTGCTGGAAGGTTTCTTGGGAAATGACAGCACATTCTTCGTGGAATGCTGCACTGGGGAGAGGTATCGATGTTGGTCGTTGAGGCCTGACATTACGTCGGCGTTCCAAAACATCCCAAAGGTGTTCTACAGGATTCAAATCGGGACTATGTGCAGGCTAGTCCATTACAGGGATGTTATTGTCGTGTAATCACTCCGCCATAGGCCGTGCATTATGAACAGGTGCTTGATCGTGTTGAAAGATGCAATCGCCATCCCCGAATTGCTCTTCAACAGTGGGAAGCAGGAAGGTGCTTACAACATCAATGTAGGCCTGTGCTGTGATAGTGCCACGAAAAGCAACAAGCAACAACAAGCACAGCAAGCCCCCTACATGAAAAACGCGAGCACATCACATCACCACCACCTCCTAATTTTACTATTGGCACCAAACACGCTGGCAGACGACGCGCACTGGGCATTCGCCATACCCACACCCTGCTATCGGATCGCCACATTGTGCACTGTGATTCGTCACTACACACAACGTTTTTACACTGATTACGCTCCTTACATCAAGCGATGCGTCGTTTGGCATTTATGGGCGTGATGTGTGGCTTACGAGTAGCCGCTCGACCATGAAATCCAAGTTTTCGCACCTTCCAACTAACTGTCATGGTACTTGCAGTGGATCCTGATGCAGTTTGGAATTCCTGTGTGATGGTCTGGATAGCTGTCTGCCTATTGCACAATACGACCCTCTTCAACTGTCGGCGGTCTCTGTCAGTGAACAGACGAGGACAGCCTGTACACTTTTGTGCTTTACGTGTCCCTTCACGTTTCCTACTTCACTATCGCTTTGGAAACAGTAGACCTAGGGATCTTTAGAAGTGCGAAAATCTCGCTTACAGACGTATGACACAACTGTCACCCAATCACCTGACCACGTTCGAAGTCCGTGAGTTCCGCGGAGCCCCCCATTCTGCTCTCTCACGATGTGTAATGACTACTGAGGTCGCTGATATGGAGTACCTGCCGGTAGGTGGTAGCAAAATGCACCTAATGCGAAAAACATATGTTTTTGGGGGTGTCCGGATACTTTTGATCACATAGTGTACTTCGTAAACAGTAACAGGCCTGCTTCATAGGTTCACGGGTGCCACGTCTGATAAAGTTGCGGAAGCTGCACAATATCGCAACGAGACAGCTGTTCGTCATCTTGAGGAGCTTACTGACGTGTTGCTGCGGTCCTATCACACTTCTTTGGGGTACTACCGAAATTACCTTCACATCTGTCAATATTGTTCCGTCAAGAGTGACGTGTTGAGTCCCATCTCCGTGGAGGCCTTGAATCCAGTCGCGGTTCTGGTCCGATATTCGGCAAACCCGTATTTTTTTTCACGATACGACACTGCCGGACCGTGTCAAATGCCTTTCTGATGTCAAGCAATACGGCACAAATCTGGGCGCCAACGTGTACAACAGCTGTGGATCTCATGGAGGAACAGAATGAGCTGAGTTTCACAAGATCTGTTTTTGTGGAATCCATCTTCATATTTATAGACGATATTTTCGTTCTACAGAAATGTCATAATACATGAGCATAAAACATGCTCCATAATTCTTCAACCGAGTGACGTCAACGATTTAGGCCTATAATTTTGAGCTTCCGTCCAGCGACCCTTCTTGAAAACGGGAATGACATGTGCTTTTCTCCAGTCGCCAGGTACCCTTTGTTGCCCCAGCAATCTATGCTCCACATCTTCGCCCTCTGCACTAAGTATTTGATGTTGACTACTCCGATACTCTGCAATTTGTATCCTGACACTCTGGTCAAGCAAAAATATTTTATTAGTTTTCTGGACATTCCTTGTAACACCCATAGTCATAGATGCTATCACGACCTCATGATCACTGATACCCTCCTCTATGTTAATTGATTCGAGAAGTTTAGGTTTGTTTGTTGCTAAGAGGTCTAAGGCGTTACACTCACGAGTTGACTCTCTACCTATCTGGTCGAACTATTTTTCGGAGCCGGCCTCTGTGGCCGAGCGGTTCTAGCCGCTTCAGTCCGGAACTGCTCTGTTGCTACGGTCGCAGGTTCGAATCCTGCCTCGGGAATGGATGTGTGTGATGTCCTTAGGTTAGTTAGGTTTAAGTAGTTAAAAGTTCTAGGGGACTGATGACCTCAGATGTTAAGTCCCATAGTGCTTGAGAGCCATTTTTTATTTTTCGGATAAAACAATCAGGCTATCGTCACATAGTTTTGGTAACATGACTCTCTCAGTATATATCTGGCAAGTAGAAGCCACCGCCCATTACAACAGCGTGATCAGGAAAATTGTTCACGAAATTCTGCAAGTTCTCTCTGAAGCGCCCTACCGCTACACCTCCTCTCGCAGGTGGTCTGTAAAAGCACTAGATTACAATTTTTGGCCAGGGTGTGTAAACTTACTCAGATCAATTCATATTCGGAATTCGTGATAACCCTGCTATATATTGTCGGTAGATATTATTTGCAACAAATAACCTATCCTCACGATAATTGTTCCAATCTGAATTTAGGATTTCATTGCTATCCAAGTCCGGTTTCGACCAACTTTCTGTTTCTAATAGTGTTTGGGTCTACCTTTAAGCGATACTAATTGAGGGTCGTTACCATGGATGTTCTTACACTTTACTAACATCATATTAATCTTTTCTATTGTCGACCTACAGGGACAAGAATTCTCTGAGATGAATACGGCTCTTGTACCTTCGATTTTGGCAGGTAGTTCATCTCTGATACGTAGGGCGAGGGTGGGGAGGAGGGGCACTCTAACCTAAAAACGCCCATGTACATGCCACACGTAATCCGCTACCCTAGTAGCCTCTTCCTGCGTGTAGTGCACGCCTTACCTATTAAGGGGAACCCTATAGCTCTACACACGACGGCGAAGGTCGAGAAATTCGTATCTGATACCATCTCTGGTTTAGACCTTCCACTCTGCTCTAAATCAGAGGACTGTGATCACCCCAGGATACAACGCCACAAGTAGAGAGCTAGGCCTGCACCCCTTGTGCAGTGCTAGCTGTCGTCACTAAATTATCCATCTTCCTGTGCGAGCCGCGCGGTCTACAGCGTCTTGTCAAGGGCGGCGCGGCTCGGCCTGTTGGAGGCTCGAGTCCTCTCTCGGGCTTGGGTGTCTTTGTTGTCCATAGCGTAAGTTAGTTCAAGTGAGATTAATTACTGTGTAAGCTTAGGAACCGATGACCTAAGCAGTTTTGTCCCATAAGATGTTACCACAAACTTACAAATTTTTTTCCTGTCGGAAGTGAGGATGGTCTTAGAGCGCTAGCGGCAGGCGTCATTCTTGCCGAATGAGCAAGGGATTGGAGCCAGATGCACACATTGACCTCAATGCATAGGTTCAAAAAAATGTCTCTGAGCACTATGGGACTTAACATCTGAAGTCCCCTAGAACTTAGAACTACTTAAACCTAACTAACCTAAGGACATCACACACATCCATACCCGAGGCAGAATTCGAACCTGCGACCGTAGCGGTCTCGCGATTCCAGTCTGTAGCGCCTAGAACCACTCGGCCACTCAGGCGATCTCCGTGCTTAGGCTGAAGTTCTCTTTCAAGTGTGACATTCAGAGCTCCTTTGTTCTGAATCAACACAACTCGGTCAACTTGTATCGATCCAGAAATAGGGAGTTCTGGCTCAGGTCATCGAAAACAAATAGTACACGTTCTGGCGTTCTGCCATTATTACACCTCAGTCCCTTCTTCCTCACCCACAGCATCTGGCTGCAATGCAAGTTTTATATTGCTCTTCTTTTATGATGATAGGGCAGCGGTGTATGTTTATGGAACTGTACTTGCAGTGAGTGTACTGGTATGTGGTTTTCCATGTATGCTGACTAATTACACTGCTGTTTGCTGGTTCAATACAACTAACCTTGCTTGGTAAATTCTTTAGTGTGTTTTAAATGGGAATACTTTACTGTGACTTATTTTCGGCAATATAATAAGTATGTCGTGACAATTAAAAAAATGATTCTCTAGTGAGTGTATGGTTGACACATCGACATTCCCCTGTAGATGTCAGAATGATCAGCATTAATTTAATTAACCAATCAGATCACTCCCCTTGATCCCACATACATTTAATGAAAAAGTTGTCACAACGGGTAACTAATAGGACGGGGATGACCATAGCAAACAGGAGATATGGGCGCTGCAGCTCACGAAAGGTAACAAACAGGGTGTTCATCTAAATTTGAAATTGAACTGTGTTTCTCTTTGAACCCTGTTTATTACAAAGTTCCCTGATGGCCTACATTAATAACAATTATTTACAGGACTTCTTCAATCAAAAGCAATGTATAAAATAATAAAACTGTCAGTTGTTAACATGGAAAAATACAAATTTAATAAATGTATATCTCTACAAAGTTTGAATAATTCAGGGAGTTGGGACAAGGCTGTAATATACAAATGATACACGCAGAGATAAATCCACGGTGATCACACAATAATTGTCTGGTAGAAGTGTGAAAAGACTACATATGCAACTAACATTCCCGACTGATTCATAATGGGCCTGCAGATGCTGGATTACGAAGTATGGCTAGTCCTAACAGTGTGCCGATAAACGCACATAAATTTCTGCACCCGATGAAAGAAAAATTTCAAAGAAATAAAACCAAGGGCTCAGAGGATTTTACTCTGAGCATTGGGGATGCAGATTTAGAAGAGGTAGGTTGCTGATGGTTTCTGGGAATGGGGCTGGACAAATTTCTGACAAGAGAAAATCACATTCATAAGATATATTCTAAAATAAGCACAAACGTATTGTTAACAAAGAAAATGTCCTATACAGTGGATACAGAAGCCTAGCTAAAAATGTACTGTGGACTTATCTTCCCACTTATATTGTACTGTGTACCAATATGGGTAGGAGGAGCAGAAGTACAAGTTCAGAGAATTTTAAAATTTGAAAAGAATGGTATCAGATGCATAGTGAAACTAATGTCACAGAAGAATTTCAGTTATTAGCTGTACAAAGTCTAGACATACAAGAGACAATACTTTTAGTCCTACATTGTACAGCAGCTCTAAACACAAATTTCCATTATCACAACACAAGACCTGGAGACAATTACCATATTTGCGACAAAAGACTGAAATTCATGGATAGGGACCATAGAAATGCAGGTAGTTTGTTTTATAACAGGCTGTCACTTAGCGTAAAGAGCATAAAAGAACTCAACACTTTTTTTAAAAAAAACTGAAGAAACATTTCTTTTCTGGATTTTGGTTAAGCTAAAGCAATACTTTCAGTGAAAATCATAAAACAAAGGAAATTAAAATTGCGAATGGCATACTTAGTGAAAATACAATTAAAAAAATTTTTTTTCACTTTGTATACATTTCTAAATATTTTCTGCAGCATGGCATGCATATGTGATATAAAAGAGTAGGAGTAGTTTTTCAGTCTGTACAACTATCTTAGTATTTTTCTACAGTATGGCATACATACCATATACAGGGTGTCCCAGAAATGTTGCAACAGACTTTGAGGGATTATAGAGGGTGATTGGAGAAATGATGAACCCATGTCCAGAAACGCCATCCGACGACGCTACAGAGTGTCAAAGTCACAGACATCGACATCTGCAAGTGGGCTACCCCTTCGGCAGTAGACGTGACTTTGTACCCTGACGCTGAAACCCTCTAAAATCTCCAATGTCCTCCGTCTACAGGAGAAAAATAAACTGCAGATGGAAACCTGTGTCCAGAACCATCATCCGCCAAGGCAACAGAGCATCACAGTCATAGGAGACAAGGCTTGTCTACGCCACAGCTAAATCTATCCTCTCCACTGGTGATCAGGGCAATCAGTCGCGATCACTAAATAACGAACAATATTGCGAGATGTTCCACCTACTGGCAGGCGCTGGCCCCTATAACTTAGACTCTTCATAATGTCGTTGGATGACGTTTTGGGACACGTGTTCCTATAATTCATTTGTTTCTCAAGATACTCTCTACAGCTCCTTGAAGTTTGTCACATTTCTGGGCTACGTTATATAGCTTTGTCTACTTCCTTATTTCTGCAAGATTTTTACGTAAATAAATGTAGGCTATAAGCATTTATCATTATTACATATTACTAAAAGTTTTTTCTCCGTGTTGTTTGGCTGTATCTATAATATCTTGTTACTATTGATTATCTGTTACTATCATCATTTAAAAAAATTGTTTTTTGTGTAAATTATAAACTTTTAATAAATTCCATACAAAACCAGCAACATGACATGTCTAATAACACAGTGAAATATATTCAATAGACAAAAATAAACAAAAAATAAATAACAAGAGAAAGATTATCCACTCATTTCATTTCAAAGCATCTAATTTATTTCAGCAGAAAGCAGTGTTCATAAGTTGCTGTGGGGCTTGAGAAGACAACTAAGGAAAAACTTGAAGACATGCAAATTAATCGACAGAGCGTCTGTCCAAGTTTTAACCCACATTTCAGGTGCTCGGTATGTTTGTGACATGGAAAATTTCAATATAATAATTAGAGTCTTGCCAAAAACATCGCAACATGTCATGGTTGATATCAGGAACTTACAATAACTTGCGTTATTTATCCTTCTTTGCAACTATTCCTAATTAAGCAGCAGTGGGAACAAGAACAAACAATCTTTGATATGACCCCATAACAAGAAATCAGATGGAGATAAATCAGGTTACTATGAGGGCCACTGTCGACAATGAGAGTGATGGTTAGAAGCATATGCATTCTAATATAGGCAATTTGGCACTGAGGTAAACAAGAACGTCTGAAAGTGTGGGGGAGCTCTGTCTTGGTGCAAAATGAAGTCTCCAGCAACTGTGGATTAAGCCAAAGATGTAACGTTCCAGGTACACAAAGCCAGCCACGATTTTCTCCGAAAAGAGAAATGGTCTATGAACATTTGAAGAGGACAAGGCACAAAGCACTTTAACTTCAGGTGAAACTAAAATTTGTTCCATAATCTCTGTTGCCGAAATACACATTCTATGACGATTCACTTCTCCAAACATATTAAATGTGGATTTGTCACTGAAAACCGACTCCTGAGAGGAACTGTCTTCCTACAGTTGCTGCTGAAGATCATTGCAAAGGTCAGAATGAAATCCACTGTCCCAAATAGTAAGCGCATTTAACAACTGCAGCCATTTGATTTTACACGCAGATGTTTGCGCTGAATGTACCATGCCATTGACAGCATTATCTGCAGTTCCCTGCTCGCACGTTTTGTCGATTTCTTTGGGCTCCTGAAGAATCATTTCCGCACACACTCCACCTTCTCAGCTTGTGATTAACCGCCGGCCTGTTTTCTTCGCACCAGATATGCAGTCTCAAAGAAGGTGTTGTACCACTCATGGATTGTTTCGTCCGTTGGAGCTTTTACCTAATATTTGATACGAAATCGTCGATGAACCGCCACAATCGAGTCACATTTAGCGAATTGAAGGACACAAAACGCACAAATCTCTCCAGCTTTCGTCATGTTATAACACGGCTGCTCCCTAGTGGTACACTCTGCAATTACGCCACGGCGTGTATTACGAATCGAAACTTGGAGATATGCTCTACCCACTGATATGCGTCATTTTCCTGAGTCTTGTAGTTTTCGTGCAGTCTGTTTATGGTATCCTGGAGGTACTTGTGAATAACTCCATGTCAAATCTGAAGGAGTGCCTAGCACAGTGGTTCCCTGCTTGGGGTTAATTATCCTCTGAGGAGTAAAATGGAATCGTCTTAGAAGTAAAAACAAAAGGGTTCTATTCCATTTCGGTCACGAAATTAAATCATTTTTAAAAGACCATTACTGTTATCAATATTGCTTAAGGCTGATTACATAGATTACCAATAACTGCATTTCACTTCTCAAATGCCATCACTAATGCTTGACGCAGTGAGATGAATGTTACAGCTTGTGAAACGAATGTATGAACTACATCTTCATCAAATCATGTACCTGCTACAAACGTTATTGGCGCTTTGTAAGATACACCTATTACAGTAAAATGAGACATGTATATCACATATGCTTAAATACCTCAGGACAATAAGTTCTCCATGTTGGAGATAGTTCCCGCAATGGACCAGTAATTGCTTCATCATTCATTTCACGACAGATTCGAACTGATAATGACAGCATGATGTAACGACAGCTATGTAATGGGTACAACACTTCTGTAGGGCCTAACAACATTATTATTATTATTGTTAGTGGTAGTGGTCAGACACAAAGCGCTGGTAGCATGAAGTCTTCTTACATTGAAGAGCCAAAGAAACTGGTACATCTACCCAACATCGCGTAGGACTCCCGCGAACACGCAGAGGTGCCGCAACACGACGTGGCATGGACCCGACTAATGTCTGAAGTAGTGCTGGAGGGAATTGACACTATGAATTACGCAGGGCTGTCCATAAATCCGTAAGAGTGCGAGGGGGCGGAGATCTCTTCTGAAGAGCACTTTGCAAGGCATCCCAGATATGCTCAATAATTTTCATGTCTGGGGAGTTTGGTGGCCAACTGAAGCGTTTAAACTCATAAGAGTGTTCCTGGAGCCACTCTGTAGCAATTCTGGACGAGTGGGGTGTCGCATTGTCCAACTGTAATTAACCAACTACAAGAGAATGCACAATGGACATGAATGGATGAGGTGATCAGACAGGACGCTTACGTACGTGTCACCTGTCAGAGTCGTATCTAGACACATCAGGGGTCCCATGTCACTCCAACTGCACACGCCCCACACCATTACAGAGCCTCCAGCAGCTTGAACAGTCCCCTGCTGGCATGCAGGGTCCACGGATTCATGAGGTTGTCTCCATACCCGTACACGTCCATCCACTCGATACAATTTGAAACGAGACTCGTCCGCCCAGGCAACAAGTTTGCAGTCATCAACAGTCCAATGTCGGTGTTGATGAGGCCAGGCGAGGCATAAAGCTTCGTGTCGTACAGTAATCAACGGTAGACGAGTGGGGCAACGGCTCCGAAAGCTCATACCGATGATGCTTCGTTGAACAGTTCGCACGCTGACACTTGTTGATGGCCCAGCATTGAAATCTGCAGCAGTTTGCGGAAGGGTTGCCCTTGTGTCACGTTGAGCGATTTTCTTCAGTCGTCGTTGGTCCCGATCTTGCAGGATCTTTTTCCGGCCGCAGCGATGTCGGAGATTTGAAGGTTTACCGGATTCCTGATTTTCTCGGTACGCTCGTGAAGATGTCGTACGCGAAAATCCCCACTTCGCTACCTCGGAGATGCTGTGTCCCATCGCTCGCGCGCCGATTATAACACCACGTTCAAACTCACTAAATTGTAGCAGCAGTAACCGATCTAACAATTCCGCCAGACACTTGTTGATTTATATAGGCGTTGCCGACCGAAGCGCCATATTTTCCCTGTTTACGTACCTCTGTATTTGAATTGTACCAGTTTCTTTGGCGCTTCAGTGTGTTTCAGCCATTTCTGAAGTAAGGAGTGCAGCAGTCAAAGCATGTACAAACAGTTAATATGTGCAGACACTTCAACTTGGTTGATTTCAAATGGGGTTGCAGAGCATGGTTGAACCATGTGTCACTTAGGAGGGGAGCGGTGCGGAGGAAACACGTTTAGTAACAAGTGTCTACTCTCAAATTGGGTAGTTAACTTCCTTTCCCGAAGAGAAACTGTAGACAGCACTTGCAATGGACTGGGATTTTTTTCAACATTGTGTTAGAAATGTTAGAAATAAGCAGTACCAATTGTCTCATTGACTCCTTAATTCGTGGTTCTGTAAAACACCTACAAGAAACAAATATCATTTACTATTCATTGTTTCAAGAATAAAGCTGTTGAAAGAAAATTTTGGACACCTAAAAGAACCAAATGTGACTTCTCTTTCATTATTAAATAAAAGTGTAGAACAAAATTCTTATTCGTTCTAAATTTTAGCTACGCGCTAATGTTGAAGATGGGGGGGGGGGGGGGGAGGGAGGTACTACATTCATTCTCATAAATTAAGGATAATGCTGATACATGGTGAAACAACGCTCTGGTGGGCGAGTTTAAATCACTTCGGGGTATGACCACGCGGTGCATTTGAACTGCGGTCGTCGCACGGTGGCGCTGGCAGAAGTCCACATACACAAAGGTGTGTTGGAGCACGTCAGAGTACGGTGCAGCGAGTAAGTGAGCACACGTTTTCAGACGTGCTAATGGTGACTGTGTGTTGAAAATGGCTCAAAGAACACATATTTATGACGTTGTGAGGGGTAGAATACTACCTGATCCGGGAGGCTAGTCAAACGCACCATTCTATAGCATCGACCCTCCGTGTGCCACAAAGTGTGATCTCAAGATTATGGTAACGATTCCAGCAGACAGGAAAAGTGTCCAGGCGCTACACTACGGGACATCCACAGTGTACAACACCACAAGAAGATCGATATCTCACCATCAGTGCCTGCAGACGTCCATGGAGTACTGCAGGTAGCCTTCCTCGGGACCTTACCGCATCCACTGGAACAGTTGTCTCCAGACATACAATCTACAGACGACTGAACAGACATGGTTTATTCGTCCGGAGACCTGGAAGGTGCATTCCACTGACCCCTGGTCACAGGAGAGCCCGTAAAACCAGGTGTCAAGAACACAGTACATGGTCATTGGAATAGTGGTCGCTGTTTATGTTCACAGACGAGTCCAGGTATAGTCGGAACTGCGTTTCTCGCCGGGTTTTCATCTGACGTGAACCAGGAACCAGATACCAATCCCTTAATGCTCTTGAAAGGGACCTGTATGGAGGTCGTGGTTTGATGGTGTGGGGTGGGATTATGATTGGTGCATGTATACCCGTGCATGTCTTTGACAGAGGAACTGTAACAGGTCAGGTGTACCGGAACGTAATTTTGCACCAGTATGTCCACCTTTTCAGGGGTGCAGTGGGTCCCACCTTCCTCCTGATGGATGATAACGCACGCCCCCACCGAGTTGCCATCGTGGAGGAGTACCTTGAATCAGAAGAATATGGTGGCCTGCCTGTTCTCCAGACCTAAACACCATCGATCACGTGTGGGATGCTCTGGGTCGAATTTCCGCTGCACGTCTTCAAATCCCTACGACACTACAACAGCTCCGACAAGCACTGGTGCAAGAATGGGAGGCTATACCCCAGCAGCTGCTCGACTACCTGATCCAGAGTATGCCAACCCGTTTTGCGTACTGTGAACGTGTGCATGGTAATCACATCCAATATTGATGTCGGTCTACATGCGCAGGAAACAGCGGCGTTTTGTAGCACATGTGTTTAGGGACGGTTTTCTCAACTTATCACCAATACCGTGGACTTACAGATCTGTGTCGTGTGTGTTCCCTATGTGTCTATGCTATTAGCGCCAGTTTTACGTAGTGCCACGTTGCGATTATCCTTAATTTATGAGCATGATTGTACGGTCAGGGGTACTGGTCTCTCAGAAAGACTGGGAAGCAGTGGCCTAGCAGAGAGAGTTGCCCGGCCTGCCGTGTAACGCCTCTCACCAGCACGCACCGTGTCGCCTGCGCTGCCGGCCGACGTGCAGTGCCCGCGCCGGTTGCTGCTGCTGCGGTCTGGCGGCTTTCACGCTGCGAGAGCTCCTGGCAAGCCCCTGCCGCGCCTCGCCACCTGTGTCCGCTCCTGCGACACACAAGCACAGCACGCCCATTCACTGCGATAACTCTCGCAAGATACTAACACAACTCCGCTGTCACACGTACAAACACGGACATTTTCTCCAGAACTGACTGGCAGAGACCGAAGCTGTGAGAAAGCGCAGGTGAAGTCTTACAAAAAAGTATAAGGAGCAGCCGGTCACCATTAAACTGAATAGGTATATGTCTGGCCTTTTTTAGGGGGAATTATTATTCGTTAAGTTATGAAAGCCTACTTGTTAGAAGAATGAGATTTTCTCTCTGCAACGGAGTGTGCGCTGATCTGAAACTTCCTGGCAGATTAAAACTGTGTGCTGGACCGAGACTCGAACTCGGAACCTTTGCCTCTCGCGGGCAAGTGCTCTACCACTTGCCAGCCAAAGGCAAAGGTCCCGAGTTCGAGTCTCGGTCCGGCACACAGTTTTAATTTGCTTGTTCGAAGTTTGTTGTTTGTGTGTAGCCTACACTGGCCGAAAAAAAAATTAGTACACCCTTTTAAAGGTTACCAGTTTACTCAAGACTTATTGTTGCAACAGTGTACATGAAATGTTTACATTTACATATCAATAACACAAGCGGTTCTGAGATACCACATTTTGACCCGTGTTGAAAAGCTCTTAGTTGTTAGCAGTTTAGCGTCCACGGGTGGCAGTGGAAGCGCTGACTCTGTCATCCAGTCTATCGTACAGATAGCGAGTACTATCCTGGGATACGTGGGTGAGTCAAATGAAAACCTTAACTATTTTTTTAAATATTATTTATTGTGCAGAAATGGTTCAAAGCTGTATAACTTTTCAACATAATCTCTCCCACGCTCAATGCAAGTCCTCCAGTGCTTAAAAAGTGTATAAATTCCTTTAGAAAAAAATTCTTTTGGTAGTTCGACCAACCACTCATGCACCGCGTGGCGTACCTCTTCATCAGAACGGAACTTCTTTCCTCCCATTGCGTCTTTGAGTGGTCCGAACATATGGAAATCACTTGGTGATGAGGAATGGCGCCATTCCTTGCTCGTTTCTGGTTGGTGGAAGTGAACCCATGTTTTTCCCCCAGTAACGATTCTTGCAAGGAAGCCATCGCCTTCTCGTTCAAAGCACCGAAGAAGTTCTTCACAAGCATCAACACGTCTTTCTCTCATTTCAGGAGTCAGCTGCTGTGGCACCCATCTTGCAGACACTTTGTGAAACTGGAGCACATCATGCGCAATGTGGTGTGCTGAGCCATGACTAATCTGTAAACATGCTGCAATGTCATTTAGTGTCACTCGGCGGTTTTCCTTCACTATGGCTTCAACTGCTGCAATGTTCTGTGGAGTCACAACTCGTTGTGCCTGACCTGGACGAGGAGCATGTTCCACTGAAGTCACACCGTTTTCGAACTTCCTACTCCATTCTTAGACTTACCGACGTGACAAAAATGCATCACCGTACTGAACCTTCATTCGTCGATGAATTTCAATAGGTTTCACACCTTCACTAGGAAAAAACCGAATAACAGAACGCTGTTCTTCCCTGGTGCAAGTCGCATGGGGGGCGGTCATCTTTATACTGTTACTGCGACGGTATGTGTGCATCTGCGCTGTGCTGCCACCTACAGACCATTATGCACGCTGTTTGTAGCACGCTTACCAACTTACAGGATAACGGCGTAAAATTTCGATTTGTTATTACAAATTTAAGGTTTTCATTTGACTCACCCTCGTACGTTATGCCACCCCTGCTCGACCTGTTCACGCAGTTCTGTAAGACTTGTTGGTTGGTTGGCGAGTCACACGACTTACGTCTCGTTGTATCATGCAAGTGTTCGATTGGAGACAAGTCCGGATATCGTGCTCGCCCGGTAATGTCTGCACGTCTTTCAGAGAACTCTAAGTTTCACGGGGCAGTGTGTAGGTGAGCATTATTCTGTTGGAACAACACATTATCTTCCCGTTGTAAGAACGGCAAAAGAACGCATCTAACAACGATCTTTGCGTACTGAGTGCTGATTAGCGTCCCCTCCAGAACAGTAAAGGTAAAAAAGGGCTTTTAGATTATCGCACTCTAGACCATAAGCCCAACGGTGGGGTCAGTGCGTCTTGGACAAATGCACTCTAGGAGACAGCGCTCACTAGGTGTACGTCATGCGAGCGGACGACCATCATTTGAGTGAAGGAAGACTCTTGTTTCATAACTGAAGACCACAGCGCGCCATTCCATCTTCCAAATGATCCTCTGGTGGCACCAATCGAGCAGTGCACGTCCACACTGGGGCTTGAGTGGAAGATGGGGTAGAGGTGTGCGTGCCCGTAGTCCCACTGCTAATAACTGTGTAACAATAGTTTGCGCTGAACGTCTGGGTTCACAAGCCCTCTTACCTGTGCTGTGGTAGCTGTTCAGTCTGGCACTGCTGCCCTTACAACACGACGATCCTGGCGGGAGTCTGTGCTATGTGGACGTCCAGAACCTCTTGTATGGGTGTAAGAATGTTCAAATGGCCACTGATAGAAGCATCATCGTACAAGTGATGCAGCACGTCCATCACGTGTGGCAATTCTCGGAAAGGACCATCTCCCACTCGCAGAGCCACAATTTGACCTCTTTCAACTCGCTCAGTTGACTGTAGAAAGCACGAGTGCATCTCCATAACATTGTTGCCTGCTTGCTTCACAAATTTGTATCACACTGAGCCTTCTGGCTGTGAACATTCCGTATTCAAATGTAGATACAGGTGGCGCTCTGGTAGCTATGCCACTACGCTATCTGTTGACGGTCGACGTTGAAACGATTATCAGTACGTCTGGAGGTGGAATATGCAGTCATCGAATCAAAATCGACGTTGTCTTTCCAGGTGTACTAATATTCCTTTTCCAGCAGTGTATTTAATATTTTTAAACAGATTACTTATTTATTCTTACAGACTACTTATTGTTTCTTAAAGCAGAAATATCAACAGACAGGACGTTTCTTCTTTTTCTTGTAAGCAGGGTCGGCAAGGATTAACGGATTCGCTATGGTTAATTTAAGGGGTGGCAGGATGCCTTCCTGTACGGATTTAGCATGGTTAATTTAAGGGCTGGCTTGATTCCCTACCTCTCGCTACTCTGTAACCCCACCCTACCCCGTCCCCGAACCAGATATATGTACCCCAACTGACTCCGTGTTGTGAAAGTGAGCATAATTTTGCTAAATGTTTGCGAATCGCGTAACGGAGACTAACGTTGGATACCAGTGGGATGTTTGAAACCGCCTAAAACCCAGGTTCAGGGTGGCCAGCATACCCACCATCGTTTTCAGCCTGCTGTGTGGAGTCGATCCGGGATCAGTACCCTCCCCATCACGGAGCGGGGCTTTAAGATCTACGGCTATCCAGACAGGTCAACATACATGAGATTTAAAAAAATATTTATCAGTTTTCGCAAGAGTATATCTCCTAAACGAATGAAGATAGAAATTTGGGATGAATTTCAGCTTGCCGGCAGCTGTAGCCGAGCGGTTCTAGGTGCTTCACTCCCGAACCGCGCTGCTGCTACGGTCGCAGGCTCGAATCCTGCCTCGGGCATGGATGTGTGTGATGTCCTTAGGTTAGTTAGGTTTAACTAGTTCTAAGTTCTAGTGAACTGATGACCTCAGAAGAAGTCCCATAGTGCTCGGAGTAATTTGAACCACTTTTGAATTTCAGCTTATGCATCGAAACAAAAAAATTATCTTGGCGCCAGTTCTAAGTTACTGATCATGTGATTGCCCATGAGGGGTCTCCTTGGTGGAGTTAGCTTGTTAGGTCGTTCACTGTGCAGCGTACATAGGGTAGAGATAGCACACAAACAAAAGGCAGATTGTGTTCTCCATGAACTAGAACTGTGAAGTATGATGTCAGAACATATGTTAACAATGAGCTACCTCAGAGCTGGATCGGCAATATGGGGCCTGCACATCTCGTACTACATACGAGGCTTCGAGGCAGTCGGCATTACGGTATTTGTGTGTTTTTTAAAATTTTTATATGTTGGTGAAACACTCGCTTTTCAATAACTATGAGAAGAATCTATCATCTGGATGTTCGTCGTGTGTTCCGTTCACATTTGTGAAAGGTAAATGAAAACTTTGATCCTAAACAACATTGTAAAACGTACACCAAGCTTGTATGTGCATGCGTGACAATATATGTCCTACAATCGGATGGTTCTTTTGAAAATAAAAACCTAACTAAGCTAAAATTTACCCCAAGTCCCTATCTTTACTCGACTAGAAAGTACTGTCTTGTGAAACTGGGTTAATCTTTAGGAAAAACCCTGTGTTTTATATTACTTTCTACTGCCTGTGGCGCTGACATCATGGGTGTGGAGTGAGAAGCTTTGTTGGCAAGTTGTTTTAAGTTATTGCGATACTTCCTATATTAATTTTTTTCAAGAGTAAACATGTAAACACTGAGGCCCATAAACCATGTATACTCCCACTCAGTTTTTGTGCGCTAATGATTTGTTAAAATTACCCCGTCAGGATGGTGACATGTCTTACTAAAAGTTGGTATGCACTTACTTTTCGAATCTCCGTACAGTTTAGAGAATCTGACTGTGACAGGGATACTTATGTATTACGGTATGTCACCGGAATTCTTTTCGGTTAAGATTGACGTTAGTATAGTTCATAATACCATCCTCTTACTTGACACAGTCTAAAGAATGAAGTATGTGCTGTGATAAAGTTTTGCACTGAGTGAAAAGCGAGATTAGTGAGATTTAACCCGGACTACACAACTGAAGTTGCGTAAATAAAAAACTTCTGCTCACTGCAAATTGTGACCTCACTCCATTGCCCTTGCACATTGTGCCGCTTGCTGTCGCTCTGTGGGAACTTGGTGATAGTGTAGTGGGAGGATTTGTTCTACTCCGTTGTATTATGAGTAAGTTCCTGCACCGAAGGAGTTCTCGGTAAACTATCGCTACCTGCCGTGAATTTCGCTAATTAAACAGCCATTGGCTGGTGTATGCTACACTCAGCCACGTTTAATACTCGTTCCTGAACTTCTCAGTATACTTTTCAGCATCCAGGTCCCGTATTCACTCGCTACGTGGTATAACGATGACGTTAACCTTTAACGGGGCCTGTTTTATTTAACAGTCCTAGTTTCACTCACATTAATTTTATTAAGAGTTTGATATTATTTTTATCAATTAGGATTTTGTACCTCGGTATCAGTAATTGACAATCGCTAATTACAGTGATCTGAATCAACAGAGGTATTAGAAAGTTAACATTATTCCGAAAAATTCGATGAATTTCCTACTGGAGGCTTCATTCGGCGTGTGGAAGTGGCTTCCGGCCGCGGTAAGAGGTGGCGGCCGGGCCCTCACGCTGTAGGTGTTTGCAGGCGGCGCTCCTGCTTTCGAAGAATTCTGGACTCTGGAGCGACTATGGAAAATAGCCAAGGCACGACCACGCCAGGACTGGAGCCTACCCAAGGCCGTAGAGGCTGGCTTTTTTCAAAGGGGCACTCCGATCGCGAGCCACTAACTGGAACCCACTTGCTAAACAGCAGCGGTTGTTGCTGTGGACCGACGGTGCTAGAAGCTTTTGATGTTGACTTACGCACAACTTCGTTGTGCCAAGTGCAGACACATAGCCTGCACCTTTTTATTTTATTTTTGTCAGGTAAGGATTCGGGCTAGTTTTGCTGGAGCGTAATTTTCGATGGTACAGACACCTTGTGACACCAGTCACTCAGCACGTTTTGCCGCTATTGGCTCCAGTGTGTTAGAGACATGTTGATGGGAATCTAAGTCTTGAGGCGAAATTGTACCATTGGTGCCGCCTTAGAAAGCTCTTTGAGCATTGGATAGCGTTTTGGTTGTGGTGCAAACACCGAAGTTTCGCAGCCGGATAGAGGCGCACTGTGTTCTGAGCAGGACATTTCGGCCAGCTACTAACGTAGAGAGGAGTTTGATTCAGACTGCGATAGCCGTAGGTCGAGATTCTAGTTTCGGACGGCACACACCCTTCCTGTAGGTTGATGCAGACGGAGGCAGTGAGTGGTTCGACTTAAAGGACTTTACCGAGGGCTGTCCTGCTGTGTGGCAACCTGGCCTGCCGTTGCAGGTCATCTCGCGGCGCTCACGCAGTGCTACGACGTAACCGTGGTGCTGTTGCCTGCCAGCTCCAAACTACAGTTTTTGGTGAGATAACTTGGTGCTTTTGCGGTTAGGACTCCGTTTCATTCAGATTGGTCAGCTTAGTGCAACGTCTCGTTTGTCTCAGCTGGTGTTTAGTCTTGTGTGATAGCAGTCATATTTGGTTTTCACGTTATCTGTTTATAATTTTTGGTCGACGAGATTAGCCATTTCTTCTTCTTTTTCCCTTACTTGCCATCTTAATAGACATATACAGGGTGATTTTTTTCACCGAGTATTAACTCTAGGGATTGATCGATGAGAGGATACAGAACAAAACATATCTAATGAACGTACGTCCTCCGATGCATGGGTTCATGCTAGAGACCATTTATTCAACCATACTTCGCTACAGAGACTGCAATCTAAAACGCACTGTACCATGCACCCAAAGTTACAGTATGCACAGTTTCTTCGTAGAGGGCGGTACTGTTCCTCATACGTCATGCCTTAGCTCCCTCTCCTGCCACAGTAATTGGTAATGCTGTGTCCGATTCACTTCTCTTGCTGACTCGCCTTGTAGTGGATGTGATTCAGCGTTGTACACAATGCCTCCGTATTCGAGTCGGGAGGTTGTCGAAATGGTGTTTAGTTAGGGAAAGGCAAATGGAAACGGGCGGCAGGCATCAAGGTTGTATCAGGAGATTTATACTCGCCGACAACATCCGCAGCATTCAGTATCTGCAACAGCGTTTCGCCGTTTGCCTAAGACAGGGTCATTTCAGCACGTGGGAAGTCATAAAGGACGTACCCGATATGTTCGGGGACCAGACTTGGAGGAAAATGTGATTAACAATGTGGAAGGCGACCGCCGTGTCAGTACCAGGTAGTTGGCCCGCCAGTACAGGGTAAGCTACACAGCAGTGTGGAACATCTCCATGAGAACTGTTAATACCCTTATCACTTACAGCGCCTGCAGGGCTTACTAGGGACAGACATTCCACGTAGGGAGCAGTTTTTTCATTGATTTCTTCACCAAGCAATCATGATTCCGAGATTTGTGTCATCCATCCGTGTAACAGGTGAGACCACCTTTACGCAGAGTGGTGTGGAGGGCGCAGAGAAATGGTATCCCCCAAGGAAATGTGCTAGCCCCACTGCTGTTTAATATTTACACTAATGACCAGCCTGTTAATTCTGTCACGAGATCTTTCATTTATGCAGATGACACAGCACTTGCAGCGCAAGAAAGAACCTTTGAGGAGGTGGAAGAAAAACTCACAACAAGTCTTGAGGCATTATCTAACTACTACGATAGCAACTACCTGAAGCCAAACCCCTCCAAAACACAAGTGTGTGCATTTCACTGACGGAACAGAGAGGCACGGAGGAAACTGAGAATAAGCTGGAGAGGTCAACAGCTGGCCCACTGTGACACCCCAAAGTACCTCGGAGTGAAGTTGGACCGGTCCCTCACCTTCAAGGACCACTGTACAGATACAAAAATGAAAGTCAGTGCTAGGAGCAACATTATTAGGAGACTGACGGGCAACAACTGGGGAGCACACCCACAGGTCCTCCGCACATCTGCCCTCGCTTTGTGTTTCTCCACTGCTGAATATCCAGCACCTGTATGGTAGAACTCCAGCCATGCCAAACAGGTAAATATTGCCCTAAATGAAACAGGACGAATTGTAACCGCCTGCTTGCGGGCAACCCCTGTTGACAAAATCTACCACCTCATGGGCGTAGCACCGCCAGATATCCGAAGGAGAACAGTAGCTGAAGTGGAAAGAAAGAAGCAGGAGACAGATCAGAGACACCCCCTGTTTGGATGCGAACATCAAACGCCAAGACTCAAGTCGAGAAAAAGTTTTCTCCAGACAACGCGACCAATCCAGACATCATCTGCAGACCATGGGATACAACTCTGGCGTAGCTCATCATCAGAGAAATATTGGGACAACCCGAAGGAAGAACTTGCTATAGGTCATCATCTCCCATACACAACATGGAAGGTACTCAATAGACCTAGAACTGGCGTATCTCGATGTAAGGAGAACATGAAGAAATGGGGATACATCTCAGGGGACGAACTATGTGAATGTGGTGAACCTCAAGACCATCAGCACCTACTCAACTGCAGGAAACTGTCGGAACCTGTGTCCATGGACGATCTGATTATCGCCAATGATAAGGCAGTCTGTGCAGCGGAATACTGGGCAGCACATGGAATATAAAGACGCACATATTCTCTGTAATACTTGTAATATATATGCTAAGTATGATATGCTATGTGATATGCTATGTATGATATGCTATGTATGATATGCTATGTACTATAAGTTATATTTAATATGTTATGTTCTGGACACGTAGAAATATTGGTACACGACAGTGGCCATTTACTACACTGACCCCGATTACAGCCAAGGTTTTCGGGAGGTTTCCGTAGGTTGTAAGGCAGACGTCAGACTTATTAATCCTCTTGTCATTATTCCCAATTCGGAGTCATCTGCTCCAGAAAGGGCTCGCCTGTTATTTGGCTAAAAAGAAGAGCAGCCTTATAATGGGCCGAATATCAAACATCGTACCTCATAGAGAATGGAAAGTACAAACAAGATATTTTCGAAATACCAGATCATCTGTTCAAATAAACCAAAATGTGATAGAGACTGCGAATTTTACAGTTTGTTTAGCCCTCAAAATACCGTTATACGCTAATGGTCAAAGTGACCCCTTTTCACAAGAACCATTTCAGTAACATAGTAGCGCAGAGAGTTGCTCCAGGTCCGGCAATTGACAGTTTCTACAACGACAGTGGTGCAGTTATGTCCCATGTGAGGATCGAGTGAGTCAATAACGCCCAGAAGCGATAAATTCGCGGTACGGGCGAGAATTCTTGATTTCGCGCTGTAACGAATAGGCGAAACCAATTGTTACATATTTTTTCATACACATTGCGTGTTGCTGCAGACTTTCCAATCAGGTGGCACAATACTATTTACTGCAAAGAGAAGGCCAAACCTCTGTTCATGACTCGCAAGGGAATGGTCATACCTTTCATGTCGAAACCTGGCGTTATTTTTTGCCACTCTCAGTTAACCTCATTTAAAATCCACATGTCAGAATTCAGGTGTAAAAAGGGAATCTAACATACGTATTGCTGCTTCATTTAATTTGTGGAATGTGCTTCGAAACGTATCTGTCTGTTCCCAGTTCCAGTTTAAAAAAATGTATTCTGTGCATTCATTCTCGCCTCACAGGTGATGGGGAATCAGGCAAATGTTTGTTCAGCTGAAGCCATAAGAGGAAACCTCCGTGAAGGTTTTGTGATGTGCTAAATGGTGTTTAAACTTTCAAACGACCATTTAAATAAGCCAGACATGCTGTTAAAAGCGACTGAAACACTTGATATTGCAAGCTGTGAATCCAGCGACGAAGAGTAAACTTAAGAAAGTTATAATGATGAACAAGTTTCGAGTAGTAATGTCACATTTAATAATTATAATTTTTCTGCGAAAGACACGTCAGGGACTAAAATTACTTAAACAGAACAAGAGAAAGTGAACGAATGTGGCTAGAATCACCTACCTGTGAGTACTGTTCCAAAGAAGCTTCGCTTTCTCTGTTCCGCAAAAAATAACAAAATTTGTATCGTTAACCAGATCTGGAAGTGAAGGATTCAAACTGATCGATGATTTCATTATAAACACAAAGCAACCTACCATCTACAATACGGATCAATCAAATTTTGAAAAAGAAATACGAACTAAAACTCCCTTCTATTCGGAGAGGAATAATGTTCCGAGGCGATTGCGCCGTCCGCAACCGCATTCACACAATAATACCTATAATCAGTTTGTGTAATTCATTCTTATCTGTGCAATATGTCTATCATCAAGAATCGATCGGAAATTTTTGATCACATATGAAAATATCAATGTACTACACAGAATAACTGGCTGTGGAATCATCGAAGTTTGGAAAAGTGGTAAATTAAAATATTATCCTTTTTATGTGACACGCTCTCTTCTGTTTTGTTGGAGAAAATACTTTCTCCTTCTAGATTCTTAGTCAGGCTGTAAAAGCTCTGAATTATTATGTGCGGCATTTCGAACTGATCTTGACAAAAAAGTTGAGATACTTTACGGGGAATGTAGTGACCGTTAGACAGAGAATTTTTTCCGTCAGTGGAAAAGATCTTAAAGAATACTAACAGAGAAAATTTTCTTGGATAGAGCACTGTAGTTTCCAGTCCAGGATCCTGATAATGTTCTCATGTTGCTATCAGTCGTACATTATCAGCTTTCCTCTCCTTGGTTTCAGAATCAAATTGAATATGCGTGGCACTGCTCATAATATGCTCAGATTTATCCATAGCTCCGGGCCAGTTGTGACCAAACACGGCTGCGTCTGTCTGCAATCTCACTGGGCGCAAAAATATAAATTTCGATCACTGTATCAATATTTCATATTTTTCCAATAGTTTGCAAAGAATAAAGTTATGACTGACGTATTGCAAACTTCGTACTTGTATTTATTCGTGTGTTCTCCATTGCTGTTTGGAAGGAACTTCATGGATAAACTGTGACTTATAATGTTCTATCCATGTAGGATTATCTGAAGTTTGCTTTCAGTTTGTGATTTAGCGCTGGCCTCAGAAGCCAACAGAAGCGGTGACAGGAGAACGATGCATCGCGTAGCGATATAATTCAGGGCTCTACACCACGCAATTTCAAGAGCGGAGACCTTGGGAAAAGGATCCAATTTCATTGTTTTTTTTTTTCATTTATTTCCAGTTCCTGTCTGAAGCTGAAATTTAGCATGCGGATTTTAGCAGACGTTAAGTACGAATGGGAAACTGTCAGGGCAGGTTTCGACATGACAAGCATGACCATTCCCTTGCCAGACGGTTGCCATTTTTCAGCAAATGTCAATGTAACCGTGTCGCACATGCATTGACAATGCGCTGACGCATGTTGTTAGGCGCTGTCGGTAGATCACGATAGTAAATATCCTTCAACGTTCCCCACACAAAGAAATCCGGGGACGTCAGATCCGATGAACGTGCGGGCCATGCTATGATGCTTCGACGACCAATCCACCTGCCATGAATACCGCTTCAACCGCACGCGAGCTATTTGCCGTACGTCCATCATGTTGGAAGTACATCGCCATTCTGTCATGCAGTGAAACATCTTGTAATAACATCGGTAGAACATTACGTAGGAAATCAGCATACATTGCACCATTTAGATTGCCATCGATAAAATGGGGACCATAATGCCGCACCACACATTAACCCGCCGAGATCGCTGATGTTCCACTTGTCGCAGCCATCGTAGATTTTCCGTCATCGTCTCGTAATTTCTATTGTGCCCAGTGGTAGAATTGTACACGACGTTCAAAGTTGTCGCCATGCAATTCCTGGTGCATAGAAATATGGTACATGTGCAATCGATGTTGATGTATCATTCTCAACACCGACGTTTTATAGATTCCCGATTCTCGCGCAGTTTGTCTGCTACTGTTGTGTGGATTAGCCGCGACAGCAGCTAAAGCACCTACTTGGGCATCATCATTTGTAGCAGGTCGTGGTTGACGTTTCACATGTGGCTGAGTACTTCCTGTTTCCTTAAATAACTATCCGGCGAACGATCCGAACACTTGGATGATGTCGTCCAGGATACGGAGCAGCATACATAGCACACTCCCGTGGGGCATTTTGATCATAATAGCCATACATCAACACGATATCGGCCTTTTCCGCAATTGGTAAACGGTTCATTTTAACACGGGTAATGTATCACGAAGCAAATACCATCCGCACTGACGGAATGTTACATGATACCACGTACTCATACGTTTATGACTATTACAGCGCCATCTATCACGAAGCGAAAAAAGTGGTCCAACTAAAACATTCATATTTCTTTACGTACTACACTAATATGTAATAAAAAAGGGTGTTCCTGTTAAAAAAAAAAAGGCAGTTGATATCCGTTTGACCTATGGCAGTGCCATCTAGCGGGCGAACCATAGCGCCATCTGATTTCCCCCTTCAAGCTAGGCAAGTTTCGTTCTTTGTAGTTCTTTCGATTGACGCTTATTTCGTGAGATATTTGTCCCGGTCACGATCAATGGATCATCCTTTATACCGAGGACCGCTTGCTACTATGCATAATAAAACAAAAACAGTTGTTATTGTTATTCCTCCAGGACAAATCGTTCAGAAAATAAAGGAAAAATTAACATATTAACGAGACACGAAGAAACTGAGGACCTGGGATCTGAACACGTTTTTCTCCCACAGATGTAGCACATGACACACCAAAGTACTAATTTCTACTAGGCAGCGCAGAGAAGACATGGAAAGAAAACTTTATTTCGTCGTAGAGTATGAGCATTCGTATAAAAACTTTTGAAGCACACGTTGCCGACAGGGGTCAAGTGTATAGATACGTGTCACGCTAAGTTGGAGCTGTAAACACAAGGAGCGGCATGGCCCAACTAAGAATGCTGTTTATAGCGCGGACAAGCTGTCAAGTCTTGGTGCACTTTTCCCCTGGCTTATACAGGCGGACAGGAATCACTCAGAAGTTCACACTCCTCATTCTTGTGAACTGCAGCTGCATTTACATTCTTTTACATAGCAACACGGGAAAAACAATTACGTGCTTGTAGTTCAATAACTACGTATTCGCCGCGCGGGGTAGCCCCGCGGTCACGGGCACCTTGTCACGGTTCGCGCGGCTGCCCCCGTCGGAGGTTCGAGTCCTCAGGTGGTGCATGGTTGTGTGTGTGTTGTCCTTAGTGTAGGTTAGTTTAAGTTAGGTTAAGTAGTGTGTAAGCCTAGGGGACCGATACCCTAGCAGTTTGGTCCCATAGGAACTTACCACAAATTAAATTAAACCTATTTATTAAATTTTGTCCTCATTTGTGACTCACTCTGAATCTGCTGGCGAGCGAGAAATTAAGTCTTCGTTATCGTAATGTGTATCGGTGTGTAAGCTGCCTGTGTGGTTAGAAAATAGAACAGAACAAGGACTCTCCCAAAAGGTAAATACACAGAATTAGACATGTTTCATTCAAAAAAGTGACTATACAATAAAGTCATATTGAATGCCAGTCACGTTGTAACGTCATTATACATCTGGAAGCAAGCATAGGTGACTGGTTGTCATCATACTTTAATCCACACGTTAAACACATTTCTGCGTCCCCACGCATTCGAAATTGTTTTCGCTATCCAGATGAGTAGAAAAAAACATTTAACAGTAAAACAGCTACATCGATACTGCTTCCACACAGTTCTGTCTGGAAAACTCGACACAAAAATCAAAATAATGCTAACGCACTTGCTGTGTTTGCAAACTTGGAAGGTAAGTGCTCACAACACGTGCAACGCACTCACCTTGCACAGAAATCTCACCGGCAGCATCATTGGAGTCTCCACCTTGTTCCTGCTCTCCAGCAGACGAGTCTTCTCCAATGGCTCCCACCTGCAAGCATACGGAAATCACAATGCGACTGCGTTATATTGTGAAGTTGTTGCTGTTATTGTACATGATTGCAAGGTGAGCTTCATTCTGTGATACATAAGGAGGAAAAGTATATGGAAATTACCCGTTTACGATGGTACTATGGTAAGCAAAAACTATATGAATGCATTGTGTCTGTTCTTTCGGACAATTCGATATAATCTTAGTTTAAAGAATCTGACGCTTAACAGCACCGTTTCTCGTTCCATCGTTTGCAGTCCCTGGGGTAAGAGAATTCTTCGAAAGAGTGAAGTATGCCTTTCCGCAACTGACTTCAGCACAAAAGACGCATAAGACGAAATAAAACTAATGTGATTGTTTCTGTCTTTGATTTCATTCTCAGCGCCTATTAGGCCTATTGAAACAACGTAATTTCAGAATTACTCTTACACTGAACTAACATAATAACAAACAAGACACAAAATATTTAGGTAACGTCCACTCGTAAAGGAAAAGAAGAGGCAGCTTGCAATAAACAAACTAAAAGTTCTCAGTTCAGTGTATTTACTTGCAGCGTGTTCGTAAATCGTGGGACTTTACAGCGAGGTGGCAAAAATCATTGGTTACCTCCTAATTTCGAGTCTGATCTCATTTTGTCCGGTTTTGTGCAGGAACTCGACGTGGGATGGACTCAGCAGGTCGTTGGAAGTTCCGTGCAGAAATATTGAGCCATACTTCCCCTATAGCCGTCCATGACTGAGAAAGCGTTGCCGGTGCAGCATTTTGTGCATGATTTGAACTCTGTTATGTCCCATATGTCGATGGGATTCATGACAGGCGATCTTGGTGACCAAATCATTCGCTCGAATTGTGCAGAATGTTCTTCAAACCAATCATGAGCTGTGACCCAGCGGTTCTATGCGCTTCAGTCCGGAACCGCGCTGCTGATACGGTCGCAGGTTTGAATCCTGCCTCGGGCATGGATGTGTGTGATGTCCTTAGGTTAGTTAGGTTTAAGTAGTATAGGGGACTGATGACCTCAGATGTTAAGTCCCATAGTGCTTAGAGCCAACTGAACCACTTGAACCATTCATGAATAACTGCGGTCTGGTGACGTGACATCACTGTTCGGGAACGTGGAGTTCGTGAATGGCTGAAAATGGTGTCCCAAGTAACCGGTCATAACTATTTCCATTCAGTCCATTTCATATAAAATCAGCCCACACCGCTAAGGAACCTCCATTATCTTGCACAGTGACTTGTTGACAACTTGGATCCACGGCTTCGTGGTGTCTGTGCAACACTTGAACTTTACCATCAGCTCTTTATCAACTGATACGGTTACGAGCACCGGAGAGGCTCTGTGGGAGATGTCGTGCTTTTAGTAAAGGTACTCACATCGGTCGTCTGCTGCCATAGCCTATTGACGTTAAATTTTGCCGCGCTGTCCTAATGGATATGTTCGTCGTACGTCCCATATTGATTTATGCTGTTATTTCACGCAGTGTTGGTTCTCTCTTAGCACTGATAGCTCTACGAAAATGCCGCTGATTTCGGCCGTTAAGTGAGAGCCGTCGGCCACTGAATTGTCCATGGTAAGAGACAATGCCTGTAAACTAGTGTTCTAGGAACACTCTTGTTGCTGTGGATCTCGGAATACCGAATTCCCTAGTTCCAACTACCATTCCGCGTTCAGTGTGTGCTAATTCTCGTCGTACGGCCATAATCAGGTCGGAAGCGTTTTCACATGAATCAGCTGAGTACAAAAGACAACTCAGTCCTTTATACCTTGTATATCCGATACTATCACCATTTGTATATGTGCATATCGCTATCCCGTGACTTTTCTCATCTCAGCTTAGCCAGCACACATGTTCTACTCACTATGAGTAACTTCAAATATCGGATTTGTGTACTTTGAGAAATATATTGTAACAATTAATACGCTGACATATTTCGTATTCTGTCCGTTTCATAGGATTAGGAATTTTACCAAGATCGATATCTAAATAAAAAGCAGAAAACTACTACTGACCCAACATTTCCATAAATTACGTTACAAGAATGGTCACGCGTCATGGTAATATTACTTAAAACTTATAGACCTACATTCGCGGCGTAAACTCTCTCTTTATGTTAACAACAGGAATTTGTTACAATGAATGAAGTATCTGAGAAAATCAATACCCGTGATTCTACCACATAATTCATCCATTGAGCTTCTCAAAAATAAAATTGTATGTGAATAACGAAGTTTGTAGAAATAGCTGGACTGCCAGATTTCTATATACAGTAAGTCTATATTTTCTTGCTCTGAAAGGTTTAGATCTGCTTAAATATTTTTCAGAAAGGTAGTGAACCGTGGCCTTATCGCTGCAGGAAGTAAATTTAAACAAACATAAATCGTGTAGTGCGGACAGACAGTATGTCTGCTGCTTTGCATACAGCCAGACTGGAAAAGGGGATGTCGGCCGAGTGGCTTCCCTTACGGTAACTGCTGACTCGACTCTCATGCAGAAGAAGCAACGCAGTATACCGGTACTGGCGCCGTGTGTCTGCTTCCGACCAGGGATTGGAAATTAACCGTTACCCGGTTACCGGTTTTTCAGTCGCCTGTTAATCGTCGTTCGCACAGCGAGTGGTTTTAGATAATCTGCTTAATGAATTAACACGTTAGAAAAACCACTATTAACGGTATCAAGCGCTTTATGAAAACCTCACAATCCACTGCTCATTAACCGCAGGGTCGACTACTCATAACCGCTTTTTGCGAGTAGCTTTTGGAAGTCGTGTTTCATTCCGTCTTTGCTCGAACGGGAAGATCTTGCCTGCTTTCTGGTCGATGAAGTGGGACAATGTTATCAATACTAATTTCTCTGTGTCCATAACTCCATGAGAATCTGTGTGCTGTTCGAAAGTAACCTATCGCCCTTGATATCTAGCAAAAATAGGTGGTAAATATACTGAACAGGAGATAGTTCCGCTCAAGCTTAGATTTTAAATGACTAGACCCAATGTTTTGTTCAAACCCAGCACCCGTAGTCATTCTTAACTAAGAACAGTCATCCGTTACATACAGAATTTTACACGATCAGCGACATCGGCGTATGTTTGAACTTGCAAATATCACTTAATGAAAGCCTTCATTACTGACCAAGACTCCCTGACACAACATATATCATCTTTGCAGAATCGTTGTGTTTGCAGCACTGGCGCAGGTTGTGTTGGCAGCACTGGCGCAAATCGCACACGCTTGAATATTAAGCTCGTCAAGATAAATAATTAATTCTATAATAACTGTCAATTAAGTGAATACTACACCGTAACGAAGTTAGAGTCTGTTTTATGTTATCTGTTGAAGGTTTCACTCATTTCAAAGTATTTCTCGAAAAAAAAAGAAGATAAGGGCCAGTTTTCGCGTACTTCTGACGTAGGTTTACCTACAAATTTAAGACATTTCTTTAAGTATTAACGGAAGAATGTAGGTTGTTTTCATTACACATAATTTAATAATACCGTATCTACTTGGGGAATTAAAGGTTTTAAGTTCTGACTTATATTTACATTCAAAACGCGTGAAGTACGTACCGCGCATACATGATCTTAGGCCTAATTTTTCGGGTATACCAGTTTTGATTTTTATTAGTTTAACTGCATTAAGTTACTATATTAATAGTATACATGTATATTAGTGTTCCACATAACTTTAGTGGCTTTTGTGATCTGTAGTTAATAGAATATTATTGTTATTGCCTGGAAAAATTTTGTAAAAAAATTGTAAACAACCATGAGCGAGAAGTGTTTGAGCTGCCGTAGGAAAGTCAGTTCTGGGGTTCTGTGCAGCTGTCGTGACAGATGGTTACTTTGGGGCGAATGTACTGGCATGGGAATCAGGGAAGTAAATGGGTCTCTTCCATGGTATTGCAAATTATGTTCAAGGGATAGCAAAATAGCGGAACAGGAAGGGAAGATTAGAGACCTTCAGGCTGAACTGGATAGTGCTAGGGAGGAACTGATGGGATTAAGGGGGGAGGAGGGTGAAGACAGGTGGGAAGTGATAGCAAGGAACAGGGACCACAGAAAGAGAACAGTATCAGACAGTTCCATCATTGGCACAAACAACAGATTTGCCTTGCTACCTCAGTCAGCTAAAGAAGAAGCTCAAGTAGATGAAAGTGTAGTCAGCACTCAACTGACTTTCACTAGGAAACAAACGGTTGCAAAAAAAAAAGTAGAAATTAGGTGGAAAGTTCTGTTTGTAGGTAGTAGCCATGAAAGAGGTGTGGACCAGATTTTGCCGGAAAAATTAGGTGACAGGTACCTAGTCATAAGTATTTTCAAGCCCAGTGCATGTCTTGGCCAAGTTATAGAGGATGTAGGATCATTGTGCAAAGGTTTTACAAAGAAGGATCATGTTGCGGTAGTGGGTGGAGCGAGAAACAGTATTGATAGGGATCAGGGCTACAATACTGAGTTTGACCTGGTAAAAATAGCATGTTCAACGAACGATAGAAATGTTGGCTTGGTTCCTGCTTTCATGTGGTATGACTTGGCCCCAATTGAACAGCTCTGTCAGGAGGGTCGATATGGAGCTAGATCAGCTGCTTCAGGCAGCTATTTTGTTAAGCAAAGGTTTGGTTCCTGTTGATGGTATTGCTAGGTGGGACTTCACAGGACATGGCCTGCATCTCAGTAGGAAAGGGAAGGGTAAACTGGCTGGGATGATAAAATCTTCAAGGGGGGGGGGGGGCACTGAAACTCAAGGGAGCAAGTTTTTGGGCTAAGATCAGTATCCAATCATCCTACATTGGTTGAAATTAAGCTTAATGAAAAATTCAGATAGGCGGGTACTAGAGATGTGAAAATATCACAAGATTCTCATAACAGTGAGAAATAATGTTAGTATGTCACAAGATTCACATAAAAGCACAATAAAAATTATGTTAATATATTACATCAGAATATCAACGGATTAAAAAAAAGTATATGAGCTTCTAGTTTGTATAGAAGATTTAGAAAATGAGGGTGGAATAAATGTACCATGCCTGTCTGACCATCATATAGTCACAGGTATGGAAATGGTACATGTAGGTGGATATATCGTGGTTCAAATGGCTCTAAGCACTATGGGACTTAACTTCTGAGGTCATCAGTCCCCTAGAACTTAGAACTACTTAAACCTAACTAATCTAAGGACATCACACACATCCATGCCTGCGGCAGGATTCGAACCTGCGACCGTAGCGCCTAGAACCGCTCGGCCACTCTGGCCGGCGTGGATATAAGCTTTCTGCACATGTAAGTAGAGACACTATGGAGAGAGGAGTTGCTGTATATGTTAAAATAAGTCATAGAGTGAAAAATTTGGAACTTAAAAAATTTTGCAGAGAGCAACACATAGAAGGAAGTACACGTGAGCTTAAACTAAATAAAAGCACTTTTATAATTGTAGCTGTGTATAAGTCCCCATTGGGAAATTTCCTTTTTTTTTGATAACTTGGATTCTTTGTTGTGCTACCTGCTTAAATGGTTCAAATGGTTCTGAGCACTATGGGACTTAACTTCTGTGGTCATCAGTCCCCTGTGCTACCTGCCAGACAAAGGAAAGCAAATTATTGTTTGTGGAGATTGCAAAATAGATTTTCTGAAAGAGTCTGATGGAAAGCTTGACCTTGAGCTTGGTTCTTTCAATTTGGCATCAGTTATTGATTTTTCTACTCAGGTGGTACAGGAAAGCAGTACACTGATAGATAACGTTTTCATAGCCCAAGATAAATTTAATCAAATAAAAATTTTTCCTGTTAAGAATGGTCTATCTGATCATGATGCACAGCTAATTACAGTATATGATATGGCTCCATAGAGTAATGCAGAACAGTCCTCCAAAATAGAGCGTTCCATTAACGATTTAACACTTCAGAATTTTATGGAAAGCTTACAATAGTTAGACAGGGATGAGGTGTACAGGGAACATGATGCTAATTTAAAATTTAACCTGTTTCATGATACCTTTGTGGTTATATTTGAAAACAGTTGCTGTAAGAAAACAGTGAAATATAATTGTAAGAAACCATGTAAAAAACCATGGCTTACTAAAGGGATAAAAATATCTTGTAAACAGGAAAGAGAAATGTGTCTTATAGCTAGGAGGAGTAACGATCCTGAAACAATGAAACATTATAAAAACTACTGTTCTGTGTTAAGGAAAGTTATTAAAAAGTCCAGAAGTATGAGCATTATGTCTGAGATTAGCACATCTGATAATAAAATTAAAACAATTTGGTATATTGTGAAAAGGGAAACAGGGCAACCGAGAGCACAGGAAGACTGTATTTCTATCAAACACAATGAAAAGTTTGTTAGCAAGAAGTGAGAACTAGAAAACATTTTCAATAATCATTTTTAAGTGTTGTAGAGAAAATATATTCCAGCTATTCATTAGAAAACGCAAAGCAGTATATGGAAGAAGCAGTACCTATGCAATTTGATAAAACTGAAATTCAACCCACCTCTCCTCCTGAAATTAGGAAAATAATAAATTCACTCAAAAGTAAAAGCTCATATGGAACTGATGGCATTTCCAACAGAGTATTAAAAGCTTGTTTCCAACAAACAAGTAGGATTCTCAACCACATATGTAGTAGCTCACTGAAACAAGGAATTTTTCCAGACAGACTGAAATATGCTATTGTTAAACCATTAAATAAAAAAGGGATAGCTCTGATGCTAACAAATACCGCCCAATCTCACTTCTGCCACCTTTATCCAAAATTCTTGAAAAAGTACTTTATTCAAGAGTAGCATCACATATTTGTAAAACTGGAGTACCAACAAAAAGTCAGTTCGGTTTTCAGAAATGCTTTTCAACAGAAAATAGTATATATGCTTTCACTGATGAAATATTAAATGCAATTAATAACCGAACATCACCTATTGGGACATTTTGTGATCTCTCAAAGGCTTTTGATTGTGTGAATCATGAAATTCTTCTTGATAAGCTTAAGTACTGTGGTACGAGTGAGACAGTGCACAAATGGTTTAATTCATGCTTAACTGGAATAATGCTGAAAGTTGAAATTAACAGTACAGATAGTCTACAAAAACCGGCAGAATCCTCTAACTGGGGAGGTCTCAAGAATGGTGTCCCACAGGGTTCAGCCTTGTGTCCCTTATTGTTCTTAATATATATTAATGACTTGCCACTCTACATTCATGAAGATGCATAGTTAGTTCTTTTTGCTGATGATACAAGTATAGTAATCACACCCAAGAAGCAAGAATCAGCTGAGGAAATTGCAAATAATGTCTTTCAGAAAATTATTAATTGGTTCTCTGCAAATGGACTCTCACTAAATTTTGAGAAAACACAGATTATACAATTATGTACAGTAAATGGCATAACACCATTGATAAATATAGGCTATGAACGGAAGTCTGTTGCTAAGGCAGAATACTCAAAACTTCTAGATGTGTGCATTGATGAGAAATTGAATTGGAAGAAACACATCGATGATCTGATGAAATGATTAGGTTCAGTTACTTATGCTATTATGGTTATTGCAAATTTTGGTGATAAACATATCAGTAAATTAGCCTACTACGCCTATTTTCGTTCACTGCTTTCCTATGGCATCATATTTTGAGGCATTAAGAGAGAAAGTATTCATTGCACAAAAGCGTGTAATCAGAATAATAGCTGCAGCTCATCCAAGATCACCTTACAGACATTTATTTAAGTAACTCGGGATAATCACAGTACCTTCGCAATACATATATTCACTTATGAAACTTGTCATTAATAACGTATCCCATTTCAAAAATAACAGCAAAGTGCATAGCTACAACAATAGAAGAAAGGATGATATTCACTATTCTGGATTGAAGCTCACTTTGGCGCAGAAAGGGGTGGATTATGCTGCCACAAAAATCTTTGGTCATTTGCCAAATAGTATTAAAATTCTGACAGATAGCCAATCAACATTTAAAAGCAAATTAAAAGAATTTCTGAATGACAACTCCGTCTACTCAGTAGATGAATTCTTCGATATGAAGTTGTAACTGTATAAAAAAATTAATTTTTTGTGTAAAGAAAAATTACGTTAAAGTGACACGTTCCACATCATTACGAAATGTTGTTTCATTGATCTGTTGAACAAGTATTAATGTATCTATGTATGTATCATGCCAACTAATCAAATATCAGACTTATCGCTTGCAACAAACTGTTAGGAAGTCTGAACACGAAGTTGTATAGCAAAACGGAATTCTTGACCAGCCTCTATTGTGTTTTTTAACTAAACCTGCACAGATGTTAAATGTAGTTTTATTTGTAAGTTACAATATGTGCACATATTTAAACTTGAAATGACATGATGTAATACTTTGTGCAGGACGAAAATCCGTACCCAAAACTAATCCGATTATTAATTAAGCAGGATTATATGTTATGTATCTGATTTTTTTACACCAGTAGTGAGTCATTCGAACCTGGAATGACCAAACGAAAAATTTTATGTCTGATAAGGATTTAAACTCCGTATCTGTCGTCTTTGTAGACTATGCAGCCTTTACCTATCGAATTCTTTTCCCCTTCAGCTAATAGAACTTGAAGGAAGTGATGAAAATTTCTGGCTGACTGGAAATCGAAACCAACACATATTCTCATTTTGGTCTACACACTTGCAAAGACATTATGATAATTTACGTTCCAGACCGGCATTCGAACTGAGGTACGCCGCTTTCGCAGCGACAGCGAGGAGTTCGGAATTTTTGTGAAAACAACAAAATAATGGAACTATCGACTCGGGAGAGGCAAATTCCGTGAAAAGGGGCATCCCAGTCAGGTATCAAAGTTATTGCATCTCATGTTCAAATGAAATAAAAAATAACTGCTCTGTGACGATTCGTTCAGAAGATAAAACAAACTTCATCGTTTAATCAGCACTTATTGGTGACGTAGTTTCTATTCGTCGCCACTATTGCTAGCAGCGGAACACCGAATTTCGTTACGGGCATTCCTAACAACTGTGCAGCCTGACACTTTTTTTCTTTTTTTTTTTGACGTTACGAAATTTGAAAGTCTATTGCTGCCTGTTAAAAATGGTCTCCTGAGGTGGGAATCGATCTTGAAACTTCATCATAACAAGGAAACACCAACCTACCAACCGCTGCAGAACATGCGTGGTGTGTTCAGTATTTCATCGTGTCAGAATAAGTCCCATGACTACCTAAAGGTCGATTCCTGTCTCTTCGATACATTTCACTTCTTGGTTCTATCGCATTATTGTTCGAACTACCTCCATTACTCACTACGTACTTTGTACATGCACGGTAGCTACTCACATACAACAGTTCCTCGCAATTTCACTGACACTTCCATTACATTTTGTATCATATCTAATTAACCCACCGAAACCGTTTCATATTAGCTTTTTAACTGCCAATGGTTGCATGCTTTCTGACAGTGGCATTAAAAACTGCTTACAAATTGAATGCGATCAAGAAAAATCGATTATCTGTTAAATAGTTAGTATTTAGTGCGTTGACAATTTCCACTCACTACTTCCGACACGGAAACTGTTGTCCTGTCTTGTCAAATGATTCAAAATGGCTCTGAGCACTATGGGACTTAACTTCTCAGGTCATCAGTCCCCTAGAACGTAGAACTACTCAAACCTAACTAACCTATGGACACCACAAACATCCATGCTCGAGGCAGGATTCAAACCTGCGACCGTAGCGGTCGCGCGATTCCAGACTGTAGCGCCTAGATGTCGTGTCTTGTCAGCGGGATGTAAACACGCTTCCTGCCGTCGTAGCTCCTATGATCATTACACGTATCGGAGAGATCTAGAAGTAGTTGCTTCAGATCGGGTAAATTATTCCATAATTTCCTTAGGTAGGTAATACTTTTGAAGTTAATATCAGCTATCTCCTGTAATTCGTACATTTCATTAAACTAAACTAATTGATCAAGGTATTACCTTATAAGAGAAATTAATTTGAATTAATTCATCATCATGATCTTAGTAACGAAATTTGGAAAATGCTAAAACTGTTGGTCTCGCACCGGGGAGAACGACGTTTCAAACCCCCATCCGGCCATTCTAATTTAAGTTTTCCGTGATTTCCCTAAATCGCTTCAAGTAAATGTCGGAATGGTCCCTTTGAAAGGGCATGGCCGTCTTCCTTCCCCATTCCTTTCGTAATCCGATGGGACCGATGACCTCGCTGTTTGGTCCCCTCTCCCAAATCAACCAACCAGCCAAGACTGTTGGAAAACGCAAAGTCAAATTGCCAAAGATATTAATGTCAGCTGTTAAATGTTATTGGTAATTTCTGCCAGATAAAATGTCCACACTGCTCGACATCAGCAATTTCATGTAGTTCAAAATGGTGCAAATGGCTCTGAGCACTATGGGACTCAACTTCTGAGGTCATCAGTCCCCTAGAACTTAGAACTACTTAAACCTCACTAACCTAAGGACATCACACACATCTATGCCCGAAGCAGGATTCGAACCTGCGACTGTAGCGCCCAGAACCGCTCGGCCACTCCGGCCGGCTTCATGTAGTACAAGAAGAAAAGTATTGACAAGCTTTATCCGTTTTTATGTAACTAAACTCAGCTTTCCATGCAGTTCACTGTGAAAAACTCAGAAGATAAAAACATTCACCACTGTCACAGAGGCTGTAGAGAGCTCTGCTGTCTCTCGAATTAGTGAAAATATTGCAGCATTTTGATGTAATTAGTTTCCACCTCAATGATGTAGGAAAATATTGCACAAATATAAACTTCGCACCTGACAGTAACTTTGACGCCAACAAAACATTTTAACTCGTTTCAGTAATATGATTTACTGGAAATGTTATGCAACGTTCGTTCTCGTCAAAAATATGTAACTTACTTATTGGACGCTGTAACTACACTATAATACTGTTTTAGTGCGACAGGAATGGTTACGGATGGCCAAATTTAAATGTACCAAGACTTCTGTCTCTGTGTTCTCCTGACCTATGCAGGCTCCACTACGGTTGATCATAGACGACCCGAGCATTTACGAGCTTTCTGTTTTTCATTTGATGTTGCCAGACGTGAATAAGGTCGTTTTATGTATGTTAAAATGGTGAGTTATGTTAATTTAACCATCACAATTATAGGCTTCATGGTAGATAATGGTGAAGGTTCTTCGTAGTCAAGCAGAATGTTGGAGATATCAAAATCTGGTTATTCAGCCTTCTTAAACACAGCAGTAAGAAGGCTACTTCTAGTTTCTTTAGTGAATTTCATTCTGATTGCTTCCTGACAGGTTAAAAAAGAAAGAGATGGGAGGCCAGATGACTTTAGTTTATGAGAGAGATTTGAACTGGCAGGTTACTAGCCGTGTTTACTCCCATCTGATTGCCACAGTGATAATTCACAAAGCAAAAAATTAGATTAGTTATAGCTACTGTGTGGAACGATATTTCTCCACTCAAAATCTTAAATTTATTAACTCGGTCTCACATTTTAAGAGAAAATCACTCAAAGTATTAAATGAAAATGACGAGGAAAGTATCTAGTGAATTTAGAAGGATAATTCTGTGGCGCTCCATGAAGTAACTTAACATTACAGATTTACCAAACACATTCTGTGATATTGTCAAATCTCAATTATTCTAGCAGCAGGAAGAACAGGTTTCCACAGTTGACATGTTTATTTAATGGGCTCACATATGCAGAGAACAGCTTGCGCTTAAAAGACGTGGCTGAGGCAGGGAAAATTATTTCTGTGGCCCTCCTATTCCATAAGCGTCATAATTTCACAAGCTGCGACATGGTCGCGTATAAAACAATGACCCGAATATAGAATAAATTTCCTTTACTTTACGTCCATGGTCCCAGGTTTTTTGTCGACAGACTACCGGTTTCGGTCTATGATGGCCAACTTCAGATCTGTTTCATGAAAACCTGTCCTAACTTACTGCACCCATAGTGATATCGTCAAATGTTAAACACAAAGTCAGCATAGGCAAAGTCAAATATATATAATTAACAGCAAATGCAAGAGTCATCTTGTCAGCCTTACTGACCTTAGACGTAAAGGAAATTTAGCTTCATAATTGTTTATTTTCTGTCTCGAGCGTAGTGCAAACTGAAAAGCTCATTCAGCAGATGCGATTCACTTTTTATGGAGCATCTCCAGTGGTTGTAATGTAAACTTTACAAGTTGTTAGGGCATTCTTTGATCATTATAGACGTTTAAGGTTGTCATTGTCTGACATTTACACTGCCCTCAAAATAGAGAAACACAGATGAGAAGAAAACTACACACCACTGACTGCAAAACACGAACATCCAATAGAAAAATGTTTTAAGTTATAAGACACGTTGTTTGCTTACCTTAGCGAAAGCGACATCCTCCGATTGTGACCCCTGTTCGCCACTCGTGTCCTTTGAGAAAGTATTCGCTATCTCGGAGTACTCGCCGATTCCTTCTCTCTGTAAGAAAAAAAAGTAGACGTAGGTGAAACATACCTAAGAGGTCTGTGTACTGAGTCAAGGAAGAGCCAAACCAGCTACAATATTCTTTGCTGGAAATGGAATCGACATCTTTCACAATGCCAACTGTAGGCTTGGGAACGTCATCGTCAGACAACCGTCAGTCTTTTCTGAAATCTATGTAACTAGTGTTTCATAGATTAAGGCTATACAAAAGAAGTGGATATGTGCAAAAAAGGCACCGAGTATTACTTAGTAATAAAAGAACAGACATTTAGCAAATACATGGCATTATCGTGAACACAAGTGTACGTATGTGAGTGTGTGTGTCTCTATGCTTATGAGCATATGTGTATACTTGTGAGTAACTTCATTAATGGCTTGATCTGCAGAATAATAGGACCAGGTCTGTGTGCATACCTTGCTGAAGGACAGCTCCTGCTGTTGTGGCTGCATCCCATCTCCCGTGTCCTTCGAAACGCTGCTCAGCATCTGGGGGTCAACGCCAACGCCTTCATTCTATTAAAAAGATAAAAACGGTAGAAATGCTAATAAGAGATTAGGAATCGGGGAGTGAAGCACCTGAACGCTCTATATTGGTCAAAAAATAGGCATTTTGGGTTGCAGTGCATTTCCAATAAAAATCATTCATTTCTATCTGTAAATACACAAAAGGGAAATACCATGAAAACGTAGTTGGATGTCAATAAGCTTCTTCAACGTACACACCCTCTTCTTGCGGTAATTCTCCCAATATCAGCTTTCTTAAAGCACCGATACAGATATTCGTTGTGCCTTCTTTACCATCTTGCAGTTTCTGTATTGTATACTGGGCCATAAATTTTCCCTAAAATCTTCCTCTCAAACCCACAAATGCGATCTTCCATTGTCTGTGTACTTGCCCACGTCTCACAACCATAAAATACCACCGGTCGCACCAGTGACATGTATAGTTGTATTTTGCTTTCTTGGGATACGATGCGTGACATGTATTGGTGGTTTAAAATGTAGTACACCAGGTTCGCACTTATTATTCTTTGTCGAATTTCCTTCTCCATCTCACCTTTCTTCGACAGTATTGCCCCCAGATATCTGAATTTTTATACTTTTTCAAAACTGTGAGCGTCTATTATGATGGCGTCCATATCATTTTGCCAACGAGAGACTACTGTATACTTTGTTTTCTCATCGTTGAAAAGTAACCCTAGTTTGCTCGCTTCTAGCATTCATCGAGAGGCAACTGCTGTCACCTCATTTAGAGTTTCGTCCACAATCACCACATCATCTGCAAATGCAAAGATCATATCACTTTCAGCCATCTCCATCACCCATGTCTCACCTCTTCTAGCGTTATGTTGAACAGACCTGGTCAGGGAAGATCGCCCTCTCTCAAACCATTTTTAACTGAGAAGGGTGGTGACAAATGATCTACAAAGCGTACTTGCCAACTATATCCGCTGTAACAAACTGCAATCAGTCTAATGTAATTCACTGATATGCTGAACTCCTGCACTGTCTTCCAGAGGGCAGCCCAATTAATGCTGTCGTATGAAACTTCCTGACAGATCAAAACTGTGTGCCGAATCGAGACTCGAACTCGGGACCCCTGCCTTTCGCGGGCAAGTGCTCTACAGGCAGGATTGAAGCTGTGAGGACGGATCGTGAGTCTTGCTTTGGTAGCTCAGTTAGTAGAGCACTTGCCCGCCCAAGGCAGCGGTCCCGAGTTCGAGTCTCGGTCCAGCACACAGTTTTGATCTGTCAGGAAGTTTCATATCAGCGCACAATCCGCTGCAGAGTGAAAATCTCATTCTGGAACGCTGCCGTATGCCTGCCAGAAGTCAATTAATATAAGGTGTAAGCTACAGTGGACAGACATGTTCTACCAGCAGAGGGCACTCCCCCTAACAGAGTATTTGTACACCAGCCAACTGGTAGACTTCCAAGAGGTCGTCCGCGAACGAGGTGGAGAGATAGGACCTCAATGACTCTGGAAGAAGCAGATCCAACAGTCACCACTGAAGATTCCCTAGACAGAAGTATATAGACAAACATATGTAATAAATTTCTGTGATATTACAACTATTTTCTCATGATTTGTGAACGTAATGTGTTAATCATTTCATTATGTTCTATGTATGTGTAGTATTTGTACATTTTTGTCTTCTGCCATGGGCCTAAATAGCTTGTGTATGTGCAATAAATGACGATGAAACGTACAAACCAACAGCAGGCATGTAACAGACAGAATGGCTATCAGAGGGCATTACTGTTGTTTGTGCCAAGTATGGTATATACCGAGTGTAAGTGTCAGATACTGAGATATCTCTATGAATGACATGGAGATACTATGTGGTGGTGGTGGTGGTTAGTGTTTAACGTCCCGTCGACAACGAGGTCATTAGAGACGGAGCGCAAGCTCGGGTTAGGGAAGGATTGGGAAGGAAATCGGCCGTGCCCTTTCAAAGGAACCATTCCGGCATTTGCCTGAAACGATTTAGGGAAATCACGGAAAACCTAAATCAGGATGGCTGGAGACGGGATTGAACCGTCGTCCTCCCGAATACGAGTCCAGTGTGCTAACTACTGCGCCACCTCGCTCGGTGAGATACTATGTACTGGTGAAATACAGCATTATCAGAACCTGACAGAATTTGAAAGGGGCCCCATTGTTGGTGTCCATTTGGCCAGCTGGTCGAATCGCGCAACATCTAGATTTGTGAACGATTCAGCTTGACTTTGGCCCCAGGCTGCACTTCTGGGGTCGGGAGAGGGTCAGGCAGACTCATTATCAAGATTACGGTTGACTGCCGGCCGCTGTGTCCGAGCGGTTCTAGGCGCTTCAGTCCTGAACCGTGCTGCTGCTACGGTCGCAGGTTTGAATCCTGCCTCGGGCATGGATGTATGTGACGTCATTAGGTTAGTTGGGTTCAAGTAATTCTAAGTCAAGAGGACTGATGACCTCAGATTTTAAGTCCCATAGTGCTTAGAGCCATTTGAACCATTATGGTGTACTATATCTGGCCACCAGAAGGGAGGATCACCGTATTGTGCACCAAGCGCATTTGACAAATTCGCATCCGCACCTGCCATCCGAGGACAAGTTCTGTGTGATCCCGCACTGTAAGTCGGAACTAGCAGCTGCCAGACTACGGCATTACTGTCCCATTCATAGGCTGCGTTTGAGGTGGTACTCTGACTGTGAAGCACCGACTGCCCGTGACTGCCATCCTATTGTGTTCGGCGATGAATCGAAGTTCTGTACTACTGCGAGTAACCATCATCGGTGAATATCACGGCGACCTGGGAAGAGACCCATTCTTCCATGTATTGCAGAGACAGTGCAGTGTTACCCCTAGCATCATGGTTCAGGGTGCTAACAGATACGACTTCTGGTCATAGTTGGTAGTGGCTGAGTAAACTCTGACACAAAACGGCACCTCACGTACATCTTGAATCCTGATGTATTACATGCTACGTGGCAGTATTGTGATGCCATATTTCAACATGATAATGGCCGTCCAAACATGTCACATGTCGCTACGAACTTCTTGCTTGATACTGAGCTGTTTTCACGGCCAACAAGATCCCCCGATCAGTCCCTGATAGGACTGTTACATCGTAGTACATGCTTAAATTTGTTATAGTTCTACCAGGCAATCTCAGAAGAGAGAAGGCAAGCTGTGAGGCATTATGCCAATCAGAATGTCAACATGATGTACCGCCGATGTAACCGACGTAGGGGCAGCAACCGAACATGGCCACACAACCTCTGTATGAGTAACGCAGAAATGAAGATGCTGCAGCGCTACATAACAAGCAAGTGTGGAGCAACACTTCGTAACTTCAGCGCCAGAGCGCCACTGCAATAATTTAAAATTTCAGAAAGACTTCGGCTCGGCGACCCAAAATAATTATTGAATTACCACTGTGAGGCAAGGAGCGCTGAGAATACCAATAAACGAGGGTATATGCTTAAATTCAAGAGACACCGAGTCTTAGACGTTGGCATGGCCCTCTAATGAGGCTTTCGGAGCTTAGAGACACATCCAATCATGCGGAAATTCTTTCCAAGTTGTTAAAACAGAGAGAATGACGGGCTACTGAGTATGAGTATCAGTGAAACCATGATAAGATGACTGACGATGGTTTGCCCGCTACCTGCTTGCTGACTTCCAACACCGATATACAGCCAACCTGATGCATGCAACATCTGTGGTCTACCCTTGCTACCTGTTGGGCCATGGCAGATGAGGAGAAGACTGGTGTGTGGCCAACTCTCGTCCAGTGAGGGTGAATTGCAGATGATTTGCATGCTTTCATCTCCACACTGACCAGGTGTGGTGGATTTGCACAGCCTCTGGCCGACTTGTGAACATCTGCTGAAGTTTTGTTCGATCCATGGTCGACGAACAGGGCCTACACTTCACGACAACCAACATCCTGGACCACACAGCCAGCTGTCTTCACCTGAGCATGCGCGAAACGTCTATGTGGGCACTGAAGTGCGAACTGCACTGTACAGCAGAACATCTGGGCGGGCTGCCACGCCGCCACCAGACCAGCGAGTGGCCTGACTCATTGACCGGTGGCAGCGACATCACCACCTGCTGACGAGGCGTCACCACTTTTTCGCATCACACGCTGCATGAGACACCCTGAGTCATTTTATGACTCTATCAACTCTGCCTCAGAAACAAATGTTATTTCAGATATTATTGTGTCACTGACCCCTCTGGGTGTAAACCGGACCGCTCACCCACACTCCATGCCTCACCTCCTGTACATAGTGCAACTGCAGCTCTCCAGGTCGCAACAGCACACCTGCGGTACCGGAATGGACATCAACTCCATCCCAGTGCCAGTATCAGGATATCAAGGTCAAATTAAAACAGTTATGAGTCAGTTCTCTGAGGAGAGGATACAACAGATTTATGACACCCTATCCTACTGAATCAGTGCATGCAACCAGATCGGAGGGGGCCTAAAGTCATACTGGGCTCGTTATGCCAAGTTCTTTGCACATTTGATTCAGTTTTGTAATCACTGAAAAAACTTCACATACATGTCAACATATGAGGCTCATTTCGTTGTCTTTTCCTCTTCAGGATGTTTTCCTTTTTTTTCAGGCAGGATTAATATTTAAGACCTGCACCTGAAATATACTAATATTCGTAACTGCAGCACATGTGTGACATGAACTGCAGATTACGTACGTAACAGTATAAAACTGTTTTGTCTTGAGGAATTTTTTATGGTGTCTGACTGTGTGATACCAGTGACATCTATACTACCTGGACGATATCTCAGCGTTGAACTCCAGAGTGCCTGCAGAATCCTGTTGGGTACACAGTTCGCCATATTGTAGTTAGACAAGACGTTCACATTGCTCGATAATTGCTAATTAATCATCTCTCTTGTAATTTTGTTGCCGATCGTTGTGGCCGAGAGGTTCTAGGCGCTAACCGAAACCGCGCTGCTGCTACGGTTGCAGGTTAGAATCCTGCCTCGAGCATGGATGTGCTTGATGGCCTTAGGTTAGTTAGGTTTAAGTAGTTCTAAGTCTAGGGGACTGATTACCTCAGATGTTATGTCCCATAGTGCTTAGTGCCATTTAAACCATTTGTAATTTTGTTGCTGCAAATGACAACAGAAAATATTTGCGTTCCAGAAATATTTCCTGTGGTTTGTATTTTTACTGTGGTTACTTCTAAGGTATTTCACCAGCATTTACAACAGTATTCCTAAACTCAGGTGCCTTTCATCTTTCACATTCCTCTTGTCAAAATTGACCAAGAGCAGCTCTGTATTGGTCTCACTATTAGCTAAAACTGTGGGCAGCCTCCTTATTAGATCTACCCATGTCCTCTTGAATGCCCTTCACACGATCCAATTCAGTCCATGCCTCGATGGGAAAGGTTTCCGACGGGAGAGGCCAGATATTGTTAATCTCAAGTCAAGAAATCCACAATTGTTTCCTCGCTGTAGCTGCTGTTGTTTGAAAAACTGAAGTAACCTTGAGGAAACTTCTTCTGGACATTAGCCTTGAGGTCGCCAGAACGTGCGCACATAATACATGCCTTTCCTGGTGATCTTAGTTTTCTCCACACTAGCAGCTACCTCACGATGAATTTCTGATGGCGCTATGCCTGCAAACTGGTACAGTTTTACAAGCGTCGTAGGTTTCAGGCAACCTGTACTATGTCTACATGTCTCATTTAGTGGAAAATTTGTGGTAAGGTCTTATGGGACCAAACTGCTAAGGTCACCGGTCCCTAAGCTTACACACTACTTAATCTAATTTAAACTAACTTACACTAAGGACGACACACACACACGCATGCCCGAGAGAGGACTCGAACATCCGACGGGGGGAGCTGCGCGGACCGGGACAAGATGCTCCAGACCGTGCAGCTACCCCGCGCGGCTCTCGTTGCCTAATCTGTTTGCATGGGTAGATTTGTACCAGACTGACCATGTAACCTCTGCTGCACTGTCTCAAGTTGGTAGGGCTGTCTTTCTCAGGGTTTGTGGTTGAGAACCTTATATACTACCACTGATCTCGCTAAGGATATTATTTCTGGCTTTCTCCTTCATTCTCGTACTTTCACAGTGCTGCTTGTACATCGCACTATGAGCCACTGTGACTCCCAGGTATTTAGAATAGGTCATATTCATCCCTTCCCATGTAATGTTAAGTTTTGTGACATGTGTGACTGAGCTTCAGACGATATGCACAAAGATGAGTTTTAATTGGGTTTGGATGAAGTGACTGTCAGAGTAACAGATACTAGACTCTTTCAATGCCTCTGTCACGTGGGCTTCAACATCTTCACTGTCTTCAAAAGATTTCATTTTATTCGCTAATGCCAGGTCATTGGCATAAAGGAAACTGCTTGTGTTTGTCGGAAGTGTTTGGTCATTGGTACAGATGTTAAGTAACATTGGTGAAAAAACACTTTGGTCAAGCAGATGAAACCAGATGTGTCCTTATAGTGTCTCATTCATGCGCAATGAGGAACAATTGTAACTGCTGTGACAGGAAGAACACCTCGAGAATTGATAACATGACCTACACATTCTATTTCCGCCTGGAAAAAGACACATTTTTCTTTATTAGAATTGAGTCCGGCCTCAGACTAAACTTGAAATAAAGTGCGCAAGTAGGCAAGATGTTTCGCTGTGCGGCCAGCAACTACAATATCGTCCAGATAATTTGTATGTGAACAGAAGTAGTCAGCTTTTCTAAGTAGCGTAGGAAAAAGACACGGGCTGATGCGCTACCAAAAGGCAAACGAAGGAACTTTAAAAGTCCTAAATGTGTTCTGATGACAATCACATTTTGCGAAGATTCGTCAAGAGGAATCTGAAGGTAGGCATCACGTAGGTCAGTTTTTGGAAATAGCGACCAGCACCTAAGTGATCCATAGTTCGTCAGAGCGAGGCAATGGGTAAGTATCCACAACTATTTGAGGATTGACAGTGGCCTTGAAATCAGCACAAATGCTAATTTTACCTGATGGTTTGCGAACATAAACTGTTGGGGAAGACCACTGACTTGCAGAGATTAGTGTGATTATCGCACCCTCGGAGCCAGTTTTGTAAACCCACGTTGCCAGTTTTGTAAAGGCCTCGTCGCTATTGCTATGGAGGCCGAGTTGCCACTGTTATTACAGTAGGTCGAGTTCGTGAGTTCGTGAAACTGCTTGTGTTTGTCGGAAGTGTTTGGTCATTGGTACAGACGTTATGTAACATTGGTGAAAAAAACACTTTGGTCAAGCAGATGAAACCAGATGTGTCCTTATTGTGTTTCATGCATGCGGAATGAGGGTGCACTGCACCACTAAGACAATTTCTCCCTGCCACTATTACACAGCTATGCCCCAGGGTCAGGTTACAGAATAGGAGAACGAAGGTTCTACAACACTCCAACAAATTAGTAACGAAGTCACACAAATGAGTTAACGGTTTACTTATCTTCGTGACTTGTCGAATAATGAAGTCTGGAACACTGCATGTAATATAACACAAATAAGGACCTCAACGGCTAAGTGCAAATAATCGTAGGTAAACTTCACAATACATAGCAAATGCAATTTACGACTGTCTGTTCACTTCTAAGAGTTCACTAAACGACGTTACCTGTCTACCACAGCCCTGGACGACGATCTATAACCAAGTGGGCGAGAGCTGCTCTTCTATCTTCCGAGTAGGCTTCTGTCCGTTGTCGTCCGTTCATTGGCGGATTGTACTCGGCCGGCAATTGGCCGAGGCGAAGTCGATATCTTCAACCTCAGCGCCGCCTGTGGCGCTGGTGCAACTCGCCAGGTGGGAGTCTCTTTGGCACTAGCACCAGCTCACATCTTTACGCATGTGGTGTTTTTGCCCTGGCTGTGTCTTATTCGGACGACACAGCACTAACGACCATAGTGGGGAGGGAAGCATGTTGGAGAGCGCGTTGGATAGCGCGAAGGAAGAAAGTAAGTTTAAGCTTTAACGTCTCGCTGACGACGATTCTGTCAGAGACGGAGAACAAGCTCGGGTTGGACAAGAATAAGGAAGGAAATAGTTCTCGTCGTACTCAAAGGAACTATCCAGGCATTCGTTTTGATCTGTTGATAGAACCTCCATAAAATATAAATCTGTGTGGCAGGGCACGGATTTGAAGCCCGCTACTGCACAATGTGAGTCCAGGGTCTTAATTACTGTGTCAATACTCTCGGAGGGTTACACGATAATTGTGTCCATGGGCAACATTCTTCTGGAAGAGCATACCCACATATCTTTGTAGAAATAAGGGCAGAATGTAATAGATGATGTACTGCACATATTTTGCATTGCACAGTGTTCTACCAGCAGATACCCAAATATATACTTATTTTAGGCTATACCTGTACACGTCATGAAGCCCAGTGTTGTTACCTTGTACTATAGAACAGCTGTTGTTCTCTCGGGCATCACCGCACTCGAAAAACCGTTATTACTGACTTCAAGACAGAATATGTTGTTATCATTAAACACAATTAAGCACCATTCCTTCTTCTAATTCCATTACCCTACACTAGACCAGTCGTATTACATGGTCATGAAGTACGAGAGGACATCTGGTCAGCGGAAATATTTCTCTCATACCAGCTTGCGGTAAAAGAATTTTGGCGATCCTAGCTGACATTCTGGGCGCGACCTATTTGTACTGGGATTGCTAAGCGAATAAAAATGACTACTCGTGAGACTTAGATGTGTAGACGTTAATCTGTACGTAATTTTCTTCGAGAAGAAATGCGCTAAACCTGTGTAGCTCCCTTAGACTATCTAGGCCAACAAAGATACACAAATGACCCTATGGATGCAACATGTTGGACAGTTCTACCTAAGGATCACGTAGCATCCATCACGCTCACAATGAGACTTGACTGAAAATCGTTTGATAGAAAGAATAGCGCACCTCGACACCGTCCTTGTATGCTGCAGTGTTCACTAGCCGCACGATTCTCGATTCAACAGCCCATTCTTAAAGGGCAACTACAGCTATAGAATCAGCATTTTTATGATATTCGCGTAGATTTTGCCCAAACAATAGCACAGTGCTTCAGTAAGTGCCGTTGTTGTCCTCTATCCATCCTCCATTCAAATATGATATTTCTTGGTCATGTCTTTACAAGTATTTCAGAAGGAATCATGTTTCATAGTGTTTATACATCCAAGGTGTGTGTGTGTGTGTGTGTGTGTGTGTGTGCGTTTGTGCCGGTGTGTGTGTGTTTGTGTATGTATGTGTGTGTTTGTGCGTGTATTGCCTTCTCCAGGGCAGATATCCCCTACCAGCACAGTGTGACCACTTTGGGTGCATACCTTGGCGACAGAGAGTTTCTCCTCTTCTTGGTTGTCTCCTTCGCTAGCGTCCTTTGAAATGCTGCTCATCATATCTGGCCCTTCACCGGCGTCATCGCTCTGCAGACAGCCGAAAGTAGAAGAGAAACGTGTGTAAGACTAACGTCCCCGTGCGATACAGTGATACTACTGTCAGCAGAAAATACAGAATTGTCTAACAGATCTTAGCCAGAACGATTTAGAGGCATCGATTGTGGTCTATAACTGTCTGGGAGTAAAATAAGTTGTACCTTCACGTTCACTCATTCCATATCGTTTTGTTTCATATTTTTGTACAATTATTATGGCGTATCTGGATGTACTATGTGAATAACTGGCTTTCTTGCAACTGTCTACTAAAAACTTCTTGTTTCGATTGCACACTTACCTTGGTGAGAGCTACTTCCTCTGATTCTGGCCCCTGTCCGTCATTACTGTCCTTTGAAATGCTACTCAACATTTGTGAATTCTCGCCGGCGATTTCGCCCTGCAGAAAAACAATAATTACTTTTGAAATCCACGTAAGAGATGAAGATTTTAAGATTTCTACATTAAGAAATACAGTATGTAATGCGAGTTAGAAAATATTGCGACGTTTTGAGTTCCATTCCACTCCCCTCCCTCCTACATAAGCTGCTTCTCGTCACCACCCACGACATTTGAAGTACACTATCACCAGAAATAAAGCAATGTGCTAAACAGCAAAGTTATAGAGTGGAAAAAACAGTTAAGGTGAAATATATTTCCTTATTGACTAATACTGTATAACCACTTTTTCTACATTCCTGATTTATTAAGTTCTTGAGAATATAGCCGAGCGATAATATACACGATATATTATTGTGTGCACACACGGTATCTTGATTTCTTTTCCAAAAAAGCTTTTTCATTTGCTTCCTTGTGCATTTTCTTATTTATTTTACAGCTATCCAGTGCAACTAGCACTGGAAGTAGATCAGAGAGACAAGGAAATTGCTAGAAAGGCGTTCTAGGAATCATTGCACAATGCCAGACGCCAATCTACTAAAAGCAATAGCCACTAACATCCAAAAATGTAAACCACGAGGCCAGAGAAAGATGGATGAAAAGCTATGTTTGGAATATAGCTGTGCACAGATGCGTAAGATGCACAATGTGGAAGACAGTTAAATGAGACTATGAGAAAGCTTTCCAATGTGGTGCTTTAGGAGACTTACTGAAGACCTGATGGACAGATCGAATTAGGAATGAAGATTATCTGCAGAGAGTCAATGAAAAACCAAAGGCCTGTTTAGAAAAGATTGAATAAAGGCACTGAAATGAAGTGTGTGGATATATGGGCATGTGATCGATGAAGATGCAGTCATATGAAACGATGGCAGTACAAACTATTCAGGTATGCTGAATCTGTAATTTGGTGAATATGTAACTATGCACATATAACAACATTGGATATTACTGAAAACTGTATATGAAGGATGGCTGGACAGAAATGATCGCAGAGGCGGATCTTGATGTGAACACACACTGCTGACAAAAGAAGTGAAGTGCCCAGAAAGAGAGGAAGAAACAAAATGAAACTTTGCGGCTTCAGAGGGCATGTGATGTTATTTCACTGATTACATGACAGTATGAGTCCACTTAACAGCATGGCGTTCCACCCTTCTGGCCTGTACGCACACATGGATTCTGTTGGAAGGTTGTCATAAAGCCATTTTATTCTCTCCTGAGGTATGCATGCATGTATTAAACTGGGGAACTAGAAAAGTTGGAGAGGTTTCGTCCCACTGTAGCCCTCAGTGGTTCACAACCCCACAACAGGCCACAGCAGTCCACCCACCCCACTGCCGCCCCACACAGAATCCAGGAAGACGATATATTCGTGCTCCCCCCCCTCTTCCCCCGTCCCCACCCCCAACGACACGATGGCCCCCAGTGGACCCCCGTGGGAACGTCTCATACCAGATGAGTGTAACCCCAAATGTTTGTGTGGTAGAGTAATTATGGTGTATGCATACGTGGAGATGGTGTTTGCACAGCAATTGCTGACTTAGCGTAACTGAGGTGCAATAAGGGGAACCAGTCCGCATTCACCAAGGTAGATGGAAAACTGCCTTAAAAACCATCCACAGGCTGGCCGGCACACAGGACCTCGACACATAATCCGCTGGGAGGATTTGTGCAGGGGACCGACATGACTTCCCAATCAGGAAGCAGCGCATTAGATGGCATAGTTAGCTAGGTGGGCCTCCTGTGGTAAACTGTCCACAAGTGTTGTAGCTGTCCCTTGATATCCTGGATGCAGGTACTGATACGTAGTTGACATATGAACTGTTCCCACACATGTTGAATGGGGACAGGTCTGGTGATCTTGCTGCCTACAGGAATAAATTAACTCACACAGTCAGTTCATACTGGCACATGTCATGTGTAGATGAGCATACTCTTGTTGCAAAAACCCCACCAACGTATTGTTGCAAGAGAGGTAGATATGAGGATGTAGGATATCCATGACGCACTGTTGTGCTGTTAGAGTCCTCTCAATCACTGCCAGCTGTGACCTGAAATTATATACAACGGCTACCCACACTATGACATCAGGAGAAACACTGCTGGGACTCTCCAAAACATTGGAAGAATGAGACCTCTCCACGGGTCATCACCAAATTCGCCAATGATGGTCATCTATGTTAGTGGAGAATCCCAATTCATCACTGATTACAATGTGGCGCCATTTATCAGCATTACATACTTCCTGGTCATGGCACTACTGCAAAAGCAGCCATTTGTCATTTGTGTTGTGGTGTTAGTGACTTCATATGCATGGGACAGTAATTCCCCAGTCCGGCTGCTAACCTCTGACCAACAGTGTGGGATGACACAAGATGTTGCTCTCAGACGTTAGGTGCAGATGTGAAGGGGTTAGTATGTCCTTGGTGCATAATACAGAGCTTTCACATAGTGTTGGTGATGCATGGTGACATGGACACTTGACGACCAGTATGCTTGCCTTCATATTCCCTTGCAATCCCCAATAGTGTTACTGAATGCTTCAAAAATCTTAATATCCCTCGATTAGACCAGGTGGTCGAAAGGAAAACCACAGTGAGACCCCTTTCAAAATCTGTTACATACTGATCACACAGTCTCACATGAGTACACATCATCTCCTTGTCCTTTAGTGATCAATAAACATCTGACACTGTTCACACCTCTTAGACGTCCTACCAGGTCTGTAAAACACTAAAGAGCGCTAGGATACTTTGGCTCATTCTACCTACTGCAGAAAATTGCACTTCTAAATAGGGTATCACTACTGGCATCAGATAACCTTCAAATGACCTTTGGTGTCATATTACTGTCAATGCAATGCAAGTGTCATATTCAGGGTCACTATTGAAACGTGTCAAGTTTCCTCACGCCCCCTAGGTTCCTCACACCCCCTTCCCAGGGGATGTGGGGGAAGTGGAGTGTAGAGGGAGGAGTGGATGGACAAGTGGGGAGGTGGAGGTGCACCGGTCACTTTACCTTAAAATCATCATGCTGTCTGCCAGTCACTGTGGGTTCCCTAGACATTGACTTCTAAGCCAATGGCGTGTAAGTTGCGCCTCACTTTCTAATTAGTTTTAATTTTCATAATTCTCTTGCCATCATTTGCTGTCTGAACTTCATGTTGTTGAGAGAATGAAGGAGTTGCACTGCTTTCGAGCAATATGCTCTTCATTCTAGCACAGTGCTCTGTATTGAGAGTATCAGGGTGTGGGTATTTGTTACAAAAATTATTCAAATAACATGCGTTCTGTCATTCGCTGTAGTAAGACATAGAGTTAAAACGGTGAGGTAAGATACTTTGAAAGTATACGATAATGACATCATCTCCAACACAGTGGCAAATGTTGAGGGACCCCCTGCTCTCAGAGAATTAGCTCTAATTATTTATTAAAAAAGACATTATCGAACTATTAAGCTTATGTTTCTGATACAATGTCTCTGATATATCCTGGGGAGGCATCGAACTCGAACATAATCCTACTCATATATATCTTAGAGTAAATCTGGATCATGGGCTGACGTATATAAAGCATTGCCTAAACACCAAACAGAAAGTGGCAGCCACAAATAACATAGTGCGAAAACTGACAGGTACATCATGGGGTGCCAATACATGCACTGCGCTCAAGCGCCCTTGCTCTATGTTATTCCACTGCTGAATATGCATGTTTGGTATGGTACAAGCCCAGTCATGCAGGAACGTAGAAGTGGCTCTAAATGATTCTTGCCGGATTATCATGGGTTGCTTAAGACCTACTCTGTGGACAAACTCCATTGCCTCGCTGGCATAGCTCCTCCTGAAATCAGACGTTAGGTAGCTGCGAGATATGAGAAAACTAAGGCCACAACGAAGGAAGCCCATCCACTATATGGTCATCATCCCACACATCCTAGGCTGAAATCAAGAGAGAGCTTCTTGACAACTACTGAGGCTCTCATCGAGAATCCACATGCGGCAAGGGTCTCGCGATGGCGGGAGAAATGTCGGGATTTGGGAGAATGGGTGGCTCCAAAGGAAGAACTTCCCCCTGGACATTCGGAGATGTGGTCAATATGGAGGTCTCTTAATAGATTATGATCAAACACAACGATATGCAAGACCCATCTGCTGACTTAGGATTTCTCTGTGGACTCAGTTCTTTGCCAGTGTGGCGTTGAGCAGACTAACAGCCATTTCCTTCAGTGTTCCTCATCACCAACCACCTGCACCATGCAAGACCTTATGAGAGCTACACCAAATGCAACTGAAGTGTCCAATTTTTGTTCTTCTTTTGTGTAAAATTATGTCAACACACACACACACACACACACACACACACACACACATATATATATATATATATATATGATAAATAAATATGGTAATGTTACATTTGCTTTCACACTGAATGTGTCTCCACACTTCAATATCTCTGATACAGATAAAACTTTATATATTTGACACGATAAATAAGATAATGTTACATTTGCTTTCACACTGTATGTGTCTCCACACTTCACTATCTCTGATACAGGTAACTTTTCTTCATACTCTACAATGCTAGCTTAGTTGCGTATTATTTTGTGAAAACGCTGACACCGTGTGTAAATACGCCACCTGAAATGCGTGAGAACGAAACGAATGCCATGTGATGATGTGTAAATATGCCATCTAAAATGAGTAACAAATCACATATTTTCAGACACCTCAACAGTTAAGACATATAGCACCCGGTACATCGTCAATACCTGAATTACCTGCATGTCTGTATAACTTACAATGCTAGCTGAGCAGTGTACTGAATGAGGTAACATATCGACATTGCATACTGAGATGATGTGTAAATAAACAAATCGAAATGCGATTGCGTACGTGCCGAACGTCAAGATAGAAAATTAATTTTGAGCCCAGCAAGACAATGAGTTGCTATACCTGACAGTAAGTATCTGCCCATCTCCAGTTATTACTATGTGTGAATTCCACACATATATGTACACACTGTAGCAGAACAGAAGTCCAAAAGTGTGTATCCACAGCCTTCTGCATCAAGACATAGGAGTTTATTTAGACTCCCAAGCAATCAAGAGGAACATCGGTCAATAGAATACTTTCCACCCTCACACATATTACTAATGAATGCCACAATGCAAGTAAACACGCACACATACACACACACACACACACACACGCGCGCGCGCACACACACACACACACACACACACACACACACACACACACACACACACACACACACATAGCACTCTCAATGTACCTCAACCCTCCACTGAATTGACCTTGTAATGATGAAAAATAATAACTTCGTTGGGTAAATGGACAGAAAATGCACGTTTAATTGTTGCTGTCATCGATCTACATATGTTAACGAAATTAAAATATGAAGCAAAATAGATATGATATACAATTCGTGATAAATGTCACCCATTGAGTTACAAACCTGTGCGTGCCAGCAATAATACTTAGCTCAAATTGTAAAAGCGTTGGAGCCTTCTAACCGTCAGCTTCTGGCCTTGGGACATCACAGTTTTTATAGCTGTATCACATTAATTTAGGGTGTGTTAACCCTCATATTTATAACCAACAGATTTGCATGCTAGAAGAAGACAAGTACATACACAGCACAATTAATTTACGACTATGGTTCGAACTTATGATGATGCAATGAAAATGATAGTAAAGATTAGCACTTATCAAAAAGGAGGTGATACACCGGCTCACTAGCGACATCACAGCAATCTTGCTCCAACATTGCTGCTACTTCATGCAACGTGTGCTCATCTCGCCCACTGGTAGATGTCTGAGAGACGCATGCGTTCGCAGCTGCGGTGACCTTGTAACATGTGCTGCAGTGCCCCTGATACATGCTACGTGTGCAGGCGAGTGTGTCAGCAACTGTCTCTTATCTGCAGGCCTAGTGCTATGTGTCAGCGTGAAGGAAATATCATTCAGCGTCAACCGTCAAAGCACCCAAATTATTTATTTTAAATAATGCACTGTCTTGGTATACCACTGTGATTATATTTGTTAAACAATGCACTCTCGAAGTAATTGAGCATATGTACATATACACTGCACAATAAGCCAAAACACACACACACAACAGTGTGTTGTGATACTTTGGCTTGACTCTCTAGAGTGATAAGGCTGCTACACTATTCTTGTTCCAATTCATTCCATACACAGAGAAAAATTCTGCTAGCGGATATTAATAAAAAATAGTTACCCATCTTTTACACAGGCTCCCCTCCTTGCTGATAAAATATATCTTTTGATATTACCTCAAGCGTTGAAAAAATAGTTATTTTATAAAGACATGCAGGACCTACCTTTCATATACTGTAGTGTTAACCCAGTTATAGCACACACCAGTATGAACAGGTTTCCAAACACTAGTTGTGTAGTTGCTATCACAGTGACAGAAACTACATTTCTTTTCTTTCACATTGTTGTATAGATGTGAATAAGAATACATTTCCTCTTGTATTAAACAACTGAAGATGTAGCCAGATGTCTTCTCACATTGTGTGGTGTTTTCGGACTGATTCCTACAGCAGTATGCAGAATAAATCAGTCCTGCTTCTTCTTTTGTTCAGAACAGGGGATGTGTTCAACAGAAGGAATAGGCTCTATCAGATACCAAAAACTCTATCGCACAAACTATTTTGCAGTGGCAAAGCGTTTAACATTTAGTCTAGTACGATATTCGCCCATTCTGGTTGTATTGCACGCCAATATACCAATAACCTATCCACGTCAGCTAATTAAAAACAACTGACTATGCAAAGTTGCACTACAGTCCTTAAGTGTCTGTGCGGAGTTTTACGGCTGTGGAAAGCTGTTCTGCAGAAGGTCGTTGGATACCCTCACATATAATGATACACAGATGGTTTTTATTATTTGTGAGGTGTTGCAGGTAACAAGCAGTGAGATTTCCCTGTAGCTATTCTCCCAGGTAATATATGAATCTTACTGAGTGCTCGCACGGAAAAGATGGTTGTCGATAAATCTCTTATTTTCTCTCCGACTAATCGATAAAGTTCTATACCTCATCATATTGTTGAACGGTGTCAGAGACATTACGTAACTGTTTACTAATATATCTTGTACAGGTACGGAAGACGCAGTATGGTGCGCGCCACATCAGCCAGAACATAATCACCACCTCCCTTATGGCTGGTATGCTCACCTTTGACACGGATAACTGCGGCGACGTGTCATGACATGGAAGCAGTGAGGCCTTGATAGGTCATTGGAGAGAGTTGGCACGACATCTGCAATCACAAATCATCTAATTCCCGTAAATTCTGAGGAGGATGCGATGAGCTCTGACGCCACATTCAATCACATCGAGATGTGTTCAATCAGGATCAAATCTGGTGTCTTAGAGGGCCAGCACATCCATTGGAACTCGTCACTGTGTTTCTCGAAGCACACCATCACACTTCTGGCCTTGTAACATGGTACACTATCTTGTAGAAAAATGCCACTGTCGACGGGAAACGTGATCGTCTTGATGAGGTGTATGTCGTCTGCAACCAGTGTACAGTACTCTTTGGCCATCATGGTGCCTTGCACGATTTCCATTGCCCTCATGGATGCCCACGTGAATGCTTCCCAGAGCATAATGGAGCCGCTACCAGCTATTCTCCATCCCAATTTACAGGTGTCAAGGAGCTTTTTCCCTGGAAGACGATATATTCGTGCCCCCCATCCCCTCTTCCCCCGCGCCCACCCCCAACGGCACGATGAAGAAATTGCCAACGGTCAGATGCCTATTTCAGTCGTTTGGTCTGTTTGGTGCACAGTGTGTTCAGACACACTTGTACTCTCCCCAACATTAAGTCCGATGTTAGTTCCGCCACATTTCGCCGCCTGTCCTGTTTCACCAGTCTGCCCAGCCTATAACGCCCGACATCTCTAATGAGAGGTGGCCACCATGCGCAACGACGTCTGGACTTGGTTTCAGCCTGGTTTCGCCACTTGTTGAAGATACCACAGCACTCCTCGAACACCCGACAAGCTGTGCTGTTTTCTAAATGCTCGTACCGAGCCTCCGGCCCTGCCCTCGGTCAAACTCAGTTAGATCGCGCAACTTCTCCTTTCTGCACATGAGCAACACGCTCACTGATATTACATACACCGTGCATGTGTCTGACTAGCAGTCATTCTTCGCCAAGAGACGTTGCTATCCCTTCGATGGGTTTGTATCGATAGCACGTCGTTGGTCATAATGTTCTGGCTGATCAGAGTATGAAATAACTGTGACAGTACCAAGGAGCACACTGTTAATACTGTATTCAAACGTTACTGCATTGTTTCGGCCTACTCATCTGCATTTAGATTTGTTCAGCTGTCATTCATTACACCAACAAGAAATTTTTGTGTAAGTCGTCTCCTATCCTCTTATAGTCAGTCAGCGATGACACCACAACACTGTCAGCAGATTGCTGCGCCTCCTATCAGGCAGATCATATATATATATATATATATATATATATATATATATGTGTGTGTGTGTGTGTGTGTGTGTGTGTGTGTGTGTGTGTGTGTGTGTTTGAGAGAGCTCGCATACTAAGAGGTCTTGGGACTTTTATTAAGATTGCAGTTTGCAGCAAGTTTTGCAATCGTGTCACTTAATTTTGGAACTGTGTCGTACCGTTTTCATATGCTACTGGGTCAAATTCTCACATGCAGAATCTGGTGTCTTTTTCACATTCCATTCATTTCTGAACACGAGGTGATCTGATTCCGTCTCCGGCTTAGACTTACGAGTAACATTTTTATACCTATTTTTTAATGTTATTTCTTTGCGTATCTGAGATGAGTTTATGGAGGGTGTGTCAAGTGTTCTTGTTCGACGTTTATTCGACACTACTTTATCAAACAGTGTGTCATTTTTCTGCTGGTAAAGTCTGAGATGATCTCGTTGCAGCAGATTTGCTTAGTCGCTACAGGGTTAGTTCAACGATACAGCAAGTTACAGAACTTAGGACGTTGAGTCGGTGAGAAAATATTATTGGTCGGCTAGCAGCAAACTTCTAAGGTAGATGCCTCGAGAAAGATAAGGATTATATTCGGTGGTGAGTTGTCTTTCAGTAAATGCCAGATTGTCACATAACTGCTGTCACTCGAGTCAGCTGCACGCTTCTGTCCTCCTGCATATTTTCAAGTTCAGTGACGACTGTAAACTCTGTCTTGTGCTATTCCCACACTAACAAATTTTTGTAGGCTTGCAGGTTTCAGTGTTGTATTTGATCATAAACAATCTCTATTCAGTGTCCTCAGTACGTTGCAAGTATCAGCCGTGGTGAGAATAGCATTCCTTGGGTAGTTGTTTGTGAATGATTTACGCCAGAGCTAAGACAATTCGTTAACCAAGAGAGCTGAAATTCAAATGGCTCTGAGCACTATGGGACTTAACATCTGAGGCCATTAGTCCCCTAAAACTTAGAACTACCGAAACCTAACTAACCTAAGGACATCACACACATTCATGCCCGAGGCAGGATTCGAACCTGCGACCGTAGTGGTCGCGAGGTTCCAGATTGAAGCGCCTAGAACCGCTCGGCCACATCGACCAACACCAAGAGAGCTGAAGTATTTGGTGTTTCAAGAGGCATAATATCGAAGATTTATACCGCATACAGGGAAACCGCCGTTTGCTTATAAAATAACTTTCTGATTTGAATCGTCGATGGTTCTCATATGGACGTCCGGATACTTTCGATCATAAATAGTTTACATAGTTTGCATATCGCTAAAATGAAGTGTGCTTTCTGCTGACAAATCTCATTTTAATATTTGCACACCGGCGCTTTTTATTGCACTGTCCAACGCCGTCCCCGTCGCAGCCGCGGTGATCCACAACGACACGACGACTTCCGCAGTCCACTTCACCCCTCCGTCGCCGCACAGAACCACTCTGTCAGGGTAATCGTGTGGTTCGGTCCCCAGTGGAACCCCCCCCCCCCCTCCAAACCCAGGGAACGTCTCACACCAGACGAGTGTAACCCTTATATTTGCGTGGTAGAGTAATGGTGGTGTGCACGTACTTGGAGAACTTGTATGCGCAGCAATCGCCGACATAGTGTAGCAGAGGTGGAATAAGGGGAACCAGCCCAAATTCGCCGAGGCAGATGGAAAACCGCCTAAAAACCATCCACAGACTGGCCGGCTCACCGGACGTCGACACAAGTCCGCCGGCGGATTCGTGCCGGGGACCAGGCTCTCCTTCCCAATCCGGAAAGCCGTGCGTTAGACCACAATTTTACACATCGCAACAGTGTTCTAATGGTGATTTACATGATACTAGAGTGAGATTATTGTATGGTCTTCGATGCATGGGGAAGCATTTTACAGGTGGCAGCAATGAATTTCCCAAAACAACCAACAAAATGTCACAGGTACACTAATTACGTATAGAGAACATTCAATGAAATATGCAGCTAAAGAAACAGCAGAAATTAATGACAATGAAAATGACATTCATGATGCCTTTGATGGGAGCTGGAAGAAGAGGGGGTACACTTCAAAGAATGGTTGTTTTACAGTAACAAGTGTTGACACAGGTTAAGTTATTGACTTTCCAGTACGTACTAAATATTCCTACGTCTCAATAATAGGCATGTATCGAAACAGAAAGGTACTTCGCAAACATAGCTCTGTGAAAAACTAAGATGATTGAAGTTGGGTGATGAAAGTTTCTGCTGTTATAGCTGTCTACAGCAGATCTCAGTCTGAGATAGGTGAACGATATGTTGAAAAACTAGGCGACGAAGAAAGCAAAGCATTCAATACTGTCTCCCAGAGTTAACTTTATGATCTTCCAATATAAAATTAGAATGTATAGGACATGTTAAAAAGAGTATGGGCACCCACCGTCGTGCACTCTAGAGGAAACTCGATGGAACAAAGCTTTCTCAAGTCAAGTCTAGCCGGCCTGAGTGGCCGAGCGGTTCTAGGCGCTACAGTCTGGAAACGCAAGACCGCCACGGTCGCGGGTTCAAATCCTGCCTCCGGCATGGATGTGTGTGATGTAATTAGGTTGTTGTTGTTGTGGTCTTCAGTCCTGAGACTGGTTTGATGCAGCTCTCCACGCTACCCTATCCTGTGCAAGCTTCTTCATCTCCCAGTACCTACTGCAACCCACATCCTTCTGAATCTGCTCAGTGTATTCATCTCTTGGTCTCCCTCTACGATTTTTACCCTCTACGCTGTCCTCCAATGCTAAATTTGTGATCCCTTGATGCCTCAGAACATGTCCTACTAACCGGTCCCTTCTTTTTGTCAAGTTGTGCCACATACTCCTCTTCTCCCCAATTCTATTCAATAATTCATCATTAGTTATGTGATCTACCCATCTAATCTTCAACATTCTTCTGTAGCACCACATTTCGAAAGCTCCTATTCTCTTCTTGTCTAAACTATTTATCGTCCATGTTTCACTTCCATACATGGATACGCTCCATACAAATACTTTCAGAAACGACTTCCTTACACTTAAATCTATACTCGATGTTAACAAATTTCTCTTCTTCAGAAACGCTTTCCTTGCCATTGCCTGTCTACATTTTATATCTTCTCTACTTCGACCATTATCAGTTATTTAGCTCCCCAAATAGCAAAACTCCTTTACGACTTTAAGTGTCTCATTTCCTAATCTAATTCCCTAATCTTAATTCGACTACATTCCATTATCCTAGTTTTGCTTTTGTTGATGTTCATCTTATATCCTCATTTCAAGACACTGTTAGGTTAGTTAGGTTTAATTAGTTCTAAGCTCTAGGGGACTGATGACCTCAGAAGTTAAATCCCATAGTCCTCAGAGTCATTTGAACCATTTTGTCAAGTCTATGAAGTATAGATTGATGTATAAAATTATCAACGAGTTGCAGGAATATTATGGGAATGTCATTAGGGAGAATTCTGAAGATCTGTAGGCAACGAGGAAAGCAGTGTGGGCCAATTTCCTCCACCGCATATCCACTGACGAGAAGTCAACCCATTTTCTACGTCCGCCACCATTTGATACATAGTGCAAGTCTAGGAAGGCACAGGTACATGCCACTCTCAACTCATTCGCACACAAGCACTCTATCTCCGATTCAATTACGGTCCAAATGAAACTAATCTACAGCCATCATGCCCACACTGGCATACTGAGGAAGTGCTTGCACAGCAAGACTCAAAGTGGAAATCAGGCCTTCGACAACCGCATCCCTAAAAATGCGTTTGTTGGTTACAGAACTTCACAACGAGGAGTGTCAAATGCTGTGATAACGTGGAACAATGGAAACATTATGAAACTAAAAGTTTTAGAACCATTAGGTACATCATCCGAACAGTATACTGTAACCATTCTAATAGAACTTGACAGCTCGCGTGCTGAAGGTTCGATTTTGCTGCTCTCCAAATGTATAGAGAGTGAAAAAAGTAAAGGAAACTAGCAAATGAACTCAGAGATAATGAGGAGCTTGGTTAGGATGCTTCTAGCCTCTTCTTGGGAGCAGATCTGTAACTTTTTCCTAGCCTGAACATGTTGTACAACTTGATGTCTCATTTTCTCAAAACTGTAAATTCTGAAAAATTGTCCCGTTTTCTCCGAAATTATGAGAGAAAATTTACTGAAAATTTCAAAGTTTGCAAACACCTCAGTACTTAAGCTGTGGATCCTGTCATGCTGATTGCACCAGTGATCCCGCTGTAGTAAAAATTTTAGACGAGGTAGCATCTCGGCTTAAGCAACAGTTACCCAGTCACGACATGCACCACCTGTTCAGGCAACAAGGCACATCTAAGATCCTCAGTGAATTTGCCAATGAGATATCTACCAAAGTCCTTAAAGAGTTTCAAAGGAACAATTATAATATACCAACTAAGACACGACGCACCTGTCCTGTACCACTGCAGTGTGGACTTCGCTAGCTGCATGATCGCTGGCATCCTTAACGTTTGGGACTCATGGAGAGGGTGCATCAACTACCAACTGGTCAACTCACCGATTATGACTGTAGTATTAAGAATCTTAGGTTAGATGTAGAGACAGGATAAATTAATAGTAGATAAACTGCAGCGAATTTCAAGATCTTGGTCCAACCCTCTGTCAGGGACATGCCCACTGGAATTGCTCGGTGGGCATGGCCACCAATGTAGGTTTATGTCACATTGGCACACCTGGAACGCTACAGGTAGTATAGATTTGTTTCGCAAGTATCATGTTGTGTAAAACTTACCATAGAATCAGATAATAGATACTAGCGCACAAACCAAGTAGATAACATTGCAGTAAATCTTACACGTAGAGTAAACAACGATAGTTAAAACAAGAAATGTCCATAGTGTATTAAGAATCCATATGCTGTAGTAATAACAAATTAACTGCAGTAATTGTAAATGTAGATGTAGAATTACGACCCACGAATGGGTTGTTGTGTATCACATTGTTGTTTGAAATAAAGGAAGCTTAAAAAAAAAGGACTGCCCTTGTACTGTGTATGGACTCCATGGACTCCACAATTAACAGAATTCCAACTGTTGACACAATTCCTTCTCTTTCAGAAGCTTTCGAATTTTTCACGAAAAATCTTCATATGATTCCCAAAGAATGTCTAGCTTTTCGTTGGTCTACTCGTCTCAGTACAGCAGGTTTTACCTGGGGCTTAGTTCCTTTAGGAGCTCTCATTATGTCAGCAGCAGACCTCCGCCTTTGATTTAAGTAAGCTTTTGTCTTCCAGGATATACTTGTCGGGGACACCATTTCTCTGTCACGGGGATCAGTTTGTGCCTCCCTCCTGGGTCGCCTTCTTGTTGCTTTAATATCTACGAGCTAGCACGCTAACTGCTCATCTACCGAGGCAGACATTGTAATGTTCTCAATAATATCTGCAAACAGTGATGAATATTAATAAATACCCTGTTCATTTTCATCCGACTCGCTGCTGTCAGAAACTACTTGATTTGGTAGTTCCACGACTACATCTTCAGTTTCACTGCTTGAACTGTCGGAAAGTTGCACACTAAATTCATTGTCTGAGTTTTCAAGCAAATTTTTTGTTTTAACAGTCAGTTTCATCCTTTTATGCATTCTATCAGTGTGCTAGGAAAATATAAGCTTCCACTCGCCACACTGTTTACCGGTTGACTGGGGTGAGTGTTACACTGATAAACATTCAGTCAAAACAATCACTATAACTCAGCAGTGAATGTAAACCAAAAGCTCTTCTTACTATCAACTGAAGCAATTACAGTAAGTGCCTTGTATGTATTGGATCAAATAATCACCACAGCATGACTTATAGTTTAGGCGAATTATATCGATAGGGTTTTTGTTCTACCATCTATGGCTATTCCTGCAAACAGCGCGAAAGCAGGAGAAGAAGAAGAAGAAGAAGAAGGCGTGATTTGGTACTGAGCGTATTGCTGTAGGAACAATTTGAAAACTCCACTTAACACGGGAAGTCTGCTGGTTACCTCATCTATTGTTGGATACGAGTTCAATTGTATTCTGATAGCCACCTATGTGTCGGTGCTAAAGTGCCATGATGAGGTTGCTGTCGCTGTGGAAGCAGCTACGCAACTTACATTTGTATGTGTATTCACAGTGATGTGTATAACGCTTGAGGAAGCGAAGAGTAAAACCGCTGACTGCATTTCTCCCCAACTCAGTAATTCACGCGTACACTGTGGTGCACGATATTCGAATGGCTTTTATTCATAGCAATAGTTTTAAAATAGAAGAAATAAAAATTTTGGATTTTCGCCGATGACATTGTAATTCTGTCAGAGGCAGCAAAGGACCTGGAAGAGCAGCTGAATGGAATGGACAGTGTCTTGAAAGGAGGATATGAGATGAACATCAACAAAATCAAAACGAGGATAAGGGAATGTAGTCGAATTAAATCGGGTGATGCTGTGGAAATTACGAGGGTCGGTCAAAAAATAATGCCTCCCATTTTTTTTCTACTTAAAAAAATTAAGTTAAGTGAAAAATTTGAATTTGGCGCCATTCCTCAAACCTTCTTCTGCAATCCACTGCAGTAGTAACTTTCTGTGTCAACAGGTGGCAGCACAGCAGAAGTTTGTAAGATGGCCGACATCGATGTTCGTTTGAGACAGCGTTGTGTGATTGAATTCTTGAATGCAGAAGGTGAAACGCCCATACGCATTCATGAAAGACTGAAGAAGGTGTATGGTGTTGTGACAGTGGATGTCAGCACTGTTAGACGATGGGTTCGTCGTTGTAAGGAAGCTGAAGGGCAAACACCGTTGACTGACGAAAAGCGGAGCGGCAGGCCGGTGAGTGCAGTGACTCCACACAACATTCAGCAAGTTGATGACATCATTCGTGGTGACCGTCGGGTGACTGCAGATGAAGTGTGTCGCATTATTTCTCTTAGTGAAGGCAGTGTGATCACGATTATTAAACAATTGGGGTACTCAAAAGTTTGTGCACGGTGGGTTCCAAGAATGTTAACCGATCAGAATAAAGAGGCAAGGAAAACAATAGCCTCCCAACACTTGCAGCGCTTCCGTTTGGAGGGAGATGAGTTTCTGAAAAAAATTGTGACCGGGGACGAAACATGGGTGCATTTTTTTGAACCCGAATCAAAGAGGCAGTCAATGGAGTGGCGTCACACAAGCTCGCCGAGGAAGAAAAAATTCAAAACTGTGCGATCGGCAGGGAAAGTTATGGCAACAGTTTTCTGGGATACAGAGGGTGTGATTCTGGTTGATTTTTTGGAGCAGGGATGCACAATAAATTCTGTTCAATACGTCACAACCCTCAAAAAACTTAAAGCACGTCTTCAGCGAGTTGGCCCAACAAAATCAATGGCAGATGTTCTTCTTTTGCATGACAATGCAAGACCACACACCAGTCGTCACACCTCTGACGAGATTGTCAAAATTGGATGGGAAGTTTTGCCTCATCCCCCATACAGCCCTGACCTGGCACCATCAGACTTCCGTCTGTTCGGGCCACTAAAAGAAGCTCATCGTGGGATTCATTTTGAAGATGAGGAGGCCGTCAAAACATCCGTGCGTCAATGGCTTAGGAAGCAGAGCTGTGATTTTTACCATGCTGGGATACATGCCCTTGTTCAAAGATGGACCAAAACTGTAGAGATGGGCGGAGATTACATTGAAAAATGACAAAATGATCCTCAATGTTGTGGGTTTCAACCTATGTAATTGCATTTAAATTTCCTGACAATTAAACGTAGCAAAAAAAATAGGAGGCATTACTTTTTGACTGACCCTCGTAAATTAGGAAATGAAACGCTTAAAGTAGTAAACTAGTTTTGCTATTTGGGGAGCAAAATAACTGATGATGGTCGAAGTAGAGAGGAAATAAAATGTACAATGGCAATGGCAAGGAAAGCGTTTCTGAAGAAGAGAAATTTGTTAATGTTGAGTTTAGATTTAAGTGTCAGGAAGTCGTTTCTGAAAGTATTTGTATGGATTAGAGCCATGTATGGAAGTGAAACATGGACGATAAATAGTTTGGACAGGAAGACAATAGAAGGTTTCGAAATGTGGTGCTACAGAAGAATGCTGAAGATTAGATGGGTAGATCATATAACTAATGAGGAGGTTTTGAATAGGATTGGGGAGAAGAGAAGTTTGTAGTACAACTTGACTAGCAGAAGGGATCGCTTGGTAGGACATGTTCTGAGGCATCAAGGGATCACAAACTTAGCTTCGGAGGACGGCGTGGAGGGTAAAAATCGTAGAGAGAGACCAAGAGATGAATACACTAAGTAGATTTAGAAGGATGTAGGGTGCAGTAGGTACTGGGAGATGAAGAAGCTTGCACAGGATAGAGTAGCATGGAGAGCAGCATCAAACCAGTCTCTGAACTGGAGACCACAACAACAACAACAGTTTTAAATACTGTGGTGTGCTTTGACTAAGTTACCGCTACAATGTATGAAATGTGGGTACTGCTTTTGTTCATAAAATAATTTTTTTCGGTATCAGAACTAATATGAACAGATGTGTTTAATTAGTGAGGAGGGGTAGCCTGTGAAGATGACCACTTTATTTTTATTAATGTCTGCTGGCAGAACAGTGGCACTGGCGAGAGCCAGGCTCTGTAATTTTTTTTAATTTACTTCTATAAAGTTAGATGACACATATAACTGACGTAGTTAGATTACTGATTTATCGCCCCTTGCTATGCGGCAGTGCTGGCCAGCTGATAATACATCTCGATTATGCGAACATCGAACGAGACTAAACGTGAGGCGCTTTCCTTTTTGTTTGTAGCAAGACGACGATGCAGGTTTGTGTGTTTTGCAACCACATACAGATTCCATAAGTCTAGAATTTTGAAAACGTAGTGCCACTCAAGACTGTTAAAAGTACGAGCGTAGGGAACAGGTTCCCGGACTTCTTAAGTAGTAGAACCAAGTGCGGATCCCTCCGAGACAAGGGTATCGTCAGGAGTTCCCCAGGAAAGTGCGTTAGGAACGTTATTATTTTCTATATGTGTATATGATTTGCAGGACAGCGTGAGCAAGAATCTGTAGACGTTATTGTGGATGAGCGACTGCAAGGGGATAGGAGATGACTTACACAAAAATTTCTAGTTCATTTGATGAATCACAGCTAAATCACTCTAAGTGCAGATAAATAGGCAGAAAAGATGCTGAAATGTTCGAATACAGTGTGCTGCTTGGAACAGTCTAGGCGAACGAACATGTATGGAAGGAGAATGGTTGACTTCGATTTATTGGAAGAATTTTAGGGTAGTGAGGTTCATCTGTAAAGAAAACCATATATAGATCATTAGTGCGATTCACTTTTAAGTACTGATCAAGTGTTTGGATTCTCTACTAGGTCGGGCTACTACATTTGTTACATTTCGCGTAAGGATCACAAAGATAAGAGAAATTGGGGCTCGAATGGAGGTATATAGACAGTCTTTTGGTTTTGGTTCCTCACGCTATTTGCAAGTGGAGCAGGAAACGAAATGACTAGCAGCGGTACAAGATATTCTCTGCCAATCACTATCCTGTGGCTTCTGCATTAGTATTAGACATACAGGGTGTTACAAAAAGGTACGGCCAAACTTTCAGGAAACATTCCTCACACACAAATAAAGAAAAGATGTTATGTGGACATGTGTCCGGAAACGCTTAATTCCCATGTTAAGAGCTCATTTTAGTTTCGTCAGTATGTACTGTACTTCCTCGATTCACCGCCATGTTTTCATACGGGATACTCCATCTGTGCTGCTAGAACATGTTGCTTTACAAGTACGACACAACATGTGGTTCATGCACGATGGAGCTCCTGCACATTTCAGTCGAAGTGTTCGTACGACTCTCAACAACAGATTAGGTGACCGATGGATTGGTAGAGGCGGACCAATTCCATGGCCTCCACGCTCTCCTGACCTCAATCCTCTTGATTTTCATTTATGGGGGCATTTGAAAGCTCTTGTGTACGCAACCTCGGTACCAAATGTAGAGACTCTTCGTGCTCGTATTGTGGACGGCTGTGATACAATACGCCATTCTCCAGGGCTGCATCAGTGCATCAGGGATTCCATGCGACGGAGGGTGGATGCATGTATCCTCGCTAACGGAGGACATTTTGAACATTTCCTGTAGCAAAGTGTTTGAAGTCACGTTGGTACGTTCTGTTGCTGTGTGTTTCTATTCCATGATTAATGTAATTTGAAGAGAAGTAATAAAATGAGCTCTAACATGGAAAGTAAGCGTTTCCAGACACATGTCCACATAACATATTTTCTTTCTTTGTGTGTGAGGAATGTTTCCTGAAAGGTTGGCCGTACATTTTTGTAACACCCTGTATACGCGAACAGCTATGTAGTTCTCTCACACCGATCAACGATGTGATGAGGTACACAACTTCGATCGTTTAGTCGGCGTGTAACTAAGAGATTTATCGTCAACCATCTTTTCCACGTGAACACAAAACAAGAAGCGTACAATACCTGGGAAAAATAGCTATGGGGTAATCTCATGGCTTGCTGCTGCCTGCGAAACAGCGCAGAATAGTAAAACAGTTTGTATATATGTGAAAGAATCGAGCAACATTCTACAGAATAGATATCCGCAGCCCCAAAATTCCTCACAGCACGCTCAAGGATTGTAGTGCGACGTTGTAGAGTAAATTTTTTTAACTAGCTGACACGGTTAGATTACTGATTTAATGGAGTACAATACATCTCGATTACGCAAATATCAGACTAGGCTAAATGTGAGGCGCTTTTCCTCTTCATCAGTATTTCTTTGTTTTTGTTTTTTAAGAGCCAAGGAGGCAGCGTTTTTCGTTGATTAAACTCATATTAATTTTGATCCTATGTAGTTTATGAGATAGGGTTTTTGTTATGCCATAGATAGCTTTTCCTTTTGTTGTACACACCATATGTTGTGAACAGTGCGAGAGAAGAAGTAGGAGGATTCCTTTATTCTGCATATTGCTGTATGAATCGAACTCAACATAACGTGGGAAATCCGCTGGCTACAACTTCTATTATTTGACACGAGAGGAAATGTGTTCTCATAGACATAGATGCGTCAATGTGAAATTACTGTAAATTGGTTGCTGTCGCTGTGGGGGCAGCTACGCAACTTACATTTGTATGTGTATTCACAGTGATGTGTATAACGCTTGAGGAAGCGAAGAGTAAAACCGCTGACTGCATTTCTCCCCAACTCAGTAATTCACGCGTACACTGTGGTGCACGATATTCGAATGGCTTTTATTCATAGCAATAGTTTTAAAATAGAAGAAATAAAAATTTTGGATTTTCGCCGATGACATTGTAATTCTGTCAGAGGCAGCAAAGGACCTGGAAGAGCAGCTGAATGGAATGGACAGTGTCTTGAAAGGAGGATATGAGATGAACACCAACAAAATCAAAACGAGGATAAGGGAATGTAGTCGAATTAAATCGGGTGATGCTGTGGAAATTACGAGGGTCGGTCAAAAAGTAATGCCTCCCATTTTTTTTCTACTTAAAAAAATTAAGTTAAGTGAAAAATTTGAATTTGGCGCCATTCATCAAACCTTCTTCTGCAATCCACTGCAGTAGTAACTTTCTGTGTCAACAGGTGGCAGCACAGCAGAAGTTTGTAAGATGGCCGACATCGATGTTCGTTTGAGACAGCGTTGTGTGATTGAATTCTTGAATGCAGAAGGTGAAACGCCCATACGCATTCATGAAAGACTGAAGAAGGTGTATGGTGTTGTGACAGTGGATGTCAGCACTGTTAGACGATGGGTTCGTCGTTGTAAGGAAGCTGAAGGGCAAACACCGTTGACTGACGAAAAGCGGAGCGGCAGGCCGGTGAGTGCAGTGACTCCACACAACATTCAGCAAGTTGATGATATCATTCGTGGTGACCGTCGGGTGACTGCAGATGAAGTGTGTCGCATTATTTCTCTTAGTGAAGGCAGTGTGATCACGATTATTAAACAATTGGGGTACTCAAAAGTTTGTGCACGGTGGGTTCCAAGAATGTTAACCGATCAGAATAAAGAGGCAAGGAAAACAATAGCCTCCCAACACTTGCAGCGCTTCCGTTTGGAGGGAGATGAGTTTCTGAAAAAAATTGTGACCGGGGACGAAACATGGGTGCATTTTTTTGAACCCGAATCAAAGAGGCAGTCAATGGAGTGGCGTCACACAAGCTCGCCGAGGAAGAAAAAATTCAAAACTGTGCGATCGGCAGGGAAAGTTATGGCAACAGTTTTCTGGGATACAGAGGGTGTGATTCTGGTTGATTTTTTGGAGCAGGGATGCACAATAAATTCTGTTCAATACGTCACAACCCTCAAAAAACTTAAAGCACGTCTTCAGCGAGTTGGCCCAACAAAATCAATGGCGGATGTTCTTCTTTTGCATGACAATGCAAGACCACACACCAGTCGTCACACCTCTGACGAGATTGTCAAAATTGGATGGGAAGTTTTGCCTCATCCCCCATACAGCCCTGACCTGGCACCATCAGACTTCCGTCTGTTCGGGCCACTAAAAGAAGCTCATCGTGGGATTCATTTTGAAGATGAGGAGGCCGTCAAAACATCCGTGCGTCAATGGCTTAGGAAGCAGAGCTGTGATTTTTACCATGCTGGGATACATGCCCTTGTTCAAAGATGGACCAAAACTGTAGAGATGGGCGGAGATTACATTGAAAAATGACAAAATGATCCTCAATGTTGTGGGTTTCAACCTATGTAATTGCATTTAAATTTCCTGACAATTAAACGTAGCAAAAAAAATAGGAGGCATTACTTTTTGACTGACCCTCGTAAATTAGGAAATGAAACGCTTAAAGTAGTAAACTAGTTTTGCTATTTGGGGAGCAAAATAACTGATGATGGTCGAAGTAGAGAGGAAATAAAATGTACAATGGCAATGGCAAGGAAAGCGTTTCTGAAGAAGAGAAATTTGTTAATGTTGAGTTTAGATTTAAGTGTCAGGAAGTCGTTTCTGAAAGTATTTGTATGGATTAGAGCCATGTATGGAAGTGAAACATGGACGATAAATAGTTTGGACAGGAAGACAATAGAAGGTTTCGAAATGTGGTGCTACAGAAGAATGCTGAAGATTAGATGGGTAGATCATATAACTAATGAGGAGGTTTTGAATAGGATTGGGGAGAAGAGAAGTTTGTAGTACAACTTGACTAGCAGAAGGGATCGCTTGGTAGGACATGTTCTGAGGCATCAAGGTGTGGGGCGGCGAAGAAGTTGTCGAATGAGTTGTTTGAATTGCCGATGCAACATATGTGGGACGGCGAAGAAGTCGTTGTTTAATGTTGAATGAAAGTTGAACATTGCCACCTTAAATCACGCGAGCCTGGCAACTAATTTGGTGGCCAGTCAGAAAGCGAAGGGAAACTTACTGACCTTAGTTCCCAGTCTGCACGGCCACATTCCTGTACAGCCCAGCTAAACGAAAAATATCCATAGTTCTTCACGGGATTAGGGCTGCTTCAATAAAATTTAAAGTTCCAAACAAGATTTTATTATCTTAAAGGCTCACACAAATTACTCGAAACTTCTGAAAATGCTAAAGACATTAAATATTGTTAATTCAGCCAATCGTTTAATAGTTCAGAGGCGACTTCTACAGCAAGTTCCTCCCGAATAGTTCATTACTCTAACTAACGGTGCTCTATTAATAGTTCGTAATAATGTTAAAAAAAAAAGATTAATGCTCGCCTTAAAAGTGGAGTTAGTCACCACTTGCCACGCGGAATTATACTTCACACGGACGGCACAATAACAGTTTGTTACCAAAGTCTAAACGATCCAGGACGGTGTACAGTCCTCGCGATTTTCAATGTCCGTTTACATTGCTAAGTACGCGCATGTCACAGCCCGCTATGACGTCACCCGAGGCGAGGCGCGATCGGACGTTAAGCTCGCGTGGACTAGGCGTTGGTCTAATGCGGAGTGAGCTTACTACTGCCTCTGCCGCTCTTTTTATATAGCTCCGGCGCGTACCGCCAAGAGAGCATCTGTTCTTTCCGTTGTATGCAGATGCCTGTAGCCTCCAAATGATCGCTATCTCAGGCACATAATCTTAAATATCACATTTAATAATAGCTTTACAAACTTCTCAATTTTTGTATACATACATCTGAGCAGTACAGAAGCACGTAGAAAATCTCAGCCCGCTAAAATTAAAACTTTACTCTCTAGAATTTTTACAATGGAACTAACGGTAGATTGTTACCTCTGAACCATAGCTTTATCAAGACTTGTATCAGCTGTTAATTATGCTACAAGACTAAAACTTGGTGTAGCTTTGTTAATTGTCCTATCTGATCATTGGTCTTAAAGAATTTGTTTTATCATTAAAATTTAAAGTACTTAATCTATAATGCTTATGTACATTTTACTCACAAAAGTAGTTTTTACTAAATTACTAAAAAACTAGAAGAGGTAACTGATTGTGGTATTTCCATTATTATTATTAGGGTGAACTGAAGCATCCTACCAATTTTCAATATTGTAGCTCTATTATTTCGCGCCTCTGATTTTTCCGAAAAACGCGGATTCTGGAGTCAATTTTAGTTTTATGGTTTTGGAAACCAGCACCACTCATTAATGACTTCTTACTGCACCTTCTCACCAAATTTTGGCTTCCTAGCGTCATTATTTAGCGCCTCCTATTTTTCTTTCAAAACGTGAATTTTACGTAAACTACTAATTTTATAACATTAAGATTTGTTACCTGAAACATTATTACATAGAACTATACTTTAACAAAGTTTTACACACAAATCTTAATTTTTACTTTTATGTTAAATGTGGTGCAATACTATATGCAGGCGCGTTACGATGACGTGACGCTACTAGCAGTGAACTAGGGTAAGTCCCGTGCACTCGCTCGCCTCTGTATCTTATACATGATACAGCGCTTGCTTTGCTTCATCACCCCCTTTTTAATTTTCGTGAAAATCTATTTTTGAACAAAATTAAATTTCTAAAAGAACAAACAAGCGATGGATTACTTTAGTATACCTCTTTCAACTTAAGTTGCTTCTTCTTAGGAAATTCCTTATTACTACATACACAAAATAACCATACTCATATACACATAGAAAACCTAGTACAGAAGACATTCACAAATTATTTACATACATTTACATGGAAATATAAATTTTTCAATGGTTACAAAACAGTTATTTTTTTTTTTTTTAATCAGTCTCTTCCTGAAAAAGAAAATACACACGACTTTTATCACTGCAACGCACTCACATTTTTCTTTTACTATAATACTCGGCACTGTGGTGGGTGTCCTATTGTAACACTCATTTAATTTCACTGATTGACAAAATTGTGGGAGGAAATTGTATTCACTGTGGTTTGCGTTTCTACTTCCAATCTCCCTACCGCTTGTTGTCAGTCATTCATGCAGCCTGCATGTCCCTGAGAAACAGACAATACAGTCTAAGTTTCTGTTTTCAACTTATATCTAAGGTAGGACAAAGTACATTTTATAGTTTATATTCTGGCACTATTTTACTAATTGTGAAGTTGTCAGAAAGACATTTAGCACTAAGTCGTATCTGATACAATAGCTCCTACTTTCTTCTTTCATAAATAATCTTTTAGGTTCCTAAATAGTGAAAATTCTTTTAGCAAATTAATATATTAAGATCTTGCTTCAACTTAGAAAATTGAGTAACCTTTTAGTTTTAATGTACTCTGGCTTAATTATCGTATGGATTAGTTCATCAAAGAAGTCATTTGCTGACCAGCACTTTGCTTTATTGTATGAATTACTAAAGAAATTAGTTATTTTCAGTATACCGATTCCAAATTTCTGCATTTTCCAATATTTGTGTGTTTCTGTTGTCTGTTTAACTATTTATTTGCCTCAAGCAAGATTTAGCGTTTTTCACCATTTCACGAGACGTGAGGGAATTATTCTTTAATCCTACATCATTTACTTCAATTTACTTACTTCACTTCTTCACCTTATTCATTTTCTCCCTTTTCTTCCAGATTCAAAATACTTCATTTCTCCACTTCTTTCTCCCTTTTCCTTTTGTCAGCCTATTGACGTCCTGTTTCTATATATTTGGTGCGATCCTCACACCACTTCCACACATCTCCATTTATTTAATTCTAAAACGCCATTGCTTGCCTCTATGAGCATTACCTTCTTACGCTGTTTTCCTTCAGACAACCTTATTTCTAGCAACATACTACCTTCTGCATAATCTCATGGATTATTCATATTCATACCGTACTTCGTATACTGCAAAGTGTCTCTCTTAGTTGTAGTTTCTAACCCTTTACAATTACATGAAATATTTTAATTTATTATTTTAGCCATGTTTGCCTCTTATTGGTACTCAGACTTTTGTTTTGCCATTCACTAGGTAGATCCTTACTAAGAATACTTAAAACCTAATAGCATATATACAACATGAAGACATATGTGATTCTTACCTGTTATGATAGACCAGAAGAAGGGAATGAAACTTGAAAAGGAAATAAAGTTTCACCCAGCTGGGACTGCACGGTACGCCAAACCGTGTATCCGCCAAAGAGTGGCAGACTCCCTACAGTAATTAATTACTGTTAATTTTAAATTCCTTTAGGATGTGTCTCTCTTCAACCTTAGCACTTTCCTCATTCTCACTGAAAACCAAATTTTCCTGCAAGTATCCTTTATTCTTTATTACTCTAATAGGCAGTTCCCAAGTTTCATTACTACCGCCTATATGACTTCCTATAAAAGACTCTCTTATCACTTTAGAGTCAGGTAAAGTTAAAATTAAGTTGTTCTGATCAAAATTGATCTTTCCCTGGTACTTTGATAAGAAATCAGTACCAATCAACATATCAACACTTAAGCCTAGCACAATCAAACAAGGATGATCTATTACTACGTCATTTATACCAATGGGTATCAAAGCTTCGTGTTGAACTGGTCTAGAGACTTTTCCAGTAGCACCTATAATCTTTAAGCCACTTACTTTCATAACTGTTAACTTCTCTTTATTGGGTATGGTGTCAAAAAATGTTTGTGATAAAGCACTTGCTTCACTGCCACTGTCAAGCAGACAACGCACAGTGACTCCTGATATGTTTACTTTGATAACAGGGTGAGTTATTTTACATTGAACAGATTGCTCACACACCTCGTCTAATAAATCTCGTTCTATGTTCTTCCAGCTAAAGTAATTCTGATCAGTTGCAATTACATTTACATTTACATCCTGGGGCTCATCATGCTCTATAATCTTAGCTGCTTTCTCTAATCTGTCCATTAACTTTAAATCGAAGCATCTGACGACTTTTTCTACTTTTGTTTGCTGCACATCAGCCAAACTATCCTCTACCTCTGAGCAACTGCGTCCCTGCGCAATATTGCTGTTCATAAGAATGTCGTCACCTTCAACCATTTGTGGCACGTTTACACAGCTACTAGATTCTTTCACCTCGTTACTATTTCTACCCCCTTCATTCATCATTTCCTCCTCTCTAAAGTTTTGCAGTACTGATTCTACTTCTGCTACTTCTACTTCAGCTTTTAGATTGCCATTTTCATCGAAGATGTAAGCTTTTACTTCATCATTATTCCCATCAGACTCAAACCCATTATCTATTTCTTCCCCATTATCTACCTTGAGTTCCTGTTCTTCCTTGACCCATTTTTCTAGTGTATCCAAAATACTATCCACTATTTTGTGAGAGTGGCTTAACACATCACTGGTATTATCTGTATTTATTTCGTCATCCATGTTGTCTGTCTGTGTATGTTGGCTGATTGTCTGTGTTTCCGTTACTGGCTGTGTTACTGTTACCGCCTGGTGAGCGCCAGTTTCCTCATAGACGGGATTTAGTTTCCCACACGCGGCCTGTTGTGTTCATCTGTGACACCACTAGATATAGTAGCATCATGACTCCCTTCTTGTCTTAATGGCATAGGATTTACTTCTCCACTTTCGTCATAGTAGTTGTTACGAAAGCGTGGTGAGTATCTACCCCCTCTTCCTCTGCCACGGCTTTGGTTTCGATAGTTTGTTTTGGTGTGCCTAACTTCCATATTTCTAACGTTCACGTTTCCATTATTTTGTACGTGATTGTTAGAAGATTTGTTATTCTGCTGCACCTGCTCCTCAGCAGCAGCTACTCTTTCCACTCTTTCCAGATATTCAATAAATTTGTCTATATTATCTCTAGGGGCGGAAATGATCCTCTTCTGCCAGTACCACGGCAGCTTACCTTCTAAACCCATAATGATCATATCTGGCTTCATCTTTTCTGTCAAATGTGACAGTCTTGAAACCCACTTCCTAGCGAAATCCTTTACTGATTCACGCCCTGGGAAAAACTTCTTACCACTCCAGAATTCCCTTAACACATCATTTTGTTTGTTATGTGACCAGTATTCGTTGAGAAATGCAGACTTAAATTCAGATAAAGTTTTACATTTGATCATTACATCCGCTGACCATCGCAAAGCATCACCTGACAAATGACTTCTTATAAATGAAATTTTTTCTCTTTCTGACCAAGTGTTGGGGAGAACATCCTCAAAGTCATTCCAAAATTCAAGAGGGTGAATGTACTTATCAGGATCAAAGCGCAAAAACTGTCGACACCCTATAAAAGCGGCGTCAACTGAAGTCACATGCTGTACAGTAGAATGACTAGAATTAACAGAGGTTACTCTATTTTCTAGGTTAGCAATGTTAGTATTTAATTCCTCTACTTGTGACTCTACTGCTTCAATCCTGGCAGAACATCTTTGTTCCACTGCACCACGAATTTCGGTACAGGTTTCTTTTACTTTCTCAATGTTTTTCTGACAAGTATCTACTTTAATTTGTACCTCTTTAACTTTGTCAGAGCAAAGTTTGGACTCGTTGCTCAATCTTTCGGACAACCTCACTTCCAAAAATTCATCTGCCTCTTGATAATTTTTTTGAATTTGATCTATTTCACATTTGAAAGTACTATGCATTTTAGTTAACTGTTGCCCTACTTTTACTTGAATGTCATGATGAATAGCATCTATCTTATAATTCAAACTATTCCATTTTGATTGCAGTTCTTCCTTTAGTTCTTTATTACTAACCTCAATTTTATTCTCCAACTTTTTATTACTAACCTCAATTTTATTCTCCAACTCTTTATTACTATTTTCAATTTTAGCCTCAATTTTATTTTGGTTTGATTCGAGTTTGGCAAACAGTATTTGCATCCAATCCGGAGCTTCTACCTTGATACTTTGTATCTCTTGACTTGACTGAGCTGGAGATATATTGAGCTCAGTTTCACTACCTGACAAAGTTAGCAACTCTACTGGCTCCCTTTTGACTTCTATTTCACTTATTGATTGCATCCCTGCACTCTCATTTAAATTAAAGTCATAATTTACTGGTGACAAATTACGTTCTAGTTCAATATTTGAGGGATTAATGGAACCATCCTCATTAAACTCAATTCCTGATCGTGAGGATTCTTGGTCAGAGACCGGTTCCCTTCTGAAATGTACACTACTTTCCATATCTTTTAGTTTGTTAGCAGCAGTTAATAAATATTTTAAAAGTCTTTGACTTAACTTAAATGCTTGATTTCGACGAATGATGTCGTCGCGGTGTACCAGCAATCGTGATGCGACGCGTCGCGACGTATTGAAGGCAGCAGCAGCAGCTGTAGCGTCGAGTACCGCCACAGGAATCGCCTACTGCAATAGCTCCAGGGGGGGGGGGGGGGGGGGGCAGCAAGGCACCGTTGACCGCTCGGCGCAGCCAGCAGCTGTCTCGCAGATCAGCGCAGCTCCGCGATGACGCACCGTCTTCCTTTAGTCTCAGCGCCGTCGGCAGCCGCGATCCAGCATCGTCGCCTTCCTCACCATCGTCACTAACCAACGTACAGCGGTAGACACTTATTGTTTATACACTACACCCGCCTTTACTGGTAACACTGTTCCCACACTAGTTCAATTCAGTGTCCTGTTATTGCCTACCGAGTTCGTTAATTTATACCAATCGCTTTCACACATCGAGCACTTTTATTTGCTTTTAATTCAGTTTTCCCGGCCGATAAGCACCATATGTGGGGCGGCGAAGAAGTTGTCGAATGAGTTGTTTGAATGTTCATTTCACGTAACAGACTATTGCCGATGCAACATATGTGGGACGGCGAAGAAGTCGTTGTTTAATGTTGAATGAAAGTTGAACATTGCCACCTTAAATCACGCGAGCCTGGCAACTAATTTGGTGGCCAGTCAGAAAGCGAAGGGAAACTTACTGACCTTAGTTCCCAGTCTGCACGGCCACATTCCTGTACAGCCCAGCTAAACGAAAAATATCCATAGTTCTTCACGGGATTAGGGCTGCTTCAATAAAATTTAAAGTTCCAAACAAGATTTTATTATCTTAAAGGCTCACACAAATTACTCGAAACTTCTGAAAATGCTAAAGACATTAAATATTGTTAATTCAGCCAATCGTTTAATAGTTCAGAGGCGACTTCTACAGCAAGTTCCTCCCGAATAGTTCATTACTCTAACTAACGGTGCTCTATTAATAGTTCGCAATAATGTTAAAAAAAAAAAAAAGATTAATGCTCGCCTTAAAAGTGGAGTTAGTCACCACTTGCCACGCGGAATTATACTTCACACGGACGGCACAATAACAGTTTGTTACCAAAGTCTAAACGATCCAGGACGGTGTACAGTCCTCGCGATTTTCAATGTCCGTTTACATTGCTAAGTACGCGCATGTCACAGCCCGCTATGACGTCACCCGAGGCGAGGCGCGATCGGACGTTAAGCTCGCGTGGACTAGGCGTTGGTCTAATGCGGAGTGAGCTTACTACTGCCTCTGCCGCTCTTTTTATATAGCTCCGGCGCGTACCGCCAAGAGAGCATCTGTTCTTTCCGTTGTATGCAGATGCCTGTAGCCTCCAAATGATCGCTATCTCAGGCACATAATCTTAAATATCACATTTAATAATAGCTTTACAAACTTCTCAATTTTTGTATACATACATCTGAGCAGTAAAGAAGCACGTAGAAAATCTAAGCCCGATAAAATTAAAACTTTACTCTCTAGAATTTTTACAATGGAACTAACGGTAGATTGTTACCTCTGAACCATAGCTTTATCAAGACTTGTATCAGCTGTTAATTATGCTACAAGACTAAAACTTGGTGTAGCTTTGTTAATTGTCCTATCTGATCATTGGTCTTAAAGAATTTGTTTTATCATTAAAATTTAAAGTACTTAATCTATAATGCTTATGTACATTTTACTCACAAAAGTAGTTTTTACTAAATTACTAAAAAACTAGAAGAGGTAACTGATTGTGGTATTTCCATTATTATTATTAGGGTGAACTGAAGCATCCTACCAATTTTCAATATTGTAGCTCTATTATTTCGCGCCTCTGATTTTTCCGAAAAACGCGGATTCTGGAGTCAATTTTAGTTTTATGGTTTTGGAAACCAGCACCACTCATTAATGACTTCTTACTGCACCTTCTCACCAAATTTTGGCTTCCTAGCGTCATTATTTAGCGCCTCCTATTTTTCTTTCAAAACGTGAATTTTACGTAAACTACTAATTTTATAACATTAAGATTTGTTACCTGAAACATTATTACATAGAACTATACTTTAACAAAGTTTTACACACAAATCTTAATTTTTACTTTTATGTTAAATGTGGTGCAATACTATATGCAGGCGCGTTACGATGACGTGACGCTACTAGCAGTGAACTAGGGTAAGTCCCGTGCACTCGCTCGCCTCTGTATCTTATACATGATACAGCGCTTGCTTTGCTTCAAAGGGATCACAAACTTAGCTTCGGAGGACGGCGTGGAGGGTAAAAATCGTAGAGAGAGACCAAGAGATGAATACACTAAGTAGATTTAGAAGGATGTAGGGTGCAGTAGGTACTGGGAGATGAAGAAGCTTGCACAGGATAGAGTAGCATGGAGAGCAGCATCAAACCAGTCTCTGAACTGGAGACCACAACAACAACAACAGTTTTAAATACTGTGGTGTGCTTTGACTAAGTTACCGCTACAATGTATGAAATGTGGGTACTGCTTTTGTTCATAAAATAATTTTTTTCGGTATCAGAACTAATATGAACAGATGTGTTTAATTAGTGAGGAGGGGTAGCCTGTGAAGATGACCATTTTATTTTTATTAATGTCTGCTGGCAGAACAGTGGCACTGGCGAGAGCCAGGCTCTGTAATTTTTTTTAATTTACTTCTATAAAGTTAGATGACACATATAACTGACGTAGTTAGATTACTGATTTATCGCCCCTTGCTATGCGGCAGTGCTGGCCAGCTGATAATACATCTCGATTATGCGAACATCGAACGAGACTAAACGTGAAGCGCTTTCCTTTTTGTTTGTAGCAAGACGACGATGCAGGTTTGTGTGTTTTGCAACCACATACAGATTCCATAAGTCTAGAATTTTGAAAACGTAGTGCCACTCAAGACTGTTAAAAGTACGAGCGTAGGGAACAGGTTCCCGGACTTCTTAAGTAGTAGAACCAAGTGCGGATCCCTCCGAGACAAGGGTATCGTCAGGAGTTCCCCAGGAAAGTGCGTTAGGAACGTTATTATTTTCTATATGTGTATATGATTTGCAGGACAGCGTGAGCAAGAATCTGTAGACGTTATTGTGGATGAGCGACTGCAAGGGGATAGGAGATGACTTACACAAAAATTTCTAGTTCATTTGATGAATCACAGCTAAATCACTCTAAGTGCAGATAAATAGGCAGAAAAGATGCTGAAATGTTCGAATACAGTGTGCTGCTTGGAACAGTCTAGGCGAACGAACATGTATGGAAGGAGAATGGTTGACTTCGATTTATTGGAAGAATTTTAGGGTAGTGAGGTTCATCTGTAAAGAAAACCATATATAGATCATTAGTGCGATTCACTTTTAAGTACTGATCAAGTGTTTGGATTCTCTACTAGGTCGGGCTACTACATTTGTTACATTTCGCGTAAGGATCACAAAGATAAGAGAAATTGGGGCTCGAATGGAGGTATATAGACAGTCTTTTGGTTTTGGTTCCTCACGCTATTTGCAAGTGGAGCAGGAAACGAAATGACTAGCAGCGGTACAAGATATTCTCTGCCAATCACTATCCTGTGGCTTCTGCATTAGTATTAGACATACAGGGTGTTACAAAAAGGTACGGCCAAACTTTCAGGAAACATTCCTCACACACAAATAAAGAAAAGATGTTATGTGGACATGTGTCCGGAAACGCTTAATTCCCATGTTAAGAGCTCATTTTAGTTTCGTCAGTATGTACTGTACTTCCTCGATTCACCGCCATGTTTTCATACGGGATACTCCATCTGTGCTGCTAGAACATGTTGCTTTACAAGTACGACACAACATGTGGTTCATGCACGATGGAGCTCCTGCACATTTCAGTCGAAGTGTTCGTACGACTCTCAACAACAGATTAGGTGACCGATGGATTGGTAGAGGCGGACCAATTCCATGGCCTCCACGCTCTCCTGACCTCAATCCTCTTGATTTTCATTTATGGGGGCATTTGAAAGCTCTTGTGTACGCAACCTCGGTACCAAATGTAGAGACTCTTCGTGCTCGTATTGTGGACGGCTGTGATACAATACGCCATTCTCCAGGGCTGCATCAGTGCATCAGGGATTCCATGCGACGGAGGGTGGATGCATGTATCCTCGCTAACGGAGGACATTTTGAACATTTCCTGTAGCAAAGTGTTTGAAGTCACGTTGGTACGTTCTGTTGCTGTGTGTTTCTATTCCATGATTAATGTAATTTGAAGAGAAGTAATAAAATGAGCTCTAACATGGAAAGTAAGCGTTTCCAGACACATGTCCACATAACATATTTTCTTTCTTTGTGTGTGAGGAATGTTTCCTGAAAGGTTGGCCGTACATTTTTGTAACACCCTGTATACGCGAACAGCTATGTAGTTCTCTCACACCGATCAACGATGTGATGAGGTACACAACTTCGATCGTTTAGTCGGCGTGTAACTAAGAGATTTATCGTCAACCATCTTTTCCACGTGAACACAAAACAAGAAGCGTACAATACCTGGGAAAAATAGCTATGGGGTAATCTCATGGCTTGCTGCTGCCTGCGAAACAGCGCAGAATAGTAAAACAGTTTGTATATATGTGAAAGAATCGAGCAACATTCTACAGAATAGATATCCGCAGCCCCAAAATTCCACACAGCACGCTCAAGGATTGTAGTGCGACGTTGTAGAGTAAATTTTTTTAACTAGCTGACACGGTTAGATTACTGATTTAATGGAGTACAATACATCTCGATTACGCAAATATCAGACTAGGCTAAATGTGAGGCGCTTTTCCTCTTCATCAGTATTTCTTTGTTTTTGTTTTTTAAGAGCCAAGGAGGCAGCGTTTTTCGTTGACTAAACTCATATTAATTTTGATCCTATGTAGTTTATGAGATAGGGTTTTTGTTATGCCATAGATAGCTTTTCCTTTTGTTGTACACACCATATGTTGTGAACAGTGCGAGAGAAGAAGTAGGAGGATTCCTTTATTCTGCATATTGCTGTATGAATCGAACTCAACATAACGTGGGAAATCCGCTGGCTACAACTTCTATTATTTGACACGAGAGGAAATGTGTTCTCATAGACATAGATGCGTCAGTGTGAAATTACTGTAAATTGGTTGCTGTCGCTGTGGGGGCAGCTACGCAACTTACATTTGTATGTGTATTCACAGTGATGTGTATAACGCTTGAGGAAGCGAAGAGTAAAACCGCTGACTGCATTTCTCCCCAACTCAGTAATTCACGCGTACACTGTGGTGCACGATATTCGAATGGCTTTTATTCATAGCAATAGTTTTAAAATAGAAGAAATAAAAATTTTGGATTTTCGCCGATGACATTGTAATTCTGTCAGAGGCAGCAAAGGACCTGGAAGAGCAGCTGAATGGAATGGACAGTGTCTTGAAAGGAGGATATGAGATGAACATCAACAAAATCAAAACGAGGATAAGGGAATGTAGTCGAATTAAATCGGGTGATGCTGTGGAAATTACGAGGGTCGGTCAAAAAGTAATGCCTCCCATTTTTTTTCTACTTAAAAAAATTAAGTTAAGTGAAAAATTTGAATTTGGCGCCATTCATCAAACCTTCTTCTGCAATCCACTGCAGTAGTAACTTTCTGTGTCAACAGGTGGCAGCACAGCAGAAGTTTGTAAGATGGCCGACATCGATGTTCGTTTGAGACAGCGTTGTGTGATTGAATTCTTGAATGCAGAAGGTGAAACGCCCATACGCATTCATGAAAGACTGAAGAAGGTGTATGGTGTTGTGACAGTGGATGTCAGCACTGTTAGACGATGGGTTCGTCGTTGTAAGGAAGCTGAAGGGCAAACACCGTTGACTGACGAAAAGCGGAGCGGCAGGCCGGTGAGTGCAGTGACTCCACACAACATTCAGCAAGTTGATGACATCATTCGTGGTGACCGTCGGGTGACTGCAGATGAAGTGTGTCGCATTATTTCTCTTAGTGAAGGCAGTGTGATCACGATTATTAAACAATTGGGGTACTCAAAAGTTTGTGCACGGTGGGTTCCAAGAATGTTAACCGATCAGAATAAAGAGGCAAGGAAAACAATAGCCTCCCAACACTTGCAGCGCTTCCGTTTGGAGGGAGATGAGTTTCTGAAAAAAATTGTGACCGGGGACGAAACATGGGTGCATTTTTTTGAACCCGAATCAAAGAGGCAGTCAATGGAGTGGCGTCACACAAGCTCGCCGAGGAAGAAAAAATTCAAAACTGTGCGATCGGCAGGGAAAGTTATGGCAACAGTTTTCTGGGATACAGAGGGTGTGATTCTGGTTGATTTTTTGGAGCAGGGATGCACAATAAATTCTGTTCAATACGTCACAACCCTCAAAAAACTTAAAGCACGTCTTCAGCGAGTTGGCCCAACAAAATCAATGGCAGATGTTCTTCTTTTGCATGACAATGCAAGACCACACACCAGTCGTCACACCTCTGACGAGATTGTCAAAATTGGATGGGAAGTTTTGCCTCATCCCCCATACAGCCCTGACCTGGCACCATCAGACTTCCGTCTGTTCGGGCCACTAAAAGAAGCTCATCGTGGGATTCATTTTGAAGATGAGGAGGCCGTCAAAACATCCGTGCGTCAATGGCTTAGGAAGCAGAGCTGTGATTTTTACCATGCTGGGATACATGCCCTTGTTCAAAGATGGACCAAAACTGTAGAGATGGGCGGAGATTACATTGAAAAATGACAAAATGATCCTCAATGTTGTGGTTTTCAACCTATGTAATTGCATTTAAATTTCCTGACAATTAAACGTAGCAAAAAAAATAGGAGGCATTACTTTTTGACTGACCCTCGTAAATTAGGAAATGAAACGCTTAAAGTAGTAAACTAGTTTTGCTATTTGGGGAGCAAAATAACTGATGATGGTCGAAGTAGAGAGGAAATAAAATGTACAATGGCAATGGCAAGGAAAGCGTTTCTGAAGAAGAGAAATTTGTTAATGTTGAGTTTAGATTTAAGTGTCAGGAAGTCGTTTCTGAAAGTATTTGTATGGATTAGAGCCATGTATGGAAGTGAAACATGGACGATAAATAGTTTGGACAGGAAGACAATAGAAGGTTTCGAAATGTGGTGCTACAGAAGAATGCTGAAGATTAGATGGGTAGATCATATAACTAATGAGGAGGTTTTGAATAGGATTGGGGAGAAGAGAAGTTTGTAGTACAACTTGACTAGCAGAAGGGATCGCTTGGTAGGACATGTTCTGAGGCATCAAGGGATCACAAACTTAGCTTCGGAGGACGGCGTGGAGGGTAAAAATCGTAGAGAGAGACCAAGAGATGAATACACTAAGTAGATTTAGAAGGATGTAGGGTGCAGTAGGTACTGGGAGATGAAGAAGCTTGCACAGGATAGGGTAGCATGGAGAGCAGCATCAAACCAGTCTCTGAACTGGAGACCACAACAACAACAACAGTTTTAAATACTGTGGTGTGCTTTGACTAAGTTACCGCTACAATGTATGAAATGTGGGTACTGCTTTTGTTCATAAAATAATTTTTTTCGGTATCAGAACTAATATGAACAGATGTGTTTAATTAGTGAGGAGGGGTAGCCTGTGAAGATGACCACTTTATTTTTATTAATGTCTGCTGGCAGAACAGTGGCACTGGCGAGAGCCAGGCTCTGTAATTTTTTTTAATTTACTTCTATAAAGTTAGATGACACATATAACTGACGTAGTTAGATTACTGATTTATCGCCCCTTGCTATGTGGCAGTGCTGGCCAGCTGATAATACATCTCGATTATGCGAACATCGAACGAGACTAAACGTGAGGCGCTTTCCTTTTTGTTTGTAGCAAGACGACGATGCAGGTTTGTGTGTTTTGCAACCACATACAGATTCCATAAGTCTAGAATTTTGAAAACGTAGTGCCACTCAAGACTGTTAAAAGTACGAGCGTAGGGAACAGGTTCCCGGACTTCTTAAGTAGTAGAACCAAGTGCGGATCCCTCCGAGACAAGGGTATCGTCAGGAGTTCCCCAGGAAAGTGCGTTAGGAACGTTATTATTTTCTATATGTGTATATGATTTGCAGGACAGCGTGAGCAAGAATCTGTAGACGTTATTGTGGATGAGCGACTGCAAGGGGATAGGAGATGACTTACACAAAAATTTCTAGTTCATTTGATGAATCACAGCTAAATCACTCTAAGTGCAGATAAATAGGCAGAAAAGATGCTGAAATGTTCGAATACAGTGTGCTGCTTGGAACAGTCTAGGCGAACGAACATGTATGGAAGGAGAATGGTTGACTTCGATTTATTGGAAGAATTTTAGGGTAGTGAGGTTCATCTGTAAAGAAAACCATATATAGATCATTAGTGCGATTCACTTTTAAGTACTGATCAAGTGTTTGGATTCTCTACTAGGTCGGGCTACTACATTTGTTACATTTCGCGTAAGGATCACAAAGATAAGAGAAATTGGGGCTCGAATGGAGGTATATAGACAGTCTTTTGGTTTTGGTTCCTCACGCTATTTGCAAGTGGAGCAGGAAACGAAATGACTAGCAGCGGTACAAGATATTCTCTGCCAATCACTATCCTGTGGCTTCTGCATTAGTATTAGACATACAGGGTGTTACAAAAAGGTACGGCCAAACTTTCAGGAAACATTCCTCACACACAAATAAAGAAAAGATGTTATGTGGACATGTGTCCGGAAACGCTTAATTCCCATGTTAAGAGCTCATTTTAGTTTCGTCAGTATGTACTGTACTTCCTCGATTCACCGCCATGTTTTCATACGGGATACTCCATCTGTGCTGCTAGAACATGTTGCTTTACAAGTACGACACAACATGTGGTTCATGCACGATGGAGCTCCTGCACATTTCAGTCGAAGTGTTCGTACGACTCTCAACAACAGATTAGGTGACCGATGGATTGGTAGAGGCGGACCAATTCCATGGCCTCCACGCTCTCCTGACCTCAATCCTCTTGATTTTCATTTATGGGGGCATTTGAAAGCTCTTGTGTACGCAACCTCGGTACCAAATGTAGAGACTCTTCGTGCTCGTATTGTGGACGGCTGTGATACAATACGCCATTCTCCAGGGCTGCATCAGTGCATCAGGGATTCCATGCGACGGAGGGTGGATGCATGTATCCTCGCTAACGGAGGACATTTTGAACATTTCCTGTAGCAAAGTGTTTGAAGTCACGTTGGTACGTTCTGTTGCTGTGTGTTTCTATTCCATGATTAATGTAATTTGAAGAGAAGTAATAAAATGAGCTCTAACATGGAAAGTAAGCGTTTCCAGACACATGTCCACAAACATATTTTCTTTCTTTGTGTGTGAGGAATGTTTCCTGAAAGGTTGGCCGTACATTTTTGTAACACCCTGTATACGCGAACAGCTATGTAGTTCTCTCACACCGATCAACGATGTGATGAGGTACACAACTTCGATCGTTTAGTCGACGTGTAACTAAGAGATTTATCGTCAACCATCTTTTCCACGTGAACACAAAACAAGAAGCGTACAATACCTGGGAAAAATAGCTATGGGGTAATCTCATGGCTTGCTGCTGCCTGCGAAACAGCGCAGAATAGTAAAACAGTTTGTATATATGTGAAAGAATCGAGCAACATTCTACAGAATAGATATCCGCAGCCCCAAAATTCCTCACAGCACGCTCAAGGATTGTAGTGCGACGTTGTAGAGTAAATTTTTTTAACTAGCTGACACGGTTAGATTACTGATTTAATGGAGTACAATACATCTCGATTACGCAAATATCAGACTAGGCTAAATGTGAGGCGCTTTTCCTCTTCATCAGTATTTCTTTGTTTTTGTTTTTTAAGAGCCAAGGAGGCAGCGTTTTTCGTTGATTAAACTCATATTAATTTTGATCCTATGTAGTTTATGAGATAGGGTTTTTGTTATGCCATAGATAGCTTTTCCTTTTGTTGTACACACCATATGTTGTGAACAGTGCTGTATGAATCGAACTCAACATAACGTGGGAAATCCGCTGGCTACAACTTCTATTATTTGACACGAGAGGAAATGTGTTCTCATAGACATAGATGTGTCAATGTGAAATTACTGTAAATTGGTTGCTGTCGCTGTGGGGGCAGCTACACAAGTTGCTTTCGAAAACTTATTTGTAATACCGTGTGCTTTGACTAGGTTAACGCCACAATATACGAAATATAGGTCCTATATTTCTTAATATAATAACTATTTTTTCGACGCTGGAGGTAATATTAAAAGATATGTTTAATCATCAAGGAGAGTGAGGCTATGTAGAAGACAACCAACTTTTATTATTATGCCCGCAGTAGAATTCGTCTCTAGAGAGTTAAGTGTAACGAGAACTGTGCAGCGGTCTTATCACTCTAGCGCGCAGGTCGGGTATCATACCGCGCTCCCATGTGCCGTACATGTGTCGCTCATCATATGGTGCATGTGAAAGTATGTTCAAATGTGTGTGAAATCTTATGGACTTAACTGCTAAGGTCATCAGTCCCTAAGCTTACACTCTACTTAACCTAAATTATCCTAAGAACAAACGCACACACCCATGCCCGAGGGAGGACTCGAACCTCCGCCGGGATGCGAAAGTATGATGAGTTATTACGACAGTGTATTATGTAACCAAAAAAATTACGATGGCAGTGCGTTATGTGAAACAAATAATTCGGTACTTTGACGGCTGTTATTGAATGATTATTTCTTCACACTGGCGAATAACACTAAGGCTGGCGGAAGGGAGATAGTTGCACACACACTCGCCTGCACATATTGCATGTATCAGGGGCGCTGCGATGCATGTGCCAAGGCCACCGTGGCTGCGAATGCCGTCTGTCGAGACCTTCCAGAGGACGAGATGGACACACACCGCGTGACGTAGCAGCAGCGTTGGAGCTGTGACCTCGTCAGAGAGCTGGTACATCGCCCCTACTTTTGGTAAATATTGACGTTTACGGCCATCATCACAAGTTCAAACCAATGTAGTAAACTGATTGCACTGTGTGTGTACTAGTCTTCTTCTAGCAACCCTATTAGACATATATATGGGGACGAACACACCCCTATTAACGTGATACAGCTATAAAATACTGCAATGTGCCACAATCAGAATCTGACGGTTAGAAGGGTCTCAAGCTTTTCAAAAAATGGTTCAAATGGCTCTAAGCACTATGGGACTTCACATCTTGGGTCATCTTTCCCCTAGACGTAGAACTACTTAAACTTAACTAACCTAAGGACATCACATACATCCATGCCCGAGGCAGGATTCGAACCTATGACCGTAGCAGCAGCAGCACGGTTCCAGACTGAAGCGACTAGAGACACTCGGTCACGGCGGCCGGCTCTCAAGCTTTCACAAGTTCAATTAGCTGGTAGTGCTGGCACACACAGTTTCGTATTTCAAACCGCGATGTATGTCGCGCTGTTTTGATTCATATTTTAATTTTCTTTAACTTACGTAGGTCGAATGCAACAACATCGAAACAGGGATGTTCTATCCGTATACCCGACAGAGTTTTTATTTTGCATCTTCGCAGATTCAATTCGGTGAGTGACTGAAGTTCATAAATGGCACTAAGCACTATGGGACTTAACTTCTAAGGTCATCAGTCCCCTAAAACTTAGAACCACTTAAACCTAACTAACCTAAAGACGTCACACTCATCCATGCCCGAGGCAGGATTCGAACCTGCGACCGTAGTGGTCGCACGGTTCCAGACAGTAGCGCCTAAAACCGCTCGGCCACCCCGGCCAGCTCGATGTGTACGTCCGCAGGCAGTGTAAAAGCAGGTATAACCTCGCCTTAATAGTCCGATTAGAACATTTTCTGCTATTTTGCATAATATGCTACGATGTCATTAATTTATTCTGTCAAACTCTCTTTGCTCGCCATTTTTAGTTTTCCTTCTCATTGCAGCGAACGACGGAAATCACGTGATAGGAATAATTTGTTATAACAAATGGCCACTCCCTAATCCTCTCACTACAGGGAACTGAGCTAGAATGGAGAGCATATTGCCCGAAAGCAGTGCAGCCCCTTAATCCCCTCAACAACACGAAGTGCAGACAGCAAACGATGGCAATCGAATTATAAAAATTAAAATTGATCAAAGGGTGGAGGCCTGAGATTGTAAGCCATTGTCCGAGACACCTATACTTTGCGACCCCACAGCGATTGACAGAGTGTATGTTGACTTCAGTTTAATGCTATTGGTCGACTTCCACCTACCCTTCCTTTCTCTCCTCCCCTCCCGGGGGATCTTGAGACGTGTCGCCAGAGGCATTCAATATGACAGTCACAACTGCATCGACAGTAATATAACACCTAAAGTCATTTGAAGATGATTTCGTAAAGGCAGTGATACCCTACTACTCTTAATCATTTACGTACCTGCCAGTGTTTTGTACGTGTACGAAGTTACGTGGATATGCGGCAATGTCTACTGCGTGCTTCAATTTTTCTGTCGGGCTGTGTATAAGACCAATTGTTGATGAAGTGGGTGGCAACACCTCTGTGAAGTTTGAAAGTAAGGGGATGAGGTACTTGAGGAAGTAAAGCATTAAAGATGGGTCGTGAGTCTTGCTAGGGTAGCTCAGTTGGTTGAGCACTAGCTCACGAAAGGCAAAGGTCCAGGGCTGTAGTCCCGGCCCGGCACACAGTTGTTATCTGCCACGAAGTCTCAAATTAGGTCTTGTGCGGCCCACAGCGCAAGCGGCCAAAAAAACTTCGGTGCGGCCGTGATGTTTCTTTCTGCCTATTCATGAGCAATACATTAGACTTCTTTACGCATAGTCTCATCTGCCAGACCCTGCACCCAGCGCCAGTTCACTACATATATTCGGGCAGGTACTTTCTTACGTTAGTGCAAGGTTGTTCCTGGGGTTTTGGCTGATGTCCACCAATATTGTCTTGCTTCGTTCGGAAGCAAAATTAGTGCAATTTATTGAAGTACGGAGCTTCGAAGACAGAACAGCGGGAGCGGCGGGTTAAAATATTTAAGTAGCTCGGACACAATTCTCATCAAAATATTGTTATTTAAAAAGTTTTAAAACTTCGGAACAATTTCCTACTTACCTTAGCAAGAGCGAGGTCATCCGACTCTGGGCGTTGTTCGTCGCTTGTATCCTTTGAAATACTGCTCAATATTTCAGAGTCTGCGCTAATGCCATCGCCCTGGAGAACAAATAAGTATCACTGAAGCGCCAGATAAGTTTGACGCTATTAGGAGCCATTCGAATCTCAACAGCAACTCTAGTGTAATACACTCCTGGAAATGAAAAAAAGAACACATTGACACCGGTGTGTCAGACCCACCATACATGCTCCGGACACTGCGAGAGGGCTGTACAAGCAATGATCACACGCACGGCACAGCGGACACACCAGGAACCGCGGTGTTGGCCGTCGAATGGCGCTAGCTGCGCAGCATTTGTGCACCGCCGCCGTCAGTGTCAGCCAGTTTGCCGTGGCATACGGAGCTCCATCGCAGTCTTTAACACTGGTAGCATGCCGCGACAGCCTGGACGTGAACCGTATGTGCAGTTGACGGACTTTGAGCGAGGGCATATAGTGGGCATGCGGGAGGCCGGGTGGACGTACCGCCGAATTGCTCAACACGTGGGGCGTGAGGTCTCCACAGTACATCGATGTTGTCGCCAGTGGTCGGCGGAAGGTGCACGTGCCCGTCGACCTGGGACCGGACCGCAGCGACGCACGGATGCACGCCAAGACCGTAGGATCCTACGCAGTGCCGTAGGGGACCGCACCGCCACTTCCCAGCAAATTAGGGACACTGTTGCTCCTGGGGTATCGGCGAGGACCATTCGCAATCGTCTCCATGAAGCTGGGCTACGGTCCCGCACACCGTTAGGCCGTCTTCCGCTCACGCCCCAACATCGTGCAGCCCGCCTCCAGTGGTGTCGCGACAGGCGTGAATGGAGGGACGAATGGAGACGTGTCATCTTCAGCGATGAGAGTCGCTTCTGCCTTAGTGCCAATGATGGTCGTATGCGTGTTTGGCGCCGTGCAGGTGAGCGCCACAATCAGGACTGCATACGACCGAGGCACACAGGGCCAACACCCGGCATCATGGTGTGGGGAGCGATCTCCTACACTGGCCGTACACCTCTGGTGATCATCGATGGGACACTGAATAGTGCACGGTACATCCAAACCGTCATCGAACCCATCGTTCTACCATTCCTAGACCGGCAAGGGAACTTGCTGTTCCAACAGGACAATGCACGTCCGCATGTATCCCGTGCCACCCAACGTGCTATAGAAGGTCTAAGTCAACTACCCTGGCCAGCAAGATCTCCGGATCTGTCCCCCATTGAGCATGTTTGGGACTGGATGAAGCGTCGTCTTACGCGGTCTGCACGTCCAGCACGAACGCTGGTCCAACTGAGGCGCCAGGTGGAAATGGCATGGCAAGCCGTTCCACAGGACTACATCCAGCATCTCTACGATCGTCTCCATGGGAGAATAGCAGCCTGCATTGCTGCGAAAGGTGGATATACACTGTACTAGTGCCGACATTGTGCATGCTCTGTTGCCTGTGTCTATGAGCCTGTGGTTCTGTCAGTGTGATCATGTGATGTATCTGACCCCAGGAAAGTGTCAAGTAAGTTTCCCCTTCCTGGTACAATGAATTCACGGTGTTCTTATTTCAATTTCCAGGAGTGTATGACTGTCTTACTATGGCTCAAAATGTTCATGTGTTAATTTTGGAATGAAACATTTCAGCTACCAGCCATACATGATCTCTTCAAATCTTATTTCCTCCTTACTTAAAATACAATACTTCAGAAGACAGCAAGCACCTACCACGTTAAAAGAGACACTGCTTGATTTAAAAAAATGTGAATCAAAATCATCAGGAGGTAAGGATGCTGATGACACAAGTGACTAACAGTGATAAGCGATAAACGTTTTCGGCCAACAAATCGCTGCTTTAAATGCCGGTATGGTTCCTCGGAAAGGGCACGGCCGACTTCCTTCCCTGTCCTTCCCTAATCCGATGACACCGATGACCTCTCTGTTTGGTCTCTTCCCCCACAACCAACCAACCAAATCGCTGCTTTAACCTCACAGTGTTTTAAGTTTTCATGACTTGGAGTTTCTACAAGTCTCGACATCGAATCAAAAAAGTTAGTTCGCTTCGGCATAGGTTGGCGCATGAATGCTCTTAAGTTGTGCCAAAGGCTCTTCTCATAGAGATGAATTCGTTAATTAAGCTATGCAAATTATAATTTTAGACCAATGATAACTTTTAGTGTCTGTAAATGGTCGATTCTGTAATATACAACTAAAAAAATTGTTCATTTTAAGGGTAGCACGAAGGTAATCAGAACCGAATTGCAAGCGCAAGAATCGCAAAGAAAATCCACCATCGCCTCGTTGCAAGAACCGTCATGTCGTTCGCTTCAAGTCATTTAGGGAAACCATAGAAAACTTAAATTATGATGGTCAAAATTTACTTTGAAGCCCACTCTCTTCGAATATGAATTAAGTGTTCAAATAGAAGGTCTCCTCGCTGAATTTGGACAGTTGCCATCTTTGTAGATTAGCACGACTACAAACTCCACTTCGCGGACTGTATTGTGGGGATATTTTCATATTCGACGCAGAAGTCTGCAAGTAATTTACGGTGGAGAGTCCGATTAGCTGTACCGTGCACAATGCATTCGTCAACTATTTCTAGATTTTAGAAAAGCTTTTGACTCAGTATCACATCAACAGTCATTTAAGAAAGTGTGATTATATGAGGTTTCAAACGAAATTTGTGACTGGATTGAGAATTTCTCGATAGCGAGGACGCAGCCTGTTGCCTTGGATGCGAGTCATCGACAGATGTGGATGTAACTTCAGGCGTACATAGGGACCCTTTGTGTTCGTATTAATGACATTGGAAACAGCATTAATAATAGCTACGGATTTTTGTAGACGATGCAGCTGTTTATAAAGAAATGCTGACTGAAAAAAATGTGCACAAATATTCAGACAGATCTTTATCAAATTTCGAAGTGGAGCAACTTTGTCAACTTACGTTAAATGTTCACAAATATAAAACTGTGTGCTTCACAAAACGAAAAACCGTTGTAATTATGACTGAAATATCAGTGAATCATGAATGGGATCAGCTAGTTCATACAAGTATCTGGGTCTAACAGTACAGGGTGTCTTACTCAAACCTTCCTGATATCAAGGACTCAGGAGAGAAAAACCACTATAGATACGACAATGAAAAATGCTCCCCATTGTAGAGCATCTTAAGAATTTATATTCCCGCTTCAGAAATGCCAAGTATCGTCGCCAGAGTGTAGCATGGTCGCATGAAGTGAAAATGGCGACTCCACAGCAGTGAGTGCAAGCAGTGATGTGATTTGCAGAAACAAACTCGCCGATTACTGTGCAAATAAATTATCGTCGAGTGTATGAGTGAGACCCACCTGATGTGAAAACAACTAAGGAATGGTATGGGATGTTTCTGGCAATGGGAAGTGTTTTGAAATATGCTGACAGTTTCAGAAGAGGCAGTGGAGGACATCAGACAAAACGTTTTCAAGAAGAGCACGTAAAACAATTTGTCAAGCATCTAGGCAACTTGATGTACCTTGATCATGATTGCATCGTGTAGTTCACCAGCGTCTTCGTATGTGAGCTTACAAAGTGCAAATTCTGCAACATCTGAGCCGGCCGGGATGGCCGAGCGGTTCTAGGAGCTACAGTCTGGAGCCGCGCGACCGCTGCGGTCGAAAATTCGAATCCTGCCTCGGGCATGGATGTGTGTGATGTCCTTAGGTTAGTTAGGTTTAAGTAGTTCTAAGTTAAGTCCCATAGTGCTCAGAGCCATTTTAACCATTTTTTGCAACATCTGACGCCAAACGACGAACCACGCCGATAACAATTTGCTGCGAATACACTGCAGCTTACTGATATGGATGCTAGCTTCCTGGGAAGATGTTTGTTCTCAGATGAGGCAACCTTTCATCTATCAGGAAGGGTTAATAGGCATAATGTTCGGATTTGGGATTCGCAAAATCTGCATGTTGTCATTGAACATGTTCATGATAGCCCTAAACTAAACGTCTGCTGTTGGTTAATGAATTACAGGATTGTGGGACCGTTCTTCTTTGCGGAACAAACAGTGAATGCGACAGTGTAACTGGACATCATGGAGCAGTTTGTGTACCCTCAGATACAAGACTTGCAACCCAGCATCGTTTTTCAACAAGATGGAGCTTCGCTCCATTGGTCAACGGCTGATTGCAAGTTCCTGGATAGGAAATTTCCCAGTCGTTGGATCGGACGTGGAGGACCCATTGCCAGGCCACCACGTTCACCCAACATAACGCCACTTGATTCCTTCATGTGAGGAATCGTGAAGGACCACATGTATGCGACCAAAGTGGACGATATTCCTACGTAGCGACGTCGTATCACTAATGCAATTGCAACAACAACAGAGGATATGTTACAAAGAACTTGGCAAAAAATCGAATGTAGACTCGATATTCTTTGTGCTTCAAATGGTTCACTTGTAGAGATGTATTGATGATAAATAAATAAATTCTTTGGAACGCTCTACAAGTCGAATCTACTGTGGTTTTTTTCCCTGGGTGTTTGAAATCAGGGAGGTTTGAGTGGGACACTCTGTATATAAGAAAATGAAATGGTTAAGCAGATAGTAAAAATCGGGGATACTGGACGTATACAAAGAAAAGCAACATGACTGCTTACATATTTGTTTGACTCACAGGGGAGGGGAGGGGGGGCACCTTGCAAGATGTAAGGGGAATGAGGGCAGATATTTTTATGCGAGGGTTGGAACTTGAATAGTGGCAACTATTTATTCACAACCGATACAAGAGAGTTACATGTTTGCACCAGTTACTGTCCTTCAGAGTAGTCACCAGCGTTGTGTAGAACCCGTTACCAGAGATGTGAAAGACGTAGTACACCGTTAGCAGAGTCTGTTCTGTTGATGGTGCGAATGGAGCGGTCTAAAGTTATGGTGATTCTCGTGTACGACTCTAATGCTGTTATCCTAACGCATTACATTCCTCCATGGCAGACCGTCAATTCACACTGTTCGTTTTTGGAGCATCACCTGCAACCACCTTTACGAAAAACGTGACGACATTTTATACGCAACCCACCCATCATTTTGCACGACAATGCGCGGGCGCACAGAGCGCAAGCTGTGGCTGCTCTGTTCGGTCGATGAGACTAGGGTGTACGGTAGCATCCACCATACTCCCTGGACTTAAGTCCTTGTGACTTTGATTTGATTCCAAAGATGAAGGAACCACTTCGTGGCAATAGTTTCAGATCTGTTCCAGAGATTCGACAAGCAGTAGGCCGCTCCATTCGCACCGTCAACAAAACAGGCTCTCTAACGGTATACTACGCCTTTCACACCGCTGACAACGGGTTCTACAGAACGCTGGTGACTACTTTGAAGGACAGTAACAGGTGAAAACATGTAACTCTTTTGTATCGGTTGTGAATAAATAGTTGCCACTATTTATGTTCCAACCCTCGTATGTGCTACCTTGATACATACGTACATCAGTGTCTTGCTTGTGTTTTCTCTGCAATGACCCGACCCACTGCCCCAGGGAAAACAAACATTAATGGCTTGCCCTTGCCTTATGTACCTGAAAGTATTAACAAACCTAAAAAGATACTACACCTAATAGCTACAATTATTTGTCTGCAAATGAAGTAAATACTGATGTGAAAAGTAAGTTCAAAAAAATGGTTCAAATGGCTCTGAGCACTATGGGACTAAACATCTGAGGTCATCAGTCCCCTAGAACGTACAACTACTTAAACACATATCATAATTACACTTGTAGTCTCCATTGTCTACAGCAAGTGTTGTTTGTAAATGGTAGATCTCAATGGGACTTAACTTCTGAGCTCATCAGTCCCCTAGAACTTAGAACTACTTAAACCTAACTAACCTAAGGACATCACACACATTCATGCCCGAGGCAGGATTCGAACCTGCGACCGTAGCAGTCACGCGGTTCCGGACTGAGCGCCTTAACCGCGAGACCACCGCGACCGGCGAAAAGTAAGTAAACCGTTTATTGTTTCAAAATTAATCGCCATAACTGTTCGTACATTGATCCCACTATGAACAAGACTGTCAATGTCTTAATGAAAAAATGTTTGTGGTTGCCTAAGGAAACCTGATTGTACCAACGGGTCCACTTATTCGTCCGAAACTCCAAAAAAATATGGAAAGCGTATGGGGGGGGAGGGGGATCGCGATCTTATGGCGGATCTGTGAGGACTTCCCAGAGAGACTTCTGGAGCGTACTCGAAACTGCCTTCGCATCATCTGGCCAGGCATTATCCTGCAACAAAATGACGCTGCCCGTCAACAATCCTAGGCATTTGGATCTGATGGCTCGTTTTAAATTTTTGCACATTTCAAAGAAAATGGCAAAAACGTTCGTAAACAAGTCTAGCAATGGCTTTGTCTTGTGAGTAACGAATGGCGATAGGCGCGCCGCCATCATATCGCTGGCCGCGGTCTGTGCTTGCGTGCTCTAGAAGATAGACACCAACGACCCAGCTAAAGCATGCTCACAAAGGTTCAAGAAACGGTATTAAGCGAGTAATCTAGCAGCATACTACATTCCCCTGCGTATCGCTCCCGCAGGAGCCTTAAAGACGAGATTATTTGTAGATTAATTACAGTGCGCACAGAGGCACACGCAGTCACTGTTCCCACTGTCCATGTGTGAAAGGAGCGGGAACAAACTCTAATAAGAGATACAACGGAATGTAAATACCCTCCACTGTTCACTTCACAATGGTTATCTGCGCACAGATGTAGATGTAGATTTGACAAACTTGTGCCACGACTTTGACGAGCATTTACTGAAGAGAGGTAACAGTTTCGGAATATGGTGCTACAGGATGAGAAATTCGTTGTAAAAATTGTTTTGGGGAAGGAAATCGGGCATCCCCTTTCAGAAGTGCCAACGCGGCATTCACCCCATGTGATTTAGGAAAATTACGTATGGGGATTTGAACCGCCCCCCTCATCGTCTTATCAATGAGCCGCCTCGCACGGTGACGTCATGGGGCTGAGACAGGCAGCATGTTTTTATGAAAAAGGAAAGTAGTTACCGGCATTCAACGTGCTGAAGAAGATTGTTATTCAGGGATATAAATGGACCATTCGTATCCTAGATGCCTTAAGTATTAATAGTAGGCTATCTGAACAAGGTAAGTATGACCCTCTCATTCAGCATTCTGATACGGTGAGAACGAACTTAACTTCCAGCTCACCATCACTTTATCACTAACACGAAATAGCTCAGCTTGAGAACAGTCTCACAGTATAACGGATAGAGAGAAGACTAGATTAGATTACATTAAATGTAATCTTAGATCCAATTGATCCATAGTCAGGAATCCCAAGTATGAAGAACATGTCAGAAAAACAAGAATACACATTAAATATTTACAATAAAAACAAGTATACTAATCAGTTAATATACCTTCCACATAAAGAAAGTGAAATGATCCTCATTGATATGGAATAACTAAAAAAGATCTTAAGCGTATCTTCACTTTAAAAGCGATAAATATTAAATTTTAAAGGACTTATTTACAATGATTGCATCACTGCATTGAAAGTTCTGTGATGTGTTCCTCCCAGGTCAATTTATTATCAAGCTGCAGTCCCAAGAATTTAACACTGTCCGCTTCTTCTATCCGTTTGTCATCATATTTTAGGCATATACTGGTGGAAATCGCTTACAAGTTCTGAACTGAATGCAGTGGTTTTTTTAAAAGTTTAGTAACAAAGAATTGTCTAGGAACCATTTACCGACGACTCTACGACACCTCTTGATTTGTTATTTATTGCAATGTTTTTATCATCTGTAAGAAAAATAAATTTGGCACCTGAAAATGTTACTGAGGAAAAGTAAGGGTCTTAATATTGAACCTTGTGGGACCCCACACGTAATTAGTTCTCAATTGGATGATGCCTGATAGTTTAATAAATGTGTCTTTCTAATTGCATTTTTTTCCTGTGAAAGGTACAGGATTTGAACCATTTTGCAGCATTCCCAGTTACACCGCAAAATTTTAAGACATGCGAATGATTTTCACCTACATTCTACTTTCACTGAGCACAGTTGTACTTGTACTTATCTGGAATTCTGGAGAACCTTATGAACCATAGCAAAGCAGCTAGGCTGACAAAATATCAGTGTGAAACCGAAACAGAATGTACTGTGACCTCAACAAAAATAATTCAAGAAGTAGTTCGCTGTAATTGAAAGTACGAGGTACAGTCATATGGAGCAACAGTAGTGACTGAAAATCAAAGGTGTCAAGTACTTACATCACATCACTAATCATGTTTGTTTTTATTAATGAATTCTTTAGTGTCTACTTTCGTTCTGGAAAGAGATAGATTTCATACTCCAGAATGCTTCCTCTCCCATCAGAATCGTTTGTATTTGTGGAGCTAAGGTAACTGTTCGTGTTTCTTTCTGTTTTTGTTTTTCTCCACGTGTATCTGCTTACCTTGGCGACTGGGAAATACTGTGCTTCTGACTGCTGTCCATCATCGGTCTCCTTAGACATACTTCTCCACATTCGTGTGCCTTCGCTGTCTCCCTCATTCTGCAGCAAGAAGAAAACACAACCATATGGCGCAGAAGACATAAAGAGCAGCCAATAGAACCATACGAACACCACTAACAACTAGAAAATTCGAAGCCAGATATGAAGCAAGTCCTTCAAAATTCCGTGTAAGTATCTCCTAAATGATGTCCCTGTCTACAACTTGCTTTTCTCTGGTGCTGTATGTACAAAGATCCCCTATAAAAGAATTGTGCTGAATAAGAGAGAAAGTAAAAATATACATTCCAGTTTATGCAATAAATCTGACGTTTTGCGTAACTACATTCAGTCCAACTTAGGACTCTTCTTTCTTTTAATAAAAAAGGAGTGGTTTTGACAGATTTGGGAGGTGATAGTAGGCATTTATTTGTCTTTTTCTGGAACTGAAACTTTGTCCTACATCTCCAAATCGATGCATAGACTCTATCGGTGTTTTTCACACTTTGCAGAATACAACACGCATAAACTGCTAATAAATTTTATTATGTCCCTTCAAAGCGATTGTTACGCATTACGAGACTGTAAAGAAAAACGTTTCACTCCAAAATGGCGCCAACGACTCGGAAAGAACCTCAGGTCTAAATGTCAACAGAACTGTTCTGAGTATGTCACCGCATCATCATAGCATGGATCAACGTTCTGGCCTGTGTTGCAAGTTGTCTTAGTCATGGTGGCGTATATAAGAATGACTGTCCCTTGGAACTTTGACCACAACGGTGATCCACATTAGGGCGTGATGACGCAGTCTCGTACCTAGAACATTTTTTATTGACGTTGTTTACGGTCGAGCAAGCAAACATTAGCAAATACAGCCTACTCTGTGATGATGATGATGATGATGAAGATGATGTGGAGATGAGGATAACGTTGTTGATGATGATGGAGATGAGGACAGCGCTAACGACGATAATGATGAGTTGACATATTTCTTGTCCTTGAATCTCCTACTGCTGTTAAGAATTTTTAGGATTTGTCTCCCTACTTGTTGCTTTTAGAGAAGAACACAATGATCTTTTTACCTGCTTACCTTCGTGAGGGCATACTCCTCCAGTTCTGGACGCTCTTCACTGCTATCCTTTGATATGCTACTCCATCCTGGCGAGTTTTCGGCAAATCCGTCTCTCTGTGGAAGACAAAAATATGAAAACCTTAAAGGAGTATTAACTCGAGTAAGATCACTGAACGAAATGATGGGCATCCTGTTAACTCGTGTAAGGTCACTGAACAAAATAATTGGCATCCTGCCCTCCCCCACGACCCCTCAAAATAACACGCTGGTCGCTTTTGAGCGCTGTAGATGGTGTAGAAACTGGTTGCACACAGTCAAGTGACCCTCCACTGGCTGAGAAGTAGTATATATGTGCTACCTTACATCGAATCAGTGCAGTAACATAGATCTACGTGGAGCCGTGACAGAAAGCCGAAATTATCGTGTTTGGACATGCCCGTGATACACCATTAATTAAGTTGCCGGATTTGTTGGTATATCGATGCTGTCTGTTCGATGTGTTCACAAGGAATGGCGTGCCACTGGCAGGCACGGACATAAAAAGATCCTAATCGACAGTGACCGGAGACGTTACACCTCATCAGTGACAATCGCTTACAAACCCAGCAGGAATTTGTGCTGTCAGTGAATGCAGGTCCTTCTCAACTAGTTTCAGGGCGAATGCTGGGAAGGGAACTTCATGCAATGGACATTTAGAGTCCGGTACCTCGTAAAAGACCTTTGTACACAGCGGCACATAAAGCTCCGTGCCTTCAGTGGGCCAGCAACACAGAGCTTAGTGAAGGCGTGCAGTGTGGTATGACGAGTCGCGATTTTGTTTCTTTTCAGATGATACAAAGCGCGCACTCCACCGACACTTCAAAAAAGCGTTTACGCTGCATTGTATAAGGGTGTAGTTCAAGCCAAAGGCCTGTTCTTCGATGTTTTTGCGAGTGGTTTTCGTAGCACGACTTGTACCCACTCTTACATTTTATAATGGCAGGAACCGGGATATGTATTTCAACATTGTTGGTGACCAACTGCTGCACTTTTTCTATATCTTCACGATGTATATCTTGTGGCCACTCTATTCTTCCCTGACTACAGCAACCGTGCTCACTACATCGCACGCATATGCTTCTGATTTGACGAACCCTCATGCATTTTACTCTAGCTCAAATGGTCCCCTAAACCACCTGATTTTGACCGCATAGAAAATTTTTACAGTTGGTTTGAACAGTGGATACAATGAAAGAATCAACACCCCTGTAATTTGGAAGCTGTGTGGGATCTAGCCGTCAATACGTGGCTCGAGCTGGATATGGCAGACCTGAAGAAAATTCCTTGGCGAATAATTGAGGGCATTTTCAAGGATGGGGGGGGGGGATCATATGGTATTATGATGACATCTCCTAAAAGTGACCGATTTGTTGTCCGATTTTATTATAAGAAAGAAAGATTATTTCTTCGATCAATTTGAATACTTATAGTGCAAGTAAATTGTCTTGCTAGCAATTCTGTGTAGTCAAAGACACACCTATATGAGGTTCTACTTGATTATACACTACTGGCCATTAAAATTGCTACACCACGAAGATGACGTGCTACAGACGCGAAATTTAACCGACAGGAAGAAGATGCTGTGATATGCAAATGATTAGCTCTTCAGAGCATTCACACAAGGCTGGCGCCGGTGGCGACACCTACAACGTGCTGACATGAGGAAAGTTTCCAACCGATTTCTCATACACAAACAGCAGTTGACCGGAGTTGCCTGGTGAAACGTTGTTGTGATGCCTCGTGTAAGGAGGAGAAATGCGTACCATCACGTTTCCGACTTTGATAAAGGTCGGATTGTAGCCTATCGCGACTGAAGTTTATCGTATCGCGACACTGCTGCTCGCGTTGGTCGAGATCCAATGACTGTTAGCAGAATATGGAATCGGTGGGTTCAGAAGGGTAATATGGAACGCCGTGCTGGATCCCAACGGCTTCGTATCACTAGCAGTCGAGATGACAGGCATCTTATCCGCATGGCTGTAACGGATCGTGCAGCCACGTCTCGATCCCTGAGTCAACAGATGGGGACGTATGCAAGACAACAACCATCTGCACGAACAGTTCGACGACGTTTGCAGCAGCATGGACTATCAGTTCGGAGACCATGGCTGCGGTTACCCTTGACACTGCATCACCGACAGGAGCGCCTGCGATGGTGTACTCAATGACGAACCTGGGTGCACGAATGGCAAAACGTCATTTTTTCGTATGAATCCAGGTTCTGTTTACAGCATCATGATGGTCGCATCCGTGTTTGGCGACATCGCGGTGAACGCACATTGGAAGCGTGTATTCGTCATCGACATACTGGCGTATCACCTGGCGTGATGCTATGGGGTGTCATTGCTTACACGTCTGGGCCACCTCTTGTCGGCATTGACGGCACTTTGAACAGTAGAAGTTACATTTCGTATGTGTTACGACCCGTGGCTCTACCCTTCATTCGATCCCTGCGAAACCCTACATTTCAGCAGGATAATGCGCGACCGCATTTTGCAGGTCCTGTACGGGCCTTTCTGGATACAGAAAATGTTCGACTGCTGCCCTGGCCAGCACATTCTCCAGATCTCTCACCAACTGAAAAATTCTGGTCAATGGTGGCCGAGCAACTGGCTCGTCACAATACGCCAGTCACTACTCTTGATGAGCTGTGGTATCGTGTTGAAGCTGCATGGGCAGCTGTACCTGTACACGCCATCCAAGCTCTGTTTGACTCAGTCCCCAGGCGTATCAAGGCCGTTATTATGGCCAGAGGTGGTTGTTCTGGGTACTGATTCCTCAGGATCTATGCACCCAAATTGCGTGAAAATGTAATCACGTATCAGTTCTAGTATAATATATTTGTCCGATGTATAATACATTTGTCCATTGATTATCCGTTTATCATCTGCATTTCTTCTTGGTGTAGCAATTTTAATGGAAAGTAGTGTATGTCTGTATTCGCCATATGATAACACCTCCAAAGGCAGTACTATATGCTTTTTGACGTACTCATTCTCTATCACTGAGATGATGAATATGAGCATTGACTTAACTGTCTAAATCATTTTATTGCTTCAGTAAACGTTCGAAATCAGAGTTCCCGTTTATCTTTATATCCAGCACTGTGTGACTGGCTCATGTTCTTATGTTGAGCGAAGATTTCTGTACCCCACATATCAATAGTGAAGAGGTGACGAGACTGCTGAAACATTGCTGCTTTCCAAAACCAAATCAGCGAATGATCTGTTGTATTATGCTCATTGTGTATGCCGTAACAATCCGAGATATGGTGATTTCTTTCACCTAGGTATTGTTGATCACGACTGTTACACATGGCTGCTCATCCAATGGTACAGCTAGTGGATGCGCGACTGAGTGTGTGTGTGTGTGTGTGTGTGTGTGTAAAGTTCCCCAATAAAATATAGGCATGTTTTCTACTTACCTTTTGCAGGGGAAGATCCTGCGACATTGCATTCTGTTCACCATTAGTGTCCTTTGACGTGCGACTCAGTCCATTCGCCTCTTCTCCACTACCTTCGTTCTGTACAAAACGGAAATGAGTGTAAATTATTTAAATATCAGTAGCAAATACGTCATTTAAAGTAGTTTGATGACCAAACCTTCCTATCCTTCAAAGAATTCTTAACTGAACAGACACATGGTTCATTCATGGCGTGACAAATATAAATACGTTAATGCTGTCCAGCGACGGCAGAACAGATGAAAAGACTTTTTTTAATGAAAAAATCTAGAAGAGATGTAGACGCTGAGTTACACATGACTAAGTGATGTTGAGAAACGGAACTAAAATTGTTTTATGCGTGTAGCGATGTTATTGTAGCTTTCTCTCTTACAGTCAAATATCCAGGTGAAATCAGCATATTAATGGTTTTATAATACACTCAAGAAGGCCAGAAGTTTCGAAAATAATCCCTAAAATTTCCAAAAGATATGTATATCTATCAGGTGTTGTAAAGTGACTAACAAATAACACACCTTACTTTGAATTCCTGAAACAATTCCAGTTAACTCGATATGTCACACAACATAGTTATGTAAAAATGTACATATTAAGAGACAAAGCGAATAAACAAATCAGCAATTCGTGAATATAAGTCACTAACACTCACACAAGTAATTGCACGCACGTAATTTCCCAGAGCCGAACTACGAGACGCAGTTCTGAGAGAAGGAGAATTTTACGATGGCAACACCCGTCCCATTGTTAGCCGAAACCCACCCAGCGAGACATCTAGTGGACGCAGTGAGACACTGGAGCCACTGTGCAGGCCAACGGCAAAAGCCGCCCCTGTCTCTGCTTTTAACGGCGGCCCTTTTGCAAAGACTTTCTACAGGAACACGGTGGAAGATGGCTGATAAACATCTGGAGAAACCCAACTGAAAACATTGATGACTCACTGTAGCCACCTGCATTAAAACTCGCATGGAAGAAAAAGCTGTTTATTTCCGTATTTAGTAGCAGAAGTTAAACTGTGCCTTACGAAAGAAACGAGGCCTGTTATAGGCTACAAAAACTCTATTGGGTGAAGTTATAACAAGTACGAACGCTCTGATTGGCCAGAAAGAAAACGCGTGGCCACCAGCATTGATATACGCAAATTTAGACAGAGAAATTCGCTCTTTCTCTTGCAGCAAATCGTTGAGTGTTTGAGCAAGGCGACTCGCACATCACTGAGACGATTGCGAGAATCATTGTGTGAACATTTGTTCACAGACTCGTCTTAATTCACAAGAAGTTAAACTGCAAAGCCTCCTAGTACGGAGAATCGCACCGAGCATTGACAGTTTGACAGTTAACACTTTTGAGCGATTTGAGAGCAATGATATACACGCTATTCCACCCAAATAGCGTGTACCATGCCAATTATACTTAAGTTACAAAACATCTGCTTCACCGACGATGTAAGAAATGCATCAGACTGGGGTTTTAAAAGGGAAGACAAATTTAGAATAGATTCTCAAGTTCACAACTCGCGCCGAGAGCCGCCACTGGCGCCGCCAACGAAAGGTAAACACGCGCGCTCGCGCTACGCCAGCATGTGATATTCAGTTCACACTCGGAACTGTGGTCGTCTCCGTTTCTCGTATTTTTTCGTAGATTCAACCATGACCTGTAGTCAAGCATATTTACGATGATTGAGCTTAACTGAAACAGAAACGCGAGATTTCCCATCCAACGAAAAGAACTGATGAGCTAGTGTAGAGTGCTTTATACCCTGAAGTTATGGGATTGTTTTAATTGTGTGCTTCTTTCTGATTGCTCTTTACCGATCCCTATCCATTAATTGGTTATTTTAATTGTGAGTTTTAAGCTTAATTGAAATCTCTGGCCCCGACTGTATTTAATTTGTTTGTATTTTATCGCCCCCCAGGCCGGCCGTTGTGGCCGAGCGGCTCTAGGCGCTTCAGTCCGGAACCGCGCTGCTGCTACGGTCGCAGGTTCGAATCCTGCCTCGGGCATGGATGTCCTTAGGTTAGTTCGGTTTAAGTAGTTCTAAGTCTAGGGGACTGATGACCTCAGAAGTTAAGTCCCATAGTGCTCAGAGCCATTTGAACCATTTTTGAACCATCACCCCCAGACAGTTATCAACCACCATATTATGACAAAACCTTAGAACAATCGTGAATTTCGCTTCACAGTTGTGAACACCCAGTATCAATATTTTACTATCCTCTACATATCATATTTATGATATTATGGTACTATGAAATCATACTTAGAGAAAATATAAAACTGAATAACGAAAATCTAAGATTTTCATTTTTCTCTAGCATATAATTACGCCTGAACCCGTAGACTAATTTCTGTTAGTGATAACGTTTCCTTTACAGGGACTCTAGTAGAACCAACATTGAGATCATTGTCTGACTACATCATTGTCCGTACTGCTGCACTCTCCGAAGTCTGCAGGTGTGAGATGGTTTTAATCTGCCGGGAAGTTTCATATTAGCGCACACTCCGCTGCAGAGTGAAAATCTCTTTCAGGTCCACCCTTACCGATGCAAGGACTGTGAACGATTCTTAACACAAATGTCAAAGTGCAGTGGGATACTCCAATGTTGAATCCATAACCGTTCTTTGTCAGCAGAACAAACTGCAATAGTTGTGGCAGGACTTCATATCAAATTCTACATAATTTTCTTTGTGCAGAATTCTGGGCTGGTGGGAAGACCCAGTCAGATGTTCAGCTACGATACCAGCGAAATTCATTGGTGTATTTTCTACCAAAATGAATCAATGGAGAGGTCTGAGATAGTGTGAATGAGACACAACTATAGAAGCTCGTGCTTCTAGCATGTTTGTGCTCAGAATGTCTTCCAATAAACTGCAGCATATCCTGCTAAATTAAGGAGCTCACACAATGTATCGTAAACAGGTTTCAAGCCAAGATGGTCCCAATGATTCTGTTGAGAGCCATGAAGTATTTGAAACATCGGACGGTATGGACAGTCTCTTTATTGGAAATCATTCTCTAACAGATTCCCTACGCCCTACTCGTGCTTGTATGGCGGGTGCTTCTGCAACCAAGGTAGCTGAAGTGTTTGGTGTTAAAAGGGGCACCGTATCGAAGATTTATACCGCACACAGGGAAAGCGGAAAAACATCATCCATTCAGTCACAACGCGGACAAAATTGTGTACTGAGTGATCGTGACAGACGGCCATTGAGGGTGATTGTGGTGAAAAATAAGAGGACGCCAGCTGCAGAACTGATTGCAGAACTGAATGTCGTACTTATGAACCCTGTCAGCACCATAACAACACGAGGGGAGCTTATTAAACAGGGAATTGCAGGACGAGCTTGAATTCCAAAACCACTCATCAGTGATAAAAATGCTCTTAACAGAGAACGTGGTCCCGAAGCTATATAACCTGGTGTATAGTGTAAGAGAGAACGTCTTTTGGTCGAACGAGTATTGTTTCACATTGTTCCCAACTTCTGGCCGTGTTTGCGCCCTAAGCGTGAAATGTGACGGTTTGGGCAGCCATGTCGTGGTATTTCATGAGCCCCGTGGTTACTCTGATAGGTTGTATTACTACCAAGAACTGTGTGACAATTTTGGCTGCTCAGTTCCATACCACGCTATAATGTTTGATCCCCAACGGTGATATTATATTCCAGGATGACAGGGTTCCTCTTCACACAATTCGAAGCGTCCAGGATTGGTTTTGTGAGCACCAGCATGAATTTTCGTATCTCCCCTAGTACCACAGTCTATCTCAGAATCATTGAGTCTTTGTGGTCTAATTTGGAGAAAAGAGTGCGTGATCGCTGTCTACCTCCGTCATCGTTACCTGAACTTGCTCTATTTTGCAGGAGAATGATGTAGATTCCCTTGAAGACCGTACAAGATCTGCATTTATCCATCCGAGACGACTGGAGACTGTTTTTAATTCCAACGGTTTTACAACACCGTGTGCATGGGCATGGTAAAGTGTTGTGTTTGTGGTGTTTCATATTTATGTCCGCCTTCTGTAAGTAAAAATGAGCACATCAACAACAATTATACACTAGTAGTATGCAGAGCTTTAGGAAGTTAGTTTACTTATTTGCATGTTTCGTTGATTATAATGCTTCCTCCCGCTACGATATGGAAAGGGTCAGCTTTAGAATTATGGTACTTGTTCTCAGCGGGAAATTATTCATTTAATTCGCCATATTACCGGACAGGTGGTCAAAGTCGGCTGAATACCTAAGGCTGGTATTACACTATCAAATTTCTTTGTCAAATATCTTTGTCAAAGATATTTGATGGTGTAATAGGGAACTTTGTCAAATGTCGTCCAATATTTGATCAAATCTAGGGCCTCGCTGTAGATTTGATCAAAGAAGTCGCTTGTCTTCTGTTCACTGCAATGTGACATGTTACCACATGGAGCGCTAGCATCGCTGCATTCTGTCGTCTATAGTGTTTTTATAAACATTGCCGGCACATAAAATTGGTGTGTGCCGACAACTACAAAATTAATAGAGATGTATGAAGCTGATGAGGCGCTTTACAACGTGAGGCACGCTGAATACAAAAATAGATTACGAAGATTTGAGACCTGACTTAACCTAACCCAACCCTCTCCTGTAGCAAGGAATCAGAGTGTTACAGTGAGCCTGTCTTCTGCAGATGTAGCAGTTCTTAAGTGAATATTGTGCTTTGTGATATGAGGATACACAAGCTCATGTAACAAGTTTTGTTGAATGTTTTTATCGTTTCGTCGTAAAACCCACGCCTTCACCCAGGTGTGTTTCCTTTTTTTCCCCCGCTTCTCTTCCACATGTGCACACCGTGCAATTGTGGTACATGCAACTGCTGTGGTTAATAACAACTTGTTGTTGTCAGCTTGAACTTTGACGAAAAATATGATGACAGAGTAATACCCCTTCTAGCGCTATGTCAAAGATTTTTTTCAAATATATTTGACGGAATACTTGATCACTTCTTTGATCAAATCTTTGACAAAGAAATTTGATAGTGTAATACCGCCCTAACGCATTTCTGTGCCACAATAATGCTAAGTGTTGGATAGTGTAAATCATTTTTAGTGTTGCAATTATTAATGATCATGTTGTCCTCAAACTGCGATTGATTGTTGCCAACAAACTTCATCAAGGAGTAAATGTGTTCCAGAGCTGTTGTCAGTATGCCCAGTGTTAAAAGAGCTGTCAATAAGAGATTCTGTAATGGATAGCACACGTTATACGTTTCCATGCCACTAATACTTTTTCCCTCATGACAAGTTAGCATTGAATATGATGCTATAAGACATTATTGATTGAAAATAGGAAAAATAGGTCAACATTTTACGTAATCATCTCCAAAAACTGTTCTACTGTAACGCTAAAGTTACAGAGCTAAGACGTTTAAGAAGATGTGTAACATGTGACTTCAAGTTAAAGTTCTTATCAATAAAGACACCTAAGAATTGAGAATATTCTATCTCACTGATTGTTTTACCCTCGTGCATTATTTCTGATGGTGTGGTCAGGCCATGTCCAGTACTGAATTGCATGTATTGTGTTTAATCTAAAGTCAGTGACAATCCATTTGCAGAGAACCAGTTCAAAATATTATTTATTTTTTGAAGTGTTGAAGTTACTCCGTTAGCCTTGATTATAATACCTGCATTGTTATGGAAGACAACTATTTCTGTTTCTTGGCTATAAGATATAAGAAGATCACATGCGTGTAAAAAAGTCAATAGCTAACACACTATTGGACTCTGTGGTTCACTGGTAGTGATTATTCCACATTCTGGAAACGGTGTTTCATTGAGTACATTCCTTGAGTTTCTTATTTCAACTCTCTGTGGGTCTATCTTTTTAGTTCGATAATACGAAAACCAGTTACCAGCAAGCTCTCAAATCTATAATAGTTTAACTTCGCTAGGAGAACATGTGAACAGCACAATCAAATGCTTGCGACAAATCACGGAAAATACTAGTTAGCAATATTTTGTTATTTAAATTTTTTTAAATTTGATTATTGAATCGCAGAAAAAGCATATTTTATGGTGAGACCTATTTGAAATGAAAACTGAGGGTAAGTATTTTATTTTGAGAGATTTGTGGAATGGTTCATGCATGTGTAATTTTTCTAGAACCTTTGAGAAGGAGGTAAACAGGGACATTGATCGGTAATTATTAATGTGTGTCTTGCTATCTTTTTGTAAAGGCGTCTCACAAAGGTATATTTCAAGTTGGCACGAAATATTCCTTGTAACAGTGATGTGTTGCATGTTGTTGTTGTTGTTGTCTTCAGTCCTGAGACTGGTTTGATGCAGCTCTCCATGCTACTCTATCCTGTGCAAGCTGCTTCATCTCCCAGTACCTACTGCAACCTACATCCTTCTGAATCTGCTTAGTGTACTCATCTCTCGGTCTCCCTCTACGATTTTTACCCTCCACACTGCCCTCCAATGCTAAATTTGTGATCCCTTGATGCCTCAAAACATGTCCTACCAACCGATCCCTTCTTCTAGTCAAGTTGTGCCACAAACTTCTCTTCTCCCCAATCCTATTCAATACCTCCTCATTAGTTACGTGATCTATCCACCTTATCTTCAGTATTCTTCTGTAGCACCACATTTCGAAAGCTTCTATTCTCTTCTTGTCCAAACTAGTTATCGTCCATGTTTCACTTCCATACATGGCTACACTCCAAACAAATACTTTCAGAAACGACTTCCTGATACATAAATCTATATTCGATGTTAACAAATTTCTCTTCTTCAGAAACGCTTTCCTTGCCATTGCCAGTCTACATTTTATATCCTCTCTACTTCGACCATCATCAGTTATTTTACTTCCTAAATAGCAAAACTCCTTTACTACTTTAAGTGTCTCATTTCCTAATGTAATTCCCTCAGCATCACCCGATTTAATTTGACTACATTCCATTATCCTCGTTTTGCTTTTGTTAATGTTCATCTTATATCCTCCTTTCAAGACACTGTCCATTCCGTTCAACTGCTCTTCCAAGTCCTTTGCCGTCTCTGACAGAATTACAATGTCATCGGCGAACCTCAAAGTTTTTATTTCGTCTCCATGAATTTTAATACCTACTCCAAATTTTTCTTTTGTTTCCTTTACTGCTTGCTCAATATACAGATTGAATAACATCGGGGAGAGGCTACAACCCTGTCTCACTCCCTTCCCAACCACTGCTTCCCTTTCATGCCCCTCGACTCTTATGACTGCCATCTGGTTTCTGTACAAATTATAAATAGCCTTTCGCTCCCTGTATTTTACCCCTGCCCCCTTTAGAATTTGAAAAAATGTGTTGCATATGTGACTGAAAACGCTGCATGTGTGTGAATAACTGAAGTTTAGTACTTTACTTGAGATATTATCTACTCCATGAGAGTTTCTGATTTTTAATGACTTAATTAAATTCATAATTTCTTTGGCACAGCATAGAGTAATTGTAATTTGTTTGTACACTCCTGGAAATTGAAATAAGAACACCGTGAATTCATTGTTCCAGGAAGGGGAAACTTTATTGACACATTCCTGGGGTCAGATACATCACATGATCACACTGACAGAACCACAGGCACATAGACACAGGCAACAGAGCATGCACAATGTCGGCACTAGTACAGTGTATATCCACCTTTCGCAGCAATGCAGGCTGCTATTCTCCCATGGAGACGATCGTAGAGATGCTGGATGTAGTCCTGTGGAACGGCGTGCCATGCCATTTCCACCTGGCGCCTCAGTTGGACCAGCGTTCGTGCTGGACGTGTAGACCGCGTGAGACGACGCTTCATCCAGTCCCAAACATGCTCAATGGGGGACAGATCCGGAGATCTTGCTGGCTAGGGTAGTTGACTTACACCTTCTAGAGCACGTTGGGTGGCACGGGATACATGCGGACGTGCATTGTCCTGTTGGAACAGCAAGTTCCCTTGCCGGTCTAGGAATGGTAGAACGATGGGTTCGATGACGGTTTGGATGTACCGTGCACTATTCAGTGTCCCCTCGACGATCACCAGAGGTGTACGGCCAGTGTAGGAGATCGCTCCCCACACCATGATGTTGGCCCTGTGTGCCTCGGTGGTATGCAGTCCTGATTGTGGCGCTCACCTGCACGGCGCCAAACACGCATACGACCATCATTGGCACCAAGGCAGAAGCGACTCTCATCGCTGAAGACGACACGTCTCCATTCGTCCCTCCATTCACGCCTGTCGCGACACCACTGGAGGCGGGCTGCACGATGTTGGGGCGTGAGCGGAAGACGGCCTAACGGTGTGCGGGACCGTAGCCCCAGGAGCAACAGTGTCCCTAATTTGCTGGGAAGTGGCGGTGCGGTCCCCTACGGCACTGCGTAGGATCCTACGGTCTTGGCGTGCATCCGTGCGTCGCTGCGCTCCGGTCCCAGGTCGACGGGCACGTGCACCTTCCGCCGACCACTGGCGACAACATCGATGTACTGTGGAGACCTCACGCCCCACGTGTTGAGCAATTCGGCGGTACGTCCACCCGGTGGTGGTGGTGGTGGTGGTTAGTGTTTAACGTCCCGTCGACAACGAGGTCATTAGAGACGGAGCGCAAGCTCGGGTTAGGGAAGGATTGGGAAGGAAATCGGCCGTGCCCTTTCAAAGGAACCATCCCGGAATTTGCCTGAAACGATTTAGGGAAATCACGGAAAACCTAAATCAGGATGGCCGGAGACGGGATTGAACCGTCGTCCTCCCGAATGCGAGTCCAGTGTGCTAACCACTGCGCCACCTCGCTCGGTACGTCCACCCGGCCTCCCGCATGCCCACTATACGCCCTCGCTCAAATTCCGTCAACTGCACATACGGTTCGCGACCACGCTGTCGCGGCATGCTACCAGTGTTAAAGACTGCGATGGAGCTCCGTATGCCACGGCAAACTGGCTGACACTGACGGCGGCGGTGCACAAATGCTGCGCCGCCATTCGACGGCCAACACCGCGGTTCCTGGTGTGTCCGTTGTGCCGTGCGTGTGATCATTGCTTGTACAGCCCTCTCGCAGTGTCCGGAGCAAGTATGGTGGGTCTGACACACCGGTGGTAATGTGTTCTTTTTTCCATTTCCAGGAGTGTATGTTTGGGGCACTGTTTCGTTCTTTAAATCTATTTCTGTATCCTTGAACTGTCCATGACATCTTCTGAGCAGTTTTAAGTAAGTCATTATTAAAAACATCGACCATCTGTCTGCTATCATTAGACTGTTTTGTTTGCTAATAAAGTCCTCACATTCCTTATCCGATTTCGTGTTTCTCGTTTGACCTTTGACCATACAGATTTAACTTTATTATTTGAATGATTGATTTAAGATATTATACAGTTTGTTGATGTGTTAGTCACTTTCCTTAATATAGTGCACTCTTTCTTTTAGCAGGAAATCAGTTCTGCTTCTCTGTCCAAGCAATATCACTTTCCCTGCGCGTGATATTTTGGATCATTTTGTAATCCAAGACATTTTTGATGCCATATTTCTGCTATACTCTATTGTTTTCATGGGGAAACAGCTTTTAAAGACTGATAGAAACCCGTGCATAAATACATCAAATTTAGAATTGACGTCTAACACGTTAGACACATCCTTCCAATCAACTTCCTGTAAGGCTGTTTTGAAATTTTCTGTCATCTGTTCATTGATTACTCTTGTTACAGTCAAGAGCGCCCATACGGTGGTTGATAGGGGAATGGGCAAACCGTGGAGAGGGGGAATGAAGTATTTTTAATGTTCTGGAAGACCAATAGCGACTTGTAAGTAGCCATAAAAAAGTTTCAGTTCCGATCCTGTTAATGACCTGCGTAATACCGACTTTTGAATCATTTTGTTCAACGAAAAACACCTGAATACTTTACATTTTTTTTTTCTTTCCGTGAAATCCAGGGGAAGGGGGTGCCTGGTCCCCCTTGCCCCGGATATGAACGCCCTTGGTTACAGACAAACTGTGAAATCCGGTTTTATATGAATGCCTAAGCAATTTATACAATACTAATTATACAATTAGGCAGGTATGAAATGCATCTTTGTTTTAATACTTTGCCTAAGCATTAGTACAGAATGCCAGTTACGGTTAAGGCAAGGTGAGAAACAAAGATAATTTAAATATTTAGACAGTTACAAAATCCATAGACATCATTATTATGACGGTTACAGTCCAGTTTGTCATTCTCCAAGCTGTGAACGATACACTGTCATGTACGGAAATTCTACTCAACTGGAGGAAGAAAGATTTGGTATGCGTATCATATGCCGCCTTCGCATGAATAACAAAAAGGCCATTACTGGTCGGCGAGACTAAACCAAGATATAGAGTCTTAGGCGAAGTAAATGAAAGTGCTCTCCGACAAAATCTTCCCGTTAGCTGCAAAAGAGTCTACATTTAGAGCTCCTCTTTCTGTGATTGATAATGGTTATGAGGACGCTTGCGACATTTTGCCTGTCGCAGTGGATGTGACAAATGACGGTATTTTTATAAAATGGGTGCCAAAAACGGAATTTTAAAGCATTTGTACACAAATCACAGTTCACAGCATGCAAGAAATCCCTCTTACAGTATATCGATGTTCCGATGGACATAGAAATATCTCTCCGGTCAGCTGCAACTCAACATACTACCGAGACTGGACAAAGATTTGTGAAGTGCATGCACAAAAATAAATGTTATTTACAATTATAATGTCATTTAAGTTCTACTTGCTGCTATAAATAAAGCATAAAAGAAGTACAGCTTCGCCTTACATAAAATAGGAAATTTAGATTCAATTATTGTTTTCAATAAATTAGTAATAATTGTTAAAAAGACTGTTTTTCAATTATTTGTTACTTATTAGTGACTGTTAGAAAGCTATTAAAACACATATACATTAGACAAGTCAATTTTCAGACACACACAGTTGTGATAATTTTCATGTTCAAGTTTAATTTTTCATCAAATAAATAAACTTCTAGTTTGAGCAAGTTATTTCTTTGTAATTTTATACCTTCCCTATTCCGTTTCGCATTTTATAAAATACTTTGGAATTTTATACATTTACTAGGAAAAATGTTAAATAAAATTAAGTTAAACACCGCACCAGAAAGTTCTAGGCATTCAGTATACTGCCTAAGCATTCTTTACAATGTCTTCACCCGACACTTTGCTGGTAAGACTCTAACTTTGATGAGAACTGTGTCCACAGACCTCGTCAAATTTTTGCCGCTATTGTAGTCCATCTACCACAGCTGCTACACGAGATTTTGACTTAACTGTTGATCACGTCTGTCGTCATTTCACCAGCTTTCTCAAGTGTGCTCGCATGGGTGCATGGAACAGCTAATAAATTTACGCCTCCACTATTTTTACACTGCTGGGAACTATGTTGCAGTACGTCACAGATTTATGTTATTCAGTAGGTAACAACATGCCACGTAAGAGTAGCTTTGAAAATTTCATGTTTCGGCGTTTGGTTATTTTTTTAATTACTTTTATTTTATTTGGTGACTGATTGCTTTCATAATACTTAACAATGGCCATGTGTCGAAATTTAAATCGCAATAGATAATATTTTAACAGCCTATAGGACTTCATTCAAAAACTGTGTTTTTTCCATGATGCCTCTTCCTTGTTATCAGATAAGTTATTTAGTATGGTTAGTTGTGCATCATGATTAGAGAGGCCATTAACTATTGGATAAACATTTATATCACTGATTGAGTGTTCCCCTACAAAAATGTTGACTTCCCTGGGAAAAATTAGCAACATAACACATGTTGTAAGTATTAAGCTGAGTGTTTAGCAGGGGTTTTTTCTTTGGTACCCTAAATTAAAAAATATAACGTCACAGATAATAAACAGGAATTTCCAGTTGTATATGAAAAATGAGAGCGATATACAAAGCTTAATAACTGCAAAAGAATTGTTCCGTAGTGTAAAATGGGGTTACAAGCAGGTAATGTTTGTATTAGTTGTAGACAAAGAAAAAAACTTCATGTGCTACGGTATGATTTTATTCAGCAGAGAGCTGGATGTTTTTGCACCAGGGTGCTTTATCTCCTTTTGCATGCTTATCAAAAGCTCTGGTATCAAACTTCCTGAAAGATTACAACTGTGTGCCGAATCGGAACTCTAACCTGGGAACTTTACCTTTCACTGGATTATGCTTTACCAACTAAGCTACTGAAGCGCAAGAATCCCATCCCAAGGTGACAGATGTAATAAGTTCATTAACATCATTCAGCACCGACACAACAGATGAACAGATACGCTTTCAACTGAAAAAATCTTGCACGCATGTAGATGCGGAATACTATGAGTAAGTGATGTTAAGAAATGGTATTCAAATGTTACTGTAGCTTTCTCCCCTACAATCAAATACCCAGGTCCTCACTGCTTTATTTCCCGCAATACCTCATCTTCTACCTTCCAGACTTCACGGAAGTTCTCCTGCACAACATGCTAGACTAGAATTTATGGAAGAAAGGGTATTGTGGAGACAGCCTGGGGGATATTTTCATAATGAATTTCGCGCTCTGTAGAGTAATGTACAGTGCTATGAAACTTCATGGCAGATTAAAACTGTGCGTCTCTCGCGGGCAGGTTCTCTACCATTGGAGAACTTGCGCACGAAAGAGAAAGATCCCGGGATATAGTCCCGGTCTGGCACACAGTTTTAATCTGCCAAGAAATTTCATTACACCAAATTGTTTGAAAAGATTACGGAGTGAGGTTCGAGGGGCGCCTGCACATATAAAACAAACTTCTCTTTTCTGTGCTGTAAACATTTTTTTGCCGGCGCGTTGATCCACAGTACTATCCCTGAATCAGCTGGGTTGAAGAAAATGCTGTAACCAAAACAAGAGCTCATCAATGGAGCAAAACACTTGCTTTTGTTACCTGGTCATCAAGCTCAAGAGCTACTCCTTATGGGTGATTGTGGTTTGCGTGAAGTGAATGAAACGAGTCTTTCTTAGATTAATTGAAATGAAACTGGTTGTTATCCAGGTCAGAACTTCCGCAAGCATGTCCTTGACATCAGACTCTAATAAAAGCTTTGAGAAATGGAATATGAAACGGCAGATAAATGCAAGCGGTACAAGTACAATGAAAATCTGCCTTAACTAAAACGAACCTGTGTGCATGTCGTTTTGAAATGACCTTGTTGTGAGTACTAACAAGTGTTCAAACAATTAAGGTCCATAGAGAGAGAATAAGAGCTTGGGGTTTACAAGCGTACAAGCGTGGAGAATATCGGTGAGACTTTGTTTAAAGACATACTCTGATATCTCTCTGGCATAATTTCAAGGAAATCGACGGGATAAGGGTATTTGAGTCTCGAGCCCTCGGAATACTAGTCCAATATTGTATCCACTGCGGCTGCCAGCTGGGTCAGACACGTGCAAATAAAGCCAACTAAAAGTAAAGTTAAACTAAAATTTCCAAAAAATTACGGAAACTCTGTAAGGGCACAAGAGTAAATTGTATGAGCGCTGAAGACTAGCATGTAGCTCGACACACGTCTGAGCTTTATAAATAAACAATAATACTGGTACAAGCAGCCTCGTCTGTGGGGTTATACATTGCCTGAGGAAAAAAGTGCATCACCCGGAAGACGGAACGAAATGAAATTTCACGGGTTGAGAGGGAACGAAATGCAACTTCACTGGGCTGCGAGGGAATGTGATGTTTCAGCACTGCATGCAAACTCGAATCAAGTTAACAAAGAATTCGGTTGTATGCGCCCACTTATCAGAACGACGTTGGACCCCTACTGGGCTGGATGCATGCGCCGATTAGGTTGGGAAAAGTGTCACAAAACCGTTGTACCTTCTCCTGAGACAAGCTGGCCCACAACTGTTGTGACTGGTCCCCGATATAGTGGATACAGGCATTGGAATGGTGTTGATGTCCGAGCTAGTCCCACACCTGGACAGACCTGAGAATCGCGCCGGCCATGGGAGTATCTCAACATCAAGCAGACAGCTCATAGAGACACGCGTCATGTACGAACTAGCATTGTCCTGTTGAAAAATGGCACCACGATACTGCAAGTTGAGACGCAATACTTGACGACGAAGAATGTACGTGATTTACTGTTGTGTCTTCGGAGTTCCCTGAATCACTACCAACCGTGACCAGAAATGGACTCCGACACGATGACGCCAGGACTAATATCGCTGTGCCTACCGAAAACACTGGAAGAACGGGGCTTCTCTCATGGTCGCCGCCATACTCGTCGACGATGGTCATCTTCTTCTTGAACACATGTGACGCCTTTCACCAGCAGTCCACGCTTCCCACTCACGGCACTATTCCAAACACAACCGTTTGTGTTCGGGCTGTTGCACAGGCAACTGCTTTGAGAGACTCACTAGATGCGTCGTTTTAGGTGTGTACGGCCCTTACGCGCAGTTGTTTACATGGCCGTTGACAACACTGAAAATACTACTGGGCCCAAAGAGAAAAATAAATTGAATATGAGAGTTACTGCTTTACATCCCGTCGTTGATGGTCCATGTGTTTTTGCACATTCCCCGGTCTCAGAAAAACGGGGCGAGATGACGGAGAAAGATGCAAGGAGTCCAATACTTGTAGTCGAATGACAGGTGCGGCTGTCAGAGGGTTACGATGTGCTTGGTTCACAGTAGCGCAATCATCCCTTGCTCTTGGAAAAAGGCACAGGTCACACCCGTCAACAAGAAGTGTAGTAGAAGTGATCCACAAAATTACCGTCATATATCCTTGACATCGATTTGTTGTAAAATCTTAGAACGTATTCTGAGATCAAACATAATGAGGTATCTTGCACACAATGACCTCAGTGCCATCCGTACCTGGTTGTAACACTTTGTAGGGATATGAAATGGCATGTTCCAACAGGTTCATTCGTGGGTAAAGCTGGTGGTAGACTTCAGTTCATTGGTAGAATACTGGGGAAATACAATCAGTCTACAAAAGAGACTGCTTCCAAATCACTCGTGCGACCCATCCTGGAATATTGCTGAAGTGTGCGGGACACATACCATATAGGATTAACAGGGGATATTGAACATATACAGAGAAGGGCGACACCAATGGTCACAAGTTTGTTTAATCCCTGGGAGAGAGTCACAGAGATACTGAAGGAATTGAAATGGCAGACTCTTGAAGACGGACGTAAGCTATCTCGAGAAAGTCTATTAACAAAGTTTCAAGAACCGGCTTTAAATGATTACTCTAGGGATATACTACAACCCCCTACGTATCGCTCACACAGGGATCATGAGGATAAGACTAGAATAATTACTACATGCACAGAGCCATTCAAACAATTATTCTTCCCGCGCTCCATGTGTGAATGGAACAGAAAGAAATCCTAATTACTGTTACAATGGGACGCACACTCTTCGACGCACCTCACTGTGGTTTGCAGAATGTAGATCTAGATGTAGATGCAGATGTATGTGGTAGTCAGAAACAGTCAACCAGAACCTTGACGATCATTCCTGCCCTCCCGTTCCCATGCAGTCCACCACTGGGTCACTGTAACATAAATCTGAATAATGCACAATGTGACCAACCGAACAAAATTATACCCACACAGAGGCCTCTTTCAAAGTCTGTCAGGTGCTGACAGTGCTGTCTCACACGAGTACGCGTCATATCCATGTCCCTCACAGTGATCACTTAACATGTGACGCTGTTCACACGCACCTTATATACTCTACCAGGCCTGGTAACAGCACTAAATACAAACAGTACTAATTCAGTCTCATGGTCGTGCTACATGTCACAGAGAATTGCAGTTGTAATCATTTTCACACCTGTCATTGGTGTGCGCACTTACAAAGTTACAATCACATCCGACCGCTTGCTGGGGTGCTTCACATTTTTGCCAGGCGCTGTATATATACAATGTCACTCATCAACGTCCATAAGAAAAAGTGTTAACATAAGTACGTAATTATCGGCAGAAATGCTAGCGATACGTCTTCCAAGATATCTTATAAAAGGAAAATACGGAACGTAACACATGTATGGTAAAGAAACAAATGTATCATGGCAACTTCTTTGTAGGTTGTATCATAATTAAAGGCGAAAAATGATACGTGACAAAATAAATGAACAGAGACGGAAACGTTCCAGTAAGCATGCTTCCACGAAAGGGTTGTTTTCGAGATAATTACGAATGTGTGATTACAAGCCTCCACTGACTTCGGTATGAAATATTATCCTAGTTAGTACAACGATATTTCAAATGTAAATTTTTGTATTAGGTCTCCACCTATTTGGGCTCAAGTTTCACCTATGAACTACATTAACAAGAACAACAAAACTACTTCGCATTTTGCATTCTACAGTTTACCGTACACTCGTACCGGTTAAAGGACCTGTTCCAAGTTTTGAATGCAATAATACAATCGTCTACACAGCGTTTTACGAATTCTTTCAAACATTGCGAGGTCACCTAGTTAATGTTAACAAGACTGTACAATTTGCTGCCCCATTTCTCAAACCTATATCGATGCGAATGCTTGTGATCGCTACTATTGAAATGACCTTAGGATGAAAACTCGGGACTTTTAAGCACAGGCGATTCTGGTCGATATGCTACAAACCCTACCACGCCACATCACAGTGGCGTATATTATGTCATTTGACATCAGCAGCATAATCTGCTGCTGTCCCACATGCATCTATTACACTCCCCAACCATGGGTCAGAGGTGAAATTTGAGTCCAGTTTTATGCATAGTTAATCGGGAAGTTTACATTACAAATATAATGCATGAAAAAAATTAGTAGACCCTTTTAGAGGTTTCCAAATCACTCAATATTTATTGTTGAAACAGTGTATACGGCGTGCATGAAATTATTACATTTACGTATCAACAGCACAAGCGGCTCTGAGGTACCAGTTATCGACCCATGCTGAAAATCTCATATTCGAACGAGGTGTAGCCTCTGCGGGCGGCAACGCAGGTGCTGACTTTGGTATTCAGTCGATTGTACAGATGGCGAATACTGTCCTGGGAAACATTGTGCCGTGCCTGCTCGATCTGTTCACGTAGTTCTGTGAGAGTTGTTGGTCGACAAGTCACATGTCCCATGTTCCAACTCTGGAGATCGTGCTGGCCAGGGAAGTTGCTGCGTGTCTTGCACAGCACGTTGAGTTTCACCGGCAGGTGTGGGCGAGAATTATACTATTGGAAACAGCCTTACTAACAACGTTCTGCACATACCGAGCACTTATTAACATCCCCCCAGAAACACTAATGGTGAACGATAGTTGTAGCTTATAGCACCCCAGACCATAAGGTGGTGTCTCTTGGACGAACCCACTCTACGGGACGGCGCTCACCAGGTCTACGTTGAAGGAGTAAGAGAGCATCACTTGAGTGCAGGCGGGATGTGCTTACATCGCTGAAGGCAATGGCGCGCCATTTCATCTTCCAAATAATCCTTTGACGGTACCAGTCCAGCCATGCGTGTCGATGCTGTGGCGTGGGTGGAAGACGGACTAGCGTACCTGTGGACACACTGCTGATAACCAGTTCGCAATATTTCGTGTTGACATGTCTGGGCTCACAAGTACTTTTATCTGGGCTATGGTAGCTGTACGATCAGCCACTGCTGCCTTTACAATACGACGATCCTGGCTGGCGTCTGTGCTGCGTGGACGACCAAAATCTCGTCTACTGGTGTGAGATTGTTCACGTGAACACTGAAATCAGCAGCGTTGCACAAATGCCGCAGCACGTCCAACTTGTATGGCATTTCTTCGAGAGGATCATTGTGTGACTCCTAAGGCCACAATTTAACCCCTTTCAAACTCGCTCAGTTTGTTATAAGAAGCACGAGTGCGTCTCCGTGGAATGGTTGCCTGCTTGTTTCACATGTTTGTACCACGTTGAGCCTTCTCTGTGAGCATTCCCTATTACATGGTGGTCACAGACGGCGCTCTGGTAGCTATGCCACTACGCTATGTGTTGGCGGAGAACATTGAAACCATTATCTGTACATCTACTATGTCACAGCTGGAATATGCCGTCATCGAATCAAAATCAATGACGTATTTCCAGGTACACAAATTTTTTTTTTTTCGGCAGTGTTCTTCAATAACAACAGGAAAATACTTCATACTGAAGTTAGTGGCGGCTCCTAAGCATAAAGCCACAATTATCTCGCAAACAGCGCCTTTTGCGGGCCCATGTTTACAAGAAAATTTTTGTTTCTGTTATCTTATACTTCCACCGGTGCCAGTTTTCACTGTTAATTAAGATACACGCTGGGTACTCCAGAAACTTTGTCATTCAGCGAATTTATGGAATGGCTCTGAGCACTATGGGACTTAACATCTGAGGTCATCAGTCCCCTAGAACTTAGAACTACTTAAACCTAACTAACCTAAGGACATCACACACATCCATGGCCGAGGCAGAATTCGAACCTGTGACCGTAGCGGTCACGCGGTTCCAGACTGAAGCGCCTATAACCGCACGGCCACACCGGCCGGAAATCAGCGAATTTAATACCAAGTATTAGTCCCTGATTTAATGTTTACACATAAACTAAGAAACTCTGGTAACAAATACTAACAAAGAGATAGAGGGGCTGGCCAGTACTTAGCTCAGTACAGCCGATAGATATACAAAACAGAACAGAAAATTTACATATCCTAGCTTTCCTCTCCCGCAACTATCCTGCAGACCTTGTCCACAAACAGATCTCCCGAGCAATACGTTCCTCCCCGTCCAACAACAACGTTCCTACCCCAGACCACACAGAAGCATCCCCCTTGTCACCCAATATTATCCTGGCCTCGAATACATCAACAAATTACTGTGCCAGGGATATGACTTTCTCAAATAAAGCCCTGGAATGAGATCATCCCTTGACAATATTCTCTCCACACCGCCCAGAGTTGTCTTTCGTCCCCCCCCCCCCCCAACCACCGTAACATACTAGTAAAACCCTACAATATTCCCGGACCACCTTCTCTACACAGCGGTTCCTAGCCCTGTAACTAACCCCACTGCAAAACCTTCCCCATGCATCCCCCCACAACCACCTATTGCAGCCCCGCTACTGGTAAAACATACTCAATTAAAAGTAGGGCCACATGTGAAACAACACATGTGATTTATCAACTGACATGCCTGCACTGCACAGCCTTTTACATTGGTATGACGACAACTAAACTGGCTGAGCGCATGAACAGGCAGAGACGAAATGTCCGCCTAGGAGATGTCCAATACCCAGTAGCAGAGGATGCCCTCCAGCATAATTCTAGGGACCTAAGAACCTGCTACAACGTACGTGCCATTTGGCTTCTCCGGCTTCTCCCACCCAACACCAGTCCCTCGGAACTGCGGAGATGGGAACTTGCACTCCAACACATCCGTTCATCCCGCCATTCCCCTGAACTGAACCTATGTTAACCTACCTCACTCTCATTTACGCTTCAGTCTTCCTCTCTTTCCCTTTCCTCTTCAGCCATTCACGCATCTTTTCATCCTACATAGTTGTGTTTATCTTTATACTATATACCTCTTTACTTCTGTATGCCTCCTCTTTAGTTTGAAACTGGCACAGTACTTACAGTAGAATTTCTTTGGCTTCCCTCTGACACCCATGCTTCCGTCTTTGCTACCCTCCCTGTTTACCTTTCCCCTGTTGTTTCATAAACTGGGTTCTGAGTAACTGAATCCACTTTCCCTTCTTCCCATTTTTCTCTTCTCTCCTCCCTGACGAAGGGACAAAGTTCCGAAATCTAGGACACGTAAATTTTCTGCTCTGTTTTGTGTATCTATCGGCTGTACTGAGCTGAAGTAAGTACTGGCCAGCCCCTCTATCTCTTTGTTAGTATTTGTTTCACATCTTTATATGAGATTTTCCATTAATCATTTTAACTCTGGTAAGAAGTTAATATGACGTTAAAGCAGAATTAAGCATTCAAATATTAGTGCACTTCCTTGTCGATTCACTTTCTGTTGCCGTAGATTTACCGAAATTTCATGTTTTATAGGTACTTTGCAAGTGATGTGTGTGTGTGTGTGTGTGTGTGTGTGTGTGTGTGTGTGTGTGTGTGTCTGTGTGTCACATTCACCACGACAGATACTGTTCATCAGAACAATGCATGTAAGGGTTTTTTTGCTGATTACCTTACTGAGGGAGAGTTCTTCAGATTCCGGGCGCTGGACGTCGCTGGTAATCTTCGAAATGCTGTTTGATTTCTGTTGATCTGCTTCTGCTTCGATATTTTTGCTCTCCTTAATCATAAGAGACAGAAAAAGAAAATATAATGCAAACACCTATTAGAGATGCAGTGATGATATTAGATTAGTACCAGCATCAACAACAAAATTGTTTGGCATTGTCTGGCTAGTCTGAGAAAAACTCTTCAAAATTCCAAAGACTGGTTTCTGAAATGAACATGTTGTTCAGTTGGTACCGCAGCATAAAAAAAGAATTCGTTACGGATTGAATAAGTCGTAGAGATAGCATAAATGAAGCAAAAATAAAGGTGCACGACTGAGAATATACAATCTTAGAGTAACTTCTTAACTACATTTCTGGGGTTTGATTAGGCTGATATGTCTAAGGGGCAGTGAAATGGAGAGGACACAGCTAGAAAAAGAGTAAATAAAATTTTTATCATTTCTAAAGTAATCGGCAGGACTGTCAACCTATTTATCTCACCATGAGACAAGACGGTCAATGCCTACGTGGAAAAATGTTTGCGGTTGCCTAAGGAACCAGGCATGCACCTCTTCGTCCTAAGCAAATCGGCAGCCACGTATGTCCGGTGACATGTTCCCATGGTTGTTTGGAGTACGCCGCAGAAGTTTCGCTGAGAATCCCTCACACATCCTCCACACAGTCCCGACCTCTTCCCGTGCGATTTCGATATTTTTGGAGTCGTGAAGAAAGGTATTCGAGGCCGTCGATTTGCTTCGGAAGAAGATCACTCCTGGCTGCAATCAAGCTTTGGCAGACGACCGCAATTTTTTGCCATGAAGGTACTGATCGTCTTGTCTCACAGTGGGGTAAATGTATTAACACTTATGGCGATTACTTTTGAAGTTATAAACTGTTTACTTACTTTTCTCCATCGGCCTTTTTCCATTCGACTAATATACCCAATATACCCCTCCTTGATTGTCAGATTTCCAACTAAGCGATAGTCAAATTCATCCCATACTCGATCATTATACATGATACACACAAGAAGATCCGAATTGTTACAGTTTTATTTTGGTGGTGGTTGAATGTTAACTGGAAACCTCAGTTGTATAGCTTTCTTCACTTCCTGGCACTCCAGAAACAAATTTAAATTTGCTTTTCCCTATTTGAGAAGCGTTGGATGAGTCTTCCACGGCTCACAGTAACTGACATTGACACAAAACTCCATAAGGAGTAGTTTCACGCGTAAAAGGACTATTCAAAAGTCGCACCGGCGTGGCTGTGGAGTATTTTTGAGAATATGTAGGTAGTTCTTTGGACATTCCTCAAACAGGAGCACTCATTCCTTCAGCTGACGGCTCTGCAACCTTAAAGTATCTTTGTGTCTTGTTCTGTGAAGATGTTTGTTGTTAAAAGCACGTAGGAAGCTGTCCTTCATTTTTGTGACTCCCAATATCTTGTAGGTAACAGCATTGAATTCAATCCGGACGTGGAGATGAAATCCAACACTTTTGTATCGTTTTTAATGACCAAGCATTTGACTGGAAAGATGACACACTATAGATACGAATTCGGAATAGTCGCGTGCAGTATCTACAAATGGTGATCCTCAGAAAAAATAATTGTATCTACGAGGGTTGAATGAAAAGTAATGCCTCCATCTTCGTAACTCTTCAACAATTGGCAGCATTGGTATATGTCAGGTACTGGCTTGTTCCGTAGCCTCTTTTCTACAGACCTAGTTGGCGGGAAACCTTAGCATTGAACGGTTGTGTTGTTACAGTGTAAAGTATGGAACCCTGCGCAGACGGTCGGTCAATGCGATTTAAGCAACGTGCAGTCATTGAATTCTTGACAGCAGAAGGTGTCACCCCAAAGGAGATTCGTCAGAGAATGAAAGCAGTTTATGGTGATTGTGTTGGTGTGAGCACTGTGCGTCTTTGGGCACAGTTTAAAGGTGTTGAGGCGGGAACATCTGAACTGTGTGACGAACAAAGAGTTGGACGTTCTGTGACAGCAACCACCGAGTTTCAGAAGCAAAATGTTGACAGGTTGATTCAGGACGATCACTCAGAGAAATCGCAAGCACAATCGGCATTTCACAAAAACGTGTGGGTCACATTATTGCTTTGCTTTGCTATATTGCTTTGCTTTGCTATCGAAAGATCTATACACGATGGGTACCCCAGATGCTGACTCCAGAAATGAAAGCGCACAGACTTGCAATTTCCCAGAACTCATCTCGCATTACGAGAATGGAGGTGACGGCCTTCACCGTTCAATTGTGACAGGAGACGAAACGTGGGTACACCATTACGACCCGAAGACGAAACGTCAGTCTATGGAATATCGACACAAATAGTCGCCCCAGAAAAAGAAATTCAAGATGCAGCCCTCAACTGGAAAAATAATCGCCACACGTTGTTGTGAAATGCTGATTGTGCTTCCAGTTTCTCTCTGAGTGATACGACGATCGTCCTGAATCAATCCGTCAACATTTTGCTTGTGAAACTCTGTGGTTGCTGTCACAGAACCTCCAACTCTTTGTTTGTCACGCAAGTCAGATGTTCCTACCTCAACATCTTTAAGCTTACTTACCCAAAGACGCACAGTACTCACACCAACACAATCACCATAAACTGCTTTCATTCTCTGACGAATCTCCTTTGGGGTGACACCTTCTGCTGTCAAGAATCCAATGACTGCACGTTGCTTAAAATCGTATTGACCAACCGTCTGCGCAGGGTTCCATACTTTACACTGTAACAACACAACCGTTCAATGCTAGGGCTTTCCCCCCCCCCCCCCCCCCCCCACTCCCCCTCCCAACTGGAGCTCTAGAGAAGAGGCTATAGAACAAGCCAGTACATGCCACTGCTGCCAACTGTTGAAGTGTTACGAAGGTGGAGGCATTACTTTTCTTAGCAGGATCGTGTCTCTCAGTGGTGGTGGTTGTTGGGATGTTTAAGGGGGACCAAACAGCTAAGGTCATCAGTTCCCCATGTCTCTCAGTATTGGTACCCGAATGTAGTAGGGTTTCTATAAAAGATTCTTCATTTCATTACACGTCAGCTGACCCACGAGTTAAGACACTCTACTCGTATCGTGCCAGGCGGTTTATTGCTTAACGGGTTGGAAGAATGTTCAGGAATCAACGCTAGCCATCCTGATTTAGGTTTCCTGTGATTGCCGTAACTTAGATCATTAAGCGAAGCCAGTGGCCGAAATCAGAATGGTTCCACATACGAGATTTCGATCAAATTCCTTCCCCGTTCTCCTACATCTAATCTACTGCAGCTTCCTAATACCTTCAATGTCAACGAGACGCTAAATTTCAACGCTTCTTCTTTTAACGGTGCGTGGATCGTAACTGCTTTCTTAACTGCACTGCCAACCTCTTACACCTAGCTCCTCCTTCTCACTGCCTTCAGTTTTGTCTTGTGGGTATTAGTGGAACACTACTTCCAACAGCTGTGGGCCAGCCGAAAAATTCAAATAACGACAATAGTGACCATACGAGCACCACACCTACTCACCCACGAGCAGAGTTTGACCATCACGTAGAAATTTGCTGCCAATGTGTTTCCGTTTTGACTCGTGTCGAACTGTTTTACTTTTTGCAAAGTTTCGGAATTTCTCAGACATGCCGGGATTGACTGTACGCGTTGAGCACTATAGCTTTCTCTGCATCTACTATGATGTACTTATTACTCTGCTTACCTTAACGAGGGCGAGATCGTCCGATTCTGCACTGAATTTGTCACCAGAGTCATTTACGACGGCACTCCATCCCTGAGAGTCTTCCCTTGTGCCATCATTCTGAGAAGAAATTAACAGAACAGAAATGAGCGTAAAACAGACAATATTACACTTAATTATCTCAGTACCAACAGCTACACAATTTTATGTCATTTTGAACTCCACCATTCCTCATAGCCCAAAAATGTATCACCATTCCTTCAGTTTTGAGTGTCTAACAATACGGTAATTTTACGAAAAAAAAGATAAAAGTAATTCACCGAATCAGTTTGTACTCTCATGTTGACTTAATCCGTGTTACTGTGTGGATTCCCTACAGTTTTAAATTTCTTATGATTTTTGGAGCCTAAATATATCGGAAAAATTTTGTGTAGTAAGGATGTGCTTTTTCCGGACTGAGTGGCTGTGTGGTTCTAGGCGCTACAGTCTGGAACCGCGTGACCGCTACGGTGGCAGGTTCGAATCCTGCCTCGCGCATGGATGTGTGTGATGTCCTTAGGTTAGTTAGGTTTAAGTATTTCTATGTTCTAGGGGACTGATGACCACAGCAGTTAAGTCCCATAGTGCTCAGAGCCATTTGAACCATTTTGATGTACTTTTTTGTTGCTTTTCGCAACATTTGATCATTGGAATATCTGTGTCTCGGCAGCAATGTGTAGTTAGCACTGAAAACTACGGGCATGTATTTGGGAAGACTGTGATCGAAATCCTGCCATCCCGATCCAGTCTCTCCGTGGTTTTCCTGCATCAGGTGAATTGGCTGGCTCTCAGCACTGTGGGACTTAACATCTGAGGTCATTAGTCCCCTAGACTTAGAACTACTTAAACCTAACTAACCTAAGGACATCACACACATCCATGCCCAAGGCAGGATTCGAACCTGCGACCGTAGCGATCGCTCGGTTCCAGACTGAAGCGCCTAGAACCGCTCGGCCACCCCGGCCGGCCTCAGGTGAATTCCGGCACAGTTCTTTCAACACGGCTACGGCTAATTTCCGATCTTTTACGTTGAAGCTTTCTTATTTCTTGTTGAAAGCGCGGTCATGTTTGTAAATTTCTATGCCTTTCCTGGACAAGCGATCGTGGTAGCACTACTACACAGAAAAAATTTCATTTTGGGGTCGGTCTCATACGGCGCGTGCTCGGTTACGGCCGATTTCTCTACCTGGCTCATTTGGGACATTTCACTGAGGGGCTGAAGAAGCTGAAACTCGGACCAAACGTCGTCTTGGTCAGCTTTGATGTCGTTCTTTGTTTACCAAATTTCCGCTGTATGGCGGAAATAGGTTCCAGTTAGACGCAGAATAACACAAAATTTTTTCATGCATGTCTTACAACGAGCTACTTAACGCAGAATGGCAACTTCTACGAAGTGCTAGAAGGCTTCACGATAGGTAGGCCAATTAGTACAGTGGTTACTAATTTCTTCAAGGAGCCATTCGAAAGACATGCACCGAATCTTGGCACCTTGTAAAGCTAAGGTGTGGCACAGATACGTCGACAACTTTGTCATGGTGAGGAAGAGGTTGGTAACTTCCTAAGACATCTGAACACTGCTCATGCCAACCTATAATTTACTATCGAGTTAGAAAAGAACCAACAGCTACCATTTCTAGATGTGCCAGTTAGGAGGACCGGCCACACAGACTCATATCTACACACACTGTAAAATCGTCACCCAAGCCAGAAAAGGGGAATGATTAATACGTTCGTAACGCTTCCAAGACGAATTTGTGGGCCACAGCGCCTCAGTCACGAAATTCAACACCTTCTAACATTCTGCATGATTTCTGTTTGTTCTAAGTCGTGTCTCCCTACCACTTTCGGGCAACGACGCTCTCAGCGTGTTTTTAGGGAATTGACTAGTTTGAACCTGGGACCTGTTGCTGGTAAGGAGACGCCAGACCACACATGACATGTAGAGTTCAGAAGAGTTCAGTGAGACTAGCGGTGATATAACCAAATACTTAATGATTCCACCGCACTCCCTGTAAAAGAATCTTAATACTAACTAAATTTAGTGGAAGGGGTTCAAGGCTTTCCTATTTTTAGTTAGCTGGTAAAATAACGTCGAAAAAGCAGTTAAGTTTACCATTGGAAATTTTATTCTACCGACAAAACATTGTTTATAAATTGCACTATTGATAAAAGGAAATAAAGAATGATAAAAACCAACTCTGTTCAACAAAAATGTGAACGAATATTCTCTGAGTGGGTTTCCAAGTTCTACAATGGATCAAAGGATGACCTATGCCACATCACATCTATAATCTAGGTTTAAATTAAGATTCACAAAAGAGAAAACTACTAAAATCGTCTACAGTGATCCTCAATTATCTTTAATTACTTATCTAAATTGTCGTAAATTCAGTGGCTGATGTGGCTTCTCAATAACTATATAACAGAAAAATCATCGCTTTTCAGATTTTAACTTACGTAGCAAATGTGAATACCATGAGATTTAATTGACGATCGACACTAGTATTACGTAAAAAGGGGATGTAACAGATGAGACTTCTGCAGTTCTGAGTGAAGCCTTATGCGCTCAAAAATGCGGCATCGCATGCGTTCATTACCTGAAACTGGTTCTGAGGAGCAACGGGTAGGCCACCAGTTGCATAACAAATAGCACGAGACCTAACACATGGCGAAGTGACACGTCAGAAGAAGAAATGTCGGGGACGGCCTTTCTGCCATACATCCTCAAGATGAAGGACAAAATCGGCCGTACACTGCGCAAACAGGGCGTATACATAGCTATTTACAAACCGACAAAGAAGATCAAAGAGTGTATGAAATCGGCTAAAGCCAAAAGAAACCCACTCGCAATGCCGCCAATGTACCGCATATCGTTTACATACAGAAAGTCTAATTTGGAAGGACTGGATGATCCATCAACACCAGTATCGTCGAACATAAACTAAATTTTAAGTTGGAACAGGTGAAGAGGTGGAGCACGCACTGTGTGAGACCGACCTCGTTTATAATTCGCCGACACGAAGGTTCTCGTTGTGCAGTAAAGCTACGACGCAAGCTTGTGCAGGAAAGCCGTAGAAATTCACAGATTATTGACAGTATTTCCAACAAGAAAGAGGAAAGCCTCAAGGTAGACGGATCCTAGATTTCCATGCTGCAGTGGACGATCGTTGCAGGTAGTAAAAGAACCACAGCTTTAATGACCATGGATAAGCCCTCAGACAATGACCTGACACATAAATATAATCTCTTGGCGTGGGTTCGACTCCCGTCCACCTCTACTTCATCTTGAGGATGCGAAGAAATTAGGTTTGCTGATTGACTAACCTTCATGACGTCTTAGTGCAACTCGATGCGACTACGAAACTCGGTAGCAGTCTGACGGCCGTATTGTATTTGTAGTACTTCATTGTGTTCGTATTATAAGCTGTGTGTCATGATAGTATACCGTATCAAGGCACTAGCGCATTGAAGGTTTATGACGATCACGTCACTCCTGGTATAATTTGTTATAATTAAATGTCACTTAATGACATCCGACGAAAAAAACTTCAGAAGCTTGTGAAATGAAAGATTATGTCCGGAGTTCCGTGCGTTCACTGTAGCCCAGCGAATAGAGGTATGGAGTTACAGAGTGAATGGAAGTAGGTTTGCGTCCCACTACGTTAATTTTTTTCATCTTTGCTTTAGTAACGGACTCTGAGACTTTGTTCTAAATATAATACAAGTATGTTCTGCTATATTTGATTTAATTGACATAAGAACTCTCTCTCTCTCTCTCTCTCTCTCTGACGAATGAGGTTCTTCGATTTTGTAGCTTCAGGCTGACTAAAAAACAAGAGCTGAATTTCCTGCGATGAAAGAGCAGTAGCGACATATTTGTTCCCGCTTGTCGCAAATATTTTGGCGTTTTTTCATGTCGCGATTTCCGGGGCATGGTTGGCAGCTTAAATGGCTATAGAGCTATTTACACTGCGCAACAAAATATTTTCCCTGCTACTGGGTTGAAAATACATTCCTCAGGTAATTCATATGCGCTGAATACAGAACTGCAGACGGATTTGCTCTGGCATGTCAGGAAAAAAAAGTTATATACGTATAAAGGTTATTAAGGATAATGCTATTAGCTACGTTGAATTGCAAATGTAAGAAATTTAAGGGTAATTGATGTGCGTACTTTGGGATGAAAACACTAAATATTATAATTAAGAAGTCAATTATAAATGTTTATCTACCTCTGAAATGAGTCAGGTACCCTTAATAACACTAAGATGACAATGACTTGGTTTAAAAGTGCTTTCCGCCTGTGAACATATGTTGCTCTCTGAAAAAAACCAACAGCAATCCCCCATCATCCTCGGATTGAAGAGGGCTTGACATCTTGCTTCCGTGGTGGACATCTTCTGGCGGAATCTTTCACCGCGCTCGTCACTCACGGCCCCCATATTTGACGGAAAAGTGAAATGCGAATGCAAGAAATGCATCATTAGTGACATTCGACAACTGAAGTGCTGGAAGGCTGTTAGCAAGTTGTCCACAATTTCTGCGTAATTTTCTGCTCTGTGGTTCCCGAGAAAGTTATGCACGACAAGCACAAACACGTCCCAAGCTGCTAGTTCTCATTCCGTGAGCTCCAATATAAATTGTGTGTGATCTTGGATCAACTTTCGTATTTCTGGTCCAACGAAGGCTTCGGCTTTCAGCTTTGCGTCAGTTTTAATCTTTCCAAACTTGCCTTTCAGCTACTGAAAACCACAATTTGTTTTATCCATTGCTGCAACAAAGTGTTTCATAAGACCCAGTTTGATATGGAGTGGTCGTAGGTAAATCTTATTACGATCCTTAAGTGGTACATGTTGAACGTCGTGCTGTCCGACTACAGGTAAATTTCTGGGTGGCCAGTTTTTCACTGCGTAGTGATTCTTGTCATCCACAGGAAAAGAAAGCACATGTGCTTTGTATACCTAGTCTACATTTCTAACAGAAGGGCAACAATCTTCAACTCTCCGCAAATATTACAATTATACTCAGAGTATTTAATCATCATCAAGAGTATGTTCATTGTGTCGTAGGTTTCCTTCATTCTCACGGCATGAAGGATAGGAACTGATGGTTACTGGTTGCCATTGCAGCTTTGGGACTGCTTGAGCTAGAGCCAATAAAAAGTCTCCACCCTTCTGCTACGCATTCGTTACTTAGTTCTTTATGAATCTTGTTACGTCATGACTAAAGCAAACACCGCGTTCAACACCATAGTACGCTGAGAATTGCATGTGGCTATCTCGAAAATGCGTACTGTAACACCTCTCTCGAGTAAGTTCCACTGCTTCAGTCTGGAACCCAACAGTTCAGACTTTTCTTTCGGCAGGGACAAATCGCAAACTAGGTCGTCTAATTCGGCTTGGCTGATCAAATGTGGCTTTTTAATGTGATTGTCGAGATCCGGCGTCACTGTCATTACCTTCAGTATCTTCGTTGTTCAGTGCATCGGATGAAGGAGGAATTGGTACTGCGTAATGTGTACCATGCGCCACAGGCTTTAGAGCAGAATGACAAACCGGACACACGATTTTTGACTTGTTCTTCTTGCTGTATCCGGATATGATGGTCAAGCAGACATAGTAATCCGAGTGGTGATCTTTCTGCTCCCGCCAAATCACGGGAACGACAAAAGGCATTCGATTTCACTTATCGTTTTAGACAGGAGAACAGACGGTACATCGGAGGTGAGGAGCCCAGGATTTTGTTTGATCTCCGATTTCACATCGGAAGTAATGTTTGTAAGCTATATGTGGCTTTCTGGTCATGTTATTGCCCCGGTCGGACGTCTTAGACTTGCCATAAATGTAGCAAAAGCACTCCAGACAATTCACACAGCTGCGGCCATTCATCTTCTGTTTACTGAAACACCACATACCGACTTACCGAATCGTCTTATACGATATCACTTAAATACATTTTACTGCGACTGTTGATTAATAAAACACAGAACCACACAGATGTTTGAAATTAGCATACAATATCCTCAAACTTTTAATCTAAGTTAAGATTTTAGTTAGCTGGATCAAATGTAGTTAGTTGAATTTTAGTAAATTGAATAGCGTTTCTTGATATCACCAGTATGTATTCCTCTATTACTTTTTCTATTTTTTATTTTCGTGTATCGTCACTATTTCTTTCATTAATAATAATGCAACAACAGTGGCGACCGCTCTAGTTTTTTAGGGTAAATGCACTTTTCTAACTAGTGCTTGCGCCGAATTCCTGAAATAAACTTGTCCCATGACTTGAAAAACTAAGACTGAGAAATTTTTTGTTCTGTTTTGTTCTAACGTAGATACGCCAGCAACTGCTTACAGAAGTTACTTGCTAATGGACGCAAGCCTTTTGTAATAATTCGCATTTAAAGCCAGCTTGACGTTGGCAGCGTTCGGAGACAAATGAGTATCTCTCAAGTAGTGCCGATTTCCTCCGCATCTGGCAGCACTAGCGAAATCGAGCGAAATCGTCAAGTTACCATAGCCAAATTACAACTTGAGATCTGCTCGTTGTTCTGGAGTTCTTGCTGAGAAATGGAGTCACATTTTAGGCTCAATCAGCACGTAAGGTGCAATAAGAAACAGACACGCCTATGTACGTCTCACTGCAAATGTACTACACGCAATGGCATATGTGATGCGTCACAACACCTCTGACCAACAATCCCGCCAGCGAGCTGACTACCTCCTGCCAGAGTGGCCGAGCGGTTCTAGGCGCTACAGTCTGGAACAGCGCGACCGCTACGGTCGCAGTTTCGAATCCTGCCTCGGGCATGGATGTTTGTGATGTCCTTAGGTTAGTTAGGTTTAAGTAGTTCTAAGTTCTAGGAGACTGATGACCTCAGACGTTAAGTTCCATAGTGCTCAGAGCCATTTTCGAGCTGGCTACCATTCTTTTTTGACATCCTAAACAATATTTTCAATATTCTGAGAAGGAAAGTTGCTACTCACCATATAGCGGAGATGCTGAGTCGCAGACAGCCACAACAGAATGACTTTTCACAGTTAAATCTTTCGGCTATTGGCCTTTATCCACAATAGACACACATAAGCGCACACACACACATACACACAAACACACACACACTGACGCAAACGCAACTCACACAACACACGACTGGACTTTCATGCAACTGAAACCACACTGCTGTTTGCATTTGCGTGAGTGTGTGTGCGTGAGGGGGGGGGGGGGGGGGGGGATGTGCGCGTATGCGTGTGTGTATTGTTGACAAAGGCCAATGGCCGAAAGCTTTAAGTTTTAATTGTGAAAGTCTTTTTGTTGTGCTGATCTGCGACTCAGCGTCTCCACTATATGGTGAGTAGCAACGTTCCTTCTCTTAATATTGTTACATTCCATCTTGGATTTTCCATTGTTTGATTTAAACAATATTTTCATTATTGCTGTTATGGATTTTCGATAGTACAATTAAAAATAATTACATCCAAATGAACTAACTTGCATACATTGTCGTTCCAGATATTCTCGTTGGTTTTAGACATACAATTCAGTCAAATTACGGTATTCTTATTTTGTGAAAGAGTATGTAATTACATTGGGAATTAAAGACACACATTATGTAATTTTGTTTTACACACTGTCAGCAGCAAATACCATGTTATTTCAGGTATTTAGACCAACAGACCAAAAATTGAGTAACAATGCATTATGCAATTCATTACTTAATAATTAGAACTGAATATGTTAATCTGAGACGTTCCTACCAATCAACCATGTTCTATAGGTTTGGTACACTGCAGTTTCAAGTCATTGGCATTTCACATCATTCACAAGGAAGGGGTTACTGGTACAAGCATTGTATTTACATTATAATTATAGAGTTAATTGGAATTTGAGTGATTACGTGCCCTAAATGAACTAAGTTTATGATACCTATCGGTGCAACAAACCTCCTAAATTGGTCACTTAGGTATCAACTACCAACAAGTCAATGGCATCATCTCACTCCGATCAGCTTCATTAGATCGGTTCTCGATAGCAAATATTGGGGAGGGAATTGGACTTGCCCAACAGAACACACCTCCATTGAGAAATACCCAGTAGTTGTGTGCAGTGTAGGTGGCATCCTTGGACGGACCACCACAAAATGTCACAGGAACCAGTAGAAATTATTCTTCAATTCCGTGTTGCTTACATAATTCTTATATTATTACTATCTCCTGATAAAAGCAAGTTTCGGATGGGTAAGTATTATGAACTGCTAGCCGATTTTAAAGCAATCCTAAATTTCATTTCATTTTGAAATGTTCCTGTGGGTACAACTGTTTTTTAAGAATGCATTTTTCAGTGTGAATCAGTGTTTATTACGTATGTTGGACCGATTTCAATATGTTTAAGTTTCGCCTCACCATGTACTCAAGATTCTCACTCATTTTATCTGGAACACAGTCTCTCTCTCTCTCTCTCTCTTTCTCTCTCTCTCTTCTCTCTCTCTCTCTCTTTATTACGTGTGTGTGTTTGTGTGTCTGTGTGTGTTTGTGTTTGTGTGTGTATTTACAGTACAACATTATCATTTGTTACCTTCGCGACAGCGGCGTCCTCTGACCCTAAACGCTGGTCGTCACTAGTGTCTTTGGAAATGCTGTTCAGCATCTGTGTGTCTCCACCAGTGCCTTCGATCTGTATATTAAGACAAACAAAATATAAATGAGAGAAAGCTTTCATAAGACATAAGGGACTTTACAGACCCGTAATGATGAAGCAAAAAGCGATTTCAGGTTAACTTGTGACAGAGAATTTTAAAAAGATGAAAGTATGGAAAAGTTTCCACAACCCTGAAAACTACACTGTTTAACAAGAAAAGGGAAGCTCCCAGAAGAGGATTAGGAAACGAAATGAAACTTCACGGGTTGAAAACGTACACTATGTCATCAAACGTATCCGGACACCTGGCTGAAAATGAGTTACAAATTCGTGGCGCCTCCACAGGTAATGCTATTGTTCAGTAAGGTGTTGGCCCACCCTTAACCTTAATGACAGCTTCCACTCTCGCAAGCATACGTTCAATCAGATGCTGGAAGTTTTCTTGGGGAATTGCAGCCCATTCTTCACAGAGTGCTGCACTGAGGAGAGGTATACATGTCGGTCGGTGAGGCCTGGCACGAAGTCGGCGTTCCAAAACATCCCAGAGGTGTCCTATAGGATTCAGATCAGGACTATGTGCAAGCCAGTCCATTACAGGGATGTTATTATCGTGTAACCACTCTGCCACATGCAGTGCGTCATGAACAGGTGCTCAGTCGTGTTGAAAGATACAATCGACATCTCGAAATTACTCTTCAACAGTGGGAAGCAAGAAGGTGATAAAAACATCCATATAGGCCTGTGCTGTGATAGTGCCACGCAAAACAACAAGGGGTGCAAGCCCCCTCCATGAAAAACACGACCACACCATAACACCACCGCCACCGAATTTTACTGTTGGCACTACACACGCTGGCAGATAACGTTCATCGGACATTCGCTGTACCCACACCCTGCCATCGGATCGCCACATTGTGTACAGTGAATCGGCACTCCACACAAAGTTTTTCCACAGTTCAATCATCCAGTGTTTACGCTCCTTACACCAAGCGAGGCGTCGTTTGGCATTTACGGTCGTGATGTGTGGCTTATGAGCAGCCGCTCGCCCATGAAATCAAAATTTTCTCTCCTCCCGCCTAACCGTCATACTGCTTGCAGTGGATCCTGACGCAGTTTGGAATTCCTGTTTGATGGTCTGGGTAGATGTCTGCCTGTCACACATTACGACCCTCTTCATCTGTCGACGGTCTCTGTTACTCAATAGACGAGATCGGCCTGTACGCTTTTGTGCTGTACGTGTCCCTTCACGTTTCCATTTCACTATCACATCGGAAACAGTGGACCTAGGGATGTTTAGGTGTGTGGAAATCTCGCGTACATGCAAATGACACAAGTGACTCGCAATCACCTGACCACGTTCGAAGTCCGTGAGTTCCGCAGAGCGCCCCATTCTGTTCTCTCACGACGACTAATGACTACGAGGTCGCTGACAGGGAATACCTGGCAGTAGGTGGCAGCACAATGCATCTAATATGAAAAACGAAAGTTTCGGGGGGTGTCCGGTTATTTAAGATCACATAGTGCTTGTAACATTATTTCAATGATTACAAAACTGTGTCAAATTTACAAAGTATTTGGCAATATGAGGCTATTTGTCAGTGACGCTGCACTCTCTTTGATATGAATGCATGCATTGATTCAGTTGGCGCAGTGTGTCGTAAAGCTGTTGTGTCTCTCCAAAACGAGGTGGCTCACAACTTTTCCATCTGGTTCTTACTATCCTGCGTAATGGCACTGAGATGAAATTGATATCCGAGCTGGTGCCACGCATCTTGTGTGGAAGACAGATCTGCTGATCTTATTGTTCAATGGAGTACCTAAACATCACGCAGCCAGTTAATAATGACGGGTGCCATGTGTGAATATACATTTTCCGGATAAAAATTGTCATCAAGACACTGTCGCATGAAAAGAAACAAATGAGGACGCAGGATGTTTGTGACGTAATGTTGTGCCGTCAAAATTCCCTCACTCACTATCAGCTGAAGTCATGACCGCTGGCTTCTATACCGTGGCGCCAGAAGTAACACCGCTGTGTCTCTCCAAAACATTGGAAGAATAGGCCCTCTCACCAGGTCTCCACAGTGTCCGCCGACGATGGTCATCCGAGGTAGAGCAGAACTTCGATTCATGGCTGAACACGATACGACGACATTCACCAGCAGTCCGCGCTTACCGATCGCGGTACCACTACAAGCGCAGCCATTTGTGTTCTGGTGTTAACAGTAGCATACGCATGGGACTGTGATTCCCTAGTCCGGCTGCTCCTAGTCTTCACCATTGGTGTGGAGTGAATCAGAATGATGCATGGAATGCATTACCTATTCTGAGATGTGCTGATGTGAGGGATTATGACGTGACTGGTGCAGAGCAAGGCGATTCTCCCTTTTGTGGTCGACTGGACAATTGACAAGCTGTATGGATGCCTTCACGTTCCCATGAAGTCCAACGTCGTGCTACTGTCACATTTGAATCCCCACAAATCTGGATATTGCACATTTCGACCACCCAGCCAAATGGAGAAACACAATGAAGTCCCTTTCAAACTCCGTCAGCTACTGATACAACTGTCGAGTAATGGCATCTCCGTGTCGTTCACACTGATGCTATTCACGCCCCTTGCAAGCCTTGCCTGGATTGGTAAGGACACTAAACACGGGCAGTAATAACGAACTCTAATGGTCGCTGTAATTGTGACAGAGAATTGCAGCTCAGATCATTTACATACCTGCGGATGCAGCGTACTTTTGAGAAGCTGTATTGGCATCTGACAGTGCATTCTGGGGGTTTGATTTTTTTTTTTAGTTTTTATGTTTTCAGGCAGTGAACGTAAACTGCAGAATCTTCCAGTGCTGGCTGCTTCTGTAAAGTACACTAACAACAAATTATGACCCGTGTTAATTCATGTAACATACATACATCAAAAAAAGTTTTGCATCACCTCGGTTCCAAGAGTTCCGGAACCTGTACAGAAAATTGGAATAGAGATCAATATAAACATCATTACGGCCCTTTTTATAGCTCTTGAAAACCATACATTGCATGTGGTACCACCACACAGCGAGACCTTCAGAGTTGGTGGTCCAGACTGCTGTACACACCGGTACCTCTAATACTCAGTGGCACGTCCTCTTGCATTGATGCGTGCCTGTATTCGTCGTGGCATACTATCCACAAGTTCATCGAGGCCCTGTTGGTCCAGATTGTCCCACTCCTCAACGACAATTCGGTATAGATCCCTCAGATTGGTCGGTGGGTCACGTCGTCCATAAACAGCCCTTTTCAATCTATCCCAGGCATGTTCCATAGGATTCATGCCTGAAGAACATGCTGGCGACTCTAGTCGATCGATGTCGTTATCCTGAAGGAAATCATTCATAAGATGTTCACAATGGGGGCGCAAATTGTCGTCCATGAAGACGAATGCCTCAACAATATGCTGCCGATATGGTTGCACTATCGGTCGGAGGATGGCATTCACGTATTGTACAGCCGTTATTGCGCATTCCATGACCACCAGCGGCGTACGACGGCCCCACATAATGCCACTCCAAAGTAGCAGGAAACCTCCAACGTGCTGCACTCGCTGGACAGTGTGTGTAAGGCGTTCAGCCTGACCAGGTTGCCTCCAAACACGTCTCCGACGATTGTCTGATTGAAGGCATATAGGACACTTATCAGTGAAGAGAGCACGATGCCAATCCTGAGCGGTGCATTCGGTACGTTGTTGGGGCCATCTGTACCGCGCTGCTTGGTGTCACGGCTGCAAAGATGGACCTCGCCATGGACGTCGGGAGTAAAGTTGCGCATCATGCAGCCTGTTGCGCACAGTTTGAGTCGTAACACGACGCTCTGTGGCTGCGCGAAAAGCAGTATTCAACATTATGGCTTTGCTGCCAGGGTTCATCTGAGCCATAATCCGTAGGTAGCGGTCATACACTGCAGTAGTAGCCCTTAGGCGGCCTGAGCGAGGCATGTCATCGACAGTTCCTGTCTCTCTATATCTCCTCCATGACCGAACAACACCGCTTTGGTTCACTCCGATACGCCTGGACACTTCCCCTGTTGAGAGCCCTTCCTGGTACAAAATAACAATGCGGTCGCGACGGAACCGCGGTATTGATCGTCTAGGCATCGTTGAACTACAGACAACACGAGCCTTGTACCTCCTTCCTGGTGGATGGACTGGAACTGATCGGATGTCGGACCTCGTCCGTCTAATAGGTGCTGCTCACTCATGGTTGTTTACATCTTTGGGCGGGTTTGGTTCAAATGGCTCTGAGCACTATGGGACTCAACATATTAGGTCATAAGTCCCCTAGAACTTAGAACTACTTAAACCTAACTAACCTAAGGACTGCCCGAGGCAGGATTCGAACCTGCGACCGTAGCAGTCCCGCGGTTCCGGACTGCAGCGCCAGAACCGAACGGCCACCGCGGCCGGCTTGGGCGGCTTTAGTGTCATCTCTGAACATTCAAAGGGACTGTGTCTATGATACAATATCCACAGTCAACGTCTATCTTCAGGAGTTCTGGGAATCGGGGTGATGTAAAACCTTTTTTGATGTGTGTGGTTGCCATTCGATTTTCCCGAGGTAATAATGAAAATTTTGTGACCACCCTCTGCATTACCAAAAAACCAGGGCAAATATTTAGCATTTGCTTTACCTTTGAAGGCATTTATGTAAACAGCACATGTTGCAAACATCAAGACAGAGAAGGAACGGCAACTTCGAATGGCAGAAACCAAATATTGAAGAGCAGTTGATAATTTGAAGCATGTGATGAAAGGAACACGATAGTAAATGCTGAAATAAACTATTTTTGCTAATGCCTTCGGTAACATGTGGGAAGATACAACCATAATTTTATGACAGAAAAAAATAATAATAACATAAAGAAAACAAAACAGCAGTTTATGTTGGGAAGGAAAGAAGGCAAGTGTTTCACGTCCCGCCAATTACAAGGTCATTAGAGACGGAGCACAAACTCGGATAGGGGACGGATGAGAAAAGACCTCAGCCGTGTCCTTTACAACGAAAAACCTAAATCTGGATCGCTAAGTGAGTAAGTGAAAGTCGTCCTCTCGAATGCGAGTCCAGTGTGCTACCACCGAATGTCTCGTTCAGTTTTGTGTCCTAAAGACACGATATTCCATCAGTTAGGACGGCAGACTGAACGATAATTGACGACAGACACAAAATTGCACAAACAATCCAAGATTTTATTTAAATGTTTGAATAATTCGAGAGATAAATAACAAATTCAGCCCTCAGTAATAATGTAATAATATTCCAGAACTAGAGTCAGATGAGTTGTATAAAGTCATTCGAAGAATGAAAAAAGAAAAAGTGCACAGAGGTGATGGTTTATCAATAGAAATGATTAAAAATTATAAAATAATAAAAAATAAAAAGCTTTGCATAGTTTTTTTGTAAAAAAAAGGCAATTCCCTAAAACTGTAACAATGGTTTAAGTATTCTACTTCACACGAAAAAAAGAGACAAATAACACATAGACCAATCAGTCTTCTGGCCCCAATACTCGCAAAATATGCTATATTACCGCCAACCTCATAAAAGTACATGAAATTCTAAACAATGAAAGACTTGCAAAACTCCTTTTTCAGGTATCAAGCTTTTGCCTGCTATGTCTTCTTGTATTTACGAATTTCTTAGTTGCAAGTCAAGATTAAAATTATAGAATTGAGTGCAAATTAGGAATTACCACGTAATCTGAGATACATAGACTCTGAGAAAGCTTTTGACTACTTTTGACCAAATCTGTATTAACAGCCCTTGACAAAGAAGGCACTGATTCAAACTACGTTAATGTACTGAAGAATAGATAGACAACAGTGATATACCTTACATTAGACTTAATGAGGACTGAGAGAAATTGAAAGAGGAGTCTAGCAGGGGTATTCAATGTCACCATAATTATTCTAAGCAACCCTAGGTGTAGTTCTCAGATCCTTAAATTGGGAAAACGAAAGTGTGATACGTGTCAATGAATCAGAACTAAATCAACTTTATTTTGTGGATAACGTTGTACTGTTTACCTGTAGTGTACATGAATTTGAACAATGAATGGGAGAAGTTCTTACAGAAAGTTTGTAAATAGGCCCCAAAAATCAAAAATGATATATAACCAAAGTACATAAAATAAAATAGTACAAAATCACAACCAAGCCATGAATCCAACTGATGAGGTTTGTGAGTTAACGAGCATAGTGCTCTCATTTAAATATTTGGCCGCAAGAGTCAGCCTACAGGAATTGTGAAACGGACCCTGTCGTCGAGGACCGTGTGCCACAAAGGCTCCACATTCACCACGAGATGGGGTGTCTATTGTCTATTGAGACCTAAGCGCTGTAGTGTGCGAGTGAGTAGTAGTAGTAGAGTGGTTTTGGGCGCACGACAGCAAGGTCTTCAGCGCCCGTTCGGTAACATAGTGACACGGGTGTCAAGAAAAATCCCAGAACAGGAATATAAAACGAAACAGAAAACATGGGTAACAATCGTTCAAAAACATGTGCTCACCCACACCAAAGCGTGGGATGAAGCAGAGCGTCCAACATTTTTAAGTAAGAAGGCCTCACAGACCCATACACCGTGCACCCATAATCGAGCCGAGGTCACACAAACGCTCTGTAAAACTGGAGCAGACAAGTCCTGTCAGCTCTCCATGTACTGTGGCTAAGACATTTTAAAATACTTAAAGCCTTAAGCGACCGCCGTTTCAGGTCTTTAAGATGAGGTAACCACGTGAGCTTCGAGTCAAAAATGAGCCCCAGAAACCTCACCGTGTCTTTAAAAGTAAGAATAGTGTCCCTCATCCGCAACTCAGGAAAGGTTAAAATCGAACGAGAACGGTTAAAAAGAACACATACAGACTTCTCGGTGGAAAACTTAAAACCACTCTTCCGCGCCCAGTCATCCAAATGCCTAATCGTAAGTTGCAACTGACGAGTTGTCGTTGCAAGGCTTGAAGAAGAGCGAAACAAAGAGAAATCACACACAAACAAAGAACACTGGACAGGACTTTCACTATGAACGTAATGCTATTAATAGTGATGCCAAAGAGAGTCACACTTAAAACGCTATCCTGAGGGACACCGTTCTCCTGCTCAAAGCGATCAGACAGGACGTCACCAATTCGGTGTCGAAAATATCGTGGCGAGAGGAAAGACTGAATAAAAAGAGGAAGACAACGACGAAAACCCCATTCGTGGAGCTGCTCCAGGATGAGACGCCTCCAAGTAGTATCGTAGGCCTTCTAGACGTCGAAAAATACACCTAGAAGGTGATGACGGCGTAGGAAAGCTTGTTGTATAGACCTCCTGAACCCACACTGAGAACAACTAAGGAGTTGCCGGGATTCTAACATCCAGACAAAGCGGCGGTTGACCATCCGCTCCAAGGTCTTCCCTATGCAACTAGTGAGGGCAACACTACGGTAGCTACTTGGGCTCGTGCGGTCTTTCCCAGGTTTTAAAAAAGGGATTTTAACTGCCTCACGCCACGCTTCAGAATAGGGACCCGACGCCCAAATGGCATTAAAAAGTGCGAGGAGGATTTCTTTGTTGCGCATTGTGAGGTGCCATAGCATGCTGTAATGGACCCTGTCGTGACCAGGGGAGGTGTCACGAGCTCCAGACAATGCAGAATCCAGCTCCCACATAGAAAATGGGCAGTTGTAAACTTAATGACAGGTGGACTGGAAGTCCAGACTACATCTCTCAGCAACAGCTCTATGGCGCTGGAAACCTGGATCCTGACTAGTTGTTGCAGTAACTGTGGCAAAATACGCTGCCATAGTCTGGGCAATGTCTCGCGGATCTGTGTGGAGAGTGCCGTTATTCATTACAGCAGCTATGGGGCACCTCCCTCCTCTGCCAGAAAGTCTCCTGATGGTCTCCCACACGATGGAACTTTTGATGGAACGGTTAATGGTGTTCAGGAACTTTTGCAACGACCTCTTCTTGCTCTCACGGATAATACGGCGACATCTTGCCCTCGCCACCCGAAAGGCTGCAACATTCTCAGCAGTCGGCCGACACTTGAACCGACGCAGAGCCACACTCCTGGTCCTAATTGCAGAGCGGCATTCGGCACTCCACCAAGGCACAGGTGGTCTCTTCCGGTGGCCTGTAGACTGTGGAACGGATGCTGCAGCGGCGTGTTGGACCGGTTTGGTAATACGATCCACCCACACCTCAACATTCGCACAGTGTTCAAAATGGGCCAACTGGCTATAAAGTGTCCAGTCAGCTCCACTGAGCACCCATCGTGGTGGTCTCCTTTCAGGGGCCACGCCATCTGGCAGCTGAATCCAGATTGGGAAACGATCACGGCCATCCAAGTCAGCGACCACTTCCCAGTGAGCACTGGCAGCAAGAGCAGGAGAGCAGAGTGAGAGCAATGACAGAGAACGACCTAGTCGCCGTGCAGAAATGAGTACTCTGTCCTCCATTGAGCAAGTAGGCACAGGATGACAGGAGAAGCCTCTCAATTGCCCTACCCCTGGGGCAAGTAATTGCAGAGCCCCAAAGCACATTGTGGGCATTAAACTCACGACAAATAATGAATGGCTGGGGGAGCTGTGTAAGAAGGTCGGTGAGGGCCGCTTCATCAAGTGCATCATGTGGGGGCAAGTAAAGTGAACATACAGTCAATGGATGACGCACGTGCACAGACACAGCGACGGCCTGTAAAGTCGTCGTAAGTGAGAGAGGCGAGGAATGGTAGTCCGTCCTGACGAAAATACCTACTCCTCCTCTAGCTCTCTCTCCACGCAGGTCGTCCTTTTTGTGGAGTGTATAGGCTCGTATCTCAGGGGAGTATGATGGCTGGAAATACGTCTCCTGGAGCCATAGACACAATGGTCTACCCTGAGAGAGTAGACGAAGTTCCTCCACATGCGTCCCGAACCCTTGCAAGTTCCACTGAAGTATGGGAGCCATCTATGTTGGGGGTAGCACTTGCATCCTGTCTCTCCAACGGGGCGGGGAGACCGCAGCAGGTGGAGGGGCAGGCGTGGGACGAGATGATTGCCCCACACATACATCGAATTCCATCAACTCAGGAGAAGAGTCAGATGAAGCCTCCCGTAAAACAAGATCCGCATGGTCAGATGGTTTACCACGGGATTTGACCCGCTGTTGCTGCTGTACAGGAACTTTCTGTGGTTTGGTGGGCTTTGGGGGAGCTGATGTGGGAGTGGTAATTGGCGCACTGGGCTTGGGAACAGCCTCAGCTGTTGGAGGCGCGAGGGGCTGGCCCAAGTTCGCCACTGTTCCTTTGTCTGCCGTTCGAGTAGGGGCTACTGGCTCTGAAACACTGGCTGCGTTGCAAGTGCACTGACAGCTGCAGGTGTTAGTGCCAACACTCACCACCTCGGTCTGCGTTGAGGCATCGACTTTTGGAGCAGGCTTCTGAACCAGCGATGCAAAAGATGTAGCAAATGTGGGAGGTTGTATCGACTTATAGATCTTCTTAGCCTCACCATAGGGGATATGCTTGATTGTTTTTATTTCCTAGACTTTGCGTTCCTCTAAAAATATTCGGCAGTCCCTACTCCAAACAGGGTGGTTCCCAGAGCAATTAATACATTTAGCCGGAGACGAGCAACCAACTCCTTCATAAGCAGCCTTACCACAGTTTCCACAAGTCGCTTCGCCTTTATATCCTAAGGTGGTATACCCATAACGCTGGCATTTAAAACAGCGCATTGGGGTCGGGAAATAAGGCCTCACACTAAGGCGAAGGAAGCCAGCTTTAACATGTTCAGGAAGTTTTGTGCTACTGAAGGTCAGAATAAAGGAGTCGGATTTGACAAGATTGCCATCAACCCTCTTCATGATGTGTTGGACATCAACGACACCTTCCGGAGCCCACTCACGTTGCAGTTCGTCCTTGGGAATGTCAACTAGATCCTGGCATGTCACAACACCTTTGCTGTAGTTCAAGGTGCTGTGCAGTTCAGTGTCTATGGCATACTCCCCAAGGCATTTAGCAGCTTGCAGGTTAGTTGTTTGCTGGAAAGTGGAAGTTTCCACTAGCAAGGTACGTAAGCGCTTCACCGATTGTAAGGAGCCACAGATGCCCTCCAATCTCTTTTGTATATAGAAGGGCGAAACCTTCTCGAAACTACCCTCCTTCCGTTTCACAATGAGAAACACATCCTGAGCACCAGAATGCAACCTGTTACTAAAGACTTCACTTGTCAAAGATGTGCTGCAGTCAGGGGGACTGACTGCACGAGCCCTCTTCAGAGACTGGGTGTTAGAACCCTCCAGCGGCCCACCCTTTCCACTGGGAGGAGGAAAAAAGGATTTCGAAGGATCCATCTCGGTCCCACGAGCAGCTAGGGAACTAGAAGTCCACCTAGACAGATCCCCGCGTGCCTAGGTAAGCCTTATACAACTGAGGTGCGGCAGGTTCCCCAGAGGTTGCCCGCTAACGATTGTTCCACCTCAACAGCCATGCATCTCATCAGCGCGCAGCACACCTTGAGATTGAGGGGTTGTTTATAGAGGTTTATTCCATCCTCGCGATCCGGGCGGCCAAGCCAAGATCCCCACTCCCTGAGACACACAACATTCCACCGCCGCGCCGCACGGTGGTCGTTGAAGCATGCCCAGAGCTTACGGTGACAGGGGACTGGCGGCGCTTACCAGTGCCCAGCTCAGGAACCCCGGGGTCGCCAAGCCCGTACCCAGCAAGTGAATGCTGAGCCCCTGGGGGCATGTGCGAGTGAGACAGACGGGAACCTACGTCAAAGCGAAACCCACTAGAAGTCGTTTGTGGCCGAGGAGACGTAGCAGTGTTAAATATGGCGGACCTAAGATTGGCCATAAAGGGAAACATTTATGAAAGCTATTTAATTCTGAAGTAATGCAGGAAATCAAGCCACAGTAATTTTAATCTTCCATCCTCCATAAATTTTCATGGTGATCCCAATAAAACTTGAATATTGATCACATCTATAATAGTTCAGGATTTACTGTTTAAGTGAAATTAATAAGTTTTGTAACAAAGACCTGAATGCTAAAATCTGAATGCTTTGGTCGATCTTAACGATCGACATTTCATATATAAGCGCATCATTAAAATGACAAACATTGTAAATATCAACTCTGTGACATTATTTCTTTAAAATATATAGTAAATTTAAATTATCAGTATTTACAGTTAAACATCAGATCATCATTTCCTCCGCACAAAATAAACTGAACGATGACAGCATGACACCTTATTGAATCAGTAGAAAATAGAATATTTGTTGTAAAGTTCAGTGCATAATAGTTTCTTTGTTCTTTATTTATTTATCAGAAAGCACATTGGTGCAAGGCTACTACCCGTGGCACTCAAAGCTAAGAAGGAAATTGTATCGGTTTTATGCAAAATAATTTAACGTTTAATATGTAATGTATATTATTGTTACTTTATTTAGAACGTGAAAGTGGTCAAGCTTTGATTATTTAAATATGATAAAATGTAAAATGACGTAGAATAAGCTGCAGCCAATCAGATGGACGCCTTCAGGAAAGGGAACTGCCCTAGTCGGTTGAGCGAGGATATTCGGCGCGCGGGAAACGCGGCCGGGGACGGGCGGAGGGATACTGCTGGTGCAGACGCGAAAGCAGACAGTTCAGCTGGAGACACCAAAGGGACAGTCCGGTTGCACACGGTCGCTCTTTAGGCAGCTAGGAAGTGAAACAACTTAGAAAATTTCGCGTTAAGCGGTATCGCCGGACTTAAGTCTCTGAGCGGCGAGCAGCTGGGCGCCTGGGGTGAACTCTAACTTTTCGCGTAGATAAATTGTATTTCGCGATGAGATTGTGAATGATCGAACTGAGTCAAATGGATATGCGCTCGAGTGTAACAGTAACTCTAAATACGACCACTTTCGCTACTAGTTTGCTTTCTGAATAAACATTATTCTAATCAAATCGCAACTGTGTGGCCTACATCATTTACGGGTCGTTAATTTAGCTCTCGATATTACTACTGTTATTATATTTTACGTTAACTTTGTATTTCGCAAGCTTGCCATCAGCCAGACAATTTAACCAAAGGGTCACAAGTGTCTAATAAAAAGCGTTTAAGGCGACACGTGCGGTTCAATCCCTAGACGAGTTTGAGCCAAGACATTTCGACGAAGAGGAACCGCATGTGAGCCCGAATATCTTTGGGATGTTAACTGGCAGGTTCTACATTTAGGACAAATTGGCTGGGAGGACTGCAATAGACAAACTACATAACTTTTTCAGAACTAACAGTCCAACGTATCTGACTTGCGGCATTGAGTTCTGAACTTTCAATGCGAAAACAAAATCTGTGGGAGAGCCCTTGAAAAACAAGACAGAGATTACGCAAGTATAATGAAGAAGATATACATGTATTTTTGGAACACAACCTACGACCAGTTTAGAAACAGAAGTGATGACACTTTCTGCAGGACCTGACCATCATTTTGCAGGACAATGCTCAAGCACGTACAGTGCAAGCTGTTACTGATTTATTTGACTGATGGGGCTGCTAAGTGCTATACCACTTACTGCACTCCCCTGACTTAAGGCCTCGGGAGTTCAACTGGATTTCTAAACTGAAGGAAACATTACACGGCATTCGCTCCAGAACTGCTACAAATTCGTTAGGAAATAGACCGCGCCGCTCGAACTGTCAACACAACTGTCACTGCTAAGAATATCCTACGACTTCCACATCGCTGGCAACGGGTTATACACACTGCTAGTGTCTACTTCGAAGGTCAGTAAATTTTGAAACACGTATCTATTTTGTAAGAGCTGTAAATAAATAGATGCCACTATTAAAATTCCAATCCTCGTATATAAGACTTGACGTCCTCCAATAACAGGTCCCATGACAAATTATGCTGAATGCTTTTACTATCTCGACGTAATACCTATGGCTTCATCAAGAACGTTTCCTTTTTTCCCCACTGCTTTTCTTCCAACTACATACACAGTGCAATTGTGGTACTAGCAACTGCAGCACATAATAACAACTGCTTGTCCGCCATCTCGAAATTTGATGAAAAATATGACGATAGTGTAAAACGCCTTTAGAGCTTTGTCAAAGAAGTTTGACGAATATTTGATCACATTTCTTTCTCAAAGAAATATGATAGTGTAATACCGGCCTTAACAATCTTGTGGCTAGCATAGAAGAACGTTGCAGAGCATGCATTGCTGTCCGTGGCGGTCCCACACAATGTTAAGAATCGTTTTCGGTCTTTGTAATGTCCAGGGACCACTATGGATCGCTGTGGCCTCAGTGAAATTACTGTGTTTGAACCAAAGTGTAATTTATTTGTCTCACTGCTAATTTTTTCCTGTTAACTTCTGTACTATAATATAGCGGTTCTTTCTATGTATGCCTCAAGTTTCATTGACGTGTGTTACTTGGAAGTGACGCATCATGCGAAAGTTACTTTCATCCTTAAGTTTCCCACTTCATTGTGCATTGCAATACGAAGCTGAGCCTTCGCTGATAGAGCAACGCGCAGCGCACTGGATTTTTGCGAGACCAGAAGCTGGCCCAGCTGTTGTTGTTGTTGTTGGTGTCTTCAGTCCTGAGACTGGTTTGATGCTGCTCTCCATGCTACTCTATCCTGTGCAAGCTTCTTCATCTCCCAGTACCTACTGCAACCTACATCCTTCTGAATCTGCTTAGTGTATTCATCTCTTGGTCTCCCTCTACGATTTTTACCCTGCACGCTGCCCTCCAATACAAAACTGGTGATCCCTTGATGCCTCAGATCATGTCCTACCAACCGATCCCTTCTTCTGGTCAAGTTTTGCCACAAACTTCTCTTCTCTCCAATCCTATTCAATACTTCCTCGTTAGTTATGTGAACCAGCGAGGTGGCGCAGTAGTTAGCACACTGGACTCAAATTCGGGTGGACTACGATTCAATCCCATCTCCGGCCATCCTGATCTAGGTTTTCCGTGATTTCCCTAAATCGTTTCAGGCAAATGCCGGGATGGTTCCTTTGAAAGGGCACGGCCGATTTCCTTCCCAATCCTTCCCTAACCCGAGCTTGCGCTCCGTCTCTAATGACCTCGTTGTCGACGGGACGTTAAACACTAACCACCCCCACCACCATTAGTTATGTGATCTACCCATCTGATCTTCAGCATTCTTCTGTAGCACCACATTTCGAAAGCTTCTATTCTCTTCTTGTCCAAACTAGTTATCGTCCATGTTTCACTTCCATACATGGCTACACTCCATACAAATACCTTCAGAAACGACTTCCTGACACTTAAATCTATACTCGATGTTAACAAATTTCTCTTCTTCAGAAACGCTTTCCTTGCCATTGTCAGTCTACATTTTATATCCTCTCTACTTCGACCATCATCAGTTATTTTACTCCTTAAATAGCAAAACTCCTTTACTACTGTAAGTGTCTCATTTCCTAATCTAATTCACTCAGCATCACCCGATTTAATTTGACTACATTCCATTATCCTCGTTTTGCTTTTGTTGATGTTCATCTTATATCCTATTTTCAAGATACTGTCTATTCCGTTCAACTGCTCTTCCAAGTCCTTTGCTGTCTTTGACAGTATTACAATGTCATCGGCGAACCTCAAAGTTTTTACTTCTTCTCCATGAATTTTAATATCTACTGGAAATTTTTCTTTTGTTTCCTTTACTGCTTGCTCAATATACAGATTGAATAACATCGGGGAGAGGCTACAACCCTGTCTCACTCCTTTCCCAACCACTGCTTCCCTTTCATGCCCCTCGACTCTTATGACTGCCATCAGGTTTCTGTACAAATTGTAAATACCCTTTCGCTCTCTGTATTTTACCCCTGCCACCTTCAGAATTTGAAAGAGAGTATTCCAGTCAACATTGTCAAAAGCTTTCTCTAAGTCTACAAATGATAGAAACGTAGGTTTGCCTTTCCTTAATCTTTCTTCTAAGATAAGTCGTAAGGTCAGTATTGCCTCACGTGTTCCAAACTGATCTTCCCCGAGGTCGGCTTCTATTAGTTTTTACATTCGTCTGTAAACAATTCGCGTTAGTATTTTGCAGCTGTGACTTATTAAACTGATAGTTCAGTAATTTTCACATCTGTCAACACCTGCTTTCTTTGGGATTGGAATTATTATATTCTTCTTGAAGTCTGAGGGTATTTTCCTGTCTCATACATATTGCTCATCAGATGGTAGAGTTTTGTCAGGACTGGCTCTCCTAAGGCCGTAAGTAGTTCCAATGGAATGTTGTCTACTCCGGGGGCCTTGTTTCGACTCAGGTCTTTCAGTGCTCTGTCAAATTCTTCACGCAGTATCGTATCTCCCATTTCATCTTCATCTACATCCTCTTCCACTTCCATAATATTGTCCTCAAGTACATCGCCCTTGTATAGACACTCTATATCTTCCTTCCACCTTTCTATTTTCCCTTCTTTGCTTAGAACTGGGTTTCCGTCTAAGCTCTTGATGTTCATACAAGTGGTTCTCTTTTCTCCAAAGGCCTCTTTAATTTTCCTGTAGGCAGTATCTATCTTACCCCTAGTGAGATAAGCCTCTACATCCTTACATTTGTCCTCTAGCCATCCCTGCTTAGCCATTTTGCACTTCCTGTCGATCTCATTTTTGAGACGTTTGTATTCCTTTTTGCCTGCTTCATTTACTGCATTTTTATATTTTCGCCTTTCATCAATTAAATTCAATATTTCTTCTGTTACCCAAGGATTTCTACTAGCCTCGTCTTTTTACCTACTTGATCCTCTGATGCCTTCACTACTTCATCCCTCAAAGCTATCCATTCTTCTTCTACTGTGTTTCTTTCCCCCATTCCTGTCGATTTTTCCCTTATGCTCTCCCTGAAACTTTGTACAACCTCTGGTTCTTTCAGTTTATCCAGGTCCCATCTCCTTAAATTCCCAACTTTTTGCAGTTTCTTCAGTTCTAATCTACAGTTCATAACCGATAGATTCTGGTCAAACTCCACATCTGCCCCTGGAAATGTCTTACAATTTAAACCTGGCTCCTAAATCTCTGTCTTACCATTATATAATCTATCTGATACCTTTTAGTATCTCCAGGGTTCTTCCATGTATACAACCTTCTTCCATGATTCTTAAGCCAAGTGTTAGCTATGATTAAGTTGTGCTCTGTGCAAAATTCTACCAGCTGGCTTCCTCTTTCATTTCTTAGCCCCAATCCATATTCACCTACTAAGTTTCCTTCTCTCCCTTTTCCTACACTCAAATTCCAGTCACCCATGACTATTAAATTTTCGTCTCCCTTCACTATCTGAATAATTTCTTTTATTTCATCATACATTTCTTCAATTTCTTCGTCATCTGCAGAGCTAGTTGGCATATAAACTTGTACTACTGTAGTAGGTGTGGGTTTCGTATCTATCTTGGCCACAATAATGCGTTCACTATGCTGTAGTAGCTTACCCGCATTCCCATTTTCCTATTCATTATTAAACCTACTCCCGCATTACCCTTATTTGATTTTGTATTTATAACCCTGTATTTGCCTGACCAGACGTCTTGTTCATCCTGCCACCGAACTTCACTAATTCCCACTATATCTAACTTTAACCTATTCATTTCCCTTTTTTAAATTTTCTAACCTACCTGCCCGATTAAGGGATCTGACATTCCACGCTCCGATCCGTAGAATGCCAGTTTTCTTTCTCCTGATAATGACATCCTCTTGAGTAGTCCCCGCCCGGAGATCCGAATGGGGGACCATTTTACCTTCGGAATATTTTACCCAAGAGGACGCCATCATCATTTAATTATACAGTAAAGCTGCATGCCCTCGGGAAAAATGACGGCCGTAGTTTCCCCTTGCTTTCAACCGTTCGCAGTACCAGCACAGTAAGGCCGTTTTGGTTATTGTTACAAGGCCAGATCAATCAATCCTCCAGACTGTTGCCCTTGCAACTACTGAAAAGGCTGCTGCCCCTCTTCAGGAACCACACGTTTGTCTGGCCTCTCAACAGATACCCCTCCGTTGTGGCTGTACCTACTGTACGGCTACCTGTATCGCTGAGGCACGCAAGCCTCCCCACCAACGGCAAGGTCCACGGTTCATTGGCGAGCGGGGTGGGGGGAGGGGGGGTGGGGAGGGGCGGGGGGGGGGGAGGGGGGATCTGACCCAGACGAGAATCTAAGTGTGGTTTTTAGGCGATTTCCCGTGCTCGTTTAGGCAAACTGCAAGGCTGGTCCACAATTTTCACCACAGAAATTAAGCTAAGCACACAGTAAAAAATACAATCTCATACACAACAAAGTTTACACAATTCACAGACAGATGCGCGCACCACGACTTCCCTCCCTGAGGTAACCCGACTGCAGTGACAGGAAGGACATCCAGGCCCGAGGCAGGATTCGAACCTGCGACCGTAGCGGTCGCGCGGTTCCAGACTGAAGCGCCTAAACCCGCTCGGCCACATCGGCCGGCGTACACCACTGTCCCATCTTTTATCATAGCAGTTATTACTAAAAAGATGTGAGACCCCACACACCGAAGCATGTTTGTGTTAAAGATGTTCTTTTGCAGTTTTTATACTGAAACAGTTAGCAACGAATTCATCTGAAACACAGATGTAATGAAATGATGCGACGAAGTAATTCGTATAAAATACTGAATGTTCCTGGCTAATGGTGAAAGACTCATTCAAATTGCTCGCGCGTTGCAGATGGATAGCCTTCCTTTAATTTCTTGTTTTGAAGCACACAGGCGTTTCTGTTATTGATATGTAGAATAATTAGACACTTTTATATTGAAATGTTGTTATTGATTTCACCTCAAATACGAATTCTTATAACAGTGACAAAATTACAGGGACTGCACTCAGCCCATTTGCAAGGGAAGCTCTACAGTTTAAAAATAACTTTAGTCACCGTCCGTCCAGAACATATTATTTCTAACATACTGCAGGATTCTGGACGCAAGGACACATTAAGGGGAGTAGGACGTCAAACGGGCCGACTTGAAGCAGGAGAGTCACCACAGGACATTTTAATTTCCACTGTCTATTCTTTTACAAACAAATTCATAAAACTTTGTCACTATGATTAGGAAGGATTGAGGACTCACACTCATCGCAGTGAAAGTTCAAAAACGTAGCAAGATACCTTTTTTTACATGTGAAATTTCATCATTTTTCACTTATTACTGGTACTATAGGTGCACTTTTCTTCCTAAGTAAGAGAGATTCTTCGATGAATTTTTCTTGGCATACAAACAGTTGTTACAGGTGGATGAAACTCTAGAATTTTACAAATCTACTAAAAAACTGTTGAAAAATTGAGATAATTAACTATTAAACTTGAGTTTTTTCTAAACATGAAGTTTAAAATGTAACAGTTCATTCATTTTTTCATAAATTAAATAACTTCTAGAGTTTCATACACGTATAACCATGATTTGTATGCTGTGCAAAAGTCATCGAAGAATCTCTCTTACTTAGGAAAAAAAGTGTACCTATAGCAACAAATGCAGCCAGTAGTAAGTGAAAAAATGATGAAGTTTCACATGTAAAAAAAAAGTGTTTTGTTACGTTCTTGAGCTTCCACTGCTATGAGTATGAATCCTGAATCCTTCCTGGTCATGGAGACAAAGTTTTATGAGTTTATTTGTAAAAGTATAGACAGTGGAAATTAAAATGTCCTGTGGTGCCTCTCCTGCTCCAAGTCAGCCCGTTTGATGTCCTACCCCCCCTTAAATAACCTAAAATGAAACTATCACGTTCCAACCCAACCTAGACATCATGTTACACTATAGCTCAGTCTTATCTCCACAACCTAAATTTCAGATTCACATGCACTAGATTCCCAAACTCACAATAAGTCACCCTCCAACGTGACCTAGACTTCGGGCTATGCTACACATCATTCTGTTATCACAACCTAGCTTTGAGGCGAAATCATAAATAACATTTCAACACAGACTGCAAAAGTGTTGTATATATCCATAAAAGAAACTCCTGTACACAGAAAAAGCAGACGGTGAAGGAAGAGTTGTCTACACAACATAAATAATTAGTAGAGTAGTAGCGTAGTGACATATCTGGTGAACAGCTGGTCAATGGCTTCTACATTCCGCTCTCCCTTTGGCTTCCTCCAACGTAATGCCAACATCTGCTGTACACCTCGAACAGGCGAATTAGCGTATTCAGCCTTAATATACTTTCAGTTAACGTTGCTGTTACCTCTCCGCCGGCTTCCAGTGGTTCCTCTTCAGCGCTGACAGCAGACGGCCAACGTTGAGAAAGATAAGCTGACGCCGATCTGTCATTTACCGCTTCTCGTGGGGTTCTTTCGACCCTGAACCTCCACTCCCCAAGGTATGGGTGATAGGAGGAGTACTTATGGTTATTCCCGGAAGACTTCTCATCAAAACGTCCCTCTTGCATCTCCATCTGCTGGCGGCCGTCACCGGCCCTCTGGTTTTGTGGCTGCAGCTCGCGATTACCTTCGAAAAATCGCATACGTGACGGAGTCCCTGAGTTTAACAGCGAACTGTAGCTTTCGCTGCGCTTGTGTCGAGCTGCCGCTGCCGCCATTGGGACAAACGGTTGCATCAGATTGACTCTCCAGGGACTGTCATCTTCAACTTCATTTTCTGACTTCATCAACACTGGGCGGGCGCAAACCCCGTGCCCTATGATCGAGGACAAAACTGTCGCCACCAGCACCATAGTCAACAACATATTTTTTTCTCTAAATAGTTGTTCCAAAAACGCATACAATAAAAACTGTTACACCAAAGGAACACTGAGTTAAGTAAACAATGCAGTTCCCCTTAGGTATCAGGAGGGGAGTATGATGTCATCAACGCCATATTATTTACTTGATGTTCAAGTGTTTCGTATTTAACGCATTTCTCGATAAGCCGCCTAAGATTGTCTGTGATGGTGGCGCTGCTATGTCAACTGGATCATCTGTAGCGCATGCGCCTTGAGTTTCACAGTACATATTTGTATTGTGTATAACGTCCAAGATAATACGTCGTACGATAAAATGTAAAACATACTCGAAATTTCGGAGTACATTCTCTGGTTCGCACGAATAAAGCAAGTCGGAGAGAATTTTCTCAGCATGAGTAAAAGGGTGGCGGAAGTTGCTGAAAACAAAGAACATTCTCAGATTTCGTATGAATAAAACTAGAGGAGCTTTTCACAAGCTTAAAACATTCTCCGTTTTTTGAAATGAGCTCTGTAGCATACTTCGAAATGTGTAAGTTCTGTTGAGGTTAAGTTTTACCAACTTCTTGGCGGTAATAGCAAAACATGTTGCTTGGAAGGCAATTCGCCGCCTGAAGCAACACTGAGGAAACTATAGAAGTTTTGTACGGGTTTAACAATGAAAACATTATTTGTTTAGCGAACTTACTTCCCGAAAATCATTAAATAAGAGGGGCCGAACTTTTCAAGCGAAGTGAAAATCAAGAATGTTGCTGTTTAGCAGACTCAAAATTTCAGACTGATGTACGAGGAGACTTAGGTATACATAAAACAATGGTGTCACTGGCATTTCCAAATGTTCATCATCACGCTTTTTCACAGCACAGCATAAATCTTATATTTCGTTATGTTATAAATAAGTAGGTGGATCAGAAAAGTTAATAACAGGTTTATTACAAACCTAGTGAGCTATTTCTCATAACGAACCGCACAGGCGCCCGCTCACGTACTTGACTCACGAGCAGACCATTTTGCATCATATTTAACCAAAATTATCTCGTGTTAAGAAACTCTGTTAGGAAACTCTGCCACCGTTCTAGTTTGGAGTAGATGAATATGTCAGGTAATTTTAATATTTCGTTCGCATAATATGTTCAACTAACTTCAACAACAAAAAAGTTTCCCACATGTCGAAAATTCGGTAACATTGCAGAAAATGCATTTTCGTAAACCCTCCGCCACACACCGTCAGGTGGCTTGCGGAGTATGGATGCAGAGGTCGCTAATCATCTTAATAATTTGCTGCCGCACGTAAAAGTAAAATCGAAACGTAGTGCAACTCTTCCAGAACACACTGATGCTCGTACCATATTTGTACACTGAATAGTTTGCTGTGTGAGCGAGACGAATGAAAAGTAACACTACGCGTGCGTTCTATAAGGGCACGGCAAACGACACACACTGATAATAATTAACCGTCTCAAGGAGGGGAGGTAGTGAGAAGGAACTCCCTCGGCAGAGAATGTGCTTGGAATTTTTTATTCATACCAAACTGAGAACTTTCTCAGAGAACGTCCTTTTCTCCAGAGAATATTCTCCTTTTTATTCTTATGACTCCTATAACCAGGTATACACATTTCACAACACTTCCTGCAAACGTGACTTCATTTTGAAGTTGTACAATATCGACGACCACAAACTGTTATCGACTTTCGTTAGCGTTCGATACGGGCTTCTCTCATGACTTCGTGCACGCCTATCGGAGATTTATAAAAACACGTGATTCTCGGACTGATTTATTATAAGTATCGCTATAATTAAACATCATGTAGTCAACAATTTACAAATGAAGCATGAACCGCTTGTATTATAATTTGCAGTATGCTGTTTCAAGGTAACGGAGCACTGACAATCTATCACAAACACGTCTACATTATCATTAAGTGACTGTTAATAACGCATCAACGATATAAGCCTTCAAGAGATACTAAGATAGTCAAGACAGTAGACACACATCATGTGACTAAATGCTAATCAACCAGCAGCCGTAGCTCACTGAGCAGACTGCTGGGACATCAAACCAATATCTATTATAGAGCTATGGTTTGAATCCTCGTCAGGTTCTTTTAACAATTTTTTAAAGGCTGACACCAAACTGCTGTTTTTCAAAGGAAATTTCGAGTTTATGTAGAAGTGTAGCTTAGTTCCTATATTTCACATAGTCAGAACATAATTCTATTTCTTCTAAAATGACACGAATTAAATAATAACGTACCTTTAATAAAAGAAGGTTTGGGTTTCAAGAGGAAATATCAGTTTTTAACCAAATTTAAAGAAAAAGAATTTGCTTACTTAAGAAAACCTGAATACAGCTGATGGAATCTACCCGATGAAGACATAATCTGACGAGTGCAAGGATGGCCTGTAAGGGTGGATGGAGGCATGGAAAAAAAGTGTATAATGTGGTTTCTGGAGTTGTAAGATGTAGGTTCACATCCTTCCACATACAATTTGTTTTTACATGTTAGCGTTAGCGTTGTTAGCAAATTTTGAGACTTTCTTATGAAAGTAATACAATGTAATATAAGTAGTCACTGTGAAGAAACTTCTAAACAAACAAAGATTACTGCATAGCAGGTGTAAAACAAGGCATAGGACTATAGATAGAGAGATGCTGAATGAAACACGTTTGGCTGTCAAGAGTGCGGTGCATCATGTCTTCGGTGACTACCGTAGCAAAATATTGTCAAATGAAATTTCACAAAATCTAAAGAAATTCTGACGGTTAGTGGCACGAAAATTAGTGACCAGTCCCTAGCGAGTGAGAAATGAACTGAAATTGCGGGTAGAAAAGCAAAAGCTGAAATGCTTAACTCCGTTTTCAAACGTTTCTTTACAAAGAAAAACCCATGAGAATTGCCCGGTTTAATCATCGTACCACTGAAAAGGCGAATGAAATAAGTATTAGTGTCAGTGGCGTCGAGAAACAGCTGACATCGTTAAAACTGAACAAAGCTCCAGGCTCTGATGGAGTCCCTTTTAGATTCTATACTGAATTTGTGGCTGAGATAGCCCCCTCTTCTCATTATAATCTATCATAGATCCCTTGAACAAAGGAGCCGGCCGCTGTGGAAAAGCGGTTCTAGGCGCTTCAGTTCGGAACCGTGCGACCGATACGGTCGCAGGTTCGAATCCTGCCTCGGGCATGGATGTGTGTGATGTCCTTAGGTTAGTTAGGTTCAAGCAGTCCTAAGTTCTAGGGGACTGATGACCTCATAGTGCTCAGAGACATTTGAGCCACCTGCATATTGAACGTGCCATATCCTTATCAAATATATTTGGCTCTTTATTTCCGAATGTATAACGACTACCGAGTGTGTGGAAGGAACGTAAGAGGACAACTTAAATTTCTGCGAGTGAACTGAGAAGCAATGACATTCATATTTATCCTCGTTATAAAATCGATAGCCGATCATGCGGTCGTCGACATTGCGAGTGACGTCAAAATAACGTCATATTTGCAGGAAGTGTTGTGAGCCGAGCGTTACCCGTAATAACACATCAAGGAATAAACAGCTCGCATTTACACTGAACAGCCAAAGAAACTGGTACATCTGTCTAATATCGTGTGGGGCCCCGGCGAGGAAGCAGAAGTGCCGCAGCACGGCGTGGCACGCACTCGACTAAGGTCTGAAGTAATGTTGGAGGGAACTCACACGATGAATCCTGCAGGCCAGTCCATAAATGCGTAAGAGTACGAGGGTATGGAGATCTCTTCGGAACGACACGTTGCAAGGCATCCCAGATATGCTCAATAACGTTTGGTGCCCAGCGGAAGTGATTAAACACAGAAGAGTTTTCCTGGAGCCACTCTGTAACAATTCTGGACGTAAGAGGTGTCGCATTGTCTTTCTGGAATTGGCCAAGTCTGTCGGAATGCAAAATGGACATGAAAGGATGCAGCTGATCAGACAGGATGCTTACACACGTGTCTCTTTTCAGAGGGGTATCTAGATGTATCACGGGTCCCATATCACTCCAACTAAACATGTCTCACACCATTACAGAGCCTCCACCAGTTTCAACAGTCCTCTGCTGACATGCAGGGTCTATGGATTCATGAGTTGTCTCCATACCCGTACACGTCCATCCGCTCGATACAATTTGAAACTAGAGTCGTCCAACTAGGCAACATGTTTCCAGTCATCAACAGTCCATTGTCAGTGTTGACAAGCCCAGGTGAGATGTAAAACTTTATGTTCTGCAGTCATCAAGTGGAACTCCAGCTCTGAAAGCCCATATTGATGATGTTTTGTTGAATGGTCCGAACGCTCACATTTGATGATTGCCCAGCATTGAAATGTGCAGCAATTTGTGGAATGGTAGCACTTCTGTCACACTGAACGATTCTCTGCTGTCTTCGTTTACCCCGTCTTTGCAGGATCTTTTTCCGGCCGCAGCGATGTCGCAGATTTGATGCTTACCAGATTCCTGATATTCACGGTACACTTGTGAAATGGTCGTATTGGGGGGAAATCCCCACTTTATCGCTACCTCGGAAATCCTGTGTCCCATCGCTCATACGCCGACTGTAACAGCACGTTCTGCTGCTATTGTACCAGCTGTAACCGATCTAACAACTGCGCCGGACACTTGTGGTCTTATGGAGGTGTTGCTGACCGTAGCACTGTATTCTGCCTGTTTACATGTCTCTGTATTTGAGTATGCATGCCTATACTAGCTTCTTTGGCGCTTCAGCGTATATCAGATAGTATAATTCGACAAACGTGTGGTTCCTGAAGAGGGGCAGTAGCCTTTTCAGTAGTTTCATGGGCAATAGTCTGGATGTGACTCTTCAAGCTTTCCCGGCGAGGTTCAACCACCTGATGCTGTCGGACAGTTGCTCCGAAGAAATATTGTGGGATTTGCACAACGTCATCCGGCGGCACACCCGTGAAGACTATTTACAATAGTCTGGATCATTGACTGATCTGGCCTTGTAACACTAACCAAAATGGCCTTGCTGTTGTGGTACTGCGAACGATTGAAAGCAAGGGGAAACTACAGCCGTCATTTTTCCCAAGAGCATGCAACTTTACTGTATGATTAAATGATGATGGCGTCCTCTTGGGTAAAGTATTCCGGAGGTAAAATAGTCCCCCATTCGGATCTCCGGGCGGGGACTACTCAAGAGGACGTCGTTATCACGAAAAACAAAACTGGTGTTCTACAGATCGGAGTGTGGAGTGTCAGATCCCTTAATCGAGCAGGTAGGTTAGAAAATTTAAAAAGGAAAATGGATAGGTTAAAATTAGATATAGTGGGAATTAGTGAAGTTCGATGGCAGGAGGAACAAGACTTTCGGTCAGGTGAGTACAGGGTTAAAAATACAAAATCAAATAGAAGTAATGCAGGAGTAGCTTTACTAATGAATAGGAATGCGGGTAAGCTACTACAAACAGCATAGTGAACGCATTATTGTGGCCAAGATAAGCACGAATCCCACGCCTACTACAGTAGTACAAGTTTATATGCCAACTAGCTCTGCAGATGATAGAGAAATTGATGAAATGTATGATGAGATAAAAGAAATTATTCAGGTAGTGAAGGGAGACGAAAATTTAATATCATGGGAGATTGCAATTCGACAGTAGGAAGAGAAGTAAACTTAGTAGGTGAATATGGATTGGGGCTAAGAAATGAAAGAGGAAGCCGCCTAGTAGAATTTTGCACAGGACATAACTTAATCATAGCTTGGTTCAAGAATCATGAAAGAAGGTTGTATACATGGAAGAACCCTGGAGATACTAGAAGGTTTCAGATAGATTATGTGATGGTAAGACAGAGATTTAGGAACCAGGTTTTAAATTGTAAGACATTTCCAGGGCCAGATGTGGAGTCTGATCGCAATCTACTGGTTATGAACTGTAGATTAAAACTGAAGAAACTGCAAAAAGGTGAGAATTTAAGGAGATGGGACCTGGATAAACTGAAAGAACCAGAGGTTGTACAGAGTTTCAGGGAGAGCATAAGGGAACAATTGACAGGAATGGTGGAAAGAAATATAGTAGAAGAAGAATGGATAGCTTTGAGGGATGAAGTAGTGAAGGCAGCAGACGATCAAGTAGGTAAAGAGACGAGGGCTAGTAGAAATCCTTGGGTAACACAAGAGATACTGAATTTAATTGATGAAAGGAGAAAATACAAAAATGCAGTAAATGAAGCAGGCGAAAAGGAATACAAACGTCTCAAAAATGAGATCGACAGGAAGTGCAAAATGGCTAAGCAGGCATGGCTAGAGGACAAATGTAAGGATGTACAGGCTTATCTAACGAGGGGTAAGATAGATACTGCCAACAGGAAAATTAAAGAGATCTTTGGAGAAAAGAGAACCACTTCTATCAATATCAAGAGCTCAGATGGAAACCCAGTTCTAAGCAAAGAAGGGAAAGCAGAAAGGTGGAAGGAGTATGTAGAGGGTCTGTACAGGGGCAATGTTCTTGGCGACAATATTATGGAAATAGAAGAGGAAGTAGACGAAAATGAAACAGGAGATATGATACTGCGTGAAGAATTCGACAGAGCACTGAAATACCTAATTCGAAACAAGACCCCGGGAGTAGGCAACAATTCATTAGAACTACTTATAGCCTTGGGAGAGCCAATCCTCTCAAAACTCTACCATCTGGTGAGCAAGATGTATGAAACAGCGCAATTCCCTCAGACTTCAAGAAGAATAAAGTAATTCCAATCACAAAGAAAGCAGGTGTTGACAGATGTGAAAATTACCGAACCATCAGTTTAATATGTAACAGCTGCGAAATACTAACACGAATTCCTTACAGACGAACGGGAAATACTGGTAGAAGCCGACCTCGGAGAAGATCAGTTTGGATTCCATAGAAATGTTGGAACACGTAAGGCAATACTGACCCTACGACTTATCTCAGAAGAAAGATTAAGAAAAGGCAAACCTACGTTTCTAGCATTTCTAGAGTTAGAGAAAGCCTTTGACAATGTTGACTGGAATACTCTCTTTCAAATTCTGAAGGTGGCAGGGGTAAAATACAGGGAACGAAAGGCTATTTACACTTTGTACAGAAACCAGATGGCAGTTATAAGAGTTAAGAGGTATGAAAGGGAAGCAGTGGTTGGGAAGGGAGTGAGACAGGGTTGTAGCCTCTCCCCGATGCAGTTAAATTTGTATATTGGGCAAGCAGTAAAGGAAACAAAAGAACAATTTGGAGTAGGTATTAAAATCCATGACAAAGAAATAAAAACTTTGAGGTTCGCTGGTGACATTGTAATTATGTCAGATGCAGCAAAGGACTTGGAAGGACTGTTGAACGGAATGGACAGTATCTTGAAAGGAGGGTATAAGATGAACATCAACAAAAGCAAAACGAGGATAATGGAATGTAGTCGAATTAAGTCGGGTGATGCTGAGGGAATTAGATTACGAAATGAGACACTTAAAGTAGTAAAGGAGTTTTGCTATTTGGGGAACAAAATAACTGATGATGGTCGAAGTAGAGAGGATATAAAATGTTTACTGGCAATGGCAAGGAAAGCGTTTCTGAAGAAGAGAAATTTGTTAACATCGAGTTTTGATTTAAGTGTCAGGAAGTCGTTTATGAAAGTATTTTTATGGAGTGTAGCCATGTATGGAAGTGAAACATGGAATAGTTTAGACAAGAAGAGAATCATAGCTTTCGAAATGTGGTGCTACAGAATAATGCTGAAGATTTGATGGGTAGATCACATGACTAATGAGGAGGTATTGAATAGAATTTGGGAGAAGAGGAGTTTGTGGCACAACTTGACTAGAAAAAGGGATTGGTGGTAGGACATGTTCTGAGGCATCACGTGATCACCAATTTAGTACTGGTGGGCAGTGTGGAGGGTAAAAATCGTAGAGGGAGACCAATAGATGAATACAGTAAGCAGATTCAGAAGGTTGTAGGCTGCAGTGGATGCTGGGAGATGAAGAAACGTGTACAGGATAGAGTAGTATGGAGAGGTGCATGAAACCAGTCTCAGTACTGAAGACCACAATATCAACAACAATTCGACACTGAGAGTGATTTCAGAGCTAAACTTTGTACCAATGTAACACATATTACAGTTGATTACTGGATCGATTGTTGCAAACAGTCAACCATGAAACATTCTATCTAAAGTATAGATCTCAATAACTTTTTGAACTTCTTTGACTTTCAACAGTTAAGAGTGATTTCAGTTAAGTTGTCTTTTTAAATCTTTTAATCACAATAAATGTTTTGGAGACCATTGGGAGGTGTTTTTCCTTTTAAAAATTAAAACAATATTTATTGAAAATTTTATATGAACAATTGTATTACATCTGTTTGCCAATAAAAATCTCTTTATTTCACTTCACAAATTATTCTTGAGATTTTTTAATATTTAGTATCCATCAAAAGCATGTCACAGAAACTTTCTAGCAGTACAATGTTCTTTAATATTGTGATGGTATGCATAATGATTAATAAAGTTGTTCATGTAAATATGTGTAAAAATTGATTGGCGACTCCATGGACTGTTCTGTGCACCACTACCAGATAATGGATATAATTGGAAGGAGAAACAGCCTTGGTCGTATCTTTTTGTTTTATTTTCCACAAAAACGATTTTCGGTCACTTAGTGACCATCCTCACTGCTAGAAGTTTGAAATTTCACATAACGATCAGAGAGTATAAAGCAGAAAATCACAACTACACCTGTGTATGAACATAACAGTTGGTAGGAACATACCTGTAAGATACAACTAAAATTGTTAGGCACTGGTATTAGCAAGCTTAGAGCAATCACATAAACTGAGGCCACTGTTAACATGCACATGTTCAGCAGACCTCGGTGTGCCAGGGCTTCGAACGCCCTCTTGTGACATGTGTCACGTGAAAACTTAATATTACTGGTTTTGCGAGATATTAACACAAAATAACTCTTGTGCATTTGTGAATCATGAAGTGATTCAAATTTAAAATGTATGTAAAACACATAGCAGACAAAGGGGGAGGAAACATCTAAAATGCATTGGCGTACTGTTTTTTAAAAACAAATTTACAAAACATAAAACAGACCAATAATAAGTTGTCAGAGTGCAGGACAGGTAAAAGAGAAAAAGATAACGAAAAAGAATAATATATGAATAACGTATAATGAGGTATAACACAGGTTTTTAAAAAACGTAATACCCACCCTCTTACGTGGGAAGTTAGAAGTACAACGTTCGTGATTTACATAAAATGTTACGTTAAGACTAAGGAGTCAAATATATAAAAGAAATAGTAATAGTACGAAACTGCCATTACGTAATAATTAAAATGCCGTGAAACATTATGTTCATTACAAAAAAGTTAGTAGGTGTGGATAAACAATTTTGTTATCATATTTAACCAACATGATGTACATCCTGTTTGTCCCTTTGGACAAGCTAGCATTATTATAACAGTGGTTATAAGATGGAAGTTTCATGTGTTGAGGTAGGTACACTGAGTAAAAGTATGAAAAATAAAGGGAAAACGTTAGGCTCACTAGAGAACAAAGCTAAGCTCGAAATAAAAGCTGTAGATGAACAACTTAAAGCATGTAAAGTCGAAGTTTGCACAATTCTTGCTCAGTCACTGAATAAACTTCAGGAACTTATTTTAGCTAGTGGAATGTAACACTAATGAAAATGTTCGGAATTTCGAATGGTGACTAAGAAAGAGATGGACAACAAAGTGTAAGATGTTAAAGCAGCTGTTTGTAGAAGAAAGAGATCATTGGAGGCTTCCAGTGTAGGGTACTTATTGAACCAAACGTTTCAGAGGTAGAAAAAGTTGAAAGCCATTACTCCTAAATTATCCAAGAAAACAGAGATTTTAGAAAACTCTCGTCCAGGAACCAAAATTTTTCCATTTAGAAGGGCATGAGACAGGAGACATACGAAATTGGGTGAGCACAGTTGATGTAGGACGTAACTCTTCGAAAAATTCTTAGAAAAAGTTTCAGAAAACTATTGGCCACAGAGTAGGGAGTTGGAACTGTACAGTGAATTTTTAGATTCACCTTCATACAGATCTGGCAATAACAGAACGATGAAAATATATTGTTCTTATCTGTATTTGAGGTGTTTTCAATAAGTAATGCAACAAAATTTTTCCGGCCCAATTTCGGTAGACGAAATGCGGAGTTAGTTATAGGACATCGTGGAATATTCCTGCTCCAGGCCCTATAGTTTCGTTAACTTCGGATATGTGATGGTGCTATACGTAGCCTTCAAAATGGCGTTTGTAATGGAGGTGCATTGCAAGCAGAGAGCTGTCATTTATTTTCTTTTGGAGGAAAACCATAGCATCGCAGATTTCATAGGCACCTGCATAGTGTCTATGGAAACCTGTAAGTGAACAAAAGCACGATGAGTCGTTGGGTGAGGTGTGTGTCATCATCGCAACAAAGTAGTGCAAACCTTTCCGACCTCCCTTCTGCCAGCTGACCACACTCAGATGTGAATCCTACAATGTTGAAACGTGCAGACATTGTCATTCGAGGTGACTGACTGATGACAATCAGAAATCTCACTGCACATCTCTGTTGAACAGTGAAGCACTCTGACACACTCGTCCACCAGTTGGGATACTCAAATATGTGTGCATGCTAGTTTCCTCGCCACCTAACAGAAGACCATAAAGAGCAATGAAGGACCATCTGCAAGGAATTTCTTGAGCATTATGAGGCTGATGGTGATAATTTTTTGTCGAACATCGTTACTGGCCATGAAACATGGGTTCATCACATCAAACAGGAAACAAACTGACAATCCATGGAGTGGAGCACCACTACCTTCTCCTATGAAGAAAACGTTCAGAGCCACACTTTCAGCTGCAAAGTCATGGAGGGGTTATTCTGTTTCATGTCCTCTCTCATGGCGCAACAATCAGCTCGGAAGTGTACTACGCAACCGTCAGGAAATTGAAGAAACGACTTCAGTGTGTTTGTCGGCACAAAAATGCAAACAGATTTCTGCTTCTGCGTGACAAGGCAATGCCTCACAAAGTAGAGCAGCCGAGAGGAGTTCACAAAACTTTATTCGATTATTTTTTGTCATCTATCCTATAGCCACGATATCGAACCTTCCGACTTCCATCTGTTTGGCCCAATGAAGGAAGCACTCTGCAGTAAGCATATCGTAGATGAAGGGGAGGTCAGTGATGTAGCAAGACGTTGATTCCGGTGCTGACCGGTCGAGGGGTACCATGTGGGCATACAAGCACTCCCAGTAATGGAGCATAAGACCGTCGTCCTGAACGGAGATTGTGTCGAAAAATAGGGTTTTGCAGCCAGAAGAGTGGGGAATAATATGGTGTATTGGAATCCTGAATAAAACCAATCTACTTTCAGAAAAAAATGAGTTGTGTTACTTATTGAACGTCCCTCGTCGAAAATTACAGCATTTTAACATCCCAGTCTGTGATTATCATTTTTTAATGACTATGCATACAAAATTACCATGGCGTGTAATGATGGGGATTATAATCTGGAAATATTTTTGAAGAAAATTGGGGAAGCAGACAGCTGGGATCAAGGTAACAGTAGAAATTTTCTTGGTAATCTTGGATGACATATTAAAAGGAATCTCATAAAGAATATGGTGTATAGATGACAGGAACAGATGGAGGGAGAAGAGGAAGAAGAGATATCAGGCCATGGAGGGGACAAATAGACAGTTTCAAGGTGCCTGTGATGAGGAAAACACCAACCCACAACTGTCAGAAGACTAACTGGAGTGGATTGTGAACACCATCTGAAATGATTGAGTGCAGTGAAGAACAAAGAAGTTTTAGTATGAAGATAGTAAATCTCCAAAAAAAGAAAGACAAAAATATAAAAATAAACACATTCTGCTCTGTTGGCAGAGGTTACTAATTTAATGAAACGGATAATCTACAAAAGAAAATTAAAAGGGAGAACAGATTAGTCTATGGCTTAGAAGTAGGTAAAATGTAATGGATTACAATCTAGATTAAATAAAAATTGAATATGACGTAAATGTTATTAATATTCCCTTGTATGTATTTCGTTGCACGTATAAGGAGTGTGCCAAAGAGATGAATAGCTTAGAAGATATCACACACACACACACATACACACACACACACACACACACAGAATCAAGTGAGTTTGGGGGAGAACAGAAAAATTATACAGAAGAGAAATGTGAGGAGGACAATCAAGTAGGAAGTTGTTTTGACACTGGCGAAGAGAATTAAAGACGGAATACAGTCAATACAGAAAGCTTCAACCTAATATGATGAGCAGAAAAATGTGATCAATGTACTCTGGGCTACAAAGTGAGCAGATCCATTGCGAGTAAAAGATTGTCAGTGCATAGAATCTGTGAAGAAGTAGGAAAGGAGAGATGAATAAAAAAAGAACAAGTTAAAGATAAGTTTTAGAGAAGTCTAAATACCACTGTGAAAAATGTCCAACATCCCCACGGACTGTGTTCAATGGCACCAGGGTATAATATGTACATACTGGGGGATTTTAATGTTAATGAATCATTTGTCATGATTATCAGCAATCAGATGGCGCTCATGAGGCCTGGCTCTGCGCCCTCTGTTTTGATTCTGCGGCCGATTTAGAGGTGAACAGGTCAGCCATTTGAATGGGGTGGCATTGGATTGCAGGTCTACAGGAAGCTGGGCAGACATATCGACAGATTGCTGCACAGTGTGTTGGGCACAGTGTATTGGTGGTGCGCCGCTGCTTTCAGCAGTGGCCTGTGGAACATTCCCATGCCTGCAGACCAGGTTCAGGACGTCCACATAGTGCAAACGCATGTCAAGCTCGACACATTACGTGAGCAGCAGTGGCCAATGAAACATCATCCAAGGACAAAATCTCGACGCCAGTTGCACTTGCAGTGTCATCAGGGACCAATAGGAATCATCTCATAGCAGCAGGATTACGATCACTTGTGCCTCTGGACAGCCTATGACTGACACCATCACACCAGAAAGCAAATGTGCTCTTTTATCGTGAATGAGTTGAAGAGTCGAATGGTGCTCTATTGGCTTCAGTGATGAGAGCCAGTTCTGTCTGCATGTGAGTGATTGATGTACATGTACATGTCATAGATCTGGTGAGCTGCCTATTTCAGAGTGCATTTGCCCATGCTACATAGGTCACATCCCAGACATTCATAGCGTTGGCCGCCATCAGTTACAACTAGTAGTCACATTTGGTGTTTCTGCAGGAGAAAGTAACCAGCCTGCTACATTGAACAAATATCATCTCCATGATGTTGTCATTCTTTCTACAGGAAGGTGAAATGGTTTTTCAACAGGACAATACATGTCCACATCTACAACTGGTTCAAAACAACACACTCTTCATAGTGCAGAACTGCTCTGGGCAGCAAGATTACATGTTCTCTCACCAATTGTACATGTATGGGTCATGATAAGGTGGGAACTTACTGATTCTCGTGGACTTGCAAGAAATGTTGCTGAACTGCAAAATAAAGGCGCAAGATACTTGAGATAATCTAATGCATGATACTTTTCAGCACCTATATGATTATTTCGTTTGAGAATACACGTCTGCATTGCCACCAGATGAGGATACACTGTGTTCTGATGCAACTGTATGGGCATCCTTTACTGTGATTTGTTTCATTAGGACTCCATTTGTTATCATATATTCCTATAATCATGAACTACCTGTCACTTCATTTGAAAATAGAATGATTTCATCCTTACGTTTTTTTTCTGGCAGTGTAGTTTAATGAAATCTGGTTAGGTAGCAGAGGTAACTGATCAGGATTTATTTTTGGAAGAAGAATTGTGTCAGAAGGATCAATGTATAATAATAACTAACACTGATGCTTTAAAGTAAAGGGTTTTGTTGGACACTGGAAATGAGTTCACAACATTACCAGAAACATTATAGGTATATTTAAAGAAAAGTAAGAAAATCATAGAGATGCCTGTATCTCAAGTAATTGTGGTCCATGCCAATATAAAACTGAGCAAAATGATAAAAAGACAAGTTCACTTGGCATTCGAGACTGAGATATGTAGCAGAGTATGAACTTTTAATCACACCTGACTTATGTTAAAATATAATTTTAAAGATGGACTTTATGAATAAATGTAATATAAAAATTAGTTGTCAGAAGGGGATGACCACATTTCTATGGAATGGGGCTGAAGTACCATCAGGGTAATGAGTGAGGATAATGGGATAGGACATATAATGGTAATTATGATACCACTGGTTTATGTATAAGAATGTTCTGGAAACTGTACAGATCCAAATGTTGAAAAGAAGGAACTGTTAATGAGGAAGTACATGAAATTTAAGGTACTAGTGAAAGTTAAAGAGCAGAGTTGTATAATATATTGCTTTTGATAATGACAAAGTATTTTTTGACGAATAAGGGGAGTGAAAAATTTGGCTTATTGACTGAACGCAAACCAGTATACTCCAATTTTGTTAGACCACACTCAATACCTTTGGCTAGAAGGACGGCTGTGGTCCAAAGTTGGTTCACACAGAAGAGTGAGATATTGCTAAAAGGAACAACAGGAAATACAACCCCTTAGTAGTTGTGGGTAAGATGGATGGAGGATAATGGATAGTAATAGATGCTAGGAAGTTGAACACTATAGTGCAGAGGGATGTGGTAAACCAGAAAGCGTAGAAGCTCTGATACCAGAGTTTGATAGTGAAAATTTATGACAACTCTTAGCCTAGGATCAGGTTACTGGAAAATATCATTGCCTTATGAGCCATTAAACTTGGTTGGTTGATTGATTTGGTGTAAGGGACAGACAGCAAGATCATCACTCCCATCAGATTAGGAAAGTATGGCCCAGGAAGTCGGTCCTTCCCTTTCAAAGGAGTTATTTCAGCATTTGCCTGAAGCGATTTAGGGAAATCATGGTAAACCTAAATCAGGATGGCCGGATATGGGTTTGACCAGTTGCCCTCGTGAATGCAAATCCAGTGTGATAGCTGCTGTGCCACATTGGTTGATCATGTAAATTTGTTGCATTTTTGTTTGCATGAGAAAAGTATCAATACTGTATTCTTCCTTTTGAGACATTTTAATGCCAGTTTTCATTAGAGCATTGGAGTCAGTTCTGGGGAGGAAGAGAACTTAAAACTTAATTTGTATGAACATAACAGTACAGTAGGAGCAAAAAACTGTGAGAGGCATTTGAAAACTCTTGTCAGAACTATTTCATTCACTGTAGAAAGGTGAGATGACTTTTAAACTGAAAATATTTGTATTTATTAGGACAGAACTAAAATTTCTAGGATGTATCATGACAGCTGAAGGAACTAAAAATAGTTTAGAAAAGAACAAACTCATTAAAGAATTCGTTGCTTCCAGAAGTAAAAAAACTAATAATATCCTTTGGACTGTGTGACTTTTATAGAAAAATGACTCCAACCAATCACTTAATAAACCTACAGAACAAACTGTTAAGTGAGAACAACAGTTGTGTTTGGACTCTTGAATATCAAGAGATTTCTGTAAACTAAAGTAAGAATAGGATCATGAATTTATCTTGTTTTTAGCCAACCTTTAAAAATGAACACTGACAGCACTGCATATGGATCAGATGCCACCTCCTACAATTGGTAGAGAATAAGAAGGGGAAAGGGTACAAAATAATATCATTTGCAAATAGGATGTTAAATAAATGTGAAAAAAATTATAGTATTTCAAAAAAAGAGAAATTTGTTACAGTCCATGACTTCAGAAAAATCCATTATTCTCCTTTGGACATAAGTTAATTAGTTTCATGAACCATACAAGCCAATACAAACGATCAAATAACTATATTCACCAAACATTTGACCATGTACAGTGCTGTTTGATGTGTTTGTCAAGCATAGAACACGTCTGAAGTATTTGTGAGAAATTTTGATCGACCCTATGTTTGACACGATGGAGGACATCATATGTGCCAAGGTTTTGCTGCATATGTTCAGTGGAATACAGTTCTATTAAAATTTATGTTACTGTACTGTCAGTTTCCATAACTAAGGAAACTACGGTCAAGGATAAAAACAAAATATCACTGGCAATTGCCAAAATGATAGTGATGTCAAATATTTCCTAGGCATATATTATGAAATATGGATTATGAAGAAAATCAGTATTCTACACATAACACATAGGCAGGAGTGCCATGAAAGAAATTGAAATTCTCTTTTTCTACCATGGAGAATGTGGACTATATGTTTATACATTGTGGTATTTTAATGAATTGTCATTAGAGGACCATGTAGAAGATAATAAAGTTTCACATACTTGTGTCTTTTTTTTTTGGAGTGAGGATGAAGTAACTATAAACAAGTCATTAAAAGTTTCACTGTCCATCCAAAGAAATATGATGTAATCATTAGGTTCTGAGTGTAATATTTCCTTTAACAGGTTTTCATGTGCATATTTATATCTCATTTTAAACTATTCCCTGGATCAGCATCTTATTTAAAAACTGTGCCAAAATCCATGTTAGAACTTCTTTATCTGCATTTCTTGCCATTCCAACTGATGTCAAAATACACACAGCACATACGAAAATCTGCTTCAAAATGTAAGATTAAATTGACAAACTTTTTTGGCTAGATAAGAGCGAATTTGACAAACAAGTTCGCTCTTTTACAAGAGACTGAACAACTCATCAAAGATTTTGCTGTACATTTGAAGAAAATTTGTGTAATCATTGGGTTCTGAGAGTAATATTTCCTTTGGCAGAGTTTAATGGCTAAATTTTTTATTTTAAGAAATTCCTTGGACCTGTGTCATCTATTTATCCTCTTTTTCCGTAAAAACAGTGCCAAAGTTAACCCCATAACTGCCTGTGTGGCTATTCTCATTACTGTAAAAATACTCATAAATACAAGCAACATATGGTTCAAAGTGAGGTTAAACTGGCAACGTTTTGTTTGTATGTGTACAGGTTTGCTTGAGAAATCTGTGGTTAGACGAGGGCGGATTTGACAGACATGTTTGCTTGTTTACAGTGGCCTTAAGGCTTTGTCTTGTTTCACTAAATATAGACTGATTAACAGTATATTGATGTGTTAGGTACTTTATTTACAGTGATTCATTTTTGACTTTAAGTATACATTTGGGACATAAAATGTAGTGCCACACTCATTGTCTAGACTACCTGTGGGAATGTTTTATAGAAAATAAATGTCTGAAGAGAAGGAAATAAAGAATATACGTAAAAATTTGGGCAAAGACCAAAATGATGATGAATACTTAAAACCAGTGAAGAGACAACTGGGAAAGACAGGGGTAATAAATTACTTAAGTACGACTGGTTTCTTTTCTTTTTTTCAAACAATACTGTTTAGGCTAGGACAGGAAGATTCAGATGAGTAGTATGTTTGCCAGCCAGAAAAACGTATAGAAGTGCTCATGTGCGGGAAAACTAATGTAAGTTGATACTTTCAATAATATTGGTAGAAAGGTTATGTAAGTAGTAAATCTCAATGCTCACGTTACACTCCCAGCTTGCAGGTTGCAACATTACACATTCGAAGTGCATTGTGAGTAAATAATTCTTATGTTGTCAAAACCCTAACAGAGATTGTAGCCATGAAGATGAATCTAAGTTATAGTAATTAAACATTTTTTAAAGGGAAGTCACATACATAACTGTTGTTTATAACGCCATAATTACATCGTAGTATGCAATAATTAGACACAAATGTTTAATGAACTCTATTCCAATCTATTCCTAATACAAGTTATAAAAATTCGAGAATGATCTAAACGAATTTAAAAGCCAAATGTTAATCTAGAATGTTCCAGAATAAAAGCACTAGAGAAATCTATTAGCAGTATACAGTTATCCAGTTTTCTCATTTAGAGGGTATGTTGTCTAAGGCTACTTGTCAGTAATAAATGTTGCAGACTTTTAGTTGGGACAATAATCGAGAGCATCTACAAGTCAGAAAACAATACTGTCATTCTTGTATTCTTGAGGAACATAATATTGCTTATAATGGAGACTTTTTCCAATTCAGCCATAATGTTGTTGCTTCAAAGAATTATAATGGCAAACTCTTAACACTTCATTTGCAAATGAATACTGGTATTCGAAAAATATGCAAAAAGTGTAAAAAAAAAGAGATAAGTGGGAAATGTCAGTTGAGGAATCACCAATCACTTTGGATAACCTCAATGTTTCCCTACAAATTGAAATTGTGTTACTTGAGAACGAAGTGATTATGGAATGTGGCAAAGATGCATGTGCTTCAAAGACTATAAAAACTAGTGCATTAGATTGTTTACGTCATTGGCATAATCTGACTAGAGTACAGTAACATTTGGTATCCCACAAGGTTTTGTCTTATGTCCCTTAAATTTCCTTATGTTTTTGTTAGTGATCTACAAGTCTCGAAACGCCAAAAAGGCACAGTTCACTTTATTTGCTAGTGTCTCATCATGCTGATTGGCAAACTTCTTCAACACCCCAACAATACTGTAAACAGCAACTTCCAGCACTACTTTTGAAAATGTTCTAGACTGGTTTCAATCAAATGGTCTCTCTTTATCAATGTCAAGACACAATTGATACATATTTGCACAGAATTCAAAATAAAAGATTATCTGATGATAAAATGTAAAAGTAAAGACATGTTAAGAGTAGATCCTGCCTAAATCACGGAACTTAACATTGATAGAAATCTCATCTGGATGATGTGCATAAGGGCACAATGGCTAGGTTGGGTGTAGTGGCGATTTGAATTTGCGAGTCTATACAGTACTGCAGTTGTGCAATAACTGCATAAAGGTCTCACTTGACACCCCTGGAGTCACATATAGTCATATAAAGGGGCCAGGATATCGCATTGTCTTGAAATCATGTTTTATGTGTTAGAATTCTTGTGATCTAAGGTAAATTCTGACTTCACGTAATTATTACGAATTTACATTACAAGCTAGTTTATTGTGACATAACTATGTTGAAAGAGGAGTTGCTTAGCAAAAAATTCTCATATCAACAATTGCTTAATAGGAGGCCATTGCCCACTATGAACAATTTCTGTGGAATGGTATCTCAGCTGACACTCTGGCCAGCTAGAGGTCAATTTACCGACCATTGTGGTCAATATACCTGTCATGAATTACATTTTTTCTTTTCATTTTTACTGTTATTCATGGGATCAAATATTGATTGTGACTATAATAAACAACAAATAATCATGAATATTAATAATTTTACTAATTTAAAATAAATATAATAATCACTGAATGACAATAAATAGTGATCGTTATAAAATAACAAAAATAATTCATTTTTATGTACAATGATGATGCACATAAATAATCACAAAGGAGACAGTCACTTGTACAATCTGTATGACCTGGAGAGAGCAGTACAGACAGTGTCAGATGATAAAGATTTCAAATTTGCTGCAACCGCCCTCACCCATCAGTTTCAAAGAATACATTGAAGGGAAGAGCCGTGAAGAAAAATCTATGCACTGGTGACAACAAGAAGGTATATGGATGTTTTCAGAAGTTTTTACCTCAAAACAAGAAAAAATTACTATTACCTCTTATTGTTGGAGAGAAGATTTTTTACCATGGCAGTTAAGGATCTTGCATGTGTAGCATTTGAACTGACTAATAAGGGTAACCTTCCTCATGACTTTGATAAGGAGACCAGACTGGCTGGAAGGTCATTGACTGCTGGTTTCCAGGAAAGCTTTCTATGATTGTGGGTGAGATCAAGGAACCAGGATGTGCAATGTAAGCCCATGAACAGTGCACAGCTGTTTGTGCAAAAACGGTGCCTAAAATTATGTAAAGCACTTCATCTTTTCTCTGCAGTGGTAATGAATTTTCCTTTAAAAGCGGTAATAATATGATGTAATTTTTTACTCTCTGCATTTAATTTGTGCTGTAACTAATCTTCTTTATCTCAATACATTTTTGAAAGTTAAAACTGATTTTCTCAATTTAATTGGCCCTATGTTTGTGTATATCAGAAGCAATATTGAATACAAAATCAATCCTTGTAATACACTTCGTCTGACTACTTCAAATTCTGAGCGCCTATCGTTACGTAATTCACATGTAACTGAAACACATTATTGTGCTGTCTGTTCCGCGTAAGTGTAGCATAGTTTGGAGTAAGAATTTTATTCTTTGCTGATTTAATACTGTTTCTTCTGTTGATGATCGAAAAAATAAATGTTTTTAAATACACATGAGTTTCATTTATTGCCTACATAATTGGTGAGCCCAAGAAAAAATAACAACTTAAGTCGCAATAACGTTTTTCGCGTCACATTCGTTAATGGAAGGAGCAAACTGCTTTAGACAACCCATTGGTGACGATATCTAGTATCTGCAAATCTTCAACAAGAGACTGAAGTTTTAGAGCTTTGGACGATGAGAAATGATAGCAAGATAGACAAGACGAACTGACAAGTTCCAGCAGTCACAGCTGTGCCTCGAGCATACACGCGCGCCAGAGGTTGCGAGATTTTTCGCTTGCTTGCTCGTTCACATCAAACGCACTGCGACTACAATTGCCCGCGCCATTGTATGCGCCCACACAACTGGACATATGATTTGAGATCTTGGCGTACATTTATGCACAACAAGGATCACAGAAGAATGTGAACAATTAACGCTGGCGATTATTGATGATGATATTTTCCAATGTAATTTTACACCCATCTCACCAACAAGCATACCTCACCTGCTACTGATGGGAAAAAGTTGGAAAATGCTTTTGCAATTTTAAAGTTGTGTTTGATCACTTAAGTACCTAACTTTAAAAAAATCTTCATTTTCTTTGTGTGATTTTCCTGTTTAACTTTTTATTGTTCCAGATGTATGCATTTTGTTACTAGAGAAGATTATTTTCTTGAAAGTATATACATTTTAATGCTCTGGAGACTTAGCTTAGAGTTTTATAGCACAGTTTATAATAAGATTTAATCCTGTCTTCGTTTTTGTTCTTCGATCTCAAGTAGAGTAGCAGGTCAGAAATCAAACCCACAGGTATTTTGAGACTTTTTTTTATTAGCTTACAGTCGGAAGTAACAACTCTACATAAAAACAAAGAATAAACATCCAACTCTCAAAATCATTTACTCTTCCAAGGAATAAATAATGCACTTCACTGGTCAGTCTCTTGTTCCCACACTGCTCCACCCTTGAAGTGCAGAGTGCCTGGGATGTAAGAGTACTTGAATTTGTGTTGTTCAGTTCTAGTACATACGACCGGTTGTTGCGTCGGTGCGAGCACAGGTGTGATTACTTGTTCCGTAGTCCTCTGGCATCTTGGTGTTGTCTCTTCAGTTTGACTAGGTGTATATCTGACTTGACCTTCAGTCATCCTGAACTGGAGGAATGTTTTGGTGCATTGGCGGTGGTAATATCTACGCTGGTTTCATTCTTTCAATAGAAATCCTGACAGTTTTTCCATTTTGCAAGATGTCTATATTATGGGCATCATGCCACAGTACTTAGTAGGACCCAGCGTAAGGAGGTTGTAGAGGAGCTCGCATGGCGTCCGTGCACAAAATAACATATGAGCCATCTGCCAATGCTCTGCAGACGTGGACCAGATGTTCACCGTGGCGAGATGCTAGTAGCCCTCTCATCCATGCCATGTGGTTACGAATGCGCTGTACCAGTAGTGGTAGCTCCATTTGTGGCGGTAGTGTGCCATTGTGAGATAATCTGCCAGAATTCTCAATGGTTCTCTGTAAACCAACCCTGCCACTGATGTGCCTACATCCACTTTATACAGTCCATAAACCTAGAAGTACTAGTGGCAGCGGTTCTGTCCAACTCTCTCAGTGACACTTGAGGGCCTTCTTCAGTGTTCTATGCCACTTTTCCACCATCACATTGCTCGCCTGGGTTGTGTGGTGACCCTGGAATCCACACAGTCTAGCCAGGTCTTTAAACAGATTAGATTCGAATTGTCGACCCTGATCTGTCGTAATATATAGAGGGCATCCGAAACATGCTACCCAACGTGCAACAAATGCCTTTGATATTGTCTTGGCTGCTACATGTCTCACTGGTACAGCCTCTGCCCAACTAGTGCAGCTATCCACTGCCATGAGCAAGTATTAGCAACCCTCTGAGGGTGAAAGTGGATCCATTAAGTTGAGGTGAACGTGACTAAACCTCGCTGGCGCACCTGCAAAATTTTCGAACTTTGCATGAAAATGTCATCCTACTTTACAACATTGACACTGAAGGCACAAGTGACTCCAATTTGGCCTGCTAAGCTGTGGACACTGTCAAAAGGCACTTTGTGGAATCACTGTATAATGCAGGGCCATGGCCTCTGTTGTGATACGTCGCACCATATTTTGATCTTGCTTCTTGGCACTTCTATTTGTTCCATTCGCAATCCTGTGTGCCTATCCCTTAGTAAGTCTTACAACTCTTGATCCCTCTCTTGTACTGTGGCGTGATCGTCATAATTTAAGATGTTAACTAAGCTGCATAAAATAACCGACGACTATGTTCCCAGCACCTCTAATATGTCGTAGCTCCATAATGAACTGGCTGGTGAACTCTAAGTGTCGGAACTGTAGTTGTGAACATTTGTCGCTGATGTTGTGGAGGCTGACACAACAGGTTTGTGATCCATGAACATTGTCATTGGTCGGACTTCAATGTAAGGGCGAAAATGTCTCACACTTTCATATAACGCCAATAACTCCCTATCATAAGCACATAATTTTGTCTGTCTGTGCTGTAGCTTCTTTGAAAAAAAAGAACAAAACACAAAGACATCCAATGTCCATTTACTTCTTGGTATCATGCTGCTCCAATCGCGATCCAGCAGATATTATCAGCAGTAGTTTGGCCTGGAGTGGTGTCTGTCAGCTATGGGTTGGATGAACTACACGACCGTGTTTTCATATTGGAGTCCGTCCATAACTCCAAGTTCTGCAACTTTTTCCATTGTGGTTCTTAACTCTTGGAGTTCCCCACCGATGTCCTATGATTATCGACAAGAAGCAGCGATACAATTCGTAATCGGCTCCTCCAAACACCACAATGTGTGTGTGTGTGTGTGTGTGTGTGTGTCACCTTTTGTTTTGATGCTACTATTTGTCCCTGCTACGCATGTCACAGTAGTTGACTCCAATGTGACATATGCTCTATAAGCTACTTGCAGTAATTTAACCATCGTTAGTTCTTTATACGCTCCTAACATCAATTGTACTTGAAACGGAACCTGTTGTCGCCAGATATGTAGCAGCAACTCATTAGATATTACGCTATCGCTCGCAAACGTCTCCAGACTTTCGACGGGTTTCTGTTTCTATGTTTCTCCTGGTAAAGCACTTGTGAAAGCCTCTGCTCAGGTAACTTCGTGCAGTGAGTGATTAGTAAAGTCTTCAGCACGAGGTATGCTTGTTGATGAGGTGGGTGTAGAATCACATCGGAAGCTACTATCGTCGCTCTCTGCTTCAAATTGCTAACTGCCAGCATAAATTGTTCACAGTATTCTGAGTTCCGCTGTTGTGCGAGAATGTTTTCCAAGATCGCAAACCATATGTCCGGTTGTGTGGGCTAAAATGGAGGTGGTCGCAATTGTAGGAGGGGCGCACTTGACACTAGCGAATAGGCACGCAGAAAATATCTGGCGCGGTTCTGCACTCGTGGCGCAGCCGTTATCACTGATATTTGTGATCTCGTCACGCCCATCTTGCTGTCGTTTCTCAGCATCGACAATTGTAAAACTTCAATCTCTTGTTGTAGGTGCCGGCTGTCGTCACCAGTGTTTCGTAAAAATTTATTTGTGCCTTCCATGCTTAACAGATATAATCCGAAAAATGTTATTGCGACTTAAGCCATTTTGTTTTCAGGGTAATCAGTTATACAGGTCAGAAATCAAACCCACATGTACTTTGAGACTTTTTTTCTTTGTTAGCTTACTGTGCAACTAACAGCTCTACATGAAACTGAAGAATAAACATCCAACTCTCGAAATCAGTTACTCTTCCAAGGAATAAACAATGCACTTCACTGGTCAGTCTCTTATTCCCTAAGAGTCTTCTCTTAGTGTTGTACAATATTCTGTTGCACTACATTGTATTTTATTCGTCTCGTAACATATATTTTATAGATCATCTCATCATACTGCACAGGAGTTATGTTAATTTTTATTTTATGATATACATAGTTATTTTAGTCTCTAACAGTATTTTTACAAGCGCACTTTTATGTTGAACACAATATTATCATTAAATTGTTTTCCTTATTATATACCAATACATACAGTCTAAATGTCTCAGAAATTAATTTATAAATACAGTGTTATATACAACACTATGAAATTAAATCATCAGACTGTTCAACTGATCATTTCATCACTCATAAATTTCTCCACTGAGTAATTGCATTTTTCGACTATAGTGTGTAGTTTTCTCTTCAGTGAACCTATTTTCAAGCTCACTACATGTCTAATCTTGCGTTTGTTGAAGATTTTCATTCCCTTGTGCTAGGGTGCCTGATACTGGTGTATTAAATGGTGTTTTGAAAATATTAAGTTTTCCTTGTATCTAGTGTTGTACACATGTTTGGAATGGTTTTCTTCAGTAAGCTCAGGATTACTGTGAAAAAGATGATACTCTCAAATATGTAAAATACGGAGACACGTCATATACTTAGATTCTTGAATAATGAGTGTCAGGATATACTTTGAGGGCAGCACACATTTGCTTATGATTATTTTTTGAAGTAGCAGGATTTGTGACCTTTGACTTGAATTCTCCCCAAAAATTAAGCCATACCTAACAACTGTGGTACGCCATTCCTCTACGAGTTATGTCTGTTTCCCCAGAGAGTATGTCTATTGCTAAATCAAGGCTGTTTAATTTAGTTGCAAAATAATCTATGTGTGCTTGGCAACTTAGATTTTTGTCCAAGTTTAGTCTCAGGAATTTAATGGACTGAGCTTCTTCCATAACTTGATTTTTATGTATGGTACCAGTTTTACTAGTTTTTATTCTTTGTTTTTAAATTCTGTAAACAGAATTTTTGAAACGTTATGTTTAGAAGAATTTTGTTGAAACTATGCATCTGGGTTGTTCAGTATGTTTATGACACTACAAAGAATTTTTCTTATTTTTCGTTTTTGAATAAGTCCTGAACTATCATCAGAAAACATGATTGATTCGGTTCTGATATTGAGAGGTAAATAATTTACATAAAAGAGAAACAAGATTGGCTCAAATATTGATCAATGGGGAACTCCTTGTAAACTGTATTCCACAAATACGTATAATTTATGGTGTTAAATGTTATCAGTACCCCTTGCTTCATGCTTGTCACATAAGATACCAGTCACTGCAGAACAGTTTTCCCAATGCCATATCTGTTTATTTTATGAAGCAGCAGGAGTAATTTACAGAATCAAATGCTTTTGTAAGGTTTCAGAAGATATCTGCCACTTCATAGATTTTGGCCGGTCATGAGCTGCTTTTTTATCAATAATTCATTAATAAGTTCAAAGTACTTTTTCCTTTACAGAATCAATATTGTTTTTGGGGACAACCTCATGTTTTGTGGTAACATGTGTTACATGGACTGCAGCTATATTTTCAGATACACTCCTGGAAATTGAAATAAGAACACCGTGAATTCATTGTCCCAGGAAGGGGAAACTTTATTGACACATTCCTGGGGTCAGATACATCACATGATCACACTGACAGAACCACTGGCACATAGACACAGGCAACAGAGCATGCACAATGTCGGCACTAGTACAGTGTATATCCACCTTTCGCAGCAATGCAGGCTGCTATTCTCCCATGGAGACGATCGTAGAGATGCTGGATGTAGTCCTGTGGAACGGCTTGCCATACCATTTCCACCTGGCGCCTCAGTTGGACCAGCGTTCGTGCTGGACGTGCAGACCGCGTGAGACGACGCTTCATCCAGTCCCAAACATGCTCAATGGGGGACAGATCCGGAGATCTTGCTGGCCAGGGTAGTTGACTTACACCTTCTAGAGCAGAGCACGTTGGATGGCACGGGATTCATGCGGACGTGCATTGTCCTGTTGGAACAGCAAGTTCCCTTGCCGGTCTAGGAATGGTAGAACGATGGGTTCGATGACGGTTTGGATGTACCGTGCACTATTCAGTGTCCCCTCGACCATCACCAGAGGTGTACGGCCAGTGTAGGAGATCGCTCCCCACACCATGATGCCGGGTGTTGGCCCTGTGTGCCTCGGTCGTATGCAGTCCTGATTGTGGCGCTCACCTGCACGGAGCCAAACACGCATACGACCATCATTGGCACCAAGGCAGAAGCGACTCTCATCGCTGAAGACGACACGTCTCCATTCGTCCCTCCATTCACGCCTGTCGCAACACCACTGGAGGCGGGCTGCACGATGTTGGGGCGTGAGCGGAAGACGGCCTAACGGTGTGCGGGACCGTAGCCCAGCTTCATGGAGACGGTTGTGAATGGTCCTCGCCGATACCCCTGGAGCAACAGTGTCCCTAATTTGCTGGGAAGTGGCGGTGCGGTCCCCTACGGCACTGCCTAGGATCCTACGGTCTTGGCGTGCATCCGTGCGTCGCTGCGGTCCGGTCCCAGGTCGACGGGCACGTGCACCTTTCGCCGACCACTGGCGACAACATCGATGTACTGTGGAGACCTCACTCCCCACGTGTTGAGCAATTCGGCGGTACGTCCACCCGGCCTCCCGCATGCCCACTATACGCCCTCGCTCAAAGTCCGTCAACTGCACATACGGTTTACGTCCACGCTGTCGCGGCATGCTACCAGTGTTAAAGACTGCGATGGAGCTCCGTATGCCACGGCAAACTGGCTGACACTGACGGCGGCGGTGCACAAATGCTGCGCAGCTAGCGCCATTCGACGGCCAACACAGCGGTTCCTGGTGTGTCCGCTGTGCCGTGCGTGTGATCATTGCTTGTACAGCCCTCTCGCAGTGTCCGGAGCAAGTATGGTAGGTCTGACACACCGGTGTAAATGTGTTCTTTTTTCCATTTCCAGGAGTGTATTTTGGATAAGATGAGACCCTATAGAGACAATGCTAATTTCCCATATTCTCTGTTGACCTTTTTTGTGTGTACTGAAGTTTGTCAGGGAAGTTGACTAGTTTAAATGATTGATTGATAATTAAAGGTGGAGGGTGTGCTATTTTATCACAGACAAATTTAATTATTTTGGTGATATTTGATCCTTCCTTACAGCATTTTTTCAAGAACAAATTATAATTTTTCACAGCCTCGGTTACATCTTTACTATCTGTAAGAAGCGTGGGGAGTCCCTATTCTGATCCAGGTCAAAAAAGTTTATACCGTTTTGATAAGTGATCGCCTCAATATTATAGTTTACTGCATTTATGAGAAACTCATTGAAGCATTAAGATATTCAAATGGGGTTCACAATAGTGTTGTTGTATTGCTTACATTTTTAAATTTCCTGGCAATTAACTGTTGTACATACATACGTACATCCATACATTAATACTTGTTCCATAGATCGTAAATACAACATTTGGAACATGTTGCTTTAACGCAAGTTGTCTTTACACAAAATAATTAATTTTTTAGCTAATTTGGATTTAATAATGGGTCATAGTGCCACAGACTTATTCATATGTCATAAAATAAACTTATCATTTGACTTTTTTGGCAGTTTTAACAATACTTTTAAATATAACTTCGTAATGTCTCACATATTTAATAAGGTCAGGGTTTTATTGTGTTTCAGCTCTTTATGTAGCTCTCTTTTTCTCTCACTAAATATTTTGAAGCATGGAGGAATTCAGTTCAGTTTACTTTTGACATTTTGGTGCCATTTTTGGCTGGGAATGAGATCACTGAATACAGCTAGAAAACTCCTTAAAAACTATCAAAGTTCTTGGCACACTATTATCTAGGTATCATCTTACGGCAGCTATCTTTTCAAGGAACAGGTTAAAGTTATTTTTGCAAAAGTTTCTTTTCATGTAACCTTCCTTAAAATTATTTATTATTATTATTTATTCCTAGCAGCTGAATAAACAATGCAGAATAATCAGAAATTCCTAAGCCTAAACAGACATTGTTTTCTCTCTCAAACATGCAGTTTGTTGACATATTGTGTATACAAGTAGCTGTATGGCCATTTTCTCTAGTGATTTAACAAAAATTTAGTTTTAAAGCAGAGTTCTGAATTAAGTCAATAAACTTTTTTGAGCTATGGTCATGACTTATCACATTTACATTGAAATCATGTGCTGTTATATTTTTCTTCCTTTCTTTGTTAACTTTATCTAGAAGACACTGGAATCTGAAATAGAAATCTATATTTATTGCAGCTACTTCGAGGGATTCTTAAACTGATATGACTATTTTGTTCATCTCTTTTACTTCAACACAACAGATTTTAAAAGAGTATTGCTCATGTAAGTACCAGTAATCAAAATCCGTTTTTATTCAATATGTTAAGCAGGTATCCACAAGTATGCATCAGCCTCTGTGAGATCTCTCTCCTCTACAAAAGCTTCTTGCTACACTGTAACATTTCAATATATTTAAAAATTTTACGGAGTCACTGATCAGTGTTCATTTAGGCAGACAGCTTTGCCAGTTTTGCTATCATTGAGGATAAATTGCAGTTTTGTTACTAGCTGCCTTCAAACATTTATATTCCAAAGCACTAAGTAATTTTTCAATTTTGTTTATCCTTCTAAGCACAACTTTTCATAGATTTCTCACCTCTGTCTTTCCTTCATACCAGCTTCTACTAAAAAAATCCTTCAGATGCCATTGTGATTAAATTCCTTTCATGTTAAGGAGGTAAATGACTCCTATTGCTTCTTCTTTTGTCGTTGCTATTTCTTCTTCTGCTATTGCCGTTACTTCTTCCCTTGTTGCTTGTGCTTCTGATGATAATGGTTCTGTTTCTGGGAATGATGATGCCTGCTGCTGCGGCCATTGGCGATTGTGGCCCTGCTGTCTTCATTGATGATGTTGGTTCTGCTGTTGGTTGGGATGATGATGTTGCTTCTTCTGTTGTTGCTGTTGCTTCTCGTGATAATGGTTTTGCTTCAGTCGATGCTCGTTTTGCTACCACTGATGATGGCTCTGCTATACCAGCTGATGGTGATGGTTCTGTTCCTGATAATAATAGTGGTTCAGCTGTTTTTACTTGTCCTTTTGCTATCTTCTGATGCCCTCAGTAATAGAGGAGAGTTTAATCTGTTTCCGAAGGTCAATTTCTTAAGAAAACAATTTTCAAAGTAGCTTATGACTATACATTGTGTTTTTCATTTCCACCAGGGGTGCTGTGCGTTTCTTTCCAGTCTGTACTTCGCAGCTGTGTGGAAACACAATATAACATTTCAGGGCTTCAGTAAATCTATAATCTTCACTCAGACAATAAGTTTTTGGGTGAGCAACATTCCTTCTTGTGTGAACACATTTTACGGTGACGTCGCCTTTCGTTCTGATTATTCTGATTCTGATTCTGTGAGAATCGATGTTGAAAGCAACTTGTCCGTGTAGGTCCAAAGATCTTTATTATCTTCAGTGCCTGTGATTGTTTGTTTCTGATCAGCTGTTTACTATTGTGTTGATATGATACAGACGTGGTGGTGTTTGAACTGCATACATGTTTTGGATCGAGAATTGTCTGTGAAATATTATACGTGACAGCATCTTATGTGGAAAGCAAGAGCTTCATTAAAGAAATGTGTAGACAGCTGTTTGAATGTAACTATCTCGTTCACCGACAGTGAAAATGTTGTGACACGTAATGAACGCGAACGAACATTATCGCGGGATTTACATGAAATACGTTTCGTGTTCGTTCAATGCAAAGGATGATACAGAGGGTTACTGTCGGAAGAGTGCTATTATTTGGCGCTTTGCTGAGTTTTGTTATTTTTGTACTTCTTTTTGAGTCTCAAATTCTACAAGTGAGAGAGAGTACTAAGGATTTAGGTAAGAACAGTGGAATAATGGACTTCGTATGGTAATTCTTTATGTTGTAATAACGACATATTACCTTGATCTTTACAGAATATCTTGTAGCAAGTCTTCACCAAAGAAATGTTGAGAATCATCGAATTTTCGACAATAGACCAGAAGAGTCAATGCTTACGGACATGGTCATTATTTATAACCGTGTACCGAAAACAGCTTCAACCAGTTTTGTTGGCGTAGCATACGAGCTTTGTAAACAAAATGGATTTCATGTTCTTCATATTAACATTACAGCTAATATGCATGTACTGACGTTGGCAAATCAGGTAAACATTATTTCCCATTTTTATGAATGTTAATAATACTAGTTCACTGAATTGATGAGCTGCAAGCAGTAGTGTGTGTGATGAATGTTGTACAGTATCCACTTAGTTGATATGTTTGGAATTTGTCTGCACAACTAATAGAGTTAGTTAGAATAATAAAATGTTCCTCATCTTTGTAACTGTCAGTCTTTTGGGTGCCATTCTGCCCACTCTGCCGTGATATATGTCATGTGTCTCTCATTTACCGATAGTTTAATATTAACGTAATGGAGTATTATTCCGGATGATCAGCCATCCACAGATGTGGATGTAATTTTCATTGAATTCTAGGGAAGTGTGTTCGGCCAATCACTGTTTGTCATGTATATTAAGGATTTAGTGGATAACATTAATTACCGTCTCAGATTTGTCACAAAAATTGTAGTTATCTGTGGCTATAATGTGGTACTAGAGTCTCCTTGAAATCTTGGTTATGGTGACAGACTGATCTGTAGCATAGCCTTAGGTCTGGGCTAGGTTGGAATCTGATAATTTGTTTAAGAGTGAATTCCAACTATAGATTGTGGTTACAGAGTAATCTTTAGCAAAGCCTAATTTTTACATGGATGCCATATTTAATGCATTTTTTGCCAATGAGTAATGCAAGTTTCATCATTAAAAAAATCAGAAAAATTGTATTACCTAGTGGACAAGACTTCACCAAGCATTTTGATGCATATTGTCTATACATAATGTGTGCCAGTATCTGGAAGTAACAATGTAGAGACATATTAATTTCAAGTGTTGTATGGGTTCAGTTGTAGTTAAAGCATTAACAAAGTTATATTTATGAGTAAAATACTGGGGAACTGTAGGGCACAAAAAAAAGAGAGTGCCTAAAAATACTTACACAATCCGCAATGAGGGCAGACAGCAAAGGACGGTGATGTGAATACTTACAGTCTTGTTTGGCTTGTGGGAAAGAGTAATGGATATGCTAAAAGATCTCAACTGACATAAGAAAGTGTCATATATCTCATTAAAAAATCGCTTGTAAAAATTTAAGGTTTCCAGGGTAGAATCTATTGATTTTTCAGTTTCCCATGTATCACTCACATAGAAACAGTAAATTCATCACAATAAACCTTTGTTTACATCTCTATTCACAAAAACTAGTGTTAACAAGCGAAGTAGTAGCTTTCTCATTTATGCAGAGATAAGGGGGGGGGGTGGGGGGGGGGGAGAATTGAAGACACAAAACTGACACCAAATGCAGTCTCAGGCTTGAACCCTACAAACTTTCAATTTTAATGATTCAGTGGATATTGCATATTGGCATGTTGGCCAGTTTTCTCCCTGTAACCCGTTCCAGGTGTTGATGTTCGTCTATTGGTAATTGTTAGCTCTTCACTCAAAGCCTGTTGTTGAGATCCCCATTATTTTGGAATGTGATTGTGATCACCAGCTTGGGAATCATGTCTTGAATTTTAGTCCTCTCAGGACCATGTTTTGCATTGAATGCCCATGCTATATGCCTGTGCTGTCTGCTTCCACCAGGAAGATTTTGTATGTGTGCTCAGCAAACTGCATGAGTAAATGTGCTGCAGATACTGTTCTGTTGTGTAACAAGTCTTTAGTATTACCAAAATAATGACCAATATTTAACAGGGTGGATGGTGAGTGGAAGGCTGCGTGTGGTTGTGACCATTCACATATTGATGAACCATTAACCATTGGATAACCTTATTTGCAAGACAAATCTTTCAAACAGAACTTGGACAATTTAGATATGCAGAAGTTTAAAGCTTATTTCGCACCTAATAAATCCAACCTGAATAATCTTGGAAAATTGTTAAATTTTAAGATAAGTGTGGGGTGAAAATAAAATTAGCTGGCACCAGAAAGGATCATGGAAGAACACCACAAACCCATGTTTTAAAAAGTCAAAGGCAATTATAGCAGCATTGTGTGAATGACTGCTGGTATCAGTCACTTTATACTGCCACTCTAGTAATTCGTAAGCAACGGGCTAGGCACATTTCCTGGACCAGGCACTGTCCATATTCAGACCCACAGTACGACACAGTTGTACAGACAAGGGTTTGTTAATTGCTGAAATGATCATTCAGAAATAGCTCTAAGTATGTCATTCGCAGTTTGCCAGTTATTAATAATGTCCTAGCAGCTGGCACAGTTCAGGATCTAAATCTCCTCAATACTCCATTAACAATAAAATCACTTTCTGTGTCTTACTGTTTGAATAATTCAAAAGACAGTTAAGTTCATGTAGAAGTGGAAGGTAATAATCCTCCGGTCGCAAAGCAGATTTAGAATATGGGTGGCATACATGAACTGCCAGGCTGAAACGGATGAGACATTTAACTACTTGCAGTTCACATAAAAGTTCAATTTCCAACAGTTCTGATAACATGTGATCTTAATGTTTCTGACGATCCTTCACAAGATGTCTGTACATTGTCATTTGAGGCTCACATTTACATTTGCAGTTAACAGCACAACACAATCCATCGGGAAACTTGGCACTGACTTATTCACTGATAGTGACACACACAGCTGACAAAAACTAATGAGTAAATGAATCCCTGAGGCAGCACTGGGATTGCTTATATAACCTCACAAAGCAGAACGAACAGTTCCAAACTGTCAGTGCATCTGACTCAATGCTCTAAAAAAAAGCCATCTCAGAACACTAAATTAGTAATAACTTCCTGAATTGGGATTATATTGACTCTCTGATTTTTTCCTGGTGTAGGTTCCGTGATTAACGAACATTTTATTTTTATATCTTAATAAATATTGTTGCAGTATTTTTTCAAACAGAACTTTAAAGAGGACTTTACCCTGTGAACTGTCCATTTGCTCTTTGCTGTTCCCTTTTTCAATTTATCAATCTTCTTGAAAAAGATTTCTGTTACATGTTAAGAACATCATCAGTGAAAATATACACTACTGTAAATATCCTGAATGTGTTGAAAAAGTTCCTGCAGGGGGGGGGGGGGGGGGGTTGATTATTATGTCTGCATATCCGTGTCTGAACTCTCTGCAATGTGAGAATAATGCATAGGCCCACTGTGCAAACCACCATACTGTGCCTGCTGTAAGGACCTTGTACCACTACTAGTCATTCCCTTTCAAGTTCCACTTGTAGATGGAGCGAGAGAAAACTGACTGACTGGATGCCTTCATGTGAACCCAAATTTCTCTTGGCTTGTCTTTGCAATCCTGTCAACATATGTGGAAAGGTCGTAAGATCATTGTACAGTCAGCCACAAATTCTCTCAAATTTCTCAACAGTGTTTTGTGAGAAGAATATTGTCTTCTTTCCAGTGACTCCCATTTGAGTTCATGGCACATTTCTATAACTCATGTTGATTTGATCTACAGGTAACAAATCCAGCAGCGTGTGTCTAAATTGCTCTGACATCTTCATTTAATCTGCCCTCCACAAACAGTCGAGCAGTACTCAAGAACAGGTCTCACTATGCTGCCTATATGCTGTCTCCTTTTTAGATGAGCTTCACCTTCCTAGAATTCTCGTAAGTTGGCCAGTTGCCTCCCCTTCACCATCTTGCATCATTTTTGTCTAAATATTTAATCAACTTGATTGTGCGAAGCAGCACCCTGCTAATACTGTATTTGAACTTTACACGATTGTTTTTCGTATTTGTCTGCATTAACTTACATTTTTCTACATTTAAAACAAACTGCCACACCAAACTACAGTCTCACCAGCAAACAGTCACACATTGATGCTCACCTATCCGTCAGGTCATTTACATATATGGAGGACAAGAGCACTCCCATCATGCTTCTTTGTCTTTCATGAATACTCACCATTCATGACATGTCTTCCAGTAATTTCTTCAGAATATTATTCCAGATGCAGCAAAAAATGTCGAAGCTAGTTACATACTCAATCTTTGAGCAATGCAGGAATGCCGTGTTGCTGCCCCAGGCAAGGTCTTAGCAGAGATGGGACATGTCTTTGCCTTCATCTGACCTAATATTCGATATCACATGTGTATCTGCACCTTGTGGGTGATTCTGCCCTATAGTGTAGTTTGTATTTATGTTGTTAGCAATGGGTGTGAAATGAAAATTAGAGAAAGGCTGAAACACATTACAGAGCAGCAAATAGTGTACTTCTCTCTAATATCTCCAACGGTGCTACCGATCTTGACATCCCCGTCTGATAGTCAAGTCATCAAAAGTAGTGTATACTCCCTCAGTCTATGAGTCACTACAGATGATTAGCAAATGCGTACTGAAAAGGGGAAGTAATTCATTCTGTATGTCACATACTTATAGACTTCATCACTCAAAATGTGGAAAGAGTCAGAAAGCTACCATTCATATGGAGTACCATATAACTCAGCATTTGATAACAAATATCTCTCTCAAAAGAAGTGTCACATAGTATTTAAAATCAAATGTGCAGAATGATAATTAAAAACAAACGTCAGTTAATAGAGGTATCAAGGGCAATATTACATAGACAGACAGTTTTCAGTGAGGGATGTTATGAGAGAATGAACACTTCATAAATTTAACATGTAATGAAAAATGATAAGTCTTTGTTAGCGAAAAGTCCATGATCATCCAAATTGAACTAATGACAGTTTGGGAAACAAATTAGTGAAATCTGAGATGCAAAATGTTATACAACAAATATAAGTTACCCATATCAGAGGAAAGTGTGGAAAATTGCACACAGGTGGGTGAGATACTTAGCGTCCTCTAATAATATCATGAGAAAGTGTGTGTGAATAAGAAATTTTAGTTCAGTGTTGTAATTAATCTTAAACTTCGACCTGACTTGAGTTAATTTTTATACTTAAATTATATAATCAACATAAAAAGATAATTTTGCATTTATTTGATTTCCAAAACACTATTTTTCTGATAATATAGTTTTATTTTTTATGACAATCCATTTAGCAACATCGATCTTGAACAATGAAAATTAATAACTACAATTGTTAATGTAAATGAGTCAAAAACCACTTTACAGTGAAATTAATATTGTGATGCTTTAGTTTTTGTGTAAACAAAAATTTCTGTTTTCATTTTTAATTTTTTTTATTTTATCATTGATAATTATATCGACAGTTATACAAGACAGGATGCTGATAATTTTTATATTGTCAAAATTTGCAACTTTCATGATTAATTATTAGGTGCATAAATCTTTATAAAAATAATTATTTCCAGAAAACATTATATAAATTATACATGAAAAGTATGTAGGTTGTAACTTAAATAATGGCAACATTGCTGTGGAGACACTATGCAATGGAATCTACTATTGTCGCTGATAACACACATTGTTGACATACCTACCTTACCTCCAAGCAAATGGACTCACCCGTCCCACATCACTGGCATGTGCACAATCGAGGGAAACACAGTCTCTTGTGAGCGAGTGGTCAAACATAACAGTGTCACTATGTTTTCGAAACAGGAACAACGGAGATGGATCAAGATTGAATTTACCAGAGGTCATACAGCATGACAGCGTCATCAAGGGCTTAAAGAGGCATGTGAGGAACTGGCATTACCATACAGAACAGGGGCACATTGATAAGAGCCTTCAACGAAGGTCAGCAAACAATGGCAGACATGCATCGGGCAGGTCATCCTAGCATCTCTCACAAAGAAGTGCATGCTGTTGCCGCATTAGTACACAGTGATCGATGCCATATGATTCATGAGTTTGCCCATGAAACTGGATTAGTGCATACGACTGTGCACCGCATCCTGTAGGAACGCCTGGGCAAGCGAAAAAGTGCATCACGGTGGGTTCCGCATGACTTCAGAACTGTTCCAGAGATTTGACAGGCAGTAGATCGCTCCATTCGCACCATCAACAGAACAGGATCTGCTAACAGTACATGGTTGCATCACGGTTGGTTCCGCATGACTTCAGAACTGTTCCAGAGATTCGACAGGCATTAGACCGCTCAATTCGCACCATCACCAGAACAGGATCTGCTAACGGTATACTACACCTTCCACATCGTTGGCAATGGGTTCTACACAACACTGGTTACTACCTTGAAGGACAGTAACAGGTGCAAACATGTAACTCTTTTTGTATTGATTGTGAATAAATAGTTGCCACTACTTAAGTTCCAACCCTCATGATTTCAGTTAAGATAGTCGTCGTAAAATTCATCCTGTTCTAATAGGATCGGGAAGCAATGTACATAAAAATTTTATTAACTTATGACTATTATCTCTTATACCTAGTCTTCTGTGATTTAAATCTCAGCCTCATATACTGGATGATTCAGGAGAAATGTCACATGACATGTGAGGTGATTCAACATCTGAAAATAAACTGAAAAAGTCCTATGAACATGTGTCCGCCTTTCTGTTGTTACGGGACTGGAGCAGGTTGAAGACTGCACACATCCATAAATGAATATAAGGGCAATTGTGAATATGACTTAATAAAATACAGCTCAGTTCTTAAGTAAAAAACCAAATGTCTTATCTTGTGTGAATGGTACATCTGTCTGTGACTATTTATTCATATAGACTATCACGAAATGTTTGTGTGTTTTATTAGTTGTAGCAGATAATTTTGGAATATTATTAAGACATTTGTAATGTACCGAACATTTGGAGCTACCAGTTTCCATAAATACATTGGAACAAATCCTAAGAGAACTTCATTTGAAAAAAACTTTTGTACATTTTCTATCATAATAACTAAAAAGAAATTGAACATGTTTACTTTTTGTGAGAAAATAAGTTATTTATTTGGGGAAAAGAGAGAGAGATAACTAAATAAATAGACCTTAGAATGTAATTATATCTGTTTCTATCCTATAGCTTGTATGCCACTTTGTGGAGAATTCCTGTTTATATTTACACTTTCTTCTTCTTCCTTTACAGTTGCAGTTTGTACAAAATATTTCATACTGGAATAGTATAAAGCCAGCATTTTATCATGGTCACATGGCCTTTTTAGATTTTGGAAGGTAATTAGTTTTATGTGCTATTGTCTTACATAATTATTTCATATTGCTATGTGTACTGAAAAATCTTTGTTGTTTCTCACATCAGGTACTTTTTATTTTATGTTTATAGTTGAATGCATGGTATCTTCAGTTTTTTTGCGGGTGTACACATTTGTTGGTATCAGATTTGCATTCTGTAGGAATTCTCACTTTGTTTCTGTATATCTAATCTCTGTTTTGCACTGTTAATTACTTGTCTGGCTTCTGTGATCAAATACTGTGTACAGTTTGTGAATGCCCTATCACTGTATATAGCAGAAGAGAAACTGCATACAAAATCAGTAATTACATAGTGAAAATTCCCTAACAAGTGAGATGGCATACTGACTGTTATACTTGACTATCATTGAATTGGAGTTGGTTTCATATTCCTCCCAGGCTTGTCTGTTTCTTTCGTAAGTTAGTTGAGATGGCTGTCAGAACCCGTACTCACTTCCTTCCACCCTCCTTCTCCAAATGAATCAACAGCTGATTTCTAATGCCCCTGTTGTCAATGAAATGTTGAAGTTTAACCTTCCTTCCTAAAATGTTTTGTGTGAGGTACCTTCAAGTTATTTGGTCCCATAAATTTTTCCTCCAGAAACTACCTATACCAATTAGTTTAAACTTGTCCATTTTTTGTGGATAGTTCTCTGTACACACACACATCTTCACAATGTTGACATCAAGATTTCATAACAGCTGCAAATACCTCTTTTGATTTCCCATTGGAAATTCACTGATGTTATTGTCTGTTCCAAGTAGAAAACTGGATATTAAGGGGGAAAAAATTATCATTGGAAAAAAACAGAGATCATGGGAGCTGACTCACTGTTCCAAAGTGATTTATATGAAGAAATGTCTGTCAGGAGTGCCCATCAGTTGCTCTGCACTAGCAGTAACTTAAAATTTCTTTGGTGGTGGGTGAGTCACTGGGTTTTTACATTGTGTCTACTACCTCTTGCCTCAGAGTTCAAAGGCAATATGCATGTCTCATCCTTTGTGACAGTTGATAAGTGGAAAGGTTAGTCCATGCCATCACGACATGTCAACATCGCCTGAGTAATTGCCAACTGTTCTGCCTTCTGTTTGTTTATCAGAGCCCCATTTTGAATATACTTCATACATCTTACATTTTAAGTTTTTCTTGTAGGATGGTGTGCACAGTTCCCATTGAAATTCCTGCTTTGGTGGCAACATCTCTTGCACCTAACTGTCAGTCTCCCATACCCATTTGCTCCTGTCATGAAATTATGTAGTCAGTTACGCTGCTGCACTAGTTTGTAGTGCCATGGCATTCGGCCTTCTTTGAATTGTCCCAGCTGTGCACAAACAAATATTATTAAGCTAAATTGATCAAGTGGCCGGAGTTGGAGGTTTCTATCTACAGCTTCAAGGAGCAACAAAAATTTTATTTTCAGTATTTCATATAATTATTTACCAAATTTAAAATTCTGTTGTAGTCTCTTCATTAAGAAGTATAACCTTATGTTAAAGATTTAACCCAGTAAGACAAGATTAAGGTTAAAAACTGTTTATATGTGTTGATACAGTCTAACTTGCTGTGTGCAAATTACCCAGACTATATTCTTCCAGTGTTTGAGAATAAGAGTATGTAACAACTTCCAACAAACATTAATTTCAAATCTTTTAGAAACTTTTCTTGCTGACAATTTCCACAAAATAATGAAAGGGAGAAAGTTCATCACTTACTAAATTTTTGTTATTGTTGTATTTAGACATTAGCATTAGGCAAAACATTTTAATTTATTACTTATGTACTGCTACCTGCATCCCCAAAAGTCAGGGCACCCTTAACAATTTAGAGAAATCATGTGAAACCTAAATCTGATTAGCCTGAACAGGATTTGAACCATATTCCTCCTGAATTTGAGTCCAGCATTTTAACACTCCTCCCACCACTTCCCACCCAATCTCCCTCTACCACACACACCAGTGTCTATGAGCTATGTAGATGGGAATTGTCCGTGTAGCTAATCTTTTAATCCCTCAAATCTTCCTGTCTGTCTTCACTACCCTCCAACCGTGCCCCATCCCACCACGCCTCCAATAGTCCCCATGACCCCCACAACACTCATTTTTACATTCACATTCTCCCCTCTGCAGTCTCTCGTACTCTGGCTTATTTACCTCTCCCATTTCATTCTTGGATGTCATTCTGCTCTACATGTAACTCCCTCTGCCTGCACCACTTCCCTGTCGCGTGCACTTGCTGCCTCTCTCTCCCAATCTTCAGCAACCCTTCCCTTCAACCCTTCCTCCCACTTCCAGCTTCCCTTCTCCCCTTTCCCCATCAATATGATACAGCCCCCCTCCCCCTTCTCATCAAGCTGCAATGACTGCACAGTGTAGTCAGCCAGGACACTTTATTGCTCTGCAGGTGCGTGTGTGCATGTGAGTTCTTAGCAGCATTTTCACCTTTTTTGTGTAGGCATCAATGCCTTAACTATACAGCAACTTGTTACATTTACTACTTTCATTATGTGTATTCCACCAAGGGTTCCTGTTACCACATTTAGAAACCATACCTTGCTTAAGTGAAGATAGCAATTAATCTGATTCTTTTTTAGGTGTTCCATTTCGGTTTTGTTTACCACTTGCCATTAAAATCTGCCCTACAGGCACAAATTCTTGGTGAGTCATGCACTAGCAGCTGAAGAGCATAATAAACATTGTTTTGACCTTTCATTTAGCAGCTATTGCCCATGTTTTGTTGCTAATGTTGATAAATATTAGGAAACTAGAAATGGCCTGTACTATTTCAGTAAAATTTGCGTTAGCATCAATTCGCGACTTCTTCTGCACTTAGTTGAGAAAATTTGTTACAAATATTGCACTCAGTGTTGCTTCCCCAGATCATCCAGCCTGATTTGTGTGAACGACAGTTTTCTTAATATGTGACTACTCTGCTGCCATTCAACTTGTCAAACATAGTTTATCCTGGAGAAAATCCTGCACATATGGCACATGCTTCGTCGTGCAAAGATCTTCAGTTCTTGAGACGTCATTCAGTGACTCTGAGCCCTTGCTAATTTCTGTGGACTGCTCAGACACAGTCATCCCAGTACACACTCTTCATGATTTCACATGTTGCTAATATGAGTTTGCCACATAATTGCTACACATTTCTTCATTGTTTAATAGTGAAGTGTGCAATACACAGTGGCAACAAGAACCACTGTATAGTTTGTATAGCAGATTCCACATTTACAGAGAAAATTGTCACTCAGCAAGACAGCCAGGACATAGTACTTTCAATTACTTGGAGGTTGGACTGGTATACACTGGAAAAATCATTCTGAGAACCTTCTGGATGAGCAGCGTAACCTCACAGGCGGCAGAAGGTTGAGTGCAACAAATTTTCTGCAATTTTGATAATTACAACAAATGATGATGATAATTATTGTAATAATAAAGCAGAAACAAACTCTTTGTGATAATTTGACTCTATTATGATTTAGTAAAATTAATGATTATACAAACCAGCATTATAAAATTCAGGTTTTCATATTCAGCTTTGATTGAATTTTGTAAAAAAAGATAAGATAAAGCTGTCATCAACCTGAAGGCTTGTTTGGAAAGCACAATGCTTTACTAGGCATGGTCCTGTTAAAGGTGGTATGTTGTTGCCTTATCCAGTCAGTTATTGATGGACCTACAGTTGAACATGGGCCCTGCATCATGTTGCAACCCAGCAGTTTTAGTATTAAAAACATTGCCATGGTAAAATAACGATAAGTGACAGATTAAAATCCAAGGACTGACTGGGGAGGAAACCCAAGACATCTAGATCCGTAGTCTGACACTTCACCATTGGGCCATCAAGCCATATAATTCAAGTTGAAGTAAAATATGCAGAATTACTGAATATGGTCACATTTAATCCACATGAGTTAGTGTTAATTCACCATGGGTCCAGTTAATTTAGTTGGGCTCTTGAGATTTTACATACATACTTCAGTCCCACCCCCACTGCTCCCCCCCATGAACCACTGAGCTTGATGTAGCAGAGTGACTTGCATTCCCCGACAATGCAAATAGCTAGGCCAATATATTGTTCCTGAAGAAGGGCAGCAGCCTTTCCAGTAGTTGGAGGAGAACAGTCCAGATGATTAACTGATCTAACACTGTAACATTAGTCAGCTTGACGTCACTGTGTTGGTAAGCAAACTATTGAAAACAAGGGGAAACTACAACCATCACATTTCCCGAGGACATGCAGCTCTACTGTGTGGCTTATTTATAATGGCAGCTTTTTTAGTAAAATATTCATGAGGTAAATTAGCCACCATTCAGGTGTCCGTGTGGGGACTACTTGCAGGAGGATGTTTCCATCACGAAAAACAAAACTGGTGTCCCATGGGTGTGTGTGGAATGTTGGATCGCTTTGTCGGGAAGCCTGGCCAGTGAATTTTAAAAGAGAAGGGGATAAGTTGAAGTTAGATATAGTGGGAGTTATGGAAGTGTGGCAACAGGAAGAACAAAATTATGATCAGGTGAGTACAGGGTCACTAACACAAAATCAAATTAGCATAATGCAGCAGTAGGTCTAATAATAAATAACAAAGTAGGAATATGAAAGAAGTAGAAATGTGGGTAGGCTACTATGAACCACATAGTAAGTGCATTATTGCATCCAAGATAGATGCAAAACCAACACCCAAGACAGTATACAAATTTATATGTCTACTAGTTTCAAAGCTAATGAAGAGATTGAAAGAATACATGCTGTGATAAAAGAAATTCAGTCAATGAAAAATACAGAATGGAATAAATATAACAATACTTGCAACATATAGGATGCATGGAGTTGCAAATGGGCACATTGAAAAGTAGACTGTTGGATATTCATCAGCTCTTCCACACAGTAAGTAGCAATCTATCACAAAAGAAATTATTCAGATACTTAAGGGAGATAATAATTTAACTGTATTGGAGGACTGGAATTTGAAAGTACAAAAAGGGATGGATTGGAAAAACAGTAGGCTAACATGAACTGGGGGAAAGAAATGAAAGAGAAAGTACCGTGGTAGAATATTGGATGGAGCACAATTCAATCATTGCTAGCACTTGGATTAAGAATCATTGTATACAAGGAAGAAACTTGGAGAGAATGGAGGGTTTCATATACATTATACAGCAGTAAGACAAAGATATAAAAAGTAAGACAGATATAAAAACCAGAATTTAGACTGCAATACATTTCCAGTTCCAGATGTTGACTGTGATCATAAGTTATTGATTATGAACTGCTAATTAAGACAGAAGATACTGCAGAAACGTTGGATATTAGGGAGATTGGATTCAGCTAGGTTGAAAGAACCAGAGGTTGTTGGACATTTGTAAGGGAGTATGGGGTATGAGTGATTAAAACTGGGGAAATGAATACAGCAGAATAAGAACGGTTAGCTTTGAGAGATGGAATAGCGAAGGTAACACAGGATCAAACAGGCAAAAAACAAGGCGCAGCAGATATTGTTGTACGATACACAAGACTGAATCCAACTGATGAAAGGAAACATAAAAATGCAGCAAATGAAGCAGGTAAAAAGGAAAATGTGATTGACAGAATGGCAAAGCAGGAATGGCCAGACAAGGAACTGAAGACTGTATATGCACATGACTATGAGAAAGGTAGATGGCGAAGGTCCAGGAAAATTTAAAAGTAACATTCAAGAAAGGTGATGTGTCTGTGAACATTAAGGCCTCTGGTGGCAAGCCAGTACTAACCAAAGAAGGGTAGGTGGGGTGATGTATGGAAAAGACAGGGTGAAGTGAAATTCATGCCCTCAGGCTTTGCAGCACAACTCCCCACATGCAGGCGATAAAAAAATCTCTCACAAAACCCCCCTGTGGGTCCGGGGGTTAGAATAGGCCCAAGGTATTCTTGCCTGTCGTAAGAGGCAACTAAAAGGAGCCTCACACTTTTCGGCCCTATGAGTTCAGGTCCCATTCTATGATTTGACCTGCCACTTTCAAAGTTCTACAGAAGTGCGTGCCATATGGGAAAGGACGCCTTATGTGGTGCAAAAGTTATCCATTGTGCCCTTAGATTTGATCTCATGAATCTCTTGTCATTGCTTTACATGTCCATCTGCAATTCAACTATTTGGGCGAGGACACTTTCCAGGATATGTCATCTTCTTCCATTGTCTCCTGTCCTCTTTCACCCCCATGACAATATTGGATTTCTTTGCATCCAATATTGTCCATTGTGATGGTGCCATCATGTACCCATTTGGTGGTAGCCCCCTGACAACACAGAGATCGCACTGCTGATGCCTGAGCTGTAAACTCCCCATGTATGGCAAGGAGTAGATGCCTGTCATCCTGGGGCATCAGGACTCCCAGCAATGGACATCATGCCAGTTGGCCTTTGCTGTGGCTGGGTGGCGCCCGTGGGGAGAGCCCCTAATCGAGTGGGTGGCATCAGGGCAGACGACCCAGAATGAAGCGGACTAAGTCGTCTCATGCTGGTGACCGTATGGCACCGGCAGTTTCTAAGAAGGGCAAGATTGAATACAATGCCAACAGGTATGACCTTAAATCGTTTGCCTCCCTCGCTAAATCATGGGAGGAACGTAGGGCTACAGAATGTAGAGAGCCATATTCACCTGGGATTTTACTCTGTAGCAGAACTGATGGGGACTCCTTTCTACCTATGAAGTCTCAATTTTTCATTGAACACCTTGAAGATAAGTTTGTAGAAGTGACAGTGCTGTCCAAGATCAGAACAGTGCAGTCTTGATTCAGACAGCATCCCCAGCCCAGTCCTGAGTGTTATTCGCCTGTGACAAGCTGAGTGATATTCCTGTTTCTGTCACTCCCCATAAAAGCCTCAACATGGTCCAGGGGATCATTTTCCATCATGATCTCCTCTTGCAGCATGACGACGAGCTCCGTGCCACTTTAGAATGGCGGGGTGTTCATTTCACCCAGTGCGTTTACAGGGGACTCAAAGACAACAGGGTTGCTATCAGTGCCTTCATCTTGGCCTTTGAGGGTGATTCTTTGCATGAAAAGGTCTAGGTGATGGTTTACCACTGTGACATTAAACCATATGTCCCTCCCTCTATGCGTTGCTTTATATGCCAGAAATTCGGGCACATGTCTTCCTGCTGCACTTCCAGCGCTACATGTCAAGTCTGTCGACTTCCCAGCCTCACGATAGCGTCATCCTCTAGTGGAATTGCAGTGGTTTTTTCCACCACCTAGCTGATTACGGCAACTCTTTAAGCTTTACACCTGCTTTCTGCATTGCCCTTCCACAGCTATATGCAGTGAACCTGTGCCCCTTCAAGCCCCTCTTGAAGCTGTGGCTGTCAGGATAACGACGGCGCAGGAAATAACTGTCTGCAATGTATATCTTCCTCCAGATGGTGCAGTACCCCTGAACACATTGGCTGCACTGATTTATCAACTCCCTAAACTTTTCCTACTTTTGGGAGATTTTAATGCTCATAACCCCTTGTGGGGTGGCCCCATGCTTACTGGCCAAGGCAGATATGTCGAAAATTTACTGTCACAACTCGACCTCTGCCTCTTAAATACAGGTGATCCCACACATTTCAGTGTGGCACATGGCACATATTCGGCCATTGATATCTTGGTTTGCATTCCTGGACTTCTCCCATCTATCCACTGGAGAGAACCTGTGTGGTTGTGACCACTTCCCCATCTTCGTGTCACTGCCCCCCGGCATCAGGCCCATGGGCACCTGCCCAGATGGAATTTAAACAAGGCAGACTGGGACACTTTTACTTGTGCTGTCACCTTGAATTTCCCCCACATGATAACATCAATGTGGTGGTTGGGCAGGTAAATACAATGATCGTTTCTGTGGTGGAAAACACAATCCTTCGTTCTTTAGGATGCCCCTGGAAAAAGACAGTCCCTTGGTGGTTGCCAAAAGTTGCTGAGGCAATTACAGAGCGCCAGTGAGCTCTGCAGTGGCATAAGCCACACCCTTCCCTGGAGCACCGCATAACCTTTAAACAGCTTTGTGCTCGCATTCGCCAGCTTATCAAAAGACAAAAACAGGAGTGTTGGGAGAGATACGTCTCGACCATAGGGTGCCATATGTCACCTTCCCAAGTCTGGGCAAAGATCAAATGAGTTTTTGGGTACCAGACCCCAACAGGGGTTCCCGGAGTTAACATAAATGGCGTGTTACCTACCGACGCAAACGCGATGCCGAGCGCAATGCTCGCGCATCTGCAGCAGAGAATTACTCCCCAGCCTTTCGCACTTTCAAATGGTGGAGAGAAGGGAAAGTCCTCTCGTTCATTACATGCCACAGTGAACCCTTTAACACCACATTCACCGAGTGGGAGCTCCTCAGTGCCTTTGCTCATTGCCCCGATACAGCTCCTGGGCCAGATCGGATCCACAGTCATATGATTAAACATCTCTGGTCTGACTACAAGGGACATCTCGTGATCTTCAGCCGGATCTGATGCAATGTCATCTTTCCATCACACCGGCGGGGGAGCACCATCATACCACTGCCCAAAATGGCAAAAGCCTACTTGATGTAGATAGCAATTAGCCCATCAGCCTCACCAAAGTTCTTTGTAAGCTGCTGGAACGTATGGTATGTCAGTGGTTGTGTTGGGTCGTCAACTCACGTGGCTTGCTGGCTCCATGCCAGGGCAGTTTTCGCCAGGTTCGCTGTACCACTGATAATCTGGTGTCCCTCAAGTCTGCCATCCAAACAGCCTTTCCCAGACAGCAACACCTTGTTGCCATGTTTTTTTATTTACAAAAAGCGTATGACACCACCTGGCGGCATCATAGCCTTGCCACATTATATGATTGGGTTCTCTGAGGCTGTTCCCAATGTTTATCCAGAATTTCCTGTCACTTTGTACTTTCTGTATCCAAGTTTGTGCCTCCCATATTTCCTGCCATATCCAGGAGAATGGGGTCCCACAGGGCTCTGTATTGAGTGTCTCTCTATTTTTAGCGGCCATTAATGGTATAGCAGCAGCTGTAGGGCCGTCCGTCTCACTTTCTCTGTATGCAGACGACTTCTGCATTTTGTACTACCGAGCGAGGTGGCGCAGTGGTTAGCACACTGGACTCGCATTCGGGAGGACGATGGCTCAATCCCGTCTCCGGCCATCCTGATTTAGGTTTTCCGTGATTTCCCTAAATCGCTTCAGGCAAATGCCGGGATGGTTCCTTCGAAAGGGCACGGCCGATTTCCTTCCCCATCCTTCCTTCACCCGAGCTTGCGCTCCGTCTCTAATGACCTCGTTGTCGACGGGACGTTAAACACTAATTTCCTCCTCCTCCATTTTGTACTCCTCCACCAGTACTGGTGTTGCTGAGTGGCACGTACAGGGAGCCATCCACAAGGTGCAGTCATGGTCTCTAGCTTCCAGTTTTCAGCCGAAAAGTCATGTGTTACGCACTTCTGTCGGTGTCGTACCGTTCATCTGGAACCAGAACTTTATCTTACTGTTGATCCCCTCAATGTAGTGGAGACATATTGATTTTTAGGACTGGTTTTTGACACCTGATTGACTTGACTTCCTCACCTTCGTCATCTTAAGCGGAAATGCTGGCAGCACGTCACTGCCCTCCGCTGCCTGAGCAACACCAATTGAGGTGCAGATTGCTTGACGCTGCTGCAGCCCTACAGAGCCCTTGTTCAATCCCACCTTGACTATCGGAGTCTGGTTTATGGTTCGGTGGCACCCTCAGCATTGCGTTTACTCGACCCAGAACACCACTGTGGCATTCAACTAGTGACAAGAACTTTTAGGACAAGACCGGTGGCCAGTTTCCTGGCAGAGGCTGGAGTCCCTCCATTGCAGGTCAGGCGTGCACAACTGCTTGCCAGTTATTTTGTACGTGTTTGCAGTTCTCCTGCGCATCCGAATTACTGTCTTGTTTTCCCACCCAAGACAGTTCATCTCCTGCATCGGCAGCCCAGGTCAGGGCTTAGAATTGCAGTTTGTATCCAATCTCTTCTGTGGAAGTGGAGTCCGTGCCTTTACCACCTATACTCGAGGTCTGTTTGCATACACCTCCTTGGTGTAAACCAAGGCTGTGGCTTTGCCGGGTTCTTTCACAAGGCCCAAAGGACTCAGTTCACCCTGCAGCTCTCCGCTGTCACTTCTTCTTGATTTTCGACATTTACTGAGGCCATGAAGTGATTTACACCGATGGCTCAATGGCTGATGGCCACGTTGACTTCACATATGCCCATGGAGGACATATTAAACAGCATTCCTTGCCCAATGGCTGCAGTGTTTTCCCTATAGAACTTATGGCTATGTCTCGTGCTCTTGAGCCCATCCATTCATGCCCTGGCCAGCCATTTCTTCTGTGTACTGACTCCTTGAGCAGCCTACAAACTATCGACCAGTGCTACCCTCATTATCCTTTGGTAGCGACCATCCAGGAATCCATCTATGCCCTGGAATGGCCCAGTCGTTCAGCGGTGTTTGTGTGGACTCCAGGACACATCGTAATCCCAGGCAACGAACTTGGTGACACGCTGGCCAAATAGGCTACACGAAAACAGCTTATGGAGATTGGCATTCCAATAACTGACCTGCATTGGTTTTCACGCTGCCAGGTTTTTCGGCTTTGGGAGACAGAACGGCATAGTCTCAGTACGAACAACAAACTGCGTGCCATTAAGGAGACTACGAATGTGTGGCAGTCCTCCATGTGGGCCTCTTGCAGGGACTCTGTAGTTCTCTGCCAGCTCCGCATTGGCCATGCTTAGGTGACCCACGGCTACCTCCTGCACCGTGAAGACCCACCTCAGAGTCGATGCAGTGCCTGGTTGACCGTGGCCCATATTCTGGTGCGCTGTTGCACTTTGACTGGCGAGCGATGAAATCTTTGGTTACAGGACTCGTTGCCACTAATTTTATCTGACAACGCTTCATCGGCTGATTTAGTTTTACATTTTATGCATAAGAGAGGGTTTTATCATTTGATCTAAGTTTTAGTGCATGTCCTTTGTCCCTCTGTGTCGTCCACCCTAGTGCTTTTAGGGTGAATGTTTTAATGTGTTGCAGAGTGGCTGGCTTCTCATTTTTATTCTCATGATCAGCCAGCCATGGTAATCTGTTTTGTCATTTTAATCTCTTCTGCCTGTTTCTTGCATTTCTGTGGTTTTCTTTTCCCCTTTTGTCCATTTAAGTGTTTGTTGCCCTTCTGTCATTCTTGTGGTTTTACATTTCTCTCTGTTTTGTGTTGTCAGTCTCACTTGTTTTATTCTCACCCTTGTGGCATTGTTTTATTCAGAACAAGGGACCGATGACGTAGCAGTTTGGTCCCTTTGCCCCTCCTTTAAACCAACCAACCAACCATCTCTCACAAAATTTAGTCTGGCGAGTACATACGGCAGAAATAGGGCATTAAAGAGTGGCAATCTGGCACCACTGTAACAACATGTATTCTAAGTACATCTGCCAGCACATATTAGTTGTGCTGTACAGTTGGTGCAGTGCATAGAGTTTTGGGTTAGCATGCAGAAGGTCGAGGGTTCGCTCCTGGGTTGGGGCGAATTTTTATTTTTTTTATTTTTTTTATTTGCTAATTTCATTCTGATGTTTCGTACTGTAATATATACCATTTCTTAGGTCACATGTATCCTAAATTTACAATGCTGAACATAACAAATACATGGTTATTCAAATTAGATATAGACAGTTGAAACAAATGACCTGTCTTAGGACAATAACTACAAAAACAATATCAATTTCAAGATGCTTAATGTGAAAGTACAGTACAATAATACAACATCTACATGTCATTTATACTACATGTAATATGAGCACTCAGGTGTTGCACATTAGCAGCCAGTGATAATAATAATGTCCATATTAATGACCAGATGACCTTCATGACAGAATTCATAGTCCTCAGAACAACAGATGCTCAAAGTGACCTTCCTGCACATCCAGACATTGTGCAATCCACTGGATCATACAGCTCTGGATCCTTTGCAACAAAGCTGTGTCCACAATAACGAGAGCAGCATGAACATGTTCCACCAATTCTTCCACATTCGTCGTTGGAGTTGGATGACATACCACGAAAAAATTGTTGCATCTGATATGCGAGTATATGAAACAAGTGAAGAAACCTCAGATTTTGAAAGAATATAACAATTCCTGTTCAAAAGTTGGTAAATTCTCAAAGGTGGGAATATTACTGAACCATCAATGTAATAAGTGATGGTTGAAAAATACTGATTTGAATTATTTACAGAAAAATTGGAAAACTGAGGAGGGAGGCTGACCTCAGGGAAGTTCAGATTGAGCTCTGGGGAAATGTGGAAGCACACAGGGCAATACTGACCCAAAGACTTCTCTTAGAAGATATGTTAAAGAAAGGCAAGTCTATATTTGTAAATTTGGAGAAAGTTTTTGCCAATGGTGTCTGGAATATTCTCTTTCAAATTCTGAAGATAACAGGGATAAAATACACAAAATGAAGGGTTATCTACAACTTGTACAGAAACCAGATGATCGAAGGACACAAAAAGGAAGTGGTACTGACAAGGGAACTTCCCCATCCCACCCCCCCCCCCCCCCCCCCCCCCCTCAGATTTAGTTATAAGTTGGCACGGTGGATAGGCCTTGAAAAACTGAACACAGACCAATCGAGAAAACAGGAAGAAGTTATGTGCAACTATGGAAAAAAAGCACAATATACAAACTGACTAGTCCATGAGCAAGATAGGCAACATCAAGGAGAGCGTGAGTTCAGGAACGCTGTGGTCCCTTGGTTAGCATGAGCAGCTGTGGATCAAAAGGGCCTTGGTTCAAGGCTTTCCTTGAGTGACAAGTTTTAATTTTTTATTTTCAGACAATTATTATCCGTCCGTCCAATGCGAGGTAACTGCGCCATAGTATGGGGACGCTACACCTAAACAAGAAAAATCGGGCAAGGTAGAAGAATCTTTTTATCCATTCGCCAACTGTACAAGTTAGGTGGGTCGACAACATATTCCTGTCTTGTGACACATATGCCGTTACCAGTATCGTGTAGAATATATCAGACGTGTTTTCCTGTGGATGAATCGGTTGACCTATGACCTTGCGATCAAATGTTTTCGGTTCCCATTGGAGCGGCACGTTCTTTTGTCTACTAATCGCACGGTTTTGCGGTGCGGTCACAAAACACAGACACTTAACTTCTTACAGTGAACAGAGACATCAATGAACGAACGGACAGACCATAACTTTGTGAAAATAAAGAAAGTAAAATTCTCACCCGAGGGAAGACTTGAACCAAGGACCTCTCGTTCAACAGCTGTGCACGCTAACCATGGGACTACGACGCTCCTGTGCTCACATTTTCTTTAATGTTGCCTATGTTGCGCATAGACTACTCTGTTTGTATATTTTGCTTTTTTTTTTTTTTTTTCCACACAACTTTTTCTTATTTTCTCGGTTGATTTGTGTTCAATTTTTCAAGGCCTATCCACTGTGCCAACTTATAACTAAATCTGAGGGGGTTGCGATGGGGAGGTTCCCTTGTGAGAAGGAAGTGAGACAGGTTGTGGTATATCCCCAGTGTTCTTCAGTCTGTGCATTGAGCAAGCCATTAATGAAACCAAGGAGAAATTTGGAAAGGGAATTAAAGTTCAGTGAGAAGAAATAAAAACATTGAGGTTTGCTAATGATATTGTAATTCTGTCAGAGATGGTACAGGACTTTGAAGATCAGTTGAAAAGAATGGATGGTAGAGCTTTTCATAGTTGACCGTCTATAGCTGTTAGATCATTCGAAAAAAGCAGATTTGTGCTACCAGCTGGACTATTATATTTACTTTCTACCAGTTTTGTTTAGTCACTGTTTTTCTCCTGTGGGGGTGACTAATAATTGAAACTGGTAAAATAAACATACAATTGCACAGATGATGGCAAAAATATGATATTTTTTATTTTTTATTTTATTTTTTGTCAAAGAATGGATAGTGTCTTCAAAAGAGGATGTAAGTTAAATATCAAGTAAAGTAAATCAGTGTAATGGAGTTTTGTCAAATTAAATCAGGCAATGCTGATGGGATTAGATTAGGGATGAGACACAAAAATAGATGAGTTTTGCTATTTGGGCAGCAAAATAATTGAGACTGATTGAAGTAGAGAGCATATAAAATGAAGACTCGGAATAGCAAGAAAAATATTTCTGGAACAGTGAACCTTGGTTATACTGACTATAAATATAAATGTCTTTTCTGAAAGTATATGTCTGTCGTGTAGCCTTGCACAGAAGTGAAATGTGTATCATAAAAAACTTGGACAAGAAAAGACTAGATTTTGAAATGCAGTGCTACAGAAGAGCTCTGAAAATGAGATGGGTAGATCAGATAACTAATGAAAAAGTATGACATTGAAATGAAGAAAACATATTTTCTTTATTTGGAGACACACAAAAGTTTTATATACTGTTAACCAGTATAGGACACCATTTTTCATTATCAGGACAATTGAAGCAACATCAGAATGATCACCAAGTAACACTTTCTCAGACTGAATAATATAGTTAACTTTTATGCGATTGAATCAAAGAAATTATAAAATGTAAGATTAAAAAATATCACCCACTGCCTACAAAATGGTGTTTTTTCCCAATAAAAAATATATTGCGTAACTTAAATAAAAGAAAGTTTATATTGAATGAAGATCATGTAGGGAATAAATGCTAGAGTGGGGCGTTGTGTCAAATTTTTCTTTAAACTGAAAATTGCAACAGCAATAACATGGATTGGTAAATTGGGAAAAAAGTGTATGTTGTTATTTAGTTAATGAGACAAATGGAGAAAATGTTCTTTCAGACAAAAAGCTTGTCCTAGAGGTATTAATGAAATGATGTCAGATGCTGTCTCTTGATCTGATAACAACATACTTAAAATAAATGCTGTGTTATTTACAGTCAGAATGTAGCCACATTTTTGCTGAGAAAAGTGTATTATATTTGTAATTATTAAAGCTCGTACAAATGACATTCTGAATTAAGACAAACTTCAGACATTTGGAATTTCATAAAGATAGAAGATTGAACTGTGACTTCAGTTCTGCTTGTATGTGATATCTGGTGACTTTCTTGTTCATTGGAAAAGGATAACAGTATGTCTGAATAACAGAGTGAAATGTAGTTAAGAGGAACCAAGTTAAGAATCGTACTGCCTTTCTTGAAGTGTGCGTTCTTAAATTTCTATGTTCAAGTTAATGCCTTCAAATAAAGTAAAGATATTTCCTTCCCATGATACTAAGTAAAGAAAGTAATCTTTCCATATGCAGTGACATTGGGTTGAGAAATGATCAGTACTACTTTTTTACTTCTTTGCCGTAGTGTGTCTCGGGATCCACTATAAACTGAAGAGTTGCCTTTTTTATTCCAACAGAAGTATATGATATGTGAAACATTTTATGATTATCTAGTGTTAGTGTGTATGTACTGGTTGAGAATTCAAGATTAATAATTGTGCTCTTGAGTATTTAGTACACTTCATGATGATTTTGCTCATTTTATTAGGAGTCACTAAATGACGGGTCACTTGTTAGAAAAGCTTTTATACTGTATTTTTTGTGCAGTACTTATTAAAATGCACAGTGTATTGAAAAATACACACAGCTCTTTGTACAAAATCATATATAAATGTAAACATATGTTTTCAGGTTTGGAGTTTCACAGCGTCCGCTATATATTAATCTGATCCGGAAGCCACTGGATAGGCTTGTTTCATATTATTACTTCCTTCGCTATGGAGATGATTTTCGACCGCACCTAGTGCGCAGAAAACATGGTGACAAAAAGGTACAAGTAGCGATCTATTTGGAAAAGTATAAATATGAGTTATTATGTTTTTACTTGGTTTTCTATGATGAAGGTCTTCCTCTTCAGAAAATTATAGCAAGTATTAGTAATATGCAATTTTGGCTTATATTATAATGTAATGGCTAAAGATCCCCAGGCACGAGCGATTAATTGCAGTGGTCCATCACAAGGGCGGGTGCAGTCACCTAACAGACCGTATGCGTTGGCCAAATTGCAGTGATCTGACACTGATCATAGACTGCCGGGAAATACTGGTTAGTCTGATGGCGTGCACATGATTCGTGCATATACTACAGCTGTCTGGCTGGTTAGCAGCAATGTGTGGCAATATGACTGCTTGCGTGCAACTGCTTTGTCTAGTTATTGAACATATTTGTGTACTTTTCTTTTCATTTTGCTTTGTTCACATTGAGTAGGAACTTTGCCAGAATTTGCAGTTAGGAAGTGATGTTAAGGCTGGAGTTCCCATTTGCATTAAAAAGGTGATACAAAATAATCTCCGAATTTGCAGTGATTGATATTTTCAAGTTTACTATGTAGAAGAAAAATTGATGAGTAGCTCATTGTAGTAGTCACAATACACTGAGCTGTTCTTAAAGTCCCTTGTCATTTTATATATTGCGACTCTCCCTCATACAATTTAGAACAAGGGTTGTGGCAATCAGCAGTGTTGCTATTGACAACATTCCTATGCATATATTGAGATTACAAAACAAATTGTGTATACTTGCAGTTAAGAAATAATAGCATATTTTCTGGAAAGGGGATTGAAAACATTACAGGATAAAATAAAGCTTACGAGCAAGACATTTGGCATGGAACAGTTTTTAAAATATGTAATTAAAATGTGTCTGAAGCTAAAGGTGAACATTTAAAAACAGAATAAAAAAGCGAGAAAAATCGTCTACAGCACCAAAGCAGTTGATAGTGTATGTGGTTATCCCTAGCTACTTGGCAGGGCTACAACATGTTCTGTTTCAGAGCTCTGTTGGAACTTAGTACCATTTCTGAGAAAGATTTGTGAAGTGCCCCGTAGGTGAGTACCTGGAGTGACAGACCAGTGGGGCCCCGTGACATACAGGACGTCAAGAGAGACATTTTATTAGACTTCAAATACACATTATGTCATTAGCAATGAGAGGCAAACATGTTCCTCTCTGTTGACTCAGGCTGGCCACAGCTAGCAGGTGGCTGGCTTCCAACCATGGGAAAGGGGTGCATGCACAGTCGCGTTGCAGACAGCAGGTTGAGCAACAACCAGTGGTCTGACTGAGGATTGAGGCTCTGACGTCAGTGGTGCTCTCATTCTTCTACCGCCACTCCATTACACTGCTGAACAGCCACACCCAATGACTTGGGTTCATTTGTGTTCACTGCAGAGGCGAGTGAAGACCTCCACATGTGGGGGACAATCCGCTACCCCCTGGGAGGAGTCTGGCTACAGTAGGCATGGAACGCAGGTCAGCAGCGTTGTGGCACCAAGTCCCTCAAGGAGATGCAGTGCAGGGGGCAGCTGGCACAACCAGGCCTCGAACCCATGCATGCACCTGGCGGTGACAAGTCATTCTGTTGTCTAGTAAGGCCATGGCATTGTGGTAATGTGGCTTGTCTCTTAAAGAATCTGCCTCAAAATTCGCAGCTGTATACAAGGTTCTGATGTGCATTTAGCACCGTTACCCAGCCCCCAGTCACATAGCTCACAGCATGGGTTGGTGCACTGGGTGGTGACATCTTCCCATATGTTCCGGCTGTTACTGCTGTGTGGTGCAGACTTCATCAAGCACAGCTAGCCTGTCTAACAATCCTTTTGTGCATGTGTTATGACCCACATGTCACCACAAGGCACTTAGCAACTGGCATTATGTAATTTGACACTTTACAGCCACATTATTACAGATCCCTACATTGTTTGGAGAATTGGCAGAGTCCCTGACATCAGTTGTTGGGCTTCAATTTTTTTCCTCCCATTGCATAACGGATATGCTGTATAGGATTCAACTCGATATCTACTAGTCAGTTCATGTGATGAACACCTTTAAAAATCATTGTCTGATGCGATGACTCAACGTGGAAACTTGTTACAGTCTATGAAGAAGAAACCTGCACCAACTACGTTTCTTAGTGACATTATGAATTTGCTCAAACTCCAGTGGCAGGTGTTGTAAGAGGGATTTTGTGCATCACATGGAGATTTATTGTTAAAATGTTTTATCCATGTTACAAAATGACGTTGTTGTTGTTGTTGTTGTTGCTGTGGTCTTCAGTCCAGAGACTGGTTTGATGCAGCTCTCCATGCTACTGTATCCTGTGCAAGCTTCTTCATACTGCAACCTACATCCTTCTGAATCTGCTTCGTGTATTCATCTCTTGGTCTCCCTCTACAATTTTTACCCTCCACGCTGCCCTCTGATGCTAAATTTGTGATCCCTTGATGCCTCAGAACATGCCCTACCAACCTGTCCCTTCTTCTTGTCAAGTTGTGCCAGAAACTCCTCTTCTCCCCTATTCTATTCAATACCTCCTCATTAGTTACATGATCTACCCACCTAATCTTCAGCATTCTTCTGTAGCACCACATTTCGAAAGCTTCTATTCTCTTCTTGTCCAAACTATTTATCGTCCATGTTTCACTTCCATACATGGCTACACTCCATACAAATACTTTCAGAAATGACTTCCTCACACTTAAATCAATACTCGATGTTAACAAATTTCTCTTCTTCAGAAACTCTTTCTTTGCCATTGCCAGTCTACATTTATATCCTCTCTACTTCGACCACAATAATTTATTTTGCTCCCCAAATAGCAAAACTCCTTTACTACTTTAAGTGTCTCATTTCCTAATCTAATTCCCTCAGCATCACCCTACTTAATTCAACTACATTCCATTATCCTTGTTTTGCTTTTGTTGATGTTCATCTTATATCCTCCTTTCAAGACACTGTCCATTCCGTTCAACTGCTCTTCCAAGTCCTTTGCTGTCTCTGACAGAATTACGTCATCGGTGAACCTCAAAGTTTTTATTTCTTCCCCATGGATTTTAATACCTACTCCGAATTTTTCTTTCGTTTCCTTTACTGCTTGCTCAATATAGAGATTGAATAGCATTGGGGATAGGCTTCAACCCTGTCTCTTTCCGTTCCCAACCACTACTTCCCTTTCATGCCACTCAATTCTTATAACTGCCACCTGGTTTCTGTACAAATTGTAAACAGCCTTTCGAACCCTGTATTTTACCCCTGCCACCTTTAGAATTTGAAAGAGAGTATTCCAGTCAACATTGTCAAAAGCTTGCTCTAAGTCTACAAGTGTTAGAAACGTAAGTTTGCCTTTCCTTAATCTAGCTTCTAAGATAAGTCATAGGGTCAGTATTGCCTCACGTGTTCTAATATTTCTACAGAATCCAAACTGATCTTCCCTAAGGTCGGCCTGTACCAGTTTTTCCATTTGTCTGTAAAGAATTCGAGTTAGTATTTTGCATCCCTGATTTATTAAACTGATTGTTCCGAAATATTTACATCTATCAGCACCTGCTTTCTTTGGGATTGGAATTATTATATTCTTCTTTATGTCTGAGGGTATTTCGCCTGTCTCATACATCTTGCTCACCAGATGGTAGAGTTTTGTCAGGACTGGGTAATCCAAGGCTGTCAGTAGTTCTAATGGAATTTTGTCTACTCCTGGGGCCTTGTTTCAACTCAGGTCTTTCAGTGCTCTGTCAAACTCTTCACGCAGTATCGTATCTCCCATTTCATCTTCATCTACATCCTCTTCCATTTCCATAATATTGTCCTTAAGTACATCGCCCTTGTATAGACCCTCTACATACTCCTTCCACCTTTCTGCTTTCCCTTCTTTGTTTAGAACTGGGTTTCCGTCTGAGCTCTTGATATTCATACAGGTGGTTCTCTATTCTTCAAAGGTCTCTTTAATTTACCTGTAGGCAGTATCTATCTTACCCCTAGTGAGATAAGCCTCTACATCCTTACATTTGTTCTCTAGCCATCCCTGCTTAGCAGTTTTGCACTTTCTGTCGATCTCATTTTTGAGATGTTTGTATTCCTTTTTGCCTGCTTCATTTACTGCATTTTTATATTTTCTCCGTTCATCAATTAAATTCAATATTTCTTCTGTTACCCAAAATGACAGTGATGGGAAAATAAGATAAATTAATTGGGGATCGTATGTGGCTTATTGGCAGACGTTCTTCCCACGTAGCATTTGTGAACAAAACAGGGATGAGTACGAGAAATAGCCTCCTATACTCACCAAAAGGTGGCTTGTGGAGCCTAGATACAGTAGTAGTCTACTGGATGTCCTTGACCTATCATACCAGCTAAAATAGGAACCTGCACTTACAGATGTGTGAGACTGGCATCCTGGGGTGACAGAATACACTGTAGTATGTTGTGTTATTTACATTTGCCTGACAGGAAAGTTCACAGAATTTTAAAACCTGTGAAACAATGGACATGCCACAAAAGTGCCCATGGTGCTCCATTAATAAGATATTCAGGAATAGTTCTCACACCTACAGCTAACCAACATACTTGGTCCATTCACATTAATGGGACCATCACCTATGTTCGATGCCAATGTGCAATAATCACTCACGGGCGGCAGGTAGCAGCACAATCAGGGAGGGTATATAAAGCATGCCAGGGGACACAAAAAATAGTACAGTCGTTGTTGTAATGCAGAAACAGAATAATTTATCTGACATCCAAAAGGACATGACCGTTGGCCTTCAAGCCAAGGGTGTAAGCTTTTCCAAAATGGCTAAGTTTCTAAAGTGTTTAAATGCCACTGTGGTTAAAATATACCATGCATGACTAAATGGAACTATCCAAAAATGGGACCAAGGCAGCTGTGGTGCACCAGACCATAGATTACAGGGGTAAACAACAGCTGTGGAGATGTGTATGGGCAAATAGATCTGTAACTGTTGAGCAGTTGACTGCCCAGATGAATCAAGGAGCTACCAACAGTGTCTCCTCAGTGACCATTCAGGAGAAGTTGCTGAATGTGTGCCTCAGTAGCAGGTGCCTGCTTCAAGCACCTGTGCTGACTGCTGGTCACTGGTGACAATGGCTAGAATTGAGTCACAAGAAGTGGCCTCTTTAGATGAATCATGTTTTATGCTCTATCGTACAGATGGCCGTTGGCTTGTACAGTGTGAAACATCTGAAAGCAAACATCCTGCAGCAATTGTCAGAAGGGCCCTGGCTGAAGGAGGGAGTATTGTGGTCTGAGGAATGCTTTTGTGGCATTCCCTGGGTGACCTCATCATTCTAGAAGGCACATTGGGCAACACAGGTATGTGTGTATCCTTGCAAACCATGCCCATCACTGCATCGAGCTTGTTTTTCCCTGGCATGATGGCATCTACCAGCATACACAAGTATGTATCTATCCTTGGAAACAGTGCCTACCACTACATACAGTTTGTTTATCCTTGACACAATGCCATCTACCACCAGGAAAATGCTATGTATCTCATAGTTCACAGTTTATGTGCATGGTTCATAGAGCACCAGGATGAATTTATTTCATGCCCCTGGCCACCAAACCCCATGGATATAAACCCAGTCAAGAATCCACCTCGATTGGGCTGCTTGCGCCATGGATATTCAGCCGATAAACCTAGCGCAGCTGGCCGCAGCACCAGAGTTAGCGTGGTTCCACTCCCTGTTGATACCATCCGGTATCTCATTGACACTCTTCCTGCATGTCTGGGAGCCGACTGTACTGCAAAAGGTGGTTATTCAGGCTTTTGGAAAGGTGATTGCATTAATGTCACTGGATAGTGTATTTTCTAGATTTAGAAATCCAGCCAAATTGTTACTTCCCTTCAGTGTGTGTTATGAACATAACATTCTGTCTTCACTAACCTAAATTTGCTGGAAGTAGTCTAATGCTTTAGATGACAAGAAGCAATGTGGAGCTGGTTTGCAAACTTCCCACCTCTCTCCCATAGATTGACTTACTTGGTATGCACAGCCAATCTTCTTCTCTGGATAGCCGGCCATGTCGATCTCCAAAAACTTCTTCTTCGAAGAATAATGCTGGTTAAGGGAATTTATCAGACTCTCTCTCTCTCTATTCTTGAAATAATTTTGTACTCGAAGAATACTTTTAGTTCAGTCATGGTATATTTCAACTTCCACAAAAAAAAGATTCACCACTTCAAACTTGTGCGAGTCAGCCAAGTCATCAAACATTAGACTCTATTAGGATATATTTACAACAGAGTTGGTTTAATAACCACCAGAAAATATGAACATGTCTTGCTTCTAGCAAGTCCAACACCAGCATCAAATAGCACAGGCTCTTCTCTACACGTACACTGAAACTCTATGGATTGTACAGCAGGTATTTGTCAGCCGCCGTTCGGCCACCGTGTCCACATTTTGCTCATGACTCTTTTTAGACCTACACACACAAACATGCAATGTGCAGTAGGTTGAATTTGTCTCTCTCACACTTCTATTTAAAATATTGTGGGTTCAAGGTGGAGGAAGGCCAAGTGGTTCTAGAATTTACACAGAAATTCTCGAAGCACTACATATTCCCCGTCAGATGGAACACACAATATTTTATATACCATTGTTATGTACATTTATATCACAGAGAATAACAGTTCATCTTTCAACAATATACCTTGTTCTTTTAATAACCATGAATACCCTTTTTCTTATTATTTAACTATTCCTTTTTGTTCATTTTACTTTCATTATAAAACGTGAATATTTCAATCAATGTTGTAGTTAGCTCTTTCAATATCTAAAAAAATCATTAAGACATTTTTTTTTCTTTTTGGTCTTTATCCAATTGTAAATTCCAGGTGTTCATGACAATTGAGTACTTCATTCTTTATTCTAATCTCTTGTACTATTTTTTCCTTAGTACGTACTAGTATCATTATTTGTAGTAGTTTGTAGTCTGGAGGAGCTCTGGGCAAATGCAAGTGTTCTTTTCGACCCTTGTAAACTCACATATAACATAATAAAGCTAGTGGTATATAGAATTCAAACTTACCAGAGTGATTCCTATTAAATGTGTGACTTCTGTCATGATACTGTCCTTTTCCCCTAGGATCAGTGCCTATACCTTACATGTGGGTTGACCCTATGAGTGCGCTTCCTCCTACTGTTCTGGTAGGAAGGCCCTTTATAAAACATCCCTATTCATCAAGCCACAGGTCGTCCTATATCTATGTAGGTATGCCTGCCCTATAACCTTAGCAAATGCCAGGTACGTCCCCCTTATCCTTTATGAGTAGGCCTCATGGTTCATTGCCCTATTATACACCTTTATGTACACTATAATTAAATATTTCCTAGTAAAATTAAACTCTATTTTACACTTCACTCTCACTTCTTAGCACCTCCTCTAATACCAAGAGTCCTCTTCCACTTCTCAACTTCTATAATCTTAGTAAATACTATGTCTATAAATATTATTCAACTCATGCTAATTACTATGTCTACACATAATGATCAAGTCCCACTAGTCTATGATTCATCTCTTCATCAGAGTCTTTGCTACCCTGACTTTTCTTAAATGATTATCGCGATTGTTACAACCTTGCTTATCACTGTTTTATAATTATTCCACAAGTAAGATTTAAAAAAGGAAAAATGTAGAACCATCACTTAAAAAACAATTTGTGTATCTTTCCAGATGTACACATATCTTTATCCCCTACAACCCTTGGCAGTTCTTACAATCTTTTAATCTGTAACTTCATTGCTTGTGTATTCGTATTTCTTTGTGTGTATGCAGAACTGTTATCGTGAAGTCGGATTATTCGGGCTTCTTATCTGAAGACAAGTTGTAGTTCATTGGAAACCATGGAAACTAGGAAGGACTTCTGCAATAGAAGTAGATGAATATGGAAAGAGGGAAAAATAGATAGGTCCTCAAATGAGAAGTAAGAAAGGGAAAAAAAGGTAGATGTGGTTGCTAGGATCAAAGGAGAGAAAGAAGACAGCCCCAAAGACAGGAAACCCTTCCCATCCCCCTTCCCCAGGATCCCTACCTCGTCAGTACTTGAGTGAGAAGCCGGAGGAGGCATGGTGTTAAATTGTCTCGTACAGAACGGACATTCCCACCTTCACCCTTGAGGTCCGTGAAAAAAATCTTAGCTACGGTATGGAAACAGCAAATGGTGAAGAATCAGGCACACTTGTTTGCGAGGGTCATTTGAAAGGTGTGATGTGTGTTTTTGTTAGTAATGATTTACTGTTAGTGTAAATCATGCTTTTTCATTCATTTCGACATCGATACAAACCCTCCCGTCTATGTCACATCTCGTAAAAGGTATAAAATATTGTGTACCGAGTATAAAATTATATATGCCATTATCACAGTCATTTAATTAGTCACACAATATTGTTTTCCACAGATATAATATTCCATTCAGTTTACTAAGAAAAATATCCTCAATGATTTTAACTTGATTGTCTTACATTCAGTGTGAGAATGGTATTCTCATGAATTCAGAAAGTATTTTGAAAGTTATGTGCCAGGTATGGTTTTCTCTACTTACTTAGAACTATGTGAAAAAAACGATTACCAGACAGCTTTCAAGAAAATCATTTTTGGAATCATTGTAGTTATGATTCATATTAACAGAATATACAAATATAATGACATTGATTTCACTCAGACTTCTGCCCACAGATTTGCACAGAAAACTGGTGAAGAAATTACTTACAAGGCGTAATACAGGCAAAAACAAAACCTAACTATACATGGAGACTGCGTCGGCTGCTGTTGACATTACAATCGAAACCGTGGGAGAGAATGGCTGGCTAGGCAGATTTAATCTATCTTATTTCAGGGATAATATGCGTACCAATTCCCACCTCATGTCACCACCTAGTAAAGTCAGGATAAGTTGGGGCGATCCAGGACGAGTCATGAAGACAGGTAGGGGCACCCCTGGAATAACCAAGGAAGATGCAATCAAAATTGCTAGTGGGCACAACCCACTAACAAAAATTCCTAGCAGGCACAACCCTCAATCAACCGAGGATGACGCAGTCACATACCAGGAGGAATTTTGGGTGATGTAATAACAAATTCTCGCTGGTATGGTTTTTCTAATAACCTCTAAGTGGGAGATGATAGAATAGTATAAGAAGTTGTCGAATTCAGTACAGAAAAATTTTATTACAGAAGAAACACCAAAAACAACTCGGGATTCAACAGTCGTCACTCCATCCATTAAAACAGAACGTTAACATCCCTCGGAGAATAAACAATATGTCCTTTACATTGAACTTTACTTTTTCTGACCCAGTTGTAGGATCCACTAAAAATAATGTTTTGAGATGTATTACCATTTGAGTATCTTCCCAAGCTAGAAATTCTTCAAATTCGTTACTAACAAGTTGTGGTCCATTATCTGTGAGAAATCATTTTGGTTTTCCCACCTCCAGAAAGTACTGTTGCAAACAGCATATAACCATCTGTGTATTTGCTCTTTTTATAGGATATAACTTAACATATTTTGACCAGCACTCTATGATGACCAAAATGTATGACATTCTTCCGTTTCCTTTAGGAACTGGCCCTAAAAAATCTGCTGCTGTAAGATCGTGTAATGATTTAGGTATAATTGGATACGTTTTGTATTTAACATGAGTGTTACTCTCTTTCACCTTCTGACAGATGTCACAGGTCCTAACTCAGGATGCTACTTTATGTCCTAGCTTCTTAAAATAATGGAACTTATTCATATGAGCTATACACTTTTTTATTCCACAGTATCCATATCCTGTATGAATATAGCACACAGTTTTGTTTTCCATTAACTTTGGAATGCAAATGCGCCAACATTATGGTGTTATACTGTCTCTCCAAAACGAATTATGCCCTATAATTTTCCTCCTTCCTGCTTGATTAGGAGCTATGGAATTCCTAATACACATAGCAAACATTTCTGTAAAATAGCGATCATGATGGATGTTTTCTGTTATTCTTTGGGCCACCTCTTGTACCCTGGTGTACGGATATTCTACTGTCACAAAATTAATTGCAAAAATTTCGCTGGGTCCCTCCATACATTTTAACTCTCCTGTTCCTACTGGTAACGTAGACAAAGCGTCCAGTACAATATTCTCAAAACCTTTTACATACTGTATCGTAATGTCATATTCCTGTAGGAACAACATCCATCGCAATAATCTACTGTGTAACAACTGACTACTCATTAAAAGAGATAGATCTTGATGATCTATATAGACATGGATTTCTGACCCCCATACTAGTGTTTGGAATTTTTGGATACTCCATACTGTTGCCAATAGTTCTTTTTCAACAGCTGTGTAGTTTAATTCATGTTTATGAATATAATAGAGGGAAACATTCCACGTGGTAAAACAATATATAAAAAACAAAGATGCTGTAACTTACCAAACGAGAAAGCGCTGGTTTATAGACACAGTAAAAAACACACAAACACACACACATAAATTTCAAGCTTTCGCAACCCAAGGTTGCTTCGTCAGGAAAGAGGGAAAGACGAAAGGATGTGGGTTTTAAGGGAGAGGGTAAGGAGTCATACCCTCCTCCTTAAAACCCACATCCTTTCGTCTTTCCCTCTCCTTCCCTCTTTCCTGATGTAGCAACCTTGGATTGTGAAAGCTTGGAATTTGTGTGTGTGTTTGTGTGTTTTTTATTGTGTCTATCAACTAGCTCTTTCTCGTTTGGTAAGTTACAGCATCTTTGTTTTTTATGTATATTAATTCATGTTTATTAAGACTACGGCTAGCAAAAGCTATGGAGCTACAATTTACATTATCTAGACCCAACTCTCCTTGAAAAAGTTCTGCTGCGGTACCCTAATCAGGTGCATCGGTTGAAATTATACATGGCTCACCCGTACTCGGATGATTTAATATGGGTGATTCTACCAGTGCTCTTTTTACATTTTCAAATGCATCATTTGCCTCTTGATCCCAAAACCACAGTATTCCCTTTCTTAATAAACATAAAATTCTTGGATCATTCAGTTCTTGATCCCATGTATACTGTCTATAGTATCCGGCCATTCCTATAGATCCCTTCAACTGTCTTGCGTTTCTAGAGGGTGGACAATCTTTAATAGCTTTTATGCACTCAGGATCGGGTCTAATCCCCTGCACCCCTACAATATGCCTTAGAAACTTAAGTTCTTGTTGTGCAAAGTGCGATTTAGACAATTTTACTGTAATACCTTTTTCTTTAATTTTTTTGAGGGTCTTACTCAAGGTTAGACAATGTTCGTCCCAGGTAGCAGAGATTATGAGGATATCATCTACATATATTAGTAAATACTTCAATAAATCTCTTCCTAATGCCTCATACAGAGCATGTATAAATACAGATACTAAGATATTTAGTCCGAACGGTAACGCATTGAAATAAGACGATTTACAATTAAACAGAAATGCTGTATACTTCTTTGATTCAGGTTGTAGCCTAATTTGCCAATATCCCACCATCAGGTCCATTGTGCTAAAAAACCTTGCTTTTTCCAAATTTGGATAACAATTCATCAATGTTACTTGGTCTGTCATGTTCTGTCTCTATATACGTATTCAATATACGCGCATCTAGCACTAATCGCGCACCTCCTGTATCCTTTTCTACCACTACTAAAGGGTTATTCGTGATGCTAGGACTACGTTCTTTTATATTGTTGTCAATCATTTTGTAAATTTCCTCCTTAACTGCTTCTTTCAAACTTACCGGTATTGGATATGGCTTACAGGAAGATGAAGTGTCATCTTTGATTTTAAACTTACAATGTAATCACTGATATTACCGGTATGATCATGAAATACTACTTCATATCCCATTAGAATTTTATATAAATCTTGTTTTTGTTCTCTGGTTAATATTAGAGATTCATTTACTTTGTTTTGTATGTCAGCTCGATGTGGTACATGATTTACATTATCGATCTCTGGTGACAATCGTGCTGTAGCAGTTAATCGTAAACATTGACATTCAGTTATTTGTCTTGCAATGTAATTATCAGTTACAAACGGTACCCAACATTTACTGTCATATTTACCAAATCAAAGAAGATTTTCCTCAAAATTTAATATGACGTTAATTTCTAATAACCAGTCTAGACCAAATAAAACATACCTACTAATATTTTCTACTATTACAAGGGGTTTGACAAAATCTGATATTTCAGATGTGGCAGTTCACTTGGGTTTCATGTTTCACAACTTTACTTTTCGTTCTGGTTATACCAAATATGTAAAACTCCAGTTACTGGTAACAGCGGTAAGTAATGTTTAATCTATAATGTGTTAAAGAATGCACTAAAAATGAGTGACACCTCACTCCCTGAGTCTGTAAATATGTTAACTTCAGAAGTCTCCATGGTTCCTGCTATTATTGGTTGTGGATTGCTGGTAGTCAAGCTTGGTTCTTCCAGTAACAACCATTCTTTTGTAGGTATTTTGTGCATGAAATTAACATACTTATTATGAGCCAGGCCTTCTAGTGTATCTCTAGGACCTGGGCCCTGCCCCTGGATCCAGATCACACTGTTTTCCTCATTATTAGTAGTCACTGGTTGGTTACCAAATTGGGTACTACATTATTACTTTGTGCTCTATTATTACTTGGCACAAATTCCTGTGAAGTTACTGGATCTAAATTCGAAGGTGGATGCTTCTTCTGATAATTATCATTGCCATTATTTCTGTTGTGCTGGTGTATTCTAGTTAAGTTGGCCTCATGTATTTTAAAATTATTTCTACTATTCCTTTTGTAATTCTGATTTTCACTTTGGTGTACACTCTCATTGCTGTCCTTATTTAAGGCATCAAGTGCATCCATAAAGGACAACAATTCTTCTACTGTTTTCAAGCTGCTACACAAAATGTCTTTTGTTGTGACTTCTGAAATTTTCCCGGCGTATTTGTTCTTCTAATGTCTTTTCTTGCATAGATAGATAAGCATCTGATTAAAATTCGAACTAGCCCCTCTTCTTCCATTGATGTATCTGAGTACTTCACCCACCTTAAATGCCAGTTGAAATACTTTCTCATTGTTCCCCATGTATTATTGTAATACTTCGGTTCCCACAAATCTGATATGAATTTTTCCTGCACACTAGTGGACCAGTATTTTTCCTTAAATTTCTTCTGGAAGTCTCCCCAAGAAGAAAAGTTCTCAATATTTACAGTATCCCAATCTCCGGCTTCCCCTAAAAGGTACCCAACAGCAAATTCAATCTTTTTTGAATCTTCCCAGTTCTTCGGCAAGGCTTGGTTAAATCTTTTCATAAAATGAGTGGGATGTACGTCCCCATCCGGCTTAAACTTAGGGAATTACCTAGATAACACTGAATTGGCTGCCCATTGTAAATCCGTCATTGCCTCACTAGTCAATACCATGTTAGGAGATGTCATCCTCTTATCTACTTTGTCCTGAATAAGTTTGAATTCTAGCCATAATTCATCCATACCTTACTTGGTAACCTTGAGTTCAGAAGATAAGACAGGAGATACGTTCTCCAAGATTACTCTCGCGGCAACTTTTTGGTCAATTATTTCCTCTACCTGTTCCTCTGGACTACTTATATTTATTAAGTCTGAGGTTGCTAGTTCCTCTTTAAAGTTTCTTTCCACGTTATCTACTCGAAAGTTAATGCCTGCAATTTGCGATTGGACTATTGGTTTTAACTTATCCTGCTTTTCAACACTCTCTCTCAAATTGTGCAATCTTTGCTTTACAGCATTAAATGTAACATTACATGCATTTTGAAATGATCCTAACTTCTCACTAAGTTCAGATTCTACATCATTACATTTATCTTCAATAGCAGATTCTAACTTCTTTGTCAAATCCTGAAATTGCTCATTCTGCCTCTGATTAAAGTTAGTCAACAGTTGATTTACGTGACTATTTAAAGAACTAGTTAGTTCACCTTTCAAATCTATTTTAAAATTTTCTACTTTAGTAGTTAAAGCGTCAAATTCAGTTTTCAGATTTCCCGTGCTTTCACATAAATGGCTGGTTTGCAAATTTCCCACCTCTCTCCATAGTCTGACTTACTTGGTATGCACAGCTGATCTTCTCTGGATAGCCGGCCACGTCGATCTCCAAAAGCTTATTCTCTGATGAATAATGCTGGTTAAGGAAATTTATAAGACTCTCTCTTTACTCTTGAAATAATTTGGTACTCGAAGTATACTTTTAGTTCAGTCATGGTATATTTCAACTTCCACAAAAAACAAATTGACCGCTTCTCGTATAAATATTCGAACTTGTGCGAGTCAACCAAGTCATCAAAAATTAGACTCTATTAGCATACATTAACAGCAGGGTTGGTTTAATAACCACCATAAAATATGAACATGTCTGCTTCTTTAAGTCCAACACATTAATTACTTAAAAGTCTAGTCTCATTTATTCATTTGTTCTTAACAATCATCACAGTCCCTAAACCAGCAAAAAATAGCACAGGCTCTTGTCTACACATACATTGAAACTCTATGGTTCGTAGAGCAGGTACTTGTCAGCCGTTGTTCAGCTGCCACATCCACATTTTGCTCGTGACTGTTTTTGGACCTGCACACACAAACATGCAATGCACAGTAGGTCAGATTTGTCTCACACTTCCATTTAAAATGTCATTGGTTTGAGGTGGAGGAAGGACAAGTGGTTCTAGAATTTACGTGGAAATTCTCGAAGCACTGCAGTGGATATACAGCAGACATTAGTATGCAGACTGCACGCAGTCACATTTTTACATTTTATTTTGAAAAAACATTCAACCTGACACCAGCTGATAGTCTGTTAATGTTACATCATGAAACATGTATAGTGTGTGCAATGAAGGAGTGAAAAGTGAATGAACAATGTAGTACTAGCCTTAAATAACTGCTGTGTAATACAGTATTGTACTCTGGGATTAATCAAATGAGGTAGCACTGTTTTAAACAGACTGGCCTTTTATTTGCGGGGTTATAGGCTCCAGTCTTCATCCAGTGCTCATGATTTAGGTTTTCTGTTGTTTCTCTGAATTACTTTGGGCAAATGCCTGTATGGTTCCTTCTACAGAACCACAGCCAACCACCTCTCCTGTTCTTCTCAAACTAGATCTGTAAGTATATAAATGCCTGTACATATGAATTATGTTGTTCTTGTCATTCTTACATTGTAATGCCAGGCATGTCTAAAGTGATCTATGAATGAATCATAAAACAACAGCAACTACTACCACTACTACAAAAACACTATGTGAAACTATGATGTTATCAATCAGCTTCAAAGTGGAGTTTCACAGACACTTGTTTTTCCTGCCTCTCACCGTCTTGGAAAACATTTGAATAAGTTCTATCAAACCATTCTGAACAAGTCACTAACACCTTCATGACTGTATTTTAAGTATGATTGTTTTTGCAGTTTCACTAGAGTAAAAATTGCCAAGAAAGAACTCAGTGCAGAAGTTATTGTTCATGCAAAGCTGAAAAATAGAAGACTAGAGAAGTGGACAGCAAACACTTTTATTCGATTCATTTCAGAGTAGACATGGCATTTTTCTAATCTTTGTTGGAATATACGCTGCAATGGACATTTGTGATGAATTAGATCTGGGTGCCACTCTGAGACACAAGCTCAAATTGCTGCCTATTGTGGACAGTGCTCTATAGTACTTCCAGGATCAAACATAACACTAGGTTCTGTTCTTAGCCTAGCCGACCAGAAACAAGTCCTCTGGGTGTATATAGCATTTGGTTTCTGTTACAGTCACAAATTTAGCACATTGCTACTCTCCTGCCGGCATAATGAATTTTTATAAATGATTGCAAGTAATGAACCCATTTTGAATTTGTGTACTGCAGAATCATGGTAACAGTTAATAAAGAGGATCCAGTGAGTTTCCCTGTCCACTGATGGAGCCGTTTTACACTTAGGATACATTGAAGACCTAGAGTGATTTTAGCTTACTGTACTGCGAAATGACCATACTACAAGTGTTTCTTAAAGTACATGGTTTCTCCTGATTTATATGAGTAACTATGTCTTCCAACACTTCTGTGCCTATATTGAGAGGCTGCTCTCTTATCTTTTTGAAATGTGACCTCAACATATGCTTTCACCATTTACTTTGTGAAACAATATCAGATCTTTAGGGCACTGGGGCAGACAATATATGATTATGTGATGAAGTTCCTTATATACTCCAGCTCCATTAAACTGTTCCAGCTCCCAAAGTGTTGTTCAAGTTATTTGAGGTTTGTATCCACCATAGAAACAATATCAAATTACACAGGCCATTATTTTTCAGCTACAGAGGCAGCGAAAGGAAGCAACATTCCACAGAGTATCAATTTACATGGAAAGTCAAGGATGTGACCTACGAGACAGACAGCTAAAGTGGTTTTTGTGCCACTCGGAGACTCAAAGTCATATCTCTGCCTATTGTGGTCTGTGAAATGTTTCTCTACATTCAGTTCATTTATACATACACAAAACAGATGCAAGGCAACAGCACAGCTTTTAATAGTAATGCCATTACAGACTCTATTAAAATGTGGTGTCTGTCTGTTTGTTTCTGAAGGAATTCTTCAAGAATCTCACTCTTGTATGGGTAAAGAACTAATTGTAAAATAATTACAAACAGAAAGGCTAAAGCTGTGATATTCTTTGTACTACACTGAGCAATATTCTCATCAGTGAAAACTGCATTGCATTACCTTGTGATAAAAAGGTTATCGTTGTTTTAATATCCATTAAATTTCATTTCAGACATTTGATGAATGTGTGCAGTTAAACCAACCGGATTGTGATCCTGATAATATGTGGCTCCAGATTCCATTCTTCTGTGGGCATGCAGCACCGTGTTGGTCAGTTTTCAATCACTAACAGTTCTGTTCTATATTATAGTCAATAACTCCAATTTTTAATTTAATTTTATTTTTTTGAGATAGGGCACTATTGATGTTCTTACCAATTCCAGTAATCCCTATTTCTGGATCCCTTTCCAAATTACTTAAGACTCAACTTATCAAATATTGTATTTTTTGAGGGAAATTGTATTTGTAGGATTCCAGGAAATGAGTGGGCCCTTGAAGAAGCAAAAAGAAATCTTATCAATCACTATTTCTTAGTTGGAGTCACTGAAGAACTGGCAGATTTTGTGAGGATATTGGAGGCGGCACTTCCTAACTTTTTCCGTGGTGCAGCTGCTCATTTTGAAACCAGTAAGCTATTTCTATTTGTGTATTAAACTTACATTATGTAATTCAACTGTTTTATCTTTCTTGCTTGGTATAAAATTAATTACAGTTAACTTTATCCAGAATAATTGTAATGGATAAATGTATGAGGAAATGGAAAAAGACAGTAACTGTAAGCAGATACATATACAGGGTGTAAACAATAATTGTTACAATGTACCACAGTGGTGTAGAGGAAGTCAGAATGAACCATTTTACAGAGGAAACTAGTGGGCTATCAAGCTGGAAAACCACCTCAAACCGATGCATGAAAACATCCTAAGCTACAGCGCATATGCATCTCCTGAGGTTTTCAATATTCTCTTGCCATTTTCACACATATTATTTGTCTTAGAGAAACACATGACTATTATCATTTTTTAGAAAATTTAATGTAGTTCAGTTTTGTACTGGTATGTGTTTTCAGTAGAGGCTGCAGTTTTACTTATAAAAGTCCCTTCAAATGCTTTTCCACCCTCACATTCAACCTCCACCTGGTCAGAATTTTTAGTACATTTTTCATGACACCCCTTCCTACCACTGCACAAAAATTTAAGACTACATGAACTATCTCTGATTATGACGTTTTTTGGTATTTGCTGACTGGGCTATTATTGTGCACACAGATTAGTCTTGCACTTACGAATTGTAAAACTGATGTTTGTGTGAATTTTACCTCCCAGTTTCATGAATTGTGAAAGCATAAAATTAAAAATTAAATATTTGTTTTGTAAATAAAAACCGCCTTTTCTTGCTGTGCTGTGTTTGATTTTTTCCAAATGACTTTCACCTTTTTGCTTTAAGGCATCTTCAGTGGGATCTAGAATGATACAGTTTTGTTTTAATATGTGTTATTTGTTGATTATAAAACAGTTCACATCTCATTTTTTATGTAAGTAAGTGGTTACTGAGAGTCCTTTGCATTTTTTTATTAGCATCTGTGTTTCCTGTCATCTGGACGCATACTGGAGTGCACACTACGACTCCAGCATGTGACCAGATGCCAACCAAAAATGTGAAGAACTGTAATAATCACTTATTTACATAAAAATGTGACATCAACTGTTTTGTAATCTACAAATCTATATCATTCTAGATTCCACTGAGGATGCCTTAAAGGGAAAAAGGTGAAACACATCTGGGAGAAATGAAACATAGTGCAGGAAGAAAAGGTTCTGAGCTTGCTGCAAAGGATGCCCATGCAAACAAATTTGTTAAAAGTTAAATCATTTTGTTTGCACTACAAAACTATTGTGTTTTTAAAGGTTAAGGTTTTGATCAAATTGTAAACATAATTATTATTTGCATAACATTTACAAAGGTAATTTTACTTTTATTACTCTGCAGGAAAAGTTTAAATCAGTAATATTAATGAAATAGTCAACTATGCCAGTGGCATGATAGCGTAGACAGCAGAGACCAAAAAAGGCCGAATATGGGAAATAATCCATGTAATCACAAATTTTTGTGCAGTGATAGAAGGGAGTGCCATGAAAAAGGTGATAAAAATATTGGCTTGGGTGGGGAAGAGTGAGTGTAGGAGAGTGTACATTTGAAGATCACTTTTTTCTTTAATAACTCAAAAAGCACAGCCTCTTGCAAAAAAGGATCCTTGTACAAAATTAATATACATTAAATTTCCTGCTAAAAAGGTCTTATTCATGTTTTCTCTAGGACAAACAGTCTACGGGAAGAGAGCAAGAGAATATTGAAAATTTCGCACACTGCATGTGTTGTAGCTTAGGCAGTTTTTGTTTCCTTACTTGACACACCACATGTGTGCTATATCAAAATGATCTCCTTTACTTGCTCCACACCTCTGTGGTTAATTATAAACAGCTACTGTTTGCACCCTGTATAGTATGTCATGTGTTAACAGATGTTATCGGACATATGAAGTTGAAATTGTTAATTTGTACCTTTTAATTGTGCAAGAAGTAAGAACATTAGTTGTAAAGTTTCATATTCTGATGATCAATCACTATACATCATTTTTTTAGTCATCATTTGCTACACTTCCATGGTCATGCAGCCAATACCATTTTCCCCCTGGAGATCATTCCATTTTTAAATAGAAAGCATTTTGAGGACATTCCAGAATAGTTAATAATGGGAGGGACCCGCTGTGGTGTACAGATACTGTAAAGAGACGTCTAAAGGAATAGTGACTATTGCATAAAAAGTCTATTGCAAGAGAGATACTGAATGGGACTTGTTTGACTGTCAAAAGGGCAATACATGATGCCTTCAGTCACTACAATAGCAGAATCTTATTGAAAGATATCTCACAGAATCTAAAGAAATTCTGATCATATGTAAAGACTGTCAGTTCCACCAAAAGTAGTTTCCAGACCCTCATGGGTGGCACATGAAATGGACTTAAGGGTAACAGAGCAGAAATAAAAATTCTAAACTCCATTTTCAAGTATTTCTGTACAAATGAACACACAGAACTTGTCCTATTTTAATTCTCACACCACTACAAAGATGAGTGTTACAGATAATGTAATAGTGTCAGTAGCATTGAGGAACAGCTAAAATTAAACAAGGCTACAAGGCCAATGGAATCCCTATCAGATTATGTATAAAATCTGCAGCTGAGTTTGCTCCCATTTTTACCAAATTTACCGTAAATCCCTTGAAACGAAAAACTGTGCCCAGTACTTGGAAGAAAGCAGAGATCATATCCATCTACAAGAAGGCTAGCATGTACATCTACACATATGCTCGTCAACTGTGAAGTTCATGGCAGAGGAAAAGTTACTTCCCATGGTACCATTTGTTAGTGCTTCTTTCCATACCATTTGCATATGGAGGATGACTAGAATGATTACTTAAATGACTCCTCTGTGCACTTTTTAATTGATTCAACTGTGTGGGTTCTTGGTGAAACATTGTTTATTAGAACAGCTAAACATATAAAACTTTGCCTGTGAGTTCAAGTACTAAATACTGTCCATTTTAACATTCAGCTGTCTATAATTTAAATGTTAAGTAGCTTACTTATATTTACGACTACCAGATGGCACTCTTGGTGTCATGTTCACCTTCTCGCACTTGTTAACACGGGCACCTCAGTTCGTTACTACCTGTGGCTTTACAGATATGAGCAGCCCATAGTGGCTCGCCTTCATACATTCTTTTTAAAAAAAAATTGTCGCTAAAGCCCTTCTGGCCTGTTATTTATTTTATGCGTGACATGTAAGTACTGTCTCTGTCTTGTATTGTTAGTCAGTACTTACATTTTTATATAAAAATTTTCTTTTCCCATAAATTTGTAATTATGTTACAGCCCACTTTAAACATTTAAATTCTGATGAAGGTACTCTTAGAAGTGTTGGAACCTGGTTAATAAGACAAAAAATTGTGACCAAGGACTCATTTGTTTCAACTCTAAACAAAATACTTTTTTCTTGTGAAAGTTAATTATTTTTGTATGACCTAGGTTTTGGGTTGTTAGCCCATTTTCCAGTACTCAAGTGATTATTGGAAGCCCAACACAGATAAAGACCTATCAACTTCTTAATCTATCAGTTATTGATTTAAATCATAAAAGTCATCTCTGTTGACTATTTCGATACAGTTCCATTTGTGTTGTACAACATTAATTAGGGTAGCATTTACTCTAATTGTAAATGAACGTACACTGGAGCAGAGATTTGTGCACAATAATGGATATTTCTGTGATTACCTATTTATGAGTGAAGGCACAATGTTCCCAAAAATTGTATTAGTTACACTTCTATGTAGAAGCTATAACTTTATATAAAAAGTGTGAAGCATTGAACTGTGTCTGCTGATTCAGTTCTAAAAGTAGGGATATGTAAATCCGTTCTTCAATTTCTAATATTTCTAATTGAATAAGCTTGGCACCCTTTGCCTCTATATGCAAGACTTCTACATCTTTACCTATTTGTGGGTCTAAGTTAAGCAATGTTTAGCAAACGATGAATAAGGTGTGTTAAGTCTCCAACTTATTTGGTGTCCTCTGAACTTAGTACAAATTGTCTGCCCATTCTCCTATATAGCAGGACTGACACTCTTGGTTGGTGATCTTACAATCCCTGCTCTTCATGATGACAGGTTGTTTATTCTGTGAATTTAAGAAACATCTGCTTAATGTTTGTGGGAAATGAAAATTACAGAGAAACCCTTTGCTTTTAAAATTTAGCCTAACCTATTAGCAATTTTAACTCCAAAAGATAAATTGCATCATTTCCTTTTTGGTCTACCTATGTTGTTCACAAGGTACAGAGGGAACTTGCCTTGCTTCTTCAGTTTTTTATTGAGAATATTATCGATCATGTTGGAATTAAATAAGCAATTGTTTTTATTGTATTAAGTTCCTGGTCATAATCTTCTTGGGACAGAGAGGTAGCAAGGAGGTGGTGGATCATGTCATAGAATGTTGCATGTTTGTAAGCTGTTCAGTGTAGAGGAAGTTAGGATGAACGCACCAGTACAGGAGTCTTTCCAGTAAATTTTAAGTTTGTGGTTAAATCAGACAATGGAAAGCCCATGTTGGAATAACAATAATGTGGAAAGGATAGATTGCTACTCATCACATAGAGGAGGCTTTGGGTTGCAGACAGGCAAAAAGAAAAAGACTACTGAAATATTAAGTTGGTGTTTAGAAAATTAAGGGTGAAACCATTTAACTCCATACTGACCTTTTTGTTTGTGTGCCGCTCGATCATACTTTGCAAGAACTTCTGGAGTTGACTAATGGAATTTTTCCACATACAAAAAATATCATCCACGTATCTTCACCAGTATACTCTCTAATCAGTCTCTCATTTGTCATGAACATTTCTACTAACAAGCGGGTTAAGGATGAACCCATTGCTAGACCATCTGCTTGCTTGTAATAGCTTACTTGTAGTCAGAAATAGTTTTGATATAAATGGAATTCTACTTTCCAACAGAAAATGCTACATATACTTTCACTGATCAAATATTAAATGCATTGAATAACCAAACATCACCCATTGGTATATTTTGTGATCACTCAAAGACTTTTGATTGTGTGATCATGAAATTCTTGTAGATAAGTTTAAGTATTGTGGTATGAGTGGGTCAGTGCACAACCGATTTAATTCATACTTAACTGGAGGAATGCAGAAGGTTGAAATTAACAGTACAGATAGTCTGCAGAGTCTTCTAACTGGGGAGGTATCAAGAATGGTGTCCCACAGGCTTCAGTCTTGGGGTCCCTTGTTGTTCTTAATATATATTAATGACTTGCCACAATATATTCATGAAGATGCAAAGCTAGTTCTTTTTGCTGATGATACAAGTATAGTAATCACACCCAACAAGCCAGAATCATTTGAAGAAATTCTAAATAATGTTTTTCAGAAAATTATTAAGTGGTTCTCTGCAAATGGACTCTCACTAAATTTTGAGAAAACACAGTTTATGCAATTCTGTACAGTAAATGGCATAACACCATTGATAAATATAGACTATGAACAGAAGTCTGTTGCTAAGGCAGAATACTTTTAAATTTCTGGGTATGTGCATTGATGAGAAATTGAATTGGAAGAAACACATCGATGATCAGCTGAAACGGTTAGGTTCAACTACTTATGTTATTAGGGTTATTGCAAATTTTGGGAATAAACATATCAGTAAATTAGCTTACTATGCCTAATTTCATTCACTGCTTTCATACAGTATCTTTTATTGGGGCAAATTGTCATTAAAAGAGAAAGTATTCATTGCACAGAAGGGTGTAACGAGGGTAATTGCTGGAGCTCACCCAAGATTACTTTGCAGACATTTCTTTAAGGAACTCAGGATATTCACAGTACCTTCACAATACATATATTCACTTATGAAATTTATCATTAATAACCCATCCCAATTCAAAAATAACAGCAAAGTGCATAGCTACAACACTAGAAGAAAGGATAATCTTCCCTATTCTAGATTAAATCTCACTTTTGCACAGAAAGGGATGAACTGTGCTGCCACAAAAATCTTTGGTCATTTGCTAAATAGTATTAAAAGTCTGACAGATAGCCAACCAACATTTAAAAGCAAATTAAAAGAATTTTCTGATTGACAGCTCCTTCTACTCAATAGATGAATTCTTAAGTATAAAGTAGTAATTGGAAGGAAAAAAAATTAATTATTTTGTGTAAAGAAAACTTATGTTAAAGTGACACGTTCCACGTCATTACGAAATGTTGTATTCATGATCTGTGGAACAAGGATGTAAATATGTACTGGTTATGCTCAGCTGTTTTTCTGAATTTATGTCATTTAAACACAATATGTGGGATTCAGTATCTGTACAGTCTTTCATAGGAATTCTTGAGAATGGGCTGTGAATATCAAGAGAGGCTAATTTTGCAATGTACGCTGCACATGCTGTAATTTATCTAAACTTGTCGTCGTGGTTGTTTGTGAAAGTGGTACATAGAGGTTGCAGTATGTTCCTTGATTCCTCACTTAATGCTGGTTCTTGAAACTTTTTAAATAGGCTTTCATAGAATGATTGTGTCTTTCAGTTATATTAAATTCGTTCCAATTTACCAGAAAATAACCAGATAAAAGCTGCTTCGTACAGATAACTGCAGTGAGATGTTTTATCAAGTGGCATGGTTAGAGGGAGGAAGAGTTAGGAAGCAGGAGGAATGGTTGGTGAAGCATAGCTGATGGCTTGGAGGGAGGCAGCAGACATACAGGATAGGAAAACGAAGCATGAACACTGAAGCCAGTGACTTTCTGTTGCAGGCATGATCCCCAAAACTACAGTCCAATTTCGTTTATGTTCACCTGTTGCAGGTTCTGAGTTTGAACATAATGATCTCCTTATGCCATAAATAGTGGCCATGAAAGCCAAGGATCAAAGCAAGCAGATGGATGTAGTATTTCTACACTTCAGGAAAGCATTTGAGTCAGTACAACACTAAAATTTCTTAATAAAATAACTATCATATGGCAAATCAAAAAAAAAAAAAAAAAAACTTTTGACTGGTTTAAGGATGTCTTGGAGGGGAGAACACAGCATGCTAACGTGGATTGGCAGGAGGAATCATGCCTACCCCAGGCAAGTGTATTGAGAACTTTGCTGTGCAACCTGACAGACATTATGTGTAGTAACCTACAATGTTTGCAGATTATGAAGTTACCTATAATAAAGTACTGTCTGAAAAACACTGCACAACCGTCCTGGCATGTCATGATAAAATCCCAAACTTGTGCAAAGATTGGCAACTTACTTTGAATGTACTTAAATGTAAAGCAGTGCACTTCACAAACCATAGAAACATGCTACACAGTTACTACATATCAGTGAGTATCAGTTGGAATCGGAACAACTCAGACAAGTACATGGATGTAACAATTTTTATGAACAGGAAATGGATTGCAACATTGGCTCATTTTAAAGTAGTGCAGTTCATGACATAAGTACATTGTAGAAAATAAACTAATGCTAAATCACAGTAAGACTCAGTTTTTACAGTTTCTAACACACAATTCAACAAAACCTGATGGTTTAATTTCACAGAATGGACATATGATTAGTGAAACTGAACAGATCAAATTTCTAGGTGTTCAGATAGATAGTAAGCTGCTGTGGAAAGCCCATGTTCAGGATCTTGTTCAAAGCCTTAATGCTGCCGTTTTTACTACTCAAACGGTATCTGAAGTGAGTGATCGTTTGACACGAAAATTAGTTTACATTGCTTATTTTCATTCGCTTATGTAATATGGCATTATATTTTGGGGTAACTCTTCCCATTCTAAAAGGATATTTTTGACTCAGAAATGGGAGGTTCAGGCAATAAGTGGTGTAAGTTCACGAACCTCTTGTCAGCCTCTGTTCATGAGTCTGGGTATTTTGACATTGGCCACTCAATATATATATTCCTTACTGTCATTTCTTGTTAACAGTATTAGCTTATTCCCAAGAGTAAGCAGCTATCCCTCAGTTAATACTCAGTAGAAATCAAACCTGCATTTGGATTGCACTTCCTTAACTCTTGTGCAGAAAGGTGTGTATTATACTGCTGCCTCCATTTTCAATAAGCCACTACTAGAATTCAAAAATCACGCACTTTCAAATCAAAATTGAAGAGTTTCTTCGTGTGTCACTCCTTCTGTTCTGTCAAGAAGTTCCTTGAAAAATTAAGCTGATTCTTGTTGTATTGTTGACTGCATTTACTTTAACTTATGACTTGACTTTTTTGGGTTCATAAACATTTTATTTTTATGTGTTATTACTTTGATGTTGTAATTTCATGTACTGACATGTTCCATGACCTTGGGATTGCTCCTCAATTTGGTCGTACGGAATTTGATGTGTAAATAAGTAAAATAAAACATATGGGCAGGCACAGGCAATGCAGGTGCCAGATTTCAGTTCATTTGCAGGATCCTAGGAAAATTCAAACTGTCTGTAAATAAGACTACTTTCGAAACATCTGTATGATTCATCCTAGAAAATTTCTCATACATGTGGACCCATACCAGATAGGATGAACAGAGGATATTGAACATACACAGATAAGGGCAGCATGAATGGTCACAGATGTGTTTGACATCCGGGAGTGTTCATGGAAATACTAAATATCCTGAAACAGCAGACGCTTGTTGACAGACATAAATTATTCTGCGAAAATGTACCTACTAAATGTTCAGAGCCAGTATTATATGATGGATATACATATATACTTGAGTCCCATATGTATCAGTCCTATAGGGACCATGAAGACAAGATTAATTAGACTGATTACAATTTGTTCAGAGATATTAAGCACTCGCCCTTTGCACCCTCCATAGGCAAGTGAAATGGGAAGAGAACCTTTGTTTGGTACATGCTAAGTACCCTGTGCTGTGGGTTTGCAGAGTGTGTATATAGATGTATTCCAGAAATTGAGTTCTAAACTCCCTGTGAAAAGTAGCAAAGGCGTTAGCATAATTATAGAACTTACTGAGGGTAATAACTTTGAATGTAACCATTGCATTCTGCATCTACACGTACATATATACTCCACAAGCTACCATACAGTGCATAGTGGAGGGTATGACATGTCACTACTAATCATTTCCTTTTCTGTTCCACTCACAGAGTGGGGGAAAAATTACTTTCTAAGTGACTTGGTACAAACTGTAATTTCTCGCATTTTATTTTTGTGGTCCTTAGTGTGAAATGTATGGTGATAGCAGTGGAATAGTTCTGCATTCTGCCTCAAATGCTGGTTCTCTACATTTCCACAACAGTTCTTCATGAAAGTGTGTCACCATCCCTCCAGAGATTCCCATTTGAGTACATGAAGCATCTCTGTAATATTGACATACTCATTGAATATATTGGTAACAAATCTAGCAACCTGCCTCTGAATTGCTTCAATGTCTTCCTTGAATCTGAGCAGGTGAGGATCCCAAACACTCAAACAGTACTCAAGAATGGGTCTCACTTGCATTCTGTATGCCACATCCTATATAGATAAGCTATACGTTTTGAAAATTCTTCCATTGAAAGCATTCACCTTCCCTACTACCAACCTGGCATTCTCATTCCATTTAATACCACTTTGCAGCATTACACCTAGATATTTAATGAATGTGACTGTGACGAGCAGTGCCCTGCTAATGCTGTATTCAAATGTTACAGGATTGTTTTTCCTACTCATCCACATTAACTTGCATTTTTCTACATTTAGAGCAAGCTGTAGTTCATCACACCAACGAGAGATACTGCCTACGTCATCCTGTATACTCCTGCAGTCAGTCAACAGTGACACCTTCCTATACATCATGGCATCATTAGCAAAGAGCTGTAAGTTGCTGTTCACCCTGTCTGTCAGTTCATTTGCGCATTTATGTATATAGGAAATTAGAGAAGTCTTATCACAATTCCCTGGAGCACTGTCGACAATATCCTTGTCTTTGAACAACATTCGCCCTCGAGAACAACATACTGGGTTCTATTACCTACAAAGTCACATATCTGGGAAACCAAACCAGATGCTCAGACCTTGGTCAACAGTCTACAGTGGGGTACCACGTCAAACACTTTCTGGAAATGTAGGATTATGAAATCTACCTGTTGCCGTCAATCCATGATTTGCAGGATATCATTTGATAAAAGGACAAGCTGAGCTGTGCACAAGCAATGCTTTCTTAATCTGTGCTGATTTTCTGTATCAAGCAGATTTTCTATAATGAAACTCAGAATGTGTTCAAGAATTTTGCAGCAAACTGATGTCAAAGATATTGGTCCTTAATTGTGCAGATCTGTTCTTTTACATTTCTTATACACAGTAATCATCTGCGCTTTTTTCCAGTCACTTGGGATTCCATCTGGACCTGGCGACTTTTTTGTTTGTTTTCAATTCTTTCCGTTGCTTCTGTATGTCACAGATACCTATTTCTATGTCCTCCTTACAGGAATCTGTGTGACAGTCAAATGATGGTACATTTGTACTTGTGTGAATGATTTCTTAAACGTAAAATTTATAATTTCATCTTTTCTTCTGCTATCTTTTGTTTCCACCCCAGAGTGATCGACGAGTGACTGGATAGATGCCTTCGACTCACTTGGTGATTTTAAATATAATCTGAATTTTCTCTGGTTCTTGGCAAGATCTTTTGCTAAGGTATGACTGTGGAAGTTTTATGCTTCACACATTGATTGTCTTACATAGACAAGAATTTCTCCTACTTTTTTCTGGCAACATTTGCACGTTCTTGTGTGAATTGAGAGTGCAACAATCTCTGTTTCCTCAGAGTTTTCCAAATTTGATTATTAAACTGTTGAGGATTCTTTCCATCCTCAGTCCACTTACTTTGCACATATATCTCCTGAGCACAGTTTACATTCCGTTTAATCTTCGTCCATGATTCCTCTAGGTCCATCATATTGGAACTAAATGATGCTCATTCAGCATCTTAATGGGATGCTAATGACTGCTTATCTAGCATAAATACTGTCCTAGCCTTCTAGATGGATTTATTATCTTTAATAATTGTCACCACCATGATGGCATCATGACCTGTATCTGTCTCTATACCGGCACTGTCGATAAGATCAGATCTGTTTGTAACTGAAGAGTCTAAAATATATTAGATGTGGGTTGTCTAACTAGTTGTTCAAGGCAGTTCTTGGAAAATTTGTTAAAAAGTACTTCACAAGTCTGCTTGCCCTTACCATCTGTAGTGAATCCTTAAATGTCCCTGTCTGTACTCAGTAGATTAAAACCATCTCCAACTAGTACTGCATGAAACAATTTTTGATGTTGCTGAGCAACAGTCATAAAATAATTTTTAAATGAACACATCACTGTTTGACTGTATTGTTGTTTATTTAATTACGACCTAGATTTCAGCATTTCATGCCATTTTCAAGTAACTGAGTTTGTCGTTAACATATTTATATCACTGAGCTTGATGCCTGCAATATATGTTAATGACATAAACTCAATTAATTGAAAATGGCATAAAAGGCTTGAACCTGGGTCTTAATTAAATAAAAAAGTATACAGTCAAATGGTGGTCTGTTCATTTAATATTGCATGGTGTGGGTATTTTCATGCTACTGAGCGTAGACTTCCTGTGGATTATTCTAAAACTGTTATGACAGAATCAGCTGCCCAGTAAAAAAATTCAATAATTAACTTGAGTTCACTTAGGCCTGCAACCAGTGTTCAGATAACTTCACAGGCAGACTCAATTTTGACTTCGATACACACAAAATTTTTGTCAAAAACACTGAACACACTTTCTCCTATGGCATCTAATCTGTCTCTTTGATAAATGTTCCATGCCTTGCTAAATATATCTGAGATTCCTTTTTCAAATTTCAGCCAGCTTTCAGTTCTAAGGGTAATTTGAATGTGACAGCTTTCCTGAAGGACAGTAAGTACTGGATCTTTGTTTTGAATACCTCAACAGTTTACTGTTAAAATTGTGACAGTCAAAGTGTGTCTACTTTGTACAGAAACTGATTTCGTTCTCTGCATATCGACTGGCAAGCATTCATCAGAAGACCACACACTACCAGCCAGCTTAAAAAAAAAACCGTGTGCAGTCCACAAGTACTTAGCAACCTAAGCAACTGCTGCATTTGTATAGTGCGTCCCTGCTATGGCAGAAGAGAGGGGAAGAAAACCAATGTGCACTCTGTGTGCATACCGGGGGGAGTCATTCCAGATGTGGAAAGAGTCCTTCCCGATGCCATGAAGGGTACAGGGTGCACCCATCTGCAGGTGGTCGCTCATGTCGGCACCAATGATGTGTGTCACTATGGATCGGAGGAAATCCTCTCTGGCTTCCGGGGGCTATCTGTTTTGGTAAAGACTACTAGTCTCGCTAGCAGGATGAAAGCAGAGCTCACCATCTGCAGCATCGTCGACAGGACTGACTGCGGACCTTTGGTAGAGAGCCGAGTGGAGGGTCTGAATCAGAGGCTGAGACGGTTCTGAGACCGTGTGGGCTGCAGATTCCTCGACTTGCGCGGTTTTTTAGGTTAGATGGCCTTGGGCAAGCACAGAAAGGGCAACAGCCTCAACGGGTGCGGGGCAAAGTCAGGACATGTGGGGACCAAGCAGCAATCGGTATCGTAATTGTAAACTGTCGAAGCTGCGTTGGTGAAGTACCGGAACTTCATGCGCTGATAGAAAGCACCGTAGCTGAAATCGTTATAGGTACAGAAAGCTGGCTGAAGCCAGAGATAAATTCTGCCAAAATTTTTACAAAGGTACAGACGGTGTTTAGAAAGGATAGATTGCATGCAACTGGTGGCGGAGTGTTCGTCGCTGTTAGTAGTAGTTTATCCTCTAGTGAAGTAGAAGTGGATAGTTCCTGTGAATTATTATGGGTGGAGGTTACACTCAACAACCGAGCTAGGTTAATAATTGGCTCCTTTCACCGACCTCCCGACTCAGCAGCATTAGTGGCAGAACAACTGAGAGAAAATTTGGAATACATTTCACATAAATTTCCTCAGCATGTTATAGTCTTAGGTGGAGATTTCAATTTACCAGATATAGACTGGGACACTCAGATGTTTAGGACGGGTGGTAGGGACAGAGCATCGAGTGGCATTATACTGAGTGCACTATCCGAAAATTACCTCGAGCAATTAAACAGAGAACCGACTCGTGGAGATAACATCTTGGACCTACTGATAACAAACAGACCCGAACTTTTCGACTCTGTATGTGCAGAACAGGGAATCAGTGATCATAAGGCCGTTGCAGCATCCCTGAAAATGGAAGCTAATAGGAATATAAAAAAAGGGAGGAAGGTTTATCTGTTTAGCAAGAGTAATAGAAGGTAGATTTCAGACTACCTAACAGATCAAAACGAAAATTTCTGTTCCGACACTGACAATGTTGAGTGTTCATGGAAAAAGTTTAAGGTAACTGTAAAATGCGTTTTAGACAGGTACGTGCCGAGTAAATCTGTGAGGGACAGGAAAAACCCACCGTGGTTCAACAACAAAGTTAGGAAACGACTGTGAAAGCAAAGAGAGCTTCACTACAAATTTAAACGCAGCCAAAATCTCTCAGACAAACAGAACCTAAACGATTCAAAGTTAGCGTAAGGAGGGCTATGCGTGAAGCGTTCAGTGAATTCGAAAGTAAAATTCTATGTACCGACTTGACAGAAAATCCTAGGAAGTTCTGGTCTTACGTTAAATCAGGAAATGGCTCGAAACAGCATATCCAGACACTCCGGGATGATGATGGCATTGAAACAGAGGATGACACGCGTAAAGCTGAAATACTAAACACCTTTTTCCAAAGCTGTTTCACAGAGGAAGACCACACTGCAGTTCCTTCTCTAAATCCTCGCACAAACGAAAAAATGGCTGACATCGAAATAAGTGTCCAAGGAATAGAAAAGCAACTGGAATCACTCAACAGAGGAAAGTCCACTGGACCTGATGGGATACCACTTCGATTCTACACAGAGTACGCGAAAGAACTTGCCCTTTCTAACAGCCGTGTACCACAAGTCTCTAGAGGATCGGAAGGTTCCAAATGATTGGAAAAGAGCACAGGTAGTCCCAGTCTTCAAGAAGGGTCGTCGAGCAGATGAACAAAACCATAGACCTATATCTCTGACGTCAATCTGTTGTAGAATTTTAGATCATGTTTTTTGCTCGAGTATCATGACATTTTTGGAAACCCAGAATCTACTCTGTAAGAATCAACATGGATTCCGGAAGCAGCGAACATGTGAGACCGAACTCGCTTTATTTGTTCATGAGACCCAGAAAATATTAGATACAGGCTCCCAGGTAGATGCTATTTTTCTTGACTTGCGGAAGGCATTCGATACAGTTCCGCACTGTCGCCTGATAAACATAGTAAGAGCCTACGGAATATCAGACCTGCTGTGTGGCTGGATTGAAGAGTTTTTAGCAAACAGAACACAGCATGTTGTTATCAATGGAGAGATGTCAACAGACAATAAAGTAACCTCTGGCGTGCCACAGGGGAGTGTTATGGGACCATTGCTTTTCACAATATATATAAATGACCTAGTAGATAGTGTCGGAAGTTCCACGCAGCTTTTCGCGGATGATGCTGTAGTATACAGAGAAATTGCAACATTAGAAAATTGTAGCGAAATGCAGGAAGATCTGCAGCGGATAGGCACTTGGTGCAGGGAGTGGCAACTGACCCTTAACATACACAAAAGTAATGTATTGCGAATACATAGAAAGAAGGATCCTTTATTGTATGATTATATGATAGTGGAACAAACACTGGTAGCAGTTACTTCTGTAAAATATCTGGGAATATGCGAGCGGAACGATTTGAAGTGGAATGATCATATAAAATTAATTGTTGGTAAGGCGGGTACCAGGTTAAGATACATTGGGAGAGTCCTTAGAAAATGTAGTCCATCAACAAAGGAGGTGGCTTACAAAACACTCGTTCGACCTATACTTGAGTATTGCTCATCAGTGTGGAATCCATACCAGATGGGGTTGACGGAGGAGATAGAGAAGATCCAAAGAAGAGCGGCGCGTTTCGTCACAGGGTTATTTTGTAACCGTGATAGCGATACGGAGATGTTTAACAAACTCAAGTGGCAAACTCTGCTAGAGATGCACTCTGTGTCGCAGTGTAGCTTGCTCGCCAGGTTTCGAGAGGGTGCGTTTCTGTCAGATGTAGGAACTGAGGATGGCCTCAGAAGCCAAGCTACAAGTGTCATTGATGTCAACATGAGCAACAGCTTGTTGTCTACTACACTTAGCACACTCTACATCTTGGATGAGGGCCCACCCCCTCTGGCAGACATATCAAGTGTACATTGGAATGCTTTCTGGCCATCAGTGCTATTTCCATAAGGGGCTTCATAATGTACCTTACATTGGAGCTCCTGATAACTAATAAACCCTTCCCCCACTCCCCTCCCCGCTCCCCCTCCTCTCGCACTTGTGTGCCCACTCAGACCCTACTAAAGGAGCAGCCACCTGTCCACTCATAGAAATAGTGGGCGAGATGAGAGAGCTAGCCTCCACATTGACTCTCCGCCTCAAGAGACATGAGCACATAGCAATCCGCCACTCAGTCTGCAGTGAGCACAGATCCCTTGCGCCGGTACACTGGAAGGTTCACTGACAGCAGAGCCCACGGGAAAAAACAAGTGACACCAGACGTATTCCATGCGATGTGCCATATTCTCTGCTGCTACCACACCATGGGGCAGCAGCCTGCAGACGGCTGACAGTGGCCATAAGCATCTTCAGCTGTCTAAGAACTGTGGCCAGCTCGTGTGCAATGTGTGATATAGGCGTACATGTTCTGCTTTCATCTCTTTACAATCTCACACCTACTCACTCCCTGAATACATCTATACCTTATATGTGAATTGGATTCATATCTTAGAGCTCTCTTGTAATCAGTAGTTTGTGCCCATAGAATTCATAACTTAGGTGATGCAGTGTATTCAATAGAAGCAATGTACAAATTCTTCACCAGTCATGTTTATTAATGTGGTTTGCAATGGTACTTACAAATGGACACAACTGGTTTTGTTCTCCATCCTTTTCTAATCATAACTTATCATGCATCCTCTAATTACCTGAACAATGTGACACTAAATCCTAAACTTCCATTTCTTTCTTTGTAGAATTCATTTATTTTTAATATATTTAATTATACATAGTACTTGGTGTCTTAAAGTTAATTTTTAATGCAGTTAGAAAGACAGCTCACCATTCAACTTAAGTTTGAAGAAGTGAATAATGGACACTCATGCATAAAGGAGTATAGATTTTTTTCTTAGTTTCTAAATTTACATTGTTATTCAGACCTGTCTGATATTGTCTGACCCTAGTCTTTCTGATTACATAATAGCGGGCCTCTGTATTCTAAGACTCCCAAGATTGTCTCCATAAGACTTGGATAGCAGATTATTTGTCCTGGTTTGTGTAGGTTTAAGAGCAATTGCAAATAGACTGAAAAAGGTAAGGTAACAGTAATTAAATTGATGATGAAGAACTGTAAAGCACTACACATTGGCGTCTACATCTACATCCATAACGCTGCAAACCACAGTGAAATGGGGCACTTTCCATTATACCAGAAGTTCGGTTTATTTAACAAATATTTATTAATAATGATACAAATCATTGTACATAGTGATATTACTACAAAAAATTGACATTTATAATTTACGAATATATATCAACAGACAATTTTGGCAGTTCCTTTTTTCTTTTTTCTCTTCCTCCTCCTCCGCTTCCTCATCCTTCTTAATTATGGTGGTGTAATACCTCTGTTCAGCCAATTGTCAGGTAATTCTGCATGGTTCTTATTGAGTCTTGTTGTTTGGTGTGCTAATTCTATGCAGGAGTAATAATTGTTGAAAACTGTTAGTCAGTTGTGAATTAAATAAGTAGTTGTATGTCTGATCATCCAAATTATCGCGTTGTTACAGAATGGGGGAAGAATTGTTGAAGCACTTATGTGCATGCAGTAATTAGTCTAATTTGGTTTTGATGATCCCGGTGGGTCCAACACATAGGAGTATATTATTATATTCCTAGATTCATCATTTAAAGTTAATTCTTAAAATGTACTAAAGAGGCTTTCAAATTATAGTTTGCACCTATCTTCAAGCATGTGACAGTTCAGTTCTATCAGCATCTCCATGATGCTCTCTCATGGGTCAAACAAACATAATTATGTCAATTCATGTTGCAATTCATTTTAAAGGTTCAATAATCCCTGTTAGCTCCTTGTGGTACAAATCTCTCACGCCTGACCAGTACTGTAAGTGGGTTGCACATCTGCATGATCATTCTGTTTCATATTTCTATAAACTGTTACACCCAGGTATTTGTATAAGTTGTTATGAATTAGGAGTTGCAGACACATTTGTAAATTTTCAAACAGTTTTAGGTGTTATGAAGTAATAGTGCACACTATCGCAACAGTAATTGACAAAATATTTGAGTAAAATATAAGAAATAGATGTTCTTGTTCGTTTCATACCTTATTACTGGTCACTTATTCATTGTGAAATGTTGGATTTGCTTTCTTATGCTGCACTCGAAATACATTATACATTTTTCATTAATAATTGCTTTGTTTTAGGTAAGAAATCCCATTTAAGAAAAACTGCACAGAAAATAGAACCATCTGAAGAGACAGTATCAATTATAAAACAGTCAAAAATATGGAAGATGGAAAATGAGCTTTATGAGTTTGCTTTGGAGCAGTTCCACTATATAAAAAAGAAAATACTGGCAATTAAGGATAGTTCAAACTCTGAGAAAGTGCAGCAGTTTACTTATGAAAAAATACGTCCAAAATGAAGGTACTTAATCTCTCTACTATTTTCATGTTTAATGACTTTTATATCTTCACTGCCATAAATTGCACATATTTTTTGTGTTCCCCTTATTTGTAATTTTCAGTAAGCCACACCTATTAGTGTCCATATAAGATGAACTCATATGTATCTCCTGGAAAGAATGAAACTTGCTAAATACTATAAATCTACTGAATTAAAATCCCAGACATAGCATCAAATGTGACAAAGCCTCCTTATCAACTGGTATTTGTAAAGATTGGCAAGGAATGCTTGAGATAGGAGCGGAAGCTTGGAAATCATAATAGTTGGAAGCTTTGAGAAAAAACACTTTTTTCTCTAATTTCACCCACAAGACATCTTGTGCATTTATGAATCAGCGCTTTAACAGAAAATTCTTTTTAATATCGCTACACATCAGTACATAATGACTGTTAAATCACTTTTTTATATATAATTTATGTTTCTGAAACGTGTCCTTTTTCTACTGTTTGATTTTCCTTTATGCAGCCATGTCAAATGTTTTTGTATCAAATAGGTTCTACTTTGTAAATAAAATAGAAAGAAACTTCCACATGGGAAAAATATATTAAAAACAAAGATTCCAAGACTTACCAAGCGGGAAAGCGCCGGCAGACAGGCACAATGAACAAAACACACACACAGAATTACTAGCTTTCACAACCGATGGTTGCTTCTTCAGGAAGGAGAGGGAAAGACGAAAGGATGTGGGTTTTAAGGGAGAGGGTAAGGAGTCATTCCAATCCCGGGAGCGGAAAGACTTCCCTTAGGGGGAAAAAAAAGGACAGGTGTACACTCGCGCGCACACACACACACACACACACACACACTACACTCGCGCGCGCACACACACACACACACACACACACACACACACACACACACACACACACACACACGCATATCCATCCGCACACACACAGACACAAGCAGACATATTTAAAGGCAAAGAGTAAGGTCAGAGATGTCAGTCGAGGCGGAAGTACAAAGGCAAAGAAGTTGTTGAAAGACAGGTGAGGTATGAGCGGCGGCAACTTGAAATTAGCGGAGGTTGAGGCCTGGCGGATATCGAGAAGAGAGGATATACTGAAGGGCGAGTTCCCGTCTCCGGAGTTCGGAGATGGCATGGGATTTGGAGTAGGACCAGGTGGGAACCTGGTCCTACTCCAAATCCCATGCCACTTTCCTAGACGTTGACCTCCATCTGTCCAATGGCCAGCTTCACACATCCGTCCACATCAAACCCACCAACAAGCAACAGTACCTCCATGATGACAGCTGCCACCCATTCCATATCAAACGGTCCCTTCCCTACAGCCTAGGCCTTCGTGGCAAACGAAACTGCTCCAGTCCTGAATCCCTCGACCATTACACCAACAACCTGAAAACAGCTTTCACATCCCGCAATTACCCTCCCGACCTGGTACAGAAGCAGATAACCAGAGTCACTTCCTCATCCCCTCAAACCCAGAACCTCTCACAGAAGAACCCCAAAAGTGCCCCACTTGTGACAGAATACTTCCCGGGACTGGATCAGACCTTGAATGTGGCTCTCCAGCAGGGATACGACTTCCTAAAATCCTGCCCCGAAATGAGATCCATCCTTCATGAAATTCTCCCCACTCCACCAAGAGTGTCTTTCCACCGTCCACCTAACCTTCGTAACCTCTTGGTTCATCCCTATGAAATCCCCAAACCACCTTCCCTACCCTCTGGCTCCTACCCTTGCAACCGCCCCCGGTGTAAAACCTGTCCTATGCACCCTCCCACCACCACCTACTCCAGTCCTGTAACCCAGAAGGTGTACACGATCAAAGGGAGAGCCACGTGTGAAAGCACCCACGTGATTTACCAACTGACCTGCCTGCCCTGTGACGCTTTCTATGTGGGAATGACCAGCAACAAACTGTCCATTCGCATGAATGGACACAGGCAGACAGTGTTTGTTGGTAATGAGGATCACCCTGTGGCTAAACATGCCTTGGTGCACGGCCAGCACATCTTGGCACAGTGTTACACCGTCCGAGTTATCTGGATACTTCCCACCAACACCAACCTATCCGAACTCCGGAGATGGCAACTCGCCCTTCAGTATATCCTCTCTTCTCGATATCCGCCAGGCCTCAACCTCCGCTAATTTCAAGTTGCTGCCGCTCTTACCTCACCTGTCTTTCAACTACTTCTTTGTCTATGTACTTCTGTCTCGACTGACATCTCTTCCCTTATTCTTTGCTTTTAAATATGTCTGCTTGTGTCTGTGTATGTGCGGATGGACATGTGTGTGTGTGTTGATGTGCGAGTGTACACCTGTCCTTTTTTTTCCCCCTAAGGGAAGTCTTTCCGCTCCCGGGATTGGAATGACTCCTTACCCTCTCCCTTAAAACCCACATCCTTTCGTCTTTCCCTCTCCTTCCTGAAGAAGCAACCATCGGTTGCGAAAGCTAGTAATTCTGTGTGTGTGTTTGTGTGTTTTGTTCATTGTGCCTGTCTGCCGGCGCTTTCCTGCTTGGTAAGTGTTGGAATCTTCTTTTTTAATATATAGGTTCTACTTTATTACATAAAGTGAAATGAAATTGTGTTTTGAGCAGTGATATCATCTGACGTGCACTTGTTTAGTAAGTGTCCTACATAATGTGTGCACCTCAAAATTACTTTCGAATTAATAGCTACAAATAAAGTAATGGGGTGAGTGCAGTAATCTGCACATCACTGCACCTCTGCCACCACTACCACAACACATATCAAAGCACTCACTCATTTGAGTAATGAGCCATTCAGCTGCTCCGGACCTCCACCAGTAGGCGCTCACATTGGTCCAGTGTCTCCATTGCTTGCAGGCAATAGCAAGGAGACCCTAGGGGGCAAATGGTTCTTATACAGGCATCTGCCGGCAATCTTGCATGTGTTCTCTATTGCACTAAAGCTGTCATGCCATGGCTTAATAAGAGTAAATAGTTATTTTCTTAAAACAGTCTTTTATTGCATTTGGAATTAAAACAGTGAGCCTCACAGGGAAGCACATTATGCTTTCAGGCAATCTAATGGATTTCCTAGCCACAGTGACCACACACTGTAGTCAAACATTACACCTCAGTCACCTTCCTGCACCCTGCTCTTCCTACTACAACATTTTTGGCTTGAGCAGATTCAGGCAGTTGTTGTCCTATGTGATTGGTCATTGCACATTATAATTTTGTTTGTTTTTAGTTTCATTTGGGTTCTGGAGTTGATTTGTTTAGTGTATGTTGTATGATGCTGGACAGTATCAAAAGAAAATTTATGAGATGACCTGTTGAAAAGTTTGATATCGTTTTTCTGGGGTGGGAATTACTATATGATATTAGTTGAGAGAAATGGTGCATTCGTTACTCAACTACTTAAAAACATATTAATGGTGACCCACTTCTTTGTTGAAGTGAACAAAAGGATTGCTACAATTTTAAATATGAACAGGCAAACAGTTGTAAAATTTGGCGAGAAAATATTTGAGACAGGAGTGGGTGCTTGAGAATCTTCAAAGCTGGAAACTCTGAGGAAAAAAATATTGTATAGATTAGCAAAGTATTAACATAGATTCATTTGCTATACATGTTATATGCCAGCATGTTTAAGATAATCATTCAGTTACCCCGAAGGAAGAAGGTGTTTTGAAATGTAGTTACGTATCATTATTTGCAACTTGTCGCAAACTGGACTTCCACTGTAGACATTTGTGTGGCTGAAGCTGCTGATGGAGACAGAGACATGGTGATGCATATTTTCAAGGCAGATCTGCGACATGAATTCAGTGAAATGGTGTAGCTTGATTAAACTGAAGTCAATTTTGACATATTTTCAAGCAGTACTGCACAAATAACATAGCACTAGAAACAGTGGCAGTGCATTCAGCTAGGGAAACAGATTTATATTTGTGCATGCATGCATCTATATTATACTGTCCTAAACTATCTCCTGGTTTTGAAAAGAAAGATAGGATATTGTGATCATAAATGAATCCTGATACATCTGGAAAGTGGTTTACAGACTCAGTAATATCAAATATGGAAAAACTGTCAACAGTTGTAATCGATAATACTTCATACTATTCTGTTGTTGTCATTAAGGTGCATACTGTGGGAAAGTGATAGGAGAGTATAATTGATTGACTTCAGCATTACATCCCAGTAAATCAGAATCTTAAAGAAGTGGGACTTCTGGAAAATCCCCTAACAAACCACTATTCCAGAGAGATGAAATTGTACTGACAAACTTTTGGGGATATAGTAAAGAGCATGCCTCATTTTCACTGCCATTTAGCCCAATGGATTTGATTTTATGCCAAATTAAAGGTTTGCCTTGTGAAATAACACGATGTTCGCACTGTCGGCTGTTGAACCACTCACTGATAAAGGTGTTTGGACAGTCAGTTCTAAACATAGGAAGAAATCAGTCAGTTGCATGCAGTGCGTCATGGAGTGGTGGTGGCGGGGGGGGGGGGGGGGGGGGGGGGGGGGGACATAATAGCAGAATGAAGCTATTGTAAAAGTTAGTGCTGGAGATGATCATTTCATTAAATAGTGGTTGCAACAATTCAAGCATTTGCTGTGGCATTAAGAGTGATTTCCATTGTTATCACATAAATGATACACAAACAGATTCAGCTGTATATCTGTAATACACTGCTTACAATGGTAAGTGTCTCCATAGCAAAATTATAACTTAGTAAGTTTTGAAACTTTAATAAGAATGTAGCTATTAAAAATAAAGATCAGGTGAAGTTAAACACAACAGTTCAAGCTTTACCACTTTTCTTTATTAGTATACAAGGTGATTCATGAAATATGCAAATATTTTAATGCGTTATTCTAGAAGTAAAACTAAAGGAAAAAAGTTTGTGTAAACATAGGTTTAGTTACATAGTTATGGCTAATCAAAGATTTTGCCTGAAATTTAGCAACTTTGCTAATATGAAGCCATTGCAAAATTTTACGAGGTTAAAGTAAAGCATGATTTCCATTTATTTTGTTGTTACTGATCTAGTGAGTCTAATAAAACATGCCTCAGGTGTATCTGCAGTAGTTTTCCAGAACATCCAGAGTAGCAACGATTATTATAGAAGTAAATTGGTTTATTTTCCATTAAGAATGTAGAAATGTTTATTTCATTTTTGGCAACTGTTAGTGAGTTGTTTCAGTCGTTTCTTAATATTGAAACGAGTTAGTTTTCTGTTTTGTTCAGTGAAAGATCATAATAACAACAGAATATGTAAGTTACTACACATTTAAATGAATATTTTCCCCAGAAATGGATTGGTCATGGTGCTACACATCTGTGACCACCCAGATCGTCCGATTTCACACCAATGGATTTTTTTGTATGGTGGTGGATGAAAGACATAGTTTATCAGGACAAAGTCAATACATGTGAGGCATTATTTGCTCGCATTATGAATGCAATAGACGAAATTAATAATAATCCTGTGAAACTGAAACGAGCAACAAAATCTGTTCGTACACATGAAGCTAAATGCATTGAACCTGGTGGAGACATTTTTGAACATATATTGTGAATGTATTATGAAATTGTATGTATGCTGCACAACTTCCTTAACAGGGAGCTTTGCTTTTTTCGGCTTAACATGAATTAATAAAAGCAGTTTATCTGACACATTCATACAGTTTCAGTTAACATTATTACCATCATTTTTCCAATTAAATTCTCTACAACTTGTGTTGAAAACTTTATGCAATTGTCTGGAATTTAAGAAAGAAATTGGGCCAAGTAGTTTATGAAATTACACCTTTGCCTCTCTGGATGTTGTGGAAAACTGCCGCAGATACATGTCTGGGACATGTTTCATTAGATTCACCAGATCAATAACAACAAAATAAATGGAAATCATGCTTTACTTTAACCTCGTACGGCTTTGTGATGGCTTCATATTAGTGAATTTGGTAAATTTCAGGCAAAATCTTTTATTAGCCGTAACTCCATAACCAAAAATTTGCATACCTATGTTTATATGAACTTTTTTCTTTAGTTTTACTTGTAGAATAACACATTAAAATATTTCCATATCTTCATGAGTCACCCTGTATACAAATCTTAATGTTTTGTTTGTTGTATTAAAAATAAGTAGATTAAAAAAACTTCCAATGTCACCATCATTATTTAACATTTAGAACATGGTCTCGTAACTGTTATAGTATGGGATTACAAATAAGAGATGGAGTTTACCTACATCATTTATTGTTTGCTGATGATCAAGTAGTCGTAGCACAAGATCGAGAGGATGCTAACTATATGTGCAATCAACTAGAAGTAGCATGCAAAACTTGGGGTTTGAAGATTAATTACCAGAAAACTGCATACTTGACCAATGATTCAGATTAGCTATACATTGAAGAAAATAAAATCAAAAAGATAAACACTTTCTGTTATTTGGGATCCTTTTAGAAATCGAGGGAAAATCAGAGTCAGGAATCAATAAAACAATCAGTAGCGGACGGAAGGTCATTGGGATGCTTGACTCAGTCTTATGGAGCAGGAATGTAATGAGCAGAACTAAAAAATTAATATACAAATCTACATTGAAGAGTGTGGTTCTGTATGGAACGGAGACCTGGACAATTAACCTGAAGCACATTAAAAAATTACAAGCTCTAGAGATGGACTTCTGGAGAAGATTGGCAAGAATCTCCAGAAAAGAAAAGATAAGGAACACCGAAATAATAAGGAGAATGGAAATAAAAGAAAGAATATATGATGTAATGGGAATGAAGAAATTACAGTGGTATGGGCATGTACTACGAATGGAGAATACCAAAATTGATGCTGGAGTGGGAACCGGAGGGGAGAAGAAGAAGAGGACAACCTATGATCACCTGGCTCATAAATGTACAGCACAGAGTGAGGAGAATGGGCACACAAGATCGAAACACCTGGAGGAATATTTTGAAAATATAGTTTAAGAACGTTTATTCTTTGTATTGCAGTTTCCGAGCAAATTATTATGTTGGAGATAAGCCTCTGTAATGAGGAAAGGTTCAAAATAATGTTGTTGTTGTTGTTGTTGTTGTTGTTGTTGTCTTCAGTCCTGAGACTGGTTTGATGCAGCTCTCCATGCTACTCTATCCTGTGCAAGCTGCTTCATCTCCCAGTACCTGCTGCAGCCTACATCCTTCTGAATCTGCTTAGTGTACTCATCTCTCGGTCTCCCTCTACGATTTTTACCCTCCACGCTGCCCTCCAATGCTAAATTTGTGATCCCTTGATGCCTCAAAACATGTCCTACCAACCAATCCCTTCTTCTAGTCAAGTTGTGCCACAAACTTCTCTTCTCCCCAATCCTATTCAATACCTCCTCATTAGTTACGTGATCTATCCACCTTATCTTCAGTATTCTTCTGTAGCACCACATTTCGAAAGCTTCTATTCTCTTCTTGTCCAAACTAGTTATCGTCCATGTTTCACTTCCATACATGGCTACACTCCAAACAAATACTTTCAGAAACGACTTCCTGATACATAAATCTATATTCGATGTTAACAAATTTCTCTTCTTCAGAAACGCTTTCCTTGCCATTGCCAGTCTACATTTTATATCCTCTCTACTTCGACCATCATCAGTTATTTTACTTCCTAAATAGCAAAACTCCTTTACTACTTTAAGTGTCTCATTTCCTAATCTTATTCCCTCAGCATCACCCGATTTAATTTGACTACATTCCATTATCCTCGTTTTGCTTCTGTTAATGTTCATCTTATATCCTCCTTTCAAGACACTGTCCATTCCGTTCAACTGCTCTTCCAAGTCCTTTGCTGTCTCTGACAGAATTACAATGTCATCGGCGAACCTCAAAGTTTTTACTTCGTCTCCATGAATTTTAATACCTACTCCAAATTTTTCTTTTGTTTCCTTTACTGCTTGCTCAATATACAGATTGAATAACATCGGGGAGAGGCTACAACCCTGTCTCACTCCTTTCCCAACCACTGCTTCCCTTTCATGCCCCTCGACTCTTATAACTGCCAACTGGTTTCTGTACAAATTATAAATAGCCTTTCGCTCCCTGTGTTTTACCCCTGCCACCTTTAGAATTTGAAAAAGAGTATTCCAGTCAACATTGTCAAAAGCTTTCTATAAGTCTACAAATGCTAGAAACGTAGGTTTGCCTTTTCTTAATCTTTCTTCTAAGATAAGTCGTAAGGTCAGTATTGCCTCACGTGTTCTAACATTTCGACGGAATCCAAACTGATCCTCCCCGAGGTCTGCATCTACCAGTTTTTCCATTCGTCTGTAAAGAATTCGCGTTAGTATTTTGCAGCCGTGGCTTATTAAACTGATAGTTCGGTAATTTTCACATCTGTCAGCACCTACTTTCTTTGGGATTGGAATTATTATATTCTTCTTGAAGTCTGAGGGTATTTCGCCTGTCTCATACATCTTGCTCACCAGCTGGTAGAGTTTTGTCAGGACTGGTTGTCCCAAGGCCGTCAGTAGTTCTAATGGAATGTTGTCTACTCCGGGGGCCTTGTTTCGACTCAGGTCTTTCAGTGCTCTGTCAAACTCTTCATGCAGTATTGTATCTCCCATTTCGTCTTCATCTACATCCTCTTCCATTTCCATAATATTGTCCTCAAGTACATCGCCCTTGTATAAACCTTCTATATACTCCTTCCACCTTTCTGCCTTCCCTTCTTTGCTTAGAACTGGGCTGCCGTCTGAGCTCTTGATATTCATACACGTGGTTCTCTTCTCTCCAAAGGTCTCTTTAATTTTCCTGTAGGCAGTATCTATCTTACCCCTAGTGAGATAAGCTTCTACATCCTTACATTTGTCTTCTAGCCATCCCTGTTTAGCCATTTTGCACTTCCTGTCGATCTCATTTTTGAGACGTTTGTATTCCTTTTTGCCTGCTTCATTTACTGTATTTTTATATTTTCTCCTTTCATCAATTAAATTCAATATTTCTTCTGTTACCCAAGGATTTCTAGCAGCCCTCGTCTTTGTACCTACTTTATCCTCTGCTGCCTTCACTACTACATCCCTCAGAGCTACCCATTCTTCTTCTGCTGTATTTCTTTCCCCTATTCCTGTCAATTGTTCCCTTATGCTCTCTCTGAAACTCTGTACAACCTCTGGTTCTTTCAGTTTATCCAGGTCCCATCTCCTTAATTTCCCACATTTTTGCAGTTTCTTCAGTTTTAATCTACAGGTCATAACCAATAGATTGTGGTCAGAGTCCACATCTGCCCCTGGAAATGTCTTACAACTTAAAACCTGGTTCCTAAATCTCTGTATTACCATTATATAATCTATCTGATACCTTTTAGTATCTCCAGGGTTCTTCCACATATACAACCTTCTTTCATGATTCTTAAACCAAGTGTTAGCTATGATTAAGTTGTGCTCTGTGCAAAATTCTACTAGGGGGCTTCCTTTTTCATTTCTTAGCCCCAATCCATATTCACCTACTATGTTCCTTCTCTTCCTTTTCCTACACTCGAATTCCAGTCACCCATTACTATTAAATTTTCGTCTCCCTTCACTATCTGAATAATTTCTTTTATTTCATCGTACATTTCTTCAATTTCTTCATCATCTGCAAAGCTAGTTGGCATATAAAATTGTACTACTGTAGTAGGTGTGGGCTTCGTATCTATCTTGGCCACAATAATGCGTTCACTATGCTGTTTGTAGTAGCTTACCCGCATTCCTATTTTCCTATTCATTATTAAACCTACTCCTGCATTACCCCTATTTGATTTTGTGTTTATAACCCTGTAGTCACCTGACCAAGAGTCTTGTTCCTCCTGCCACCGAACTTCATTAATTCCCGCTATATCTAACTTTAACCTATCCATTTCCCTTTTTAAATTTTCTAACCTACCTGCCCGATTAAGGGATCTGACATTCCACGCTCCGATCCGTAGAACGCCAGTTTTCTTTCTCCTGATAACGACATCCTCCTGAGTAGTCCCCACCCGGAGATCCGAATGGGGGACTATTTTACCTCCGGAATATTTTACCCAAGAGGATGCCATCATCATTTAATCATACAGTAAAGCTGCATGTCCTCGGGAAAAATTACGGCTGTAGTTTCCCCTTGATTTCAGCCGTTCGCAGTACCAGCACAGCAAGGCCGTTTTGGTTACTGTTCCAAGGCCAGATCAGTCAATCATCCAGACTGTTGCCCCTGCAACTGCTGAAAAGGCTGCTGCCCCTCTTCAGGAACCACACGTTTGTCTGGCCTCTCAACAGATACCCCTCCGTTGTGGTTGCACCTACGGTACGGCCATCTGTATCGCTGAGGCACGCAAGCCTCCCCACCAACGGCAAGGTCCATGGTTCATGGGGGGAGGTTCAAAATAATAATAATAAATAAAAAAGTTAATTATTAGTGGAGTATTATGCGTTTCATTCAGCTAATATTATTATGCGCTAGAGACATCTACTAAAGCTGTGGCTTCTAACTGATGGAAATATTGTTTGTTCTTGAGATTTTGTTTGCATAATGCATTCATCTAAACTGAAGGGATGAAGCGTGATAACACAGTCAGTGATACAAAGAATGAAAGACTAGTAGATTACGACCTATGGGAGTACCAGTAAAGGTTCCAGAGAAATGTGGGGATATGTGAGACAATACTGACACTACAACTTATCTTCAGAGAGAGGCTGAAGAAAGATATATGTACTTCTGCAGCTGTTGTGAATTGGAGGCATCTACTTTGATCAAAATCTCACTGCCACTGAAAAAGACTAATAGAGATTTCCTGGCAGGACATATGCATGGGTTCTAGAGCAGCGCACACACAATGACAGTAACACAGGATAGTAAAATATGTTATCCAACATTGGTGATGTGTGTTACAGCAATTGTAGAACTACAGTTCCATGAATGCTGACTAATAATGTTCTTGGGATTAAAGTCAGAAGAAAACTTATCTTCTTTCTTGACGTAATATTCAAAGAAGAACAGTTCCAAATTAACAGTATTCAGTCAAATCTCTAGGCAGGTGACCTTTGTCCATATACGACAATTCTATACACTGTTCTGTTTCTACTAAGTACTAACCACTGTCTAACTATCAGGCACTGTTTCTGTCTCACAAGACAACTTGAAGACATGACAAACATTCCACAGGAACTCACTAGCAAGTGACGACTTACAGCTTACAACTTGGAACTCATGCTTGTGCATGGTTACTTAAGTGTGAATGTCTTTCCTTGGTGGCACTGTCACTCCATAGGGCATGATTCTTATGGACAGCATGAATAATTTGTGTGCAGCAATGTTTCTGCTGAGGGCAGACGTCCCTGACCATGGTACTTCTATTTGTTGCAAATTCTTCTTGTGTGGTATCACTGTCCACCACTGCAGCATTTGTAGATAGCTTTTGATGGTGTTGACAGGAATACACCCTTTGAAATTCTAAAGATAGCAGGAATAAAATAAAGGGAGTAAATGTGTACTAATTGTACAGAAACGAGACTGCAGTTATAGTGGTCAAAAGACATAACAGGAAGCAATAGTTGAAAAGATGGGGAGACAGAGTTGCAGTGTATCTCCAATGTTATTCAATCTGTATTTTGAGCAAGTAGTAAAGGAAACCGAAGAGAAATTCGGAAAAAAAACAACCAGACAAAATAAAAATGGTTCAAATGGCTCTGAGTACTATGGGACTTAACATCTTAGGTCATCAGTCCCCTAGAACTTACAACTACTTAAAGCTAACTAACCTAAGGACATCAAACACATCCATGCCAGAGGCAGGATTCGAACCTGCGACCGTAGCAGTCCCGCGGTTCTGGACTGCAGTGCCTAGAACCGCACGGCCACCGCAGCTGGCACAAAATAAAAACTTTGAGGTTTTCGATGACACTACAATTCTGTCAAAGATGGGTACGCAGTTAGAAGACCAGTTGAGTGGAATCAGTAGTGTCTTGAACAAAGGTAAGAAGATGAACAATAATAAAAGTAAAACAAGGGTAATGGACTGTAGTCAGATTAAATCAGCAATTCTGAGGGAATTATATGAGGAAATGAGACAGAGATAACATAAAAATGCAGACTGACAATAACAGGAAAAGTGTTTCTGAAAAAGAGATATTTGGAAACACTGAATATAAATTCAAATGGTAGAAAGTATTTTCTGAAGATATTTGTGAGGAGTGTAGCCTATGATTAAACCTTGACACTCCAGCAGCTGGAGAGGCATTCTAAACACACCTCAAAGAACCATGTCATCCACATCGACTCCAGAGACCCCTCACCTAAAGCCTGGTCAGTTTATATTGTCCATGTTTATATCTAAGGAGCACAATCCGCACTATTTTCTCAGCAGTCTCTCTCTCTCTCTCTCTCTCTCTCTCTCTCTCTCTGTCTGTCTGTCTGTCTGTCCTGCTTCATTAACAATCACCACTACCTTCCTACTCTGTAACTCCATCAGGAATGTAAAGCAGTGTGAGCTTTCTGCATCTTCATCTATATACTCCAAAAGCCATTCCACATTGCATAATGATGATCAGATCTTACCAGTATCATCTGTTTTCTTTTCTATCTCTTTTGTGTATGAGGGACATTCCTTAATTTATGCTATCTTATTCTTGCTATCCCTAAGTGAGATAGACGATGGTGGCAGCGTAATGGCCATATAGCCTTCTTCAAGTAGAAGTTTTCTAAATTTACCCAACAAGATTTTGCAGGAACTATGTTGTCTTCCTCCCTTGGATTCCAGTTTGAATTCCCTAAGCATTTCTGTTACACTGAAACAGTTCTCAAGAATTGGTTGCACAAATATGTTGAACACTCCTCCTCCACCTCCTCCTCCTCCTCCTCCTCCTCCCCTCCTCCTCCTCCTCTGTGTCTACCTCTGCATCCCTGTATCTGTCCACCTCATCCTTCCAACTCTATATGTCTATCTTTTCCTCCCACTCTCTTTGCCCATTTCCACCACTCCCTGACCATATCTTCTTCCCCCTTCCCTCTGACCATATCCACATACCCCCTCTTTCTATCTACACCTCCCTCTCTTCTTCACCTGCCCACTATCCCTCTAACCTTCCACCTGCCTCGTGCATCTCCCCCTCCCTTTCCATTTCCTCCTCCCCATCACTTTGTCCATCCTCTCCTTTGTCCATCTCAACCTGTCTCCAGCCATGCTGACCAGCCCCTGCAATACTGTTCAATAAATCAGGCCAATAATGCTCCCATAACATGCCTGTCATAGATGGCAGCCTACATGTTGGAGCCTGGAAAACTATTTCTTGCCCCCTTATATATAGATTGCCCTGCAAAGCAGGTTGATTTGGCAGGCTGCTACTGTTCCCACACAACATGACTGTCATGCAGGGCAGCCTAGATGACGGGGGCTGAAAAAATCATGTTTTGTCCATATCTTTCCCCCTATTGGAGCTAGGAGGTTATAAACCCTACAGTGCTGATACTTGGGTAGCCTGTTGGTTCTTTGGTTGAAATCGACCTAGGGGTCAGGGAGGAGATCCCAGACATACACACACATTCACTCTGCTTTATATACATAACAGCTTAGTAATTTGAATAGAAAATAAACAGTGATTACAACAATAGATCATCGCCATTATGATGAAATCCAGACTGGTAGAGAGGCATATGAAGATTAAAATGATGGCTTACTACATGATTGAAGTGTCACTCTTTTTAAAGACAGTATACACAGCTGATGTTGAGATGTCTTCAATTTCATATTTTTGAAACAAAGAACACCTTTTAACATAATTTACATTTACACTCTAAATAGGAGAGAATTAGCTAACTTGCCAGGTATGCATTATTCACCCATGGACATGAACATGGTCCATAAAAAGATGTTTGACGATTCACTCATATCATTAATTACAGTTATGTAGTGGTATATGGTTAATATGGAACATTGGTTTCATGTGCTCTATTTTGTAGGGAAATCAATGTAGTCAATATCTTAACAATTGCTGTTTATGTTGTTCTAGCATATGTACATAACATAATGTTCACCTCAATTTTTTATTTTTATTTTCAGGTCATATGACTACATTGCTGACTTTGGAAGTGCAACAAATCGGTACATCCGTCTTGATTCCCAAGAAAGTGTTCAATGGTTGTTTATCGAACCAAAGTATAACTTTTCAACATGCCAACTTCTAAAAGGCAACAGTATTAATCTATACCTACAGAACTTTGCCTTTCTTACATCCGTTAATGTTATAATTATGATTTATTGCTACAGTTTCGTTATGCCTGTTAAGGGAAAATCGAACATTAATAATGGATTGTGTAGGTATATCAGTTATTATATACCTTGGCAGTAAGACATTACATGTGTTTCTAGTCCCTCACAACAAATATTTGAGGTTAAATCTTGCCAGCAACGTGGTCTGGTGGAACAGACATGGCAGTTGTAGAAATGGAGTAATGGTCCCACACTTTACAACTGTCTGTAGCATTCCTTCTGCAGTTATAAACACAGAACTAAAGAGATTATTTTTGTTGTACTGAATTAGCCAAAAGAACCTTGTACACAGTTTTTCAAAGCATCTGTTTTCCTTTTATATGTGTGTGTGTGTGTGTGTGTGTGTGTGAGAGAGAGAGAGAGAGTGAGAGAGAGAGAGAGAGAGAGAGAGGGGGGGGGGGGGGGGAAGGAGGTCAAATTGATAAGTTACAATTGTAAAATGTGTTTCCATAATTGCTCCATGGGGGAAAGCCATCACATTTTTTTTTTTTTCAATGTTTGACACTCAAAGACTGAAATATTTAACTGATTGAATGTAACATCATTTGCTGTTAAAGTAGCAGTAAAGAATTAACTTGATATATATATTTTAAATTAATATTTTGACAGATATGTGTAAGATGATGAAAAATGCTGATGGATTTTTATTAGAAGATTTTCTCTCCTCATTTGCTAGTCATTTTCAGCTGCATTTGAATGATATTGTTCCTTAACTATGGTGTAAGGAAAAGGCAAACACTACCCTGTACTTATCTTGTCTTCCACTGAAGGGTAATAGCTTTGTTATGGCAGTGATTATATGAATTTCACAATGTATCACCGATTTTTATTATAGAAGGAATCATAACTGTTTGTTACAAATTTTGATATTTGTAGGAAAATGTATACAGTAAACGGACTTTTGTGAGAGTGATTTTACTTTTTGATAGCCATTTGCTTTCTTCTCATGGATTTTATGCAGATCTCTACTTCGTAGAAGTTTTAAAGCAGGCCTGTAAAAAAACTTTGTTTGGTTGTGCTCCTCGGGATCTCCATAGTGTACATTCTTAGTTACTGGTTACAGAACATTTCTGGCAGTGATAAAATTTTAGAAATTCAAGCATTAAAATAATGAAGTCTGATGCATCTGTTATTTGTGGAACAATGTGTAATACATCATGTTTCTAAATGAAATGAAACTGTTCAGTGTATAAAATAATTAGGAACAAAAGCACTGAGCACAGGAGAGGTCCAGGACAAGTTTAAGTACCTACCAACATGTTTCTGAAACAGATATTTTACCAAGAATATTCAGCTGCATTAAACTGGCTGCAATTATATGTTAAGAAAAGAACACAATTTTCTGTCAGGCAGTACCAAGTATAGGCATCATCCTGTTATGACATAATCCCAGGAATGTAATGCATTAAAAAAATCTTTTGACATTGATTGATGAAAATTTCCTTAATAGGATGGTGGAAGTACATAATGGAACTGGAAACATAAATAATCCTCTAGTATAGTGTGACATTGATACTTAAATCTCCTTACCGTTGTTTGTAATGATTTCGAACCATCTGCAACCAGTATGATTTGGTAAATTAATCTCATTCATTAAGATGACCTGTCAGCACTCCATGTTCCAGGTCATTGTTCAGATATCCATTGTATTCAGATATATTGTTGACATTTGTCTTCACTTGATACCATATTACAGATGACAGATATTCGAGGCATTTGGTACTAAAACATTGCAGAAACTGACCGTTCTATGTTGGTCTATTGGACCCTTGCTGGTGGGTTTCCTGAACCTTTTTAACATAGATATTCATCTGTGTAACAAGTGTTCATCTCAGTAACAAGTCAATCTATGCATGGAGACTTTGTTCTTCCATACTAAAATTTTATCTTTTGTACCCTTAAGATGACATGGACATGTCAGTATGTTGAGGAGATCATGTCCCAGTGTAGGAACCACCTCAAATGCGATCAGATTGAAATTTGAATCAAAATAGTAATGCGAATTTGCACAGTACTCTGTTTATGAGCAAGTCAATTACTTAATTATTTACCCCATTTTATTTCTGCAAGCTGCTACTGTTCCCTTGCCCCCCCCCCCCCCCCTGCCCCGAACTATTTTTGTTGCTTTTGCCCAGCCCATGGCCAACAAATTCACCAAGGAAGGAAAGAAAATTTTGGTTCAAAATCTTGTCAGCTGTGAAGACCTTAGAAACATGTACAAGCTCAAATTGAACATGAATTGGTGGGAAATCACCCATGTGCATTTCAAAGCAACTAGCCTAGTATTTGTCTGAAGTGATCTGAGAAACACTAAAAAATTAACTCTGTTCGGACAGGCCTTGGAAGGTCCAACAGTACCAACCAGCTGCCAGAAAATCAAAATCTAGATGTTTGGACAGCAGGTTTGAACCAAATTCATTAAATATCCCTGTTGCTGCACATTTAAATGTATTCTACCCTTCAGTATACTAAACTAGGTTGAGCTTCAGCATATCCATTTCACCAAGCACTAGAATCCAAGATCGTATATCCAAACCCTATCCATCCTTGATACAATGTATCTGAAGTCTTCCTGTTATTCCTCAGTCTTTTCTACTCATATTTTTCTTTGTATGATGCTAAGAAGTGTATGCATTAACTGATTTATTTACTTACTTATCTTTGTTCAAAATCTGGGAATGTCATCCTTTTCAATCATCTTGTATTTTCTTTTTTGCTGTGAAAGTATTCCCATTTGCATGAGTTTTCAATTATCATTTCTTTTAACATACTTCTTTCTTCACTCCGTTTCTTCATGTCTTCATTCACTTATTTTTCATTGTTGTGTCATCAAAACCTACAGTAACCACTTTTTTTTTCATTTTGTGATTATATTTTGCTATCATAGAGTGTGACACAGCTGCAAGTTTGGTTGGTTCTATACAAATCACATTAACTTTGTGTTAATGACTTTGTGGAATATATTACTTGTGCACTGGAAAACCTAGTGGTCTGAAGTGAAGATTGTCTTCGCATATTTGAGTGCCACAGAGCTGGTTCATTTCAACTACTCAGTAATATATTCATTATCACTCTGTTATTTTCATTGTTTGTGACTCCCGTATGCTGACATCAGTTATTCATATCTAATAATATTGCATGAGAATTATCAGTTATAAAAGTTTTATTTGTATCCTTTGAATATTTTGGATTTACAATTTCTTTTATGTCATTGGTTATGTTCCCTCTGTATATGACATCAGCAGCATTCATGTGCACTGGATTAAATATTTGTGAGAAAAAAATATTTTTCATAGCTTCCTAGATGAAACACAAGTATTTCGAGAACAATAATTAGTTTACAAACAATGACCTGCCATAATGGTTATGTTTATGTGTGACATTAATTAAACTGATAATCACAGGTTACTGAACTGATCATGCTGTATATTTTGTAGTTCATTTTCCTCACATGACCCATGGTAAATTATACAAGAGTTATGTTGTGATCATATGAAGTAAATAGTAGATTTATTGTTTAAGTGTAGGTTTATTGTTGTGATATGTAAATGACTGATATGTGAATGGCAACTGACCATACAGGTTTTATCAACAGAGGGTAAACCAGTTGTTAATAACCACAGAAAATAATCCAGTGGAAATACTGTTCCATTCATCTACACACTGCCTAGTGTGCCACACATGTTTAAATTTGATACAAGAGACTGTCTGAATACATAGAATACCCTAATGAGGTACTGTACACCAGTTGATAAAAGTTTTCTCCATTGTATCATCAAGAAATGCTATTAACACATACTAATAGAAGACAGATACTTGCCTCCTACAGCTATAGCCTTGCAAAAATCACAAGTGAGCAGAAAACAAATCCCCACTTCCATCTCTGCACCTACTCTTACAAGCAACTGTTACAGCTGCATGATATCGAAGAGTTGTACACGTGTGATATTCTGATGCCATGGAGATTAGTTGGAAGAGAGAAAGGAAATGCACAGAGGTCAGTTATTGCAGAGTTAAGTTCCACTAACTTCATTATCACACATTGAAGAATTAAACTTACATACTATGCCAAAAATGTTCTATAAAATTGAATGTAGACACTGCTGTTTCATGACATATGCTTAGTCATCAGCTGTATGTTGTTAATTGAAATGATTATTATTATGACTCAAGTAATTATGCATGGAATGAGAAATAATTTTGCCAATAATCTAGCTGTTTGCTACCCTTTATGTTAAACTTAAAAACTTGGCAATAGCTTGTATTACTTATTTTTAAAAAAGCTGGTACATGAACCCTATGGTATTTTCCATTGCTACGTATTTTTTGTGAGTGATCATGCACTTCGAATCTGTTTTATGTGATGTTACAGATTTTTATTTGTCTTTTAATTTTGCACCACTTGGAAGGAATATTTTTTACAGCATGTGATAAGTGATACCTGCTTCAGATTGAGATTACATTTTATTTCTTGAGACAATTTGTTTTGGAAGGAGTTATAGTTGCTTTATTTATTGAAGCAAGTATAGTTGATATTCAGTATTTTCTTCTGGACAGCTTGAGATATTTTTAAAAAAATATTGTATATTTTTATATGTTTCTTTTGTAATTAAATACTCTTTATTTTGCATTCCTTATGCACGTGATATCTACTAGTTCTAGCATTTGTCTTTGCTTTATGCTATTATGTCACACCTGCTTTCAGAACAAACTTTGCTGACATATTTTTAATGTATGTGAAACATTTTGTTGCCATGGACACTGTTCTGTTAATTTTGTTATTCTTGGGTAATAAAGATCTTGTTGATGTACTGTTTTCGTAATCGGTTATGAAAACCAGTTCTGAGATGCAAGGATATTCCTTTAAACAGATCCTGAGTTCCCATGAATATTTCCCATGAGATTGCAAGTATTGAAGGGGAAAAAATCTCAAATATGAGTATTGTATTCATATTATTCATTTATCCCTGTGATGGAGAAATGGCAACAGAGATGCATGTGATGTTGATACAAACGTACAGTAACTCCTTGACTGATTCAAATTCTTTCAGAATGAGAAGTCAATGAAGCAACATCAGCACTGCAAAAAGTTAGCCCCAGCAATATAAAGATATTTTCAATAATGTATGCAACCTATGGGGAAAAAGGGGGGGAATAATTTATCGCTAAAAAAATACAAGTTTCGACTTTTATTAAAAACATATTTCTTAAAGAGATACTGATGTGTATGTATGGTATAGAACCTGAAAATATTTACTATGACATTTTTGTGAAAAGTCACACTTCCTACAAACTGGGGATGGGGCATTTTGACTACCTGAATTATAAATTTTTTGATTGAATTTAACTGAAAAAAATAAAACAATTATAAAATCAGGTACAAGGATTCATAGAAAAAAAAAAATTTCAAATATAGTTCATGAGTAGATTACGGTATTTAAGATATATACTGAGGATAAATATTAACTTATAGACAGAACTACAATGTTTTTATTTTCAGTTGAACTATCTGATTTCATAAGGGATACATCTTTTGCACACACATACATATGACCTTCAGGTAATTTACAGTTGTGTTTAGGCTCAAAGTTTTCATTTACCTTTCACAGATGTGCAGTGTACCCTATACCAGATGTACACGAGCTACAAACATCCAGACGATAGCCAAACTCAACCCATATAATTGTGAGCACAACAAGAGTTACTGCATTTACTGCTGTTGCTATGCCACATTGCAGTTGATTCAAAGTTGTTGGAAGGGGATGCACATGGATGGAGTCTTCACATCATCTCGCCCCACACCCCAATATATATATATATATATATATATATATATATAAGACTTACCAAGCGGGAAAGTGCCGGCAGACAGGCACAATGAACAAAACACACAAACACACACACAGAATTACTAGCTTTTGCAACCGATGGTTGCTTCTTCAGGAAGGAGAGGGAAAGACGAAAGGATGTGGGTTTTAATGGAGAGGGTAAGGAGTCATTCCAATCCCGGGAGCGGAAAGACTTCCCTTAGGGGAAAAAAAAGGACAGGTGTACACTTGCACACACACACACACACACACACACACACACACACACACACACACACACACACACATATCCATCCGCATGGATATCTTGATCGTCGGGAGTATGTGGCTGACGGACTGCGTCAGCTTTCAGACAACTCTACATACAAAGTTTGCCAAGGTAATCCCATTCCTGACGTCCAGGCGGAGCTTCAAGGAATCCTCAGAACCTTAGGCCCCCTACAAAACCTTTCACCTGACTCCATCAAACTCCTGACCCCACCGACACTTCGCACTCCTACCTTCTGCCTACTTCCTAAAATTCACAAACCCAAACATCCTGGTCGTCCCATTGTAACTGGTTACCAAGCCCCCACAGAACGTATCTCTGCCTACGTAGATCAACACCTTCAACCCATTACATGCAGTCTCCCATCCTTCATCAAAGACACCAACCAATTTCTCGAACGCCTGGAATCCGTACCCAGTCTGTTACCCCCGGAAACCATCCTTGTAACCATTGATGCCACTTCCCTATACACGAATATCCCGCACGTCCACGGCCTCGCTGCAATGGAGCACTTCCTTTCACGCCGATCACCTGCCACCCTACCTAAAACCTCTTTCCTCGTCACCTTAGCCAGCTTCATCCTGACCCACAACTTCTTCACTTTTGAAGGCCAGACATACCAACAATTAAAGGGAACAGCCATGGGTACCAGGATGGCCCCCTCATATGCCAACCTATTTATGGGTCGCTTAGAGGAAGCCTTCTTGGTTACCCAAGCCTGCCAACCCAAAGTTTGGTACAGATTTATTGATGACATCTTAATGATCTGGACTCACAGTGAAGAACAACTCCAGAATTTCCTCTCCAACCTCAACTCCTTTGGTTCCATCAGATTCACCTGGTCCTACTCCAGATCCCATGCCACTTTCCTAGACGTTGACCTCCATCTGTCCAATGGCCAGCTTCACACATCCGTCCACATCAAACCCACCAACAAGCAACAGTACCTCCATGATGACAGCTGCCACCCATTCCATATCAAACGGTCCCTTCCCTACAGCCTAGGCCTTCGTGGCAAACAAATCTGCTCCAGTCCTGAATCCCTCGACCATTGCACCAACAACCTGAAAACAGCTTTCGCATCCCGCAACTACCCTCCCGACCTGGTACAGAAGCAGATAACCAGAGTCACTTCCTCATCCCCTCAAACCCAGAACCTCTCACAGAAGAACCCCAAAAGTGCCCCACTTGTGACAGAATACTTCCCGGGACTGGATCAGACCTTGAATGTGGCTCTCCAGCAGGGATACGACTTCCTAAAATCCTGCCCCGAAATGAGATCCATCCTTCATGAAATCCTCCCCACTCCACCAAGAGTGTCTTTCCGCTGTCCACCTAACCTTCGTAACCTCTTGGTTCATCCCTATGAAATCCCCAAACCACCTTCCCTACCCTCTGGCTCCTACCCTTACAACCGCCCCCGGTGTAAAACCTGTCCTATGCACCCTCTCACCACCACCTACTCCAGTCCTGTAACCCGGAAGGTGTACACGATCAAAGGGAGAGCCACGTGTGAAAGCACCCACGTGATTTACCAACTGACCTGCCGTGCCTGTGACGCTTTCTATGTGGGAATGACCAGCAACAAACTGTCCATTCGCATGAATGGACACAGGCAGACAGTGTTTGTTGGTAATGAGGATCACCCTGTGGCTAAACATGCCTTGGTGCACGGCCAGCACATCTTGGCACAGTGTTACACCGTCCGAGTTATCTGGATACTTCCCACCAACACCAACCTATCCGAACTCCGGAGATGGCAACTCGCCCTTCAGTATATCCTCTCTTCTCGATATCCGCCAGGTCTCAACCTCCGCTAATTTCAAGTTGCTGCCGCTCATACCTCACCTGTCTTTCAACAACTTCTTTGCCTCTGTACTTCCACCTCGACTGACATCTCTTCCCTTACTCTTTGCCTAAATATGTCTGATTGTGTCTGTGTATGTGCGGATGGATATGTGTGCGGGTGTGTGTGTGCGCGAGTGTATACCTGTCCTTTTTTTCCCCCTAAGGGAAGTCTTTCCGCTCCCGGGATTGGAATGACTCCTTACCCTCTCCCTTAAAACCCACATCCTTTCATTTTTCCCTCTCCTTCCCTCTTTCCTGACGAAGCAACTGCCAGTTGCGAAAGCTCGTAATTCTGTGTGTGTGTTTGTGTGTTTTGTTCATGTGCCTGTCTGCCGGCGCTTTCCCGCTTGGTAAGTCTTGGAATCTTTGTTTTTAATATATTTTTCCCATGTGGAAGTTTCTTCCTATTATATATATATATATATATATATATATATATATATATATATATATATATACACACACACCCCTTACAGGCTATCCTTCTGCCCCTTATGGGCATTCCATTGTTGAGGTAGCTCATTGTTAATAAATGCTTTTATTTGCAGAAGCCAGTATGGCATTACCCTGCCCCCATTAAAAATTAAATTTTCAGCATGTTCTTACTAGTGTGGAAACTCAATCATTAATATATCCTATCACATGATTACTGTAACCCCCTTTTCCACAAAAAATATGGGCCATAACTTCTTGGGGAACTGCAAAACACACGAAGCTTTGGGGAATCCATCTCATGCTTGACTGACTGTGAGACCCTTGTGTTACCTGTGCTTTTACATTCTGGCTGTTCACTTTTAGATTAAAGGTAACTTAGCCTCATTACTGAACAATAGATATAATATGAAATAGTTATTTTCCGTACCCACACCCATAATAGTTTGAAAACATCCCATACATTGTTGTTTACATTGAAGGGCTTGTAGCAGTCAAATCCTGCATGGTCTGAAACACAGACATCAGACCACGAGACAGACACATGTGGAGTGTCTAACTCTAGGCTGGCATAAGTACTCCTCTGTGAGCTACATGTAAAACTACTTAATGTGATTTAAGTCTTATGTGAGACACAGGGTGACTTTTGAACCGTTGGAGGTGCAGTGCCATACTCGCAATGAGAATTAAACCACAAAGTTGTAACTGGATTGCAACTATTGTAACAGAGAACGCAAAATGCCTTCTATTGATGTGGTATTGCCATCCCAGTTTGACACACATTGGGTAATTAACAAATGAATAAGCTAGCTGCACCTTTATCTTATAAAGTATATGGGTATCCCTAATAGCAATGACATGAATCAGTAACTTACATCTGGAGTCAAGGTAAACCTTTAGTTTTTATGCATTAGTTACAATGTATGCCAGATTTCTATCTGTAATGTATAATACATAGTCTTGCATAATCAGATTAATCTTTTGAAACTCTTTGTACATTTGGGTCAGCTCCCAGTTACAAGCATAATGTCAGATGACATGTACTAAGTGGTAACACAAAATTGCTGATTGCGTCTAGGAGTGATACAGGAGGACAAGACATTAGCATGTCAGTGTCAACTGAAACTTTCATATAGATATGGATAGACAAAAACGGCAATTGTAAAACAAACTGTCGGAAGGAGCTGGATATTTCATTTGAACATGATGTAACTGGGATCCATATTTCCAGTAAATTGCCGTCACAATGAATTAGAGGTGATCAGTTTGATATAGATTAGAGTGGACAACAATCATAACCACAGTTACCAAAGTGTATGATGGCTGGTAGAGATTTTTTCGATAGTGAGTGAAGGTATTTTGTTCACACCTTTGATTTTATGTAAATTATAAAACAAGTCACCGAACTATCTAGACCTGCCTTTCTACATTTTCCCAAGTTGGACTGAAAAACAATATAAATTTACAGTGTTAGTTCCTGAATTGTAATATGATGACATTAGTCTAAAACTGTTGTTGTTGTGGTCTTCAGTCCAAAGATTGGTGTGATGCAGCTCTCCATGTGCAAGCTTTTTCATCTCCCAGTACCTGCTGCAATCTACATCCTTCTGAATCTGCTTACTCTAAAGCAAGTAAATCAATATCATAGCCTGAAAAGCAAAAGGCAACTATTGCATTTTGTAGAACAATTTAGAAAGTTGTAGGACTTCAGTAACAATCTTAATGTTGTTTTTAACAGTTTCTCTAATGCAGTAATGCAGCTACTTATTTCACACATTTATCTCTAATTTAAAATTATGGCACCCTATATTTGTGCTATATCCAATTGGGGAAATCTGGAATATTTCCCACAACATGCTCTGCATCTTTGGCTGTACTACAGGGTCATTTTGCTTGTTTTTGGCAAAAGTTTATCAAACAGTGTTTACATGAGCATAGAGTTGGCAAAACCATATATTTTCATTGAACGTTATGCCACAACTACAAAAAGCACCTGAAATACACAAGCAATCAGTACTGCCAATTCACCGACCATCACCTACATTAATTGTATGAACATTTATCAAGTAGTTGGGTTAATCACATTTAAATAGAAACCCATTATTTTGCAATTCTCTAATATTGCTTTTCTTTCTGATAATACTGATGAAGGGCAACAAAAGTTGTGACTCTGTGGCTTGGACTATTTTTCACAGTAATGCTTCCAATAAGGATTGAATATCATAGTGCAAAAGTCACCAATGACTTGTACTTGAGTCCAAATATGTTTAGGGATTTAAATGTAAAGACGATACTAAATGGTTTATTTGATAGTGATGGTCAAATGTTGGTAACAAAACAGTTTCAGCTCATAAAATAAAAACAGAGAATAAGAGAAAAATTAACCAATGACTCAGTCAAGACAAAACATGCAAGAAGCACATGAAGGAGGTATTTATGAATTTAAGTCTTTCTCAAACATTTTCCTTTATTAGTTTGAGTTTTGTTTCCTTGAACCAAGTGATTAAAGTTTCTTGTACAAGGGAGAGAGTGAACTTAATTACCAAAGATAGAATGAAATTGTCCAATCTATCAAAAAAGTAAATACAGTTGCTATGCACAAGACATTAAATACAAAGGGCATTCAAAAAGTTTTGCACAGTTGGCTCGCCTTTTTTTTTTCCAGGCGGAGAATGAAGCTTTTTGTGAACATACTTGGAACATTTAGTTATACATTGAGCCTACTCAATGTAGCCTCCATCAGCTGTGATGCATCTGGCACAGCCTTCTTTCCATTATATAAATTAAGTTGGTAAAATTCTGGGCATTGACTGTTACACCATCGCTTGACACAGGAAATAAGGTCACTATCAAATGTTTTACTGTGCAGGTGGACCTTCCGATAACCAAAGGGGTAAAAATCAGACGGAGCCAAGTCCGGACTGTAGGGAGGATGAGGAACAATTTTCCAACCCATTTTCTTGATTTGTTCCTGCATCATAAGGGCTGTGTGGGGTTTTTCATTATGGGGTTTGGCATAGTCATGGTGTAGTGACTGTACCAGTCATACCACACTACACAAGTCATTTCAGCAAGCTGTCGTATCATACACATCTGTCATCTTGGATGATTTGATCAATGGTCTCCTTATTCACATCACTCACTGCCGTCTACATCTACATACATACTCAGCAATCCATGAATACGGTGCGTGGCAGACGGTACCTTTTACCACAACTAGCATCTTCTCTTCCTGTTCCACTCCCAAACAGAACGAGGGAAAAATGACTGCCTATATGCCTCTGTACGAGCCCCAATCTCTCTTCTCTTATCTTTGTGGTCTTTCCGTGAAATGTAAGTTGGCGGCAGTAAAACTGTACTGCAGTCAGTCTCAAATGCTGGTTCTCTGAATTTCCTCAATAGCGATTCACGAAAAGAATGCCTCCTTTCCTCCAGAGACTCCCACCTGAGTTCCTGAAGCATTTCCGTAACACTCGCGTGATGATCAAACCTACCAGTAACAAATCTAGCATCCTGCCTCTGAATTGCTTCTATGTCCTCCCTCAATCCAACCTGATAGGAATCCTAAACGCTCGAGCAGTACTCAAGAATAGGTTGTATTAGTGTTTTATATGCGGTCTCCTTTACAGATGAACTACATCTTCCCAAAATTCTACCAATGAACCGAAGACGACTATCTGCCTTTCCCACAATTGCCATTACATGCTTGTCCCACTTCATATTGCTCTGCAATGTTACACCCAAATATTTAATCAACGTGACTGTTTCAAGCGCTTCACTACTAATGGAGTAATCAAACATTACAGGATTCTTTTTCCTATTCATCTGCATTAATTCACATTTATCTATATTTAGAGTTAGCTGCCATTCTTTACAACAATCACAAATCCTGTCCAAGTCACCTTGTATCCTCCTACAGTCACTCAACGACGTCACCTTCCCGTACACCACAGCATCATCAGCAAACAGCCATACATTGCTTACCAACCTATCCAAAGATCATTTATGTAGATAGGAAACAACAGCGGACCTACCACACTTCCCTGGGTCAGTCCAGATGAAACCCTCACCTCCGATGAACACTCGCCATCGAGGACAATGCACTTAAGAAGTCTTCGAGCCACTCACATACTTGGAAACCAATCCCATATGCTCGTATCTTAGTTAAGTGTCTGCAGTGGGGCACCGAGTCAAATGCTTTCTGGAAGTCAAGGAATATGGCTTCCGTCTGATACCCTTCATCCATGGTTCGCAAGATATTATGTGAAAAAAGGGCGAGTTGCGTTTCGCAGGAGCGATGCTTTCTAAAGCCGTGCTGATGCATGGACAGCAACTTCTCTGTCTCAAGGAAATTCATTATATTCGAACTGAGAATATGTTTGAGAATCCTGCAACAAACTGATGTTAAGGATATTGGTCTGTAATTTTGAGGATCCGTCCTTCTACCCTTCTTATATACAGGCATCACCTCCGCTTTTTTCCAGTCGCTCGGGACTTTATGTTGGGCAAGAGATTTACGATAAATGCAAGCTAAGTAAGGAGCCAATGCAGTAGAGTACTCTGTAAAACTGAATTGGAATCCCATCAGGACCTGGTAATTTATTTATTTTCAACCCATTCATCTGTTTCACAACCCCAGGGATGTCTATCACTATGTCCTCTATACAGGAATATGTATAACACTCAAACGGCAGTATGTTTGTACGATCCTGCTGCGTGAAAGATTTCTCAAATGCTAAATTTAAAATTGCAGCTTTCATTTTGCTGTCTTCCATTGCCAGGCCAGACTGATCAGTGACTGACTGGATGGGAGCCTTCGACCCGCTTACCGATTTTACGTAACATCAGAATTTCCTTGGGTTTTCAGCAAGATCTTTTGCAAAGGTATGGTGGTGGTAGTGCTTGAATGCTTCGCGCATCGCTCTTTTTACAGCAGCACGAATCTCTACTAACTTTTGCCTGTCCTCATTCTCCCGATCTTTCTTGTACCATGAGTGCAACTGCCTTTGCTTCCTGAGCATTCTCCGAATTGCACTATGAAACCACGGTGGGTCTATCCCATTCGTAACCCACTTTTTTGGCACACACTTGTCCAATGCATGATTTACAATGTGTTTAAAATTTACCCGTAATTCTTCCACGTCCATCGTACCGGAAGTAAATGAAGTCGATTCGTTTATTAAGTGGTCTGCTGCATCATGGATTGTCCAGTAGAGAGAAATCACCTTCTTTGAACCTCTGCAACCACCACTGGATACTGCTATGATCCACTGTGTCCTCCCCATGAACATGGAGCAACTTCCTGTGAATCGATGTGGCAGAGCCATTGCCGATCTTGAACATGAACTATATTACCAGCCATTGTCACAACCTGACATCTACTTCACAGTCCATTATGGCTCACATGTAAATAAAAGAAAATAATTTTATATGCCAACTTATAGCTAAATGTTCCAAGTATGTCCACAAAAAATTTCATTCTCCTCCTGCAAAATATAAAAAAAATTAGAGACCACTGTGCAAAACTTTTTGAATGCCCTTTCTATTCCAAGAAGACCAAACTTGTCAAGAGTATTATTAAGCAACTGACAAAACAAAACACTAAATGAAATTTAATTCCCACAAGCTGTGACAGAAATGGTGACAAAGTACTGCACCTGTTAACTAAACAACCAAATATAGATGAATTAGATTTGCTCCTGCAGGCAGTATTTACATCACTGACAGAAAATAGTTTCCATAATACAATCACTAAACAAATTACAAAAGTAATTATATAATTTAGGAGTAAAAGGAGACAACACACGGACCAGTAGAAGCATTGAGTCGTTGACAGTCATTCCCCTCAAAAGAGAAGTAGTTGTGTGTGACGTTGTAATTGGTTTGATGCATAAGAAGTGAGATATTGGGTTTGGGGATGAAGGGATACTGGGAAAGATAGTGTTTGATAGCAGCAAGGCCATGTGAATGCAGGATGTTGGTGTATATGGAGGTGTCAACAACTGTGATCAGGAGGGATCCATGGTTTATACCTTTCATATGAGAGGCTAGGCTACAGTAAATTGGTCTGAGGTATCAGTCAACGGAAGAGAAGATTCTTTAAGTGAGAGCACAGTAATCAGCTGCAGTAGAGTGTCTGGGGTTGTTGGGTTTATGGATTGTGGGAAGCATGTGGAAGACTGGTGTTTGGGAAGTCAGGGTGACGAGGAAAATCTGTTCAGGGGAAAGATTCTGAGATGGGCCTAATAAGTTGAATAGGGATTGGAGATTATACATGACTTCTGTGACTGGATCATTATGGCAGAGCTTGTAGGTGTAAGAGTCAGACAGCTGACCAAAGCCTTCTGTGAAGTAGTCACTGTGATTCATCACGACAATGGTGGAGCCTTTGCCTGCAAGGAAGGTGATTAAATCAGGGCCTGTCTTGCAGTCGTGCATGAATATTATTTCTTCAATTGAGAGATTTGTGTTTTTTGAAAGGGATCTGAGGTAAGATGGTGAGGCTAAGTTGGATGTAAGGAATAACTTGAAGATTACTGGAGAGTGGTATGGTGGGAGAGGTGGAAGTGACCATTGATGGTGGTATGAACTAGGAGCAACAAGGTTCAAGGTGGGAATTCGGTTGAGTTTGCTTGGCGGGATTGGTAGTAAATAAATGTTTCCAGTGTAGGGATCAGGAGAAGGAGATTAGGCCTTTGACAAGACCAGCATAGTTAAACCTGAATGTTGGAGGAAGATGAGGTCTTTGATTACGACAGAAAATTCTGAAGGATTGTGATGGTGGACAGGTAGACAACAGTGTTATAGCTTTGCTTAGATTCTGGGTTTCATGGAATATTGGGAGGAAGTTTTGGAGGATGTAACAGATAGAAAAGTTGAGCAAAGCAAGGTATATGTGCTGTGAGGGGTGGACAAGGGGCTTCACTGGTGGTGGGATAGATGTTGATGGGTAGATGTACTCTAAGGCGGCAGTAGGATTCAGTAAATTTGATACTTTTTGGGGGTGGTATATCGAGTGCTCTTCCAGATGTTGGTCAAGGGTTTCAGTCTGGTAGGTATGAGGTAGACAATGGAGACTGTGCAGTAACAGTATCTTGTTGAGGGAGCAGTGGTGGTTCAGGGATGCCTGCACCATGGGGATTTGTTTCTGTAGTACCAGTTTAGTCAGAGATATAGACTAGCGGAACGTGAAAATTTGAAGATTATTGTGAAAGATGGGGTGGGATCCAGAGAAGGAATTTTTATGTTAGCCTATAGGGGGAGGTGTGTGGATTCCATGACTTAGGCAGCATTTAAAGAACAGGATGTGGAAATGGGCTTCGGCTAGGAATCCCTACTCATCGCTGTTGATGACCTCCCTATACACCAACATCCCCGATACCCATGGCCTTGTTCTTCGTCTTGTTTGGAGTCGTTACATAAGATACAATTAGTGTACTAAGGTAATGTACAAAATAGATCCATTACATTCTTATAACAGCATTGGAATCTGGGTGGAGGCTAGCTATCAAATAAATAAGAGTTGTAATGATGATTTGTTCAATTTGCTCTCCATTCATATCTGTTATGTTTCATGTGTTGCGGGAAAGAAACTTGCAACAGAATGGGGGAAGATCCCTTTTTTAAGTCCCACAGGGATTGGATCTGGTCTCAATTCTGGTCTTAATGTCATGAACAACCCTGATGATACAAGCATATTAGTAAATGCTCCAAACTCAGCCTTACCAACTACCACTAAAATAAGAGCTGAATATGCTGATAAATGTTTCATAGCAAAGTTTTAAGTCTTGATTTACCAGGTTTATAGTATGTGTTTTTAAACAAACCAAACTGATTTACTAGCACATTGTTGTTATCACTAACACCAGAAGTAGACATGAGGGTTCATACACTGAATTAAACATTCCATGTAAAATTCCTGGAGGTTCAGTTGGACATCAAGTTAAAATGGAGTTGATACATAGACAAACTATCAAGAAACTCATTTTTCCATGTTCTGTCTTTAGAAGCAGCCCTCATTGTGTTGAGTTAAGAACAAGAGTGTTGATTTATTTTGTATATTTTTACTCCTTGTATCATGAAATTATCTCCTGGTGCAATGCACCTAAAATGAATAAAGTGTTTATTTATCAGAAGCACACATTAAGAACAACACTTTTTATCCCATATTCGCTGGAGAGAGAAACAGTGAACAAGAAGTTCAAAATCACTTAGTTAAAGAATAGTCTAAGTCCAAAGTGGTGGTTGCCATCACTAGGTGGTTGGCATAATATGCGAATCATACAGAGCACCAACAAGAACTGCCATTCCTGGCAGAACACCCACTTATTTCAGGCAGGTCAGTCACAGTATCCCACTAGATGATGCAGTGATCGTCTCAAAAGCCTGGATTCTTTCCAGCATTTGTCTTGTGCCAGCCGGTCGAATCTCACAGCACCATTGGTGGTGAAGGCTTTAAGTATGGATCGATTCTGGAGCGTTGTGATGACTCCATCTCATTATCTGATTCAGTTATATCAAACAATGTGTACAGTAGATAACTACACAGCTTGCAGAATTCTTAAACTTACTTTGCTATATACTAACTCCTGAATGTTTTTTGTTGCTAAATATAAAAATCAATATTGTCTCCTTGCCTAGAGATCAGAGTGGACGAAGTTACTCTGGTGCAAAGTTCTGGTGCCAGTTAACATGTAACATTAAGCAAGGAACTATTTCTCCCATCATCCCTCTGACTCCATACCCTCTACATCTTTCCTTATACTGTACATCTAACCAATTACGTCTTAACACATGGCTACTACTCCTTTGAGGAGAAGATACACACCAAATCTGGGTACAGCCAAAGGCACCTACTTAGCACCCTCCTATGCCAATGTGTTTGTGGACCAATTAGAGGCAAGCTTCCCAAAGCCCTAATCATCATGTCTGTTTCAGGTTCCTTAATATCTTCATGAACTCAACCCTGGATGAAGGCACCCTATCCTCATTCCTAAACAGCCTCAACACTTTGTCTCCCATTCACTTCATCTGGTCTTCGACAGCCCCTCCTCAACACTGACTTTCACCTCCCTGATAGTTCCATTTCCGTACATATCAGACCCATTAACTATCAATGTTGTTGTTGTTGTGGTCTTCAGTCCTGAGACTGGTTTGATGCAGCTCTCCATCCTACTCTATCTTGTGCAAGCTTCTTCATCTCCCAGTACCTACTGCAGCCTACATCCTTCTGAATCTGCTTAGTGTATTCATCTCTTGGTCTCCCTCTACGATTTTTACCCTCCACGCTGCCCTCCAATACTAAATTGGTGATCCCTCGATGTCTCAGAACATGTCCTACCAACCGATCCCTTCTTCTAGTCAAGTTGTGCCACAAGCTCCTCTTCTCTCAATTCTATTCAATACCTCTTCATTAGTTATGTGATCAACCCTTCTAATCTTCAGCATTCTTCTGTAGCACCACATTTTGAAAGCTTCTATTCTCTTCTTGTCTAAACTATTTATCGTCCACGTTTCACTTCTATACATGGCTACACTCCATACAAATACTTTCAGAAACGACTTCCTGACATTTAAATCTATATTCAATGTTAATAAATTTTTCTTCTTCAGAAACGCTTTCCTTGCCACTGCCAGTCTACATTTTATGTCCTCTGTATCATTGAGGCATGCAAACTAATTTGCAAACAGATTTTCCATACCATATACTCACACAACTCTAACCTTCCTGCCACCTCCCAAGAACGAACTGCAAAGGTGCACCCCACTTAACACCCAGTATCATCATCATCCCTGATTGGAGTAACTGAATCATATCCTTCAACAGTGCTTCAACTATCCCACAGTCTTTCCCACTCCTCATAAAGTGATATCTGCCACCCACCCAACCTACACAACATCCTGGTCCATCCGTATGCCACTCTCATTCCCAACCCTTCGACAGAGGTGTCTCATTCCAGTCAAAGACTCAGGTGCTAGACCTCTCTGATTCACCCACCTAGCACATCCTATTCTAGTCCTGTCACAGGCTTAACCTATCCTTTAAGAGCCAAGGCAACTGGTGGAAACTGCCACATCATGTACCAGCTCTGCTGCAATTTCTGCGCAACACTTTATGTGGGAATTAACACAATCCAGCTACCTCTCAGAATGAATGTCCACAACTAAATTGTAACCAACAGCAGAACTGACTAACCAGTGGCAGAATATACTGCTGAGCACCACATGCTCAAATCTAATGGCTGCTTCATAACCCATGCCATTTGGATACTTCAACCCAGCACAGCTTTTCTGAACTATGTAAACAGGAATTATGTTTGCAACACATCCATCATTCTTGTAATCCTTCTGGCCTCAAACTCTATAAATGCGCTGCACCCACACCCTGTTCCAAATGGTCTCCCCTTCCTCTGACCCATCACCCCTTCCCAATTTGCTCCTCCATGCATCATCATCATCATGTTCTGGGCAAACTCACTGGCTGCAGTGCCCATGTATCCCATTCCTATCCCACGCATCTGATGCCACTCTCTCCCTCATTGTTATTGCACACCCTTGCTGCCTCCCTCTGAGCTATCAGCCAGCCTTCCCCAACCTTTCCTTCTGCCTACATTCTCACTCTAGCCATCCCACCCAACTTAACATCCTACCCCAATCTAACTGCCAAGCTGCTGTCTCAGCATTGTGTATTGAGAAAGCACAATGTAGAGAGAGCGCATACATGCACATGTGTTTCTGTGTGTGTGTGTGTGTGTGTGTGTGTGTGTGTGTGTGTGTGTGTGTGTGTGTGTTCCTTATTTACAACAAATATTTGTCATTAAAATGGTAATTCTTCTGCCTATGTTGGCATTTCCAGCAGAGTATCAAATTCAGTATGCTTATTTGGTAGCTCCATCCTTGAGATATTTTAGAATTAATGAACAATTGAAGGGATGTTTTGTGTCAGAGTTGTATGTCAGAGTTATATATACAACAATACATATGACTGTAAGCATGTAGATAAGTAAGTCATGTTTAACTGCATACACATTTCAGCCAGTTTAGGAAAAAGTGGAATACAACAGATTTTTGCTTATTTATCACAGAGCAACATGCCCACGGCATCGAAGTTTCTCCGTAGAGGGTTGCATATGATCTCAGAAAGAAAAAAAAAATGTCAATATAGGCAACCCCACTAAGACCTTTCATTGTGTAGACTGTTCATTTCTACCTCAGTGAACATTCATTGATTCACTGTTTTCTGTGGATCCCATTTGTTCAGGGAAGTGGAACAAGCTGTGGTCTCCTAAGTCAAGCTGAACATCTGCTGTTTTTCTACTATTGGTAGCTAATTATTTACTGGAAAGCAACTATAGTTTCAAAGAAAACAGTTACCTGTATCTGTAAATACTGAGTCCTGTTTACAGCACATTTCTACTTGCCATGCAGCCTTACAATGAACATCGCTGCTTGTCATACAGCTACCACAATTTTTCAATCCTTGAGGCCAAATATTCAGATAATTTATAAAAGAGAAACTATTGAGGCATGTATTACCAATTTCTTGCTTAATGTTAGATTATAACTTGCACCAGAGTCGATTACTCCACTCTGAACCCTAGACAAGGAGGCAATATTGATTTTTATACTTGTATTTTCTGTAACAAAAAACATTAAGGAATAAGTATATAGCAAAGTAAGTTTAAGAATTCTGCAAGCTGTATAGTTATCTACTGTACACATTGTTTAACATAACTGACTCCAACAGCAAGATGGAGTTACCACAACACTCCAGAATCAATCAATATCTGATGCCTGCACCATCAATGGTGCTGTGAGCTTCGAGGGGCCACTACAAGACAAATTCTGGAAGGAATCCATGTCCTTGAGACAGTCACAGCATCATCTAGTGGGATCCTGTGGCTGACCTGCCTGATATATAAGTGGGCACTCTGCCAGGAATGGCAATTCTTGTTGGTGCTCTGTATGATCTGCATATTACACCAGCCACCTTGTGATGACAACCACCACCTTGGACCTAGACTATTCTTTAACTATGTGATTCTGAACACCTTTTTTCACTGTTTGTCTCTCCAGCAAATGTGGAATAAAAAGTATCAGTAAGTATGAACCTTAACATAGTTGTTAATGTGTGCTTCTGATGATTAAACTTTTCATTTATTTTAGGTACATTGCACCAGGAGATAATTCCATGAGACAACAAGGAGTAAAAATAGACAAAATAAACCAACAATCTTGTTCTTAGCTCAACACAATGAGGGCTGCTTTTAAAGACAAAACATGCCAAAACAAGTTTCTTGATAGTGTGTCAGTTCCAATTTAACTTGATATTCAACTGAACCTCCAGGAATTTTACATGGAATGTTTAATTCAGTGTGTGATGCCTCATGTCTTCTTCTGGTGCCAGTAATAACAACAATGTGCTAGTAAATCAGTTTGGCTTGTTTGAAATCACATACTATAAACCTGATAAATCAAGACTTCAACTTTTGCTATGAGACATTTATCAGCATATTCAGCTCTTATTTTAGTGGTAGTTGGTATGGCTGAGTTTGGAGCATTTATTAATATGCTTGCATCATCAGCAAATGTTGCAGTTTTTTAATTGCTCTTTGAAGTCTTTAGAAGATTGTTTCTGATGTTAAGAAGAGGAGTGTGACCAGATCCAATCCCTGTGGGACTTTAAAAGGGATATTCCCCCATTCTGATGCAAGTTTCTTTCCTGAATGGAAAGCAAATTGAACAAATCGTTATCACAACTCTTACTTCATTGAGAGCCAGCCACATCTGTTTTGTATATCATGTTAGTACACTAATTGTATCTTATATAACCACTCCAAATTAGACAAAGAACAAGATAATCATGTCCGAAATGAAAAAAAAGCAGTGATCTTCACCTACTGGATAATGTAATATGTAAATGATTATGAAGTAATAACATATCAAATCCATAAAACACAGTCAATTCATAGGAACATCTGAAACTGTATTCTGTTTTAATCAACATCTAATGAAAATGTGTTACACCTAGTTGCTCCTTTTTTTATCATCCAATATACATAGAGCATTGTTTAGAATAATAAAGGACTATTGTTATCCATATTCATAAGCTCAAAGTTTACCGATATTTAATGTAATTGTGTGAGTTTAATCAAGTAACAAAATCCAACATACGTCAACAAATCATCAGAAGATACTTTCGGTGTAAAATACAAAATTACTGTAAATGTTAACCGAAAGCTCTGTAAAAATGTCTATTGAAAACATGGTAGGAACACTGTACTTAATTTTTTTATTGTGTAATTAATGACATTGTCAAATTCATTGTTTAAACTGCAAATCTGATGTAAATTCAAATTTATCATTGTTTCCTGGCTAATTTGTATTTTTGAATGCCAACAATGGTGCAATTGCTCGAAAATGTATATAAGGATGTGGGTTGGGGAATTCTAGGTTCACCGTTCAGCTGTTATTTATGATGGACCAACTCTTTGCACTGAGTAATAAAATGTCTTAAAAAAACATATAAAAGTGTACCAGTTATTTCAAGCCGTGTTGCATGCTGAGGGTAATTTTACTATTCCTAAACTTGCCAAGATCACCAGGAGATGAATAAGAAGAAGTTAAGTATATTTTTACACCACTGATCTGATCTGAATAATGTTGATGAGACTCATTTGCAGCAAGTTCATATCAACCCACTCCTAATAAGTTTTTAAGAAGAATTTTCACCATCAGTATTGTCCACCTCCTTAGCGTACCGGTAGCGTTTCCGCCTTTCATGCAGGGGGCTTGGGTTTGATTCCCGGCGGGGGACTGGGTGTTGTGTGTCCTCCTTCGTCATTTTCATTATCTTTGACCCGCAAGTCGCCGAAGTGGCGTCAACTAAAAAAGGCTTACAATACGGCGGCCGAACTACCTCACATGGGGCCTCCCGGCCAACAATGCCATATGCTCATTTCCATTTCCATCATGAGTATTTACAAATTCAAATCATGACTGTCTAGCAAAATGCTGGAGCCAAACTAAGAGATTAAAAATTGAATTTTGGAGCCAAAATTATATGTGTGATTATCAATATTGTGGACTCCAACAACCAAGATAAGTACTCTATAAATTTATATCATTTTCTTTGCTTTGCCCAGTGTTTTTAGGTCGCGAGAAGAACTTTTTGTTCTTTTGTAATTTATTAAAAATCAGTGACCTAGGTGAAGTTGTTCACCAGAAACAGGAAATAGATGAGAATGTAGACTCAGAACAAGACAGTAATGACATGCAGTCTTTAGTGAACAGTTGATAGAAGTCATGAAGAGGTAGCTATAGGCAGAGACTTAAGCAGTGATTGCTCTCCTTTCAGTGGGTTTTGTCAACTGGGAACTGTTAGGCAGAAACAGCAATTTATTTAAACAGCACATGTAATTCTTAGGGGAAAAGTTTGGGCAAACAGGACAAGCACATAACAGAAAACTTTGAAAAGCAGAGCAACATTCTTGAAGTGCTAAGGAAGGTCCGAGGGGATAAGGTATACAATATAAGCAGACAAGTAAAAGAACTGAAAGACCACCTGACCAACACAAACATGCAGGTCAACAACTTTAAGGACTAATCAGTTTCAAAATATATGTCAGTATCGAACACCAAGTAACTGACACACGTATTAGCACAGTTGAGAATGGTTTGATACATGGATTGGAAAGAAATGATAAAAGTTTTGAGTTAATGGATGTTTGTTGTTGTTGTTGTGATCTTCACTCCTGAGAATGGTTTGATGCAGCTCTCCATGCTACCCTATCCTGTGCAAGCTTCTTCATCTCCCAGTACTTACTGCAACCTACATCCTCCTGAATCTGCTTAGTGTATTCATCTCTTGGTCTCCCTCTACAATTTTTACCCTCCACACTGCCCTCCAATGCTAAATTAGTGATCCCTTGATGCTTCAGAACATGTCCTACTAACCGGTCCCTTCTTTTTGTCAGGTTGTGCCACAAACACCTCTTCTCCCCAATTTTATTCAATACTTCATCATTAGTTATGTGATCTACCCATCTAATCTTCAGCATTCTTCTATAGCACCACATTTCAAAAGCTTCTATTCTCTTCTTGTCCAAACTATTTATCGTCCATGTTTCACTTCCATACATGGCTACACTCCATACAAATACTTTCAGAAATGAATTCCTGACACTTAAATCTATACTTGATGTTAACAAATTTCTCTTCTTCAGAAACGCTTTCCTTGCCATTGCCAGTCTACAGTTTATATCTTCCCTACTTAGACCATCATCAGTTATTTTGCTCCCCAAATAGCAAAACTTCTTTACTACTTTAAGTATCTTATTTTTCTAATCTAATTCCCTCAGCATTACCTGACTTAATTCGACTACATTCCATTATCCTTGTTTTGCTTTTGTTGATGTTCATCTTATATCTTCCTTTCCACACACTGTCCATTCTATTCAACTGCTCTTCCAAGTCCTTTGCTGTCTCTGATAGAATTACAATGTCATCAGCGAACCTCAAAGTTTTTATTTCTCCTCCATGGATTATAATGCCAACTACAAATTTTTCTTTTGTTTCCTTTACTGCTTGCTCAATATACAGATTGAATAACATTGGGGAGAGGCTACAACCCTGTCTTATTCCCTTCCCAACAACTGCTTCCCTTTCATGTCCCTCGACTCTTATAACTGCCAACTGGTTTCTGTACAAATTGTAAATAGCCTTTCGCTTCCTGTATTTTACCCCTGCTACCTTCAGAATTTGAAAGAGAGTATTCCAGTCAACATTGTCAATAGCTTTCTCTAAGTCTACGAATGCTAAAAAAGTAGGTTTGCCTTTCCTTAATCTTTCTTCTAAGATAAGTCATAAGGTCAGTATTGCCTCACGTGTTCCAACATTTCTACGGAATCCAAACTGATCTTCCCCGAAGTCAGCTTCTACCAGTTTTTCCATACATCTGTAAAGAATTCGCATTAGTGTTTAGCAGCTGTGATTTATTAAACTGATAGTTCAGTAATTTTCACATCTGTCAACACCTGCTTTCTTTGTGATTGGAATTACTATATTCTCATTGAAGTCTGAGGGTATTTCGCTTGTCCCTTACATCTTGCTCACCAGATGGTAGAGTTTTGTCAGGGCTGGCTCTCTCAAGGCCTTCAGTAGTTCTAATGGAATGTTGTCTTCTCCTGGGGCCTTGTTTCAACTCAGGTCTTTCAGTGCTCTGTCAAACTCTTCAGACAGTATTGTATCTCCCATTTCATCTTCATCTACATCCTCTTCCATTTCCATAATGTAGTCCTCAAGTACATCGCCCTTGTATAGACCCTCTATATACAACTTCCACCTTTCTGCTTTCCCTTCTTTGCTTAGTACTGGGTTTCCACCTGAGCCCTTGATATTCATACAAGTGGTTCTCTTTTCTCCAAAGATCTTTTTAATTTTCCTGTCGGCATTATTTATCTTACCTCTAGTGAGATAAGCCTCTACATCCTTGCATTTGTCCTCTAGCCATCCCTGCCTAGCCATTTTGCACTTTCTGTCGATATCATTTTTGAGACGTTTGTTTTCCTTTTTGCCTGCTTCATTTACTGCATTTTTAAATTTTCTCCTTTCATCAGTTAAATTCAATATTTCTTCTGTTACCCAAGGATTTCTACTAGCCCTGATCTTTTTACCTACTTGATCCTCTGGTTCATGGTGTGGGTTCCTGTAGTCATGTCCTAGTTCATGAACCACGGGCAACGTATGAGTGGCCACGTAAGTGGTCCCGACAGTCGGGATACCAGTTACTTTGGAATAAGGCTGGGCATCTCAGACATATTCTGAGTCATGGTCACCTTTGTGCTCATACGGCAAAGACTACCAAATCCACCGGTTTGTCCCTCAACCGTTAGGGGTAAAACTCAATGGGACTCGGGGCAAGTAAGGCTAGCAACCTGCTTCCCCGATACTTTAAATATGATGCTGGCAACAATCAGAGCAAAATGCCTCGGACCTTTGGAGGTGACGGAGTCCCACCTCTAACTGACAAACCCGGGTCTCCTAAGATACGACTTGGCAAACAAATGGTAACGAGATGAGGAGCTATTAATATCAATGGGGGCTACCGTGGGAAGAAGGTAGAGCTGGCAGAGGCTGCAAGTAAGATGGGGCTGGATGTTTTAGCTGTTAGTGACATTCGGGTAAGGAGTGAGAAAGAAGAGGAAGTGGGAGAATACAAGGTCTACCTGCCAGGAGTCAAAGCAGGAATAGCACAATGGGGTGTAGGGATTTACATCAGGAAAGAAATGGAACCCAGCGTAGTTGCAGTAAGGTATGTAAACAAACGACTGATGTGGATAGATTTGACAGTGTCTAGCAAGAAAATTAGGATTGTGTCAGTATATTCGCATTGTGAAGGGACAGATCAAGATAAGATGGATAGTTTTTATGAGGCACTCACTGATGTAGTTGTTAGAGTAAAGGACAAGGACAGTGTTCTGCTCATGAGTGATTTTAATGCCAGGATTGGAAATCGAACAGAAGGGTATGAAAAGGTTATGGGTAAATTTGGAGAGGATATGGAGGCCAACAGGAACGGGAAACAACTCTTGGATTTCTGTGCCAGTATGGGCTTAGTAATCACAAATTCCTTTTTTAAACATAAGAACATTCACCGGTATACTTGGGAAGGCAGGGGAACCAGATCTGTCATTGACTATATAATAACAGATCAGGAATTCAGGAAGGCTGTGAGGGACACACGTGTATTCAGGGGATTCTTTGATGACACTGATCATTATTTAATCTGCAGTGAAATTGGGATTGTGAGGCCGAAAGTGCAGGAGGTCAGGTCCATATGTAGGAGGATAAGAGTGGAGAAACTTCAGGATAAGGAAATCAGGCTCAAGTACATAACAGCGATCTCAGAAAGGTACCAGTTAGTTGAATGTAGTCAATTACAGTCATTGGAAAAGGAATGGACAAGGTACAGGGACACAGTACTAGAAGTGGCTAAAGAAAGTCTTGGAACAGTAGTGTGTAAAAGTAGGATGAAGCAAACAGCTTGGTGGAATGACACAGTCAAGGCAGCCTATAAAAGGAAAAAGAAGGCGTATCAAAAATGGCTACATACTAGAACTCATGTAGACAGAGAAAGTTATGTTGAAGAAAGAAACAAAGCCAAACAGATAATTGCAGCATCCAAGAAGAAATATTGGGAAGACTTTGGAAACAGGTTGGAGACTATGGGTCAAGCTGCTGGAAAACCATTCTGGAGTGTAATTAGCAGTCTTCGAAAGGGAGGTAAGAAGGAAATGACAAGTATTTTGGACAGATCAGGAAAACTGCTGGTGAATCCTGTGGATGCCTTGGGCAGATGGAGGGAATATTTTGAAGAGTTGCTCAATGTAGGTGAAAATACGATCAGCAATGTTTCAGATTTTGAGGTAGAATGGGATAGAAATGAGGATGGAAATAAAATCACATTTGAGGAAGTGGAGAAAATGATCAATAGATTGCAGTGCAATAAAGCAGCTGGGGTGGATGAAATTAAGTCAGAACTAATCAAATACAGTGGAACGTCGGGTGTTAAATGGCTACACAGGATAATTGAAATGGCCTGGGAGTCGGGACAGGTTCCATCAGACTGGACAAAAGCAGTAACCACACCAATCTTTAAACATGGAAACAGAAAAGATTGTAACAGCTACAGAGGTATCTCTTTAATCAGAGTTGTGGGTAAAATATTCTCAGGTATTGTTGAAAGGAAAGTGTGAGTATTAGTTGAGGACCAATTGGATGAAAATCAGTGTGGGTTTAGGCCTCTTAGAGGTTGTCAGGACCAGATCTTTAGCTTACGGCAAATAATGGAGAAGTGTTATGAGTGGAACAGGGAACTGTATCTATGCTTTATAGATCTAGAAAAGGCATATGACCAGGTTCCTAGAAGAAAGTTATTGTCTGTTCTACGAGATTATGGAATAGGAGGCAAACTTTTGCAAACAATTAAAGGTCTTTACATAGATAGTCAGGCAGCAGTTAGAGTTGACGGTAAATTGAGTTCATGGTTCAGAGTAGTTTCAGGGGTAAGACAAGGCTGCAACCTGTCTCCACTGTTGTTCATATTATTTATGGATCATATGTTGAAAACAATAGACTGGCTGGGTGAGATCAAGATATGTGAACACAAAATAAGCAGTCTTGCATATGCAGATGACTTAGTTGTGACGGCAGATTCTATTGAAAGTTTGCAAAGTAATATTTCAGAGCTAGATCAGAAATGTAAGGACTATGGTATGAAGATTAGCATCTCCAAAACGAAAGTAATGTCAGTGGGAAAGAAATATAAACGGATTGAGTGCCAAATAGGAGGAACAAAGTTAGAACAGGTGGACAGTTTCAAGTACTTAGGATGCATATTCTCACTGGATGGCAACATAGTGAAAGAACTGGAAGCGAGGTGTAGCAAAGCTAATGCAGTGAGTGCTCAGCTAAGATCTAATCTCTTCTGCAAGAAGGAAGTCAGTACCAAGACTAAGTTATCTGTGCACCGTTCAATCTTTCGACCAACTTTGTTGTATGGGAGTGAAACCTGGGTGGATTCAGTTTACCTTATCAACAAGGTTGAGGTTATGGATATGAAAGTAGCTAGGATGATTGCAGGTACTAGTAGAGGGGAACAATGGCAGGAGGGTGTCCACAATGAGGAAATCAAAGAAAAACTGGGAATGAACTCTATAGATGTAGCAGTCAGGATGAACAGGCTTAGATGGTGGGGTCATGTTACACCCATGGGAGAAGCAAGGTTACCCAAGAGACTCATGGGTTCAGCAGTAGAGGGTAGGAGGAGTCGGGGCAGACCAAGGAGAAGGTACCTGGATTCGGTTAAGAATGATTTTGAAGTAATAGGTTTAACATCAGAAGAGGCACCAGTGTTAGCACTGAATAGGGGATCATGGAGGAATTTTATAAGGGGGCTATGCTCCACACTGAACGCTGAAAGGCATAATCAATCTTAAATGATGATGATGATCCTCTGCTGCCTTCACTACTTCATCTCTCATAGCTACCCATTCTTCCTCTACTTTATTTCTTTCCCCCATTCCTGTCAATTGTTCCATTATGCTCCCCCTGAAACTCTGTATAACCTCTGTTTCTTTCAGTTTACCCAGGTCCCATCTCCTTAAATTCCCACCTTTTTGCAGTTTCTTCAGTTTTAAGCTAGAGTTCATAACCAATAGATTGTAGTCAGAGTCCACATCTGCCCCTGGAAATGTCTTACAATTTAAAACCTGGTTCCTAAATCTCTGTCTTACCATTATATAATCTATCTGATACCTTCTAGTTTCTCCAGGATTCTTCCATGTACACAACCTTCTTTCATGATTCTTGAACCAAGTGTTACCTATGATCAAGTTATGCTCTGTGCAAAAGTCTACCAGATGGCTTCCTCCTTCATTTCTTAGCCCCAATCCATATTCACCTACTATGTTTCCTTCTTTCCCTTTTCCTACTCTCGAATTCCAGTCACCCATGACTATTAAATTTTCATCTCCCTCCACTACCTGAATAATTTCTATTATCTCATCATACATTTCATCAATTTCTTCATCATCTGCAGAGCTAATTGGCATATAAACTTGTACTACTGTAGTAGGTGTGGGCTTCGTGTCTATTTTGGCCACAATAATGTGTTCACTAAGCTGTTTGTAGTAGCTTACCCATACTCCTATTTTTTATTCATTATTAAACCTACACCTGCATTACCCCTATTTGATTTTGTATTTATAACCCTGTATTCACCTGACCAAAAGTCTTGTTCGTCCTGCCACCGAACTTCACTAATTCCCACTATATCTAACTTTAACCTATCCATTTCACTTTTTAAATTTTCTAACCTACCTGCCCGATGAAGGGATCTGACATTCCACACTGCAATCCATAGAACGCCAGTTTTCTTTTTCCTGATAATGATGTCCTCTTGAGTAGTCCCGGCCCGGAGATCTGAATGGGTGACTATTTTACCTCTGGAATATTTTACCCAGGAGGCCACCATCATCATTTAACCATACAGTAAAGCTGCATGCCCTCGGGAAAAATTACGGCTGTAGTTTCCCCTTGCTTTCAGCCATTCGCAGTACCAGCACAGCAAGGCCGTTTTGGTTAGTGTTACAAGGCCAGATCAGTCAATCATCCAGACTGTTGCCCCTGCAACTACTGAAAATTCTGCTGCCCCTCTTCAGGAACCACACGTTTGTCTGGCCTCTCAGCAGATACCCCTCCGTTGTGGTTGCACCTACGGTACGGCCATCTATATCGCTGAGGCACGCAAGCCTCCCCACCAACGGCAAGGTCCATGGTTCATGGGGGGAGGGAGGGGGGGTAGTTAATGCATAGGATTTTTAAAAATAAAAGGAAAATATTTGAAGAAGAATTAATTAAATGAAAAGAGTCTGTCGATGGGAAGCTGGTAGATGTAGTCAGTAAAATCGGAGGGAAAATGGAACAAAATTCACCACAAAGTCACCAATGCAAGCAGTAATGTTGATGCATGTCAGAGTAGCATATCAGTTGTAGTAATAAACTGTTTGAATTACAAGAGAGCTTAGTTACTAGGAGTATTGTTAGTACTTGTGGCAATGTATAGGAAAACGTAAATACGGAAATTTTCCAGGAGGCAATACATTAAATCCTGTTGGTTTTATTTACAAGTATAAAGATTGTATCTGGAGTACCTGAAGCCTTTAAAATCAAATTTGTGAATAATTTTTGGATGAAGAAGCATTATCTTTATTTATATTATCATAGATATGACTTTCAATGAGTTTGAAAAATGTTTTTTAAAAGAGTTTGGGTCAGAGACTAAGCACCCTAGAATAAAAAGTGAATTCCTAAATTGGTGTAATTTAAGAGAAGGTAGTGGCTGGATGAGGGATTTCTGCGAACAATAGTTAAAAACATTCGAACATTTGGATAAGCAACTTGAAGAATGGATTCAAATTAATGCTTTAAACAGCAGGTTAATGAACAAAGTCCTGTGGGGATTAATATATGGATCAGGCATTTCTATTGAACAGTTTCTAAATTATGTAGACAAATTAGACAAGGCATGGGAGAGAAATGAAAGACAAAGAGACAGACAAAGGGAATATGGTCACTGCTAGGATAGGGGGTGGTCTCAAAATTACAATGGGCAAAGGTAGAGGACAAGAGAGCCAGGAAATCATAGAAATGATTATCAGTGGACTTATAATGGGAGTAAAAACTTTTGAATGACAGGAATAGAAATGAAAATAAGGAACATAAATAGAGAGGTAGGGTGTGGGAAGAAAATAACAGGACAAAAGATAAAAGGAATGATTAGGGAAACTGAGGGGCACACCATTGGGAGCCTGTCAGTTTATGACAAGAAAAATGCACAGCAATTAAGCTAATAGTTGTAGAAGAGGGGGAAGAAATGATTTGCAAACAAGATTCCACCAAGGAAGAAATGGAAGAACATGTCAGACTAACAGAATTAATTTTGACAAGAAACTCTGGGAAGCCATACCAAGTGAAATGAAAGACGAAAAAGGCAAAAATCAGAATAGAGAAATAGAACTGGATGAGGATGTTTTGACAAACCTTTTTGATAAATCTAGTAGGCAGTCTGTGTCAGCAGAAGAGTGTGTAATAATAATTACAATGAATATCCTGAACTTGAATGTGTTGAAACTGAGGATCATCTACTGAATGGGAAAGAAAGCAAATAGTTGGTAGTTGTGAGGAGTATATTGAGATTATTAGTGTTGTTTCTACTGAGGATAATGAAGAGATGTAGACAGACAGTTGCATTATAGATGGCAGTGTCAATAGTGACATTTCTGATTCTGAAGAATAGGAAGGTGTTTTTCTTTGTGAAGAATTAGATTGGATGATTAATGATGAAGTTAAGAAGGAATAAACAGTAAGAAATGCTACTGGAGACACAACCATATGAGGTAGGGAAAGACAAGAGAATGCTATGGAAGTTCGCCATAATCAGGTCACACCTGAAGACACCAGTGAAATAATGTCCACTGGTAATGATGTAAAAAGCAAAGTGAACTTATTGAAGGTAAGATACTGAAGGTAACATGGGAGCATTTTAATTATATGGGAAGTGGTGGTCAGATAGATGGTGTACTAAAGGAGCTTTATCAGATTTTGCATCTAGAGTGGGTGTTGGATGGATTTTAAAACAAATAAAAAATTAATAGGCTGTAAGGTGCCTTTTGGTGCTTTGCAACTGTTAGTAGAAGAAGAGTTAAAGAAGAATGGAAAGATATGGGATTTAAGGAAAGAGAAAATGATTTGTTAGATGAAGCTGAGAATAACAGTCAAAGTGATGTGCAAGGGAGTCCATACATTTGTGTATAAAATGAAATGCCTGTAATTGGAATCTCAGGAAAGTTAAGGGATAAGAGAGTGGAAAATTTTGTTGAGTTTCCAGTAACTGGGATTAAATACAAAGGTGTATTGTACTGTATTTATATTCATCTCAGTATAGAGGTAGAGATCTTTTGGATAGGGTGGACAGCAATGTGCGGCTGTTTGCTGATGATGTTATGGTGTACGGGAAGGTGTCTGTAGAAGGAGTGACTGTAGAAGGATATAAGATGACTTCGACAGGATTTGTAATTAGTGTAAAGAATGGCAGCTAACTCTAAATATAGATAAATGTAAATTAATGCAGATGAATAGGAAAAAGAATCCTGTAATGTTTGAATACTCCATTAGTAGTGTAGTGTTTGACACAGTCACATCGATTAAATATTTCGGCGTAACATTGCAGAGGGATATGAAGTGGGACAAACATGTAATGGCAATTGTGGGGAAGGCGGATAGTCGTCTTCTGTTCATTGGAAGAATTTTGGGAAGATGTGGTTCATCTGTAAAGGAGACTGCTTATAAAACACTAATACAACCTATTCTTGAGTACTGCTTGAGCGTTTGGGATTCCTATCAGGTCGGATTGAGGGAGGACATAGAAGCAATTCAGAGGCGGGCAGCTAGATTTGTTACTGGTAGGTTTGATCATCACGTTTACGGAAATGCTTCAGAAACTCGGGTGGAAGTCTCTGAAGGAAAGGAGGCGTTCTTTTTGTGAATCGCTACTGAGGGAATAGAGAGAACTAGCATTTGAGGCTGACTGCAGTACAATTTTACTGCCACCAACTTATATTCCGTGGAAAGACCACAAAGATAAGATAAGAGAAATTAGGGCTTGTACAGAAGCATATAGGCAGTCATTTTTCGCTCATTCTGTTTGGGAGTGCAACAGGGAGAGATGATGCTAGTTGTGGTACGAGGTACCCTCCGCCATGCACCGTATGGTGGATTGTGGAGTATGTATCTAGATGTAGATATAGATGAGACATGTCAGTTTTTGGCTTATGATATACATAGTTACATAATGTCTTACTAATTTTATGTTGAACACATTAATAAACTGTTTTTCTCATGATATACAATACTTAGTGTCTAAATTTTCAGACATTATTTTATTTGGGGAGATATAGTAAGTTGGTGAAAAAGCAAGTTTTATCATCATCTTTTGTATGAGGTAGCTTAGTGATAGAAGACCTGAATGAAAATTTGTTTTTGGCAATGCACTGGATTGTAAAAGTAAAAGTTGACTTCAATTGGGGTGACATGATGTTATTATTCACAGATCCAAAAAGGGAAATTTGCTCTGAAACAAATATAGTAATTATAAATAACAATAACAGTGGTAGCCAAATCAGGTTGGTGGCATAGTTGGATGAAAGGGGTTATTATGTTGAACATTAGAGTCTTATGATGATGATATGGTAAATGAATCATATAGGCAATTGATAGCACATAATTATAGAGATGCATTGGGCGGGGGGACTCTCTGTTATGTGTCATGCATGTGGAAAATGCAAGGGCCCAAACCATGTTATATTTACTTCCAGAATTTCATGTTTCTGATGACATATTTTCTCATATTGATCTTTGTGTCTGTCTTATTCAAATGTATCCACTAATAGTTATGTGTATATCTATCTTACATGTTCAGTTGTGCATAAGCTACTAAGAGTACAAAGTGGGATAAAGCAATACCAGAGTAAGTTTGGAGAAGATAAGAACAAAATATTTACTTATTTTGTAAGACTACACAGAGAAATTCTATGTGTGAAAGTTTTTATCATTTGATTTAATTTGTAAGACTACACAAAGAAATTCTATGTGTGAAAGTTTTTATCATTTGATGTTATTTGTTATACTTATGAAACCTCGCACATATGTCATATTATGATTAACCAAGTGTTCAACTTCTTTTGTAAATGTTGGAAATCTTATGCATTTGGAGAGATCCACCCATAAAAACAGTTGTTACATAGACAAGATGTTTTTGATGTCAAGTTGTTTATGTTTTTTAGAGTCATGAATTAGTTATAATGAGTCTACTGGTGATTGGTGAGTTGAGTTGGTGCAAAACAACCAAAATGCAGAAAGTAATACACAAATAAATGTGAAACGTCATTCTCACTTTAGTGGATATGTTGTTGTTCTACCTAAGAACACTGTCATTTGTTGCTCAAACAGTACATCCACATGGAAAACAAGATACAATACAATTAGCAATACACAAGTGGCTGGTGGGGACTAGCATGCTGGTCCATATAGACATTAATTCCAACAGGGACATAGACGGCAGGCTGCACATGCAACTGCTGTCATATTAGCAGGCCTGTTGGCATCCAGTGGCCAAATCAAGCACAAACTTCACATACAAACGGTGAAATGGTGCACACACAAAATAGATACAGCACTCCTCTTCTTTGTGCAGAAGTGAGCACTGTGCTCACCTTCATTTCTTGTGTGGACAAAATAGTGTGGCAAGTCATGGAACATGGTGCCACCAGCAGAGGAGACAATTGCAAAAATGTCAGCACTCCTCTTTCTTTGTGCAGAAGTTAGCACTGTGCTCACCTTCATTTCTTGTGTGGACAAAATAGTGTGGCAAGTCATGGAACATGGTGCCACCAGTGTGTAGGTTCGGAAGTGGTATGACCAAGAATAGGTGTGGCACCGCATCCCTGTGAGAGACCACAAAGTTGAACAGGTGATGCTGGCACAGCTTTTGTTTCCACATCTGAGTCTAAACCCAGTGTGGTGGCAGTGGAATAGGTGACACCGGCCATGATGGAGGCAGCAGTGGCAGAGTGTCAGCTACATCATGGAAGCTGGCGTCCTGTCATGGCCACCGACCATTGAAGGGGGCATCCGCAGCAGAGGAGACAATCGCAAAAATGTCAGCAATGGTGGGGAATAGTGACAGAGGTGAGGGCACTGGCCATGGTGTAGAAAATGGCCCAGCTGATGGAGGATGCAGTGGCGGTAGATCCACTCTCGGCACGCTGCTGTCCATTAAATGTCATAGCTGGTTGATATATTGTGATCCTCTCCCCCCAGCCTTGTGGACAACACAAAGGCATTGGCCAAGGGTACTCTCAATTACTGCCAGCACCCATTTCAGCCAGAGGTCAGATTCATGTACCAGGCTGGAGACATTGTGGTGTCAGTGTCTGTGGATTGCTTGGTGCTGGCCAAAGCAGATGTAGCAGAATCCAGGGCTGATAGCCATGCGACAACTCTGTCGCACTTTTATCATCATCAGGGATGAAACTTTAAGAACTGAGGAACTGATCAAAAGCTACTTCCTGTAACACATCCAAAATTTAGTTTTTCATCTGAGCCCTAAGTGTCTGTACGAGTTATTCTGTTTTCTCATTCGACTGAGGGTTAAAAAATGAGGTGTGACATATGAACACCACTTATTTTATAAAAATCTTAAATGTGTGCGGAAGACCTTTCATTGCAAAAAATTTTGACAAAGGCTCAAACAATTGCCACCGCAGAAGTAGACAGACAATGGACCACATATGGAAACTTAGAAGAAGCATTAATTGCAATAAGGCAGTAGAAATTAAAAACAGGTCCCACAAAATCAAAATGAATTTCTTCCCAGGGCTGCTGTGGACAAAGAAGCATGGGGAGCCACATGATGGATGGCATACCGTGGGCAGGTTTCAACAACTTGTGCTATTTCCCCATCAATGCCTGGACAAAAAATATGTCTGTATGCTAACACTTTTGTTTGTGACACACCCAGTGGTCAACATGTAATAAACACATAACCTCACGCCAAAGGGAGGACAGGACTACAACCCATGGAGTGGTGTCCTCTGTAGCTCATAGCAGCATTCTATCCCAAACAGAAAGATGATTCTGTAATGCAAAATAATTTCACAAAGGATTAGAAGCACAGCCAAGAGGTTTGTCTAGCCAGATGTGTTGCATGAAAGAAACAGCTTTACTTAAAACAGATCTGCAGCTACTTTCACTGCAATTTTAGTGCTACTAATAGGGAAACCATCAGCAACATTTTCAGCTTGCAGGTCTTATTGAAAACAAAAGCAATTCCTCTTTATCAAACTCAGGATCCAGATCAATAGGCAAAAGCTATAAGACATTAGGCATGTTGTGCTGTAGGTTGAATATGTGTCTCATAATTGTATAAGGGTAATCCCAAAAGTAAGGTCCCCTATTTTTTTATAAGTACATAGACCTGTTTATTTCTACAATGGTTTACATAAGTTTACAGCTTGAACATTTAGCTATCTTTCGACATAATCACCATTTCAGTCGATACATTTTTTTAGATGCTGTGGCAGCTTTTGTATGCTCATGTCATACCAGCTCACCTCCATGCTGTTCAGAAAGTTATGAACCTCTTCTTTCACCTTGTTGTCGGAGCTGAATCTCTGGGACACAATTTATGCTGACAGGTACTGTGAGACTCTGTAAAAACTCAAACAGACAATTCAGAACTGGAGAAGAGGAATGTTGAGCAAGGGCATACACATTCTCCATGACAACACTTGCCCACACATCGCTTGGCAAACCATTACTCTCCTGCAACAGTTTCAGAGGAAGGAAGAGGTTCATAACTTCCTGAACAGCATGGTGGTGAGCAGGTACGACTTGGGCATACAAAAACTGCCACAGCATCTACAAAAACGCATTGACAGAAATTGTGATTATTTTGAAAAATAGCTAAGAGTTCAATCTGTAAACTGATAAAAACCATTGTAGAAATAAACAAGTCTATGTACTTTTTAAAAAATAAGAGACCTTGCTTTTGGGATTACCCTTGTATCATGACATGAAAAAACCCCATTGCTGTCATGATACTGCTGTAAGTGATGTGCAGCTTTGTCTGGCAGGGACGCCACAGTTTTAAAAAGAAACACAGTGGCTTGTGGTCTGTGATCAGATGAAACTTACATCCTTATAAAAAAACGTGAATTTTTTTAAAGCATATGCTATGACCAAAGCTTCTTTCTCTATCTGAAACCAATCCTGTTGCACTGAATTTAAGGATTTAGGGGCTTAAGCAGTAGGGCATTCAGATCTGCCTTCAAACTTACAAACAAGGACAGTGCCAAGGAAAAACTTGGAAGCATCCGATGGTAACACAAGGTGATAGTCCAGCTGAAAAGTGACCAAACAAGGGGCTGGCTGCAGCTTGGATTTCAATAACTTCAATTCCTAGTCACAAGCTAGAGACCAGTGGAAAGGAACATCTTCCCATAATAAAGCATGTCTGGTTGTGTCATAGTAGTAATATCCAGTATGAATTTGTGGTAGTATGCAATTTTGCCTAAAAATGCCTGTAATTCCTTGACAGATGGGGCATGTGGCAACATGGCAATAGCATTGTGCTCTTTTGTTGGGAAGTAAATTATGGTAAATAAAGAAAGATTAATTATAGTGCATAATGTGTATACTAGTCACCTATAGCATTGACCCCAACATGACCTGTTACGGAATTTCTTTTTTATTCTGAGCCATAATTATGCTCCGACGTTATGGCGATACCACCAGCCACTGTTAACACAGAAGATTAAGGATTGTCAGCAACTGTTTCCTCCCTACAATCTCCTACTGTTCCTGAATTACACACTGCTTCTTCTGGCAACACCTTGAGATGGTAATGTAAAGTTATTGCCTTTTTGACCTGATAGACTGCAATTATGGTTCACACAAATGGATACCATTTTTCAACTGTACAACATTACTTCAGACATGGACCAATTCATCATTATCATTTTTACAGGTAGACAGTAGCACAAAGAAGACACAAGAGATAACCAAACAAAAGACATAACACAAAATATAATGTTCAACTTCTTGGTCATTGACTATTGGCTTCTATTTATTTAGGACCATTCACTGTAATTTCACATAACACCAAAATCTTCATAGCTGAAGAAAAAGGAAAACATGTCACAGTTTCAGTTGACCACCTGGAACAGGCGTTTACTGGGTTACCACAGCCTCCCTCCCCCCCTCCCCTCCTCGGTGTGTGGGTCCTCTGGCCAATCCTCCTCAGCCTCTCATGCCAGATATGGCCCCCCCTCACCTCCACTCCAGCCCCTCAGACCTTCTGGTAGATATATCGAGTGCAACTATGTTGAGGTCCAGGGTACTCCATATTTCCAGTGACAGTGACTCGTTTGTTCAAGCTTAGTTCTCCAAAATGAGGGGTGGGGACTAAAGTGGTGAGTGAAATAGCCAACGGCCAGGAAGTTGAACATTATATTGTGTGTTATATCTTTTATTTGACTATCTTTTGTATTTTCTTTGCACTACTGTATAGATGCAAAGAATGTGTCTGTGTTGTACTCTTTTGTTAGAAAGTAAATTGTGGTAAATAATGGAGGATTCATTAAAGTGCATACTGACAAAGTATGCTTGTAGGGCACACTGAATACTGAACATAGCTCTCAGGAACTCTACTGATTCTAATATCAAGGAGAAATTAAACAGCTTCTGTGTGGTGCTGTTCTTACTCCTGAAATCATCTGCCAACATGATTCTGATTGTGATCACCTGAGAAACCTTGTGATTCTTGCTGACAGTCACAGGCATGGGATCACTTCTTGGGTAAATGAAGTGGCAGAAACTGTGAAAGCAACATGTTTCAGCAAGCCTGAGGCATTGCTGTGTCAAGTAACAAAGTTCATTCATTCAGTGGAAATTGGTGAGTTATTATTGAAAGGTTATTTTGTACTACTTGGTGCCTTAAATGATGTGAATCAGAATGAAACTTCAGTGGACTACCAAGAACTAAAGGAAACCCTCAGTTACCTGGGACACACAAATGTTATATATGTAAAAATTACAGAGTGGTGTGATTTACCATCTTGGTCATGTGTGAACAAAGAGATCAATGCTGCAAATAAATAGCTCTCAATCGTATTATGTCAGTTAACTGGACAGAATTTTCTGGACATCAGAAGTATTGACCAAAGATTCCATGCCACACATGGCCTTCATTTGAATGGCCTTGGAAAAAAGTTCATAACTCAAAAAGTAATTGAAACAATGACATAATAATTCTCTCATGTCAGATGCAAGAAAAGTTATAAATTGCTGTACCTCCCATTACTAAAAACAGAAAGAGTGATTGATTGCCACTGTAGCATATTCCTGTAGTAGTTAACACTCAAAGAAAGCCTTTTTTAGACTAGAGGATAGGGAAAGTTCCAGAGGAAATGTTGTACCCTTTAACGGGAGGTTTACTACCTTTTGGTTCAAAATATCGATTTTTTTTAAATTGCATTTTTGGATCCATAAAAGTGTTTAGAATTCACCCCTGAAACGATTTTTGCAAATACACAATGGAAATGTTTGTTATTCGCTGTTGAACAAGAAAATACACCTGCCTGAAATCGGCTTTTTTCATGAACACGTTCTTTTAAGGAATTTCGACTTTGTAGCCGCGAAAAAATAATTCTATGTGCTTGCCCATGACTAAAACTGATAAAGTGATCAGGCAGCTTACAACGTACTATGGCTTGTCAATCTGATGGCATTCCATTTCGGTGGAACAAATGAAGAGGGCAATTTGGCAAAGTATTTCCACAAGTGTTCGACGGATGACCACCCACAACACCAAAATTGTCTGGTTGGGGAAACTAGTTGGTGCAAGTGGCGCATTGCAGAGGCTACCAGACATCTGGATGCTCTCCAAAGAAGTTCAAACAGTGATTCATCCGATCTACGAGGGCCCTTTGGAGGACAAGATATTGTACCGGTGCTCGGGAGGAAACACAGAAAATTCAAATGAAAGCGTGTGTTTGGAAATTAGCTCCCAAGCATTTGCTTTCTGGTGTGAAGACTGTGGAGACTGCGACTTTCCTGGCAGTGAGCAGCTTGGACGGAGGGTATTCAGCAATTCTGAAGACCATGACAACGATGGACGTCACCCTGGGACTCTACTCGACGCAGTTCGCCAAGCATTCGGACGACCACCGGATTCAAGCGGCCGAAAACCATTTGGCACCGGCAGTACGAGCGGCTCTGGAGCAGTGCTGGATGGACCAGATCGAGCAGAACGCCCTCTATGAGGGAGAGGAAGCATTAGTTTATGGACCCGGAATAGCAAAAATTGTTCAAATGGCTCTGAGCACTATGGGACTTAACTTCTGAGGTCAACAGTCCCCCAGAACTTAGAACTATTTAAACCTAACTAACCTAAGGTCATCACACACATCCATGCCCGAGGTAGGTTTCGAACGCGCGGCTCCAAACTGTAGCGCCTAGAACAGCGCGGCCACTCCGACCGGTCGGAATAGCAGATTGAACGTAAGTTGCATAATATTACATTTATATGTAGTCAAAACTTCAAACGCGTTTTTCTCGAAATGGCTTTTTTTGTCGCACGGTATGGTAACTTCAAATCTATTGAACCGATTGGCAAGATTCTTTGTCTAGGAGTTGTACCACTTTTATTCCGATCCAAGAACTATAAATATTTTTACTTGGCAAACGAAGACGAAAAATCGATGAAAAAACCCTACTTTTTTCAAATGGCTGCCATTTTGTTTCCTATGGTCCAAATAACATAAGCGAGTAGTAGTGGGCAGGAAATCACGTATTTGTTGTAAATCACTGTGATTGAGAAGTCACAGATATCACAATAACAACATTACAAAATCTAACTGCGATTTCAGTCGCAGTTAGCAGTCGCAAGTAGCATTTCACATTAAACGCCGTGAGCCATCTGTTGGCCGAATTCCATACTGCTTTCTGCGATTTCAGTGCCAAATCGCAACTAAGAGTCGCAAGTAGCAACTAAAAAGTGCAGTTAGCAGTGCCATCTGTTGAGCAAAGCTCATACTATGCTATTCGCTACAGAGTCAAACTGCGATTTCCGTGACAAATCGCAACTAAGAGTCACAAGTAGCAACTAAAAAGCGCAGTTAACATTCTTTTCCTAGTGCCATCTGTTGAACGACGTACGTACTTCGTTATGAGAGCCTTGTGCCTCACCAGATCGGTGTGCGGTGTGTGCATATGAAGGACTTATTTCATTAGTGGTTCAAGTCCATTTTTGTTCATTTTGAGATACGCAGTCGTAAAGTTAAATGAGCGCTGAAAAATCTACAGTTGAGATACCAGAAATATTCAAGCATATGGCTTCTTGCTAGAAATGAACCTTTATTAATGTTAATAACAATTTGTCCATTTTATTTGGACTCTTGAGCTCCGTAGCCGTGGATAATGAAATGTCACTGAAAAAATACGGCAACCAGCCACTTTTTAATGCGTTTTTTTTTTAATTTACGCCAATATGCATTTGCACCCATCTTCAGCTGGCGAATTACATGGATCTTCAGTTACTACAGTAGTACAATCTCGACAGCAGTTTGGATGCTGCAGCAGGCCTGTGCAAAAGCAACGACTCCAATCATTTACTTCACGAGATGCAATTCTACGGACGGATGACATTGGATTTCGCTGAATAATTCCAGAAACTGTGGCGATATTTTCAGGCGTAACTGCGGTTTGCTTGCGGTCAATATGCCCCACTAGATCATCAGTTAGGCTGCCTGTTCGTTGAAATTTTGTGAAGAGTGTACAAATGTTTTTCGCATCAGGTCCTTTTTGAACATTAAATCGTGCTTGAAAACTTCGCCTTGTTGCCGTAAGACTCTCTTCTAACCTGTGGTACTCTAGCACCAGAAAAACGCGTTGTTCAATGGAGTACATGGTTTTAATCTCTTCCTTCGGTACGCTAACCTCCTTTCACGTTTCAATAGTGGAACTCTGGGCTTCGGATCACTATTTATACTAGGCATTACGTATGGCGATTACAGCACCATCTGTTAGCAGCTTTTGTAACTATTATTTCAAACTGCTGTATAAATTTCTTACAGCTTTCACAATAAACATACCTTTTACTGCATTCCTGTATCGATATTTGTTTTCGAGATATTTAATTTTGAAATCAGAGAGTCCTTTTTTGGACACCCTGTATAACACATCCTGAGAAAAAATTCTCAAAGAACATGGTTTTTTGAGCCAAAGATAGTAAACCTCTCCTTAATAATAATTTAGCTTATGTCAAATCTAACATCAAGAAACCTGTCAGAAGTGCAATAGATTATCTGAATAGCTTAAAAACATTTCACCAGAATATAAGAAGTCTTTTAAGTAAAGAAGAAGAACTACTGGTTTCTCTTCAAGGCACAGTTGACATTGGTGAAACTATTGCTAATGTGCTCTACCTAACTGAACATCACTTGGAAGCTACAGAAATAAATAAAATACTTTTAAATAGTTATAGAATTGTTTCTTGCTACTGCAAGTTCAACTTAAGGCAAGGTGGGTTGACATTTTATATGTATAATACTTTTGAATCACAAATGATACATGTAGCTCAATACTGTAATCAACAACATTTTGAATGCTGTGCTGTCAAATTAGAACTGCAAACCCAGTTCCTCATAATAACTACACTTTACACTGCACCTATGGCTAACATTAAAAAGTTCCTCTTGCAGCTAGAATTAGTTCTTGCAAAACTTTATAGGAATAATAGTCAGATTATAGTATTTGGCGATTTTAACATTAATTTTCTTTTAAATAACAGAAATCATAAACAACTGGAATCATTGTTCTCAACTTTCAACCTACTCCTGATGGGTTCATTCCCAACAAGATTATATGGGTACAGAAAGACCTTGATTGATAATCTGTTCCTAGACCCCACAAATTTTAATGATGTAAAGACACAAGCCATAATAAATGGTCTGTCTGATCATGATGGTAAAAAAAATGTAAAACAAATGTAAAACTCGAAGTTGAAAAAAGTAAATGATCACACACAAGTTGAAAATGTTAGATAAATAAATACAGAATCAAATAGCTGGTTTAGAAACAGTTTACACCATGAATAATGGGAGGAAGTCTACCAGACAGTTACAATGAATGAAAATTCCTGGGACTTATTTCTCAAACATTTGAGGCCTGCTTCCGCCAGAGACAGTTTAAAAAGAAATCAGTCTATTGTGGAAAGAAAGAATGGATAACAGATATCATGTGCCAAAAAGAGAGACCTACATATAGAACGAAGGGCTCGTAAAACCTAGCAGTGAGACTACATTACAGAAAAAAATACTGTATAATTCTAACAAGTGTAATCAGGAACGCCAAACAAGTGCATTATGCAGAAAAGCTCAGCAAGTCAAACAGTAAAGTAAAAATCATGTGGAACATCATAATAAGGGAGACAAATAGGAACATAAAATCAGAACAAGCATGGACTCCGCAGTACTCTGGTAGGGGATCAGATAACAATAATTAAAAAGTTGCAGCCTCTGATTTTAATAACTTTTTCGTACTGTAACTGAAAGAACAAGGAACCATAATCAATGGTCTCCCACAGAAGCCATAGAGCTACTAGATCACATGCAAACCACATCAAATACTGCACTTTAATTCAAAAGCACAGCTCCTACTTGAAAAAAATCATAACATTACTTAAAAGCTCTGGGTCTTCTGGATATGATGTAATATCAAACAGGAGTCTAAAATCATGTGCAGACTTAATCAATCACATATTATGCTATTTACATAACTTGTCAATGAAAACTGGAACACTTTCAGACAGACTGAAATGTCCAATCTGTAAGACCTTGATTGATAACTTGTTCCTAGACCCCAACAAATTTTAATTATGTAAAACCCCAAGCTATAATAAATAGTCTGTCTGATCATGATGGTCAACTGACAAACGTAAAACTCGAAGCCCATCCACAAAAGTGGGGCAGGAATATACTATCCTATCATTGGCCTACTCTTTACTGCCAGTGTTCTCAAAGGGGGTGTTTGAGAGAGTAGTTTATGATAGGATTCATGGTCATATGAGACAAAATGGCTTACTGACATCGCAGTTTGGGTGTCATAAGGGATTCTCCATAGAGAGAGCTATATTTAGCCAAACAGATGTAACTGATGATGAGTGTGGTTTCAGCTCTCTGAGACTGTAGACATGTGTGCAAGTTGTGTGTGTGTATGTATGTGTGTGTGTGTGTGTGTGTGTGTGTGTGTGTGTGTGTGTGTGTGTGTGTGTGTGTGTGTGTGTGTTTACTGCTGACAAAGCCTTAATGGCCGAAAGCTATAATTGTGTGAATCGTTTTGTTGTGCCCATTGCAAGGAAATGTAAGTTTTTCTCACCAGACATGATTCCCCTTTTTGAGGTAAAGCATCATCAGTGGTAGTAATTCCTGCTTGGTTTCCAGCCTACATCTGGAAATGCCATCAATATACACTAATATTTGTAGTCTAATTTTTCGCTGATTTGCAGAACTATGCATTTTTTATCTTTTACAAAGCAACTTTTTTGTATGCGTGTACGTGGAAGATCGTGCTTTACTAGTCATTGAACGCTTCATACATTGCCATTTTCAGAACCATCTACACTGGCTCAGGTAACAAAAGATTAATTATAATCACCCTGTATATAATGACAGATGTATTAGACCTTATCTGAAACAGCAATTACATGAGAAGATGATTCAATACTAATATTAAATATGGCAGAAAATGAAGCTCTATGCTTATCCAATTGTTCAGAGACTATCTTCTAGTGCAATATTATTGAGAAGAATTATTTCCTTGTTGACCATGTGCCACCAGATAGGGTAGGCGAGCGTAATATCAGTTATTTTATTTGTAATATGTATCCCCACTATAATTCTCAACGAAGGGCTATTGAAATGTCAAGGAACGTTCCACATAATTTCTTATGTTTATCGAGTGCTTTAATTACAAAAGCTAGATGTATTCTTCCCAAAGCCATGCTATGTATCATCTAAAACACTCCATTTTCCTACAAAATTTAATATTGTAGCTTTCATTACACTTTCTATTGCAAGGGGCATTTGGAAACGATTAACAATAGAAATTTAATGCACATGAATTAAATGGACATGAATCAATGTACATGGGATCTCTCAATATATCTCAGTGTACAATGGATCTCTCAATATACTCCCCACTGACATCAATACACCAGTGCCACTGTCCTGGCAACTTCATTACTGCATCATAGAACCATTGTTTTGGAGTACTAAGCCCCCACCCATGGACATTGGCTGCAATTCTTTGTTGTTGTCAAACCTCTTACCTCAGAGCATGCCCTTCATGGCATTAAATAAAGCACAATCAGAAGGAGTAAGATCTGGTCAATATGGTGGGTGTGGCACAACAACGAACCCCAGTGATATCAACTTTGCAAACATGCCCATTGCTTGCGTGGGGCCAAACATTATTGAGCTGCAGGATCACTAATTTTCACCGCGTTTCCTATTGGCTTTGCTGAAACCTGTGTCTAACGCAGGGATCTGCAAACTACAACCCATGGGCTGACACTGGCCTGCTAACACCAACAGTCCAGTGTGCGATAACAGATCAGACATGAATGGTATCTGGTGTATTGCAATTTTTTTTATTACAGTTGAACCTTACTTATTGAGCATCTCCCAAAACGAGTGATTTGCACAAAGAGTAGAAGAAAATGTAATCAACTGACTCACTTAACGTCCACATAAAGATCCTGATAAGTTTTATTTTTAGCAATCTTTAAAAATCATTTCAAAAATCGCCTTCTGGCTGGGATCGATCTCTTTGGGCTTTATAAATCAACAATAAGTCAAGTGTTCTCCTGTAAACTACTGCTCTGGAAAGTAGAAGCTCCAAAAATGCTGTATGCAGTCAACTGTATTGATCACAATGTGCCTCACACAATCGTTATCAGCCCTACCACTGCTTAGCACTGCTTGGGCTTCTGAGACAATGTTGCAAAATCTTTTCTTCACTGGTGCATGAGAAGCCTTGTAGAATCTGTTATGAATTCCAATTCTGATTTGATGTTATTAACTAACACGAATTCTTTCAAGATGCACATAATGCAGTAGCTAACCACACTACAAATTTAATTAACAATAATGTTGCGTTATTTTTGGGCAAATTTTGAGGTGCAGGCAAAAACAAATATTTTGAAACAACTTTAGTCTAAAATAGGATGTTCTGTACTATAAAGATTACAATACTGTGTTGTAAATCTGTTTCAGTACCTTATTTTTTGGGACAGAATGCACTGATCTATTCAACGTGGACTCCTACACAAAAAGTGTTTCACTTAACAAGTTAATTACAAGTACAATTCAGGAACAAATCATGTGCACTAATCTACGTGACACTGTAAATTATACAATTTACAATGCAAATGAATCATACAAAATACTTACAATAATCAGTTTTTATTTTCTGACTGATTAAGATACAAATTAACTGACATATATAATGTAAGTGAACATTTTAGCTGCAACTACTTATATTAGGTTTTCTGAAAATTTACCATACCTAAGTGACATACATAGGCAAGTAATGTAATTATGCATTGTAATTATGATTAATGAGATTTATGTATGAGGCGCTCTCAGTATGTAATGCAACACATTTTTTCTGAAAGCAGGTTGGTTTTATTCAGGGTTCTTTTGGCTAGAAAACCCTGTTTTTCAACATAATCTCCATTTAATGTGATAGCTTTATGACACATCACTGGAAGGGCCTGTATGATCGCATGGTACCACTGTACTAGTTGACATTAGAGCCAAAGTCTTGCCGCCTCAATAATCTCCCCATCATCCATGTACAGCTTCCCACAGAGTGCATCCTTCATTGGGCCAAATTGATGAATGTCGAGGTGTGAGATCTGGGCTGTAAGCTGGATGAGGATGAACACCTGAATGAAGTTTTGTGAGCTCCTCTTAGGTGCACAGACTTGTGTGAGGCCTGACGTTGTCACGGAGAAGAAGTTCATATGCATTTATATGGCGATGGAAATACTGCAGTGGTTTCTTTAATTTCCCGAGGGTGGCACACCTCAAAGTTGATTGTTGCACGATGAGGGAGGACATCAAACAGAACAATCCCTTCAGAGTCCCAGAAGACCGGCTGAGGTTAAGGTTTTGAACTTCTTCTTTGAATGAGAGGTGGTGTGGTGCCACTCCATGGATTGACGTACAATTTGCAGTTTTGAGTGATGAATCAATGTTTCACCACCTCTGATAATGTTCCACAAAAACTTGTTACTATCAGCCTTGTAATGTGCAAACAGTTCCACACAGATGATCCTTCATTGCTCTTTATGGTCTTCTGTTAGGCTGCAATAAACTCAGCAGCAAATACCTCTGAGTACCTCAAGAGGTGGACGAGTGTGTCAGCACTACCAGCAGAGACGTCCAGTTAAGCAGCACGGTGTTTGATGGTGATCTGTCACTCACCTTAAATCAGTGTTCCACATGCATTGCAGGCATCACAGCTGTGTGCAGCCGAACAGTATGTGGGAGACTGAATGGGTTTGCGCAACCTTGTTGCGATGCCGATGGACACCTCGCTCAACTCATCATGCTGCCTGGTCTTTGTAAACATTCTGCAAGCATCTAGGAATATCTACGATGCTCTGCTTCTCCACCAAAGCAAGCTAAAGGACACTTCTCTTCTTAAATGCACCTCCATTACAAACGACATTTTGAACTTTACTTACAGCGCCGCCACCTTCAGAACTTCATGAAACTATAGAGGCTGAAGTGGGAATATTCGACGATGTTCCATACAAATTCAGCTTTCTTTCACCCAAAACTGGCTGAGAAAAAAATGTGTTGCATCGCTTACAATTGTTTGCAGTTGCGGATCAACTTTACTACCGGAAATTCTCAGCACTAACTTCAAATGCTCGTCAGTTACTTTATATCAGTAAATATATTTTGTATAGTTCATTTTGGAGACAAGTGGGGCAGAATGCAGAAAAAAAGACACGAGCAAAACGTGTGAGTGCAAGACTGAAAAAATGTCAGAAATGATGAATTTAAATACCATCTATCTTTTTAAAATCACTTCATTGCAAATCAACCATTTCCAAGTTCTGCAGTGAGAGTTCCTTTATTGGCGAATAAAAAATCTTGAAATCCTTCCAATTGCATCAAAATCTGAAAAATGAGACCCAAAAAATTATTTTTAAAGCTCTCAGAGTTTCAGTTGCGAAATCTACCGGAAATAGAGTCTCTGATTGCTTACTGAACATTTGTCGTATTAAAACACGTGAAACTTTTTTGTTCAATAAAGACTGAAACAAAACAATTTCGTGTCGATTCGATTTAATAGAAGCATACAAATTAGGCAGTAGCTGATTTTCACCTTATAATTTTAAATTAAGGTTGCTGATAAATTTTTTAAAATCTGTATGAAGTGATAACTTCCATAACCATACATTGTCTTGTAACTCAGCTAAATGACGATTCGTTTCATTCAAGAAAATTTTGACTGTTGTTTGGAGCTCAAAAAACCAGGTCAGGGCTTTTCCACAGCTAAGCCAGCGTACTTATGTAAAATAAGGTCAGTCATTTTCTTCAATCTCTTCAATAAACTCGCAGAATCGATGGTGATTGTGAACATGGGCTCTTATATAATTAACATTGACATGACTGCCTTTAAAACTTCTGACATATCCAAGCACTTTGCGTGTACAGTTGATGAATGATGCAATATACGTTAATGGTTTTGATCCACCATCGGTTTCTACCGTCTTTCACACAAGAGCAAGGACCCTTTTGTTTTCCACACGCTTTTGCCACAATTAGTTGTGACACCTTAAGTTTTTCCACTGTAGACTGTTTTTATTAACGTAATTTTCTACTCCTTTAAAAATTTCTTCTGTCGTGGCCATGCTGTGAATGCTATGAACATCAACTGGCTCTTTTATACATCATAATCAATGAGCCAAGGTTGTGAAGCAGTAAATAAAATCAATTATGATATGTTCAGCTGCATGTTGGGCCAAAGGGTGGGAAACTTCGCTCTTGGCCAGAGCTTGGCAGTGTCTATTGATCCTGGTGGACAGCTGGTTGTTAGTCAAACGAGTAGATAAGGCTGTGCAATGATCCACCAGAACTGGTACATGACATGGTTGCTTTCAGCAAGCCTGTCCTCTAATGGGATAGGATAAGCCTGTGACAGCACTGGTACAGGAAGTGACAGGTGGATGAATTGGGTAGGTCTTGCACCTGGGTCTTCCACAGGTGTATGATTCCAGCGGCAAGGCACTCGGGTTGAGAGTGGCATAGGAATGGACTAAGATGTTGTTGACCTTGAAAGGGCGATAGAATATCACTTTAGCAGCGGTGGGAACGATCTTCGGTAGGATGTCCCAATCAAAGCCCAGACAAAATATGCGGTTCACTTATTCCAATCCAGGGTGGTAGTGGGTGATGAAGGAGACATTCCTTTATGAGTAGCTCTTGACGGTGATTTGAGGATTGGGGTGTGAGGAGAAATGGCATAGGAGATTTGCTTGCAGATTATATCTAGGGACAAGGTTGTCTGCAAAGGATTTCGTGATGCCTCAGCATACAGAGCAAGTGAGTTGTTGCCACTGCAGGTACACTGTCCATAGGTGGTCATGATGTGTGGGAGAGATTTCTTGGTGTGGATGAGATGGCAGCAGTCCAAATTCAGGTACTGTCTGTGGTTAGTGGGTTTAATGTGGATAGAGGTGTGGGTGGAACCATCAAAGTGGAGGTGGTTAATGTCAAGAAAGGTGGCACTATGGGTTGAGGAGGACCAGGTGAAGCAGACGGGGGAGGTGCTGAGGTTGTGAAAGATTGAGGATAGGTAGTTTGGCCCTGAATCCAGATCATGGAGATATTATAAAAGAACCAGTCTATGGGTTTGGCAATTGTTTGTGTATCTTCTCGTCAAAGGCGACATCGTTGTGATTTAGGATACATTCAGTAAGGTTCATAAGGAATGAGGTAGTGGGTTTGGAGTCTGAAGGACGTTGGGAAACATAATATTCAATAGTAGTAAAACCATGGGCATGAGGGATGTTGGTGTATAGGGAAGAGAGACGAGAAGTGATCCAGGAGGTAAGAGATGGTGATGGTGGAGAGCTGATGAAAGAAGTGACTGGTATCTTTGACGTGAGAGAATAGATGGTAGGCAGTTGGTTGGAGGTGTCGGTCAGTAAGTGTCGAAATTCTTTCAATGCGAGCACAATAACCAGCCACAATGGGGTATCCAGGATTGTTGGCTTTGTGGATTTTGGAGAGCATGAGAGTGTGGGATGTCATAGCAGTTAGGAGGGAAATAAATTCAGGGGAGAGGTTCTGGGAAAGTCCTGAAGCCTTAAGCAGGGATTGGAAGTTATGATGAACTTCTGAGATGGGATCATTCGGGCAGGTTATATAGGTGGAGTAGTCATATAATTGACAGAGGCCTGCAATTCATGACAATAGTGGTGGAAGCTTCGTTTTCAGGTAAGTTGATTAGATCAGTATAAGTGACCATATAGAACATAGTATAGAACAGTTATTTACTTCGAAATTTTATATCTGGGAATATTATGGTTAGATCTAACATAAACTAATTCTATGCGGAATATGGTGTATGTGTGTTTTACTTATATTTTCTGCTTTCCCCCATAATCTTTGCTGTGAAAAACTACGCTACATCAGTTTCACTGTCACTGTTCACAAACTACAAGAACAAGATGATGGACAGTTGACCAGTTGAATGTGTCCGCCGTCTTGTTTTAGTAGTTTGTAAACAGGACAGTGCAAGTTACATAGTGCAGTTTTTCATGATGAAGATATCTGGGAAACCAGAAGAAGTAAGTGAAACATATTGCAAACACACACACACACACACACACACACACACACACACACACACACACACACACACACACACATCTTCCACACAGAATTACTGTAGTTAATGTTGGGCCTAACCATAACATTCCCAATAGCAAAACTTCGATGCAAATAATCTTTCTATATTAAGTTCTGTACGATTTGCATGTGACAAACTGTGAAGGGAAACAAGTGAAATAAACAAACATAAGAAATCCAGGAAAGGCACAGCATGTGGTAACAATGTATATATACAAAATTTTCTCTGATTTTCAAAGTTGTAAATACTCATACGTGAATGCAGACTTTCCTGGTGGATACTGCTGATGGAATCTTCTTGCGCGACGCTGCCGCCTGCTGTGTTAGTCTAGCTTAGAATCGTGGGGCGTTAGCAGCTGACCACAGTCCAGGCATATAGCCGCTATTGCAGGGTTCCATGCCAAACTTAAATGGAAGCCCTCGTCCCTATTGACGAGATTGTCATGTAATCTTATTTCGACTGATTCCTTGATAAGCTGTCCCACAAGCCACTGGCTCGGCAAAACATTTTCGTTTCTTCAAATTGGAAAATGTGTCCCTAATCGAGGCTGTTCTGCCACGGCCGATTTGTCCTTGTTCCCCAGTTGTACGCATCTAATGTGTTTCTGGCAGCGTTGTGACATGCAGTGTTGTGTTTGACCAATGTACTGGAGCCCACACTTGCATGGTATACTATATATACCGGGAAACTGTAGCTGCAATTTGTCCTTCACCGAGCACAGTAACTCCTTCGTTTTTGGAGGTGGTCGAAAAATTGCTTTCATGATGCTTTCCCCATTATTCTCGCAATTTTGGCTGATGAGGGCCCAATGTAGGGGATTAAGGCGAGTTTATTTTCCTCTTCCTCTTCTTTGTGGATATCTGTGTCACTCTTTTTTTTCCTCAATGCATATGTAATGTGCACTTGGCTGTAACCATTCCGATGAAACACATCCTTAAGGTGCTGCAGCTCAGCTGGAAGGCTGTCTTTGTCACAGATGGTTCAAGCTCTGTGAACCAGCGGCGTTAGAACGATGTGCCGCTATACAGGGTGATGGCAGCTTAAAACATGGAGATATGGGTCCATGTGGCTCTTCTTTCTGCATACTGCCTATCCTAGCATGCCATCTACTTTTCTCCTTAAAAGGATATCCAAATATGGAAGACATACATCTTGTTCTAATTCCATTGTGAACTGTATGGTTTTGTGAATGCTGTTTGTGTTTGTGGAATTCATTCAGGGCTTCTCTTCCATGTTCCCAAACAATGAATGTGTCACCAATGTAACGGAAGAAGTGTTTAGGTTTAAGCCACGTCGTTTCTTGTGCCAACTCCTCAAAGTGCTCCATATAGAGATTGGCAGTCCCTGACGCAAGTGACGAACCCATGGCTACCCCATCAACCTGTTCATAAAATTCTCCATCATATTTGAAATACGTTGTGGTGAGCACATGTTCAAATAATTTTACTATCTTGGGCTCGAAATGATCTACCAATTTTTTTAAAAAATAAGACGAAACCTGACAGGCTGAGTGCATTTCAAAACCGTTTGTGTTTACATGGGAGCGAAACCCGATTGCGGTATTGGAAAACAGGCAACTAGAAGTGACTTTCCAGAATCGATTGTAAAGTGTTTGCATGTCCACCCAGAATCGGTATTGGGAAATCAGTTACGAAATTCGCTTTTGGGAGCCCCATGTAAATGGGGTGAATTTGATTACCAAATGTGGTCATTCACTAACACCCACCTCATTTACATGGGGCTACCAAATTCGAATTTCGTAAACAGATTTCCCAATACCGCTTCTGGTTGGTCTGGTTGGTCATGTAAACACTCCAAAATCGATTCTATAAATCCGTCACTAGCTGCCGATTTTCCACTTCTGCAATCGATTTTCGCTCCAATAAAACGTATAACTGTTGTTGAAACATGCTGGGATTGACAGGATACGTCTTATTTTCAAAATATTCGGTTAATATGGACTTAATGTGCACCGAAGGAGAAACAGAAATATTAGACTGAGCATGAAGCTGTCTGTCTCTAATATTTAAGTGAAGAGAAATTACGATTGTGTAGACTGAATCAGAAATTGGAACAGCTACTTTCCAGACGCTACATTTAACTCGGCTAGCAATTCTCTATGAAACCTTTACATGTAACCCGACAGCGAAAAACAGTTTGGGAACTCGGGTTTCGTCGCTCGGATGACATGTCGCTTGTAAATGTAGTGACTGTTATGTTTTCTTTTCACTTGTGTTACATATTAGAGGTGGTGGCAATGCAAGAATTTATAATGAAAGCTTTTTTCAAATATATAATATTAAAATGAATGTTATTTACTCCTAATAATATTTATTCATATTGGTACAGGAAAGTGGCACACTGAGAGATAATGTTTTCATATACCAAGATAAATTTAATCAAATAAAAACTTTTCCTGTCAAGAATGGTTTGTCTGATCATGATGCACAGCTAATTACAGTATATGATATAGCTCCATACACTAATGCAAAACAGTCCTCCAAAATAGTGCATTCAGCTAACGATTTACAATTCAAAATTTTAGGGAAAAATTGCAACAGTTAGACTGGATGAGGTGTACAGGGAACCAGATGTTAATTTAAAATTAACCTATTTCATGATATTTTTGTGAGTATATTTGAATACAATTTCGCTAAGGAAACAGTGAAATATAATTGTAAGAAATCATGCAAAAATCCATGGCTTACTAAAGGGATAAAAATATCTTGTAAACAGAAAAGAGAAATCTATCTTATAGCTCAGAGGAGTAATAATCACGAAACAGTGAAACATTATAAAAACTACTGCTCCGTATTAAGAAAAGTTATTAAAAAGCCCAGAAATATGTGTATTATGTCTGAGATTAACACATCTGACAATAAAATTATAACAATTTGGAATGTTATTAAAAGGGAAACAGGGCAACTGAGAGCACTGGAAGAGTGTATTTCTATCAAACTCAATGAAAAGTTTGTTAACAAGAAGTCAGAAGTAGAAAACTTTTTAATAATCATTTTTAAGTGTTGTAGAGAAAAATAGGATCCAGGTATTCATTAGAAAATGCAAGGCAGTATATGGAAGAGGCAAGACCTATGAAATTTAATAAGATTGAAATCCAGCATACCTCTCCTACTGAAATTATGAAAATAATAAATTCACTCAAAAGTAACAGCTCACATGGAATCGATGGCATTTGCAACAGAGTACTTAAAGCTTGTTCAAAAGAAATAAGTAGGATTCTCAGCCACATATGAAGTAACTCAATGAAACAGGGTATTTTTCCACATAGGCTCAAATACACTATCGTTAAACCATTGCATAAAAAAGGGGATATGTCTGATGCTATATTCTAAGTACCTTCGCAATACATATATTCACTTATGAAATTTGTCAATAATAACCCATCCCAATTCAAAAATAACAGCAAAATGCATAACTACAACAATAGAAGAAAGGATTATCTTCATTATTTTGGAATAAATCTCACCTTGGTACAGAAAAGGAGGAATTATGCTGCCACATAAAACTTTGGTCATTTGCTAAATAGCATTAAAAGTCTGACAAATAGCCAACCAACATTTAAAAGCAAATTAAAAGAGTTTCTGAATGAGAATTCCTTTTACTCAATAGATGAATTTTTAGATATGAAGTACTAACTGTAAAAAAGAATTAATAGTTTTGCATAAGGAAAACTTAAGTTAAAGGGACATCTTCCAAATCATTAAGAAATGTCATATTCATGATCTGTGGAACTAGTATTAATGTATGTATGTATGTTAATAGCATCTCGTGATGCTATAAAAGAAAATCACTTCCAGTGAACGAGCTTTTTACAGTTTCCTTAAGAAAGAAAAACAAAAATACCTACAGCAGCTACAGAAGTGGAGAACCACCAAACTATTTGTGGTGTAAATTCTCTGTATTATGGCCAATCCACACTGTCCATTGTGCCACCATTACAACATGGCATCGTCATGTCAAGGTGTATTCACACTGTCCATCACTTCACGGTACATCAAGTCAATTCAAGTCACATAAATCTCAACTCGCATGTCTGTCTTCAACCTTTTTTTCGGGGGAAATGCGATTATCCCAAGACGATTATCAACTGTTTTTACGCACAAAATGCACATACACAGCGTGGTAGCTTATATACGGGATATCTGAGTCCACATTTATACGAAAATAATGTTTATTGCGCTGAAATGGTTTGCACCTTGCAGGGATGGCTTGTATGTTAGAGAAAGAAGACAGAGTGCAAAACAAACAAAAAAGAGTGTGGGTCCGGAAAATGTCGTTATGTGGTGCAGAAAGGGAAAATAAGGAGCTTGAGAAAGAGGAATCATCATTTCATGTATTATAAAGTTGAAGCGTCAGTTATTATTTTCTTTTTACATCAAATTGTCTCCAGAGTTACTAAAAGAAAAGCAGTGTTATGAGCTGCCATAACATACGATGAAAAACTGGTTTATTTAAGGTTAAGTTTCGTTTTTTGTCCTGTGCAAATTTTTCTCCAATAGTCATATCTCCCACAGCACCTTACCCTTCGAGATTGATAGGTTTTCTTTATGCGTACATCTTATATTTGGCTTTTAATAGTTCAAGTACCTTATTTGTACTGGGGTTAGCTAGTGAAACCACATAAATATTGACCACTGGTGCCTGCAGAACTGTACAAGCTGTAAATAATTTTCTTCTCCCAGTATTTTACCCATGCAACCTAAAGAATTTCAAAGAGAGTGTTCCTCTCAACATTTTCAAAAGCTGTAAATAAAGATTTTCCGTTTTTAACCTTTATTTTGAAAGATAATCTAGTTTCTCCTAAACCCAGACTGATCAAAGAACTCTTTCAGGCTGTAGAAGCAATGGCCAGTGAGATATGCAGTCACGGCACCTTTGAATCCTCCTACTCTGTTTACTGACTGTACGGTACTTGGTAATCTTCTTTCCAAGGTGCAGAACGCCATTTTTCCATTGCTTGGTTTTTTTATGGTGCTTACAAATATCCATTTTTGGCCCTGTATTGTGGGTGTCTAAATCTTCATTTTTTAAGAAGATTGTGGGATTTTCAATTGTGTACTGCTTTGTGAATAGTGCAGCTTCACACACATGCAAACATGGAAGTGGGAGGGTTTGCATTTTTTGCTGTACAACCTCTGGCACATGCAATCTTGATCCAACTGCATTGTTCCTGTTTCGAAACCATAGTAACACCGTTACGTTAGATCACTCGCTTACAAGTGACTGTGTTTCCCTCGATTGTGAGCACATCAGTGACATGGGTCAGGCGATTCCATTTGCTTGGAGGTAAGGCAGGTATGTCAACAACATGTGCTATTAGCGACAATAGCGGATTCGATTGCATAACACCTCCACAGCAGTGTTGCCACTATTCAAGTTCCAACCTAAGTATATTTACAATTTTAAACAATGGATACTCCAGGTAGGAATATCAATAATGTAGGAAAAGAAAGATATCTACCTACCATAAAGAAGACACTTTAAGTTGCAGCTAAAAGACACAAGCTTGTCTGCAACAAAATGCGTCTTCTTTAGGGTAAGTAGCAATCTATTTGCAATTTTGTTTGATAACTAGATATTTATAGTTTTGATGATCTTATCATTGCCATTATGGAAGATGAATGCTACAGTTTTCCCTTAATTTATTGTCAGCTTATGTTTTAGACCATTCTGCTTTGCTATTCATTGTCTTTGTAATGTTTTCTTGAGAAAACTTGTGTCATCAGCCAGCTGATAAGCGTTTTGACCATTTATGTTTGTTTGTATGTTATTTACGAGTAAGAGGAACAGCACTGGTTCCCGTACACCATATTTCATCTCTTGGTATTATGAGTCATAGTTTGTAGTTCTGTCGCAGCCAAAGTGTTTTACATCCACTTTTTGTTATGTTCATATAGATACGATCTGACCCAGTTGTTAGATGTGCCTTTGGTGACTAGTTGATTTAATTTCTTTGTAAGTATAATCCATAATTCGCCTGTCTGATATATGAGGTTCAAAACACATCTAAAAATATCTATAACTTGTCACAGTATTGATATATTAGATAACTGAGATAATTATTTTCGTGAAATCCTTCTTCAGGACAGTATTTATACGAGTGCTATCCAGAAAGTAACAGACGTTTTGAAATAAAAAATTAACAGTATGAAAAACCAAGTTCTATTACATGCCGTTTAAAGGTACATCTCAACTCGCTGGTGTTTTCAGTTTGTGCTAATATGCTGAAGGGATGTTATACTCTCAAAATAAAAAAAAAATATAAACAGTTTTCACATTCTAACTGTGTAATCAAACTACAAATAAAAATAACGCCCTTTTCGCATGTTTTTGCTATGAATGTGGACAAATACCACAAGCATTCTATGTAAACCTTAATATTATGAAAAAATGCAATATTTTATCATGTGAGAGAAAATTATTAACAATTTTCACATAAAAAGAAGTATGAACATGCCACAACTTTCACACCGACTTGTTTTCAGTTTGCCTGTGTTGGACGTAAATTGATTTTCTCCAGCATCACTTGCAGTGTCTGAATCGAATAGGTGTGAATGATTGATAATTGTCTCTATTTCAGCTTCTATGGGAGCCTGTTAGCTGTTTTCTGCAAAGTCATTGTGCTGAAATAGTAAACTATGCAGCATAATTAATAACGAATCAATACTTTTATATAAGCCAATTATCAAACTAACTTAACTTTTTGAACAGTTAGCTTACCTAACAACAGAAAAAAGATCTTAAACATATGTGGTGGTGAGGTTCAAATGATTAAAACTTGCTATGTTTCACCTTTGAGCGTCAGCAATGCATACCACTTCCTGCAACGATTGACGAAAATATATACCAAGATTACGAGAAACTTCAACGATATATGGCGTTTAACTCGAGAGATATTACGAAACGAAAGTGTCTTGTGGCTTTACCGGTCCCACCAGCACAGTTAAGCTATTTATCTACATAATCGCCATTCAAGTCGTGGCATTTATCACAGTGTGAAAGAAATTTTTCAATACTGTCAGTAGAAATCTGCTGCCTGTGTTTGCAGTCACTGGTTTATACCGGCGTTCAGTTCGGCTTCAGTATCAAAGCTTTGTGTAGCCATGTCTCCACTGTTGGGAAGAAGTGGTAGCAGCTCAGCGCCAAATCTGGGTATGGTGGATGATCAATCACCTCCCATCCAAAACCCTGTAGAAGCTCTCGGGTACAACTGAGTGAGGGTGGACATGTGTTGCGAAGAAACAAAACGTTTGCACTAAGTTTTTCCCAACTTTTGTTTTGTATTGCCCATCTTAACTTTGTTAGTGTTCGACATTACTTTTCTGTTTCGTACGCTATTGTATTTGTATTCGTCTCATATACATCATCTGATCGTACTGTACAGGAGACATGTCAGTTTTTAGCTTATGATGTACATAGTTACATAATTTCTGAATTAATTCTTGTGCAACATTCAAGGAAATCAACGATAATCACTCTTAGGGTCCCAAAACACAGTAGCCATGAGCTTTCTTGCTGACATCAGTTGCAAACGCTTCCTTGGTTTCGTGGGAGATATGTCTCTGTTTCATAGACAGCCTTTTTGTCTCACAATTAACATGGAGCATCTAAGTCTCTCCAGTTACAAAACGGTCTGCAACTTTGTTACCATTTTTCTCGTCATCTTCGGGGAACGTCAGTGTCGCAGCCAGTCTCTGATTTTTGGGCATTCCGATAGGATTTTGAGAACCCACCTAACACAAAATTAATGGTGACTAAGCTTCTCTGCCACTATTTCATGCACCAAATTCCGTGAAATTTGGGGAAAGTGTTGTGATAGTTCCAAAGTCGTGAATGTCGATTTTCTCGAATTTTTTCGATGGTTTTCATGATTAGTTCGTCAGTTAAAAGGCTAGGCCTATAACTGCAGTCCTTATTTAGAATTTTGGCAAAACCATTTTAAAATCAGTGCACCATTGTTTCACTCAGCCTTCACTCGTTATTCCTTTTCCGTACACGTCACAAAGAACGTGATAAATTTCAATTGGTTTGCAGTGTTTTTTGCAAAAATAAATAAATAAAAACTAATCACAGAATGCACCTCAAAGGTGGCGGGGTTTTCTGTCGAGTGTACATTTTAACACGTCGCAGAAAGCCAATTAACAGAGACACAAACCATACACTACCACTGATGGATACATACTGAGTGTAGGAACGTTATGGTAACAAGGTAGCAGCTTGTAGCAACCGCCAATCGCTGCGACAGACCAATACGTCTGTTACTTTCTGGATAGCCCTCGTAGATTTGCATCTGTCAGATATTATTTCGAGACTGTTGGAGACTGTTGTCGAAAATTCTAAATACATGTAATTTCTACCTGTGTGCCTGGAATCGGAGTGTCGCTATCAGTTGTTCACGTGGTCAAATTACTCTTCGTTACAAGTTTTTGCCGTATCGGTTTCACAGCGTAATTCGCAAAATACGTCAATACGTGAAATATGCCGTCGCTTAAGGAGCGATTGTTTTCACCATTTAAATCTTTCTGGATCCTCTGAATCTTTGCTAATACTTTTTAAGGCTAATTTCGAATGCAGACCACAGCAGCATTTCCTGCATTATTTATGTCCTGAACTTTAATGTTCTTTGTGAGAGAGTAGCCCCTTGCTGCTGAAAATTCGTTCCTACACCGATGGATGGCGGGTCAGCAGTATTTTGATACTGTACCGTGTGGACGTATTTGATTTGCGGCGATTTAGTCCATGGGGTATTCTAACCTCCTTGGATTTATTACACAGACAACGCACAGATACATTGTTGCATGTGGCCCGAACAGTGATCTCTGTTAGTATGGAGATCACTGGGCCCTACTTATAGAATCTTAATCTTCTCCTCGATCCAATTATAGTGTTATGCCCTATGTTTATACTCTATGGCTGGATCATAGTGTAGAAAATATTTCTGCTCTATGCCTCGATGCAGTTTTCCTAGCACTTAAGCCGGTTTCACACACGCATTTAATGTTGACACCAAGGATTGTGGCTTGCTGTAGTGGCATCGTGAACTACCCTTCACACAGGACGCCACAAATTTTGCGTAGCAACTTTCAATATGGCGTAAATTGAAATCATATGGACGGGTATGAATTTTATAGTGTAGAGCTGTGACTTGAGTTAATCAAGCTAGAATAAACCCATATGTTGGATCAAACAATAGATTTTCCACGAGGATAAATCAAGGGAAACAAACACATCTAATAAAGAAATAACACAAAGAGACGAAAATGCTGTCTACTATGGCAAACTGACCAACAGCTGGCGGACCAATGGTCTCACTTTTATGTCCCTTCCCCTAAAGCAGCCAACCATCAACTGGCATTTAAATAACATTGGGAGTCACGCCATTCTTCCAAGATTTTAGAATCTTATTATATTTGTCAATACAAGCATTTCGAATAACTGATTTTTAGTTTAACAGCTGGCACATCACACTCTGAAACTGTTTCCTGCGTATAACCCACAATTTATACGATCTTACAAATTACGAAATGTGTACAATTTGCATTTATGGTTAAATGTATTAAGTTTCTTTATTCGCTCAAAAATCTTTTACGACTCTAAGGTACGTCATTGGTACACACAAACTGCTGCAGAAAATCAAACATAGGTTGCTGTTTTTGTAGTTGTAGAAGTTGTGGTAGTGTCCTTGCTGACCATAGAATGATAAGAACGCTGATAGTTGTAGGCATGGGAGAATATCTTTCTAACTGCTCAGACGGAAGAGAAACAGACCGAAGAGGGAGTGTTGTTTTGACAGATGCTGCTGTAGTTTGTTGTTAGGTTTTCCGGCCGTAAATTGAAATGTAACAAAGAACGATTGTCGTAAAAAGAGTAATTCGGTACTCCCCAAATCCAAGATGGGCTCAATCGGTAGCTTTACAATTGACGCTGTTAATTTGATGTATTTCTTAATCAACATGTTTTCATCTCTGATAATTTGGTTTATATTTTTTAGTGCCAGAAGACCATGTCTACGTTACGCCAAGAAGAGCTGTCACTTCCATGGCCGACATGGAAAAATGGAAAAAATCAAAAGCATACCATGTAAGAATTATTTTAAGAAATCAGATATGTATTGAAATACCAGTTTACTTTTTTCCATTGGTAGCTGACTGGATAACTGTCCAGCGATCCTTCTGTTATTTTCTACATTAGGGGATACTGTGTACATTTTCCGATTCCACATTAACCTATAGGACGTCTCGTTAAGCACATGATTTCGAACGATCCGTGTTGTTGTCAGTTTTACTTGCAGAAATGTAGGAAAACTTAGGCTAATGGAGTGTGTTTCGTCAATTATGCACATGTTTGACTGACCAGAACAGTTGTTCATTGTTGAAACTACTACACAGAAGCAAGTGTTACAATGTCGGAAAGCTTTAAAATACAGGACTGTTTTTAAATGCAACTCACGAAACTAGTGTAATCCTTGTCATCATTCATAATTTCATTATCAGTTCTTTTGAAGTGTGAATGCTAATTCTTTCGAGTGGATTGTTCAAGATTTGTGGTAGTTTTCCCACATTTTTCAGATGCAGCCGAGTATCTGCTACATGCTCACAGGAAAGAGGTTACAAAAATGAATGGTTTCATTACATTGTGACTTTCCACTCCGCACCAATGAACATAATTGGAATACTTGGTGTATTATGACGTATTCTGTACCATTTATTTTAACAAAATGGATGAATTGCTGAACTACACAATTTCTAGGAAAATTTTGGTGATGAGATGCAAATTACGAGTAGATTGGGTGTAGAGTTAGATGATGTAAATAATGCGATCCATTCAGTATAAGTGTGAAATACATTATGTAAATGGATTTCTGCAATATTTTTGTTCGGTGTTATTGCTCATGATGATGTTCAGATGTTTTGTTAGTAATGTCATTTAGTCTGTGTGTGTGTGTGTGTGTGTATCAAGGTGATTATCTAATTTTGTAGTTTTCAATGTGGCTGCGGGCGCTTTGGATTTATGAGACCTATGTTGGTGTGGTGGAAATAGAGATTGATAAAAAATTATTGTATAGCCTACAAATTTGTTTTTATTTTTGATCTGTTGATGTATATTGTTAATTTTTTAAGAACTTGCTAAAATTATTTTTTGGTATGCTTCCACTACCCAAAACTCCCTACTCCAGGAAGGTCTAGTTTGTTAGGTTTTTTGAAACTTTTTTGTGATGTTGGTGATGTCATCCAAGTCTCCGCTTGGTAAGTGGAACATAATCTTCAGGAGGTTGGAATGCCACAGTTGGTCTTTAAATAGCTACCTCAGTGAGGTGATAGCATTATTGTCAAAAATTTTTGCAGGCCAATAGAAAATTCAGCAGCTGTCCGAAAATTGTACACCAAAATGTCTGTTAAGGAATTGTTCAGCAACATTTAAAAATGACGTTACTACTGCTTAACATAATTTCATGATGATCTCACTTCAGCATTGACATTGTAAATTTTCATTGTTTTCTCAACTTTATTTGCCAAGTAAGACGACACACTGATAGGTTTCTCAAATTTAGGCGGAGTGCTTCCAATTCTGGTCCAACCATACAGTTTAACATTTTCTGTTGTTTTCCTTAGCCAATTAATGTTGGGGTCAATGTAAACTCCAGTTCCACCTTTCTGCTTGGCCCCGTGACGTAATGGTGTTGTGGTGTGTGATGTCACTATGGCATGATGTTTTTGAGTTGGTTGTATTTGTAGATGTTGTGCTGTTGTATTTGACGATGTCGTCTGGTAGTGGATGTTGACATGTGAGTTTAACTCACAGTACTTTGTTGATTTGCGTCTTGGTTATTACTGTGGGAACATGGTTTTGAATCTGGATAGTCAATGTGGTAGCATTGGTTGTGGAAGTGTGTGTTTTGATTTTTCTGTGTGTGTGTGTGTGTGTGTGTGTGTGTGTGTGTGTGTTTGGTATTGTTGTTATGTCTGACTAGTTTGGTGTTTGTTTTATGGAATGATATACATTTTTTGTGTTAGATGTACATATGACAGAGTGATTTGTTACTGCTGCTATGGGTGACAATATGTTGTCTGTAATAATGCATCTGCAGGTTTTCAGGCTAATAGCAAAATACATTAGGTGTCACACTTTTGGGCTCAACATGAGGCTGACAAGAGTTCTGACATCTTGGACCAGGGATCTGTATGTGTGGCATTGTGGGTGCAAAAGTATAAGTATAAGCATCAATAAGGCAGGTACTTGTTTCGAGAAATCTAGGTTGGCCATAATGGAGATTGGCTTGCTTACGTGTAAGTTTTCTTGTGTGTGTGAGACTGATGTGAGTGTGAGAACTGTTTTAGATTGGTTTTATTTTTATTATGAAGTGTATTTGGAGTATGTGAAGTGTAAGGGGAAGTTAGGTGGTCCAGGGATTGTTGTTGAAATCAATGGGTCACAGTTTGGTGTGAGGAGGGGGCAGTCCTCAGTTTAGTTTGTGGGTATGGGGAGAGGGCTGTTATTTTGGGGGATAGTGTGCTGATTGTGTTTGTAGGGTTCTGCAGGGTCGTAGTAAGAGGAAACTCGTGGGATTGATCGGGAAATGTATAAAGGAGGGTTGTACTGTAACGTCTGATGCATTTTCAACGTATGGGGGTTTGGGGAAGAGGGGGTTATTGACGTTTAGTAGTTAACCATAGTATTCAGTTTAAGGATTATAGTGCTGGGGCTTGTACTAATACCATAGAGTGGTTTTGGGGACCAATTAAATCAGTTGTAGGGAGGGGTAACCTGCAATCTCATTTAGGTAAGTGTCACTGGTAGCAGAGCGTCCCTGAGAATTTTTGCATTTTTCATACTTTTTTGAGGGCCATGGGGAAGGTGTGTGTGGTTTTTTTTTGAGGGGGGGGGGGGGGTTGCACACGTGTGTCTGCAATTTTGTTTGTTTGTTGGGGGGTAAGCTTGTGAGTACTGTTTGTGGTGTTAATGGGGCATGTTATGGTTTGGGGGGGGGGGGGGGGAGGAGTATTTATAGATTATATTGGGGAGGACCAGTTTGCTTACCTTCCTTATGGGCACGGGTGTGCATGAGGTGGCCAGCACAGGTGATAATGTTGGAGGCCGTTGTTAAGTAATTTTTGTTTTGGTTTTATCCTGTAGTAATTGTGATGTTTGTCTGTTTTGTAGGTATTTGGGTTTTTGAATTGTTGGGGTTTCGGATTCGTGCTGTTTTGTGACTTAGATGGGTGTTGGAAGTTTTTGGTTCTTTGGTTTGTGGTTCGGTAGTGGGTATCAACATCTTATATAGGCAACGAGAAATGTCCAATTCCACTTATATATATATTCCAGTCCTGTAACCCGGAAGGTGTACACGATCAAAGGCAGAGCCATGTGTGAAAGCACCCACGTGATTTACCAACTGACCTGCCTACACTGTGACGCTTTCTATGTGGGAATGACCATCAACAAACTGTCCATTCACATGAATGGACACAGGCAGACAGTGTTTGTTGGTAATGAGGATCACCCTGTGGCTAAACATGCCTTGGTGCATGGCCAGCACATCTTGGCACAGTGTTACACCGTCTGGGTTATCTGGATACTTCCCACCAATACAAACCTATCCGAACTCCGGAGATGGGAACTTGCCCTTCAATATATCCTCTCTTCTCGTTATCCACCAGGCCTCAATCTCCGCTAATTTCATGTTGCCGCCACTCATTCATCATCATCTTTGCCTCCACACTTCCGCCTCGACTGACATCTCTGCCCAACCTCTTTGCCTTTAAATATGTCTGCTTGTGTGTGTGTGTGTGTGTGTGTGTGTGTGTGTGTGTGTGTGTGTGTGTGTGTGTCGTTTTTCCCCCTAGGGTGGGTCTTTCGCGTTTCCTTTTCCTTCCCTCTTTCCTGACGGGGCGGCCGCTGATTGCGAGAGCTCGAAATTGTGTGTGTGTGTGTGTGTGTGTCTCTTCTACATGGGAAAACTATATTAAAAACAAAGATTCCAGGACTTGACATGCGGGAGGGCACCAGTGGACGGGCGCAATAAAGTGGCACACGGGCACACACACGGAATTTCTAGCTTTCGCGGCCGACGGTTGCTTCTTCGGGGGGAGGGGGGATGTGGGGTCTGGGGGGGGGGAGGGTGGGGAGTCATTCCGGTCCCGGGAGCGGAGGGACTTGCCTTGGGGGGGGGGGGGGGATAGGTGTGTGCTCGCACACACACACACACACACACACACACACACACACACACACAGGGACGCGAGTATATACCTATCCTTTTTTCCCCCTAAGGTAAGTCTTTACGCTCCCGGGATTCGAATGACTCCTTACCCTCTCCCTTAAAACCCACATCCTTTCATCTTTCCCTCTCCTTCCCTCTTTCCTGAAGAAGCAACTGTTGGTTGCAAAAGCTAGAAATTTTGTTTGTTTGTGTGTGTTTGTGTGTTATTTTATTGTGCCTGTCTACGGGCGCTCTCCCGCTTGGTAAGTCATGGAATCTTTGTTTTTAATATATATATATAATCTCAAGGAAGTATCTGTTTCCACATTTTGGGATTCTAGGTGTTAGTTTTTTGGTATTGTGGGCTTCATTTTGCTGTGTCGGTCGAGTGAAGTGTAAGATTCCTGTGGTTTTGTGGCTGTAGTGGTATGTTGTAAGTTGAAATTTTTTTATATTATTTGTTTCCAATGATGCAGTGTCTTTTTATTGTTAGCTGTACGTTTTATGGTTAGCTTGACCCCACCAAAACTCTAAATTTCCCATAGTTGTCCTGTTAGTTTAATTTTATTTTGGAGTCAGACACACTTGCATCATTTTTGTTTGCATTTGTTGGCATGTGTATGTAGTGATGTCACTGTCACCAATATGTGTATGCTAGAAGTAGGCATTTCCACCATATTGACGAATTAATAGGTCAAAGCAGATGAATGGGATCCGACACTTCTGTAATGCCCTTTTGAAAAAGAAGAAACTCAGTTTCTTTCCTCAGTGTTTGTGCTCAGTCTCTAGTGAACGCATTGAAGGGATGTAAATTCGTAATCTGTCTTCCTTGCTTCTTTTTCTTTGAAATTATTTATACACATTATTTAACACAGGCCAACATTGCAGTAATGATTCTGTCAGCAGGTTGGAAGCTTCTAAAGGAGTTTCATCATTTTGTTTGCCAGTGAAACAAATATCTCATTGGGCAGTGGGCTGCCACTGGCCTGTTGACAATTTTCTAGTAACTCATTCCAGGAAATCTAGGCATAATGTTGCAAAATGACATGAAATGGAATGAGCATGCAAGCTCAGTTCTAGGTAAGGTAAATGGTTGACACCAGCTTGTTGGGAGAACTGTAGGAAATGCACAGCTTATCGATAAAGTAAACTCATACAAAATGCTTGTCTGACCTATTCTTGAATACTGTTATTGTGTTTTTGCTCCCCAGTTGGTTGGATTAAAAGAAGATATTGGTGCAATTCAGATGGGTGCTGCCAGATTATTTACCATTAGGTTTGATGAGCATGTGAGTAGGTCTGGTATGGAACTGCTCTGTGAACTCAGATGGGCAGCCATGGAGGAAAGAAGATATTCTGTTCACAAGACCAATAGAGCTTGGAGAACTGGCATTTATGACAGACAGCATAACAGTGCTACTGACAACAACACAATTATAGTGTAAAGACAGCGAAGACAAGATAAGAGAAATAATGGCTTGTGCGGAAGCATATACAGGGTATTAAAAAGAAAGTGTTGAATACTTTGGGAGCTTTTATTACTCATGTCCAATAAACATGGGTCCAAAAGTGCATACTTTTTGCGATAAACAACTTTTTACAGGTGGTGTTCAGTGTGGTGTCCATTCGTAACAGTACACCCTCTGCCATCTGGTGCAAGGAGTGATACAGCCTTTGAAGTCCACCGGGTTGATCCTGCAGTGTCCACACATTTTTGATTGTTGTGGTGTAGACCAATTCCTTCAAGTGTACCCATAACCAGAAGTCTAGGGGATTGAATATCTGCATTAGATGTTAACACACATTGTGATGAAAGTGTGCTGATGAACCGTCATGCATGAACCACATTTGTATTCATTGCTGCCATGGCACAGCCTCCTGCTAGGTCGGCAATACGTTAATGAGAAACTCCAGATAATGCACCCCAGTTGACCTTCGTGGTAGCACATATGGCCCTATTAATATACTGCCAAGTACACCTGTCCATACGTTGATTGAGAATTGATGTTGATGCCCTGTTTCGCGAATTGCTTGGAGATTTACACCTGCTCATACATGCTGGTTATGGAAATTCACATCTCTTGTGAACCCTGCCTCACCGTAAATAAAACCTTGGGTGTGAATAGTGGATCTGCAGCATGTTTTTGCAATAGTCATTGGCAGACTTGCCATCCACCATGATGATCTTGCATCCTTAGGGCCTAAATGCGCTGTAGATGGTATGTGTACAGCAATTGTTCATTAGGTAGGTACACCCACCCTCACAAGTTAAGAAAGCGAGACATGGCTTCTGCTGATTGTCGCACACTAGTCCCAGGGGTTTCTTCCACTGAACGCAGCACTTGCTCCCCTATGTCAGGCGAGCATACTCGGCCGGGGGGCTTCCACTGTCAGTCTTTTGGGGTGCGAGAGTACTTGTTGTGTCAGATGCTGGAAAAGTCTGCCAAACAGCTTTTCAGAGGGCACTCTGTGCTGTGGATATTTTTCAGGGTAGAGGAAACGGGCTTGCAGGCGAACGTCCATTTCGTAAATCATAGCAGAATATCATATCCGCCTTTGCAGTTGTCGAGACTACCATTGTAACAAGTGGTGCAAGAGAGAAAATGTACATGTATACACCATTTGTACGCACTAAAAGTGCAATAACAGTAAACACGTAAGTGAATTTGCATTTGGAAGAAGTTGTATAGCATGCTGCTGTTCTGCAGTGTAGTCACATACTCGCTTGTACAGCAATGTACACACACCAGAAGAAAGTGGAAATGGTTCTCATCTATGTGTTATGTGTGAGTCAGTGGGAAGCAGCAGCAGAATACCACAGTTGACATCCAAATCAGTATAAGGCTATTCACAGAATGATTAAATCACTAGTGTTTGGACGTGTTGCCTGCATGATGCAGTCACCTTCTGCATTAGAGTTATGTGTGAACAAGTGTCCGGGGATGGCGGATGTATTGTGCTGTCAAGTTTCAGTTTGTCAGTGAACTGATGCTGTAACATTTTGTTTGTATGATTAATGAACATCTGTAGCATGAATTCATTTTTTTGTATATTTGCTTTCTCCACTAATTGTGACTTTGTCCTATGGGCCAAGATTATTGAATCACCAATGTAGACTTTGTCGTTATGGGATAGGACTTTTGAATCACCATGTATATTGGAATGTTAGGTCTGCAGTAAAAATATCAGAAGGTCTCAGAACTGAAAGGGTCAGCAGTTCTCTGCTGACTTCCATGATTTGTCTATGTCCAGTGTGAAAACTGTTAGAAGAATTTGTATAAATATTTTGTACATTGTTTTTTTCAGCTGAAAACCTCTTCTACAATTCAATGAGTGGCTTACATGCATGACTGATATGAGGATTTATCAAACTAAAATCTCTGTTAATATTAAATTTTATACAAAACTTCGTAGAGGACTAGAAAGATGCCTTGTATTGTGGCTTTTAGCTAGACACTTCATAGTGTTTAAGGAAACCAACATGTAACTTTTATTTGTTCCTTCAAGTCTTAATGATTGTTAGCAATTGTCAATCTGGCTTGTGACTGGTCACTGTTGAAGATTACATGCACCAGATTTGTACTTGTTTTTCTTTTTCCTTATATATGATCAGATATATTTTTAATTAGGAAATAAGTGTCATCAAAATTAGGATGAGGACTGTAATTTGTAACTGTACACTGTTATTATAAATGTTCGAAGCAATTTCATAAATTCACTGTAGGTACATTAATTAACATATTATCACAAAACTCATTGCTCATATATGACAACTCAAAATTTTTTGTATTGTTGCTGCCACATTTCAGATTTCTGCCATGAGAGTGCAGCAGTGAGCAGCTAGGCAAAATGGTGACAGATGGCGAGAAAGCATATGTTGTGCTTTAAATGCCAGTCTGCCCTGACAGTGCAGTGACATTTCGGAACAAAGTTCACCAAGATCCACCAACTGCCAACTCAAATTGGCAATGGTATGAACAGTTTAAAGCTTCATGATGCCTCCATAAGGGGAAATCAACAGGTTGGCTGGCAGTGAGTGAAGAAACAGTTGACTGCACATGGGACAGTTTTGCACGAAGCCCACAGAAATCAATGAACAGAGCAAGTAGAGAGCTGGACAAACAACAACAGATCGTTCAGAAAATTTTAAGGAAATGACGTTAGCTGAAGCCCTACCGTTTGGAATTGCTACATGCCCTGACTCCCAACGACAAAATAAGATCCTTTGAATTTTCAGCACAGTTGGAACAGCTTATGTAAGAGGATTGTTCATGTGGGAAACTCAACTTTAGTGATGGAGCAACACTTTTTTTTGAGTGGTACAATGAACAGGCACTAAGAAAATTTGCTGGACATAGACTCTCCTTGCTATCATGCAGCACATTTGATATTCACCAAAAGTTAATGTCTTCTGTCAAGTCTTGTGGTTTAAAGTTTCATCCCTTTTTCTTCAGCAAAAAGACTATTACAGGACATCTGTATTTGGCAATGCTGGAAAATCAGCTCATGCCACCCGGATGGTGCTTCATCCCTCTTTCATCATAATGTTTATGAATCCTTAAACAGGAAATTGAGAAACCTATAGAACAGTCAGGTTGATGGTCAGCAATTCATGTAATGGTATCCACTCTCCCAATCTAACTGCATGTGATTGTGTTCTGTGGAGTTATGAGAAAGATTCATTGTTCATGCTTCCTTTACTAATAAACTTAACAAACTATGAGCTAATGTCAGCAGTGCTTTTGAAAGTATTGATAAGGACTTGCTGCACTGAACGTGGAAAGAACTTCATTATCGACTTCACATTAGCTGGATTATAGGGGGCAACATATAGAACACTTGTAATACATCAAAATATTTTCAGTTTTTCTATGTGTGGGCAAAGCACTTTGGCAATATGTCAAATAATATAACTACAGCAAATCTGTGAAATAACTTAAATCATTTATAATAACCCTGTATATCTGGAGTATGGTGGAGTTACCAATCACCCACTGTACCACATTACCTACTGAGTATAGTCATTAATGCTTCACTGGCATAGAAAACTTCTGTATAAGTTTTCATAAAAACTATGGGGTGGTGAGCTAAAAGCCAAAATAGCACTTCCCCCAATGAAGAGCCTCAATGCAAAATTTCATCAAAATCCAAAACCCACAATTGTTCAATTCTCCTTGTATGTTAGTTTCACAATCTTGAAATAAAAATTACACAATATATCTAATCACAGTGTTCTGATAGTGTTCTTTTCTTTCTTTTTTGTTTCAGGAGTACCTTGGCTTTATAAAAACACTAAACGATGCTGTCAGGGGTAAAGCTCTCTCTTATGAGAGTTCAAAGTCTGATACAATATGTGGTATATTAGATTTACTGGATACGTTGGATAAATGGATAGATGAAATTCCACCACAGGTGCAAGCTCAGAGATTTGGCAACAAAGCATTCAGAACTTGGTTTGCAAGACTTCAAGAAGTAAGGATCTATTGCTTCTCACTTAAAATAAACTGCTAATCAGAATGGAGAAAGAAATTAGTTGAAACTGTTACATGTACAAAGGCTACTGTCTAACTTTAAAAGTCGTAGCTAATAAATGAGTGATTTTGTTAAAATCGGTCTGGCTAATATAATTTCACATTTGAAATTCTTTCATACGTGGAATTGCTATAATGTTAGACTTCTTCTAGTCATTTTCTTTCCTCCCATCACAAGGAGGAATTACAGGTTCCTATCTATGCTTATTTCTATAAACCCTCGACTGCATCACATCTATTTCTTTTTCAAATATTTATTTGGTTGTTTTCTTAGCTTATCATAAGGTTTGCAGGATATTCAAAGAGTTTTAAGGCATTAAACAATTTCAGCACAATGGTTAATTTTTTTTATTTAGAGGAAGTGACATTTTTTGGCAGGTTTGAGTCTTTGTCAGAATCCCTGCTTTAGCATGAAAATATTTCCTTTATGCATTTATTGGTTTTGTTGATACTTGTCTTCATTACTGTACAGTTGTGCCACACAATACTTTTTACAAAGAAATTGAGTTTAAAGAAATGAAGGAAACTCGCTGACAGTAATGGTTGTAGACAGGACAGTGTTGTTCAGTGTTTTACCAGGATCTTGGAACTGGGGCAGTAATTCCTGTTTCATGTATGTGAAGGATTGTTTTTATTGAGAAGGGATGGCTGACTGCTTTTGAATGTCTATGGTCTGATGGTGTTTTTGGATGTCTGTCAGTAATTTATTTGTGCAGTTTTTGTTGTCTATATATCCACCGGGCACTAGTTCCTAATTGATGCTTTTACAGCAAAGGACAATATCAATGCGTTTGTTTTTTAGAACTCCATTTTGGCTAAAGATAATAATAGACGCGATACAGGCCAAGATGCCATCCAATAGATGTTATGGGTATGGCAAATTCCCGGTGAACGTCATCTGCATGTGTAGCGCCAACAGTAAAATTCGTAGGCGGTGGTGTTATGGTGTGGTCGTGTTTTTCATGGAGGGGACTTGCACCTCTTGTTGTTTTGCATGGCACTATCACAGCACAGGCCAACATTGATGTTTTAAACACGTTCTTGCTTCCCACTGTTGAAGAGCAATTTGGGGTGGCGATTGCATATTTCAACACGATCGAGGACCTGTTCATAAAGCATGGTGTGCGTAGAGAGGTTACACTACAATAACATCCCTGTAATGGACTTCATGCCAGGCCTCACCGACCGACATCAGTATCGTTCCTCAGTGCAGCACTCCACGAAGAATGGGCTACCATTCCTCAAAAAACTTTCCAGCATCTGATTGAACATATGCCTGTCAGAGTGGAAGCTGTCATCAAGGCTAAGGGTTGGCCAGCACCATATTGAATTCCAGCATTGCCAATGGAGGATGCCATGAATTTGTAAGTCATTTTCAGTCAGGTGTCCGCATACTTCTGATCACATAATGTATATCTGGGATATGTTGCATAGACATCAACTACCACCAAGGACTTGTAGAGACTTATGTACAGGATTTCTCAGGATTTGTTGCTAGCGAAGTTCTTAGACTACCTCATAAAGAGCGTGCGATGCTACTAACAATTACAATGGCAGTGTAAGAGTCAGTTGTGAACTAAGGTGGTGCACTTACAGTGAGACAATATTAATACAGTGGTGTTGCTTCCTTACAACAACTTTGACACGCCTGTAGAGCCACTGCAGTACATTCTAGAGACCTAGCAAAGATCACGGTTTTCTTCTTCACTCTGGAAAAAGCCTGTAGTCTGTTAATTATTTGTTTCATTTGTTTATGGCACAGAACAAATGAAACAGTTTCATGAATAGTTTCACCAACCACCTCATAATAATATGGTGTCCACCTCAATAGCTTAGTGACCAACACAGTGGAATGCTGTGCAAAGGCGCCCAGGTTCGATTCTTAGCTGGGTCGGATATTTTCTCTGCTCAGGATTTGGTGTTGTGTTGTCTTTATCATCATATTATACACATCGTCGCCAAAGTGGCGTCAACTGAAAAGACCGGTCTAGCCACCGTGAGGCTCTCGCCACACAACATTTCATTTAATTTCATTTATAATAATGTGGTGTAAGTTTCTGCTCAGAATAGTCGAACGCTTATTTTCTGATTTTCCTCTCTGCCCCCAGCATTTTTTAAGGTAAGTGTGCCCTTGATTTCAAAAAAATTTGTAATTCTTTTGGAATCTTTTATGCAAAATACATTATGATTTACCTTGGTCCATAAACCCATAAAGCTTTTTAAGGAAATATGCTCCCATTTCTTGATTATGCTTCACTTAAAGCTTCTAATGAACAGATGTTAAAATTTGACATTTTTCTGTGATTTTTGCCATTTTTGTGTGTGTGTGTGTGTGTGTGTGTGTGTGTGAGAGAGAGAGAGAGAGAGAGAGAGAGAGAGAGAGAGAGAGAGAGAGAGAGAGAGACTCTTTTTAAGATATTAGTGAATAATAAGTGAATTACTTTTCTGTTGCTTTTAGAAAGCAGAACACCTGCTGCAGGCAGCCTTACAACCCAAGTTCCACCGGGCTATTCCTGAAATTGTGGTGTATTTAGTTGAAGGCTTTGGAAATTCAACTCGAATTGATTACGGTACAGGTCATGAAATGGCATTTCTTATGTTGCTATGTTGCTTGTTCAAGATTGGAGCCTTTGTTGAAACTGACACTGTGGCAGTTGTTACTTGTGTTTTTAATAGGTAGATTTTTTTACCAATCATCTGTTTCTTTCAGTTTCCACATCCCTCTTTATGACTATATATTATAAAAATTAATGACTTGCAGGTACTTAACCTTGGTCCGCAAACTTCAGCTGACATACAGAATGGAACCTGCAGGAAGCCATGGTGTGTGGAGTTTAGATGATTATCAGTTTGTCCCTTTTATTTGGGGAAGTTCTCAGCTTATAGGTAAGAGAATTGTAGTGTATTACTTGATTTTTCTTTTAGATTGTGCTTTTGGCCACAGCTCCCAATCCACCTCCAGTTTCTTTATGCTGTAATGTCCTCTTGTGGAAACTTACAGAATGAATAACAGGCATTTTGAAGTTTAAATTTTTGTGCAGCACTTTAAATAAATTTCTAGTTTATGATAGGAAATTTATGCTTGAGTATTTAATCAATTATCAGAGCTGTCTGCTGAGTATTTTGTTACAACGTGAAGAATACAATTCTTCATTAATATACAGGCCATATCTTTTCTTCTAGTTAATAAATATCATACTGGATCGTCGAGTAGGATTAAATGTTCATTGCATTTTTCGTGTTTAGATTAGATTAGATTTATTTTAATTTCAATTGAGCCATAGTGGGGAGGTCCTCCAGGATGTAGAACATGTCAGATAAACAATAATACATGACAAATATTTACAACTAAAATAAAAAAGCTGATGTACTTTTCACAGGTCCCAAGTGGAATGATAGTCATTTTATATGCAGTGTCACAATTGTTAAGAAATGAAATATGTTGTCTCTCTGGTGCTGTGCAAAAAGTGTAATTTTTTGTCAGATGAGTAATCATCCCTCACATTATTCATTTACCAATCTCTTACTAGTTTGTATAATGCATGTTCCAGTTTATCTGTCATATGTACCTGTAGTTGCTGTGGGAGAAGATGCCAGACCCCCAATTTATTAAAATGCGCCGGACAGAACACTGGATGTTAAGTGAAACTGTTAACATTTTGAAGTCCCTGAGCAGACTGGATGGCAGTAACCTTGCAAGTTGTCTGTGGACTCCGTAATTCTTTGTATAATTGTAATGGATAAACGTTGACAGCAAAGCAGTGTGGTAGAGATAACCCATGAGTGTCCTCTGTGACAACTTATCAGGTGCGAGAAGGGTTAGTTGTGTCTTGTGAATGCTCTGTTAGTGTCCTGATGTCTGTGATATCTGGTGTAAACTGTCTGCACAGCAGGTAGATCTGGACAGCTCTGACATCAGGTCCACACTCTCTGAACAGATGCTTTGGTGGCACTATTTATACTGGCTTTTTGCTAATGATGATCCTTTTTGCAGTGTCAGACATAGTAAGAGTGTGATTTTTCTGGCCTATTTTCCTAGTTAGTAGTTAGTATGAGGAGATACTTGTACGTTTCACCAGACGAGAATATCAAAAAAATAATTGGCCACCATCTCATCAGTTTTGTTTGTGTAGTATTCTATATCTAAAATGATGCAAGTTGCCTATTCTCTCACAGCCTCTTTAAGTGCACCAGAAATAACATGAACATTATGTAGCCAAGATCATTGACTATCCCTGAATATTTAAGGGTTTGGATAAACATATATTGCATACTGGATTTTGATTCTGAATCTGTAAATTAGTTATTTGCATTGACAAAATTATGTAGATTGATATAGGTTTTGAAACAATTACTAACAAAGAGATAGAGGGGCTGCCCAGTACTTACCTCAGCTCAGTACAGCCAATAGAAACACAAAAAACAACCGAAAATTTAAGTTCCTAGCTTTCGGAATAAATGTTCCTTCATCAGGGAGGAGAGAGGGGAAAGAAAGGGAAGAAGGGAAAGTGGATTTAGTTACTCACAACCCAGGTTATGAAGCAACAGGGAAAGGAAAACAGGGAAGGTAGCAAGGATGGAGGCATGGTTGTCAGAGGGAAGCCAAAGATATTCTACTGTAGGTACTGTGCCAGCTTCAAACCAAAGAGGATGCATACAGAAGTAAAAAGGTGTATAGTATAAAGATGTAGGATGAAAAGATGCATGAATGGCTAAAGAGGAAAGGGAAAGAGGAGAAGACTGAAAAGTAAAGGGGAGTGAGGTTGTTTAACGTAGGTTCAGTCCAGGGGGATGGCGGGATGAAAGGATGTGCTGGAGTGCAAGTTCCCATCTCCGCAGTTCAAAGGGACTGGTGTTGGGTGGGAGAAGCCAAATGGCACATACGGTGTAGCAGGTTCCTGCTCCCTAGAATTATGCTGGAGGGCATGCTCCGCTACTGGGTATTGGACATCTAGGCGGACAGTTCGTCTGTGTCCGTTCATGCGCTCAGCCAGTTTAGTTGTCATACCAATGTAATAGGCTGTGCAGTGCAGGCATGTCAGCTGATAAATGACATGTGTAGTTTCACACGTGGCCCTGCCTTGAATTGTGTATGTTTTACCAGAAGCGGGGCTGGAGTAGGTGGTTGTGGGGGGGGGGGGGGGGGGGGGTTGCATGGGGCAGGTTTTGCAGCGGGGTCGGTTACAGGGGTAGGAACCGCTGGGTAGAGAAGGTAGTCTGGGAATATTGTAGGGTTTAACAAGGATGTTACGGAGGTTAGGGAGACGACGAAAGGCAACTCTGGGTGGTGTGGGGAGAATTTTGTCAAGGGATGATCTCATTTCAGGGGTTGACTTGAGAAAGTCATATCCCTGGTGGAGTAATTTATTGATGTATTCGAGGCCAGGATAATATTGGGTGACAAGGGGGATGCTTCTGTGTGGTCTGAGGGTAGGAATATTGTTGTTGGACGGGGAGGAATGTATTGCTCGGGAGATCTGTTTGTGGACAAGGTCTGCAGGATAGTTGCGGGAGAGGAAAGCACTGGTCAGGTTATTGGTGTAATTGTTGAGGGATTCGTCACTGGAGCAGATACGTTTGCCATGAATACCTAGGCTGTAGGGAAGGGAGCGTTTGATGTGGAATGGATGGCAGCTATCAAAGTGAAGGTACTGTTGTTTGTTGGTGGGTTTGATATGGACAGAGGTGTGGATGTGAGCTTCAACAAGATGAAGGTCAACATCCAGGAAGGTGGCTTGGGTTTTGGAAAAGGACCAGGTGAAATTCAGATTCGAAAAGGAGTTGAGGTTATGGAGGAAATTAAGGAGTGTTTCTTCACCATGAGTCCAGACCACAAAGATGTCATCTATAAACCTATATCAGGCCAGGGGAAGCAGCTGTTGGGTCTTCAGGAAAGCCTCCTCCATGGGGCCCATGAAGAGGTTGGCATAGGACGGAGCCATCCTGGTTCCCATGGCAGTTCCCCTGATTTGTTTGTAGGTCTGGCCTTCAAAAGTGAAGTAATTATGGGTGAGCATGAAGTTGGGAGGTGTGATAAGGAACGAGGTTTTTGGAAGATATTCGGGTGGGTGTCGGGAGAGGTAGTGCTCAAGGGCAGAGAGACCATGGGTGTGTGGGATGTTTGTGTAAAGGGATGTAGCATCTATGGTGACAAGAAAGGTTTCGTCCCGCCATCCCCCTGGACTGAACCTACGTTAAACCACCTCACTCCCATTTACTTTTCAGTCTTCTCCTCTTTCCCTTTCCTCTTTAGCCATTCATGCATCTTTTCATCGTACATCTTTATACTATACACCTCTTTACTTCTGTATGCATCCTCTTTGGTTTGAAGCTGGCACAGTACCTACAGTAGAATATCTTTGGCTTCCCTCTGACAACCATGCCTCCATCCTTGCTACCTTCCCTGTTTTCCTTTCCCTGTTGCTTCATAACCTGGGTTGTGAGTAACTAAATCCACTTTCCCTTCTTCCCTTTCTTTCCCCTCTCTCCTCCCTGATGCAGGAACATTTATTCCGAAAGCTAGGAACTTAAATTTTCGGTTGTTTTTTGTGTTTCTATCGGCTGTACTGAGCTGAGGTAAGTACTGGGCAGCCCCTCTATCTCTTTGTTAGTAATTGTTTCACATCTTTATATGAGATTTTCCATTAATTAGTTAGATCACATATATGGTCCACATTCTTCATTGTTTTGTCCCTTTTGTTAGCTATCACTTACATCTGTCATCTAAACACTTTCTCTTCTTCAGTGTTATATATATATTTTTGTCTCCAAATGTGCTAGTTTCATTTGCCTCCTATTGTCTTGTTCCGTTTATAGTCCACCTCTCTCTTTCTATTTATTGATTTATTTATTTAACATTCCATAGTTTTAACGTTCGTTATTCGCTGTTTTCCAGCCAACAATCACTGCCAACAATCTCTTCCACACCTATCAGTATCATCCAATTCCGTCAATTTCGTGTTGCCGGTGGTATTTTTGTGCCATTGCCTATCTTTCTCTGCCACAGGAATCATGTTTTGGAACATTTCTTGCGCCCGCGCGAACTTTCTTGCGCCCGCGCGAACTTTCTTGCGCCCGCGCGAACTTTCTTGCGCCCGCGCGAACTTTCTTGCGCACGCGCGATCTCTGTTTTCGAGCAGCGTGTGTTCTTTTTCCCCTGATATGGACATACTTGCTTGGTCTGGTCAACTTTTTCTGTATTTTTCTTATTTGGTGGTCTTTCTTTGGTATTTAACATTACCAACACAATTTCTTTCTTTCTTTCTCGCCCTTCCTTCCATGTTTTATTCATTCTTATGATTACTATTTTAACTTAAGTTATTTAATTTCCCTACACACCAGTTACCAACTATGTACCCTAACCCTATACCACATTATTTACATTCATTCCGGAAACATGCATTTACCGTAGCCAAACTGCAATCCCACATACTTTTCCTCCGTTCCTGCTTAAACTTTGGAATTACCCCTAAAGGACTTACCTTAAAAGTTCCCATCTCTGGGTGCAATTCCTCCTTCCACCAATCTCTCCTGGACTTCCAGAACCTTCAATCCTTAGCCCTTACCCAACTTGTCCTGAATATCTACACTACTTCATGTAACCACCACTCCCAACAGATCCTATCTCTCTTCAAAGTCCTCCACTTCTCAAACCCTTGCTTGGAGAACACACTCAGGAACATCATCCTAGAAGCCAGCTGCAGACTTGAGTCCCATGCCACACACCACCTGAAAAAACTATCCACAGTGCTAGTGCAACACCTAAGTAGTGGAGTCCCTCTCCCTATCCCTCACAAACACCAACCACAACAGAACCGTCAACAAACCCCCCTCATAGCCAACAAACCTAGCCTAGCCACCCTACTCAATCTCCCCATCCCAGCACATACCCCACACAGACCAAATCTCAACTATAACCACAGTAAAATCCCACATATCGCCAACCCCAATTCAGTTCTAAACCTCTCATCCAGAACCCTCTCTCCTCCAGAGACATCGGTTCTATCAAAAGGCTTAGCCTTTAGCCCCACACCTAAATTCAACCACACTGCCCTGGTTAAAGATCTCCTCTCATTCACCCGGAACCTCAACTGGAAATATCACTTCACTACCCAAACACAGCCCCCAAATACTAGACCCAGTGTTGAACCTTGTCTAGAACAGTTCCAACCGCCCTATCAAAGGGATCCTCCTCCCCTCCCCCAAAACCATCCCATGCACACATTTCAGGAATTCCTCACATCCAGTGTTGCCTCCCAGTCCTTCTTGAAGAACATCCCGACAACCCCCAACATCACCCCAGCTAAATCCCGTGCCATTAAGCAGCTAAAAACAGACCGCTCTATTGTAATCCTTCCGGCGGATAAAGGCTCCACAACTGTGGTACTTGACCATGTGGAGTATCTGGCAGAAGGACTGCATCAACTCTCAGACACCTCAACCTACAAAGCTGTTACCCAGGATCCCATTCCCTCCATCCAGACTGAGCTGCAGAAAATCATAAAAACCCAAGGTCCCTCACAAGGCCTCACAACGGCTTCCATAGACTTACTCACTCCACCTGAGCCACGTACCCCTACCTTCTACCTATTACCCAAAATCCACAAAGAGAACCATCCTGGCCGTCCCATTGTAGCAGGCTTCAAAGCCCCAACAGAACGTATCTCAGCTCTGGTAGACCAACACCTCCAACCTATCACCCGCAGACTCCCATCCTACATCAAGGACACAAACCACTTCCTAGAACGCCTCAAATCCATTCCCACTCCTCTCCCACCTGAAACCTTTCTTGTCACCATAGATGGTACATCCCTTTACACAAACATCCCACACACCCATGGTCTCTCTGCCTTTGAGCACTACCTCTCCCGACGCCCACCCGAAGATCTTCCAAAAACCTCGTTCCTTATCACACTTCCCAACTTCATGCTCACCCATAATTACTTCACTTTTGAAGGCCAGACCTACAAACAAATCAGGGGAACTGCCATGGGAACCAGGATGGCACCGTCCTATGCCAACCTCTTCATGGGCCGCATGGAGGAGGCTTTCCTGAAGACCCAACAGCTGCTTCCCCTGGCCTGGTATAGGTTTATAGATGACATCTTTGTGGTCTGGACTCATGGTGAAGAAACACTCCTTAATTTCCTCCATAACCTCAACTCCTTTTCGAATCTGAATTTCACCTGGTCCTTTTCCAAAACCCAAGCCACCTTCCTGGATGTTGACCTTCATCTTGTTGAAGCTCACATCCACACCTCTGTCCATATCAAACCCACCAACAAACAACAGTACCTTCACTTTGATAGCTGCCATCCATTCCACATCAAACGCTCCCTTCCCTACAGCCTAGGTATTCATGGCAAACGTATCTGCTCCAGTGACGAATCCCTCAACAATTACACCAATAACCTGACCAGTGCTTTCCTCTCCCACAACTATCCTGCAGACCTTGTCCACAAACAGATCTCCCGAGCAATACATTCCTCCCCGTCCAACAACAATATTCCTATCCTCAGACCACACAGAAGCATCCCCCTTGTCACCCAATATAATCCTGGCCTCGAATACATCAATAAATTACTCCACCAGGGATATGACTTTCTCAAGTCAACCCCTGAAATGAGATCATCCCTTGACAAAATTCTCTCCACACCACCCAGAGTTGCCTTTCGTCGTCTCCCTAACCTCCGTAACATCCTTGTTAAACCCTACAATATTCCCAGACTACCTTCTCTACCCAGCGGTTCCTACTCCTGTAACCGACCCCGCTGCAAAACCTGCCCCATGCATCCCCCCACAACCACCTACTCCAGCCCCGCTACTGGTAAAACATACACAATTCAAGGCAGGGCCACGTGTGAAACTACACATGTCATTTATCAGCTGACATGCCTGCACTGCACAGCCTTTTACATTGGTATGACAACAACTAAACTGGCTGAGCGCATGAACGGACACAGACGAACTGTCCGCCTAGGAGATGTCCAATACCCAGTAGCGGAGCATGCCCTCCAGCATAATTCTAGGGACCTAGGAACCTGCTACACCGTATGTGCCATTTGGCTTCTCCCACCCAACACCAGTCCCTCTGAACTGCGGAGATGGGAACTTGCACTCCAGCACATCCTTTCATCCCGCCATCCCCCTGGACTGAACCTACGTTAAACAACCTCACTCCCATTTACTTTTCAGTCTTCTACTCTTTCCCTTTCCTCTTTAGCCATTCATGCATCTTTTCATCGTACATCTTTATACTATACACCTCTTTACTTCTGTATGCAGCCTCTTTGGTTTGAAGCTGGCACAGTACCTACAGTAGATTATCTTTGGCTTCCCTCTGACAACCATGCCTCCATCCTTGCTACCTTCCCTGTTTTCCTTTCCCTGTTGCTTCATAACCTGGGTTGTGAGTAACTAAATCCACTTTCCCTTCTTCCCTTTCTTTCCCCTCTCACCTCCCTGATGAAGGAACATTTATTCCAAAAGCCAGGAACTTAAATTTTCGGTTGTTTTTGTGTTTCTATCGGCTGTACTGAGCTGAGGTAAGTACTGGGCAGCCCCTCTATCTCTTTGTTAGTAATTGTTTCATATCTTTATATGATATTTTTCATTAATTAGTTTGATATAGGTTTTGCCACATTTGGATGCTGTACCTCGCAGGGAAACAGCATTTTCTAATTGCTACCAGAAATATATATTTTTATAAATAATTTAAGGAATAAAATAACAATAAAACAAAATATTAGTCGTTGATTTTATTTATAAGGACATAAACAAGATTGTGAACTTCGCTAGCCTTCAGACAAATCCCTTTCAACAGCTGTAGAGTATGCATATACATAAACATTTAGAGCTACATTGTGCCACCCGACTACATTTTTCTGCCTCTGCATACTTGCTGTTTGTCTGGATTTGACGCGTTGTGTCAGGAGGAGTGGGTAAGGACAGAAAGGAGACTGGAAATGGTGGTGTGGTTTCCGAAAGGGTGATTGACTGCTGGGAAGATGAGTTGGGGATAGGGGACTGCAGGGAAGGTGTAGGTGCTGGTGCAGGATGAATGAAGTTACTGTCCAGGGTAGGGTATGGGTTTTGGGACAAGGGGTTAGTGTCGATTGGGACAAAGAGTATTATGGAATCAAAGGGTGTGTTGCAAGGACAATTCCCATCTATATAACTGAGAGAAGCTGAAATTAGAGGAAGGATCCAGATGTATGGGGTGTGAAGTAACGATTAAAATAGAGCAATGTGCACTAGCTCAGCTCTGCTCTTGGCCACAGTTTGCTGGTGGCCATTCGTTTGGGTGGACAGCTGGTTGGTAATCATGTTCATATAAAATGCTTTGCAGAAATTACAGTGTAGCTTTTATACTACATGGCTGCTTTCACAGATGGCCCTGCCTCTGGTTGGGTAGGATAAGGGTGTGGTGTGACTGGAGTAAGATGTGCTGGGTGGCTGTATTGGACAGTTCTTGCACCTGGGTTATCCAGAGAGATATGACCCTCGTGGCAAGGGGTTGGGAGTGGATATGGTGTAAGGTTGGACTAGGATATTGTGTAGATTGGATGGGCAGTGGAATACTGCTTCGAGAGGTGGGGGAAGCATTGTAGGAATTTTAGGTTACAGTTTTTCATGTTGAATACATTGAGAATTTACTGTTTGTAGTGCGTCTGGTCTAGTCACAAATAATGTTTGTTTGTTTGTGTTTGTGTGTGTGTGTGTGTGTGTGTGTGTGTGTGTGTGTGTGTGTGCGTGCGCGTGTGTGTGTGAGTAAGCTACTGTAAATTGACATGTCATCCACACGAATGACAATTATTAAAATATCTGATTCTTGACATTTGCTGTAGATGCATGGAGTAGCTATCGCACTTTTGAAGTTTACATTCAGCATTGTGCTGTCTAAATTGAAGTTCCAGCATTGGGTGCCATGCTTCAGTCTATATACTCATTTGGTTTTTAGTCATTTAGTATTAATATATTCAACTGTCTTTTTAGCTTAATATATCTTAAGTAGTTTCACAACATATCTTCATTCTATGATAGTTACCTTGTAAGAAAGCTGTGTCAGGCTCTAGGTGATTGATGTCAAGATTGCTATTTACGTATTGTTTTTGCTGTTACTGAAACATGTCATGATAAGCATTAACAAATATGTGTGATCTAGACAAGTTTTTGTGTAAGTGCCAAGAATTAAACTTCTCAAAGATTTTTAATCCTGTAGTATTCAAAGGAAAACTTATAGGTATTTTACAAGACTGTTTACTGAATATTACTTATCTTCCATAGAGCAATAAGAGGAATTTAATTATTCAATAGATTTGAAAATAAACTTTCAATAATGTATTTCACATTTCTGTTTCAAAATGATCGTCATTGCCCAATGATTTTACAAATTTCTTTGCGCATGTTACCAGGTTTATTCTTTTCGATAGGAGTTTTGAAAAGGAAACTTGCATGTGTTAGCACAACAATAAGTGAAGTTTGATAAATGTAAACATGCAGTTCTTGTCCTTTACTGATCTAAGTTCATGTTCTTTACTTTTTTGCAGATCATCCACAGATTGAGCCTAAATCTTTCTTAGTAAATGAAGTTGTTGAGGCCTATTGTGACGATTACTTATTTTTAGGGTGTATTAAATTTATTAATCAGGTATGTATTTGATTGATGATAGAGTAACATTTCAAAGGCGACTTAGATTATGATAAATCTGTGATTTGGTTTGTAATGGAAAATGTTTCACTCTAACTAAAATGTCTGGGAGTAAACACATATACCACTGAGTGTAAGAAAATACTTACACATAAAAAGAAATCTCTTTTTACAAGAAGTGGAAAAGAATGGCAATCTTATCTGGCAGATCTGTTGCTGCTCATGTATCAGATACTAGCTGTAGAAGAGGTGGCAGTATCACTATTCTGGTCCCAGCACATCTCTCACAAAACCAGTTACATTATGAACTACAAGTGCAGTCAATGATATAAGGAAGAGTAGTTGTAAGATATCAATTGCAGTGTTTCAAGAAGGTGTAAGAAAGTGCTGAGATGGCAAATTAGTGTTTAATCATTCTTGTCAGTGTGATTATCATTGAGTACAGGATTGGATAGAACAAGAATAGTTAATTAAATTAATCATGTAAATTTTGAATTCCATTCCTCCCAAGTGAGAGTCCAATGCCTTAATTAACACAAAACCTCTCTCATTGCTAAGTAGGTGTAAGTTTGGATTGGAGAAGAAAAGGTGATGGACAGGCAAGCCACATAGCAAGAACAAAATAAGGAAGATAAGTGGGAAATGCAAGAGCAACTTCCGAAGCGAGGAATTAGTTTACACATAAGGAGAGGGACAGAATGGGTAGTAATGAGGTAGCATTGAAATACGAAAATCTGCCAAGGCCTTAACTTACTAAATGCTTTATTTTTTATTACCTGATTCACAAACAAATATCCAGTAATACGTCCTCTCATTCCCTTGACACTTTTTTCTGAGACAGTAACCAGCTACAAAGAAATGCTCTCCTTAACATACAGTGCCATGAAAGACTCGAACATGTAAATGGTATCCTTTGCCAGGACATCAGTTACCATGCATCATATCTTGAAATGCAGAATATACTTCTCAAAGTTCTTCCACCTCCCTTACAAAATAGTATCCCATGAGCCTGTCGATGTATGTGTTATGTGGTCTTTTCTTTCATTGTGTGTGCTTGCCATCTCATGACTTGAACATTATATTTTTGCTAATGACTTTGCTGTATGACCAATCTAATGCCCCAATCATTTGTTGCACCAGTCTGCTTACAGGTTTGTAAATAATATACTGTGTGAAATAAATAATTTATTTTGTGAAAGTTTTCAAGAGAAAATGTTTTTGATAGAAATTGAATACTCACAACATGCTGAGTATTTTACACCATAAATACTCAGCTGATTTGTATGAAATTATACTTACATATGAAATTTATTCAAAAACAACAGAAATTAATGTAACAAATTGTGACATATCAGTTTTATGTATATGTGTATCCAGTTTTGTATATGCAGATATTATTGTCAAATAGGTAAAAACTGGGTTATTTGCGGAGCATTCAAACCAGTTATGGAATATCAGTGATGTTCCCTCATGGTCCAAAATAAATTCTGGTCTGATCAGGATGTATATTGCAGAAGTAAGTGTAGTAACTAATAAAATGTTCTAATGTAATAAAAAAAAGAATTATTGTGTTGATACAGAATCAATTTTTTGTATTTTCTGCTTACTTATTATTCAAGTATTCTCTACTTGTTGGTATATTACAGGTTTTGGATGTACTTATTTTATTTTACGCTATTTTATTTGTTATACCCCTTTGTGACCATAACCATTTCTTCAGTAATGTACACTGTTAGACATACCATTCCTAATGTGGCTCTCTTCTTCTTTGACAGGTGCTGGAGAAATTTCCTGTTGTACAACATGTTTTATTTGGTTCATTAATGTCCATTGAAGCAGCCCCCTTAAGCCATTTCTCTGAAAGAGGTGTAGGATCAATGAGGCCCAGGCCACCTGACTCATTCCGTGCCCCACCACCACCACCCAAAAATTAAACCCAGACAAAGCTAAATGCTATTTTATATTTTACATAAATTTATACCTTTGCATTTACCAAATTAAATTTTAGAGCTATTTCAGGATCATTTGTACATATGCTTCAACAGATGCAATACCAAAAAAGTAATGATTCTCATGCACTCACTTTAAATTTGTAAAATTTCTTACCAAAATTGCGACAGTGTTAGATACTGTAAAATATGTATTTTAATAAATAACTTATTGTATACAAATCTTAGTACGTTACTTACTTTTCGTGTCTGTGTTAATTTTTGAGTTTCTGTGAATGGTGTTGAGTATTACAGTTGAGATGCTGACAAGGGCAAGAATGTGGAATGTAAGTTATTCTCCTGTTATTACTGCTGTTTTTCAGCATCTTGAAAATGTTGTGAGAACCATCCTTTCTGGAAAATAAAATCTGATCTACCAGAGTATAAATAGGGCGGACATACAATGGTAAACATTGTTATCCAGCAGACATCAAGTATTATTTTTCTTTGCGTTGTTGATTCCATTTATCTTACCTTAAAAAGCAAATCTGTTAAGTTCTATAAGTAAATCTGCTGTAACTCTGTACATAATACTTGCACATGTGCCATGGCACCAGGCAACAGCATTTGCATGGGCTGGCTACCAGAGGCCGCCTGTGATGGGTCTCATGACTTCTGCACACAACGCGGCATCTACTGTGCCTTCTATCGGAGCCTTGTAAGCGCAGTGCAGCAGGCACTCACCCTACTATTGTGTTCATACTTATTGTGAGCAACTGCTTGTATCAGTACATGGATAGTTTCTGTGTTTATCTCAGTGTTCTTAATTGTTGTTCACTTGCATGTGGAAGAAGAATAAATTTTGGTTCATTGTGGCCGTGTTGTTTGTCTCTTTCGGTATGGTACAACTGGTGACAAGTGTGGTGTTCACTTCTGCGTGTTCAGTCTATTTGGTTTTTCTGTTGCTTCTTGTGTCCATGAAGGTTTGTCCAATCACTCCTTGAGCAGCAGCATGCCTTTACAATTGCTATCACAAACTTGTTAGCCACATTGACTATGCAGGCTTCCAGGCCATTGGTGTACTCACTGCTATCTCCCCCCCCCCCCCCCACCCCCCCCACCCCCCACTTACGACAATGTGGCTGAAGTCAGGGAGGCTTATGAGAAGTGGCTTCAGCCACACTTCCTCATTTTGGTATCACTGATAAACTTGTGTTTGTTCCTTTCTTGAATTTCTCCTCAAATCTAAAAGTTGTTGTGCTGTTAGCCTGCACTGCATTTGTTCAACAAAATATGTTTGTTGTACAGTTTTCACTGTAAATGCACATGTCTTTCTAGCATGTGTAAAGTCCTACCATTGTCATTAAAAGTCCCACCTACCAGGCATGTTGGCTGAATTCAACTACTTCAGTTGCAAATGTCAGTTTGTTACCATTGCTCATGATGATCCCTTTGCTAATTCTGTGGTCTATGATGCCATCATTTGGTTGCCTCCTGACAAACTGATGCACCAAAGTGCACTACCGTGCAAGGAATCATCTTTGGCTGGAGTGTTACATATTGCTCAATCTTTCGACGTATCTCGTGCTGGTAGATATCAAATTGAGACAAGACCTGTTCCTGGTCACTGGGTATTGGTTATTTCTCAGGATGACAATGACATGGCAGTGGTCAAATGCAGCCACTGCACTGCAGTGGACAATGATGTAGTTAACAGCCACTACAGAAATTGCAGCACTCCACGGTTGCATCTTGTCCATACTGTTCCATGGAACGTGACAGGGCGGGGTGTCCTAAGTGCTGGGCGAATTGCAACAACAGTAGGAAACAGGGTATATAGTGTCTGTGTGTCATTCCCACCCCTATCATGCAGACATAAACATGGATGTTAATTGTGTGACCCCAATGCTTGCAAATCGTAACAAAGTGTTTGTCAAAGTGTGAGTGGTGGCCAAATGCTTGGACTACAAGTGACTTTACAGATCTTCCAAACTTAAGTTGATTTGGGATCTCTGGAGGTGCATCTGGTTACTTGGTGTTGGGCGAATTGCAACCACCAGCATGTTCCAGTTTTGGGGCAGTTTATGGCTCCCATTATGTATAAATATGTGGTGTATTCCTTGACATTTTTAGTCGTGGATGCTGCTGGTAGCATTTTTTTTTTTTGGTCTGGATGCTTTCAGTGGCTTTAGTTGCATACAGTTGCATACAGTGCACCTCGTGTCTGAATTCTAGTCTCTTTTCTTGAATGGGCTAATTTATGCCACTAATTTTGCAACCCACATAAGCCAGAAACCGGGGTGTGGCCATGCTTTTTCCATGCACGCCATGTTCCAATTGCTTCGTGCGATCAAGTGAAATCTGAATTGTACAGTTTGACGTCATTGGGGAGTCACCCAACAATCACCTCAAGTGAGTGGTCTATCCCGCTTGTGATAGTTAAAAACCAACTGGACAGCTCCACAAGAATATTCCTTTTCAGTGAATGCTGGCCTGCAAGCGCGTGTTTACACTTTTGAAATTATATTTTGCTTCTTGTTTGGTTATTTTCATCCTGGCCACTATCTGGTTTTGGCTATGGACATCTCTCAGTATGGACTTGGGGCTTTTCGTACACATTGCTATGAGGATGGTTCCAGATGTCAATAGCATAAGCATGAAAAACACTCAGCTCTTCCCAGCAGCGCTACTCTCAAGTTGAAAAGGAAATGCTTGCTATCTTCTATGCTTTCAAAAAGTTTCATGTGATCTTGTGTGGGTTTAAGTTCCTCCTCATTACTGACCACAAGTCCTTGGTTTCATTGTTTAATCCTTCTAGTACACTGCCCGACAAACCAGCACTTTGCCTCCGGAATTGGGCTTTGTTTCTGTCTCATTACAACTATGAAATTCATATTGGGCCTATCGTGAAACATGCCTATTCCGATGCACTGTCCTGGCTTGCAATGGGAATGGATTCTACTTTTGAAGAGGATGAACTCCTTTGTTTTCACTTAGATGTTGAAGTGCAATGTACAGTGGAAGGGTTTCCTATTACATGCTCCTAGGTTGCAGGTGTTGTCACTCCTGATCTGGTTTTGCACCAAGTTGTACATCTTGTTCAGCATTGTTGGCCGAACAGGCTTCTGGACAGGTCTTCTGATCTTTTGGATAACTATGTTGCTCTCCATCACCACCATGCTGTATTTCGTGATACTGTTCTCTTAACTACGGATGAGCTGTGGCCTAGGGTTGTGAACCCTGCTGCTCTGTGGCAGGATGTGCTTCAGATCCTAAATCAGGGACGTTGCTGAATCTTGTGTATAAAGTTATTGGCCCATCGATATGTGTTTTGATGTGGTGATGGTGACATTTTACATCTTATCACAGCCTACTCTGTGTTGGCAACACTCTCTCTCTGTGGCCCGCACCACACGGCGTCTGTGGGAATACATCCATGTGGATTCCACGGGACTCTTCCTAAGTTCTTTCTAGTTGTTGATTGTCAATGTGTTGTCTAAATTTCTGTACATTATCTGCTGTCCTTTATTGTCAGCCATGGCTAGGTTTCAGGCCCCCTCCAAAAATTTTCCAATTGAAGGATAGCCTAATACACTTGTGACAGATAGCGGTCCACATTTTTTGTCTGCAACTTTCCACAATTTTTGTGCCCATCAAGACATTTGTGCGGTGACTGCTGCTCCTTTTCACACCGAGTGTAACAGCAAGATGGAACGTCTCATCTGCGTGTTAAAGGTACAAATTAAGAAGTACGTTGCAGACTCCAATGTGGACAACACTTTGACACCCTTTTTGACTTCTACAGATTTACCCCAGTGGGGGATTGGAGTCCTCCCAAGATGCTTCGTGGTTGCCAGCCACACACCTTCCTGCATTTTCTCATACTACCACACCAACACTAACACTCATTGGTGCAGTCCTTATCGTATTTTACTCATGGCTCCACGGTCTGGGCTTGGTGATTTGGCTGCTGATCAAAGTGGGTTACAGCTATGGTCCACAGCTGCTGAGGCTGCAGTTTCTGTATGATGCTGGTGGCGCACCAACACACTCAGCTGCATCCCTGTGCCATGGTGAGGACTGTGGATCCTCTGTTTTTTCCCTCAGTTCCTGTTGTAGCATTGCAGGGTGGACCTGCTGTCCTTGTGAATGTTGTCACCTCCTATCTCTCATCCGGTGTTCAACCACTCATCCGGTGTTCAACCACCCTCCGCCTGCTGCTACTAGGCCTTCCTGCGATACTAAACTGCCATCAGCGATTCCTTCACAGACTGAGCCAGTGCCTTTAGGGCTCTTCAGTACGAGTGCCTCTGACTGAGCAGCTAGCATTTTCGCTATTGGCGCAGCTCCACCGTGTCAAGGAATCAGAAATTTGAGTTGCTACCAATGCCCTTGTCTCGAGTCTTATAATATGATACTAAACAGGGAAGTGCGGGCCATGCATGTCCAGTTCTATGCCACTTCTGCCCCTACTCACCAGTTCTGGCCTGGAATCCTGTGCCACTTATGCCCCTACTCACCAGTTCTGGCCTGGAATCCTGTGCCACTTATGCCCCTACTCACCAGTTCTGGCCTGGAATCCTGTGCCACTTCTGCCCCTACTCACCAGTTCTGTCCTGGAATCTCCTTCTGCTGCTGCTGTAAAAAGCCTGCAATTTCTGCCACATAGGCCATGTGTGTTTCAACAGTTGCTCTGGTGCCCGCATTGACACAGCAACCTTTCCCCAAGGGGGTGGGAGTGCTGTAATCCAGTGTGTAATACTTTGATACGTGCAGGAGCACTAGGCCGCCAGCACACTGCACTACAAGTATTTCACCAATGGCATCTACACAGGTCAGCCACCAGAGGCTGCCTTTTGTGGCCCAAATGACTTGTGTGCCTGGCACAGTATTTGCACTGCTGTCTGCTGGAGCCACCATCTTTTTAAGCACAGTGCGGCAGGCACTCACCTTCTTATTGTCTCAATACTTTATTACGAGCAACTGCTTGTAGCAGTACCGGTATTGTTTCTGTGTATGTCTGTTCTCAACTGTTGTTTGTTTGTATGTGGAAGAAGAATAAACTTTCATTCATTGTGACTGTGCTGTTTGTGTCTTACAGTATGATACAAAAACACAAATGGCTGAGCTGTGTATACACGAATTGTAGGTAGTCTGTTACCAAATTTCAGTAGAAAATTTATAACTGAGAGAACAAGACGGGGGGGGAAACAGATGGGCAGTTTGACGTGTAAATTGAAAAACAGTAGCTGTTGTGATACAGGAATTACAGTGTTGAATCTGCAAGTGGGCTTGTTAAGAGTGTTTAATTTGTAACAAGTTTATACATATTGTGGCAACTGTGACTGTGTGAAGTCATATTGCTGCTGTGCATTGAAAGTAATTGTACAAACAACCAGGATACACTGATCAATCACATACTGCCAATGCAAGCACTGCTTTTTACAAAAATTATGGGAGTGCTGTGCTGCTCGTATATAAACATTTCCTATAAATTTGGTTTCGGAGGATTAATTAGTTATCATAAAGGTGAACAGTGGAAATAACAATTATTGCCCTTTGGAATCCAATAACAGAAATATCACTTAGGAACTTCATGTAGATTTAATTATTGGAAAGGGCACATATACAGATGATGAAAAAAATACTTAAATACTGAAGTATATCATACTTTTCTTTTTCTAGTGTGTTCCTTGTGCTTTTTGTTGCTCATCAGGGAGGAATAGTTTATATTGTGTAATTAGATTATGCATGTACTGTATTTACATGGCTACAAGATAACCATGAATATAATACAACCCTCCTTTTTTTATGAGGCATGACGAGAAATTTTTATCTCCAGTGTGTTGTGACTAATAAAAATTAAATGTGTTGTATTAATACACTGCCAGAAAGAAGCAACACTCTCAGGGACCATGTTCAGTGGTGCCAGACACTGAGGGATTGTAGTCTTACTGATTTAATTGTCATGCTAATCAGCAATCAGATGGTGCTCAGAATGCCTGTCTACACACCCTCTATTTTGATTCTGCAGACAGTAACTGTGGTGCCTTTAGAGGTGAACAGCGTTTGTAACATTCATCCTAGAGTACAACTGTGGCCTGCTGATGATTACATACTCCTGTTGAATTACTTCAGGCATTTGCATGTGGTCACATTGTGGATCTGCGGGAAGCTGGAGGGACGTATTGACACACTTATGCTCATGTTGTGCACAATGTATTGGTGGTGTGTCACTGCTTTCAGCAGTGGTCTGTGGAACATTACCACTCCCATGAACCGATTATTGAATGTCCATGTAGTACAGGTGCAGGTCAAAATAGATTTGTGTGGTGAGCAGTTGTGGCAGACTGCGCATTATCCATGGGAGAAATCTGGGTCCATGTGACACCTATGTGTCATCAAAGATCTGTGTGCTTGCAGCAGGACTAACATCATGCTTGCCTCTGGCCAGGCTGCCACGGACACTATTAAACTCCCAAGTGTGGCTACCCTGGTGTTGCGAAAGAGTCGACTGGAGAGTGGAATGGCATTTTGCTGTCTTCAGTGATGAGAGTATGTTTTGTCCATGTGTGAGTGATGGACATACATGTTGTAATGGAATTGACCAATAGAGCATGTTTAGTTACATGTTAGTAATACATGGTACTTGAACTAGTGCACCTCATGATATTCAATGTATAGGACTTCACAATACACAAGACAATGCCCTGGAAATATATACTCATGTCCAGAAAAGACAGAATACAGATAGGACATTCATATTCAGGAGAGGTGCACATTAGTATCTACTACTAGTCTTCAGAAATGGGTTGAAGATGGTGATAAAGAAATGTGGAATGCCGACTGAGTTAAGTGGAAAGGAGGAGAGGTGTCTTGTTGAAGGCTTTCTTGTATGTGCACACTGGAGATTGGAAGCACAGACATTGGAACTGTAATACAGCAGTACCTGTATGGGTAGGCAGGACTAGACACGATTTAGACAGTGTGCTAGTTTGTCATTTATGTTTTGGAGTCATAACCTGACTATGAAATATTCAGAAAATATTAATAGATTAAGCGTTGGGATGTCACAGGAATCTGTTGTATCCTATTTGAGAAACTTGGTGAGCTGTATAGGATTTTCATTGTCCCTTGTTATAAATTATGAGGAGACAAATTTTACGTATAATCCAGGAGCTGTGAAAGTTGTGAAGAGGGGTGTGAAACATCATGATAGAATTGTGGGCTGGAGCAAAACTAACACTGGTGTTACGTTTGCTATAGCTGTAGATGGAAATGTTCCTTCACCCTTATGTAATGTATAAGGCTAAGCACTTTTACTGAGGATGGACTAAAGTTGGAATTAGTGGTTCTGCGTACAACTGAAACTCAGGCGTATGGTTTGACGTAGACACTTACCATGAATGGCTGTCCACAATAATTATGCCATATTGCCAAAAAATAGACGATCCAAAAGTGCTCATTGGTGAAAATCTCTCGAGTCTCTTAACATTAACATCTATCCCAGATTGTGAAGCAAACATCGTCTGTATTCCCTTCCATCAAAATCTACTCATATGCTAGTCTCCAAGTGTGGTATATTTTCGTCTTTTACAGAGAGAGTGGTGGAAAGTTTAAAGTGTGTAGATAAAAAGAGGACCACTTCACAAGACAGTTGTTTAAGTATTGGTCATTTAACTGCATTTTCAGTTTTAATTGTAATATCAAAGATTTTTTTTAAATTATTTAAATGTACACCATTGTTTCTTCAAAAAAGACGTTACAGTATTCCACTTTCCATCTTGAATGAGACCAATTGGTCTAAATATGAAAATAGATAGGTGATCAGTGTTACCCCATGTAGTGGAATAAAGTGAATCAGATTATTAAAATTTGTATGTTGATAAATGTTTCCTGTAAAAATATGTTAGCAGCACCAGGAAAGACCAAAAATGTAAATCACAAGACAGTATTTTTTCCAGATTCCTGTTAATGTTTAAACCTAATTTCTTAAGAAAACATCAAATTTTGACCCACTTCATTCCAATTTACAGTGCTTGTTTTGAATTATTGTGCAACAACTGTAGTTGGGAAATTCTTCTTTACCTGCAGCAGCTTAATTCGGATAATTTCTTGAGTAGTCATGTGATTTCTCTTGCATGTACTGAACACCCTCCTGCTCTTATTTTCTCTGATATCACCTATAAACATTGCTTCTGTGACATCAAATTTTCTTCTTGCTGTACATCTTGTTTGTTACCTCTGCTTCATGAATAACCAATAATTTAAAATTTCCTTAATATTATCTGCGTGAACAAACTGTGAGCTGCAAACTCATAGATCCACATTTTTCAGTAGTGACATGGTTGTAATTTGCATATGTTATCAATTGCTACTATTTACAATTCTTACTGCATTAACAGTATAAGCAGACCTGTCTCCCTACCTACAGCTGGGTCTGCAGAAATTTTACCACTTTGGTTAATATGGTAGCCAACCTTGAAAGCTGAAAGTGCTGTAGTGCAATAGCAACTTAAGCTTTGTTGTTGACCTCATGTTTCATTTGTGATGAAAGAACATATTTTTGTTAGAATTCATATCCATTGGAAAGATGTGCTGGTGATATTTTGTCCGGTTTTGAACTCAATTCAGTTTTGACTAACAAAGGATTTTGGCAGACCACAGTTTTTAAACATGGTAAATGTTGCAAGGTTCGTAGTATACATTCTTTTGTTTGGCAGCAGAAGAAAATTTGCTGCCCAGTTCCTTCCCACAATTTGTTCTAGTGCTCAACAAAGCTGATGTTCTCCCTATAACTCTTTTTAGTTCTTCAGATTAAATCTGCAAATGACTACTGTTGTCAGAGCTTGATCTGTAAATGTGACGCTACCCATATATTAAAATACTACACAATGTAAAAACATTTACAGCGGCAGCAGCTATAGTTTAATTTGAAAATATTAAGATGACCCTGTATTTTTTGAATGATGAATGTGAGCATAACCTCTTATAATTTAGTAAATATTGGCAGTGCCTCCACTGTTACAAAGGAAATGTTAATTACTTACTCATAGAAATCCGTAATGTCCAGTGTCTGTAAACAAAGATTACATTTGTTTTCCATGCTAATGTAGTTTTGTGCACTAATACATAACATTGTTGGGTCCCAGTCCAAGTGAGGATGCAGAAAAAACACATTTCATCAATATTCTCACCAATCTTCTTTCAAAGTGTTGAGATACCTGATAGCCCTGTGTTTTTCCACAATATAATGGCCTCATTTCTTCCCTACCACCATACTCGAGTCTTTGAACCATCACTCTGTTTCTAGTTTACAAGCACAAACTAGCATGTATGTAAATAGCAGCACACATTCATCCTGTACTTCAACCAGAATGGGGTCTTGAATGGAAATTTGTATCATAGTTCCCATCTTAGTGAATTAAACCCTTTTTTCCAATTCCCATGGAATCTTTTACTAAGCACTTCATGATTCATTTTACATTGGATGTATGTCCTTATCAAGACTATAGTATGTGAACATAGATTTCTTCCTTCTTATTAAGAAATGTTCATTGAATGTGTTCCAAGCTATGCTAGAGGACACACAGTTTCAGCTATCACTTGATTGATACTAAAATATCAGACATTTGGTGCAACAAGATCATTCAAGTTCATTATTATCGGTGGTGGCTTTTTTGATGACCTTAATGTTGCGATTGCCAGAATTGTTGAGAGCTTAGCAACATGTGGTTCTATATTAGATGTCTAATCTAGCTCTCGCTGTAGCTATTAAGTGGAAAATCCCACTTAGATTTTCGCAGAGATTGGGGTATTTATGCGCATGGACACCCTCTCCACTAGCCCTCAGGAGGCTGTGGTGGACTGGCAGCGTGCACACGGAGGTGGGGGTAGTGGTAGCCCCCAGCGGCCGCCTTCGATTCTCGGTGGAAGCATTCTGTCTGCATCCACAGTGGAGGGCGTTGAGACGGGCGTGCTCCCGACGGATTGCCGCTATCGCAGGTTTCCATGCTGCACTGACTTGTTATCCCTCATTCCGGTTGACCAGGTTGTCATGAATCCTTGTCTCTACGGATTATTTGATAATACTTTCCCAGAAGCCAGATGCTCGGCACAGCACCTGCTGCCACGAGACAAGGCCTACATGAGGCTGAAGAAGGATCCAACCCCGATGATGAGCAGAAAGATGATAGCTCTGCTGAAGAAATCTGACTTACCTGAGCCAATGAAGAAGTGGCTGCACTCCACAGCGCCAGCGATACCACGCCTTCCGTAAGGAAGGGGTACCTCTGACACCAACTGTGGAGTCCATCAACTCTCACAGTTGTGGACTAGCTAAATACCTAGCGACACTGCTCAAACCCCTTGTGGAACACTGCAGCCACAATGTGAGAAACTAAGCCGAATTTGTAAAAATGTTCAGGAACATGCGACTACAAAGGGAGGATCTACTTGTGAGCTTCGACGTGACGTCGTTTTTCACGAAAGTGCCCCTTCAAGATTCCTTGGCACTTTTAGCTCAGCACTTTGAACCACAAACAGTCAGCCTTTTCAAACACACACTAACAACCATCTACTTTCAGTGCAATGGCGAATCCTTCGAGAAGATCGTCAATGTGGTCATGGGCTGCCCACTGCCTCCTGCGACTGCAAAACTCTACATGGAATATTTCGAGGAGGTGGTCCTTCAAGCTACCAAACCAAAGCACTTCTTCTGCTATGTGGACGACACTTTTGTCATGTGGGGACATGGCAGACAGGTGCTAGATGAGTTTCTGGAGCACCTATACAGCATCTATGCGAATATCAAATTTGCAACGGAAATGGAGGTAAATGGGTGCCACACCTTCCTTGACATACTAATTAAGAGGAAGGCAGATGGTTCACTAGGCCACGCAGTACATAGGAAGAAGACACACACGGACCTATACCTTCATACAACAACTTGCCACCATCCAGCACAAAGACAAACAGTACTGACCACCTGTGTACATAGGGTGCGAGCCATCTGCGACAAAGACAGCCTACCATCCAAGCTGCAACACCTGAGGAATGTCTTCCACCAAAATGGTTACTGTGAAATGCAGTCAACAGGGTGCTTAAAAGGAAGAAGGAAGCAGTGGCAACCCCAGAAGAAGAAGAAGAAGAAGAAGAAGAAGAAGAAGACAAACGACTCACATTCCTTCCATATGTGGGTCCACTCTCAGCAAAAACTGCATGACCTCTGGGCAAATACAATATCAAAACCATTCTTCGCACACCACCGAAGGCAATGGAGCTCCTAGGTTCTGTCAAAGATCCGCTGAAGCTTAACACACCATGAATATACAACATACCATGAGAATGTGGTAAACAATACATTGGACAAACACAGTGATGAATATCTAAACACTGCAAAGAACATATCAGCCAATAAGCCATAGCAGAACACAGCATAAATGAAGAACACACCTTCAACTTTAAAAATGCGAATGTGCTGTGCTGAGCATCTGCCTTCTAGAAAGATGATATCAAAGAATCCCTAGAAATAAGGATTCACAACAACCTGGTCAACAGAGATGAGGGATACCAACTCAGCGCAGCATCGAACCCTGCGATAGCGGCAATCCATTGGGAGTGCGCCTGGTAATGTCCTCCACAATGGATGCAGACATAATGCTTACACCAAGAACCAAACACAGTCGCCGGGGCGATCACTAACCCCACCAACTCGCACACACTGCCGGTCCGGCTGATATGTTCTTTGCAGTGTTTAGATATACATAACTGTGTTTGTCCAATGTATTGTTTACCACATTCTCATGGTATGTTGTATATTCATGGTGTGTTAAGCTTCAGCGGATCTTTGACAGAACCTAGGAGCTCCACTGACTTCGGTGGTGGGCGGAGAATGGTTTGGTATTGTATTTGCCCAGAGGTCATGCAGTTTTTGCTGAGAGTGGACCCACATATGGAAGGAATGTGAGTCGTTTGTCTTCTTCTTCTTCTTCTTCTTCTGGGGTTGCCACTGCTTCCTTCTTCCTTTTAAGCACCCTGTTGACTGCATTTCACAGTAACCATTTTGGTGGAAGACTTTCCTCAGGTGTTGCAGCTTGGATGGTAGGCTGTCTTTGTCGCAGATGGCTTGCACCCTATGTACACAGGTGGTCAGTACTGTTTGTCTTTGTGCTGGATGGTGGCAAGTTGTTGTATGAAGGTATAGGTCCGTGTGTGTCTTCTTCCTATGTACTGCGTGGCCTAGTGAACCATCTGCCTTCCTCTTAATTAGTATGTCAAGGAAGGTGTGGCACCCATTTACCTCCATTTCCGTTGCAAATTTGATATTCGCATAGATGCTGTATAGGTGCTCCAGAAACTCATCTAGCACCTGTCTGCCATGTCCCCACATGACAAAAGTGTCGTCCACATAGCAGAAGAAGTGCTTTGGTTTGGTAGCTTGAAGGACCACCTCCTCGAAATATTCCATGTAGAGTTTTGCAGTCGCAGGAGGCAGTGGGCAGCCCATGACCACATTGACGATCTTCTCGAAGGATTCGCCATTGCACTGAAAGTAGATGGTTGTTAGTGTGTGTTTGAAAAGGCTGACTGTTTGTGGTTCAAAGTGCTGAGCTAAAAGTGCCAAGGAATCTTGAAGGGGCACTTTCGTGAAAAACGACGTCACGTCGAAGCTCACAAGTAGATCCTCCCTTTGTAGTCGCATGTTCCTGAACATTTTTACAAATTCGGCTTAATTTCTCACATTGTGGCTGCAGTGTTCCACAAGGGGTTTGAGCAGTGTCGCTAGGTATTTAGCTAGTCCACAACTGTGAGAGTTGATGGTCTCCACAGTTGGTGTCAGAGGTACCCCTTCCTTATGGAAGGCGTGGTATCGCTGGCGCTGTGGGGTGCAGCCACTTCTTCATTGGCTCAGGTAAGTCAGATTTCTTCAGCAGAGCTATCATCTTTCTGCTCATCATCGGGGTTGGATCCTTCTTCAGCCTCATGTAGGCCTTGTCTCGTGGCAGCAGGTGCTGTGCCGAGCATCTGGCTTCTGGGAAAGTATTATCAAATAATCTGTAGAAACAAGGATTCATGACAACCTGGTCAACCAGAATGAGGGATAACAACTCAGTGCAGCATGGAAACCTGCGATAGCGGCAATCCGTCGGGAGCGCGCCCGTCTCAACGTCCTCCTCTGTGGATGCAGACAGAATGCTTCCACCAAGAATCGAAGGCGGCCGCTGGGGGCTACCGCTACCCCCACCTCCGTGTGCACGCTGCCAGTCCACCACAGCCTCCTGAGGTCTAGTGGAGAGGGTGTCCGTGCATATAAATACCCCACTCTCCGCGAATCTTGACACTGCGCCAGAAGAAGGGTAGTATGACACTTCCCGAAATGTCGTGATATATCAGTGCTACCAACCAGCTGGAGACCCGAGAAACCTTTGTCACAAATTTGCCTGTCGCATCATCCGTGCTCAGCCCCATGATGTGCGATGTGCTCGTATGTGCCCATATGAAGATGTCCAGTGGTATTACATCGAAGTGCCAGTTCTGCCGTAGTCATTGTCATGTCGGATACATTTCGGAATGCACTAGTGTGTGGCACATGAGAATCATTACGTCTTTTGCGAAACTATATCAGTGATAGGCAAAACAGTGTCAATGACTGATGAGAAACTTTTTCAGAGGCTATTTCACAAGCTCTCAGGACTTACTGACCCAGTCGCTGCTAGCAAGAAGCATCTTTATTCATCACTCTGTTACATTAGCACAACCCCCGGACAACTGTACATCCTCCCTGATTACCTTTGGACAAACTTATCCCAATTTCAAAAGGATGATCAAAGAAGGTACTGTAACAGCATCTGACTGCTCTTGGGCTTCTCTGCTCCACATGGTTCGGAAGGGGACAAACCATGGAGACTGTCGGGCAATTACATGATTTTAAACACCCGCACTATTCCAGACTGACCGAGCGAGGTGGCGCAGTGGTTAGCACACTGGACTCGCATTCGGGAGGACGACGGTTCAATCCTGTCTCCAGCCATCCTGATTTAGGTTTTCCATGATTTCGCTAAATCATTTCAGGCAAATGCCGGGGTGGTTCCTTTGAAAGGGCACGGCTGATTTCCTTCCCCATCCTTCCCTAACTCGAGCTTGCGCTCCGTCTCGTTCTCGACGGGACGTTAAACAACACTAACCTAACCTATTCCAGACTGATACCTGATTCCTAATGTAGCAGATTTCAGAAGTTACGTTGCGAGTGTCCCGCATATTGAATGTAAATGATTATGCTACGACGATCTCTCAGATTCTTATAGCACTAGCTAAATGCAAAGGATAGCTGTTATCACAGCATTCAGCCTGTTTCAGTTTAAATTCATGACATGGTCTGCGAAATCTGGCACAAACCAGGCAGCAATTCATTTACGATGTGCTAAGGAAACTATCCTTAATTTTTTGCTACACAGAAAATATCTTAGTGTTCTTGGCATTGCTGGAGCATCATTCATGACGACTGTTTCGTCATATGGTATCTTAATTAACACAACCAAATGTGTGTTTGCCAAACCAGAAGTTCAATTCTCTCATGCAGGCCGGATTCCTCTTCTAGAGTGTGTAGAAGCTACATAACAGGTGCCATTGCTGCCAACCTACAAAGGGCTTTGCAAATTTATCAGAAAGCTTAACCACTATTGCCAACCCTTACCACACTTAGCAGCTGCACAGAAGCCTTTCATTAGGCTAATTAATGGAAAAACACATTGGGTAACTTAAAGCTTCCATGGATGTAAGAAATGGAATCTGCTTTTCAAGATCTCAAGCAGGCTATGTTTGAGGCTGTGCTACTGGCCCACTCCAAATTAGATGTACCTTTAGCACTTATGGTAGTCACAAACAGACAGCACTGCAGTGCAACATAAAGTTGATATAAGACAGGAGCAATTTGCAATTTTTTCGAAGAATCTGTCTCAACAACAGAAGTGGAGCGCCGTTGACAGGAAATTGCTTGCAATCTACATGTTCTTCAAACATCTTACTTCCTCTGTTGAAAATCAATATTCACAGATCATAAAACATTCACAACCAACTTTCGAATAACCGACCTCAACTCATTTCGCAAATTCAGACACATGGAATTTATAGCACAATTCATGACTGATGTGTCGTACAGGATACTATTGTTACAGATTGTCTCTCCCAAAATGGTGCTGCATTGATCTCTACGAACTTGATTGGTGTCGTCTGCAAACAAGAAAAAGATCCACATGTTCTTACACTAGTTGAGAACTTTTGTACACTCACAGCAAGCTTTGCACACTTTAACATACATATTATGGGATCACTTCCATAGGCTACTCATTAGGGCATACTCACGATCGTTGCTCACTTCACCAGATGACCAGGAACAGTGCCCACTCCAGGTATCTCTACTGAATTTGTCACAGAGTGCTAGTTCAGCCATGGTTTTGCGATATACATTTCACAAACCATAATCACTGACAGATGATGTCAGTTCAATTGGCTGCTATTTCATGAATTACTCCACTTTGCAGCTGCAGTCACATTCATATGACAGGCTGTCGGTAACACAGTGGTAGAGCGAATGCATCGCTTCCTAAAAACCGTCATGTTGTGCCATGCGTCATTGCAGTTTGTCACTCTACTGTTAGCCAGAGAGGATATCCACTGTTCACCTGGGCAGCTATTTTACAGAGAGCAGCTATGGTCCTGTGAACTCATAATGCCTTCTTCACTGCCGCTACCATCCTCGGAGGTATATAAAATTTGTTTTCAATAGTCAAGCTGACAAAGGCAGCATCTCCAACCATACAATACAATGAGACACAGATAGAGAAAAGTGCTTATCCACACGGACCTACAAAAGTCTCAACACTTTTGGCTCAAAGATGACTCTGTCGCTTCTCTTGCCACGCTTCTTTGGGTTCTGTATAGTTACTGCCAGAGGGAGCAATACATTTGTTATAGACAGAAATGGTAAACAATACACTTTATCTACTGAACAACTCAAAACTTTATGTACTGATGAAGACCTACTCCTCATGTCTTCCACAATGCCACATCAGAACTTCAAGAGAACAACCCGTATAGACACCTCTGCTCAGATACCAGACTGGCAGAAGACACCAAGATGTCAGCTACAGATGTGCTACTGCAACAACCTATCATCTGATCCAACAGCCATTTCCACACAGATTTGCTAGGCAAGTATTTTGCCATTTTATGCATGTGCTAGGGACTCCTGGGTTCAGTAGATGTGTACATTCACCAACAGCTGCTGCAAATCAGCTAACTGTGACACACCTCTGCCATCTTCAGTCAACAGCTGATGTTGTGCATGCTCCAAGCTAACATCTAAGTGCAAATGCAAGTGAAAGTGGGTGGTTAAGCAGCAGACAGACATCACCGCCATATTCACTGTGCATTGTTGTTACTAAACCACAAAACATTGAGAAAGGGCCCAGCTGTATTCTACTTATGTGGTTAGCCACAACACAGATAATTACCATCCCCAAAATTCCTATGGGAGGAGTGAAACTATAAGGTATCTGACTTTTTCAGTCATTACTTCAGCATGTTCCGTGCTTCATCTCTTCAGAAAAGGGGAAGGAGGGGAGGCTGATGTTATGTCATATTGACAGTATCATGATGTCACCCAGAGTGAGCTTTTTCGGTTATTGATGACTATAGAAAGTCATTCCTTGTACTGCGCATAAACAGCATGCAAACTAATTATTCTCTGATCAAGTGTATATCATAGAGTTTTAAGAAATAGCATTTTATGTTCTACAGTAAATAACATGTTATTTATGTGGTTCATTTCCCGTGATGGGAAATGGCAGATATCGAAATAGACGACAGAGGGATAGAGAAACAATTAAAATCGCTCAAAAGAAGAAAGGCCGCTGGACCTGATGGGATACCAGTTCGATTTTACACGAAGGAACTTGCCCCCCTTCTTGCAGCGGTGTACCGTAGGTCTCTAGAAGAGCGAAGCGTTCCAAAGGATTGGAAAAGGGCACAGGTCATCCCCGTTTTCAAGAAGGGACGTCGAACAGATGTGCAGAACTATAGAGCTATATCTGTAACGTCGGTCAATTGTAGAATTTTGGAACACGTATTATGTTCAAGTATAATGATTTTTCTGGAGACAAGGAATCTACTCTGTAGGAATCAGCATGGGTTTCGAAAAAGACGATCGTATGAAACCCAGCTCGCGCTATTCGTCCACGAGACTCAGAGGGCCTTAGACACGGGTTCACAGGTAGATGCCGTGTTTCTTGACTTACGCAAGGCGTTTGACACAGTTCCCCACAGTCCTTTAATGAACAAAGTAAGGGCATACGAACTATTAGACCAATTGTGTGATTGGATTGAGGAGTTCCTAGATAACAGAAGCAGCATGTCATTCTCAAAGGAGAAAAGTCTTCCGAAGTAAGAGTGATTTCAGGTGTGCCGCAGGGGAGTGTCATAGGACCGTTGCTATTCACAATATACATAAATGACCTGGTGGATGACATCGGAAGTTCACTGAGGATTTTTGCAGATGATGCTGTGATGTATCGAGAGGTTGTAACAATGGAAACTTGTACTGAAATGCAGGAGGATCTGCAGCGAATTGATGCATGGTGGTAATTGAATCTCAATATAGACAAGTTTAATGTGCTGCGAATACATAGAAAGACAGATTCCTTATCATTTAGCTACAAAATAGCAGGTCAGCAACTGGAAGCAGTTAATTCCATAAGTTATCTGGGAGTACGCATTAGGAGTGATTTAAAATGGAATGATCATATAAAGTTGATGGTCGGTAAAGCAGATGCCAGACTGAGATTCATTGGAAGAATCCTAAGGAAATGCAATCCGAAAACGAAGGAAGTAGGTTACAGTAGGCTTGTTCGCCCACTGCTTGAATACTGCTCAACAGTGTGGGATCCGTACCAGATAGGGTTGATAGAAGCGATAGAGAAGAACCAACGGAGAGCAGCGCGCTTCGTTACAGGATCATTTAGTAATTGCGAAAGCGTTACGGAGATGATAGATAAACTCCAGTGGAAGACTCTGCAGGAGAGACGCTCAGTAGCTCGTACGGGCTTTTGTTAAAGTTTCGAGAACATACCTTCACCGTAGAGCCAAGCAGTATATTGCTCCCTCCTACGTATACCTCGCGAAGAGACCATGAGGATAAAATCAGAGAGATTAGAGCCCACACAGAAGCATACCGACAATTCTTCTTTCCACGAACAATACGAGACTGGAATAGAAGGGAGAATCAATAGAGGTACTCAGGGTACCCTCCGCCACACACCGACAGATGGCTTGCGGAGTATGGATGTAGATGTAGATAAGAAATAGGACTAGACATATTTCATGTCTGCTTGATGCCAATCTTAGTGCTTAAACAATACCTTTGTCACAGTGTAAACTCCGCCTAAAATGTGCATTAATTTACAAAAATATTTAGTATCACCTTAATTCTTTGGATATTGTTTTCAAAAGTCGCTGGAAAAGTTTCTGCATCCTGACTTGCAACAACAGCTCCAAGGACCTGATATCTCATGGGAAGAGTAGAAGCCGTGTGAGACAGCAGATGACAGACTTGATTTGTTAAAATGAGTATGGTACAAATACCCGGCAGTTGGCTAAAATTGGTTGATTTGGTTGTAGTGGCAGATTTATCTGTTGCATAGACCAAGACCCAAGTTAGGTTGAAAGGTGCTAATTTGATTGTAAGTTGTATGAATGTTAAATAAAGGCTGAGGCAACATTGTTCAGAAACGTAGCCCAATGTTCATATTTTTGCCGTATTTTATCGATCCATTTCAACTGAATACCAGCTGTATTGTAGGGCCTCTTTAATTTAGTCGCTCATTGAAAAAGACAGTTTTCAGTGGCTTGATGTCTGACACCTTGCAGTGTATGTGGTCTTTTTTCAATGGCTTCTATTCAGTGGAGTCAACATAACTGGAAACAATGGTTGACAAATGCAATATTACACAATTATTTTCGATTAGTGCTGCTGATTTTTCAGGACTGTCACCCAAATCCATAAGTTTGTACCCACTATGTATTGATATTCAGGCAAGAAACGATGTTCTTTGAACAGGCTGTACTAATTGCATCTAGAACTATGGAAAGGGTGGCTACTTGCTACGTAGGCCACTAGGGCGCGCAGTGAGGGAACTGTGGGCCTTGGTATGTGCTCAGAAGAATAAAAGTTGTAATTTCTATGTGGGTTTGTGGAAAACATTAACATTTGATAATAGTCTTATCTCGTTGTAATGCCATATACGGCCTTAACAGTTCACAATGTACGTCGTATAGGTATGCTGCTGTAGTCAGGAAGGTAAACAACTGAGCCCATTGTGTATCATACCACTGAGCACAAAATCTTGGACATCGATGCAGAGCTGTGCCGGTGTGACTGTGGGGCTTTTCAACTTCGTTGCCTATAGTTTCCAAGTGGAGAAGAACGTAATACAACTATGTAGACCTAGAACTCAACTGTCCATCATAACAGGTGAAATCTTGCAGGAGACTTTTCAATATGAAACTTTACAACAATTGTGAGTAGCTGTTAGAATGCCTCAATACTGCCACGTCGTGACACACTGAATAAATAACTGACGGTGTCTGGTATGAATTGCCTCCCCAAAGCATGTCAGGCTGTGAAGCTGATCCCTACCCCACACTTGATGCATCAATGCTTGTGGCATTGCTCCCTCCTCTGGAGAAATAGCGTCCTGCTGTTCCAGAAACTCTTATTGGAGCTGACTTTAGTATCCAGGATTTAAACTTGTCAATGGTCTTCTGTACAGTGACAGTGGTGGGTCCTCATACTTTGATCATGTTGGTACATATTCTTCACTGTGACGAGCATAGAAGGTAGCGTCTACCATCAAAGCTTTGCAATCACGTGTGGTTCTTCAGTTTCCTTGAACGATAGTAGGGCTTCACACGGAGGACATGGGCGACAGCTCTGTGTTTTTTGTGTTCATGATGGAAGAGTACAATCCTCAATTTCATGTGAGACGTCCGACATGCCACAGTGGATACTATATGGCCCAAAGTAGCAGGTGGGTCTGGTACCAGGTGCCCCAGGGGTAATTGCAACGTGTATTTCTGTACAGTGGCTCGTGTAGTCTCTAATTTGTTTGGTGGAGATTGGTCATTGATTCCTGTACCTGATTCTGTCTCTCAGGTGACCAGCATCGTGGAAATATTTCAGGATAGGTGGGCATTGAATAGCCTCTTATAAAATCCCTGTTTAATTAATTAGAAATCTTCTTTGGCTGGTTCCTCCTCCTACAAGGTTTTTGTGGTTTTCAACAATGGTGGCTCTTCTTCCTGTACAGTAGCAAAATCATCTGATGCACCGATGAATGAGATTTCATCCACACTCCTCTATTCCACCAAAAGATCCCTTAGACGGCAGATCGTGTATTTGTGTTTTCATCCACTTTTGTGTACCACTGTGACATCCTACTCCTGAATACTCGGTGCCCATCTGGCCATCTGATGTGGCAGTTGCTTCAGGCTTGTCAGGTAGTATTGTGATTCATCAGAACAGTAAATGGTTTGCCAAATACATAAGGCCAGAACTTGTTGATGGCTCAAACAATGCAAGGCAATCTTTGTCAATTGTAGAGTTGCTTGTTTCGGTCTTGGAGAGTATTCTGGAAGTACAGGCTATCACTTTTCCTAGAGTTGCTCCTATCACATAACAGCTAGAATCTGTGCGAAGATCTGTCTCATCATTTTCGTCGTACAATGCTAGGATTGGAGAAGTTGTCAGCACCTTCTTAAGGGCAAGGAAATCATTTTCTTGCTCCTTGTCCGGGAGAATTTGGCGGCTCTCTGCAGTAGCTCTTGCAAAGGATTTGACTCGGTACAGAGGTCCTATATGAATCGATGGTAGTATGAACACATTCCAAAAAACTTCTCACATCATAAATGTGTTGAGGAGTTGGAAAATCTAGTACTGCTCTTATTTTCTTTGGATTGGTACTGGCTCCATCGCCATTCACCAGATGTCCCAAGATTTTTATCTTCTGGGCTGCAAAGAGACACTTTATCAGATTCAGCCAGAGACCTGCAGAGTGAATGCCCTTCAACATGATAGTCAGATGGCTTAGATGTTGTTCAAATGTCATAAAAAGATGACTGTCATCCGTATAGTAAAGACATATTATTCATTTAAGGTTTCGAACCAGGTTGTCTGTCATTTGTTCAAAGATGTGTTGGAGAAATACACAGTCCAAATGGCATAATTTTTAACTCGTAAATGTTGTCCAGGGCTATGAAGGCTGGGTTTTACCAGTCAGCCGTGTCAACATCAATCTGCTGGTAGCCTTTCTGCATGTCCACAACTGAGAAAGACTTTGCTCCTTCTTTCAAGCAATCACACATGTCATCAACGTGTAGCAATGAAAAGACATCTATCTTCTTGAGTTTGTTCTGTCTTTGGCAATCGACTCAAAAACGACTTGTGCCATCCTTCTTCTTCACAAGGACCACAGCACCCCCTGAAGGTTTAGTGATGTCATCTTGCAGCATCTTCTTCACTCCCCCCCCCCTTCCCCTCCAGACTATCCGTCGTTCAGCCTGTAACATTCTTTATGAGTGCTGACTAATTACCAGAGTTGAAAGCATCAGAAAACAGAAACAGAATGGCCGACAGTGTTCTTAAGTCAGGCCAGATCATATTGACAATTCGATAGTAGCTTCCTTCCCTGCATTGTCTGTGGTAGTAGCAGAGAACAGTTCTTCGTTGCTGGTATTACGCTGCTCTTCCTAAAGTGGTTCGTCTGTCCCTACGCACGTACCTTTAGGGATGAGTTGTACCTGCTCGTGACAACTATTGTTCCAAAGTTCTCCTTGATCATCGCTGGCATTAACATTTCTATTGTGAACCTGAGTTGCTTTTTTCAAGTGGCGAAAGCACAGTTTAACAGCATCTGAATTGATGATTGAAACTCGTGTTGTTGATGGTGGCAGGAAACAACGTCTTTATTGGCAAATAACTCTCCAGAGAAATCTTGATTACGTGTGCTTGTCGGAATAGCTTCAGCAGTGTGGAGTAGTAATCTATGATTGCTTGTGTACAATGACAGATTCAGGAAAACCTCAAGAAGGGGGCGCTAAAGATATCTTGAGCTACTTTTACTTTTACCGTAATAAAAAATAATCAAGTCACGTGCAAAGTTTAAGAAAGTTTTGAAAGTCTCTTCGGGTTTGCTGCCGGATCCTAAAATGAACTTGACTCGATATTTCGAGGATCCAACTGTTCGCCATCTTCAGGAAAATGCTGCTTATGCTGATGAGTCCCGCTGAGAACTGACGCCAGATTGCAAATCGACGTCCTATATAGGCCACCGTTCAGTACACGGCGCATGCGCAGCCCATCACGGTTTCTGCCTTGCAAAACAGGGAGGTGGCGCCGCCCTTAGTGAAACACTGCTGGCAACGATATATCGCAATCAAGGCCGCACCGAAGAACGTTCAGTTTTGATGCGAGATAATACAGGATTCCACGTTTTACTAAGAGGAAACCCATTGTCTCTGTCGATTAAATTATCAGTCAACCTAATTTCAATCGCCTCTTTATACACACTGTTCCGAAAACCGGAAATGTTGGCAACCACAAGTTTCCTCAAATTTCATTTTGTGTCCCTCATTTAGGCAGTGTTCTGCTACCGCCGATTTTTCCGGCTGTTGTAGCCTCGGATGTCGGCGATGTTCCACACACCTGTCTTACACTGTGCGAATAGAACGGCCAACGTAAGCTTTCCCACATTGACATGGAATTTTGTACACCCCGGGTTTCCTAAGCCCCAAAGCATCCTTCACAGGGCCGATCAGAGTCCTAATCTTAGAAGGTGGACGGAAAACACTCTTAATGTTAAAGTTCCTTAAAATTCGTCCAATCTTAAACGATAAGCCTCCAGCATAAGGAAGAAAGGCCACAGAACCAAAGTCCTAAGGACGCCACTACGTTGGTGTGGTGGATGACAACTCTTAGGATGCAGATACCAATTTGTGTGTGTCGGCTTTTGGTGAACACTCTGTCCCAAAGTTCCATCTGGTTTTTTTATAAACCATTACGTCTAAAAATGGAAGCATCCCATCATTTCCAACCTCCATAGTAAATTTGATAAGGGGATGAAGACAGTTGAAGTGGTCCAAAAACCTGTTAAGAGCATCACGTTCATGTGGCCAGACGAAGAAGGTATCGCCCACGTACCTCATCCTGTGGATGATTTGGGGCTTAGGAAACACAGAGTGTACAAAATTCCATGTCAATGTGGGAAAGCTTACGTTGGGCGTTCTATTGGCTCAGTGCAAGACAGGTGTGTGTGGAACATCGCCGACATCCGAGTCTACAACAGCCGAAAATCGGCGGTAGCAGAACACTGCCTAAATGAGGGACACAAAATGAAATTTGAGGAAACTGTTGCGGTTGCCGACATTTCCGGTTTTTGGAACAGTGTGTATAAAGAGGCGATTGGAATTAGGTTGACTGATAATTTAATCAACAGAGACATAGGGTTTCCTCTTAGCAAAACGTGGAATCCTGTATTATCTCGCATCAAAACTTTACGTTCTTCGGTGCGGCCTTGATTGCGATATATCGTTGCCAGCAGCGTTTCACTAAGGGCGGCGCCACCTCCCTGTTTTGGAAGGCAGAAACTGTGATGGGCGGCGCATGTGCCGTGTACTGAACGGTGGCCTATATAGGACGTCGATTTGCAAGCTGGCGTCAGTTCTCAGCGGAACTCATCAGCAGGAGCAGCATTTTCCTGAAGATGGCGACCAGTTGGATCGCCGAAATATCGAGTTAAGTTGATTTTAGGATCCGGCAGCAAACCCGAAGAGACTTTTAAGACTTATTATGCCGGGAAAGCCTACGAAATCACATTAAGAAAGTTTATTTAAATTGATTGTATACATATACAAGACAATGCCATCTTATGATATAAAAAAGTTACAATTGTGGTTCTGTTTCTTAAGTGATGAATTCTGTGCGCCTATTCTTCCTGGCTAATTGGTCAATTACGTCGTCAATAGGACAATCAAAGCCAGGGTGAGCTTTCAACAGAGCTAAGCCATTAAGTCGATCCTCCTTCATAATATATCGAGATCACTAGAATGGCCACGACTTTTCTCGTAGGTATGTGTTAGCTATCGTATAAAATTCGATGACGCGGACGCGCTTGCTACGTAGGAAAGTACAACTACTCGGTAACTCGACTCAGTCGAGTTGACTGACGAAAGAAACGAACGAATAGCGTGCGGGCTGACTGTCGGGGGCAGCGCGGGTGGCAAAGCGAACGGCCTCGCAGGGGGGGGGGGGGGGGGGGGGGAGGGGGCGCCCCGCGCGCCCCCATATGTATCCGCCTTGTGATGCCTGCAAGAAATTCCATCTGAGAATAACGTTGTGACTAAATTCTGCTAAAAATAAAAATTCGAGGGGCTGTATTCTGTAAGTGACAGTTACTCTTGCAACACATGTTCATGTCGGCTGGATGTACAGGGTGATTCAAAAAATAAGAACAGATTTCAATTGTTTATTAATTTGTTGATGACACTGCTATCCTCAGTGAAAGCGACGAAGAATTACAGGATCTGCTGAATGAAATGAACAGAATAATGAGTAAAACGGAGGACAACAGTAATGAGAAGTAGCAGAAATGAGAACAGCGAGTAACTGAATAGCAGGATAGGGAATCATGACGCAGATGAAGTTACGGAATTCCGCTACCCAGGCAGGAAAATTACCCACAACGGACATGGCAAGGAGGAAGAAAAAGCAGACCAGCACCGGCAAAAACGTATTCCTGGACAAACACAGACCTTAATTTGAGGGAGAAATTTCCGAGAATGTACGTTTGGAACACAGCATTGTATGGTAGTGAGATACTAACTGTGGGAAAACCAGAAAAGGAGAGAATCAAAGCATTTGAGATATGGTGCTACAGAAGAATGTTGAAAATTAGGTGGATTGATAACGTAAGGAATGAGGAGGTTCTCTGCAGAATTGGCGAGGAAAAGAATGTATGGAAAGCAATGACAAGAAGAAGGGACAAGATGGTAGGACATCAGTTAAGACATCAGGGAATAGCTGCCGTGGTACTAAAGGGAGAGAGTAAAAATTGTAGAGGAAGACAGAGATGCGAATACATCCAGCATATAACTGAGGTTGCAAGAGATACTCGGAGAAGAAGAGGATGGCAAGGGAGAGGGATTCGAATTCGTGGCAGGCCGCTTAAAGCCATTCAGAAGACTGATGACTCAAAAGAAAGAAACGACGAACGTGCATGTCTCTGGACAGAGAAAGGCTCTAAATTTTATCTTCGCACAGGCACTATACCATACACTCAACATGCGCAGGCTGGTCCCGGCGGAGAGGTTCGAGTCGTCCCTCGGACATGGGTGTGAGTGTTTGTCCTTAGGATAATTTAGGTTAAGTAGTGTGTAAGCTCAGGGATTGATGACTTTAGAAGTCCCATAAGATTTCAAACACATTTGAACAACATGAGCATTGAGAAACATCGAAACGGTAGTCAATTTTATTCCACACTCGAACCAACAGGTCCGTGTTTATTGAATCGACAGCTTCAAAAATTCAATTTCTCAGCTCTTGAAGAGTAGCTGCCTTAGGTGGGACAAAGACTCTGTCTTTTATGTACTTTACAGACAAAAATCGCAAGGTCTGAGGTCTGATGAGATGGGAGGCCGAAAGAAATGAACAAGATCTTGTAGTCCACATCTCCCAATCCAGTGTTGTGGAATGGTGTTGTTGTTAAGATAACGTCGAGTTTAGAGGTGAAAGGAAGTGCAGCGCCATCATGCATATAAATGAAATCACTGGAATCTTCGTGACGTTGAGAAACAATCAATTTTTTCAGCAAGTCCATGTATGATATTCCTGTCACAGTGTCCTCTGCAAAACAGAAAGTTCTATAACCCTTGCGAACAGAAACGGCACAAAACATTCAGTTTCGGTGAGTTTCTTCCATGTTCGACGACGTCAGGATTTTGCGATCCTCATATTCCTATATTACGGCGGGCTCCTTTGCCCGACAGATGAAACGTCGATTCATCCGAAAATACACTCCTGGAAATGGAAAAAAGAACACATTGACACCGGTGTGTCAGACCCACCATACTTGCTCCGGACACTGCGAGAGGGCTGTACAAGCAATGATCACACGCACGGCACAGCGGACACACCAGGAACCGCGGTGTCGGCCGTCGAATGGCGCTAGCTGCGCAGCATTTGTGCACCGCCGCCGTCAGTGTCAGCCAGTTTGCCGTGGCATACGGAGCTCCATCGCAGTCTTTAACACTGGTAGCATGCCGCGACAGCGTGGACGTGAACCGTATGTGCAGTTGACGGACTTTGAGCGAGGGCGTATGGTGGGCATGCGGGAGGCCGGGTGGACGTACCGCCGAATTGCTCAACACGTGGGGCGTGAGGTCTCCACAGTACATCGATGTTGTCGCCAGTGGTCGGCGGAAGGTGCACGTGCCCGTCGACCTGGGACCGGACCGCAGCGACGCACGGATGCACGCCAAGACCGTAGGATCCTACGCAGTGCCGTAGGGGACCGCACCGCCACTTCCCAGCAAATTAGGGACACTGTTGCTCCTGGGGTATCGGCGAGGACCGTTCGCAACCGTCTCCATGAAGCTGGGCTACGGTCCCGCACACCGTTAGGCCGTCTTCCGCTCACGCCCCAACATCGTGCAGCCCGCCTCCAGTGGTGTCGCGACAGGCGTGAATGGAGGGACGAATGGAGACGTGTCGTCTTCAGCGATGAGAGTCGCTTCTGCCTTGGTGCCAATGATGGTCGTATGCGTGTTTGGCGCCGTGCAGGTGAGCGCCACAATCAGGACTGCATACGACCGAGGCACACAGGGCCAACACCCGGCATCATGGTGTGGGGAGCGATCTCCTACACTGGCCGTACACCTCTGGTGATCGTCGAGGGGACACTGAATAGTGCACGGTACATCCAAACCGTCATCGAACTCACCGTTCTACCATTCCTAGACCGGCAAGGGAACTTGCTGTTCCAACAGGACAATGCACGTCCGCATGTATCCCGTGCCACCCAACGTGCTCTAGAAGGTGTAAGTCAACTACCCTGGCCAGCAAGATCTCCGGATCTGTCCCCCATTGAGCATGTTTGGGACTGGATGAAGCATCGTCTCACGCGGTCTGCACGTCCAGCACGAACGCTGGTCCAACTGAGGCGTCAGGTGGAAATGGCATGGCAAGCCGTTCCACAGGACTACATCCAGCATCTCTACGATCGTCTCCATGGGAGAATAGCAGCCTGCATTGCTGCGAAAGGTGGATATACACTGTACTAGTGCCGACATTGTCCATGTTCTGTTGCCTCTGTCTATGTGCCTGTGGTTCTGTCAGTGTGATCATGCGATGTATCTGACCCCAGGAATGTGTCAATAAAGTTTCCCCTTCCTGGGACAATGAATTCACGGTGTTCTTATTTCAATTTCCAGGAGTGTATGATACCTGTGGAAAAGTGTCCTCTGCCGTATCCTGGAGAATTGAAATGTAAAATTCCTATCTTCTGTTATGGGCGCCGGGACGCAGTTGCTGCAGCAACTGCAACCTGTAAAGCTTCATGTACAGGCGTCGTTTCGGGACTCGCCACACCGAGTTTCAGAAAGTTGGAGATCCTGGACTGCCTGTCTTGTCGACTTCCGAGGGCTCCGTGTAAATGCATCTCGGATGCGCTCTACATTTTCGGCAGACGTGCGTGGCTGACTAGTGCTCTTCCTTCTGTATATGCAACCAACTGCCAATAATTTTGTATTCCGTTCATAAATCTGCTTGTGCATAGGCGGCTCCTTGCTGAATCGACGACGGAATGTACCTTGCAGTTGAACAGTGGATTGATTTCGCACAAATTCCAACACACAAAATGATTTCTCTCGTGGTGTAGTTGCCCTGTTGCTACAAACAAACAACAACGTAGCTGTATCAAAACTTTGAACTTTCCTCTATTTAGTGATATGTGTCATGTGTTTCTACCTTTCATAGTTTGTCTCTAATAAACAATTGAAATCTGTTCTTTCTTCTTGAATCATCCGATACTTCCTATTTGTGACATTCAGCACAATCACTTTCATACGACGGAGCACAGTATTCTCTAGCTGGCGATGATGACGTCAATGACTTTTCCTGGCTTGTAAAACTTTGTTGTTTATTTATAGACACATTCACATGCGTTGTCAAACGCATGAACATGTGTTCAGTGTATGCCGCCTTTAGCATCTGAAGATGGTCATTGTATGGCCGAAACCGGTTATGACTGTGTCACAAACATGTGATTGTGTCTATAAAAAAACAAAAAAAATTTTACAAGAGATTCAGTCACGCACTGCATAGACAAAATGTCGTATTTTCCTGGCTTCTTGGTGACTATCGTCCATGGAGGGTTTACGTCTATGATGGCCTCATCTTTATAGATGGTGGTCTCGCTTCGTTTCCCTGAAGGCAGCTAGGCAAGTAGCTGGTACCTCTATATGGCTACGGGGAATGGCTACGGGGTGTTGAAGAGCGACCTCTTCCAGGATGCAGCAGTTGACTGGAATAAACAGAAGTGCTGTTATGGTTGACGTCTGGTGGCATAGTAATCGTCAGAAACTTGCCTTCTTTATCTGCTGTAACATACAGCGTGTCTATGGCGTCCACAGTGAAATACGGCGGCGTGTTGTCTGCTGTCCTCCAAATGCCTGGTCTCCTGCGTGTCATACTTGGTGTAGGAGTGGGCTGTACCTGCGTTGGTTGGGTGTTGGGTAACGATTTGATGGTCGTGGTATCAGTCCGAACTGGCTAAGTCCATTCATCTTGTCGTGTTCGGCTGGTGCTGGAGAGTCATGCTAGTTCTGGTTGCGATAAAACGCTCTCTTCTCTCATTTCCTGGCACTGAGAGAGGCGATGACGTTGTGGTCTTCCACAGCTGTCATAGGTGCCATGTAGATATTTCTTCCGATTTTTTCTTTTGTATTTCCTTGAGGCGCTATCACCACTCGATGAATTCCTCGATCGTTGAGATATCCTTTACCATGTAAGCATGATGCATGTCAAATGCAACTCCTTTAATCGAGTGTGAGGTTTTGTCAGCCTCTGTTATAATTAAATTCAAAAGAGGGCCGAAATATTCTGTAGCTAGGATTGTGCGCCTTCCCCATGATGTTTGTCCCTGTTATTCAAGTGTTCTTACGCTAAGCGGGCTTGGCTGCTGATTGTAGCAAAATGTTCTGTTTGGCCTGGAATTTGTCACGGTTATTGAGCTTCTCTCCGTTGCTCTCGAACCACTGCTGCTGCGCGGGATTAGCCGAGCGGTCTCAGGCGCTGCAGTCATGGACTGTGCGGCTGGTCCCGGCGGAGGTTCGAGTCCTCCCTCGGGCATGGGTGTGTGTGTTTGTCCTTAGGATAATTTAGGTTAAGTAGTGTGTAAGCTTAGGAACTGATGACCTTAGCAGTTAAGTTCCATAAGATTTCACACACAGAGACAGACGAACCACTGCAGCAATATGCCATCTAAATAAAAGTTCACATTTGCCGAACATATCATGTCACCTCATCTGCTGTACTTGGCGACTTGGTCGAATCCTTTCAGCTATTTCGTAGCGTCCTAACCGGTATCTGAGGGAAACACTGAAGGATGTCTGACGTCAGCTGACTTACTGCTGGAATTTAATCCACTGGTCGCCTGATTATACTGGCCATGGGAACGATCTACTGATTGTATTCCGGTTCCTGTCTGTGTGTTTGTTGGCTAATTGGAATCACAGTAATTTAGGTGTTTTGAAGTGGCTGGCATCTCCATCAGACAATGTCACATAGAAACTACGCTGAAATCCAAATCCAAAAGCAAAGTTGTCAATAAAGTACAACAATTAGCACTAAAAGCACTTTATTACAAACACCAAAGTGAGGCCAGAACAGAGCTGACTTCCTGGACGGAGAATGCAGCTACACCTAGACCAGTTCACCACTTGATGCAACCAGTGATTCCTTCATATCAACCCCTCCAAGACCCCAGCAATCATCATAGTCCACATCACCCAATCCTTCCGTCTCCATGATTTCTATCTAACCATTTGTGGTCGTCCTGTCCACCTCACTCCTACCCTAAAATACCTTGGTCTCACTCTTGACTGCAACCTCACCTGGACTCCTCAACTCCTTATGATGCAACACAAAGCCCACAACAGACTCTGCCTCCTGAAACCCCTGTCCAGCTGGACATGGGGATTGTATCTTTCCACCATGCTTCACACCTACAAATCCTTGATCTAAGCCATCCTTTGTTATGCCAGCGTCACTCAATTTCCATCCCTCCCAAATTCTATAAAGCCCTCTCAACCCTAAAATACCATGCACTCCGCCTCACGTTTTGTATCTGCCTTCCATCCCCCAAGCGAAACCTCTTTGACCTCATCCCCTTCCCCCATTTACTTCTTTTCCTTGAACACATCTGCACCCTGTATATCATCCGCCGACTCGATCCCCCCCACCCCTTGGTGTCCCTCTTCCTCTGCACCTCCAGTCCATTGCCGCAACTTTACCATTGTGTCCCACCTGCTCTCCATCTCCACACCATACACCTTTCCTAACGCAACTTCCAGCACGTAACCCCCCCCCCTCCTACCAACTTTAACCCCATCTTCCTCCCCCTACTCCTCAGGGCTCCCTCTCCTCACCCTCCCTTCCTCTGAGTGGCTTTCTCCCTTCTACACCCCCTCCCTCTCCTGTGCTCCACTTCTGTTTCTCTGCACTCCCTCTTTACCTTGTCTTCCCTACTCATCTCCCACCCCACTCATCTCCTGCCTGTTGGTGCGCCCCCTGCCCTCCCTTTTTCCTCTTCCTCCCTCCTCCCCAGCTCCCTCTGCACCTTCCTCCTCTCTTTTTTCATCCTCTACGCCTTCTAGTCCCTCAGCAGGTCCATCCCAGCAGTTTTTATTCCTCATGAGCATTCTGTCGTTTCCTGTGTTTTGTTTTTTAAGTGTCTCTCTTTGTGTGATTTTTATACTGTTGTCGATTTTTAACTTGTGCTTGGCCCCAGTGATTTTAAGAACACAGTGAATTGCTAGCTGTGTTCTTTTAACTTTATGGTGACTTTTTCCACTGTGCCCCAGTGCATATCCCTGTATTAGTGTGTATTTTAACTCCTTTCATCTCCATTTACTGTGTTTTTGATGTCCCACTTTTATCCTCCCTTTTTATGTAAGAGCTCCCCTTTAATGTGTTTTTGTAAAGCCACTGGACTGTAGAGCAGTGGACTGTATCACTGGCAGCGCTCCCCTGCCCATATGGGGCAGGGGCATGAAATTACTCTAAATAAAAAAAAAAGGCACAGCACATCTCGTGGGTTGGATTCCATTAACTTCCTAATAAGACGGTTATGCTGCCTGTGCTGCTCTCAGAGTGCAATCGACGTTTTTGGAAGAGCCTCCGCCATCTGCCATTGTTGTTGTCACCCATCTGTCCACTCGCTTGCTTGCCCACCTGCTCACCTGTCCTTTTGTCAGTCCACCCTCCCATCCATCGGTCTGTCAGCCACCACCACTTCCATTGACTGATTATCTGTCTGTCCATCCGTCTGTCTGTCATGAGTCCTCACATCTCCACTGTGATCTACACCTCCCCCTTCTCCACTTCCACTATCACTTTCTGAAGTGCCACCCCTGGCCTCCCCCCTTACACCTCACCTCTTCTCCCCCCTCACCCAATCCCCCCACCTCCTCCCTTGCTGTTTACCTGCACCTCTACTTCCTTCCCCCAGCCTCCACACCCACAACAGCTCCCAATCCTGCCCATGTCCTCACATATCCTCTCTCCACTTCCACACCTTCCATCTCCTTCATCAGGGCAATTTCTAGTACCTCCCCCTCCCAGATGATGAACTTCGTCATGATGTCTACCCTTTCTACCAACTGTAGCCTGGCCTCATTCATCCCCTCCTCAGGGCACCACTTTTCCTCTCCCCTCCTTCCCCCAGAGTGGTTTTTCCTCCTCCTCCACCCTGAGTCTCTCCACCCCCCTCCTCAGCTGTTTACCCCTCCTGTCTTTCCCTCCCCAACCCCCTTTGGCACACCCCCTGCCCCATCTCCCCTTCCCTCCCCACTCTAGCAACACTCATTCCCCCTTTCTTCCCTTCTCCCTCATATCCCTATCCCTGGCAGATCCTCCCAGTTTGTTCTGTGTCATCAGTGTGTTGAGTCAGTGTTGTGTCCAGTGCTGTTCCACGATGATGTCAAGTGCTGTGATTTTAATTTTGTGCTGGACTTGTACATAGTGTTGCTGTCCGTGCTTGTTCAGTGATACGTCACCTGTTGCAACTTTTATGCTCTGGCCGTACTTCACCTTGTGTTCTTTTAATAGTCACAGTGTGTGGTTTTTTTGTGTACACCATTTTTTCTTAGATTTTTATCTCCATTTTTACAGTGACCCATTTTGTATGTTATATTTCGTTATACCCCCTTTTTATATCTCTTTTTCGCCATATTTTTTCCTTTATGTTGTTTTAAGTGTCTCCATGTGATGTACTGCCTCTTGGCTGAAAAGCGGCGCCTATGCTGTTGCCAGCCCACCCTAGATGGGGAACTGAAATCCAACAAAGAAAAAAAAAAAAAGCACAGTGGTACTCCCTCTTCCCCACAGTCCTTGAATCTCGCCAGCCGCGGTGGTCTCGCGGTTCTAGGCGCTCAGTCCGGTACCGCGCGACTGCTACGGTCGCAGGTTCGAATCCTACCTCGGGCATGGATGTGTGTGATGTCCTTAGGTTAGTTAGGTTTAATTAGTTCTAAGTTCTAGGCGACTGATGACCACAGATGTTAAGTCGCATAGTGCTCAGAGCCATTTGAACCATTTTTGAACCTTGAATCTCCAATACACCTGTCCTGCCACTCACCCCGTTTCCAGTACATGTGTCAGTTACCTCTCTCAGCTGTAAACACTCCCATAAAATGTAATCACATGTGAGTTCTAGAATAATATATTTGTCCAATGAATACCTGTTTATCATCTGCATTTCTTCTTGGTGTAGCAATTTTAATGGCCAATAGCGTATTTCCAAAGAAAAGCATAGTAAAATTTTTTGTGATTTATTAAATTTATATCAAATGGATTCTAGACTCCGTACTGTTAAACTCTAAAACTATTTGGACTTATTTAGACTATTCTTGCAGCCAGTGTTTCAGGTGAGAGAAGGTTTTCAACTATAAAAAGGATCAAAACTATGGATGTAGTTCATAAACTAAAGAATAATTTACAAACTTAGCTCCTTCACAATTAAAAATGAATTTCTTTAGCAGATGAGATCTGAATTTTACGATCCAGTGCGAAACGAATGCACGAAAAGGATAATTTCTTATTTTAAAACGACATTCTCTTGCAGCTAAAGTATGTGAGCGCCGACACGGATGGGGGATAACCGTAGCGAAGATGTGGGATGCAAATGGGGGAATACATTGAGATAAGCGACTTAGAGAAATTGATTATTATTATTATTATTATTATTATTATTATTACACATAGCCTGTGAACGAGTAGCTCGAAAACGTCGAAATTGGCCGAATGTTCACGTGCTACTGTGGTGAACATCTTCGGGAAGAGGTAGGAGGACAGTGAAACTACCAGTTGGTGCTAAATCTACATCTACATCTACATCCATACTCCGCAAGCCACCTGACGGTGTGTGGCGGAGTGTTTGGATGTTCACGATTCTTCACAGAACATGCGTTTCGGAGGCTTGTCTGCTCTGTAAAGTAGGATAGATGGTGATTTGTGGCATGTCTGCCGCAAGAGCACAACGCTGCTCACGCAGACCATTCATCGCACATTGCTGAGCTCCGCAGCAAACCAACCGTACGTATTCCCATGTTGACCCAATGACATCAGCAATTATGACTGTGCAGTGGGCACGGGACCATCGGAATTCGATCGTCTGTCTATTGAAACGTGTCGTCTTTTCAGTGAATAACGTTTTTGATACAGTACGTCGCTGGTAATCTCCACAAACGCGGAAACTCGGCGCCGGACGTAGATAATCCGCAAGGAAGAAGAGGGACTGCAATGGATAAAATACAGTATCAGATTTGTATGTCAGATGTTGCTGAATCATTTTGCAATGCTTGTCTTTTAAGGTGGAAGAACGAGTGAAAATACTGTATTGTTCGTGGTACAGTGACAATGTAGGTCGATAAGGAAAAAAAAATTACATGTACAAAAATTAAATAGGAGGACGGAGAAGTTGAAATGTATGACAGAGTGAAAAATATGATGCAAGAAGGAAACTAATTTCTTTTGAAGAACCTAAAATTATGCTTCGCTATCTCTAGCAGAGTGCAGTGTAGTTTCTGTTTTTGAAAGTTTTATTTCCTGCAACTAACAAAATTAAGTCAGTTTAAAATAACTTCAGGTTCCTTGAGAGCCAACGGTATGCGAGAAGAAACAACTTTGCGTAGTACAGTTTTGGAACCAGCTCCAGTCACCGGCAGAAAATGAGTACATGATGTAAAAATGTGAATAATAAAACGCCTTCCTCATGCGAATGCATTTAATTTCAGTGTGTTTATATCAGTTTTCAAAGGTAATATAGCAGAATTATGGGCTGACTTACTGTTGTGTGTTGCGCAAGAATCACCGAAATTCGATTTCCGGCCTTAGCTCGGTAAACTTCATAAACCTGGAGCCGTAGTTGCACATCAAGTTTCGTTATATCCTAAACAAGGTGACGAACATGTGTGTGAAAGTAATTCATAGCTGTTAAGTTGCTGAGGACTGCCTGGCGACAGACCAAGGGACTGTAGACTTTCATTCCCCCAATAAATAAGCAGATTTCTTTTTCTTTTTTTTTGTTTTGTAAATACTGCAATGGCAGAATTTCATAGGGGCGAAAAAAGTACTGAGTGAAAAGCGTAAGGTCAGCAAAATAAAGCAGCCTTGTTTGACAACTAACCGGCAGTCTTCAATTAGCAGGAACTCTGAAGCTGCGAAAAAGAAAACTATGGGTATTTGGCCCAAAGGACTGTGGAAATATTTTCGAAGGCCACAATTCCACTCCAAAGATGGGAAAACAAAGATTCTCTGCAGTGGACGAACGAATTCATTGGAGGTGGGCAGCGTTTCGTTAACAGTAAAAATTTACCGTGACTTCTACACATACAGACAAATATTGCATTTACGTTACGCAGTGACAACTGTACTACATTTACAAGCAATTTTAGAATATGTGGTGAGAAGTGGTGTCATGATCATAACAGCAGAAGTGACATAAAATCGATAAAATTACGAAAATTGATTGAAAATACGTATAAATTGAGGAAAATACACACAAATGCGTGGAAATTGTGAGTGAATGAAGGAGTACTTACATATATGCTTGGTGCAGGACAATTCTTGTACATAGGAACGAGTGTGTGGCAGCAGTGGAATAGGAGAAAAATTTTACATAGAAGCACCAGGAAGCAGAAGACAGTCATTTTTCCTCGACAGTGTTAAGACGGCTGGACTGGAATGTTTAAAGTGGATGACAACCAAATGTAGAGCAATATGTCGGATCACAAGCCCAGGTGTGTCCCCAGAGTTATCGGCAACAACTTGGTAGATTTTTATAAAGTGTCCTTAGCTAAAGAGCGTTGTATTACCAGATGGGGGACTGCAATACATAACTACAGAGTGTATCGCGTGTTTGACTCTGTTCAAGAAAAAACAGTATTTACAATGGGCTTCTCTGTGCTCTCTACCGATCACAACCATGCGGCGTCAGCTAAGAAATACCTTTAAGAACGGCTGCAGCATGGTTTTGACAACGTTCTACTGTGTGTCTATCGACGTAATAGTGATACATGCAAGTTGACTGCTGTCCCTGATGCTTTCCTGGAAAAGAGGATCATCTGCCTCTAACTTGACATGGATTTCCGTTAAAGTGTGATAAAAATTAGATGGAATAATAACTTGAGTAGGGTTGTAACGAAGTATGATTTAATGGTAGACTGATGATACACTCTAGACTCTAGAGAGAGGGAGATATTGCAGCATGTCATTTATCTTGCATTTAACCATTTTTTCACATTCTTCTCTAGGGATGCATCAGTTGTGTGGTATAACTTGCGTTCATCTCTTACACAATTGGGTGTTCCGTGTGTGACTTACAGCGCTCTTTGCCTACAATCATTAACAGGAAAACTCTCCATACCATAGTCAGTAGAGGACTTCCAGCGACTTTGTGATGGATCATACCCATCGATAGAAAATCTATTTCAACTCCGTCCTCTAGATGAATGAAGATGTATGGGAAGTACTGCATTTCTGTACCACATCTGGAACATAAATTGAGTCTTCACTGTCATAACTGTAGTGATTCTACGTTAGCGACAGGGATTTGTGAGGTACTGCAATCCCCATGTACACTTTTGCTTGACAAATGCTGTGTGTATGGAAGAGACTGTGTTCTGTTCACGGAGTTACTGCAGCATGGTATGTAATGTCACATATGAAATACAGCCGCTATGTGTCTGTGTTTATATTCTACGATCATTTCTCTCTTACCATTACCTTCTTGCTATATAATCCAAACACTACAATTCTACAGAATTGATATCACAAGTGATTGACTTCAAATGTTTCGAACTTCTTCCGTCTGGAGCTCCATCATGCATAAATGAAACGTTTCTTCTTCTTAATCGTCCATTATATCACTACACCACTCTCAAATGTATCAATCTCGTATCTACTATACACCGATAAGGAGTGCCAATCTCCTCAGCAATTGGATGGGCGACTTGAGTAAGATTGGAAAGGAACAGTCTTGACAGAACGGCAGTTACGGTATTGCAGTAAGAATACCAGTCTATATCGCTAGCGCCGGTCAGTTCAAGTTTGGAACTCGTGTTATATTCTCTGCGAAAGCAAAATATCAGAGTGTATTGATTACGTCTAACATAGCTCATTCTGTTCCTTCATGAGACATCGAATGTAGTGGGAATAGCACCTTCCTATTTCTGATCAGTTTCAAATCAAACTGGAGACAATGTTGCAGAGAGGATTGGTTAAAGACAAAGAAGAGTTACGAGATGCACAGAGAGAGGTCAAACCTATAGGTTCAACGAAGGGGTAGCTCGTTTCGAAATAGAGACCTGAGTGCTAGAGCTTTGACTCTCTGACTTTATCCCACGAATGTGAGAATACTTTGTGGTGCCATACACATAGGGGGAGAGGGCATACCGTAACAAAATATTACCGAATTTATAAAGTGTTTTGGATTTGCACCTCCTCTCTGCTGACTGCTACTCGTATTTCCTATACTAACAAACAGTACTTGTCTCGTGTCACGTAGGCTATGTAGCAGGGTTTCGCAAAGGAATGGAGGGGGTGGTTTAGCAATGATACAGAAATTGAGAACCATGCTGGAATGTCATTGACTGATAGCATCACGGGATGTGATGAAACGTTTTATTGACATGACAACTCGTCGAGAGTGGTGGTTTGGACCTCGAGTAATTGAGTAAAATGCGCTGGAATTACCGAAAACCTGGCAAAACACGGAAATTGTTGGAAAATACGCAAAACTGATGAAAGCACGAGAAAAATGTAGAGGAATGAGGGTACTTACATATTCGCCTGGGTGTATGAAAATCATTCAATTCCTCCTCTGGTGGGATTGACAACTAATGGTTCATACTATCCATTCTCTATGGGTTTAAGTCCTGTTGAATACCCCCTTGTCCCACATGTCGTTATATACAGCAAGTCATAAAAATGAAAGACGCAGTCTCCAAAGATTTGCAGGTTAGGATGACTAGCACCTAGGATACCCAAACAGTGATCGTTTTCCTGGGTACAATATGCAGAACCTCTTCGAAAAACGGAACATCAAGACATCTGCTACCCCGTCACGGTGGAAGATGAGATTAAATGTAGAGGTCATCACCTTCGAACAGCTGTTTGGAAATGCCCCACAATGCCACACACTTCCGTACGTCCTCTACATTTTTGTCAAAAAGAAACACTGACTATGTCTTTTATTTCAAGCGTCCTGTGTGTTGTGGGAGCAAAATAGTTTACTCCGTGCGATGTCCAGCTTTCCGTGAGAGCCAATGGATCGAAATGTATTAATGTTGGTTTTATGGAACTGCAAATTTGTGTTTGGTTCTGTGGTGTTATTGTCTGTGGTTTCGTGCTTTCTGCTTTTATTTTGCTTTTAATTTTGTTGTTTAGCTTTGGGTCTATGTTGTTATCGTAACCATTATTTTGTGCTATCTGCATTATTATGTCCTGATCTTTTTGGTAGCTTTCTTTGGTGAGTGGCAGTGTGTTGAGTCTATGGAGCATGTGTCGAAGTCCTGCTTGCTTTTGTGAGAGTGGATGATTTGAGGATTGGGGAATCATAATGTCTGTTGCTGTGGGTTTATGGTAAATTTCAAACATGTGCTTACTGTTTTATTTTTTGATTGTTATATCCAGAAAGTTAATTTGGTTGTTTTGTTCTCTTTCAATTGTGAATTTTATATTTTCATATATATTGTTGATCTCTTTATGTAGTTTTTAAATTTTTGTTTGTGGATCATCGATTTAGCAAAGGATTTTATCCATATACCTGAAACGTTGTAATACGTTGTATTCGTTTGCTACTATTTTTGGGAAAATAATCTGTTCAATGTAGCTTACAAAAATATTTGCTAAGGCTCCTGATACTGGGGACACCATTGGTAATCTATCTTCTTGTAAATAAAATTCATTATTGAATCGGAAGTACTTTTGTTCTCTTATGAGTTTTGTTAAAGTACGTATTTCCTTAATCTGTTCAACAGGGAGTGCACTATAAGTTTTCAGGTTCTTATCCATGATTTCTGTTGTTTCTGGTACTGGTATGTTGGAATACATGCTTTCTACATCAAATGAGAGGAGTGTTGCTGTGTATGGGATTTTAATTTCTTTGATTTATTGTATTAGCTGTGTAGTGTTTTTAATGGTTCTGTCTTCTTGTACTTTGAAATTTTCAGACAGTAATTTTAAAATGTGTCCTGCAGGCTTGTAAGCGGGGCATTTTCTGAAAACGAATATTGGCCTCACAATTAGATTCAGTTTGTGGATTTTTGGTTGGCTTCGAAGAACAGGAGCAGTGGGATTTATCTGCGTCAACTTTCTTTTCCCTGTGTTATCCAGTATGACGTCAACATTGTTCAGTGTTTTTTACTTTTGTCTGGAATGTGTTTGTTGGGTCTGATTTTAATTTTCTAATGTTATTTTGTGAGATGAATTCTTGTGTTTTTTCAATGTATTGTTGTTTTTCTATCAGTACTACTGTTTTCCCCTTGTCTGCTTTTGAAATGATAACATTTTCATTTTGAAATGTTCTCCTAACTTTTCTAAGTGTTGTAGATTCTGTGGTTTTGTTGTTTTTGTGTTGTTATGTTTTTGTACTGGTTATTATATTCTGGATTTCTTTTTTTACTAGTTCTCTAGTTAGACCAATGTCGACACTGCTGTTTTCCTTCCTATCTTTCCTTGTCAAAACACTTTCTGCTTCTATAATTAGGATTTCTAAGTAATTTTCATCTATTTCTGAATTTATATTGCATTGTAATCCTTTCTCCAAGAGCTGTGTTTCTTTACTGTTTAACTTTGTGTCAATAAGGTTCACTGATCTTGGATAGAATTTCTGTGTGTGTTTTTCTTGGCTGTGTGTAAAGGTTTTGTGTTGTGATTGGAGCTTTTTTATTTACAAAACAAGTATTTCTATGCTTGCTGCGGAGGATGGTCATGCAAGCAAATTTGTTGTTTCACATTCCATCCATATGGAGCTTCTTCATGTATAAACCACATGTTTCTTCTTAACCTTCTGTTATAACACTGTCATATTTACTACATACTGATAAGAAGTGCTACCCTCCTCGACATGCATGCATCTGGAGGGATCTAGTGCATTTGGATAGGTACCGTGAATAAGATTGGTGTTGCAGGGAGATTTCGTCAAGCACAATGTGGGAGGGATCTGTCAATTTCCAACTTTATCCTACAAATGCAAGAAATCTCTGTGACGCCCATCCACAGACGGAAAGATGGCCGGCTTTAGTTGTAAATTCTGCACTATGATCGATGTGCTGGAAATACACTCCTGGAAATTGAAATAAGAACACCGTGAATTCATTGTCCCAGGAAGGGGAAACTTTATTGACACATTCCTGGGGTCAGATACATCACATGATCACACTGACAGAACCACAGGCACATAGACACAGGCAACAGAGCATGCACAATGTCGCCACTAGTACAGTGTATATCCACCTTTCGCAGCAATGCAGGCTGCTATTCTCCCATGGAGACGATCGTAGAGATGCTGGATGTAGTCCTGTGGAACGGCTTGCCATGCCATTTCCACCTGGCGCCTCAGTTGGACCAGCGTTCGTGCTGGACGTGCAGACCGCGTGAGACCACGCTTCATCCAGTCCCAAACATGCTCAATGGGGGACAGATCCGGAGATCTTGCTGGCCAGGGTAGTTGACTTACACCTTCTAGAGCACGTCGGGTGGCACGGGATACAGGCGGACGTGCATTGTCCTGTTGGAACAGCAAGTTCCAATGCCGGTCTAGGAATGGTAGAACGATGGGTTCGATGACGATTTGGATGTACCGTGCACTATTCAGTGTCCCCTCGACGATCACTAGAGGTGTACGGCCATTGTAGGAGATCGCTCCCCACACCATGATGCCGGGTGTTGGCCCTGTGTGCCTCGGTCGTATGCAGTCCTGATTGTGGCGCTCACCTGCACGGCGCCAAACACGCATACGACCATCATTGGCACCAAGGCAGAAGCGACTCTCATCGCTGAAGACGACACGTCTCCATTCGTCCCTCCATTCACGCCTGTCGCAACACCACTGGAGGCGGGCTGCACGATGTTGGGGCGTGAGCGGAAGACGGCCTAACGATGTGCGGGACCGTAGCCCAGCTTCATGGAGAAGGTTGCGAATGGTCCTCGTCGATACCCCAGGAGCAACAGTGTCCCTAATTTGCTGGGAAGTGGCGGTGCGGTCCCCTACGGCACTGCGTAGGATCCTACGGTCTTGGCGTGCATCCGTGCGTCGCTGCGGTCCGGTCCCAGGTCGACGGGCACGTGCACCTTCCGCCGACCACTGGCGACAACATCGATGTACTGTGGAGACCTCACGCCCCACGTGTTGAGCAATTCGGCGGTACGTCCACCCGGCCTCCCGCATGCCCACTATACGCCCTCGCTCAAAGTCCGTCAACTGCACATACGGTTCACGTCCACGCTGTCGCGGCATGCTACCAGTGTTAAAGACTGCGATGGAGCTCCGTATGCCACGGCAAACTGGCTGACACTGACGGCGGCGGTGCACAAATGCTGCGCAGCTAGCGCCATTCGACGGCCAACACCTTGGTTCCTGGTGTGTCCGCTGTGCCGTGCGTGTGATCATTGCTTGTACAGCCCTCTCGCAGTGTCCGGCGCAAGTATGGTGGGTCTGACACACCGGTGTCAATGTGTTCTTTTTTCCATTTCCAGGAGTGTATGTAGATAACCTAATTGCGTCGGTATAGGATGCTGTCTGGTATACTTGGTGTGTATGACCGAATGGATGTACTACACAGTTATCTATCTGCATTAGCAATCTAGTATATTGTACCAGGAATATAGTGAAGGGGGTGATTTAGTGATGATACAGAAATTGGGTAACATTTTGCTGTGTTAGTGCTAGCGATGAAATTACAGAACAGCTGGTAAAGTTGCTAAAACTGATCATGTTGTCGACTGCTTTGTGTATTGCACTACAACATCCCATATCATCAGTGTCTTTCCCATCCCATCCGTCTTCCCGTGTGCTGCTGATTAGTACATAATGGTTGACTGACACCTTTTGGTTGAGATGGAGAGATACTTGGCAGAACACTGTATATCTGCTTCTTGTCACTGTGGAGCATGGGATTAAATGTGGAGGTCATCACCTTGAGACAGCTTTTGGAAGTGTTCCTCAATTCTGCAAACTCGTCCTATTTTAAAACGCTGTAATGCCCTCCACACTTTTTTTTTACCCATTTCTACTACCTCGCGCTTATTATGAACAGCATCATCCGGCGGTGGTCGGCACCAGAGCAGTGATCATGTACATGACTGCAAGATGAAGAAATAATGCCCTTTCAAATGGAACACTGACACATCCGCTACTCTGTCGCTGTGGAAAATGAGATTACCTGTATAGGTCGTCACCTGGCTGTTGGAAAGGCTCTACAACGCCGCACACTCTTCCAGCTTCCATATGTTGCGATATATTTCATATTTTTGTCAATGAGAAACATCAACTTTGTGTTTAATCTCTACCCACATGGTTTGTGAGAGCTTCGTAATTTTTACCATGCAATGTTCGGCTTTCTGTGAGAGCCAGTGGATCAAAACGTGTTAACGTTGGTTTAGAGCCTGACACAGACCTCAAAGCCATGGTAGAAAAACTAAGTGTATGGCAGTGTACAAATCTATATGGTCTTCCTCCAGTACGGTCGACGAAACCTTATGCAGATCTGTGCATGCGACTTTGACCACTGGCCTCCAGCTCGAATGGAGCAATATATGCAGATGTAATATGCTCAATGTCAACACGCAGATGTAATTTGGTTTTTGATGTATCGGAAGAGAGATCTTATAGGATGTTCTATTACAAGGACTGGCATAACTGGTTAAAGTTTGAATGCTTATATTCTATCAAAACTACACCAAGTTTGCTCATAAAACTAATAAAAACCAGCTGTATCTCTTCTCGTAGATTCGTGACTGTTTTTATTATTATCATCACAATTGCATGTTTAAAAAATAGGTGTTACCACAAGTCCTATGTTATTTCATACTTCATAACGTCTAATTATGAAGTAGATTCCTCTTGAATTATAGCTCGTTTTTTGGACACTCGAAATGATGGTGTTTTTTCCCGACATGTGAGTAAATTGCGTGAACAGGTTGCTATGATCAAAATTCTTACAAAACTAGAGTGCAAGAATCCGCTGCTTTCGATGTATCAGAAGAGAGAAATGCGGTAGACTACCTCCAAGTTGGATACTCAGTAGTGCCCATTGAGGAGGACACAGGTACAATTGCCGCCCCTCTACCATCTTTCACGACAATGATTTTCCCCAGTACATGTGTTGCATTATGACCCATTGATTACAAGTGCTGGTTTTGTTCACGACAATTTCGATGTGTAATTAGAACAGTGAAGCATTTTCCATTAATCGAGTTAGCTTGTATTGGCGCCGATTACCTGGGCTGCAAGGTGATTGTCATGCAGGCGTCTGTAGCGAACACTGATGTTAAGCAACGATGGATACACTCCTCAGCTGCATGCTTACACTCATTAAACTCCTCTCTGTTTAACACCAGCATTTCGTCAGTTGAACACAATTCTGACCAAAAATGAAAATAATGTCTTCCACTCCAGCCTTTTTCCAGCCAGCTTGTAGGCGAGGGGTTGAGTCTGAGTACGTCTGCCACTAGCTTCGAGTGGTATTGAGAAATTTTTTCCCCACAGAATAACACCAGTTGTATGACATCATCAATTTTTCAGCTGTATTGCGATTTTAGGCATTCTTTGTGTAGTGCTATGCATATAGTTGTGTTATTAAGACCAATCTTTACGATTAATTACATAATTAGGACAAAACTTTATTTCAGTTTCCCACCTAAAATAAATAAAGTACATTAACGTAACTTTCCTCTCCTGCATCTGGACAGTTGCCATGTGCTGGGGATAGCTCTTGGGATTTCCATCGAGAAGGACCAGGCTTCAAGTCCCTGAAAAGGCACTGCCATTTTTAATTTCCCACCAATTCCCAGGTGGAGGGTGGGGTGGAATGTCAGCACAGCCCTGGGACAGGGAAATTCCCATCACAATTAGAAATTCTCGCCAAAATTTGGAATTCCCGCCAGAGATTAGGCGGTGGAGGCATAAGGGGGAGACTGTGGTGGGGAGAGGAGGCAGGGGACCCACATTGAGGCTGAGGAGAACACATGACGTCAACTGCAGGGGTGGTAGTGGGGAGGTGATAAATTTGTCAATTAATTTGATATAAAAATTGGAGTAGGAGCCCCATTACGCTACTACTGCTGTCATGTGTAAAAATGAAATCACAGGAATCTTCGTGAAGTTGGGGAAATAATCAATTTTATGGCATATGTAGGTATGACATTCCATCGCAGTTTCTTCCGCAAAAAAAGAAGGTCCATAAACTTCGAGAAATGAAATGGACACAACACATTCAATTTTGGTGAGTCTCTTTTATGTTCGACGACGCCGTCAGGATTCTGTTACCGCCAAATTCTTACTTTATGGCAGTTTACTTCACCTGGTAGATGAAACGTCGACTCGTCTAAAAAGATGAGTCGTTCGGAAAAATCCTCTGCCGTATCCTGGAGAACTGAAATGCAAAATTCGTAACGGTACCATCTCCTATGATCGCCGGGGCGCAGTTGTTGCAGTATCTTCAAACTGTAAAGTGTCATATGCAGGTGTCTTTTCACACCACGTCACATCGTTGTTCGAGGAAGTTGATTTTCCTCGCCTGCCTGCTTTGTGGACTTCAGAGTGCTTCGTGTGAACGCATCTCGGATATTTTCGAAATTTTCATCAGATGCACATGGCCGACCTATGCTCTTCCCTTTCCGTAGGCAACCTGCTTCCAAGAATTATGTCAGTCATAAATCTGCTTGTGCAGAGGTGGCTTCTTGCCGAATCGATGGCGGAATGCATGTTGCTCTTGAGCGAAGGACTGACTACGCGCAAATTCAACACACAAAATGATTTCTCTTGTGGTGTAGTTGCCATATTGCTACAAATAAGCGCATCTGTTTCAAAACCTTGAAACTTTCTCTATCCAGTGACATGCGCAATGTGCTTCTATCTTATCTGTAATAAACAATTGTAATCTGTTCTTGTTTTAATCATGCGGTAAATTGATCTATCTCTAAGTGCTAAGTGTTCTTGTTGCAGCATCAGCTGCTGTTGTCACAATCCAATGAACTTTGAATCTCTGATACAATAACAAGCAAGTTACGTACATATGCAGACTAATGCGACGAATGAAACTTTGCACCAAGGTCTGGATTCGAAACCCGGGTCTCCTGCTCGCTAGACAGACGCGCCAACGACTACGCCACCCTGGCTCCGCGGCTTTGCACGACTGCACGGATTACCCTAGCACGTCTCCCTTCTCAGTCCAGATTCCATTCACTCCTCAGTCAACTTCGTATTTCCCATAAACTCATTCGTCGCTTCAGTCTGCATATATCCATCGTAGAGACTTAAGACTTGAAATGATCTGGAGAACCATATAGTTCCCTTCGAGCATGCAAGTCAGAGTGCCTTGTCACCATTTCTGTGTCGTGGCATGACACCATTTAGTCTGGTCACGTAACGTAACTCGTAGATATTACACTACTGGCCATTAAAATTGCTACACCACGCAGACGACGTGCTACAGACGCGAAATTTAACCGACACGAAGAAGATGCTGTGATATGCAAATGATTAGCTTTTCATGGCATTCACATGAGGTTGGCGCCGGTGGCGACACCTACAACGTGCTGACATGAGGAAAGTTTCCAACCGATTTCTCATACACAAACAGCAGTTGACCGGCGTTGCCTGGTGCAACGTTGTTGTGATGCCTCGTGTAAGGAGGAGAAATGCTTACCATCACGTTTCCGACTTTGATAAAGGTCAGATTGTAGCCTATGGCGGTTGTGGTTTATCGTATCGCGACATTGCTGCTCGCGTTGGTCGAGATACAATAACTGTTAGCAGAATATGGAATCGGTGGGTTCAAGAGTGTAATACGGAACGCGGTGCTGGATCCCAACGGCCTCGTATCACTAGCAGTCGAGATGACAGGCATCTTATCCGCATGGCACTTTGAACAGTGGACGTTACATTTAAGATGTGTTATGACCCGTGGCTCTACCCTTCATTCGATCCCTGCGAAAGCCTACATTTCAGCAGGATAATGCACGACCGCATGTTGCAGGTCCTGTACAGGCCTTTCTGGATACAGAAAATTTTCGCCTGCAGCCCTGGTCAGCACATTCTCCAGATCTCTCACCAATTAAAAACTTCTGGTCAATGATCGCCGAGCAACTGGCTCGTCACAATACGCCAGTCACTACTCTTGATGAACTGTGGTATCGTGTTGAAGCTGCATGGGCAGCTCTACCTGTACACGCCATCCAAGCTCTGTTTGACTCAATGCCCAGGCGTATCAAGGCCGTTATTACGGCCAGAGGTGGTTGTTTTGGGTACTGATTTCTCAGGATCTATGCACCCAAATTGCGTGAAAATGTAATCACCTGTCAGTTCTGTATAATATATTTGTCCAATGAATACCCGTTTATCATCTGCATTTCATCTTGTTGTAGCAATTTTAATCGCCAGTAGTGTAAGATTCGCGTTAAGTCAATGGCTGAAAACGCACGAGAGAACCAACATTTCCCTTGCAAGTGACGTGCGCTCAAATCAGCACCAATGAAGAATCCAGAATCGTCGTAAACAGCAACACAATTCCGGCAGTGGGCCAATGGCCATCCCCATATGACTTATGTGCTACGTCCCTTGATTTCACAACAGCCGAAAGTGTAACTACCTGCCACACAAACATTATCGCTACCACTGTCTGAGTCTGCCTTCAGTGGGAATACTACAGAGTTGTGTAATCGAACGTAATTTGTCAAATAATCTTACATCGTAAGTCTGCTGTCGTTCATCTATGGCAATAAAAAATTGGCCAGTTAGCGACAAGTGTACCGAAGTTTCTCACATACGTGGACTCGATGAGGTTTTTTCCAGGGAAGCTGCCAATAATTTATTCGAGGTGTCAATTTTGTAGTAAAATGGAGGACGAGACTGTGTTTTCTCAAAAAATGCGATTAAAGAAAACAGGAATGTTTCAAATGAATCTTGTCTTATATTTATCATCAGTGTATCTTTGATTTCCTTGTATCTGTGAAACAACAAAAATCAAAACACATATAATATACATTTCACTATTAACACGACATTGCTTCTTGTGTTAACTCTTATTATCTGTACATCAACAAAAATCAAAACACGCAGATTTTAAATTTCACTATTGACAACAATGTAGCTAAAGGTACCTCATCTTGACCACCTCATTGGAGACCTGTCTCAGCACAGAAATATCTCGCCCAACATAACGAGTCCGAAATACGAATTATAAGCTTACCTGTTTTTAATTGTCAACCTTAAGAAATTAAACAGAGAATCTTTGCATTATAGCATGTTCCATTTTTGATTTCTACTTTTAATCCTTTTTATTATTTTCCTTTCTATTGCATCTTTTTTTTCTTCGCTGAAAAACTTATAGACTGACGCTACCTCTCAAACTCCTTGTAATGATAATTTTGTTTTTTACTTTTTCTATTTTACTGCTACCACCTATTGTGCAGAACCGGTCAATTATTGTTTCTGTATTTCACTTCTATCCTTCTCGACATTTCGACTTTCTTTGTATTCCAGAAACATAAACTTGAAAAGAAGATTAGAATGGTACAGTAATTTTGTTTTTAGCTTCGAGACCGGCGGTCGTGCTGATTATGAAAGCCACGAACACAATTAACATTCTGCGCTTCCTCAATTCCATTCTGTGTCGCTAACGGTCTACGGTTCTACGGATATAATCTTATGTAAAGGATCTGTTGGCATTCGAGATCTCGCAGGCAGTTGGCGCTGGTTAGAGATTACGTAAAAGTGGGGCTGGTTTGTGCTGTGCAGATCACGCCTTGGCAAAACTTTCCGCCGCTTCGTGCGCTGCGACGGATCGGCCATGACTCCTTCAAAGGACGGAGGGGTGGGGGGTTGGGGGGGTGGGGGTGGGGGAGGAGGCGACCGAGGAGTGGGGGGCGGAGAGGGCTGCAGGCTGTGAGCTTTCCCGATCCACTTCCAGAAGAAAGTCTGATGGAACACACTCGAGGTCATTGGCTCAAATTTTGTTACGTCATTGCCATTTCATTCCCCTATAGGAGGAAGGACATCTGCGATGAGGCTTGCTCTTCAACCATTGTTGCAGTTGTGGCCTCATGCAACTCTCCTTGCTGGTCTATTCTGTGCAAGTCTCTTCATCTCTGCATGAATACTGCAGGCTACATTAGCTTGAAGCTCCTTATTGCAATCAAGCCCCGGTCTCCTTCTACAGTTTTTACTCTCGGTTACAAATTTGGTGGGTAGTTCTTTCATGTTCTGTCAACTGGTCCTTTCTTTTAGTCACGTTGTTCCATAAATTTCATTTTTTCTCTACACTATTATTATTTGATGCATCCATTTAATCTTTACCTTTCTTCTGTCGCACGACATTTCAAAAGGTTCTAATCTCTTCTTGTCTGAACTGCTGATCATCCACATTTCACTTCCGTACAGGGCTTCACTCCATATAAATAACTTCTCTAATATCGTCTGTTACTTTGCTGCCCAAATAGCGAATCTCAACAAGTATTTTTACTGTCTTGTTTCCTATCTAATCACGTCAGTATAGACTAATTTAATTCAACTACATCCAATTAACACTGTTTTGATTTTGTTGATGCTGATCTCGTTACCTGTTTTCAAGGTAGTATCCTTTCCGTTAAATTGCTCTTCCAAGCCTTTTGCTGTCTGTGAGAGAATTACAGTGTCAAAGCTCTTCTCAATGTGCACATGCTAAATAACACGCGGAATAACTCAACTCAAAAGACTTGCTGCAAATATGACGTCGTTTTGAGGTCACACGCAATATCAACAACCACAGTAATTGCTACCGATGTTGTGACAAGGAAGAATATGTAACCGGCCGGGGTGGCCGAGCAGTTGTAGGCGCTACAGTCTGGAATCGCGCGACCGCTACGGTCGCAGGTTCGAATCCTGCCACGGGCATGGATGTGTGTGATGTCCTTAGGTTAGTTAGGTGCGAAGATATTCTCGTTCGTGTGCGGTCGCCTACTGAAGGTGCTAGGAATGATAATGGTGACTGCAATAGACTACTGTGATGCTGTGTGTTGTAATGGATACCACCGAAATGAAAGAACGGAAGAGGTAGAATTCGATGATGGGACATAAACGAGATACTGTCGGAAATCACGGAAGAGGCTGTCGAAGTTATTGTTCCCATCCAACAAACGGACTCCAGACACTAGTATCTAGTGTTTGCCATAAGACACTGCGAGTTGGCTTTGAATTTAACGTGGGAATCAGGCACACTGTTTAAAGAATCAGGATCTCAATGCTGCGAAATCATAAGAGTTTCGTTCGACTGCCAGTAACCGGAATAGGTGAGTGCCGCTGCCTCGCGGCCTTTTAGCGGCCAGGGCCACGTAACGGGACTCAGTTAGGATTCCCAGGCTGGTCACTGTTGCATGGAGAGCCACTTGCTAACAGTATTTCTCTTTCTGGTGTATTATATCAAAATGTTTTTCAAGTGTCTTAGATCTTGAATAAGTTTTACGAGAGCACTGCTTATTCGACACAGTACACTGTCTCTTCTCAGAACTATAAGGGTCGATCAAAAAGTTTTTGTTTTTGGGCGTTGCTGCAGCGTATCCACAACCTAGGGCGCCTTCGATGCGGGTGTATAAGAAACGGCGTGTGGCACTCGCGTCTTTCCCATGTGCGTGTGGTAAACGCGGAAAAGTGAACTATGATCATCTAGTAAAACGTAACACCTGGCGTTCCCCAAGGAAGTGTTACACGTCCTCTGCTGTACCTGATCGACATTACCGTTTCAGGAGACAATCTGAGCAGCCCAGTTAGATTGTGTGCAGATGATACTGTCATTTACCGTACTGTAAAGTCATCAGATGATCAAAACCAATCGCAAAATTATTTAGACATGGCAATTTAATTAATGAAAGCTGTGGAGTAATCCACAAGACTTCTAAAGGGATTCCGCTAAATTTCGGTTACAAGATAAATCACACAAATGCAGAGGCTGTCAGCTCAATCATATACTTAGGGATTGCCGTTACGAATGATTTAAACTGGAACGATCACATTGATAATGTTATGAGGAAAGCAAACCAAAGACTGTGATTTATTGAGAGAACACTTATAAAATGCAACAGGTCTACTGAAGATGTTGTTTACAATGATTTTATCTGCTCTCTTCTGGAGTATTGCTGTGTGGTGTACGATCCGCATCAGTTATGATTGACGGAGGACGTCGAAAAAGTCCAAAGAACGGCAACTCGTTTTGTATTATGACGAAATAGGGGAAAGCATGCCACGGATGTCATACGTGAATTGGGGTGGTAGTCATTAAAGGAAAGGCGTTTTTCGTTGCGGCAGGAGCTTCTCATGAAAATATTTTGTTGGCACCCACCTACATAGGGAGAAATAGTCATCATAATAAAATAAGGGAAATTACAGCTCGCACAGAAAGCTTTAAGTTTGTTTTTCCCACGCGCTGTTCGCAGTTGAAACAGTAGAGAAAAAGCTAGAAGGTGGTTCGTGCACCCTCTGCCAAGCTCTTAATTGTGAAATGCATAGTAACATGTAGATGTAGATGTATGGTGACCTTATTATCAAACGTGCCCAAACAGGACATTCTTTTCTTGGCTGCCGAAGGACAAACAACGACAGACGCCCATCCGACAATGAAGAATGTTGTGGGTCAGAATGTCTGTTGAAAAACCAGAGGTATGGAATGGTGCGCCAAGTTATGCGCTGAAGCTTCATGACAACGCTCGCCACTATATCGCAGAAGTGACGCCAACTCAGGTGGCTGACACTCGAGCACCCACCCTTACAGTTCTGATCTCTTCCCACGTGGTTATCACGCCTTCCGACTCTTAAAAAAGGCCTTGTAGAGTCGATGATCCCTGTCGGACAAGGGTGTGCTGCAGGCAGTTACGGACTTCTTCATGCAGCAGGTTACAGTGTTTTACCAAATGGACGTCTTGAACCTGATGAGTTCGTGGGATAATTGCCTCAATGCTCATGGTGATTCTGCCTGATAGTCATACCTTCTCTCGAATATATGCCTCTGAAACTTTGTGATCTCCTCTTATGCACACATCAAAAAAAGTTTTGCATCATCGCGGTTCCCAGAACTCCTGAAGACAGACGTTGACTGTGGATATTGTATCACAGGCACAGTCCCTTTGACTGTTCAGAGACGTCACTAAAACAGCCCAAAGATGTAAACAACCATGCTCTAGAAAGTGGCTCTAGGCACTATGAGACTTAACATCTGAGGTCATCAGTCCCCTACACTTAGGACTACCTAAACCTAACTAACCTAAGAACATCGCACACATCCATTCCCGAGGCAGGATTCGAACCTGCGACCGTAGCAGTAGCGCGGTTCCTAACTGAAGCGCCTAAAACAGCTCGATCACATCGGCCGGCGGGTCCGACAGCCGATCAGTTCCAGTCATTCCATTAGGAAGGAGGTACACGGCTCGTGTTGTCTGTAGCTCAACCATGCCTAGACGGTCATTACCGCCGTTCGATCGCGTCCGCATTTTTACTTTGTGTCAGGAAGGCCTCTTAACAAGGGAGGGAAGTGTCCAGGCGTCTCGGAGTGAACGAAAGTGATGTTGTTCGGGCAGGGAGGAGATACAGACAGACAGCAACTGTCGATGACAAGCTTCGCTCAGGCCACCCAAGAGCTACTATTGTAGTGGATGACCGCTACCTATAGATTATGGTTCGGAGGAACCCTGACAGAGACGCCACAATACTGAATAATGCTTTTCGTGCAACCACAGCACGTCGTGTTACGACTCAAACTGTACGCAATATTCTGTATGACGCGCAACTTCACTCCCGAGGTCCAGCTTTGCAACCACGACACCTTGCAGCACGATACAGATGGGCCCACCGACCACTAGGGATCTACGCCGAATCGCCGTTGAAGAGTGGGACAATCTGGAGCACAAGTGCCATGATGAACTTGTCGATAGTATGCCACGACGAATAAAGGCGAGCATCAATGCAAGAGGACGTGCTACTGGGTATTATAGGTATTGGTGTGTACAGCAATCTCTGTAGGTCTCGCTGTATGATGGTACAACATGCGATGTGAGGTTTTTAATGAGCAATGAAAAGGGTGGAAATGATGTTTATGTTGATCTGTATTCCAATTTTCTGCACACTTTTTTGTGTGTATATTTTCAAAACCAGTAAGCCATTAGTATCATCGGCCTCCAATACTTCTTATATTATTAACCTATTACTGACGTATTTACCTTTTTCTATACATACCTTTGATAATAGTCAGACAATAAATGTTCATTACTCTTGGTAAGATACTGATTTACAACGATGAGCCTAAACATTATGACAAACTTCCTGCTTAGTAGTTTATTGGTCCATCTCTGGAAAACAGTATGGCACTGATTATGCGTGGCATGGATTCGACAAGTCCTTGATGGCTTTCTGGAGATATGCGGCACCCGATGTCCACACACACGGCTAGCGATTCAAGTAAATTACGGCTGGCGGCCGATAGCATCCCAGATATGTTTTATCGGGTTCTGATGAGGCAAATTTGGTATCCCGATTCCTCATATCACAGTAGCAAACTTCCAATCTTGTTTATCCTCTTGGACGACACAAAATATGAAGGGATGCAGCTGTTCCACAATAATATTCACACAGTCAACAGCTGTCATTGTGCAAGATCGAGTTCAAAAAATGGCCCTGAACACTATGGGACTCAAATTCTGAGGTCATAAGTCCCCTAGAACTTAGAACTAGTTAAACCTAACTAACCTAAGGACATCACACACATCCATGATCGAGGCAGGATTCGAACCTGCGACCGTAGCGGTCTTGCGGTTCCAGACTGCAGCGCCTAGAACCGCACGGCCACTTCGGCCGGCGAAAGATCAAGTGAATGTACCTTATAGCATAATACTAACCCAACAGGCCTGCATCTTTGACACACTGCATGTATAGGGCAGCTGTTGCCCTGGTTGATAGTATATCCGGACACGACCATCGACGTGTGCAATGAGAAACGCGATTCAGTCGAACAAGTGACAGGTCTTCGTTGATCCACAGTCCAGTCTCGATGATCCCATACACATTTGTAATCATAGCTAAAGATGTCGTTGGGTCAACATGAAAACATGTACGGGTCGTCTGCTGCACAGCCCTTTGTTCAACTACGTAATTGGTTCAAATGTCTCTGAGCACTATGGGACTTAACATCTGAGGACATCAGTCCCCTAGAACGTAGAACTACTTAAACCTAACTAACCTAAGGACATCACACGCATCCATGCCCGAGGCAGGATTCGAACCTGCGACCGTAGCGGTCGCGAGGTTCCAGACTGAAGCGCCTAGAACGGCTCGATCACAACGGCCGGCTCAACAACGTACGTTGAATGTTTTATTTATCTGCTGCTTATTTAGCACGACCAGATTAAGCCTTAAAGCCCTCTCTCATATCTCACCTTTAACAACACACATCAAAAATTTTACAAGAAGATTCACAGGAATAGTAATAATAATAATAATAATAATAATAATAAAAATAATAATAGACACCAGTAATGGTAATAATTAACACTAGTAATAGTAATTGGCGCTGATAATATTTAAAATAATTGACACTAACAATAATAATGTTAATAATAGTAAAGGCATTAAGAATGATATAGATTAGTTTAGTACATTTTAATCCGTCTTCAGTATTGTAGAAGAGGAAGGGATAAAGAAAGAGGAGAAGATTGAAATGATAGTGACAGTGGCTGTCAGAAAAGAACAAAATTTCAAAAAAGAACTCTACCGACATTGGAAAAGTTGTGGGGAACGAAGTATTGGCGAGAGTGAGCTGCAGAACAGTATATGGGAGAGATGGCTATTGTGATAGAAGGTGAGCCATTAACTGGCTTTTGAAGTTTGGAAGCCATTTAATTTCTATGCTATTTTGACGAAGATGGTTACAAAGTTGGGCCCTTGATACAGAAGATGACTTAGAGAACATGACAGTGTTATATGGTGGTACAAGGAGGATTTTATTTACCTTGCCAAACACTATCTTTACCAGCAACGTCACCGGATCTCTCCCCAATTGAAAAAGTTTGGGGCATTATAGGGAGATTCTTCCAACCATCTAGGGATTTTTGCGATCTAGCTCGCCAGCTGGACAAAACTTGGCACGATATCCTCAGGAGGACATCCAACGGCCCTGTCAATCAATACAAAGCCGAATAACTGCTCGCAATGCTCAATTTGTGAAGCTCTTTCTCTTAAATAAATCATCCATTTTTTACGAAATAGTAATCATTTGTATGTGTGTACACATACATCACATCTACCAGTTGCTGTCCCATTCTGGTAATTCCTCGTGGGGCATCGTTTTTTTTGTCTTAGACTGTTTATACATTTTTTTTACAGATACGCACAATATGGAGTTCGTAATGATTTCATAGCTGTAAGTCCAACTTGGAAATCCAATGAGAAACTTCTGCAGACAAAATATGAAGGCCTTCCATTGTCTCTTTGTTGCTTTGAGGGATCATTCAATTGTTACGTGATGTACTGTTTGCTGCTCTTCATTGCAGTCATATTCACGGGAGGTCTTCCATCCCCAATGGTGCAGCAAAGATCCACATCTACCCTGATCAGTTCTGTATGTACAAGTGTCGCCGGCCGCGGTGGTCGTGCTGTTCTAGCGCTGCAGTCCGGAACCGCGGGACTGCTACGGTCGCAGATTCGAATCCTGCCTCGGCCATGGATGTGTGTGATGTCCTTAGGTTAGTTAGGTTTAAGTAGTTCTAAGTTCTAGGGGACTGATGACCACACCAGTTGAGTCCCATAGTGCTCAGAGCCATTTGAACCCTGTGAACCACGTGTCGTTGGGGTAGATGAAAACCTGCTGGTCGCTCCCAGGGAGTTTTGATTAGTTGGTGTTGCTTCATGGAAGATGGCTGCTGCCATGGGTTATTCTAGGCCTCTTGCATGTTGAAGTTACTGTCCTGAAAACTGATTACTGTGCTACACGAGGGTTTTCTAGATCTCAGTCGCTGGGATACAGAAAATGTCATTTTTGAATAGATTGGTAGTTCTGGGTTGCTTTAGGGTTCTGTACCTTAGTAGGTGAAAACGGAACCGTTAGGCCCTACCGCACTAAGACGCCACGGTAGGTGTACTGGCCGCTCTGCTGCCAGGGTTGAAGCTTTGCTGTGCAAGACGTCAGTATAGAAGCCAGTGGAATTCTTTCAGTCTGCTCTCAGTAGACGAGGTAGTAGCTTCGTGTCCAAGTTCGAAATAAAAAGAGAATGCAGGAAAAGCCGTTATGAGTACCAACCTTCATTACTGGTTGTGACATGAACGGATTATTGCACATGCAATACAGTATAATTATTTAAGAAATTACATTGCTAAATTTTCCAGTTTCGTGAGAATAGCAGTACGTTCGTTTGAGGAGCTAGTGGAGATCTTACGAAATTAACTGACGATAAAGAACACTGTTTTAATGAAACTCATCTCACCAGAGGAAAAGATTTTCGGCGTATTACGTTGGTGCATAAGTTCGTAACGTTTCCGTTTTTCATGTTGGTGTTCCGGTAGCTATGGGTTTATTACCGGTAGGTAATTATTTGTTGCCAGCAGTGATATTTACCGTTTTAGTTGTAACTATGAAGTATAAATAGAAGTGAGTTTTCATTTTTTATTTGAAAACTACGTTATTATAGACTGAAATTTACTTTACAAATGTTTTAAACACTAAGTAGGAAACCTGTCTCATATGTCTTCGCGCATAATTCTGCAGCAGGAGATGTAGCTGCGTTTTTTCGATATGGACGTAGGTTTTGAGGAAGACTTCCATAGCCCGGATGATAGTGCTTCTGCCTGGTGCCTCTTTCAGCAGAGCTGTCGTGGCGTCCCAGTGCGGTAGGGCCCCTATAGGATCACTTTGCTGTCGGCCCACCTCTCTGTCTGTCTGTCGGACTGTTAAAACCTTTTTTTCTCAGGAACTGATTGACCTCTCAAGTTGAAATTTATGTCACACGCGAAGATCTATAGTCCCTAAGTGGTGGAAAAACGTAAAGCTTCTAAGTCAATGTCACCAAAAGATACGACAATTTATGTCACATACTTGGATACTCGCAAATTACTTGAAACTTAAAATTAAAACATTCTCGACAGTCTAAGAATTTCCGGAACCGATATCTTGCCATTATCAGTGTCGATAACAGGCAAAAACCGTCGAGATTCTCTATTACCGGAATGGGTAAACTAACTGTATACGTAATTATGTTTGTACGGAACCTGCAGAGTGTGTATCCTACTCCCACCTCACTATCTTGCCACATGTGAATGACGGTGCTCTTATGGATGGTAGTGGAATGTTACTAACTGTCGGTAACCAGTGCATGTCTGTGGGATGACTATACCCTTTGATGAAGCCTATTGCTTGATTGCGCTGTGCGTCTATTACTATAGTGTGAGCACTGTTTATCCAGGTGGAACAATAGTATTCAGCGACTAGGTACGAATACTGTTGCAGTGGCACCCCAGGCGGTACCTTTTAACTTCTGGAGTATATTGTTCCGAGTTTCGATTTTAGCTGCCATATTCTACAGATGTACCAGGGTTGGAACTTAAATAGTGGCAACTATTTATTTACAGCTCGTACAAAATAGATACGTATTTCAACGTTTTACTGACCTTCAAAGTAGTCACTAGCATTCTGTATAAACCGTTGCCAGCGATGTGGAAGTCGTAGGATACTCTTAGTTGTGTAGACAGTTTGAGCGGCGCGGTCTATTGCCCGACGAATTTTGTAGCAGTTCTGAAGCGAATGCCGTGACGTGTTTCCTTGAGTTTAGAAATCGAGTTGAACTTATGAGAGCTTCAGTCAGGGGAGCGCAGTAGGTGGTATAGCACTTAGCAGCCCCATCAGTCAAACAAATCAGTAACAGCTTGCACTGTACGTGTTTGATCATTATCCTGCAAAATAATGGTCAGGTACTGCAGAAAGAGTCATCACTTCTGTCTCTATGCTGTTCATTTTTGGAACACAACCTGCGACCAGCTTAGAGACAGAAGTGATGACAATTTCTGCAGGAACTATCTACACAACTGGCACTGCTAAGAGTGTCGTACGACTTCCACATCGGTGCCAACGGGTTATACAGAATGCTGGTGACTACTTTGAAGTTCAGTAAAACTTTGAAACTCGTATCTGTTTTGTACGAGCTGTAAATAAATAGTTGCCACTATTAAAGTTCCAACCCTAGTATTTCGTATGTCAGAGAGCTGTCAAGGGTCACATATACGTATTTTGGAGTGTTGCAATATGTTTGGATGTTTATCCAGAACATTGAACGCAAATCAAGGTGATATCATCTTACCGCAAAAAACGCACGTAGAAGACGGCGTATTATGTTGGTCCATAAGTTAGTAACGTTTTTGTTTGTCATGTTGGTGTTCCGGTAGCTATGGGTTTATTTATCGATTGGTATTTTTTATTTGTAGTTCACTGTTGCTAATAGAGTCCATATTGTCATTTTGTCATTTGGCTATAGTGACTGGAGCTGTGGACAACTTAAAGTGGAGTGCCAAGTGGAAAAATCATAACATTTCCAACATATTCTTCTGTTTAAGTTCAACATACGGGTGACAACAGCTCAGGCAGCCAGAAACATTTGCGCCTTGTATGGGGATAATACCACTGGACAGAGCAGAAGAAAATCGTATTCTCGTTTTAAGACAGTCTTTCGGGGTTTGACGAATATTGTTTAAAGGCATTAATCGACGATGATCCACATCATTTTGCTCGAGAACTGGCAGATATGATGAACTGTAATCGTTCCACCATAGCGCAACATTTGTATGCAGTGGAGAAAGTTGAGCCAAAACAAAGCAGCTACTCCCTCCACGAAAGATACTGTTATGCATTTGGTGGAGCAGCGACAGTGCGAATTGCTTCCCCGAAGTGTAACCATCACTGCTGGCGTTTACTGTCAGCAAATGAGACGTCCTGCAAACGCAGTCCAAGAAGAACGACCAGGAAGATTGAGTGAAGCTACTCCACGATAATGCCAACCTGAATTCTGCTAGACTGACAAAAAACGCTGTACAGGAGATGGGTCACTTGATCTTACGCCCTCGGATTATCAGCTTTTGCACTCTATATCGAACAACTTTCAAGACACTTTCTTTCCGTATGAAAATGCGCTCCGAATATGGATTGACGAGTTCTTCGCCCCAAAATCACGTGATTTCTACAGCTGCGGAATGGAAAAGTTACCCCAGTGTGGCCAGACTGTTGTAAATAGTGGAGAAGAACATATTATCAATGACTAAAGTCTCTCTTATGTGTATTTGTTGCTTTTATTAAACGTATGGCAACACTATACGAACTTAGGCACCAACCCAATACAACTTCACAGCAGAAGAAAGTGTGTCTGTTTTCGAATGCAACATACTCGTGATATGGAAGAGTATAATTATTTAACGCCAAACATTAGATAGGGAGAATTGTTGAACACTGCTAGGAAGGCAAACGGGCAGTACTAGCTAATCACCATTAACCAGAAGAAAATACGCTGCTCAGGCAAAGAAAGAATCCCCATGTTTCCAATTTTCACTTGTCATCTGTTTGACTGAAAGTGAAAACATTTAATTAGCCGGGAAAGACAAGAGTAGGCTTCATCATATCGGTGCTAGTGATTCAGAGACAGTTGTGTATTCTTTTGTTCCCTTATCACTTTAAGTGGGCGTCATTGTTCGGCCTTATCTTCGTATTGTAGCTCATCTTGATAACGGCGTTTTTGTTCCACTAGGATAGATTCATAACAAAACACAGTATCCTTTGGTCTTGTTTTTCCATACGATATTAAACAAAATGTAATGAACCCACGAAACATCATTTACAGTGCCAAAGTCCATTTCGACATCAGACATCATTTAAGCTAATTTAGCACATTTGAACTTCACATACAGTGTTAACCTACGCGGCACACGCACACACACACACACACACACACACACACACACACACACACACACACACACTATGCAAAACTGAAGTTCTCACCGCCCAGCGCCCTTAGAAGTAACTTAGCGAACCACATTTCTTTGTCCCACTTTGCTCCATTTATGATGCGAAGAATTAAAATATATACATTCAGATTAATACGAACATATACAGGGTCTGGCAGATGTACTGAACAAGTGCTTTATCTTGAAAATGGCGCGTCCGTGCCTTACTAGGTATAATACACGGCTATTATCAATGATTTATTCGTGTTCAGAGTTCTGTATTTTTCCAAAGTATTACATGTACAAATATGACTAATATACGAATCGAACAGTAAACTCAACGACTCAGCAATTGTGCCCACCAGTTAATTTTACGTGTGCAATGCCTCGACAAAATGGCGACAAAGTAAGAAAAGAGTTTTTGTTTGTTGGAATATGCGAGATGTTTCTGATCCAACAGTGCAGCTAGCATTCTGAAGGAATTAAGGGAAAGAATCACAACGTCGACAGAGCATTGTGTGCAGGTACCTACAATTAAGGGAACTGGCTGTCTCTGCATGCACAAAAGTACCGGTCAAATGTGCCAGATGGAGAGACGGAGGGAAAGCTTCGTACACAGTCAAAAATAATCAACGGTCCGTGTAAGCTGCGAACTCGGAATACCGCCGAAAACTGTATGGACGATTCTGTAACGGTGGTTACATTTAGTACCGTAACGTCTGCAGCTCGTACAACAATTCAAACCGGAGGATTATGGCCGGCGCCTTCAGTTTTGCATCACAATGCAGGTATCACTTGAAAATGAACATTTCGTTTCGAAGCCGATATTCAGCGACGGACAATCCTCCCATTTATCTGGAGAGGTTAATCACCACAATAAAAGAGTGTCCGGCACTGAACATCCCCATGAGCTCGTGGCACATGAATGAATTTCGCCAAAGACTAATGCTTTCTGTGCAGTTTCACAAAGCCGCATGGGCCCTTCTTCTTATGTGATAATACTTTGACAGGTACCTCAAAAGGCTTGACAAGTTCCAGTTGTGGTTGTTTCCAGATCTGGCCCCCTCCCCCACTCCCATCACCGTCTCTCGAACCCGGCTGCTTGACCTAACGCCTCGTGACTTTTTTGGGTTTGGGGGTACATTAACCTGTAACTGGTGCAGTACACCTGAGTCCTAGGGACCCGAGAGAAATTTATTTTTTCCTGTAGTGCACAACAAAGACACACCTGCGACAATACTGTGGGCTGGTAGCCAAATGACTGTTGGGAGAGTACATAGGAGTGCAAGTCAGTGCTGCTGCACGCATCACAGTGCTGGAAATGCTGTTTACGTACCTCCACCGGCAAGAACACAAGAACAGCTCAGAGAATGCGTCAATCCGTCGAGACGATCACAGACAGGATATCGCTACATAAGGTATGGAACGTACTCGACTATCGATTGGATGTATAGTGTGACCAGAAGGGCACTCATACCACATATGTAGAGTACAAAATGCAAACTTGGAGGAGAATTTGTGGTTCTATTCATGCACTAACCATATTTGCGCGCGTAACATTTTGGAAAAAAGAGCTTTGAAAACGAATGAATCACTTATAGTAGCCCTGTATGTTCTGGGGAAGCTATTAAAAATATATAGAGTGGTCAACATCATAATACTTGAAATGCGCTGGAAACCTGCAGCAGCAGGGAACTGGTCAACTTCAAAATTTAAATTACGAATATGGTCCAAAATCAGAATGGTAAACAGCTCTCTCAAACCCCACATTTTTTACCTCCAAAAATTTTTGATGTGTTGCACGGCTGATGGTACGTTACTGTATACAGGAAATTTAAGTGAAGACATTGAGTGCCACGTGAACGCAGAAGCCTTTGAACTGGGATCACAATCTAACACAAAGTCACGACACTCCAGACCACTTTTGTTATACGCTGTGACAGGAATGCTGCAAGAGAACAGAAAGCTACACTTCAACGATATCGTATGAGTGGGAACAGAATCGTTTATATTGATTCGTGACATTCTTTTTATAATAGCGAGCTTATGTATTGTCATAAAATTCGGCAATAACAAAGAAATTACGCTACATTTGTCTTTCTTTAGCTTCCTAAAAACCCTAGGAGATGGTCCATTGCAGGGCAGTTTATCTACGATTCTCTTTTAATTTACAGATATTTAACGACGAATATCGTTTTCTTTTAAGAAAAACAAATGGGTAAGTAAACAGCAGAATATATTAATAACGTGAAATTTTCTTCACTACACTGCCAGTCCAAACAGTGAATGTGGAACGTAGGAAACTTTTATGGAATGTAATATTTACATTATATAACGTACCTAATAAGCCACCACAACTGTGGCTTAAGGGAAAACCACACAGACGTGATAATAAAACGTCAAAAGCAATAAAACTGTTTCGCAATGCAGAAGAAACGTTTCACAATAATTGTTACTACATCTGAGCTACAAGCGGCAAGAAACTACAACAGATTCGCTTTTGAAGCAAAAGTAATTACAGATCTTGTAATTAAATTTTCCCCGAGATATTTAAGTCCCCGTCTTTATCTACGATCATGATGGAAGCAGAAGAAATGAATTAAAATTTGTGCCCCGACCGGAATGCGAAGAACCCACGTCTTCTTGCTTACGTGGGGGAAATGTTAAGCATTACACCACAGCACTATGGTCAACATTCCTGAACGAACTATCTAAGTCGACTGCCCTCCCCAACACAAACTTCAGTTCATATCTTCAGCTATATAGTGACAATGTAAGGGGGGAAATAAACTGAAGATATGAACTGAAGTTTGTGTTGTGGAGGACAGTCGATCTAGGTAGTTGGTGCAGCAATGCAGCAATGTTGTCCATAGTACTGTGGTGGTATAATGGTTAGCATTTTTGCCTCATAAGCAAGAGAGACGCGGGTTCGAGTCCCGGCGGCGGCACAACTATTAATTTATTTCTTCTGCTTCTATCATTATTGTAGATAAAAGTAATTACGTTTACAAAAGTGTTCGAAATTCGTGTGGAAAGTAAGAATGTGCGAGACGTTAGACAAAACACAAATTTGTTACGTACCAAAGAAACTGCCTCTTGTAATAAGAACCGACATCAACATATGTATATACTTCTCTTTCACGAAATATATGTTTGCATTCTCTTGCTTATAGCCATTTCGAAAGTATTTCTTCATGAATAAGTTGTAGTTTATGTCACTGAATCAGTGAGAATAGACTGCTTTTAAGTTTATTTCACAATTATTCATGCATTTCGATTCATCGCAAAAATATAATTACTATTTCGTTAGTTAAGTAGAAAAATGATCAAAAACAAATATTAATCTCACGGTGGCTTTCTCGACACTAACGGCGCTACCGTCATGCAATCTGTCAGACGGTAATGGTTTTCACAGCAGTGTCTCGACTACATACATTATTAGACTGTGCTGTGATTGAGATGTCATTACATATAAATAACTCATGTACTGTTAAGAGACTTGAATATCCATTCTGCTTGACGGAGAAACTTTATCTTGGCCTTCCGAAGTGAAAATGATTATCTTTGTTTAAGGGTAATACAGAAGAATTTTAGCGTCAGCATTCCCCGTCTCAGTTTATCGGTGTCTGCGGCAGCTATAAAAATGAATAATTATTTTTCAAGAGTCGCTACCTGTCAAGTTTCGTAGACTAAAATGTGTGTTTCAATGGAACTGACTTGGAGGACTTGGCTGGCTAAGCTGCCAAGTGAATTTTTATTTACTTTTGTTTGTTTGGCCTGACCACATTACAGCTTCCGTGCCCTCTCCTCTATTGGATTTTGAGAAGGTGGCTGTCTCGTCTACAGATATGGAAACTGTTGTGGTTGGCAGGAGAGCCAACCGTGCTAGTAAAGGAGGCCGAAATGCACGCGTTTTAGCTCACGCAGGCTGGCGTGAGGTCTGGAACATGACAAGGGAATTAGAATTGAGAAAAACGGACGTAGCTGGTGGAATACTTAACTTTAATCCATTAATGGAGAACGTCGCTCTTTATGGTACATGATTCACAATATCAATAGTACGGATACTGGCGCCTTGCTAGGTCGTAGCAAATAACGTAGCTGAAGGCTATGCTAACTATCGTCTCGGCAAATGAGAGCGTAGAAGTCAGTGAACCATCGCTAGCAACGTCGGATGTACAACTGGGGCGAGTGCTAGAAAGTCTCTCTTGACCTGCCATGTGGCGGCGCTCGGTCTGCAATCACTGATAGTGGCGACACGCGGGTCCGACGTATACTAACGGACCGCGGCCGATTTAAAGGCTACCACCTAGCAAGTGTGGTGTCTGGCGGTGACACCACAGAAACGATTTTGCTTGTTTGAGATCGAGTGTTTCTGTAATATCAGTTGTGTTCAACATAACTAGGAGGGAATGCAGTGATTAAGCAGACAGCAGAATAAAACCGATAGCATGTTGATGTCTATACTAACGGCGTGTCACCTTGATAATTCTTCAGAGACAAGAATGATATTGGCAGAAGAAAGAAACGTCACATATGCATCGTACACAAGCATTCAGCTCCATTTCCGTCCAGTGTGGACTCTCTTCTAAATGTCCTTAAAGAAAATCACTGTAATCAATAAGTAGGAGCTGCTAGTGTTTCTTTTCTTCTAAGCTCAAGAGGAAATATTTCTCTGTGTTTCTGTAGTGCACGGCGAGAAGCCGACAACTTCTTAAAGACTGACGTTCCATGTACAGTCCAGAGCAAGTGATAGTTCGGAGTAACTCAAACTGCTTTGCAGACGAACAATAAACCATTTCTGTACTGCTTTATATTAGAAATGGAAAGAATCCCCTGGTCAGAGCGACAGAAACTGCCTTCATTTTAGATGGATTGTGTTTCAAACCTATGTATTCTCCCTACTGTGATAAGGCAAGTAAGTCTTTATATGCTGGATGACTGGCCACAGGGCTGTTCGACCTATACTTTGGTGTTGCTGAAGGTCGACAGCGAACAGGGTGAGACAAAAACGACTTTACAACTTTGTAATGATTCAGAAACTTACTGAGACAACATATGGAATCAGTAGATGTGTCACTTCGTAGCAAACTGCCTCAAGTTTGATTCATGCATTGCATCAGTACCCCATTTCTCCATTACGGGCGCCGGCGTAGTGGACAGTGAAAATGGCTACTTTCACTGGAACGTGCTCGCTGTATGTCCTGGTTTCATTAAACAAATTCTGCAACAATTATTCGGCGTAAATTTCGCACGGAGTATGCTACAGAACCTTTAAGCAAGCCTACAATTTACTCTTGGAGCAAGAACTTTGCTGAGACAGGTTGTTCACTGCGACATGATAAATCATCAGGTTGCCAGCGTGTTGATGATTATGTCGAACAGGTTAGGGAGAGCTTTGCTAGAAGTCCACAAAAATCAACGCGACGCGCGTCTCGCAAGACGGGCATTCTCCCCGGCCACGCAAAAAAAAAAAAAAAAAAGTGATGCAGATAAGGTTGCTTATGCGGAATTCTGTGCGGAAATGTTGCATCGCATAGAGGACGACGGAACATTCCTAAACGCAATAATCTTCTGTGATGAGTCAGCATATGTCCATATCAGTAACATAGTAAACATCCACAGCTGCAGAATAAGGGTAATTAAAAATCCACATGCAACCATGGAACATGTTTGTGACAGCCCCAAAAATAATGTGCTTTGTGCCCTTACCAAACTTCATGGAGAAAACGGTCACAGGTATTGTGCATCTCGATATGCTTGAGAACTTTTTAGTTACATAGATCGATGAAGATGACCGAGATGGAGTGATTTACTACCAGCAAGACGGTGCACGACCTCATTTTCTGACGAAAGGACGAGGCTTCCTAGATAGTCGCTTCCCAAGTCGGCGGGTGCCTGTGAACGGCCAATCGCATGGCCATCCCGCTACCCAGATTTGACACCTCTGCTTTTATTTCTCTGGCGTTTTTTTAAAAACCATTTGTATGTTCCTCCCATACTAAACAATTTAGCCGACCTGAAAAATCGAATCTACATTACCTTTGCACAAGTTACATCCGACTCGCTGCAACGAGTTTGGGAAGAAATTGATTACTGGAGGGATGTCCATCATATCACAGACTGTAGCCACATCGAACCAAAATGACACTTTACATTTTTATGTGGAACATGAAGTTATTTACTACAACATGACACATTTACCGCTTCTGTAAATTATCTCAATAAATGTCTGTATCATTACAAAACTGCAAAGTCCTTTTTGATTAACCCTGTATAAATGTTACTTGCGATGGAAAAGAACAGTTCACATACACGTCTAACCAGTGAACTCTCAGTTGAACGTGCTGGTCAGGAGCAAGCAGTCTCCTCTCCCTTGTAATATAGCGCCAGAGGTGAAATTAAAGTATTATTCGGCCTCTACAGTTTTCTGGGATGATGATTGCTGTTGCTTTCTCCTTTAAGAGTGACTTAATGGATATATTCATAGTAGGGGGAGATGCTTTAGTGCTCAGAACTTGCAGTATACGTCATCCGCTTAAGTTAACAACAAGTATTAACACTGTGCATTTATTGGGTTTAGTATCAAGGCTCATAACTTTGTTCATTTTGCATGTGCAATAGTGATAAACTGACTGTCGAGCAGTGTATTTTTTCATTTATACCCAAACAAAATCAAAGACAATATAGTTTTTTATCTGTTAAAGTTGCATGCACTGTTGCCAATATTATACATATTTACAGCTGTTGATAAATTGTTAATCCAGTCGACTATGAGCTTCAGAAGCTAAATATGTGGAAGTGCATATCAGTACCCCCTGCTGACAGAAACCCGCCATGTAAATACCAGTAATAATGATCACTAGAAACGTAATTATAAAAAAGTTAAGATACTTGCAACTCATAAGTTTTTTCTTTTACTGTACTGATGAGGTGAAGACAACACAGCAGCCATGTGACATGAAAATAATGCTGTTTAATGTGATCTGCAGTTTAAACATCAGCAGCGGTAAGTACACCAGTTTGTGAATGGTAACAGAATTTGAGCTCTACCCACAGAAGTTCTCACTCTCCCTCAGTGACACTAAGTGATAATAAGATCGCTGCTGGAGACACCCCACAAACAATTAAACTATTTAATGAGAAAGAGTGCACTCATCTACAAGACAACACTTTTAAAAATGTAATGTATACGAGGTACATGATCCAGCGTGCTTCAAACATTTAGATAAGATGGCAGCTGTATGTGTACCGATTCTACGAGAAAATATGGAGCAATCTGTTGGGGCTAGTGCTCCAGACTCTTCATCCCTTCGAAGAAGCCAGCACTTGATTCTACTAGTCATGTTCTGCATCAGTACACGTAAATACGTGTGAACCAACTGTGCCAGATATAGGCGCAGACCTACATTCTTATTTAAGTATGTTCATATAACCAATTATGTGAGAGGTTATAAGTTAAAAAATTTTGTAATAGTTACATGTGTGTGTTTTTTATATCTCTATAAAATCCTCTTCATACTAATGTAAACACAAAGTCATCATCATGACCAAGTGAATGGAACACTCCTACTACGAGTACAAAGGGTATTGTGGTAGCCAACTGGTCCTGCTGTGATACTGATAACCAGAAGAAGAATAACGGAACACTATTTAGAAATAATATATCAAGTTTAATTTTTGGAACATCTGACTGTAGGAAGAATAATACCAGCTATTACACAAGATTTTGCATGACATTGGTTATGTAACCTACCAGACAACAAAAGCAATGATATCTCACCACATGAAAAACTAAAGACTAACAGTTTTTTTCATATTTGACAACGTGGTAGTGGAAAATCAGGAGCTAATAAAGAAATATTTTTGTTTTGGCCTCCACATGAAATCACATATTTTATTTTCGCCAAACACATTCCTGGATTTTGAAGCAGTTGGTAAGAGATCATGCATATCTTATTATTACATTCAGACAGGGCAATGCGAATTTAAAACTTATTCATGAAGTGAATGTAGGAAGTGACATGATGTTGTTGTTGTGGTCTTCAGGCCTGAGACTGATTTACTACTTTAAGTGTCTCATTTCCTAATCTAATTCCCTCAGCATCACCCGACTTAATTCGACTACATTCCATTATCCTCGTTTTTGCTTTTGTTGATGTTCATCTTATACCCTTCTTTCAAGACACTGTTCATTCCATTCAACTGCTCTTCCAAGTCCTTTGCTGTCTCTGACAGAATTACAATGTCATGGGCGAACCTCAAAGTTTTTATTTCTTCTCCATGATATTCAATGAATTTATAACCATATACAGGGACTACTGGAATCACCTGCAGTCGACTTCCTTGTTCTTTATAAAACAAGGAAATTGAATTATGGGCAATACAGACAAAACTTCCAGGAGTTCCTGTTTAAAATATAGTATACCAATATATATGTAACATACGCATATTTTATGTTCAGAATTTTTCATAGTTCATAAAAAATAATTTATGTGTGAGTGATTTCTTATGCCAAAAGTAGGATCATACCGGGGGAGCCATGACACCTAGAAAGTGATGTCAAGCAACGTAACTGAATGAAGATAAGTGATGCAGTGACTGTTAACGGTTTTAAGTCTATCATTAATTGTTATTTTGTAACAGAAACTAACTAACACTGTTTCAGGTTTGGAGTTTTCAATCAGTAAAGTAATGCAAATGCAGTTATGAAGGCCCATGTGCAAAAATTTGAAGGAGTCGTCTCTATTATTTAAATTGCAGAACACAGCATTTTCTGAACTAAAAGTTATGTCAACACAAGGTGTGACTACCTCCAGCATAATGGCATCAACAAGCATCAACAAGCACAAGAGCTTGTCGTAATCATTGTCACCCATACTCAGATGTGAAGACACTCCTCATCAGCCATATTACCTCAACAGCAGCGTCTCAACGTCTACAGACTCAAGGCAAGTCAGTTCTTACATTTTTCAACCATTTTCAGATTGTGTGAGAACACAGTCAGTATTCCAAAATATGTGATACAGTCTTGTAAATTAGAATGATTTAAGTTAATGCCTTTAAATCATTACTTACCTCAACAAAATTCCTGTTTCCTCTATTTAAATAAGTTTAAGTGCTATGTTTGAGTGTATAAATGTTTTTCAGAGGTTCATGTTTATGATAAAAACTTGTTGTCATGAACATCGCGTTCCAGGGCATCTCCAAACGTGTCTTCAGCTGGAAATCTTATTGATTGGAATAGAATTGTCTTCAGCGACGAGTCCCACTTCGAGGTGAGCCCTGATGACCAGCAAATCCGTGTCTGGAGATGTCCCAGACAGTAGTGAAATACCAAACTCACTGTCACCAGTAATACAGCCTGACAGTCAGAAGTGATGGTCTGGAGTGCCATTTATTTTCATAGTATGACCTTTTTGGTTGTCATCTGTGGCATTCTTCCAACACAGTGATGTATAAGTCTTATTATGTACCCCATTTTGCTATCCTTCATTGCAAGCCATGCTGGGCTTACATTTCAGCAAGATAATGATATCCTCCACATGAAGTGTCATCGTGTTTACCAAACCCTTCCTTGCCCACCAAGATAGCTGAATGCAATCGAGAACATTTGGAGCATTATGGGGAGGGTCCTCCAACCAGCTCGGGAATTGATGATCTAATGCACCAATTGAACAGAATTCAACATGATGTCCCTAAGGAGGACACCCAAAAACTCTGCCAGTCAATGCCAAGCCGAATCACTGGTTGCATAAAGGGTAGTGGTAGACCAAAGTGTGTTGGACTTGCTCAATTTGTAAGGCTTCTCCACTTGACTAAATTATGCATTTTTTCTGAAATTGTAAGTATTTGTTTGTTTGTACATGTAGACACATCTACTGATTTCTCTCCTATTTGCATAATTCCTTCTAGATTCATCAGTTTTTCGTCTCAAGTAGTGTATTCTAATGGTTACAGATGCGTATTCCATATTCGCCTGGGTCCTCAGTGTAACAGCAAAGACTGGAAAGGAAGTTGCTCAGGTGTCTGAACCATTGCTACAGCTGGGGACAAATCCTTGCCCTGACAACCTTAAAATCAACCATGGGGGCGAATTTTACAATAGGTATTGCAAGACAGCAATGGAGTAGTACAAAATAAACCATTTCTCAGTATTCTCCTACATAAAAATAAGTATCGTGGAACCTTTGAACAGAACGACAAAGAAAATTTTTGGGAATTATAACCAAAATAAACAGAATACAACAGGATGTTTGTGACAGTGATCGTCTAAATACAGTTAGACAGTTTATTAAAATGATCGACCCACACAAGCAGAAATTCAATGTAGGTGATTTGATACATGTTTCAAAATGCAAAACTGCGTCTGAGAGGTCTTACCTGCCAAAATGGTCAACAGAGATATTGACAGTTTCCAGACTGCATTAAACGAACACAAAAACGTATATCTTAAAGGACAGTGTTGAGAGTTTATACACAGAAGACTTACAGAGAAACTCTAAGCAGAACCTCTTTCTTCCAGAGCATTTCGTAAGTTGCTGAGAGAACAAGGCTTCAGTTAAGTGGCTCAGCTTTCCGTCATACACAACAGTTCCATGATTTGGTATATGTTACAGGATGTGCAAAGCTCAAACAATGCAGCATTATGAGTGCTACTAGGAAGCACATCAGGGGTGGGGATGGCATTCTCAATAAGCTCCCAGCTGAACTGCACATCTGTGGGTATAATTACTGCTGACTTGAAGCGAAGCTGAGACAGCATCTAGCTTGTAGCAGTAAGATGATTAATCTACTAGATGAGGCATGTAAGGAACACAATTTAGTGTACGCTGCAAATAAAGTATTGGCAGAACATCATGCTACAAGTTTTAGCTGATAAAGCCAAACAGACAGTAATATTTAGCAAACAATCATGATGTATGATCAAATTGTATTTAACATTCCACTGTTTTCAAAGCATGGCATGTTTTCGTGAATAGGGGATATATATTAAAGGGAAGTCAAACAAGGGATATAGGTATAGGGCAAAATATGGAGTGTTCACAGATAATAAAGCAATGTGTGATAAACTTCTGTGCCTTCTGCCTGTGATTTACGCCATACAAACAGCTGCGTGTTCTTTTTCCTGCAGTTCTTCACAACTGCTGCTAAGCGTACCTCACTGCAAACAGGACCGCCCATGGCTGTAACTTGCGCACTCAGGAATATTGCACCAAAACTGACTTTTCCAGTCCCAAATGGTAGTGCCGCTACACAGTAATCAACAATCCAGGCCCGGTGTTGACGGGTCCAGGCGTCGTAAAGCTTTGTGTCTTGCACTCATCAAGGGTACACGAGTGGGCCTTTCACTCTGAAACCCACTATCGATGATGTTTCGTTGAATGGTCCACACTCTGATATCTGTTGATGGTCCAGCATTGAAATCTGCAGCGATTTGCGGAAGGGTTGCACTTCTGTCACGCTGAACGATTCTCTTCAGCTATCATTGGTCTCGTTCTTGCAGGATCATTTCCGGTCGCAGCGATGTCAGAGATTTGATGTTTTATCGGATATCACGGTACATTCGTGAAATGGTCGTACGGGAAAACCCCAACTTCATCACTACCTCGGAGATGCTGTATCCCATCGCTCATGCGCCGACTACAACACCACGTTCAAATTTACTTAAGTCTTGATAACCTGTCATTGTAGAAGCAGTAACCAATCTAACAACTGCGCCAGACACTTGTTGTCTTATACATGCGTTGCCGACCGCAGCTCTGTGTTCTGGCTGTTTACATATCTCTGTATTTGAATACGTATGCTTGTACCAGTTTCTTTGGCGCTTCAGTGTACAATGTGCACAAGAACCAAGAGGGATCATTACGATTGGAAGACCAAGAACGAAGTGCTAGGATTAAAAATGACGGTGCAAGACAGGGATGAAATCTTTCACCCCAGCTGTTCAATCTGTACATCGAAGAAGTATTGACCGAAATAAAAGAAAGGTTCAAAAGTGGGATTAAAATTCAGGATAAAAGGCTATCAATGATAAGAAACGCTAATGACATCAAGATTTTCGGGGAAAGTGAAGAATAATTCAGGACCTGTTGTATGGAATGAACAGAATTATGAGAACGGAATGTGGGTAGGGGGTAATCCGCAGAAAGACGGAGCAGCGACAATTAGATTAACAAACTCAATATCCAAATTAGAGACAACGGAGAAGACGAAAAGAAGAAATTCCTCTACCTTCTGAAGCAAAATAACACACGATGTACAAAGCAAGGTGTACACAAAAAGTAGACTAGGGCAGGCAAAGTGATCGTTCCTGGCCAAGGGATATCTACTAATATAAGCCATAGGTCTTAATTTGAGGAAGAAACATTTGAAATTGTAGGCCTGGAGCACGGCATATATGGCAGTGAATCATACACTGTGGCATAACCGTACTGACCATGATATAATCAAGCAATAATCTTCTCATTTCTCCAGGCTTTTGTCGGGTATATCTCCTTCTCATCTTATTTGAATACAAGGCTACTAAACCTCATTATTCGCTACTACTATCTGAAATTAATTGCAGAATCTAGTTAGTCTTTCTTCTCTATCATTCCTTCTACCGAGCTCATATTCTTCCGTAATTCTGTCTTGTGTTTCTTTCCCCTGGCATAGTCTTCGGTCATCCATGATTATTGTTCGTTTCTGTTTGTTTACTGAATTACAAATTGTTCAAGTTGATTTTCCTTCGATTTGGATGAGAATAATCCTCTCAATAAACTGTTATCAGTAACTAACTCTCTGTCCTATCTCCTTAATCGTGACGAATCCTATGTAGTGGATCAGGTAGGGTTGTGGTCAAGTTAACGATCTTACCTCCCTCTGCCCACGCACCTCGGGCAATTCAGGGAATTGCGTGAAGTACTTTCAAGGTCAGGATGTAACTTGATACCAGTCACGTGTTCTTCCCATATTTGTAAGGAACTTGTGTGTGCTGTATTCAAAATCAGGATTTAACCTCATAACCATCCCAGACTCTCAGACAATTGTGAGAGTAAAAAATTGCGGGAAAATGACAGTCACCCATCCACTGTTAGAGTTTTCTGGTCAACATAACGATATGAGATGAGGTTATCTCCTACCACTCCAATGATAGGATGATAGAAAACTGCTCCATTTTCCCTTTTCTCCCTATGTCCACAGGATGGCTTAAAATGACCAGTACTCTCTGCCTTCCCTTTTCTTTCTAGTTCAGCTGCGTGAGTCTTATTATTCTTGTTCTGTTCACTGTAGTAAAAGGATCAAGTTTCTTTCGGATAACAGGTTTGTGACTATAGCAAACTAATTTTTTGTTTATTAAAAACAGTTTTTTGAAAGATTTTTAATTAATTTTTATTAACAATAATTTTTTCAAAATTTTTCTCTTCACTATTTTTTGTACTTCAGTGACATCTGGAAAACTTCTATAAACCTTATATACATATTTTAAACGGTTACCAGCAGGTACAGAGACGCTTCTTATAGAGAGAGAGACAAAGATAGCATTTACATTAATATTAATAAAGATTTTTCCTGATTGGTTTTAGATACTGTTCATTTCCATTTTTACAACAATGATTTCTTTACACAGTTATTATTCATTTATACAATTTATTTGAGGTTTTTACATGGTAAACTAGATATTAATAATACTAACTGGCACGACTAGTAAAAGGTGAAGCAAAACACACACACACACACACACACACACACACACACACACACACTTATATAGTACATAAAAATGTGAATATAAACATATGGTGTGCCATCAGTTAATTCAGACACTCATATGCATGTATACCTTACTACTATTACACATATACTTGCATGAACATACACTGTTTACAAATATCAGTATCCACCCACTTTCAATAACTTAAATGAATAGTGTGAGAATGGGTGGGATGTGTGGTTTCCAATCCTGTCCTAACAGATGACCTCTTTGTCGTTATGCTGCTACAGACTGACTTTCTGGTTTGATACAGTGTGTACCACATGGACTCTTGATCGAAACCTTACCTGGTGCACCATCTGCCAACGTCGAGACAGAACACCACCAACACCATCAAGCATGCGCCCCTGCCCCTTGCAGTCACCGATCATTAGAACCACTGAGGTTGCAGGCGACACAGCCCTAGGCCGCCTTTGGGTGGCACTTTGTCTGTGTGGTATACATACATGTTCTATATGTGTCTCAGAAACTCAACGATGTGTGACCCATCCGTCCCATGTTTCATCAGACTGATAACTTTTTTTTAGATGTTACTCCATAATGCTTATCAGTCACATATCCAGACGAATCGAATGCTTCAGGGTCTCAGTTTATTATTTAATATGGATCACAGCACTTCACCCAACAGATGAACTGTCTGTATCCATAACAGTGATTTTGGATCAATGACATTAGGTTTCGTAACCCATAGTGGAAATGTTACATATGGAGTTTTGAAAGACCCAGTACACATATACCAACACAGGCAGGATTCGTGAACTCTGCTTAAAACCTTAGCCATCTCTCGATTGACTAATCCTTGATTGAAGATGGTGGCCCACTTAAAATTTGACCAGGAAATATCATCCCCTACGCCATAATCCCATTCGAACGATAAACCAAGTGAATTTCTTTGTGGTTTCTTAAATTTTCCATAGTTTTTCTGAAAACTGATTTGTTCATTAATTTTTAACCATCCTTTTCAGTATTCACCTCTATATAACTCTTAGGAAGTGGCACAGATGGCTCTAATAATTTCCATTTCCAAACTGAGGCACTGCTGGAGGTTGCTGTTGTGTGTAATGTACCTGTTTCTATCTGTAGCATTGTCATAAGCTTGGGAATGGAACCATTACGTGCAGCTAGGGTCTTCAGACATAGCGGCAAGTTGCTGTGCGTCTCATGCAAATTATTGGAATCTACCAATTCTGCCTCCAAGACATATCTTACACCACAATCCGCAAACACATCTTGTAACTTGTCCAATCTGACGATTTCCTAACAGGACAGCCATCGGAACCCTCCAATCGGTGCAGATTTTGCATGGTGTGACCATATAAGTTGTTTACATCCAGGCATAGGATGTAACTCAAGTTGACAGATGCCTGTTACTCCTCTTCAGTGATCCATGGGCTTTTTGTCTTGTTGTATCTACACGCACACACTGGAAAACTCCACTATGAATACTGCATTACAAAAAAGTGCAGCTTGCCAGCATCACTCAATAGTCTGATGCTGACATGTCGTTTTAATGCTGCAAACCATGAAAGCCCTGGCACAGTGTAATGGCAGGATCCAATACATGTGTGTCCATCCATACATTCCGGGTTTTCTTAAAAATGTATACAAGAAGGCTATGCGTGTAAGTCGAATTGACTTCAGGGAGCGGACAGTAATTTTCAGTGTACTTTGCCTGGAAAATGATATGTAATTTTTGACACTCTCAGGCAGTATTCTCATCATTTTTCTAGATGAATGAGAATCATACCCATGTCATGGTAGTTGGTTTGTCACGTTGTGTGCATTATGTGGTGTGATGTGGAACTTCCCCATTAGATGACAGTGATCTCCATTTTTCTAACCAGTACCAGCCCACAAATATAGTTGTCAACTGCATGATTGTATAAGGCATCTTTCTCCTATGAATTACTCATGGAAATGTTGCAATAAATCCCATCAACAAGCCTTTGTAAGATTTCGAACTAAGAGACGAACCTTCTTTCAGGATTATCACCAATGTGTGAATCAAAATGATTAAGACTAGAATAATATAATCATACAACTTGAAAGGTCACCACATCACATACATGCCATTCTGTGAAAGTCGTATCACAGGCAGTTGGGTCACCTTCACAGTGCATCACAGGATGTGGGCAGTACCCAGAATACCAGTAAACCATAAAGAGGCAACGCTCCTGGTGTTACACGTACTTCAACATTAAGAACTTGTTTGTCTCAGTAGGCATTGCCACATATTCCTGGCCAGAGCAGTCAGTGGATGCTTTTCTAAACTCTCAAGTGTTTAAAATCATTTGAGCCAATTTATGATAAAAATACCTTGCATCATTTTCACAATTGGGCAGAAAGAACGTGAGTCACCTTTTTTGATCCAGATGTAGTGTTGTTCTCACCCTCAGGAAATAACAACAAATTTAAATGTTTAGGTTGCTGCCCAACTACTTTGGAATACTTCATGCCTTACATCTTCATTTTTGTTCTGCACAGTGAGCCCTTTGTTTTCTTCTCGTTTGCTTTCATCTACCACCAAGTCATAAACATGAACTGAATAATAAGGGTTTTTTCTATCACATTTTAGTTGACCCTGGAGTTTAATCGATAATAAGATGCTGTTGAAAGTATAATGCTTGCGATGTTTGGTATGTAGATATAAGCACAGCATGACTTTGGTAATTTTTTGTCACAATCCAGAATTCAGCATGCAAACCGAACTCATCATCCACTACAGTATTATGGACTTTAACACAGGTTGTCTTGGTGACAATATCCTTTGGAAGTGGGATCATACAAGTACACATTGATGCTAAGTACTTGGCTGAGTGCCTTACCATACCATCTTTCCTGTATTTTAAAAAATGTACTAGTATGACACCCTGAACCTATCGGCAAATTGAGTTGCCCCACAATATCACACCATTTTCCCATCAAATTAGTCAAAGGTTTTATTTTCAGCTCCATGATCACCTTTTTTTGTGGGGTGTGCATGAACACACAGCATAGAACAGCACTGTCGGCTATTGACGATTTTGGGAAGCTGGTTTCCAAGATGGGTTGACAAATATTAGAAAAATGTGTCATCATATTGATAGCCTGCATTTTGGTTATTTATGTGGGCTTTCAAACTCTGGTCACCAAAAGTGTCTGCAACCACAGACTAATTCAAAGCGGGTATACATCTAACATGATGCTCATTAATAGGATGGACCAGGGAACAGCTGCTAGGTCCAGGATAAGATGATAGCTGATGTCATTGTGATAGCTAATGCTGAGATGGTCCTGGACATAGTGAACACACTGTCAATGGATCAGGCTGCAGTGATGGTGGCATTGACAGACCCACGTGTGTTGTTGGAGGTATGGGAATCAACTCATCGGTGGATCCATCCACAGTGTTGTTGGTGGTAATAGTACTTCTGCAAAGGAAGAAAACAAAATGATATTGGTATGTATCACGTGTAACCATTCCAAATAGACTTCTTCATGTGTCAATAATAATAATAAAAATTCTAATACTTGCATAGTAATTCACCAGCATCTGTATTGTTGAAATATACAGCACTTACCTCATCATCAAGCAGTGCACTACCTCTTAGCAGAGTTTGCAAATCATGATTGTCCTCCCTATCGATAGATCTTCATCAAGTGCACTTAGAAACAGAGAAAAGTCTCATTAAAAATTCATACACAAATGTGTGAAAATCATTTTTATTGTGGAAGAGAAAATGATGAATACCACTTACGTATCTGACCTTCAACGATTGGCATCATTCCCTATGAACTCACACTGGAGAAGGCATCAAGGCTTCAAATGGGTCATTCAGTTGTGTCTCCGCACATGCAGCACCAACACATCCCCCTTAGACACATCATCAACAGCAACACCTAGAAAGAAACTCATCTCAGAAGTAATACATGTAAGCATAAATTATAGTAGAAGAAGAAGAAATATCAATTGCTACATACATATGCATTCGTTAATAGCAGGACCCATCTCTTCGAATTCATACTACAAAAAGTCATCATTGGCTGGGATGGATAAATCTGAGAGATTTGTGTCATAGGTTGGAAGATGTTAGTAGCATCTTCCCTATGATACATCTTTATAATATTATCCAAGACTCCTACAAAAAATAGCTCTTCAAAGCATCATACACATTTGTAGTTCTTAACAGTCTTACATGATTCACTAATACTTCTTCCATATTCAGAAGTCTATAGTTCGAGCCAAGCCATGTGAGCACGCAGTAGAGACCTGGTCAAGCTTAGATATTTCTATAAAAAATACACTCATGTTGATGTTCTGATGCAGGTGGACTGGACATTGTATCAACTTCAGTCGTAGGTTGCAGTGTGGATATACTCTGGAAGTGCACAGGGCTGGACTGGACTTCATCTGTCCCCACTGCTACAACCTTGTTAAAAAATTCTAAAAGAAAAAAACTTATTCTATTGCATTACCGTATTATTATTAATGTATATACACATTCAGAGAGAAGAAAGAATAAATAAAAAAGTCTATTGACGATCACAAAATTCGCCAGTTAAAAGTTCTATTTCATCAGTTCCAAACCATCTGCCACCCTCTGAAGTACTTATTAGCTCCATTAGATCTTGTAATGTAGTACCCTGTATTAGGGGTGACAGTACACTCCAATCTGTAACAAAGAAAATTAGATTGCAGTTATATACAATAAACACACATACACATATATATGCACTGAAAACTCATCTGCAGTATATACCTGCAGTATCTTCAAATCGAGGGTGCTTCCTAGCACCTTCTGCAGCTTATGTTGTGTTTCTGAGATTGGCACGTCATCTCTTCTTTTACGATGTAACTGATGTTACCACAGCTCAGACTAGAACAGAAGTGGCTTCTGGTGGCAAAATACCTCTTACATATAACCATAAAATTGCTTATATCTGGATTACTTGCTAGATTTGAACCAACAGAAAACAAGAATTGTTAATCACTACCGTGTGTGCACTGGCAAGTTTGTTCCTGCAAAATTACAATCAACAAGTGCTTTAGCCATGAGGTGACACACAGGTGATGGAATCCTGTATCAGACCACACTTCCACTGCCGCCAACTCTGGTCAAAGAATATATTATTATGTTTTGTAACATCGGTTCTGGTGGAACATCATGTGACATGCAGTTGGAAGTGGCCAATAGTGTGTTTAACATATACCTATACCCTGTGTTCAACCCTGTATATCTGTTTCAGGCAGGGAACAGATGGACATTTGTGTGATTCAGAGTTGAGAGTAGACACGTTCTTGTAGATTTCTAACAATCATTACACTTTCTAAGGGGCTTTGATTTAAGCAATGCTATTTGTGTGGCCAAAATTTCTGAACTACATCACCATACCTTCATAAGACATTCCAACATTATCCCAGAATTTTTCTTGATGGAAATGCATTAACAACTATACTGCGGTTTTTCTAGTCTTGGCATAGTTTACTGTTATAAAATGCTTGGACGAAGCAACGATTGTGGACAACGTTTTTATAACACATCCAGCTTTTCTGAATGTGACAAAGGCAATTTCCTTACAATCTGAAGTGTCATCGTGAAATGCTATGTGTGTGAAGCAGCACTTGTTAATTTGTAGAGCTCACTGCATGATCACAGTTGTAGGAAATAGTTCATCACACAGTTATGTAGCAATAACGTATATGCTGAAGTGCTTGAGGGGAAATTGTCTGATGATTTAGATTCAGTACAGATATCTGATGGCCCTGATTTTACAAATTCATTTTGTTTAGAGCAGTCTATCATGACAATTGGCAATAACTATTTAAATTGGTGTAGGTTGAGCGTGCATCCAAATTTAACAATACTAGTAAGAGTGAACCTTCCATACATGTCGTACAGTAGGTCGATACTGTTATTATACCAGTCAGTCCATAAATTATCCTATGTGTAAAATTCAGGAGTCTAGTAAACTATAGCCTTTGTTAGACGACAAGTGTTGACTACAATGAATTGCTCTCCTTGGATGTACAAGTTATTATACATCGCGGTTCAAATCAGAATTAGTTTGTGTTTAGCATTCATGATGCCGCATTTATTACCTCTAAAGTACCTCATAAACATTTTAGGTATAACACTCACTTGTTGATCTGTCTACAGCCATCCTGCATTTTTTAAATAATCTAGGTCTGAAGTTCATGTGGAAATGTACGTTTCGAGGGTCAACATGATCCCAATATTTCTTGTGAGGTCTGTCGTGACAAAGTTCAGTTTGCATCTTATTACTGGAAACCGAAGGGTAAACTCATTATATTTAAGGTGCAATGTCGCTTTAGAGGTTCCATCCCTCGTCTCAGAAGTTTCTTTCAAGTATAGGAAACCGTTGTTCAAAATTGCTAAATTATTTTTATGTTCATTGAAAATCTGTATCTCATCTTTATTATTAATCATTGTCAAAGCGAAATGTTTGTGGGAGAAATATTCCTGGCAAATGATTCTCTCATCATACTGAACTGCAGCTATTACATTCAAGTAACATCATTACATACTTTCAATCCTATCAATTCAAGGAGCTTGTAATTCTTTATTATCATGTTGTGCTTCCACTCGAAAATGATGTAGTGACAACAATGTGTATCAGTATTATACCTCATATCCATTCTACTACTTCATGTGAAAACATTTCACAATTTCCTGGTCAACAGTATGCAACGTGAGATGGTCTAACATGTAAACAGTCATTGGGACCTTAAACAGTTTATATCTTGGTCCCACTGTAGAGAAGAATGTGTATATTCCAATGGATTAAGTTTTCATTGAGATATGAATTTGTTGCAAATTTCACACTGAACACGATTCGCTGGTAGTATATCCACTGGTTGATACAATTCATAAATTTTATCAGTAATATTCCACAAAACGTTACTCCTCAAGAAACCCAGAGGTGGTCCTAATGAATACCGTTCCTCTTGAACCTTCCTAGCTAAAGTCTGTTGTCTGTTTTGTCGTTATAACTTTGTTTTAAATGCATTTCAATATAACTTAACCCCTATTACAGATTGTTTAGTAAAACGCATTTAAGTCATCAGTATCATATGAGTCAGGGGATATTTTCATTATTTCGTGAGTTCCTGTATGTGTATGGTGATTTTAGGATTGCTGTTGTATGCTTTTGAGGCAATCAATACAATATTCCATTCCCCCCTTGCTTTGATCTATTGGTGAAAATTAATTTGCACTTAATACTGGACAATTGTTCTCTTAAGGTTATGGTGCACAACATTGCATCCAAATGTCAACTGATGCAGTGATGTGCGTGTTGCTCGTTTTTGTGCAATCATCAGGAGGAACATTGGATAGAAATGTTTACAGAGATATGAATCGAATACTTAGTAGTGTCAAAAATTGTAGAACACGCAACTGTTGGCGAAGTAAGTGCAAAATTTTTCAGCTGTGTGTAAACCAGCAAATAAATCAAATGCAGCTCAACAGGTTCTCTTACATTCTTCTGTGTATTATTCTTGTCATCACCTTGGATTCATGAGCTGTTAAGGTGATTGCGCTACAGTTGTATTTGTTGACCTTCGCTGTCTTCGGAATTGTGTGGATGATATTTTTCCGTAGTCTCATAGTACGTCGCCATTCTCATAGATTCTACAAAACAACCCGAAGAATGAATCTTCAGGTTTTGGCGGCGCAAAGATTGTTCTATTAAGTTTCGGGTGTGCAGCCGCAAGAAATCTACTTCTTCTTCTAATATTTCGGCTGTATAACGTTCAGCCATCTTCAGAGTGAGCCGCAAGACTGCCGCTCCAGTGCTCGCTTCGTCCCTTTATACTGTTGTACCGCCCGACTGCGCATGCGGCCACAAATGCAAATGCGCCAGGGACGTTGGTCGGCGGCAGAGACGTGCATAATGCGCGAGTTGTATCTATGACTGCGCAGTTTATCTGTGTTGGCATATAGATATATCATTGTGAGCTGCACTGTGACGACGTCTTTGCGAGTTTATTACAGCAAGTGCCGGATTCCATGATTTATCAAGATTGAAACCACTATCTCTATTAATTAAATTCGTCGGCAAGCGAATTTCGATTGCCTCGTTCACTATTGAGTCCCAAAAGGATGATGTAGTTGCCAAAATTTCGACGTTGTCATACAACATACTGTGATCATGATCAATACAGTGCTCTGCCACTGCCGACTTGTTAGATTGTAAAAGTCGTGTGTACCTCCGGTGTTCTGTACATCTTTCTTGGACGGTACGAGTTGTTTGTCCGATGTAAGAAAGGCCACATTCATATGGAATTTCGTAAACTCCAGATTTTCGGAGCAGCAAATCATCTTTGACGGAGCCCACGAGTGTAGCTGTCTTGTGTGGAGAACTAAAAATCACTTTTACTTTGTGTCTGCCGAGAATGCGACCTATTTTTGATGAGAGGCTACCCACATATAGCAGGAAGGCCATCGATTTAAAGGTTTCTTCATCTTCTTCTGCTTTCTTTGTGGCCTCTTTCGGTTTCATTTTCAGTGCCCTCTGTATTTGTTGTGGAGAGTACCCATTGTCTTCAAACACTCTTTGTAAGTGGGAAAGTTCATCTTGCAGACTGCTTTCGTCAGATATAATATGCGCTCTGTGAGTCAAAGTCCGGAGAACACTCATTGTCTGGGCAGGATGGTGGCTGCTATTTGCACGTAAATACAGATCGGTGTGCGTTGGCTTCCTATTCACTTCATGTCCCATAGTGCCATCCTCTCTGCGCCGAGGAGGATATCGAGGAGAAGGCGATTCAATCTGCTGACTTGAAACCCACGGTATTCTGGAGATATATTGATGACACCTTTGTAGTTTGGCCCCATGGTGAAGACAACTTGCAAGACTTCTTAAGATATCTGAACTCCCTCCACGATCAAATAAAGTTCACAATGGAAATTGAAAAGGAGGGATACCTTCCATTCTTGGATGTCGTCACAGTGCAGCTCACAATGATATATCGATATGCCAAAACAGATCAACTGCGGAGTCATAGATACAACTCGCGCATTATGCACGTCTCTGCCGCCGAGCAACGTCCCTGGCGCACTTGCATCTGTGGCCGCATGCGCAGTCGCACGGTACAACAGTATAAAGGGACGAAGCGAGCACTGGAGCGGCAGTCCGCCTCCATGATTTCTACCTTACCATTTATGGCGGTCCTATCCACCTCACTCCTACCCTCAAATACCTTGGCCTCACACTCAACTGCCACCTCACCTGGACTCCCCATCTCCTTACCATCCAAAACAAAGCTCACAACCGCCTCCACCTCCTGAAACTAATGTCCAGCTGGACGTTGGGTCTGCATCCTTCCACCATCCTTCACACCTACACATCCTTGATCCGCCCCATCCTCTAGTATGCCAGCGTCGCTTAGATTTCCTCCTCCCCCCCCCCCCCCCCCCCCGGTTCTATCAAGCTCTCCAAATCCTTGAACGCCATGCGCTCCGCCTCGCCTTCCGCATCCGCCTTCCGTCCCCCACACGCATCCTCTACGACCTCATCCCCTTCCCCCACCTTCTCCTTTTCCTTGAACACACTCATACACTCTATATTGCCCACCGCCTTGATCCCCCTCACCCCCTGGTTTCTCCCATCCTCTCAACCCCCATCCACTCTCCATCTCCACACCCTCTATCTCCTTTCCCAACACAATTTCCACCGTCTACCCCTCCTGGATGATGGGCTTTGCCCTGACATCTACCCTTCCTACCAACTCTAACCCCTTCTTCCTGCCTCCTGTTCTGGGCTCCCTTTCCTCTCCCTCCCTCCCCCTCCTACTCCACCTCCATCTCTTGTGCCTCCTTCCAGTGTCTCTGCACTCCCTCCTGCTCTGTCTTCCCTCTTCCTCTCCCGCCTCTTCGTGAACCCTCTGAGGCCCCTCCTCTCTTCATCCCGCCGCTTCCCCATCTGCCCCTTGCTCTCCCCTGCTTTTCCATACTCTCTGACCTTTTCCCTCGGCAGGTCCCACCTGGCAGTTTCATTGTTTGTCATGTGTGCTCCAAGTGAGTTTTAAGTGTGCTGTTCCAGAGTGTTTTTACTACTGTGTCCGACTTTTAACCTGTGCCTGCGCATTCAGTGTCTTCTCTGTGTTTTAAGACTCGCCAGTTGTGTTTTTTAACTTTCTGGTGACTCTTTTTAACTGTCCCCCATGAACGTCTCCGTGTCAGTGTATACTTTACCTCCATTTTCTCCCTTACTCTGTTTTATGTTCCCCTTTTTTATCTCCTTATGTATGTATCATTTTATTCTTGTTTTAGTTGTAGTGTCACTCGGCTGAAGAGCGGCGGATTGTGCCGCTGACAGCCCTCCCCTGCCCATATGGGACAGGGGAATGAAATCACAATAAAGAAAAAAAAACTGGAGCGGCAGTCTTGTCGCTCACTCTGAAGATGGCTGAACGTTATACAGCCGAAATATTAGAAGAAGAAGGAGATTTCTTGTGGCTGCACAACCGAAACTTAATCGAACAACCTGAAGAGTATTTGGTTGCCATTTCCCACAATGATGGTTGAATTTACAATTGAATGTTATTTGTTCTCTCTGTTTGATCTCAGGTCTTTGAGAATTCTTTTCAATTCTCATTGTAATACTGGATTCACAGCACGTCTTTCTTCCTGAAGCATCCTACCGCCCGCGACAGCGCTGCTGTCGGTGTGATTGCTTGCCCAGATGGCGCGCTTCGAGCACATCGTGCAACAGCTAACATGCCTCTGACGTAGGAACCATGTGGCAATGGGATGTTGGTATTTTTTTTTATATTTATGGTATGTGAAGCTGAAACTCAAACATACCTCTCCCATATCAGTTCGATGCAACTCTCAAAAATTCTCGAGAAAATCGAATTTGAAGGTTTTCAACCACGATGAATATCCTGAAATAAGGGCCATATTTCTCACCTGACTGTATGGCGCTGTGGTTAAGCACTCGGTCGCTCAGTGTGTAGTTAGAGTTCGATTCCAGGCTGAACCAAGTTTTTAAACAAATGTGCTTGTTCTGCGAGCATTTTCATGAAATATAGAATACAAAAAGTTCACGTGACTGATAATTGCTGTATCAGGTCTCGCTTCTATCATTATTTTTTTCGTTTTTCCATCCGATTGAATGCTACGTCATTAAACATAAAATTCATCAAATAAATGATAATTGTGATTTTTATGGAAAATGTATGTCTTCTTGTTTGTAATTAAACAGGGTATTCGTATTTAAAGTTACAGTTTCAAAACGCTATAGCAAACAGAATAACTGAACATAACGACGTCAACTTTGAACATATATCATGGAAGAAAAGAAAAGAACAAAAAAAATTAAGAGACATTTGACCAATAGAAGGCGCTATAAGTATCAAAGTATAAGTAACAAACGCACAGTGCAGCACTGTTCCTCAGTTTGCGTTGCCGACGCCCAACACGACTGTTTGCATGAAGAATCGTACGTTGCTGATAAAGCATTTTTCCAAGAACGGTAACTGTGCCTCAGAAGCCCTACAAAATATCCGGATACTGAAGGGTACGGAACCAGGCATTGGTCCGATGTCTGCCAAGGTTCTGGAGAAAATGATTACAAAATTCGAAAAGACAGGTTCTTTTGAAGTGCATTGTGATAAAGGGAGGAAAGCAGTTGATTCGGCGTCTGTCGAAGATGTGGCTACAGCGGTGCCGGAGGGTTCGAGTGGAGGCGTGCCGACATGCAGTGCGCGAGGAATTTGGTCGGACGTTGGACGTGCCTGTGAGGACTGCGCATAAATGCTGCGAAAGATCTTGTATTGATATCCATACAAAATCAACCATACTCAGTAGTTGCTTCCTTCTTGCCTGCCACCAAGACAAACGTTCGCTCTAGAATCTCTTGCTCACTTGGAAGCGGACATTGAATGGCGAAGGAACATTCTTTGTACATACGAAGTCCATTTCCATATCCAAGAACATTTCACTACGCAAGAATGCAGAATATAGTCAAAGGAAAATTCGCACATGCATCAACCGGTACCACTTCATTCCACAAAGTGACTGTGTGGTGCGGGTTGACGGCATCGTTTGTCGTAGGGCCGTAATTTTTCAGGGAGCTGAGTCCTGCGGGTCCTGTTGTCTGTACCGTCACTCTTTTGTGCACCAGCTTCGTTCCAACCCTTTAACAGCGTGGATGTGTACGTAGGATCATTTTTATGCAAGTTGGCGCTCCTCTGCACAGTGCACAGTCAGTGAAGCGGCCGCTGAAGAGGAATTTCGGAAATGTTAGAATTATCAGCCGTCATTTCCCTACAGGCTGGCTGTACAGATCACCTGATCTTAATTTTTAAACAGATGTGCGTGTTCTATGAGCATTTAGGTGAAGCGTACAATACAAAAAGATAGAAAAACATTTAATTTGTAATTATTTAACCATGTAATCTTGATTAACAGTATTTTATAGAAGATGAGGAATTAAGAATTTTTGTTTCGAATGAAAACAGCTTTTTTGTGTGCAATATATAGGGTGTCCATAATTAAAGCTCCATTTTCAAACCGCTGAAGAATGAGAGCAACTGCTCAGAACGGTATCAAAGTTGAACAGCATATTATTGACTCAGGGGGAAAGCTCATAGAAAAGAATTACTGAAAATTCTGCCAACAGATGGCACTCTAAGCGTCTTAACCTACATGGGGTCGTCAACAAATGGTAAATGAATCGCAATATGGCTATCGTTTGAGTTGCACATACACCATCCGTACTGTTTAACGTACATGACTGTAAAAGTTTGGCATTCAGTAGTTGTGCACTGTTAATTAGGTAGGCCCCTCCACCATAATAAGCTCGTACCGCATCGGATGGAAAAACAATCGGTTTTCAATTGTCCTATGGTCAAAAGCGGCATAAAAAGCAAAATTACATTGGTTTTAATTGTCCTGGGGATAAAAGCCGTATATCAGGCAAAATGACATCGGTTTTTAATTCTCCTGGGGCTAAAAACCTAACAAAAAGCAAAATGACATCGGTTTCTAAATGTAGGATGACTGGCACAGGCATGTTTAATATCCTGTTTACAATTTCTTGCTACAAGTTGACATCGAGAAACAGTATATTCAACAACAGATCGATGTGCTTCAGAGAGGGGGAGGGGGGGGGGGGGGGGGTTGGAAGCGAGTGGCAGTGATGGGGAAGTCTGTGGCGTCGCCGGTGGTCAGCGATGGGCGTGAGTGTGTGAGTGTGCTGGTGGCGGCGGCTGAGGTTGCTGAAGCGGGCTGTGGTCGGAGGTGAGCTCAGCAGAGCAGGAGATGCGATGACAACGAGCAGAGCCTGCGAGGGTGGTCGTGGCGCCAGCGGCACACGGCGTTCCAGCGGGGCGCCGGGCCAGAACTCGGGCACTGGCCCCACGCGTCTCAATCAGCACAGCAGGCCGAAGGAGACATTGCTGCAGCAGGGGCAGCTGCGGGGGGACGGTCAGTCAGTCGGCGGACAGCCAGCAACATGAAGCGTCCTGCAGAGCTGGCGTGCCAGGGAGTCGAAATGGGGACTTCACAGGGCGTGGCTGCTGAGTGTGGACACAAACAACGCAGTAGGACAGTTGGTTATTATTCCCTGACGAGAGGAAAGCAATTCCAGAAGAGTTGCAGAGGGGCTTCGAAATTAAAAAAGAGCCATTTAGAGGGTCTGTCGGCTGAACGATGCTAGTTAGAGCACAATGAAGGGCACAGGCTGTGCACTGAGTGCAACGCATTATACGAGGGTCACTCCAAAAGAAATGGACGCTATTTTTTTTAAATCCATCTTTTATTCTACATGTTTGAAAGTTTTACAGTGTGTAGATACATCCTTTAGGAACAATATTTTCATTTCGCCACATAATTTCCATCCCTCTCAACTGCCTTGCGCCATCTTGGAACCAGCGCCTGTATACAACCACGGTAAAATTCTGGACCAACCTGTTGGAGCCACTGTTTGGCAGGGTGCACAAGGGAGTCATCATCTTCAAACCTTGTTTCACGAAGACAGTCTTTCAGTTTCCCAAAGAGATGATACTCACATGGAGCCAGGTCAAGTCTGTAAGGCGGGTGTTTCAGTGTTGCCCATCCGAGTTTTGTGATCACTTCCATGGTTTTTTGACTGACATATGGCCGTGCATTGTCCTGCTTTTGCCGATGAGGTTGAACACGACTCAGTCGAGCTTGAAGTTTCTTCAGTGTCGTCACATATGATCAGAATTTATGGTGGTTCCACTTGGCATGACATCCACAAGCAAGAGTCCTTCGGAATCGAAAAACACCGTAGCCATAACTTTTCCAGCAGAAGATGTGGTTTTGAACTTTTTTTTTCTTGGGCGAATTTGCATAACACCACTCCATTGATTGCCTCTTCGCCTCTGGTGAAATATAATGGAGCCATGATTCATCACCTGTCACAATTCTTCCAAGAAATTCATCTCCACCATTCTCGTACTGTTCCAAAAGTTCGCTGCACACCGTTGTTCTTGTTTCTTTGTGAGCCACTGTCGACATCCTGAGAACCCACCTGCACAAATCTTTTTTAACGCCAACACTTTCAGTATTCTGTAAACACTTCCTTCCCCTACCCCAACGTAGTGTGACAATTCGTTCACTGTGATGCCTCTGTCAGCAGTCGCCAACTCGTTAACTCTCTGCACATTGTCTGGAGCGTGTGCAGTACGAGGCCTGCCGCTGCGAGGACAATCCTCAATATTTCCGTGCCCACTTTCGTCACGTAACGTGCTTGCCCACCGACTAACTGTACTACGATCGACAGCAGCATCTCCATATACCCTTTTCAACCTCTTGTGGATGTTTCCCACTGTCTCGTTCTTACAGCACAGGAATTCTATGACAGCACGTTGCTTCTGACGAACGTCAAGTGTAGTAGCCATCTTGAAGACATGCTGTGATGGCGCCACTCACGGGAACAGGTTGAACTACGTTTGAAAACAAGCGGGACGAATGTATCTACACACCGTAAAACTTCCCCCATCCAGAATGAAAACTGTATTTTTACAAAAATAGTGTGCACTTCCTTTGGAGTGACCTTCGTAAGTAGTATTTCATAGGGAAGACTTCACATCTCGTGCGTGAGGTCAGCGTAAAATGAACACGCTTTACAGCAAAAGATTTTATGGTCTGAATATGACAACATAGTCCGTTGAAACCGGTTGTCTTAAATAAAAGAAATATTTTATCCGATCTTGGCGGCTGAATGGTTTTCATAGTTAAACAATTAGCCCTTAAGTTCTCGCAAAATGACAAAATTTAACTGTGTTTGCACTGTGGTGAGTTGAGGTTATTGTATTTGCAGCAATGATGGGAGTACAGTGGTATTCTCAAAGCGAGAGTCACACTGATCTCATTATAATTATGCTGTGAGTGTAAATGAAATCATATATGACATTATACAGAGAAATTGTAATTGCTAAATTTGTGTAGGTAGTAGCGTTTTAGTGAGTTGATGGTATCGTTGCTTCACTGAATAATTAGTGATGGGAAATCGGTAGTAGCTCAAGATTTAGTTGAGTGCTAGTGTAAGAAAGTCCAACTGAGCCGGAAGACTGTTTTCTAATTTATTACTATTCAATCTGTACATTGAGCTAGCAGTAAAGGAAACAAAAGAAAAGATCGGAGTAGGCATTAAAATCCACGGAGAAGAAATAAAAACTTTGAGGTTCACCGATGACATTGTAATTCTGTCAGAGACGGCAAAGGACTTGCAAGGGCAGTTGAACAGAATGGACAGTGTCTTGAAAGGAGGGTATGAGATGAACATCAACAAAAGCAAAACGAGGATAATGGAATGTATTTGAAATAAGTCAGGTGATGCTGAGGGAATTGGATTAGGAAATGAGACGCTTAAAGTAGTAAAGGAGTTTTGCTATTTGGGGAGCAAAATAACTGATGATGGTCGAAGTAGAGAGGATATAAAATGTAGACTGGCAATGGCAAGGAAAGCGTTTCTGAAGAAGAGAAATTTGTTAACATCAAGTATTGATTTAAGTGTCAGGAAGTCGTTTCTGAAAGTATTTGTATGGAGTGTAGGCATGTATGGAAGTGAAACGTGGACGATAAATAGTTTAGACAAGAAGAGAATAGAAGCTTTCGAAATATGGTGCTGCAGAAGATTGCTGAAGATTAGATGGGTAGATCATATAACTAATGAGGAGGTATTGAATAGAATTGGGGAGAAGAGGAGTTTGTGGCACAACTTGACTAGAAGAAGGGATTGGTTGGTAGGACATGTTCTGAGGCATCTAGGAATCACCAGTTTGGTACTGGAGGACAGCTTGGAGGGTAAAAATCGTAGAGGGAGACCAAGAGATGAATACACTAAGCAGATTCAGAAGGATGTAGGTTGCAGTAGGTACTGGGAGATGAAGAAGCTTGCACAGGATAGAGTAGCATGGAGAGCTGCATCAAACCAGTCTCAGTAGTGAAGACCACAACAACAACTAGTGATTATCAGTGGAAACTATTTTCATTTGTCAATGCTGTGTTTGTGACTAAGAGCGTACCTTGTGGATTATTGTGTTGTTTTTGGACCAATTTTAACTCTCTGCACTCAGTCGTTCTGCAAGGTGGACTGCTAGTAGTGCTTTGGAACTCATGAGTGATTACTTCATCTGATTTCATGCATTTTTTTACTACCCTCCGCAATCCTTTGCACCCCTATCCATCAGTACATGAGACGTGCCTGGTGTTGTTTCACCTGTGATTGTTCCTTCGCCAACAGACGACTCGGGGAGCTTTAGAAGGTTCGAAGTGTCCCTGACAGATTTGTAACTTAATTGACACCCTGCGGGTAGTCCACGTTCGAGCACACTGAGCTCTCCTGACCTACCCATCCTGCCGTTACTGCTTCTTCTATGCAACACAATACCCCCCGCCTCTCTCATACTGTCGGGTCCAACTGTTGTGCCACCTAGTGGTTATTTCCGCATTACGTAGTGGTGTCTGGATACGTTTTATCAAATAGTGTATTTGATGTGTGATGCGAAGTTACTGGAGTACGTGCACACTGACGAGCCGATGAAGCAAAGAAAGCGTACGAAAGCTGAGTAACGTTTCTCCTGAAACAAATTAATTTCTACATGGGCTCGCTTCCATGAAGTACAGAGTATATTCTTAGACTAGTGGTGACTTCAGAAAACTCTGGAAACGTGGCTGCATTAATCCAGGACTTACAACCTTTTTTATTTGTCTCTGTTCGTCATATATGGCACAACTAACATGTTGTGAGAATTCTTTGCACAGCGTCTGTTTCATGCTGAACGAATCTGTGGCGTTGATGGTCGTGCAGTACTGTTGAAAACACTCTTTATTTACTTTATAAAGATACAATCAGTGAAAGATGCCTTAGTTTACTAGTTCCTTAAATGTGCTGTTTCTGTTACTTACGAAAAGTTTTTTTTAAATTCTTGCAGCACACCTCTACTCTGATCGGAATTGCCGGATTGTATTCCTTTGGTTTAATAGCGAGCATTAAACGAGAATTCAGATGTGCCAGTCGAAGGACTTTGTTAAATCTGTGCGATGAATGCTAACTTATATACTACAGAGTTCTGAAACACGTGAAACAGAATTTAGATTTTGAGTGGATAGTTTGGGGGAGGAAACCATACAGCGAGGTCATCAGTCTCATCCGATTAGGGAAGGACGGCGAAGGAAGTCAGCCGTGCCCTTCCAAAGGAAGCATCCCGGCATTTGCCTGGAGCGATTTAGGAAAATCACGGCAAACCTAAATCGGAATGGCCGGACGCGGGATTGAACCGTCGTCCTCCCGAATGCGAGTCCAGTGTGCTAGCCACTGCGCCACCTCACCCCGTAATTTAGGTTTTGACATCATCCTTACGTTTCCTTTATAATAAGGAATAATGTAATCCCCTTTATATCTTTACGTCGAACTGTTCCGAATAGCAGGTAGTTCAGTTTAAAGCAGAAAGAATAAGTTTCATGTAGCGCTTCTATGCTAGTGCAATTTCAATTTTCTTTCGTTGGGCGAAGTGCGATGTCTGGTGGTGGATGGGGGATGGAAAGGGAGATGGAGGTAGAAGGAGAGGAAGAGAACGTATTAATCACTAGACGTAGGAAGATGATGCGCGAGGGTATGGTGTTAACGATACCGAATTCATTTTCACGGCAACCGTCTTGCCCGATTTCAATGGTACCCACCCAGAACAATAAACTGCTTCGCAAGAATAAAAATTTTTGAAGGTACTTCGGTGTTTAGTATCATTCACGTACCAAAAGTGGAACTGTGCATTTTCCTTGCCCTTAAACCATTCTTCCGGTATTTTAAATGTCTAACAAGTTTGTGATATACAGGTTGTCTTTTTGTTTCGAGACCTCTCTCCCACATTACTTGTTAGTCTGAGATATTTTGTCCCCTGCATGCGGACTCCTCTGTGAACCACCCACTGTATATGCGTGGGAGGTATCGACCTGTAAGCCGCTGACGCAGGGCGTGGGCGGCTTCTGCTCGCTGTACGCCCACGCGACTGACGCAAATGAATGGCACACGTTGTTTCGCAGGCAAGCTCTCTGATCAAACTAAAGCTCGTTTCACGCGAGCGACTTTCCGGTCAAAATCGACTACTCGATGTGCGTGTGTCTTTTGCACCTGCGAGTAAATCAGCAACCAACCACGACGCGAGTGTGTCTGTGACGTCAGTCATCTATAAATTGTGTCGAGTGTGGGGCTCTGAATGTCCGAGTACGCTGCACACTGCGCATGCGCATAACATCGGAAGATATAACCTATTCTGGTCGGGCTCACTCCTATCACAGAAAATGGTTTCGTGCTTCCGTGTTTGCTTTGCTTTCGTGGCACACTGAAAAGTTACATAAGGTTCTGGTATTTTTTCCTACTAGTGTTCCCTACAAGAGACACGAAATAACTGAAAGCAAGAAGTATTTACGTTTTACAGAGAATATAATTATACTATCCAGACATAAAAATGTAGACAGATAAATGTGTTTTAATGAAAATTATTGCAACAGTGACAAAATTAAATGTATTGGACAAGAAAAATAATTTTAGTTGTTATTTGGCACTTAGCAAGAAATCAAGATACAAAGGATAAAACAAAAATGCAGTATTTACTGCGTTATATAGATGTTGTGGGATGTGTTTCCGCGTACGTATCTTCTCGACCAAATACGTGCATATGTTCTGAAATGTCTGGATGACTCTTTTCATATTCTTTCGGTTCTCAGGACTGTAGAGAATTTACCACACGACCATTCACAAGAACTCCGACTACCAATTCTGCTTTGGTCACTAATAGACTATTGTCATTGCATGTTACTACATTTTATCACTACATTTCGATTTTTCCCGTAAAAAAGACAGTCCCTCATAGTCTCACTTTAACCATTCAGATGCGTAAACGCACAGCAGATAGCTCTCACATGGCCGACAATTTTGGTGCAAAACCTACAAGACTTAGTATGTGAATGAACGCCAGTATACGCACTTCTCTCGAGCAGTCAATTGAGACAAGAAAGTCGATCGTGCAAAAGGGTGCTTAAAGCCTGGAAAAGCGACATTAGTACGCAGCCTATAATGTAGTTCTCAAGATTGTCATAAATGGTGTTCAAATATAAACTAAATTTAATACAAGACTTTTTTTCATTAACGAAGGTTCAGAAATTGAAGGAACCTGCTACGAGGCGTGACCAAAAGAAATTGTGATTAGCTATTTCCTTCCGTCTCCTTAATAGCTACACATCTGTGTCTCCTTTTCCTAGCGTTTATTCCGTTTTAGGGGTCCACCGCTTTCATGTCGTCAGATAACACAGTGGAAGGAAGTCGTGTACATTGATCAGTGAACTTTGTTCTGGGTGTGATCATATTTTAAAGGTTTGTGCATCGTATTTTCTGAGGTTAACATTTACCTAAGCGAGTGCGGAAAATAGCCTACAAACCACACTCCGTCTGGTTGGCATACCAGTCCAACACACATTTGTCTGATGCGTGGATTCGATGCGGTTCTGGTTCATCTCCCCGTCTCGCACACTATCTCGCTGCGCGTTAGGCTATTCCAACATGGCTAGCAGTTGCTTATCTATGCCTTCAATATTTTTAAAGGGCGGTGTTTTGTGTGTAATTTTCAATCACAGCAAAGCTGTTGTGAGCTTCTGTCGGCAGTACAGAGGACCTACAGTAAAGGGCACTCTCTTTGCTGTCGGTCTTACCTCTATTTAGCATCATATGAAATCCGGTGTGCTATCGTTCAAAACACACAGCTAATCTTACGAAAATCTGTAGAAAGAGTGCGGTGAAAATGCCTTTTGCTACGGTCTTCGAGCGGGTTGTTGTTTTAAGCAAGCTGGGACTAGCGTTTCGGCCTCTTCTGTCACAGAAGTCACAGCAGCTGTTACTGTTTGTGACGACCTCTTAATAACATGGCACACACTGACTCAGTTGTGTGGCGGTCTCTCGATAATTATAGTCTTCATACGACCTGTAGTCACTTCCACCGGGTGCCGCAGAAAGGATACGCGAATGCAGACACGCCGTGAGTTGCTGAATTCTTTGTGGATGGAAGGTCTGTGGGTGCTGATGTTTATCGAACACGAATCCACTACAATCACGAATACAGAAAATGAAGTAGCCGAAAAGATGTTATGACCCGACGAGGTTGCCAAAACTTGTGTAACTGTAGCCTGCAGCCAGTTTAAGTTCAATAACACCATAATCACAATACGCGAATGACGGCTCTCGCGAGTATTAGCGTTACAAAGTCTTCTCGTGTTTCTGGCCACGTCAATTATCAATATTTCCGCGATGCTTTAGAAGGCATATTCTCTCCTTCCATCTTCGCCACAACTCCCATGGATTTATTTTTGTGAGGGAAGATGAAGCGTTTGGTGACTATAAGCCCATAAAACACATCAGAAGGACAGGTTTTCATTTTGACTGAAACTGCAGTCATTGTTTGCGAAGCACCTGTGTATGTCGTACGTTCATTTGAGTATATCTTTCATTAGAATTTATGCTACCTAACAGGTACGGTCTTTAAGATCATTTTTATACTCCACTCGAAAAAAATGCCTGTAGGAAGTGACCTGAGAGATTTGTGTTCTATTTAATCCCACCTTTCCCCAGATGATAATAAAAATTCCGTGTGCCTAGGACCTCCCGGCGGGTAGACCGTTCGCCTGTTGCAAGTCTTTCGAGCTGACGCCACTTCGGCGACTTGCGTGTCGATGGGGATGAAATGATGATGATGATAAGGACAACACAACACCCAGATCCTGAGCGGAGAAAATCTCCGACGTAGCCGGGAATCGAACCCGGGCCTTTAGGCATGACAGTGCATGGCGCCGACCACTCAGCTACCAGGAGCGGCCTCCCTTGATGATCAGCAGCCTCTATTTCCTGAACACTTCTTGTCTTGCATGCAATCCATTCTGTTACTTTGGCTGTGGGCTATGACGAATTTTCTGCTCTCTCCGAGCTGAGAAATGGAGGGGTTGGAATGCTCAGAACAACAGCAAGGGGCAATCGAAGATCAAAGAGAGAAATGGTGGCAGAGAACCCCAGCCCTCTCTGTCTTGGCGCCCGTGACTTGGAGCGGGTAGATGGAGCGTTCTTTCCAGCCGAATTCATGAGCGAGTTTTCCCATTGGTTCTGGAAGTTCGCGCTAGTAGCTTCTAGTTATTTCTAGAAAATTAAAAACGGACGGACAAGGAATCTGTAGAGCTCGCTTTTAAATGCGAGCCAGTTGGGGCTACTGTGTTGCTTTCGGTAACTGAGCCCATGATTGGTAGGAATGTGCGCCAAAAAGTGCGTCTAGGGGTGTTGAGCGAATGGCGGACAGTTGAAGACGGGACGAGCTGCAGCTTGGACGTGTTGGAGATGCTGTTGGTCGATGGGGACGCGCTGTAGAGCTGTACCACGAGCCAACAACGGCGAGGCGCAACGCAGTTGCTTGCTGGGCTGTTGCTAGTTACGTCACGATCAGAGCTTGTTCGTAGTCACAGTTACTTGTATCAAAATCTTTCAAAATTGTTGAAATTTTTGGCACGTGCGCTGTGAGCTAAATTCTTCACACCACTCAGTTTTAAGATGACCAGTACGTTCGTTCTCTGGCTTCGCTGCCGGCCGCTGTGGCTGAGTGGCTCTAGGCGCTTCAGTCCGGAACCACGCGGCTGCTCCGGTCGCAGGCTCGAATCCTGCCTCGGGCATGGATGTGTGTAATGTCCTTAGGTTACTTAGGTTTAAGTAGTTCAAAGTCTGGGAGACTGATGACATCATATGTTAAGTCCCATAGTGCTCAGAGCCATTTGAACCATTTGAACCATTCTGGTTTCGCTAACTGCAACTTATATCTATCTTTTTTCGCTCTGCTCTTGTCTCGCGAAAATCAATAAACGAAATTATAAGTTTATCAGCTCGCAAATCTAAGTGATGAGTAATAGTAACTTTATCTCTTGTTCTTTGCCCTCGGCAACGCTTATCTCTCTTGTAGCATGTTGGATCTCGCACTAGATAGAGATACCCTCCCCCCCCCCCCCCCCCCCTACCATGCTAATAATTTGGTCTACTGAGTTACTAGTTATTGTCAAGTCTTCGCTTCGTAAGGTACAGTAGCCTGTAAGAACATAGTTTGTTACGCAATTCAGATTTTCTTCATGTAAAACAGTAAATGAATCCAAATGTTTGAATTCAATCTTTTACTTCGAACCCCTTCCCCCCCCTCCCTCCAAGTGATATATGAGGTACGGCCAAACATTGTGTTTTTCTCCATAAAGAGATACTGTGTCGCTTGTTCCCGTTGCGTTAGGTTGTTGTTGTTGTTGTTGTTGTGGTCTTCAGTCCTGAGACTGGTTTGGTGCAGCTCTCCACGCTACTCTATCCTGTGCAAGCTTCTTCATCTCCCAGTACCTACTGCAACCTACATCCTTCTGAATCTGCTTAGTGTATTCATCTCTTGGTCTCCCTCTGCGATTTTTACCCTCCACGCTGCCCTCCAATACTAAATTTGTGATCGCTTGATGCCTCAGAACATGTCCTACCAACCGATCCCTTCTTCTAGTCAAGTTGTGCCACCAACTTCTCTTCTACCCAATCCTATTCAATACTTCCTCATTAGATATGTGATCTACCCATCTAATCTTCAGCATTCTTCTGTAGCACCATATTTCGAAAGCTTCTATTCTCTTCTTGTCCAAACTATTTATCGTCCATGTTTCACTTCCATGCATGGCTACACCCCATACAAATACTTTCAGAAACGACTTCCTGACAAATTTCTCTTCTTCAGAAATGCTTTCCTTGCTATTGCCAGTCTATATTTTCTATCCCCCTCTACTTCGACCATAATCAGTTATTTGTCGGTCGCGGTGGTCTTGCGGTTCTAGGCACTGCAGTCTGGAACCGCGGGACTGCTACGGTCGCAGGTTCGAATCCTGCCTCGGGCATAAATGTGTGTGATGTCCTTAGGCTAGTTAGGCTTAAGTAGTTCTAAGTTCTAGGGGACTGATGACTTCAGATGTTAAGTCCCATAGTGCTCAGAGCCCTTTGAACCATTTGAACCATCAGTTATTTTGCTCCCTAAACAGCAAAACTCCTTTACTACTTTAAGTGTCTCATTTCCTAATCTAATTCCCTCAGCATCATCCGACTTAATTCGACTAAATTCCATTATCCTCGTTTTGCTTTTGTTGATGGTCATCTTATACCTTCTTTTCAAGACACTATCCATTACGTTCAACTGCTCTTTCAAGTGCTTTGCTGTTGCTAACAGAATTACAAAGTCATCGGCGAACCTCAGAGTTTTTATTTCTTCTCCGTGGATTTTAATACCTACTCCGAATTTTTCTTATGTTTCCTTCACTGCTTGCTCAATACAGAGATTGCATAACATCGGGGAGAGGCTACAACCCTGTCTCACTCCCTTCCCAACCACTGATTCCCTTTCATGTCTCTCGACTCTTATAACTGCCATCTGGTTTCTGTACAAATTGTAAATAGCTTTTCGCTCCCTGAATTTTACCCCTGCCACCTTGCATTAGGTTGATGAAATTGTTTTACATGTTCCCACGGCAGAAAGTGATCTTACCACAGTCTGGCCACTGCCCTTAAGGGGCACGACACCATCATCAGTGGATGTGTTAAAAGAACATTAGGAATCAGTGAGTAAGGGATTACTGTCACGTTTCTGCCTGTTTCTGCCTGTTTTCACAGTGAGATCACTCCCAAACTAAAGAAAATTACTGCCGGCACCTCATACCTGGTTGTTAGTCTGTTAGACAATCATTCGCATGCAATGTCATTTTTGCATTAAAGTAAAAGCGTACATTTTCAGCGACATCTCTAAAACAGTATTCACCATACGGTAGTTTGAACAACATCTCTGAACATCACAAGCGTCAAAACATTCATGGACACCTAAAAGGGAAACGGTGCACCTGGGACATTTATGTTGCATAAAAAATGTGGTACTCTTCTCTAAACACTCTAAAATGTTGTATACTTACTTACTTTACACCCTGTACATCTTCGCTAACGAAATCCGTTGTAAATGACCCGTTATAATTTGATAACAGCAATGTCCATACCTAAAACAACAGAAGAGAAAATGCTCTTTATTACTCATTATTAAAGCTGTCAGTGGGTCAGACTGTAGTTCAATATGTATCACAAAAAAAATTTCGTTTGATCAATAACTTAAAATGTCTCACGGGTAGTAGAGCAAGTTTTCAATTTAACCTAAAACGCCGGCCGTGGTGGCCGAGCGGTTGTCAGCGCTGCAGTCTGGAACCGCGTGACCACTACGGTCGCAGGTTCGAATCCTGCCGTGGGCATGGACGTGTGTGATGTCCTTAGCTTAGTTAGGTTTAAGTAGTTCTAAGTTCTAGGGGACTGATGACCATAAATGTTAAGTCCCATAGTGCTCAGAGCCATTTGAACCATTTAACCTAAAACACATACAGTGGAAAGCACTGCCAGTCCGTAGAGCAACTTTTATTTAAAATCTGGTAACGTGTAAAAAAACTACATTCAAGTGCAGATGCATGAGTAGGACTGAAAAGAATATGTCCGTTAATGTAAACTGTGGTTCAGTATGCTATTTAGCAAGTTTTAAATGTTCAACATGCAGATGCAGACATTTTCTGAACCTAGTCGTGTACACATTTCCTGTAAACTGACTCTCTCCTCATTACTTCGATAAAAATAGTTCAAATGATTTACTGAACATGAAACTAGCTAACAAGAGTCGCAGTTCAACTGGAAACATATAGGGACAACTATCCCAACTGAGCTTCATGTAGCTCCTTGCAACGCCCCTGTCAATCTCAGCAAAGAAAAAAACTGTAGGAATGAGAGAGCAAAGTTGTCAAAGGTACATCAGAGCCGTACAATCTGGTCTTCTCCAGCTTTTATAAACTGTGCTATTCCGTTTCTTGGAACACAACCTCTTCCAACAATTAGCTCCCAAATCCGACTCTTAGAAAGCTGCAGCTGAAGCCTGTAAACCTCTACCAGCAAAGAAACGACATACGTTGTCCTATTTTCTGCCGAAACATATTATCAACGATTCCCTCTTCTCAAAGAAACGTTTTATCTTCCCTGCAGAAACATATGCCATTCGAGAAGTAATGGTCTGTCGTACAACAGTCTTACGCGAGAATCGTCATATCAGGCGGGGAAAAAAAATCCGGCGTCACATTGGGGTAATATTGAATGAGCATGTAGGGAGGCATGAAAAACAGTCAATGAACACATTATTTTGAACTACCACGAATTGAAACTATTATTGTCGTTAAAAATGAGCCTGTCAAGAATGGGAGAGCAGTCGGAAGTACATTATTATAAGATGCAGAAGTCACGAAAGTTCAATCATTTACTGCCGAAAGCAGTTGTTTAAGAGAAACGGAAGAATAATAAGGGCACTAATAAAGACGAGATTCCCTGGTAGAAACTAAAAAAAAAGTGACAGGTTCCTAGTAACCTTTCTCATTGCACAAAAAGACAGCAAGAATTTCTGAGAGAGTAACAAAATCTTACGCGTAGTAGCGTTGCATGCACTGAGACGTGCAGTGGTTGCCATTCTGAAAGCTAGCAATGAGCTTAAGTGGATGTTGTGAAGAGTAAGTCATTTATGACCATGAAAAACCGAACATTCATTTACAACGTTAGTTCCATGAGTCAAAGTGGTTAGAGTACTAACATTGGTACAATTTTCACCCTAAAGGTTTGGGATACCGACGAAATTGAAAATGGAAATGGTCTTACAACATAACGTACGTAATGTGAAGACAGTGTCAGCAGTGAACTCGATTTTTGCAAGTACTTCATTTTCCTTGCTACAGATAACCGTTCCTGCTGCACACATCAGTGCCACAACGCTAGAAGTCATACTTCTTACAGATATAAGAGATTACGTAGTTTTCACTGCGATACGTACAAAAATATCTTAATAGAGATGGGATGCAGTACAGATAAATCGTTGTCTGGTCAGTTAGCTATTTTACTCTCGTTGTCTGCTATGTTTACTTCAGCTGCTGTTCTTCAATAGCGCACTTGTATCTGAATTCACACCCACAGCAAATTTATTTTAATAAAGTTCTGAAATCTCAGAATAATTTATGCTATCTCTCACGCTATTAGGATAATTAAATAATATTGTTCCAAATGTTTTTAGCTTGAAGAAGGTTGTAAATATATCGTACAACCGGGATATGATTTTTAAACATTTCGCTAACGTTCTTAAACCCATTGTTTGTATGAGTTGTGTTACACGCAACGTACGTACCGAATGTTGACAGTTTCAGGTCAGAGTTTGTCTTCGACAAAATATACTGTAGAGAGACATACCATCGGTTGGAGATCTTTAGAGCTGGAGCACGGAATCCAATAGGACAAAGATGGGGAAACAACTCGGCTGCGTCCTTTTCGATGAAATCATCCCAGCAATCGCGCTAATCGATGTGCGGGAAATATGGGGAAAGTGATTTGGATGTACGAACTGGCATTTTAATCCATTCCGAGCACGAATCCAGTGCTTTAAGTTTGGTTTCCGTCTTTTCAGCCTCGTATTTTTGCCCATCGTATTGACTGCAGTCCAAACAATTGCGTGCAAAATGTCTCTGTAGGTCTCTGTAGACATGCATATGTTGACACCATTCGTTTACGCTGCAGTCCATTGACGATCCGATATAGTAAAATTTTAAGTGTCATATTCCTTACTTTTTTCGACTTAATGTATCGCTCCTTCACGACAAGACCTGCAAACTTACCCGTTGCTGTTCAGTTTCAGTGCCCCTTAGATCTCAGTTCCACCCACAGGGAGGGTCTAAATGGCGGTATACAATGTTGTCAGTCACTTGATATACACAATTTTTGGGGCTTTCGTGGCCTGTTGTTAACATACTACCTGTTGGCTTTCCTCTTCGAATCTTTTTCTGATGTTTCGCCAGCAGCATTGTTATTACCCTCCAGTCCGCCATCAGCAATGTAAGACGAAACTTTGACAACGCCAGCGATGGTGCTGGCGAAATGCCAGGAAAATCTTCAAACAAACGTTGGCCGAAGCATCCGAGACTAGAACCAACGGAAAATACGTGAGTCACTTAACAATTTGTAGTATTTTCCTGAGTGTAAATCGATAAATTTCATATACACCTGTAACATGCGAAACGGTTTATATAATGGTCACCTGCAGTAGGCAATCATAGACATCAATCAATAAAGGGAAAAGGGGCAACAGAGCTTTCGTAATTGTCTTTGAGTTCATTTTTATAGTCTGCTTAGAGGTCACTCTTACCTCATATAATTTAGTTGTAGGCCGGCCGTAGTGGCCGAACGGTTCTAGGCGCTACAGTCTGGAACCGCACGACCGATACGGTCGCAGCTTCGAATCCTGCCTCGGGCATGGGTGTGTGTGATGTCCTTAGTTTAGTTAGATTTAATTAGTTCTAAGTTCTAGGGGACTGATGACCTCAGAAGTTAAGTCCCATAGCGCTCAGAGCCATTTGAACCATTTAGTTGTAGGGGGATGAGCGTGAAATACTGTGCAGTTGATAAAGTATGCATTTAAAAAATACCTGTCACGTAAAAAGAATGGTATGTCACACTTCCCATTGTTCAGAGCGTTAAAGTTTCTAATTATTAATGGCAGACAGTTTCACAGTCAGTCGTAAACCTTTGATCGAGAGATTCCAAAAGAAACCAACTCTTGTTAGTCTGGTTCCATTTATAATATGAGAAACCATCAACTTCAGAACTTACTTAGCCGTTCTACTTAAGAATCTCGTGGTGAGATCCTGCAACAATCAAATCACGCCACCTGACAACAACTGAACATCAATAATGTGTGTTACTGTACCTGCACTTACTGCCTGGAAACGAGTTAATTGCACTAACGTATTACGCATTCACATCCACTCAGAATTCCATAATGCAAAGGACAGTTGACAAATACATCCATCTGTTATATACGAATCCAAACCGTAAACTGTTGAACATCAAGTACTCTCTCTTAAATAAAAATGTCGATTGTTGTCATAAAAATATGCACTCGTGTGTCTTTTGTTAAGGTTTATGGACTCGTCAACAGCCATGTCATGAGAGACTGCTGAGTGTAAACAGCGCTGTAAGCGGTGGTGTCCCGAACTGACGTAACTGCACCTAAAAGCTTGTAATCGCTGCCCTTGGTTCGAGTGCGTGACGTCAGAGCCTGGACTTTGGCCTGAGTGCTGTGTCATCCTATTTGTGCGAACTGTGTGATTAACCTTAGAGAGCTGTGGTCCAGAAAAGAAAAAAAAAAGCATTGTACTCCATGACGCTGAACGCGTTACGCCAGGGAAGTACTCTTTCTAGGCATGGTGTCATTACAGCGCTAAGCACTCTGTTTCTAAATACTGATGAAGGCTTGTATCTAATTTCACGCAACCCTACGGTAGGAAGCAATCCACTTCTTGCCATAGAGAGCCATCCTCCTAAAAAATAACGTTATTCTACGTCATACAAATTATACTTGCAATTCGGCGGAAGACAAAGAAACTTGCAGATTTCAGTGGGTACTAATGCGTCCAGTAGGACTCGCATAAGGGTAAGACCTAAAACAAATTAAAAGAAACAAAACGTTAAAAGGGAAACTAGCAGTTGATAAGGTGATTAAGAGATCTCTGTTGCTTTGTATGAGTTACAATGCCAACAGCAAGCCTACACTTATAAGCAGTTAACTCGACGTGTTCTGTCACTTATATCATAGCTTCGTGTATTAGCTTACAGATGTCTTCTCGTCTCTTCCAGGCTCGAAACAAATCTCAGAATCTGGTGGTAACTTTTAACGCGAGATATCGGTGTTTTAACGGTAAATCGCTACTTCAATGGAAAACATTGTTCCATCCATCACTTGATGGGTAAAATACATTTTGAAGTTTTGATTCTCAAGTTATGTTCATTAGTTAACAGCATCTATTGTGGCAGGCAATGGGCTGCAGAAAAGTCCTGGTTAGGGATTGATCTGCTTAAGAGTCTCTGATATGCTTTACCAGTTGCTCTTGTTGCACGTCAATAATGAACAATAAGCTGTTTCAGCGCAGTGACTTGATTATACGTTTCACAAAGGTAGTTCGGGGTAGGTGCGTGTCTCCCCATCGGAGACATTCATATCCCAGTGTCTTTGCTGCACTTTATTGATGCCTTCAAGCTCCATGGATTTTCCGTCCCAAATATGTTGACGGTGAAAAGCATGATGTGAGACCATGGGGTTTTGAGGACGCCATGACAAAGAGTTTTAGTAATGTACCAGTACGAATTCACATTGTCGTTTCGAGGGTAATGCAGGAGTAAAAGCTGCATCTGTAAGACGTTCAGAAGGCTTCTGAAGTGTCCACCGTCGGGTTTTGTGTGGGGAGGCTAACATTCAAGTAGACAATGTGCAACAGGTCCCGTCTTGGAGCATCAGTTCAGAAGAAAACAACACTAGTTTATCAATCGAAGTACCTGTTTTAATATAGACTTCCGACAAAGTTTTACTGTTAACCTAGAACGGCTAAGTCACAAAAGATATGATAGAGTCAATGTCTAAAGGACCACATGGTGAGACGACTTTCTGTAAATACAATCACAGTAACGTGCAGAAGGTCACAACTCTGTGAGACCTGAGCGCCGAGAGGCCAAGTCTCTGCAGATCTTGAACGAAGCTGCTGTCGCATCCACTTAGCTTTTGAAGCCAACGGTCAACCACGAAGTTGGCTGGTTGGGTACAAATGCCGGCTACTAACCGGTGACGGCTTAAGTACCGGTGGGTGAGGATGAATTGTTCTCGAACTACACTATGTGATCAGAAGTATCGGGATACCTGGCTGAAAATGACTTACAAGTTCGTAGCGCCCTGCATCGGTAATGTCGAGTTCAGTATGGTGATGGCCCGTCCTTAGCCTTGACGACAGCTTCCCCTCTCTTGGACATACGTTCAATCAGCTGCTGGAAGGTTTCTTGATGAATGGCAGCCCATTCTTCACGGAGTGCTCCGTTGAGGAGAGGTATCGAGGTCGGTCGGTGAGGCCTGGCACAAAGTCGACGTTCCAAAACATTCCAAAGGTGTTCTAGATGATTCAGTAGAGGACTCTGTGCAGGCCAGTCTATTACAGGGATGTTATTGTCGTGTAACCACTCCGCTACAGGCCGTGCTGGAAGACACAGTCGCCATCCCAGAATTGCTCTTCAACAGTGGGAAGCAAGAAGGTGCTTAAAACATCAACGTGTGGCTTATGAGCAGCCGCTAGACCATGAAATCCAAGTTTTCTCACCATCCGCCTAACTGTCATAGAACTTTCAGTGGATTCTGAAGCAGTTTGGTATTCCTGTGTGATGGTCTTGATTGATGATTGTTTATTACACATTACGACCCTCTTCAACTATCGGCGATCTCTGTCAGTCAACAGACGAGATCGGCTTGTACGCTTTTGTGCTGAACGTGTGTGTCCCTTCACGTTTCCCCTTCACTATGCCATCGGAAACAGTGGACCTAGGGATGTTTATGAGTGTGGAAATCTCGAGTACAGACGTATGATACACCTGACCACTTTCGAAGTCCGTGAGTTCCGCGGAGCACTCCATTCTGCCCTCTCACAATGTATAATGTCTACTGAAGTATCTGATATTGAGTACTTGGCAGCAGGTGGCAGCATGATGAGATCCCATACTCCGAGGAGCGTAGGGGACGATACGGGAGACCAGCACCGCCGACTAGGCAAGGTCCTAGGGAGATGGTTTGCCATTGCCATCCTCCGACCGTAATGGGGATGAATGATGATGAAGACGACACAACACCCAGTCATCTCGAGGCAGGGAAAGTCCCTAACCCCGCCGGGAATCGGACCCGGGACCCCGTGCGCGGGAAGCAAGAATGCTACCGCAAGATCACGAGCTACGGACGGTGGCAGCATAATGCATTTAATATGAAAATCGTATGTTTTTGGGGGTGAATGGTTCAAATGGCTCTGAGCACTATGGGACTTAACATCTATGGTCATCAGTCCCCTAGAACGTAGAACTACTTAAACCTAACTAACCTAAGGACAGCACACAACACCCAGTCATCACGAGGCAGAGAAAATCCCTGACCCCGCCGGGAATAGAACCCGGGCGTGGGAAGCGAGAACGCTACCGCACGACCACGAGCTGCGGACTTGTGGGGGTGACCGGATACTTTTGATCTCATAGTATATTTGCAGTCACGTGGCGTAGCGGAAACAAATAGATCCGCACTAGCTCCTAGGGAGTAATGCCGTTGCCCTCTGTCGGTGAGGCGAGTATGTCCGGAGCTGTTCTCCGTAACATGGCTAGTTATTCTTAATGCCATACTGAGAGATTTTGTTTTGCTTGCGTTGTGTTACCCCTGAGCTCCTGGGCATAGGCAACCTGTGACTCAGTACTGTCATGTTGGTAGGCCATGTGCCCAGACATGGCAGTTTCCTTCATAATGTTCATCGACGGAAAAAAACTCACAGCACCAAGAAGTAGTTGTACGAGATAAACGGACGTTGTTAGACGCGTTTCTACATTTGAAAGATGACGTCTGTTCCAGTTACACGCCGGTAGCTTGAGAGGATGCAAATCAGGTTTGTTTTAAATGCGTACTGTAACGGTCGTGAGAGTTAGTTACCATAGAGCTTGGACCTAGTGAGTCAATGTTAGTCAAGAAGGCATGCAAGACGACGAAGTCGCCATTATCAACAGCTCACTGAGCTTGAACGAGGGTGGTAATGGGGCTACGAGAAGCTGGATGTTTCTTCGGTGATACTGCAGAAAGACTTGGCAGGAATGTAGCCACTGAACATGATTGCTCTGCCGACGTCAGGGGAAGGTATGATCGCAAAAAGATCGGACTGCGGAGAGTCACTTGGCATTACCAAGGGGAAAGACAGTCGTTTTTGGTGAATGGCTGCAGTGCATCGTACTGCGTCTGCAGCAGCAATTCGAGCAGCAGTTGGCACCACAATGACACAACGAACTGTTACAAGTCGATTACTTCAAGGACAGCTTCGAGCCAAAGGGCATGTAGTGTGCGTTCCACTGACCCCAAATCACACCCATCGGCTGCTTCAGTTGCGTCAAGCGACAGCTCGTTACAGCGTGGGCGGGAGATCTGTTGTGTTTTCTGATGAAAGCCGGTTGTGCCTCAGTACCAGTGATGGCCTCGTGTTGGTTAGAAGGAGGCCAGACAAGCGCCTGCAATCAGCATGTCTGCGGCCTAGACACACTGTACCTACACCTGGAGTTAGTGGACCGCGGTGCGGTTTCGTGTGACAGTAGGAGCACTCTTGAGGTTATCACATGCGCCCTGACTGCAAAGCTGGACGTTATTCTGGTGATTCAAAATATTGCGCTGCCATTCATTAACAACATTCCAGGGACTGTTTCCGAACAGGATAACGTTTGACCACATTCCGCTATTGTAACGCAACATGCTCTACAGAGCGTCGACGCCTTGCCTTGGTTCTAGGCGCGCAGTCCGGAACCGTGCGACTACTACGGTCGCAGGTTCGAATCTTGCCTCGGGCATGGATGTGTGTGATGTCGTTAGGTTAGTTAGGTTTAAGTAGTTCTAAGTTGTAGGGAGCTAATGACCACAGCTGTTGAGTCCCATAGTGCTCAGAGCCATTTGAAGCCTTGCCTTGACCTGCTCGATTACGAGACCTGTGTCTAATCGAGCACGTGTGTGATGGCGTCGGACGACACCTCCACTGTTACCCACACCCGGCATTAACCACGCCTGTATTGACTAAGTGCAACAGGTATTGGACTCCATCCCACAAACTGACATCCGACACCTGAACGACACAGTGCGTGTACGTTTGCACGCTTGCATTCAATATTCTTGTGGTTACACCGGTTATTAATGTACCAGCATTTCACATTTGCTTACATTAACCTGTGATCTAGCAATGTTAATCAAATATGTTGCCTAGACAAATGTATTCTCAATAATTTCATTAATCTTCATTGATTATTTCTTGCTGTTGCGATTTTTTTCCGTCATTGTATTAAGGTCGTTGTCTTCTACACGCACGAGTTATTCACTGATGAGTACCACATTACATGTACCATTTACTCCGAGTGGTAAAAATTCATGGAATATGTTGTCTCATTTTAAGATGTGCCTTGTATGGCCCAAGATTGTTGCAGCTAGGTGCACACCGTCTGTCCAAAGAGTTCCGAGAGTGTTTTATAGCGAGCATAGTACGTCATCGCAATAACTACTGTGACGTTTTGGAACTCACAAATGTAAACAACAGGTGTGCATTCGACCAGCTGTGAACGAGGCAATGTTAAATAGTGTACTTGCGGTAGTAGTGCACCAATCAACACTGTTGTGTCTCAAATCGTAATGGAGCAACATGTCTAACAGTAAGTCAAGTGTTCAAGATATTTTCCAGAACGTTTTGGAGAAGAGGAAAGCGTGTCCAAAGTTTGTGCCACACGCCTTTACTCCCGAAGGAAAACGACGACCCGTGGACACTTGCTGCGACTTGATTACAATCCAAAATGCGGGCAGTTTTTTTCTGCAAATAATCATCACGGGTGACGAGACTTGGTGTTATCACCACGAATCTACCACAAAACGGCAAAGTGCAGAAATTTACATGAATGACGTGTGACTTGAACATTATCCGAAAGCTAGACATCGTTCACCGTCGGCTGTCACAGACTAAAATAGCGGATAGCAGAGCCAAGTTGAAGCAGATCACTCTTAAGTGTAATGTCGCTTAGCAGGGGAGCTGTCCCATCCAGAATCACTGCTAGTATAACTACTATGACGTTTATATTATGTGATAGATCTTATTTTGGCTTAGCTATAAAAGATATTTCATCTAATAAGTATCGGAACACTGTACGGGGCAAAGATCCAATATAAACATGCCCGTGCCAAAAAGGGGTAGTTACGTAAAGAAAGAGGAATATGTATCTGTATTCTAATGTTTCCTTTAGCCGATATCAAATTTTTCACTCTATATCTGTTTCTTCCCGTCGGTGATAATGAGTGGAAGTATTGCTTGTATGTCAGACAACAATATACAGGGTGAGTTACTAACTATTGCCACCAAGAATAACTCCGAAAGTATGATAGGAGCTGAATAGTTTGTGGGACAAAATTGCATGGGACAACAGGGGCCATAATGACGTCGAGTGTTTGTTGCTAGGTGTGGTCGCCTCAGAGATATGAAGGTCAACTTCGTTATTTTTTTATGGGATGCTGTAGCTTGGTGCTTATTTTCTGATAGCTGTTATCGAGACGAATCCAATGATGTGTAACAGTAAGGTCTCTGAAGGTCAACAAAGGTCACAAAGGTGGCATGAACGTCCATTTACAAAAGGTGTTAGAAGTGAGGACCATTGGTATCAGTGCAATGCTGCAATCTTGTTATCATTGATGGAGTGGTATTCCTTATCATATCGACGCTTATGAATGACGTGACAAATGGTTCAAATGGCTCTGAGCACTATGGGACTTAACTTCTAAGGTCATCAGTCCCCTAGAACTCAGAACTACTTGAACCTAACTAACCAAAGGACATCACACACGTCCATGCCCGAGGCGGGATTCGAACCTGCGACCGTAGTGGTTGCTCGGTTCCAGACTGTAGCGCCTAGAACCGCTCGGCCACCTCAGCCGGCCAATGAAGTGACAAAAACATGTATAAACTTGTATATAAGTAAAACGTATTAGACCTCGAATGTCAGATAATATTAAAATGACATATATGTGTAATTATAAGGAGCAAATTTACGTCATGTCTTAATTTCTATACATAAGTCAAGTAAAATTTTACCCACATGTACAACGACATGTAAGGAAAACTGTAAATGCGGAGGCTGTTTAAGATATATGAAATGAAAAGGGCTTCAAGGAAAACTGTCCACATATAATATGTCTAGCGTGTGTTGAATGGAAAATATACATTCGTGTGAAGCAGTCGCCAGTCTTGCATTTGCCTACAATGACTAAAACTTTCTAAGTGCCCTTCGTGGTTGCGTTGGACGCCGAACTTTACTACGAAGGAAGAATGAAAGCAAGTCATCTACGGACTTATCTGGAATATGGAGGATTCTCGATGTGATGCCGATGATATGGAATGGCCCTTTGGACATTGAAATATGTGATGGATGTCGTGATCTATATAACCATGGTCGGAACTCTATGGCTTCCCCATCGCGACTTAGAACTTTTTAACCAAACACACATCAATGTGCACTTATCCTACTTTATTATCCTCTGGACACTGTAACGACAAGCAATTCGTCATGGTCTACAAAGTTATAGATCTGAGGCCGAACTGTTATCTGTAGTTGCACCGATGTCACCGCAACGCACGCATGCAACGAACACCACTTAACGTGTGGAGATGTGGTCGCTGTTACAACTCAGTAGGGGAGCACAAGACTCTAACTCACACATTCCCTTTGTCGTGTCATGGTCTCTCAGAAACTGAACGTTTAATGTTTTGTACATCTCACGTAAATCATTTGTGAAATAAATAAAGCTGAAACGTGCAGGGGATAAATAGCATATAAACTTTTCTACAAATAAAAGGATTTAATCCCCAGCCTGGGCAAAAACGTGTTTAAGTGGTACTTCCACACGAAATTTAGTTATTTATGTTATGTATGTTTGTAAAATGCGCCACTACTGTGTACCGCCGTCCAGTAATCATGGACAACACCGGTATACCGTTGCGATAGATCTTATTTTGGTTTAGCCGTAAAGTATATGTCATCTAATAAGTATCGGAACACTGTGCGGCGCAGAGATATAATATAAACACGCCCGTACCAAAAAGAGATATGTATGAAAAGAAAGATGAAAAATTCAAACATTCGCGTTAACAAATGGTTGAAATGGCTCTGAGCACTAGAAAATAATTAAAAATTAATAACAGCATAAAATATTCTTCTCTTGTCATTTTAAGTATAATGTGGAAGAATATAAAATTAGAAATTAGAAATACAAACTAGAATAGAACAGAATAACGTGGCTGAACAGTACACAACAAAATTTAGATAAATTAGAAAATTTTTGACTGACTTAGACAACGATTCAATTATTGCCTAAATTCAGTGCAAACATTAAGTTCGAAGGGTGGTGATATGTAAGGTGTCAGGCAAATCCAACATCTTCCATGAAAACCCTGACATAATAAGCAAATCCAGTAGTATGTCACATAGCTCCGAATAAATCGTGACATTAAATTAACCAAAGTAATACGAGTAACGAGTGAGCAAATGGAATATCACAGACTAACACAAGAATGCCTAAATGCATGTCATACCTTCCCACCGTGAAACAGACGCAGTTCCGAGGGGAGAAACGAGAACCGAAGCTGAGAGCAGAACCGTGTTAAGCTAGAAGGCCCTACGATAAGGGACGAACTGGCCACCCACGTCGCCAGCTAACCACTAGGGCCACACCACCCGCAAGTTTCATCGTGGGACTTTTTCGCGTCTCTGTTACGTTAGGACCACCCCCAGCCCATGTTAAAAGATAGAGCCCTCCAGAAGAACAGTATAGATCTTACAATAACGCTAAAAGGACCACACCAGCTGCAAGTTTTAGCGTGAGACTTTTTCGCGTCTCTGTTACGTTGCAAACTTTAAAAACATTGCCCCACCACGAAAAGTATAACGTTTCTCACTGGATGGACAGAATTTTTATAGGGCGAGCTTAAGGTTAACATTGAGACCCTGATTGGTCAGATGAAAACACAGCCAGATAGCCTTTTTTTTAAACCAACTTCGGTAAATGGTAGTAAGGAGAAGTTAGGAAAGAGGTTACTTCAGAGACGGCGAGCTGGACGGCTGGTGCGCCGGCCGCCGCTCCCTGACGAACACCGACAAGGTAATGAACGCACGCGATGCCGCACAACAGCGCATAAAGCTTCACTCAGAACTGCAGAAGTGTCATCTGTTACACCCCCTTTTTGCGTAATACTAGTGTCGATCGTCAATTAAAGCTCATGGTGTGCACATTTGCCACTTGAAGTAAAAATCTGAAACGCGATGATTTTTCTGTTGTATAGTTATTGAGAAGCCACATCAGCCACTGTAATTTACGACAAGTTTGATAAGTAATTAAAGATAAATGAGGATCACTGTAGACCATTTTGATAGTTTGCTCTTTTGTGAAACTTAATTTAAACCTAGATATAGATGTGATATGGCACAGATCATCCTTCGATCTATTGTAGAACTTGGAAACCCAATCAGGGAATATTCGTTCACATTTTTGTTGAACGCAGTTGCTTTTTCCCATCGTGTATTAAAACATTTCCTTTTATCAATAGTGCAATTTATAAACGATGTTTTGTGAGTAGAATAAAATTTCCAATGGTAAACCTAACTGGTTTTTCGACGTTATTTTAGCAGTTAACTAAAAATAGGAAAGCCTTGAACACCTTCCACTAAATTTAGTTAGTATTAAGATTCTTTTACAGGGAGTGCAGTGGAGCTGACGCTGGTTATATCATCGCTAGTCTCACTGAACTCTTCTGAATTCTACATGTCATGTGTGGTCTGGCGTTTCCTTACCGGCAACAGGTCCCAGGTTCAAACTAGTCAATTCCCTAAAAAACACGCCCAGAGCGTCGTTGCGCGAAAGTGGTAGAGAGACACGATATAGAACAAACACACACCACCATGAATGTGTAGAAAGGTACCAATGGAAGGAAGATTGCACGAAGAATTAAACAACGAGGTATCTTTATCTGTGCAACTCGCAGATAGAAGATGAAATTATAAAATACCAATTGGAATTAAATCAGCAACCCTGGCGCCTTCCCGAAACATACAAGAAGCGAGCTGCTCAGATTATGCATCGCGTTACTGAGGCTTGCGAAAACTTACATCCCCTTATGATCAGGGAAGTGTCCCAAACAGCCGCAGCTGGTGGTCAGTTCCCGTCTCCTCCGATGGCCCATCCCCTCATGTACAAATTATTTATTTCCTCTCGCACAACCTCAACCTTCCAAAAGTTCAATTATTAGAGGAGACGAGAAATGTAACACTATTTACGAAAATTTGGGGAAAGGATAGCACCCTTCCCACTTTCTGCGTGCAAGATTCACATTATACCGTCTCGAGCTTGGCACTTGGCTGAAGCAGTGTTACCGTTTCCGTAATAGGTCAGTGCCCTGCAACTAGCTCGCCGCAGCACACTGGTGTGCCGCCAAAAGGTGAAGTATGTGACGCGAACCTTTACATATTTTTGTAAGAAATTAAGGGATTTGCGAATTGTTTTGTTTTTAGGTATAATTTATTTCCTTTGAGAAGAAGGTGCTTGTTTATTCTTCAGTTACTTAATACGACCTCATCACTGTTACATTTTCGTAAAAATTAAACCTAATTTATTTACTCAGCATTGTTGTAATGCTTTTCTGAAGTTAAATGTATTGTCGCCTGTACCACTTCCCCGTCTGTGAGAGTGAGAGTACTTGGTAACACCTCATTTTTTGTGTTCAACTGGCTGTACGTGCTTTTCCCTAAAATTCCGAGATTAGCAAACATGTCGCTCTCTTATTATTTATATTGCTTGTTTTGTTATTTGTTCCAGTTTGTAGCAGCTTTTTAAACTTTACTGCTGCTTTCGATCGACAGCAAAAGACCCACACATTGTCAGACATCACTACGGTATTTCAGTTCGACAATACTGACTTTTTCCACTCTGGACTTTCGATTATTTGGAATTGGCAACATTCTTGGAGTCTGCTTGGCTGTATTATGGAAAATTCGAAAATTTTTCACTACCATAACTTCCAACTTACACTCTGTATTCGGTACTTCTATAACACTTTTGCAATGATCTAGAGAGGCGTATATAGAAAATATGTACACCAAATATCTCTCTCGTGATTGCGATTTCCTTAGTGCGTGGGGGAAAAGAAAGAACTTGTTTTTCATTGTAAGAGGTGAGTAAGCCTTATTTCAGCGTATTCCTGGTGCTAACACTAATCGTACATATCAACAATGATCAGTAAGTGTTTTGGAGATAAATGAACAGGATTACTTCCTGTATTGCACCAGCTATGAAGCAAGAGCAACTTGCGCTGTGAACTCCCTCGTTATAATCTAAACAACAAAACAAGTAAACAAGTTCCGCAATATGTTTCGCAGGATTCAGTGTACTATTACACAGTTTGCTTGTAGTGTTGAGTTACATCCACTTCAGTGTTTGATTCAAGTGTGTCCGTGAGCAGAAATGTGCATTTTACTGATGTTTTGCGATGGGATCTATTCCTAAATACGAACAACATCACAGACAGGTTTGGGAGTACTATATTCAATTTAGAGGGGCTGATACGTTCTGTTAAAATTCGAACTACAAGAGACTACTGTACTTACTATAAGTAAAAAATTAATGCTAAATTAACAGACATTAAAATGCATGTTAAAGCACATAAACATAGCAAATTTTCAGATCCTTTCGAAAGTTATCGACAACGAAAGCTTCCGTTTAAAAGTGGGACAAAAACAAATGCTAATAAGTTATCGGAGGCAGCAATCTGCATGCTCATTGCGAATGCAGTTCATTTCTTTGGTATGTTCACTTTTCAGAATTTTGTAAAAAACAATTTTCAGATAGCAAATGTACGAGGGAACTCCAGTTACACAGAACTAACTGCAGAAAAACTGTAAACGTATTAGCTCCATACTTTTCGGGTTGCATCAAGATATTGGTGAAAATGGATTCAGCTTACTTACAGATGAATCGACGGACATATCTGTTACAAAATTACTCGGCGATAGTATACCTATTTCAGCCTCTCAATGCAAAAAAATAGTGTGCACATTCTTGGGTTTGGTGGAACTAGAATCTGGAGCAAGTGAAGTCATTATTAATTCAGTAAAAGCTTCGTTGTCGTGTCATAAACTTAATCCAGAAAATATGATTGGGGTCGACGTTGAAAATACATTCGTAAACACACGAAGAAACAATGGTGAAAATGAGAGATTGAACAGAAACATCTGATTATGTATGACACGCTGTGTTTGTATTCATTGCAGGTAGCCATCTCTAATGCAACAGAGGAGACATTGCCAAGAAATATTGACTTTTTGGTTCGAGAAACCTACAACTTTTAAATGAAAGCTTTGCACAAGGATATTTCTAAAACATTAAATGAAAGGAGGAATCCTTGCAGATTCCAGTTGCGATTGCTTGCTATTACGCCGGCTATTACAACAATATTACAGCGGAAAGAAGTGAAACATCACTTTCAGATGGTCAGATCTAAATAAAACTGCTACGCGGCAGGAATGCTGTACAACAGTCCTGTGAATAAGTTACATTTGTGTTTTTTGAAACCATTAGTGCAGGAACAGCAAAAGACAAACAAGACTTCCGAAATGGGAACGTTGACCCTAGAAAATTACTTCATGATTTGACAAATTTCATCCAATCAGTAACAGGAGAATTATAATACCTACAGCGAAAGCAGATATCCTGACAAGTGATACTGATGGTGTGTAGATCCTAAACCATATAATGGGTATCAATTTGAAAATTAAACTCAGACTGAATTGAAAAATCTCCTTCGTAAACGGTGTATGGATTTAACAATAAAAATCACTAAAGAACTAAGAAATAGCCTTTCTAATAACATTCACATCCTGAAAAAAAAAATACTCTCTGTAAACGAGGCTCTCAAGTCTCTTAAAGAACCGGTTATTGAATTAACTGAAATATTTGGTCATACTACGTTCTACGTAACTGAACCCATCATTAGTTAGTGGCGGAATATCAGTTTCATAAAATGGCGCAATACAGTGGATTTTTGGGCAGAAGTAGATTCTTAGAATAATTCCACAGGCATGAATCCCTTTCAAGAGTTATGGGGTCTCGTAATTAAATTGTTAAATCTCCCCCATTTAAATGCAAGAGTCGAGAGGGTTTTCTGTCAGACGAGTATTGTGAAATCAAAATTGCCCAATATGATGAATACTGACATTCTGAAATCGATTCGTAGATTAAGAATTGGGCTAACGCGCCTAGCAAAGTGTAGTAATTCATATGAACTATCTGACTCCGTACTCACGTCGGTAGGTGCAATGTCATGTTACACCAGACAGTCTGCTTCTGACAGTGGAGCAGCTGGACCTAGTCAGTCATTTTCAAGAATGGAGGAATATGGACGTGAGGATGAGGAATCAACGTAAATGTAAGTTTAAAAATACATTACTTTAGATAGCGTCTTATTATTATCATAAATTTTATTTAAATATAATAACATATTTTAAGCGAAATTTGATATTTTATTTATTTCTATACTTGTTTTAAATTTAGGGTATTTTCTACAAAAACGGCAACTTTTTAAATGACTTTTTGGAACTTTCAGTATCACCGAATTAACAACACTGGCTCTGCGGTAATATGAACATTGTTATTACTACACCAGTATTTCTATTACAGGGTTATTAAACTTTTTTTACTATGTGGATAATGGAGTATGGAGAGGTCTGTCTTTGAGGGCAAGCAGTAAAACCATCGAGTCCGAAAAAAAAAGAAAATAGTTCAAAGGTAATACGGAGATAATAATTTACTTGCTGTTTTTTTGGTATGTTGACAATACATGTTCAATCCCTATGTGTAGTGTGTGTCGTGAAAAACTCAGAAATGGTACTATGATTCCCAGTAAATTGAATCGACATTTGTCAACAAAACATTCGTCTCTATTCAGTAAAGATGTGACTTATTTCCGTTGGTTATTGGAACAAAATATAAAAACGCAATGAAGCTCATGACTACGAGCGAATACAAGGTGGTTTATAGCACTGTGTATTTTTAGTAGTGATTGGTGACTGAGTACAGAGTTACGCCGTAATTATCACTGTATTGATGGATTTTTTTAGAGTAAGTCTGTAAGCGAAAATTAATGGCTTGTAGCACGATCGCCAGCTGTACTAACCACAGCAAACTTATAACTAAGTTCGGAATTAAGTTTCATATATTTCCTGAAAACAATGAGACGAAACAAAAATAGATAAATGCTTGTAAATGAGCAAATTCGTTTTCAGTTGAAAATGCTCGTCTTTTAAGTACGTTCTGCTGACGCGGATTATCAAAAGGACTTGAAAAATGAACTGTTGAACATTCCTTCGAAACGCCAGTTGAAGACTAATGCTGTTCTAACTCTAAATCTACTAACCTCCAGTGCTGATCTAAAATGTATTAATGAGCCTAATAAAGAGAAAAATATTTAGGCCCAAAAACGAAGCTTCTGTAATGAAGTATAAGATAGTTTACTCGTAAATATACTACCAATTAACGAAGAAATTATTACTAGACAAAACGTTAACCGTGCAAACAAACACTGCTGTGAATGCGAGCGACATCCTATCATGTAGTACATGCAAGAATAAATAATTTGATACTTTAAGTGCTAATACACTGGCGGAAACTCGAGATACGATTGTAGATTTGTCATCTTCTGAGAAGGAAGACATTGTCTGCAGTAAAGCGAATGCAACAACAAGGAAAGTTGAAGTGATTGTTTCAGAGGTGGGAGAATTTTTAGCGAATTGTACTGATTACCAAGAAGAAAATGTTCCAGATTTTGAGGAAAATGTTCCGCTCTTAGATGTGATTGTGGATACGTCACTCATGAACGCAGACACCCCTCCCCCCCATTAGCATATTTATATGGTAAACTAACTGATCGCGCAAATGTTTCAGGAAAGAACTGACTGCAGACCATTTCAAGAGGATCTTAAATGAAGCCAACTGAAAGTTTCATGGAATTCACTTTGAATATGTAACGAGATTTCAGTAATTCCACGGCAATTTCACTGATTATAACCTATAAGTTTTTGTAAGGTTAAAGGACATTATAAATGGGAACTATTCAGAAATAGAGAACTTTGCTGTAATAAGAGACGCTCTTTCATCGGAATGAAATCTATCAACAAGGGAAAAAATTGCAAAGGTAGTAAGCAAACTGAGAGTGGAGCAAGAGAAAAACTGAAAACGTGAAAAGAGTTGTAAGATAACTTTCCAGGATAGAAAAACCTGTTAATACAGGCAAAATACTTAAAACTGAGATTATAGGGAGTTTTTTCGTACTACAGGCCTGTGTGGTCTAAGTCTATGTGAGCCTCTTCCGCCAGAATAAAAACCATGCCCTCCAAGGTGGTGAAAGATATTGACGTTCTTTGGAGGCTTTGCACTAGCATTTCATCGACCGTAGAAAAATAGTTTCATATGAATTTTCACAATAATGACAGTAATATACTAAAACATGGAAATTCTCGATTGTATTCATACCTGCGTATGCGTTAAACATGTGTGCACCAAGTGTTTATAAGCTTCAGTTCAGAGCGGTGTGGGGAAAGGGTTCACAGTGACACCACAACTCACAGCCTGCGTGCTCATGACCCTCAAACCATGTTTTCTAGTGTACATGGTACACACAGAGCTGCCTCCATGACAGGTTGAGTGAAGGAACTCGTGGGTAAAGTACTCGAAGTAAATCCTAACTTACAAACCGACCATTGTCTCATTCAGAGCGAAGCCATTGCTGCTAAGTCTTTACTGTCTCCTCTGAAAATTGCGTTGAATGTTTAAAATCTGCGAACTTCATGAAATTGCACCTGGTAAACATGCAGCTTTGTAATGTTTCGTGTCAATAAACGGGATCACAGCACACGATACTTCTGCTACATACAAAATACGATGGTTATATCGAGGTAAAGTGTAAACGCAAGCCGGCCATTGTGGCCGAGCGGTTCTAGGCGCGGCAGTCTGGAACCGCGAGACCGCTAAGGTCGCAGGTTCGAATCCTGCCTCGGGCATGGATATGTGTGACGTCCTTAGGTTAGTTAGGTTTAAGTAGTTCTAAGTTCTAGGGGACTGATGACCTCAGATGTTAAGACTTTAAGTGTGAAGTTTGTTTTTTAAGAAGTTCGTTATCGAAAGTGAGGACTCTTTCACATCTATTGTCTTAGAAATATTGTTTTTATAAATGAAGTAATTAAGTAAAACTATTCCTAACACATTTTCTAGATATCATGTATAAGTAAAATGTTTTTGTTTCTAGACACTCATTTCAACATTGTTACACTAACAAATAAGAATTATTTCCAAGAATTGCTTTGACAAAGAAATGTACATACACAAGTATTGAGATATTATCCTAATAAGTGGTACAAATGTTAAAACAAAAGGGAAAACATCCAACAAGATAATTTTTTATTCTTTGTTTTTATAAGGAGAAAATAACTAAGATATAGTTATTCTTTTATTTTTATGAGGAGAAAATAAGTGGCATATTGTTTGTTTATATACTGTCAATTTCAGAACTGATGACTTATTTTTATCGATGGTCTATTTTTTACTTAAGTCCATAGTCAATGACTGTTATTTTGTAGTTTATTAGCTGTCTGATGTGCTTAACTTATTTAGTTTTTCACACGTTACGTTTGCACAGTTCCTACATCACATAATTTGATTTCACACATTCACACAATCCTATGAATGTTTAAGCATGAGGTTGGCAAATGGAATGTTTTTGCACGAAGGTGATGGACTTGAGCGAGATGGATGTGGGCAAGTATTTGATGTACAGCTTCGTTCATCGTTCCTTGTTGGCTTTACAAGTGTGTGTTGCTGTTGTGGAGGTCCCATAATGGAATGGAGCTGTGAGTGCAGAATCTCGTGGTTTACTGGCTTTTTATGTGTGAAAGTCATCGTTATATGTCGCTGAAAGCGGTCGTTTTTTGTTGTAATACTTCGCAGACGACTAGTTTACAATAGGATAGGGATTTGAGAAGGTATGTCGTCTATTCTTCACGTATCTTCTTTCTTGGTCTCAATCTTGTGAATCTTCAACTTCTGTTCTTCCTGATTTTTCTCTGCTTCTTACTTGCTTCTTGGTTCTTCTCTGGGCAGGATCTGGAAATATTTATTGATAACTAGTCGCTTTGAAGTTGGTTGGTGGGTTGTTTTTGGGGAAGGAGACCAGACAGCGAGGTCATCGGTCTCATCGGATTTGGGAAGGACGGGGAAGGAAGTCGGCCATGCCCTTTGAAAGGAACCATCTCGGCATTTGCCTGGAGCGATTTGGGGAAATCACAGAAAACCTAAATCAGGATGGCCAGACACGGGATTGAACTGTCGTCCTCCCGAATGCGAGTCCAGTGTCTAACCACTGCGCCACCTCGCTCGGTCACTTTGAAGTTCTCCTCCTAGTAACAGTTTGATAAATTGTTTGGGCGTGTCATTCATTTTTACTTTGTGGAAGTTTTCTTCAGTTTCGTGCATCAGTTTTTTTTTTTTTTTTTGCTCCCTCCGTTGTCTGTCCGTATACCAGTCCCTTCTGACGTTCGGTGCCCCGTCGCGTCTCTGCAGGGCTCTGTCACTGTGCGGCTCCGTGTTCCATCCCAGCAGGGTTTCACCTAGCGGGCAAATTTGTTGCCCACTTTCTATACAAGCTCCTTCTGTTGGTCTCGCTTCTACCTTCTCTCGATGTTTGTAGGAATCGTGTCTTGCTAATTACGTGCTATTCTATCTTGATGCTTCTCGCGTTGCAACTTGTGGGTCGTTGCATCTCTTCCTTGCTGGAGTTTTTACAATAGTTCTTAGAAAAAGTTTTACTTATAATCACCTAACATATGTCTAGTACGTACATTGTTTTGCGCCTTCTTAAAAAGCTTTACAAATTTCGGCGCCCTTTCCATGTTACAATTCTAAGATATTTGGAGTCTTAACGTCTACTCAAGAATCCTCAAATTCGTTTTTTATTTTTGAGTAGTGTCGTGGTGTATAGCAGTTTAGTATTTCATGCTGTTAGACTATCTATGCATTATCCCTTCACCTTAATCTATGGTACTATTGGTGTTGTTATTGAAACTACTTTCTTTTTCCCACCTTCCTCTCTCTTCATTCTTCTTTCTCCTGACGATCTTATCTGCAACATAATCTTGAAATATTGTGCTGATTATTTACCAGTAATAAAATTAATCTTCAAACTTGTACTGAAAGTGTTTAATACTGCCAGCCTTAAATAAAAATACCTCTGCTTTATCTCGTAAAATACTGTCCAATTCTCTTTTACTGTGTTCCGAAATACCTTGAACTTCTTGCAATTTTTCGTCGATTTCTTTATGGACTTCTAACATGAGTTGAGGCGATTCCTTCTTTTGTGCATACCATTCTAATTCTTCATCCTCTTTATCTCGCATCATTCTTAATTGTATGTTTATAACTGGTATTTCTTCTAATTTTAGCTTTTGCTCAAAGAGAAGTGTGACATTCCCGAATGTTACGCTACCTTTCCCCATACCTATTATCGCTCGTCTCTCATTTACAAAATGTGCACCTATAATCAAATCTACAGTTAGTTTAGGTATAATCACGAAGTTGGCTTCGATCTTTTGACCTAGGCACGAAAGAGTTAACCTTGTTTGTCTCGTAACTTCCGCAGCATTGTTTGTAATAGGACCTCTTACTTTAATCTTACGTGTTTTCAGAACTGGCAAGTGCTCATTGACATTACACTGCATGAATAAATTTTCTGAGATCGCAGCCAGTTCACTTCCGCTATCAATTACAATATTGACTGGGATATGCTTTACCATGGCCTTCACAATTGGTTGAATTTGAAAGGGTTGGTTCTGTTCTTCTTCTTCATGCATCAACGAATCCTCCACTGAATCATACATGAGTCTTTTTAGGAATTTTCCTTGTGAATTCGAACTTTCTGTAGGATACGCTTCGACTGCTACTTCTCTCTCTTTTATTTCCTCTTCTCTATTTCTTCCTTCATTTACACTTTCTTCAACATCCTCTACTTTTTCCTCATCCTCGTCTATCTTCTTCTTCGTCGCTACTTCCACATAATCACATCTAAATGCTCTAATTATCGCTTCATAACTTCCTTCATTATATACGTTGGGTTGTGTGCCCCCTTGTAGCTTATTTTCAACTTCTGTCGACTGCGCATGATCCTCATTGAATTCGCTTTCCCTGGTTTCCATCTCAAATAGCTCTGCAATACTCATTACTTCGTCCTTTCCTCCTACATTCGTTGAGTGTGCCTCTGGTAATTCATCTTCCTCGTCAGTATTCTCCCAGTTAATTTCGTCCCAACACGATATTGTTATTTTCTTGTCTTCGTTTGGTCCCTGCAGATTTGTTTCTTCCTTCTTCTCTTCTCGTGATAAGATTTTTACTTCTCTGTTCAAGATGCTGCAATTGTCCTGGGTCGGTGCATCATTCTCTTTGGCATGGGCGCTTAGCTGTCAATTCGAACGTTTATCGGGGTTTGGTGGTCTTACTTCCACCTCTTATACATGTGTTCTCTTTTCTTGTTCAGCTTGTTGATAGTGGTTTCTTTGTTGATAATTTTTCGGTCTATTGGTTTTCCAGTACCCGTTCCGGTTGTCGTTATTCCCTCTGTAATAGTTGATGCCGTTCCTGGGTGAATTATAGTTGTTGCCATATTCTCTTATAAATCTATAACCGGTTCTTTGTTGAAATCTATTGTCGTTTCTTGGTGCGAAGTTATCACATGGTTCGTAATTATTGTTTCTTCGTACTGTGTCTTGTGGATTCCACTGCTTTTTGCTTTCGTTTTCACGTGCGCTTCGTCTTTTTCCTGCGTCATCTTCCGAAAATATGAACTCTAGTTCCCTTAGAATAACTTTAAATGGTTCGACGTCATTGCCTCCGCGACCCCTAATGATTGCTGGTATTTCAATGGTAGCTTCATCGCGCATAATTTAATCAACTCTCCGTCACTGTATGGTACATCTAAGCATTGATTTTTCTTTGCCATGAATTCGAAAAATTTCACGGGACTCTTCTCTCCTGAATTTTCAAAATATGGGTTCTGTAATAATTCATACTTCACTCCGTTCTGTGCTTCGCTGGACCAATATCGTGAGAGAAACTTCTCTCTGAAATCTTCGTACGATCGGCAAGTCGCTGCAACATTCTGCATGGTTTTGTGCGACTGTTCCTGACATGTGTGCACTTATAAAGTCTACTTTGTGTGCTAGCGTCCAGTGTTCTGGTAATCCTACTCGGAATTGATCAATAAAAGTTCGTGGATGTAATGAGTTTCCTTCTCGAAAGTGTTGAAATTTTCTGACTGTGAGGAAATGATCGTTGTCGTACTGAGTCATAGTTCCATATGAAATTCGCGATTCTTCGCCACTTTTGTTTGTAATCATTTCTCCCGTCGTTCTTTCCGGTTGTGGTAGATCCATTGGATATTGTCCACTGTAACTTTCGCCTACCCTTGCGTAGTATCGTTGGAGTGGTACGCAATAATTTTCTTCCATCCGTTGTGAACGTGTAGCTGAATGCATTGCACTGTACTCTTCGCGACCTGGCTTTCCATTGTCATGTATTGGTTCGGTATCTTGTCTGGCTAACCTTGCTGCTTCATTGAACGATCCAAACTGTCCTGAAACATATATTTGTGGTTCCGCATGGTGTTTTTGATGACGTTTGTACATCAAGAATTTCGAAACGTGTTTGTTGCTGTGCAGGCTGTCTGATTTCACGTATGTTACTTTCCGCCTATGATTGGAGTCGCAAATGCGTAATATCTTCGTTAATTGCTTGTTTTTCCGGTGCTGTTACAGATACAGATGTGGTTGCAGACTCTGTGCTTGTTCAATCCTGTTTACTACGCTCTTCAATGGTTTGCAACAACTCTGTTCGCAAATTTCTGAAATTGTCGCTTCATTTGCGCTTCTGTTTTGACTATGCGGTCATCATATCTTTTCAGCGCTGCTTTTGTGATACGTTTGTGTAACACACTGTTTTCAACAATTTCACTCGCTGTACCTGCTGCTTGTCTAATAATTTCGTTTATCTGTTTCTCTACTTTCTTGACTTCTCCGTGGGTGTTGTTACGTAATGTTTTGATCTCGTCCTGAATGTCATTACACAATGTTTGTACGTCCGCTTGTACCTTGTCAATGTGTGTTCTCAATTGATTGTGAACTGTTATTAAGTTTCCTATCACTTCTTGAGATTCTTTTGCCTCGTCTTCAATATGACTTAGCTGTAACTGAATTTTTTTGTTTTGTTCTTTAATCTCACGCATTTGTCTCGTGGTTTCTGGATTCTGAATTTGAATTTGGTTCGCTATGTCTTTATTTTGGCTTGTCATGGTTTCCGTAATTTGTTGTAATAATTCTGCTAGATTGGTGGGTCCTATTGCGTATTCTTCAGACGTCCTACGCTCTGTGTTTTAGCCCATGTGTTGGTTCGCAACCGATTGCATTGAACTGTGCTGTGACACGTTTCTGCTCACATTCCTTGTACTCTGTGGTGAGGGAGCTCTGATTACTTGTATTGTGAGTTCTACGTATTCAAGACGCAAATTAGAATCCTCATCGACTGTCTCTTTACTTTCCTGCTCCTCTGTCGTACGCTGACCTAGGTTTTCTGTGCCTTGGCGTACATTATCCTCGTTATGGTGGGTTATCTGTCCTATTTCTCGCGGTACTGCATCGACTATTGTACTGTCCTCTATTCTCTGTCCATTTTCATGCTAGGTCTCTACCTCAATTCGGTCAAGGTCTCGATCTGCCATTGCTAATCTTTCCGAAACCCTTACTTTCTGTTTTAAAAGCAATTCATGCGCCCTACTTCGCGTCAACATGCGCTCATACGATCTCACGCGTTTCATAAACTTTTTGTTCACACGACTTGACAAACCATTCACTTACTTGTAGGATCAGAACCAACTTGTCAACGATGTATCCGCCACCTGTGCACTTGCATTGGAGAGAAAACTTAATTCTAACAGTATTAAAATTCATAACTTAATTATGCTATTGTCTGCTAGAATGTCTCACATTCTTAGAATACTTTCTTACTATCTATCGCTGAAGCCACTGTTTCTGACTATGTATAATTTTAGAAAAAAGAATTTTTACTACGATAATTAATCCACAGGATTTTTTCTGACCTATTTAGGCATGTGATCGACCTTCAATCATAGTATTTTATCGTCCTGGCAGGGTCGCCATTTTCTAAACATTCATGTTGGTGTCTGTTTGTTCTATATCGTGTCTCTCTACCACTTTCGCGCAACGAAGCTCTGAGCGTGTTTTTTAGGGAATTGACTAGTTTGAACCTGGGACCTGTTGCTGGTAAGGAGACGCCAGACCACACATGACATGTAGAATTCAGAAGAGTTCAGTGAGACTAGCGATGATATAACCAAATACTTAATGATTTCAACGTCAGCTCCACTGCACTCCCTGTAAAAGAATCTTAATACTAACTTAATTTAGTGGAAGGGGTTCAGGGCTTTCCTATTTTTAGTTAGCTGCTAAAATAACGTCGAAAAAGCAGTTAAGTTTACCATTGGACATTTTATTCTACTCACAAAACATCGTTTATCAATTGCACTATTGATAAAAGGAAATGTTTTAATACAGGATGGGAAAAAGCAACTGCGTTCAACAAAAATGTGAACGAATATTCCCTGATTGGGTTTCCAAGTTCTACAATCACATCTATAATCTAGGTTTAAATTAAGTTTCACAAAAGAGCAAACTATCAAAATGGTCTACAGTGATCCTCATATATCTTTAATTACTTATCAAACTTGTCGTAAATTACAGTGGCTGATGTGGCTTCTCAATAACTATACAACAGAAAAATCATCGCGTTTCAGATTTTTACTTCAAGTGGCAAATGGGAACACCATGAGCTTTAATTTACGATCGACACTAGTATTACGCAAAAAGGGGGTGTAACAGATGAGTCTTCTGCAGTTCTGAGTGAAGCTTTATGCGCTGTTATGCGGCATCGCGTGCATTCATTACCTTGTCGGTGTTCGTCAGGGAGCATCAGCCGGCGCAGCTACGCTCACCTCGCCATCTCTGAAGTAACCTTTTTCCTAACTTCTCCTTACTACAATTTACCGAAGTTGGTTTAAAAAAAAGGCTATCTGGCTGTGTTTTCATCTGACCAATCAGGGTCTCAATGTTAACCTTAAGCTCGCCCTACAAAAATTCTGTCTATCCAATGAGAAACGTTATACTTTTCGTGGTGGGGCAATGTTTTTAAAGTTTGCAACGTAACAGAGACGCGAAAAAGTCTCATGCTAAAACTTGCAGCTGGTGTGGTCCTTTTAGCGTTATCTTAAGATCTATACTGTTCTCCTGGAGGGCTCTATCTTTTAACATGGGCTGAGTGGTAGTCCTAACTTAACAGAGACGCGAAAAAGTCCCACGATAAAACTTGCGGGTGGTGTGGCCCTAGTGGTTAGCTGGCGACGTGGATGGCCAGTCCGTCCGTTATCGTAGGACCTTCTAGCTTAACACAGTTCTGCTCTCGGCTTCTGTTCTCGTTTCTCTCCTTGGAACTGCGTCTGTTTCACGGTGGGAAGGTATGACATGCAATTAGGCATTCCTGTGTTAGTCTGTGGTTATCCATTTACTCATTACTCGTATTACCTTGGTTAATTTAATATCACGATTTATTCAGAGCCATGTGGCATACCACTGGATTTGCTTATCATGTCAGGGTTTCCATGGAAGGTGTTGGATTTGCGTGACACCTTACACCTTCCAAATTCATAACTAACTTATTCTTGATCTTTGATGACTTTTTTTAACCTTTATGACTCTTAAGAGTAACTATTAAGAGCAGGTAGTTTCTACCCCAGCTTCAGGATTCTCAACTTGTCCGGCATTCACGGTTAGGCAAAGCATTGAAAAGTTAATGTAATGTGGTATACTCCAAGCTTTTGCTTTTCTGTGTCAGCTTTGTCCTTTGAGTACATAGACGATAGCTTATTGACTATTTCATGTTTTAATAGCATCGAGTTTGGCGCTATGCTCTAAATCATGAAGACACTTTATCAACACTTATGTATGAAAATTGAAAGGGTATTACAGAAAGAATATGTGATATAAATAGCGATTATAAACAGACATTAGTGTCTTTAAGATCGGGCATAGTGGCCTAATGGTAAAACGGACGCCTGAGGAACGGGAGGTCGCTGGTCCAATTCCGTTCAGAGGATGCAAATTTTCAGTCTGACTTTAACCTAATCTTCATCTCTCAATGGCGTGAAGAGTCACCAGGTACGACACACGGTTTCGATTCCTCGTTAAGCTTTAGATGTCCGTTCCCCAGTTAGAAAACAGGGATAGGTTAGTTACATGCAAGTCGCGGAAGTGGCGTCCAATTGAAAGACTTGCACTCGACCATTGAGCCACACTCGATTATCACTATTGTTGATGTTGTTGTGGTCTTCAGTCCTGAGACTGGTTTGATGCAGCTGTCCATGCTACTCTATCCTGTGCAAGCTTCTTCATCTCCCAGTACTTACTGCAGCCTACATCCTTTTGAATCTGCTTAGTGTATTCATCTCTTTTTCTCCCTCTACGATTTTTGCCCTCCACGCTGCCCTCCAATGCTAATTTTGTGATCCTTTGATGCCTCAGAGAATGTCCTACCAACCGGTCCCTTCTTCTTGTCAAGTTGTGCCACAAACTCCTCTTCTTACCAATTCTATTCAATACCTCCTCATTAGTTATGTGAACTACCTATATAATCTTCAGCATTCTTCTGTAGCACCACATTTCGAAAGCTCCTATTCTCTTCTTGTCCAAACTATTTATCGCCCATTTTTCACCTCTGTACATGGCTACACTTCATACAAATACTTTCAGAAACGACTTCCTGACACGTAAATCTATACTCGATGTTAACAAATTTCTCTTCTTCAGAAATGCTTTCCTTGCCATTGCCAGTCTACATTTTATATCCTCTCTACTTCGACCACCATCAGTTAATTTGCTCCCCAAATAGCAGAACTCCTTTACTACATTAAGTGTCTCATTTCCCAGTCTAATTCCCTCAGCATCACCAGACATCCTCGTTTTGCTTTTGTTGATGTTCATCTTATATCCTCCTTTGAAGACACTGTCCATTCCATTCAACTGCTGTTCCAAGTCCTTTGCTGTGTCCGACAGAATTTCAATGTCATCGACGAACCTCAAAGTTTTTTTTCTTCTCCATGGATTTTAATACCTACTCCGAATTTTTCTTTTGTTTCCTTTACTGCTTGCTCAATATACAGATTGAATAACATCGGGGAGAGCCTACAACCCTGTCTCACTGCCTTCCCAACCACTCCTTCCCTTTCATGTCCCTCGACCCTTATAGCTTGCGTTTTGTTTCTGTGCAAATTGTAAATAGCCTTTCGCTCCCTGAATTTTCCCCTGCCACCTTTAGAATTTGAAAGAGGGTATTCCAGTCGACATTGTCAAAAGCTTTCTCTAAGTCTATAAATGCTAGAAACGTAGGTTTGCCTTTCCTTAATCTTTCTTCTAAGATAAATCGTAGGGTCAGTATTGCCTCACATGTTCCAATATTTCTATGGAATCCAACCTGATCTTCCCCGAGGTCTTCGTCTACCCGTTTTTCCATTCGTCTGTAAAGAATTCGCGTTAGTATTTTGCAGCTGTGACTTATTAACCTGATAGTTCGGTAATTTTCACATCTGTCAACACCTGCTTTCTTTGAGATTGGAATTATTTTGAATTTGGTTATTACTATTAGCACTTTTCATTATCAGACTGAGCAGTAGCTCAATCGGTCGGTCAGAGGGCCGATTGTCCTCTGCAATAAAAAAAGGAATCAACGACCAAATTGAACGGATGTCATGTGACGTCCGCCCAGACCAAAGAAAACGAACAATACCCAAAAAATTTTAAAAAAAGTCCGAAGAACACTGGCCAGCGAAAGGCAAAGGTCCCGAGTTCGAGTCTCGGTCCGGCATAGAGTTTTAATCTGCCAGGAAGTTTCACAACAACGCACAATCCGATGCAGAGTGGAAATCTCATTCTGGAAAGGTAAAAATCTCTGAGGTGGAGAGAGACGGAAGGCCATTCGGAGTTTTTCTAAGAACACGGGACACGCACCCGTCCGACTGGTGTCAATTTAACTGCCTTGTTGTTGACACCATTAAGAAGTTGGATAATATAAATAAAATATGGAGTAAGAGAATTAAAACTGCTTGATGACCAGGTGGAAGACATGGTTTGGTAAAGCGTGAGTTAGGATAAATGGTGGGAGCCAGGAGCTGATTGTTTCGGGACCCCAGGACAAAGAAGTCCCAAGGACTCGTTAATTATGTTTCAGCTAAGTGGTGAAGGGAGATTTTTGCATTTTGAAAACAGACGTGGTTGGTCGGCACTTAGAAAAACCACTGTCATGGGTGCTCAAAATCATGCACAAGTAAGAATCCTGCTTACCGCTGGGGGCACTCTGAGGAACTTACTTTTATTCGAGATTTTCCAAGGGATGCTTCAGTAGAGAAAGGGATTTCAGTTCTGGGCTCCGAGAGAGAGCAGTCCTTGGTGCAGGGCCTGATGCTTTGAATTTTGAGCCACTACAGCCAGCACTTGGAGGTACCGCTAAGTATAGTGAACTACTGCAGTGTTGGCACAACAAGTGATTGCATCTGTGCTAAGTTTTCAGATTGATGTTAGGGTTTTTACATTTCTGATGAAAGTACAGTAATTAGCTATCTCGAACTCAACATTTGCTCAATTAATTATGTTGTAAACATATAATAAATCGACAATAAATGTAATGACAACATGCCCTGTGTGATGGTGTTTAACTTGAAGTCAAATTTTAATAAATAGCTTTTTATATTGACTATTATTTCATGCAGTATTTTGAAGAAACTCTTGTGAGTACTACACACATGTTTCATGTATGAGACGGCCACCCCTGTTCAATAAATTAAGTTCCTTAAGTTACTCGTTGAACGACCCCTGTGATTAAATTCACGTGAGTCTATTGAGGGCGAGGTGATTATTAGTAAGGTCACTCGTTACAGCTCTTTCTGACATCCACAGGGGGTATTTCACTGTCTCAGCAGTAACATCACACTAATACCGCGAGACCGCGCCTCTAGCCTTAATAATAATCTCAGTTCTGTGAGGCAGACAGTTGAAAAGCTGCCTCAGGTATGCTATACCATATGAAGTCACTCACTGATGATTACTTCCCGCAGAGCTACCAAATTGCAGGGAAGTTGATTGCTACGTTTCCCTACTCTTTCACAGAACCTCAGACATTTTCTGTGTGTTTAAGCTTAGGTGATTCATTGGGCTACTCGCAATGCGAAAGGGTGCCTGGTGGTTTGTCAGACAAAGAAAGTATGCGTGCAACCCTGCGAAGACGGCTGCTGTCATCTTGGAAGATGCGAGTGTCCACACCGTATTCATTATGAAGACGCAGAAGGAAACACACAGAACGCTTAGGCATTGATATTGTTGAATACTGCTTCATGTTCACGGTAATTTGAAAGACTGGGTGTAGATCTTGGTACGAAAAACACCCTAAAACATTGCAGTACCATCTGAACTACACCTTCCACACTTTGCGGATAAACGCCTCATTGGACCATCGTTGTACTCGACGGCTTGCATTTTTTCAAAAGAGGCAAAATCGTGACTCGTCAGAACGCAATACACACCTCCAGCCAACTTCTGTCCAGTTTCTGTATTGTTTGATCTACTGAAGAAGTGCGGATTTACTTGCTGCTGTGGAAAATGGCCTTTGGCAACGTACACGACTCCAAAAGTGTATTGTACGTTGTTCCTGTTGCAACGCCCATTCTGAAATGTAGTTGTCCCTACATTCACTGACTGTAGCATTTCCTGTCGGGATTTGGACCGTCTGTCATTGACAAACCTTGGCACTGGTCCTGAGTCCTGTCGGTTAGAATCTTCTGAGAGTCATGTTCTCACGCTATGTTACGTGAATATGACTGGTATGGAAGAAGGGTGGAGCTACTGACAGAGTATGGACAACACTAACGTTTTTAAAATTTATCAAGAACAAACTGCACAGAATATTGGTCACTGACGACCATACGAAACAGTTCTAATTATTGTACTTTCAACATTGCAGCCCAGTCGGCAATCGTGATAATCTAACATGTAAGAAACTATCAGTCTCGATTACATTGCGGTAATGAAACCAGCCTTTACCTAGCTTATTCAAGCTGTTTAGTTTTAATTCTAGACCATGCCCTCTTAGACAAATGATAGATCCAGATATATCTTCTGAAGAAGGCTCAATTATTTGGGTTGAAACCTAGGTAAAAGTTGGTTTCATTACCACAATCGAGGCTAATAGTTTATTATATATTAGTTCTAATTACAATTATCCGGAAGAGGTCTCTAGTTTTTTCTTTATTCTCCTTGTCTGTAAAGAGCAATTATAAAACACTTCAAAACGTAATTACTTTATTAAGAAAATATTTAAAACAAAATTCGAGCCACACCAATAATGACGATAAAATTCACAGTTTAATATCTAAAACTGAAGTCTTTATGTCAGTTTTTAAATACTAGTCTCCCTTTCTGAAATTTGAATTACGTTCGCCATACGTAAACTAGTTATTAACTGCTCACTTCTACACTGCTTCACGAGGCGCAAAGAAGCATAATAAAACCAAAGATAAAATCTTTAAGATTACGATAACGCCAAAATTAAAAAAGTTATAGTGAACAGACAGAAAGTTCGTTTCACAATTTGTAGAGGAATTAACAACAACTAGCTGATATATGCTCAGACATATGTACATAATTAGAAATAAAACATAGCTTCCCTTTCAGTCAAGTCTGTTTGTGCCCCGGCCGCTGCTTCATCACATAACGTATCCGTGGATATCCTACGTCCGTGTACACCAGTCCACAGAACTACAACAAAGTTCTTACAACGAGTACTTACACCTGAAAGAGCTGAGTATTAGAGGCCAGATGTAACAGTAACTTCTAGAAGCCAAGCGCCTCAGGCGTAATTCAACTACAGGCATTTGACACTATAGCCACGGCAAGCGGCCTTCTACCAGCGTTATTAATCTGACACAAGTGAGGATCAACTAGTTCCGAAAATATGGAGTGTCTGAGATAAAAGAGTACCCGTTGTTGTACTGAACGTGATATGTGAAGCTATCTGAGTCTTGTTATTTCTTAACGCTCGGGCGATGCTCGAGCTTGGTCACTTGATGTCACAAGATGTCGACCGGCGATTTACTAGTCAAGAATGTTTATTGTTGAAACTTATTTTTGAATGTAAATCATTTAGAGCGTTAAGTGAAAGATCCACGATGAAATGTCCAGAGGCAGCAGCTCCTGCAAAAAGTGTTTGAAGAAATTGATCACTAAAGTTAAAGCAACAGGTTCAGTCGCTAACGCCAAACATAGTGAACGTGCTCACGAGACGAATGTAAGAAGCCCACAGAAATCATGTAGACGTCTATTGTCTCAGCAAAACATCAAGCAAACGTCCTGCCAGAACATGTTGAAGCTGTTACATATGCGAGCATATACCGTGAGACTGATGCCAACATTAAAACCTACGCATTACGCACAACGACAACACTACTACGAATAGTAATCACCTATGTCGCTGATGGTTGTCTGGATCCAAACCTTTACTTCAACTCAAACGAAACGTGGTTTCACCTTAACTGGCACGTGAACTCTCAAAACACACGCTATCAATCAACCGACAGTCCCAGGGAAAGCTTCGAGGCGCCTCTGCACGATGTGAGAGTATGCGTTTGGTGTGGAGTTCCAGGTCAGCGGATTGAAGGCCCCATTTTCTTTAACACAATATTCTCTCCAGTGTGTGTAACGTAACTGTTGCAACCATTCATAGCGCACCTAACGGAGGAAGAACGAGAGTATTTCCAGCAAGATGGCACCATTACGCATATTTTACAGTTGTCGATAAAATACGTCACTGAAACTTTCAGAGAAGAACGTACAGGGCGGCCGGAGTGGTCGTGCGGTTCTAGGCGCTACAGTCTGAAGCCGAGCGACCACTACGGTCGCAGGTTCGAATCCTGCCTCGGGCATGGATGTGTGTGATGTCCTTAGGTTAGTTAGGTTTAATTAGTTCTAAGTTCTAGGCGACTGATGACCTCAGAAGTTAAGTTGCATAGTGCTCAGAGTCATTTGAACCATTTGAACCAAGAACGTACAGTTTCTGCAGGTTTATGGCCTCCAAGATTACCTTATCTGTCTATCTGCGACTTTTGTTTTTTTGGGCCATTTAGACAGTAAAGTTTACAGTAATAACCCGCAACTGAAAAGTTGCAAACAAACATTCGCTATGCGATTACGGAATTGACACCAAATGATATGCCAAAAGTTTCCAGAAACATGTTGAGACTTGATAAGTAGTGGAAGTTTACGGTGAACATTTTCCGCTCCTCGTGTGAACTATTGGTTTATTGAATGTTCAGTAGTTTGTTTTTCATAATAATAATAATTTACTTCTCTGTCTATATTGTAACCTCCCAACAGAAAAATAAGTATAACATTCACATTCAGTGTAACCTCGCAATAATAAACGTGACTAACCTCCCAATAAAAAATGTGACTCGTGTAGTCTTTCAATAATTAACTGACTGTGAATCTAAACTGGTAAATTTTGACGTCAGCAGTGCTGCGTCATGGCCCTGAAACATCATACTGAACAAATTGAAAATTCTTACCTTAATGAAGTCGCTGGATAACTCATATATATCTGCTCCTATAAGAAATTTTTCTGGCACAGCCCAGTGCAATACTGGCCTCTAGATTTGTCATGTATTGAAAGGAGCAACTGATTTTTCTTTACTATAATCGGGATGACCAAGGATTACAGAAATTAGTAAATTCTTTAAATTCAGATCAATGATTGTCAAAAACTTAATTTTATAAAAAGGGTTATTATTAAAAGATTTTTGAAACATTTACATGGGACTAGATATAACAATAGTACAAATTTAGTTGTAACAAACTACATATGAGTGCGGCTGCTTTTACCTCATACTACATCGCCCAGGCACCGCCATCGCTCCCCACGACCGGTCCCACCAATTCCGTACACCAGACTGCTAGCTACTGCTTACTCCTACTGGCACTGCTGTCTGGTCTCAGATTCTCTTATAAATTACGTATCGCAGACAGCGCGTGAGCAATCCATCGAAATTACATCTGCTCGAGTGCGCTAGCAATAAATTCCTTAGTCATGGACCTCTTACAATATGTTGTTTATAAGATATGGGTCTATTTTGGCCATCCTGTAGCAGCAACCCACACGTCATAATTCCCGTTTGCAAAAATATACTTAAGCTGCCACCGTATTGTCTCTAAGCAAAAGGCTTAACAATCAACAGAACACAAACCTTGGTCACAAGGTTCACCTGCACGATATCGACGCACTGTAGAATGATGTTCCAACAAAATGATGACAAAATAATCTTACCTGCCGCAAAACTTTCCAGTAACACAATGGCTTCATTTACACTTCACGTATCTTGCCTCTTGAGACACGTTAAAGTTATGCACCTTCGTGTACTTTGAGTGTCTCTTACATACTGCGTGCGAGAAGCAAACTGTTACATGCCAGTAAAATTACTCAAAATTCGCCACCCGTGACACTTCTCTGAAAGTTACAAACAGTTAAGAAGCTAAGCGAAAATAAATCGCTGCTTTTCGGCGGGAGTCTTTTTAGATACTAACTGAAGCAGATGTGATAGTAGATCTTTTTGCATGGTTGCGGGGTGTCGGGGATAGCAGTGTGTTTAGCACTAAATTCGCCTAGAATTTGCATATGTAAATGATACTGTAAGCCCCACCCCCCTTTCCTAACTCCGACTTTTGCTGTTGCACATGGATTAAGAAAGAAACGCAAACTGATAGTAATCGACCCTGCAAGTGGAGTAGAGAAGAATTTGGCACCTGCAATAATGAAGCTCGATAAAAATTAATTTAACAGTGGAAAGTTTAATTAATGTCGTCACAGATCAAAGGGTTGCTCTAAAGAACTACAGAGTGAAAGTTCTGTTCGGGATAAGAGTTGGATTTATTCTGACTAAACTGAAAATAATAAAAACACATGAAACATTTACAATACGTCAATCTGATACACAGATAATTGCTGTGAAGGTGAAATTGTCCTAAAGTAGCCTGTGACATTTATGACCAAGTGGTGTGTGGAGCCAATCACCTGCAACTCAAATTTTAAGAAAAACACCCAGCAAACCCGACATTAATTGCGCTGCAACGTTAGTGAGAAGTCATATAATGAAAATCCAAGACAGAACCAAGATAGAAAGTACGGGAACAGGCGCGCTCTGCTGAGCTCTGATTATCACGTAGCAAAATTCCGTAATCTGCCGGTGTTGCGGACATACATTACCAGGCTGTCTTCGTTACTGAAAGAACACGATCTGGAGTATCGGTGGCGATGGCTAGTTGCTTCGACGTGCCGTCGTGGTGATGATAACGCCCCGAATATAGCTCTATACTAATTATCCTGGCGTGATTGTTCCAGACTAAAGACTTTATAGCAGTTCAAATGCGCCTCTGTTGAAGACGAAGAAATCTCGGCACACAATCACTGATGGTACAGTGATTGATTCGAACAAGCGAAGTCACACAGTAACTCCGATACAGTTAACTTTAGTCAAAACTGCTTAAGACGGACAACATAGGCCGTTTGTACGCAGAACGCTCAATTGCCAACTGTACTCGGAAAGTTATATTGAAGCCGAATCTTCAGCAACTTTGTCAAATAGGTACTATTAAACAAAAGTATATTAGACAGCCATCGGAAGGAAGACTGTCAAGAGCAGCGAGCGCTCAGTCTTGTAACCTACTCAGACCGAAATGGGAGACTAGACTGGAAACGTCCCCTTAGAAAAATTAATGAATTACTGTGCTGATAAACCTCATACATTATTTGCTTTTCAAACAGCTGAGCAGAACTGAACGTACTCAGACATTTCGCTCTTTACCTATTCTGAGCAAAAGTAAACTGACACACAATATTTTCAGCGCAACGCAATCTGACTTTTAAAAATCCCTACAAGAGAATGGCCCTGACTTACAATAACCTATACCTTTCACAAATCACTTACCTTACAAAAATCTTCGTTACTAGAACTACTGCAAAACAGCGAGCGCCACTACTGCCAGCTAAATAAAAGATTCAAACTGCGGAAGGCACTAACTACTGATAGCCATAGTTAACAAGGTAAAGTTTTGATAAAGAACAAACAATGTATTCACCTTAATAGTGTTCAAAAGTCATAATATATATATCAGTTAATGACATCAAGTCCTACAAATTTACTGTCTCTGATGGACACATGTCCAGATCATCTGCTCTCAAAACTCCGCCATTTCTCTCCCCACATCCACCACTGCTGTCGGCTCACCTCAAACTGCGCAACGCTACGCGCTGTTAACATCCAGCTGCCCAACTCTGCAATAGCAAACAACAATGCAAACCAGCCACAGACTGCACACAGCACAGTCAGTGATTTTCATACAGAGCGCTACGTGGCGTCACCAATAAAAAAACCTAAACAGCCTACTTACAGACTCCCATCACAGAGCATCCGTACAAGACCACACAGTACATTACAAGCCCCACCACAGTGGCCATGGTTAAACGTGCCAATCAGCAACTTGATAACCGGTGGAAAATTCGACTCTATTGCCGCAACGCTTCTACTACACCAATGGAGATACTTGGCGCCAATTTCTGCGCCGATTTTGCTACGTCACGGAGCTTTTACCTGAGCAAGCCAATCATAGGTAATCTTTTATAGAAAACGCGAGAATTTGCCCACGAAAACTACCTGGGAACTCATGTCGTTCCCACACCTCGCTAGTAGCTCGCCAGAAGGTGTGTTTACTGAATTTCTTCGAAGAAACAAAATATCTCACTCCATGCTCTCCCTCAGAACCCACTGTGGGGTGTCGTCCCGACCTTTTGACAATGTCGGCGTCTGGGGAGCATTCACGCCGTTCCCTCACCCCTTTATTGAACAGCAGAACCTTCCTGTCTTTCTGGACCACCCAAGCCACAAGAGACGCCATGTGGGAATGAATAGCAATTCTTCAGTGCATGCAATTAGAGAGGAAAAATTCATATCTTCAAAGTTCTCAATACTACCATTGTAATGTCCATTCTCGGCTGTACCTCCCCAAATCGAATAACTAAGAGTAAAATGATTCCTGTAAGCATGAGAAGGGGCAGGCCACTGTGTGCATTGCAAAGACATGCCACCTCTCATGGTCACCATTCAAGTGTGGCCATGAAGGAGACCTACTTACAAAAAATGTGAGTGTAGGCTTAAGTTTAGAACGGCACTTCCCCTCCAGCGCTCGGCGTTTCCCCTATAGCGCCTGCGCAGAGCCCCCAGCACTACCGCACTCACTACGTGCTCCCTTCCGTCTGTGCATCTACCGGCCACAGTATTCTGCATGGTCTACACTTTTGGCAACCTGATGGAACAGTTTGGGTTCGGCAAGTGCCTGAAGAACGCTGAGTGCCACCGACTGGGTTGGCAACAGTAAAGTGCAGAGGAAGTGGTGTTGTGGTTGTAAGAGGTCTATGACTAAGGAATTTATTGCTAGCGCACTAGAGCAGATGTAATTTCGATGGAGTGCCCACGAGCTGCCTGCGAGATGTAAGCTATAAGAGAATCTCAGAACAGAGAGCAATGTTAGCTACAGTAAGAGCAGTGTCAGTAGTAGTTGTGGTAACTCGCAGTCGGCCGGTTAGGGCGGTCGTGCCTGAGCGATGTACACTCCTGGAAATTGAAATAAGAACACCGTGAATTCATTGTCCCAGGAAGGGGAAACTTTATTGACACGTTCCTGGGGTCAGATACATCGCATGATCACACTGACAGAACCACAGGCACATAGACACAGGCAACAGAGCATGCACAATGTCGGCACTAGTACAGTGTATATCCACCTTTCGCAGCAATGCAGGCTGCTATTCTCCCATGGAGACGATCGTAGAGATGCTGGATGTAGTCCTGTGGAACGGCTTGCCATGCCATTTCCACCTGGCGCCGCAGTTGGACCAGCGTTCGTGCTGGACGTGCAGACCGCGTGAGACGACGCTTCATCCAGTCCCAAACATGCTTAATGGGGGACAGATCCGGAGATCTTGCTGGCCAGGGTAGTTGACTTACACCTTCTAGAGCACGTTGGGTGGCACGGGATACATGCGGACGTGCATTGTCCTGTTGGAACAGCAAGTTCCCTTGCCGGTCTAGGAATGGTAGAACGATGGGTTCGATGACGGTTTGGATGAACCGTGCACTATTCAGTGTCCCCTCGACGATCACCAGAGGTGTACGGCCAGTGTAGGAGATCGCTCCCCACACCATGATGCCGGGTGTTGGCCTTGTGTGCCTCGGTCGTATGCAGTCCTGATTGTGGCGCTCACTTGCACGGCGCCAAACACGCATACGACCATCATTGGCACCAAGGCAGAAGCGACTCTCATCGCTGAAGACGACACGTCTCCATTCGTCCCTCCATTCACGCCTGTCGCGACACCACTGGAGGCGGGCTGCACGATGTTGGGGCGTGAGCGGAAGACGGCCTAACGGTGTGCGGGACCGTAGCCCAGCTTCATGGAGACGGTTGCGAATGGTCCTCGCCGATACCCCAGGAGCAACAGTGTCCCTAATTTGCTGGGAAGTGGCGGTGCGGTCCCCTACGGCACTGCGTAGGATCCTACGGTCTTGGCGTGCATCCGTGCGTCGCTGCGGTCCGGTCCCAGGTCGACGGGCACGTGCACCTTCCGCCGATCACTGGCGACAACATCGATGTACTGTGGAGACCTCACGCCCCACGTGTTGAGCAATTCGGCGGTACGTCCACCCGGCCTCCCGCATGCCCACTATACGCCCTCGCTCAAAGTCCGTCAACTGCACATACGGTTCACGTCCACGCTGTGTAGTATAAGGTAAAAGCAGCCGCGCGCATATGTAGTTTGTTACAACAAAATTTGTACAATTTTTATATCAAGTCCCATGTAAATTTTTCAAAAAATCTTTTAATAATAATCTTTTTTTATATAATTAACTTTTTGACAGTCATTCATCTGAATTTAAAGAATTTACTAATTTCTATGGTCATCCCGGTTATCGTAAAGAACAATCAGTTATTTGTTTCGATACATGACAAATTTAGCGGCTAGCATTGCACTGGACTGAAAAAAAAAAAAAAAAAAAAAAAAAAAAGTTGTAGGAGCAGATATATACGCGTTATCCGGCTACTTCATTGAGGTAAGAATTTTCAATTTATTCAGTGTGATCTTTCAGGGCAATGACGCAGCACTGCTGACGTCCAAATTTACCAGTTTAGATTCACAGTCAGTTAATTATTGAAACGTTATATATGAGTCACATTTGTTATTGGGAGGTTAGTCACGTTATTATTGCGAGGCTACGGAATTTATCTATGGGGAGGTTACGCTAAATGTGAATGTTATAATTATATTTTTACTGTTGGGAGGTTAAACGGTATTTGGAGGATTTTTGTGGTTAGAGCGAGTTATCTTTATTGCATTTAAGGATTCGCCGACTGTGGAAGGAGCTGCACACATTTAGAACATTCTACACTGTGTATAGTACAGAACAGTTCAGGGACGATGATTGTTGGCGTTAGCGTGACAACACACCCTGTCATAATGCAGCATATGTGTGGCAATGGTTTATGGACAGTAACATTCCTGAATCCAAAGCAACGCCCTTGGAATGAGTTAAAACGTTGACCTCGCTGCAGACCCCAGCGTCCATCGTCAATATCTAGTTTCGGCTGTTGAGGAAGAATGGACTGCCGTTTCTCCACAAGAAGGCAGACGCTTCATTGAAGGAGCCACCAACGGAGCTGAAGCTATTAGAAAGGAGAAAGGTGGACACAGCTCCACATTAAATGCATAAAAAGGGTCTGGATACATATGATCAAATAGTGTACTCTCATACTTCAAGAAGAATCTAATAAGCGCAATTTCGGAGAACTGGTGCGAGTATAACCGAACCACAAATTTAGGCAGACCCAGGGAGCAGCAGCTTGGATTCCAAAGGATCATGGGAAGTATTACTCACTCTGCGATTTATTTTAGAAGGTAATCTTGAAGAGAAGCAAACTAACATGTATAACGTAATTAAATTTGACAATGTTGACTGGAATACACTCTTATATTCTAAATGAATGAGGAATAAGACACAGGAAGCGAACGGCTGTTTGTTCAGAAAACAGACTGCAATCGTAAGAACTGAAGGACATGTTAGGGAAACAGTAGTTGAGAATGGAGAGAGACAGGGCTGCAACACGTTATTCCGTCTGAACCTTGAACAACCCAGGAACAATTTGGAAAGGGAACTTCAGTTATCGTGAACACGAATGTAGGGATTAATCAGATTTCTCTCGGTGCGCACATTACATTTTATATATCATAGTCTGGTTCTACAAATCCGTGGGAGAAACTTAGCTTCTATAAGATATTTGGGTTTTGAACAGCTTTTCCCTATAGCACCCTACATTTTGCGGGTATTGATCTTACCGAATGAACTGTCCATCTACACTTCTACTTCAGTTCTGCCTGTACCTCCGTCCTTGTTTCCTAACGTCACATAAGCTCTTTTTTATACCTTGATAGACTAGCTGTAAATGAAGAAATTATACAGTGAATAAATGGCTTAGTCGAAGTCTAGGAGCTATTATTACGATGACTGTTTCTCTGCTGCGGGGTACGTGCTCTGAGGCATAACAGCCTCATCTGCAAAAATCAAGGTTCCGAGTTCGATCTCCCTGCACATAGTTTTCATCGGTCAGGAAGTTTCACAGCTGGGCATAAACTGCTACAAAGTAAATCTACCGTTTTCTTCTATTGCTTGTTTAAAAACTTACTGACGTTTTTTGCTGTGTCGTAAAACTGTAGAAGACTTACTCTAGAACAGGAGATGACGACTGAAAGGACTGTAGGTCAAGCGATACCAAATTTGTCTGATTCTCTTTCTCCTTAACAATACGAAATATGGATTTGTACGAGGGTGTTCAATAAGTAATGCAATATTTTTTTCTCCGCCAATTTCGGTTGCAAATATGCGGAATTTGTTGTGGGACATTGTGGAATATTCCCGCTTCGGCCCCTATAGTTTCATGAGATTCCAATAGATGGCGGCGCTATACGTACCCTTCAGAATGGCGTCTGTAACGGGGATGCGGTCCAAGCAGAGAGCTACCATTGGGTGCCTTTTCGCGGAAAATCAGAGCATCTCAGATATTCATAGGCGCTTGTAGAATGTCTTCAGAGACCTGGCAGTGAACAAAAGCACGGTGAGTCGTTGGGCGCGCAAACCTATGCGTTCTCACGTGTGCCGGCCAGCAGCACAAAGCTTTATCATGACGACGCAAAGTCTCACACATGTCTGCACACCAGAGGGGAGTTCACAAAACTCCCCTCGTATCTATTTGTATAGACTCCTTTCATGATTTCTTCTCATACCGTGAGTAGCCTTCCGTTAGTTGTCTGACACATCATTAAAATTTCCTGGAATTCTTTTTAACTAATTTCAGATAACGTATAAAGTTTCTTTTTCCTAAAGTCAAAGTATCTGCACGATAAGTGAAAGAAACGAACGCTAATCACAAATTATTGTTGTTAGGTGTTTTGGTATGGCGGACTTAATGCGATGCGATTTGTAGTTCTACGTGACCACATTCCTGCTTGTAACTTAATAAGCCCGTCTTTGGCACCATTACTGCAGTTGCTCCTAATCAGAAATTTAATATTTTAGTTGTGAACCTCCAGACAGGTCGAGATTTAATCTACACGTCTTCAAAGCAACTGGGCTGTCTTTGGCACAGAGCACGTAATAACATAATTATTGGCGACTTCCCCCTTCTTATTCAGTTTATGACTGCTTCTGTATGGTGTTGAAGTGCACTAATATATGTGTCTTTATTATTGTAGTCAAAAGAGCATTTATATTCGTAGCGGGACAAATTGTCCTCGTTCTGAAGTTCCGTTAACATATGTATGGTGTTCTCGAGCCGAACGAACAGATCCATCAGGAAATATGCAGCTCTTCATTCGCCCCTACTATCGGAATTTTCACTTGATGAGAGTTCCAGGCAGGGAAGCAATACTTAAGAACAGTCAGCACGAATGTCCTGTAAGTTACATTTTCGTAGAGAAGTCATACATTCCCGTGGTCTCCATACACCCTTCCGTGCGTAGTGGCCGCGCGGTTAGAAGCGCCATGTCCAGGATTGTGCGGCCCCTCCCGCCGGATGTTCGAGTCCTCCCTCGGGCATGGGTGTTGTGTGTGTTGTTCTTAGCATAAGTTAATTTAAATAGTGTGTAAGTCTAGGGACCGATGACCTAAGCAGTTTGGTGCCTTAGAAATTCACACACACATTTGAGCATTCCATACACCCCTTCCCCCTCCTATACCCAATGGACTGTGCAATTTGCCCTCAACAGTGACCCATTTTAGAAATTCTAAAGCAAACGTCTTTCTTGCTGGTCTGTCAACAGGAAACAACTCGTGCATATGAGTAATTTAGAATGGATAGCATAGAAGGATATTTCGTAGGATTTAACGCACCGTGCTCACACGTATGTCCAATGTTTGGGCAATTCTCCGTGCACTACACGTTGGCACACTACCACTCGTCTCCTCCTGCATTGCTATGGCCACTGCTCCCACTGCCGTCGGATTAATTCGTTTCCTCCCTCGACCAGGTTTCACACCAAAAGAAACCCCCTTTTCTGCACATCCATTCCAGTTATCGGACCAACGCCTTTTGTCAAACCCTTCAGTGTCCGGAACTTCTGCAGAGCGACGTGTGCACAGTCATCATTCTTGTAATACAGCTTGACAAGCAGAGCGCGATCCTGCCTTGAGACAGTCATGGCGAACGCCGCAGACGCTAAAGCAGGAGAAACCGTGTACCCGGCGTGTTTACACCAACTTCAGTGGGTCGTGCGCGTGGCAGGTGTTTTCATTTACGTACTCTGACACATACAGTGCCATCTATTGATCGATTTTCACACTATTTTTTTCTTCTGCCATACGTTTTCTCTCTTTTGCGATAACATTCCGTTGCAATTTGGTGTCATTCTGAGAAGTGGTGTTATTTCTACAGCGTTTTTAAAGTTCAAGTATAATCAACCTGTAGTGTGGCATGTCATAGTTGATATCGAAATCAGTCTCTGATGTGCCATATATCATAAGGGGTCTGAAGCCAGTAGTTAGCCTCTCAGGAGATTCCTGACAGGTCCCACAAATACTTTTTTCCATTTATCGCGAAAACGTTCTTCATTTTACGAAACATCAGTTTGTTGTATGCTTTGACATAAACTACCTGGCTGAATTGTGCAGCAGTTGCTAATTTCGTGAAGGTAGCGTTGAAATGAATTTGTAATGTTTTAATAACACATTTCTGACATCTCGTATTACTTTACCCCTAAGTCTTTGTTAGAAATATCCTCGTCATCTTCCTACTTTATCGTTAGCTTTTGTGAGATTGTGGGATGGTGTTAATGTTTCTTGATTTTTCTCTCTTCATATCCTCTCTAGAAAAATTTTGTAACTGTGATTTTGGCTATCTTATAGTTACTAATAATTGTTCTGTAGTTTCTAGAATTTAAATAGCGTTAGTTTGTTTTTGACGTATGTTTTTATATTGTCAAATCCTCCGAAATTTGCTTTTTTAAATTGCTTTTAGATTTTTTCCTCAATTTCCTCTACCTATTCGTGCGTTCGCCTTTATCACATACCTTGGCTGTATGTAGCTTTTTATTCTTCTTGATTTTTATTATGTGAGTCCATTTTATCTCTATATATGCAGTGCTTATAAAGCTTCACATTGTTTCTGAGAGATTCTTCTTTGTCGTTTGTAAACTGGGACCAACAGCACCGCTTCACACAACAGCTTCCAAAACACAATATAAAATACAATTGTTAACTATGTTCTTTAATTTTTAAATATTGTGCTTTTGTAACTGTAAAAGCAGATTCACACCTGTACAGTCATGATTCTTTTGGTTTTCGATTTTTACCTGTTGCTCATTTGATTTTGTGTTACCTATTTACTTCTTATTCTAACCAA